>NC_052083.1:28982294-30401669 GCF_015852505.1 Tachyglossus aculeatus
TACCTCCTTCCCTTCCCCACAGCACCTGTATATATGTATATATGTTTGTACATATTTATTACTCTATTTATTTTACCTGTACATATTTATTCTATTTATTTTATTTTGTTAGTATGTTTGGTTTTCTTCTCTGTCTCCCCCTTTTAGACTGTGAGCCCACTGTTGGGTAGGGACTGTCTCTATATGTTACCAACTTGTACTTCCCAAGCGCTTAGTACAGTGCTCTGCACACAGTAAGCGCTCAATAAATACGACTGATTGATTGACTGATTTTACAGATGAGGTGACTGAGGCTGAGGCCCAGGGACGTTAAATGGCTCAGTATTTGATTTGCCAAAAGTCAGGTAGCAGAAAAGTGGTGGAGCCGGAGTTAGAACCCAAGTCCTTCTGACTCCAAGCCTGTGCTCTATCCACTAAGTCACGCTGCTTCTCTGTCACTCAATTAAATAGCACTTTAGAGAGAGACAGAGAGAGAGAGAGAGAGAGAGAGAGAGAGAGTGTGTGTGTGTGTGTGTGTGTGTGTGTGTGCATGTGTGCTTTTTTTCCTAGCTTTCTGTGGCTTGGTCCTAGCTCAGGGGCCCTGCAGAATCCGGCTGGGCTGGCACAGTGTCAAGCCCTTTCAGCTTTGGGCAGGCTCAGACAGTTCACCTACCCCCTACTGCCTGGGTCCCCAGGGGAAGGGGATGGTGGCGGGGGAGGGGAGGAATGGAAAATGGACAAGGACATGTGCTTTGGGTTTTGGCTTCATCTCTCCCATGGAGCTGGCGAGGAATGAGGCTGAAACCGTAGCCGTGTGAGTGTTTTTCTTTTCTTTCCACTGTGGCCCCTCGGGGAAGGCATCACGGTGGGCTGATCCTGGAGGGTCGGGGGCACATGGCAGGTCAGGTGAACCATGCTCTGTCAGTCCACTGCATTTACTGAGTACTTACAATGTGCAGAGCACTGTACTAAGTGCTTGGGGAGTACAATATGACAAAAAAACAGACACATTCCCTGCCCACATGAGGGCACAGTCTGGCTTTGAGGGCAGGGGTGAAGAAGTTAATCCTAGGGATGGCAGCCCTTGACATACATGCATTCATATTCTCTCTCTCTCTCCCTGCCCACCGCTTCCCCCCCACCCCCAACTCCCCGCCACCACCATCCGTGTTCCTGCTGGGGCAGACAGAGCAGCAAGTGAGTGGGAGGGGAGGGGTGGCACACGCAGCATGGCCAAGGGGAGAAAGCATGGGCCCGGCAGTCAGAAGGACCTGAGTTCTAATTCTGCCTCTGCCACTTATCTGCTGTGAGATCTTCGGCCAGTCACTTCACTTCTCTGGGCCTCGGTGACCTCACCTTTGAAATGGGGATTAAGACTGTGAGTTCCATGTGGGACTGGGACTTTGTCCAACCCAATCTGCTTATATCCACCCCAGCTCTTACTACAGTGCCTGGCACATAGTAAGCACTTAACAAATACCACAATTACTATTCCTGTTACACATTAGCAAATGCAAGCAGGATTTGTGCACGCAGAACTGATTCAGTCACAGTGACAGCAGCCTGGCGCTGACGCTATATGCCCGAGTGCCACAGCTCCACTTGGCCTAGTGGAAAGGGCGCAGGCTTGGGTGTCAGAGACCTGGGGTCTCATCCCAGCTCCATCTTTTGCCTGCTGTGTGACCTTGGGCAAGTCACTTAACTTCTCTGCACCTCAGTTTCTTCATCTGTAAAATGGGGATTCAAGGCCTGTTCTGTCTCTTCTGTGAGCACCATGTCGGGTAGGACTGTGTCTGGCCTGATTATCTTGTACCTACCCTGTGTTCATTACAGTGCCTGGCACAGGATCAACAAACTAGTATATATGACTACAAGGAACCAATGTGGAGACAGGTGAGAGCAGGCTGTGGTCACAGGCGCCGAGGGCCTTGAATTCTGGGGAGGGGGCTTCTCTCCAGCCTTCAGGATGGAAGCCCCAGCTTAAAGGGGGCCCGGGCTCACCAACTCGGGAAGACTTCCTAGACCAACTATCACACTGCTCCAAGTGGGAGCCCTTCCCTCGTAATATTTTTGTTCTGTCTCGCTTTCTCTGTCTCTCTCTCTCTCCCACCTCCCAAGAACCAGATCCCCATTGTCCTGTGGAGAGGGAAGAAAAGGGGGATGATTGCCAGAGTTCATGAAAGTTTGGGATAAGCTCCTACGCTTTTAGATTCTGCTCTGGACAGCCACTTGATGCCCTTTGGATGCCCTAATCTTTGCCAACGGGAAATGGAACCAACCACTTTGGTCCTTTCGCCCCCTGCGCTGTTTGAAGCTTTTCCAACCTTCCCATCCCTGATCTCCTCTTTCCTATAACAATCGCCACTAGCCAACTCCCTTCCCTTCCTTTCATTGTGCTCTGCTGCTGTTTTGGATTGGATGGCTCGGGGAGGGGTTGGGGGTGGATTTTCTGGTCTTTACTGTCCCTTTCTCTGGACTATTCAGATGTGGAGACAGAGAGAGAAAGGGCAAGGGAGGCACCCACCCACCCTACCACCTGCCATTTTGGACTCTCTCAAGTGGATGTCCTCAGCACAGACCCAGGAGCCATGACAGGTGCAAAAATTATAACAATAATAATAATAGTGGTATTTGTTAAGTGTTTACTGGGTGCCAAGTACTGTACTAAGCAGTGGGGTAATAATAATAATAATAATAGTGGTATTTGTTAAGCGCTTACTATTTGCAAGCACTATTCTAAGCACTGGGGGGGATACAGGGTAATCAAGATTGTCCCATGTGGGGCTCACAGTCTTAGTCCCCATTTTACAGATGAGGGAACTGGGTAGAATCACGACCATCAGGGTAGGCACAATTCCTGTCCCACATGGGGTTCACAGTCCAAGGGGGAGGCAGAACAGAAATTGAATCCTCATTTTACAGATGAAGAAATGGAGGCCCAAAAAAGGTGTGGACTTGCCCAAGGTCCCACAGCATGAGAAGCAGTGTGGCCTAGTGGCAAGAGCACCGGCTTAGGAGTCAGAGGACCTGGGTTCTAATCCTGGCGCTGCCACTTGTCTGCTCTGTGATCTTGGATAAGTCACTTCACTGTGCCTCAGTTTCCTCATCTGCAATACCTGTTCTCCTTCCTACTACATAGACACTAAAATAATGTACAAATAAGAAGGAAAAGGATATAAACGTTATGAACAGAAGGACTCTGGGAGGTTAAGTACTAAGGTGGCACAGAAGTGCTAGGTGAATTTGGGGGATGATAAATGGAGAGATTAGAAATTAATCAGGGAAGACCTCTTGGAGGAAATGTCATTTCAGCAGGGATTAGACAAGAGAAAGAGCTGTGTGGTAGGGTGGATTTGAAGGGGAAGTGAGAAAGAGGATGGTGGGAGACATGAGAGGTTTAAGTGGCTGTGGGGCCACCCCAAAACATTGCTTTGGGAGCTGCCATCTGCACTCCTATCACCCCAAGTGGACACCAACCCTGGAGGGGGCCAGGGCTTCAATCGATCAATCTATGATATTTATTGAGCACTTACTCTGGCTGAGCGCTGGATTCAATGGTTGAGCACTATACTAAGCACTGGGTGGGGTGGAGGGGGCTCCTTAGGAGCTTGTTTCTAAATTTAAACTCAATTTGCAGGAAGGTCCCCATGGAACCAGTTTCATCTTGGGGATCTTCTCCCCAGAGCAACAGGTCCATGGGAACAATCCAAAGAATTATAATTTGATTTCAAGAGCAATTGTGGAAAGCCAAGGTTTCAGCCCTCTGCCCCCGACCCTCCCCCGGCCTCCATCCCTCAACTCACTCCCCTTGCCCCTACCCAGGTGAGTCAGCTGAGCCTGGCCAACTTTACTGGTGGTCTCCCGTGGTCCCAGGGAAGAAGGGAAAAACTCAAGGATGGCTGGTGGGAAGGTGTGGGCCAAGGTGAGTGCCCAACCTACATGGGAATTCTTGGCAACATGTGTGCAAGTGTGTGCGTGCGTGCGTGCTCAGGCACGTGGTAGAGGGAATGGAGCTTGGAAAGCTCATTCAGAGGATTGAGAAAAAGAGGAGTAACAGAGGATACATAGAGGAATAATTCAGGACAGAAACTCCCATGAAAGGGGGCACCAGGAAAAGAGACATCACAAACAGAGAGCTATCCACGGGGCCACCGTAACTTCCCTAAAATCAAACGCAGGCCTAGCACCCTAAGATAGCTCAGAATGCCCCCATGACCTCAAGCAGACAGTCGGCGACGCGTTTGGTCTGGCCTCACCCGATAGGGTTTCTGTATCTTGGTTTTTAATGGTCTTGTTTTTCCCTTTCCCATTTCCTTCTGGACCTCATAAGACGACTTTAATGAGTGACGCAGAGCGCTCGTTTGGCGACGGGCTCCCTGGGGGCCGACCGGCAGAGCAGAGTGACTTCTCCGTCGGTCGTGGAAACCACATGCGGGGGAGCCAATTCCCTTGGGCTCGGGGACGGGCGGTCCCACCTGGGCTAGCTGTGCCTTAAAAAAAAAAAACAAAACAGTCAGAACAACTCAAGGATTCCCTGCATCTATAACGCAAAAAACCAACCCCAAACGGCACCCACAGGAAACTGCTGGGGCAAGATGTAAACAACATTGCTTTCATTGTGTGGACACTTCAGGAAGTGAACACAGCTGTACAAAAAGTCACACACATTCCAAACTTGCTCAGGGTTGCCATGTGATGACACAAGAAGAGAAAAGGATGTTGATAAGGAGTTGGATGCAGGGCGAGTCCCCCAAGTTGGCTCTGGGGTGGGAGCCCCCATCACTGGATACGAAGATCCCTAAGGGCCTTAAATCAAAGTGCATCAAAAGTGAGAGCACAGTGGGGATTCAATCCTACTCCTTACTTAGACTGTGAGTCTCACGTGGGACAGGGACTGTGCCCAACTTGGTTAACTTGTTGCTTCCTGTCTTTTTTTGTCTTTTTCTCCCATCCAATTCCCCCTGACATTTGAATCCACCCGAATATGGCAGCGGGGCCATGGAACATGGATTGGGGGGAGGCTGGGGTGTCTTTCACATCAAGAATTCCCCTTGCCTGCCCTTCACCCCTCTCTCCCCCAAATGGTTCATCTTCATCTCCCCCTGACTCCCTTTCCCGGAGGGACCCAGGACCAGATCAGCTGAAATTTCCCTCCCGCCCCCTGATCGAGGGGCAGTTCATCCCCGCCCAGGGCCGTCAGGGTCACGGCAGAGGTCACAGAGAAGCAGCGTGGCTCCATGGAAAGAGCCCAGGCTTGGGAGTCAGAGGTCATGGGTTCAAATCCTGGCTCTGCCAATTGTCAGCTGGGTGACTTTGGGCAAGTCACTTCACTTCTCTGGGCCTCACGTACCTCATCTGTAAAATGGGGATGAAGACTGGGAGCCTCATGTGGGACAACCTGATTACCTTGCATCCTTCCCAGCGCTTAGAACAGTGCTTTGCACATAGTAAGCACTTAATAAATGCCATTATTATTATTATTACCCCAGCACTTAGAACAGTGCTCGTCACATAGTAAGTGCTTAACAAATACCATAACTATTATTACCCCACAGTTGTGGGAGGGTGTCCTAGAGCCAGGCAGCCCTGCTTGACGATAGCCCGGTGGTGAGGAATGCTGGAAAAATGCAAGTGGTGGACGGAAGTGGGAGTCGGGGATTGTTCACTGGATCGAAGGAGAACAAGGGAGGATGAAGAAGGCGTGCTTTGAGCCACAGAGGTCCCTTTGCCGCTCCCCAACCTCAGCAAGAGATTGGCTGGGTAAGGTTAGTTCAATTGAGGAGGAAAATTACATTGGGGCAGCCAGCACAGCTGCCCTCTGGGAGTCCCCATCCCCACCCTCGGGCCCGGTCCCAGGATTGACTGGGGACTTATTCTGGTTCCCTTGCGGGAGGCCCATGGGAAGGGAACCAAGCAGCATGGCCTAGTGGTTACAGCACAGTCCTGGGAGGCAGAAGGACCTGGGTTCTAATCCCTGCTCCGAGCCAGATGTCTGCTGTATGACCCTGGGTAAGACACTTCACGTTTCTGGGCCTCAGTTACCTCATCTGTAAAATGAGGATTAAGAGTGTGAGCCCCATGTGGGATAAGGACCGTGTCCAACCCGATCTACTTGTATCTACCCCAGCGTTTAGAACAGCGCTTGGCACACGGGAACCTTGCTCCAGGACTCAATCAATTAATGGTATTTATTGAGTGCTTACAATGTGCAGCACTGTACTAAATGCTTGGGAGAGGACAATACTGCAGAATTAGCGGACACGTTCCCTGCCCATAATGAGCTTACCATCTAAGAGGGACCTTGAACACGGCTGGTGAGTGGCATTTATGGAGGAGAGAGCAAAGTCCAATGATTAGCCCACTTTTTATGGTATTTGTTAAGTGCTTAATATGTGCAAGGCGCTGTACTAAGCGCTGGGGTAGAAACAAGCTATTCAAGATGGACAAGGTCTATATCCCACAGGGGGCTCGCAGTCTTAATTAATCCCCATTTTACAGATGAGGTCACTAAGGCCCAGTGAAGTGAAGTTACTTGGTAAGTGACTTGCCCAAGGTCACACAGCAGATAAGTGGCAGAGTCAGGATTAGAACACAGATCCTTCTGAGTCCCAGGCCCATGCTCTGAAGGGAATGAAAAATCAGGTGGAAAAGCTAATCTCACAGAGTGACCCTGGCTTAGCCTTTTAATCTCTCTGCCCTTCAGGACCTCTAATTAGGGGGGCAATGATGTCTCTGTGATCCTGAGATGGGTAGGTATTAGCACATGGAATCCCCACAAAGTCACCCCCAAAATCAGAGTGTGCCTTTTCACTTTTCTTTCTGGATCCGACAGTCACTGCCCATCCACTAGGCGAGTTTAAATGGAAATGCTATAGTTTTGGCAAACGAAACCTCAGGGTGCCTTTTTTCTCCCTGGCAAATGATCTGGGTAGAGCAATCCATGCGGTCCCAGTCAAAACTTGCCCCAGCACGATTCCTCCAAGTTAATGGTTTCCAATTCTCAAGCTTGTACCCTTGAGTTGAGAAACCATTTTCTCTAATGACACACAAGCAGTTTTATCATGCAGCCAGAATATTTCAAGCCTGCTAATAAATTGAGAGGCAAACACGTTTTCTCCTGGGATTATTCTGTGCTCTGAGGGTTTCTGGTTTCGCCTGCCCTTCCAAAGGGTTCTGTGACCGCATCATTCTCACCAGCTGTTTCTTTGTCTCTGAATCTCAGAAACTGGAAGTATTGTGCTCATTCATTCATTCATTCAATCGTATTTATTGAGCGCTTACTGTGTGCAGAGCACTGTACTAAGCGCTTGGGAAGTACAAGTTGGCAACATGTAGAGACGGTCCCTACCCAACAGTGGGCTCAATGCCCAGACCGTTTCAGGGGCTAGAGTCAACACCAAAGCCTGATGATTGATACTCTGGACATCACTAATATTGATGTCTTCCCTCACCTTTAGTTCTGTAGTCTCAAACAACAGAGTAAGGAACAGTGTGGCGTCTCAGTCCGGAGAAAACTAAGTTGCTTCTTGAGGGAAAGATTTGCAAATGTCAACTGGCCCCTTATGATCTAATCTGTCAATGGTATTTATTGAACATTTACTGTGTGCAGGGCACTGCACTAAGCACTTGAGAGAATACAAAAGAACAGAGTGGGTAGACATGTCCCCTGCCCACAAGGACCTTACAGTCCAGAGGAATCATGGCATCATGGCCTAGTGCCTCCTCTGATTAACTTGAGTTGTTTTCTGCATCCTCAATTGCATGCCTAATCAGATTATGTATCCACATGGGCCTGACCCCCAATCCTGAGCATTTCTGTAAATTAGTCAATGGTCAAGGCCCCTGCTCCTTCCTTCATCCCCGAAAATCTCCTATGGAACACTACTGACTCCATCTCCAAGGAACCATGAAGCCCAGGAACCATGGAGGTGGGAGGAAGTTAAGAAGGGATGCTAAGGCTTAATTAATCAATCAATCAATCAATAGTATTTATTAAGTTGCGTACTATATGCAGAGCCCTGTACTAAATGCTTGGGAGAGGACAATACAGCTTACACAAGTTGCGGAAGGGAGACTTACATGGAGGTATTGCTTTAGTGCACTCTTGGCACATAGTCAGTGCTTAACAAGCACCATAAAAAAAAAGATAGAAATGTCAGAAAAACAAACACCTTGCTCAGATTTCTCTAATTACCAAGGATGAAAATTAGTGAAATACCAAGAGATACTTCACCTTCATGACAGGGATACTTCTAAAAAAGACTTGCTGACAAGCTCTGTGTTGTTAAAGATCAGATAATTTACCAGTTATCAGATAATTAAAATAAAAATATATTTTTCACTCAAAATATTTGATAACTGAAGACATACAGTGGTGTTGGCCTAAATTACTTAGCTAATTTGTTAGGGTAGACCTGGCCACAGTCTGGGAGTGAAAAATCAAACTAGAATATCTTTCAGGGAACACACATGAGCCAGGATATTTGCTAGAGAAGTAGTACCTTCTGTCAGTGTCCCCCTGAACCCACTAGAAAATCCTTCTATTTAATTCTGGCTTATTTTCTAGGTTTACTATCTTCCATTGAGAAATGGTTGAATATATTGAAATGGTTAAGCTAGGCTAGATATATCTGTTATTTGTTTATTTATATTAATGTCCGTCTCTCCCTCTAGTTGAGGGCAGGAATGTAACTGTAGAGAAGCAGCATGGCTCAGTGGAAAAGAGCACGGGCTTTGGAGTCAGTGGTCATGGGTTCAAACCCCAGCTCCGCCAATTGTCAGCTGTGTGACTTTGGGCAAGTCACTTAACTTCTCTGTGCCCCAGTTACCTCATCTGTAAAACGGGGATTAAGACTGTGAGCCCCACGTGGGACAACCTGATCACCTTGTAACCTCCCCAGCACTTAGAACAGTGCTTTGCACATAGTAACCGCTTAATAAATGCTATAAAAAATAAAAATAAATAAAAATAAACGTTGCGCTCCCCCAAGCGCTTAGTATAGCACTTTGCACATAGTAAGCGCTCAATAAATATGACTGACTGATTGATTAGGTATGAGAGGGTAGTGTGGTGTCATGGAAATAGAACTGGGTCTGAGAGTTACCAGACCCTTGTCCTAGTCTCGTCTCTGCCCGAGCGGACTGATGACCTTGGGCAAGTCATAACCTCTATAGGCCTCAATTTCCTCATCTATAAAATGGGGAGAATGATACCTGTCTCTCCTGACTTCACCAGGTTGCTGTAAGGACAGAAATGGGACCGGTGATGTTAACATGCTTGGGGAACAAAAGCGCTTCACAAATTCAAAGTATTATTATCATCATCATTATTATCACTGAGGAGACCCGATCCTGTTCAACCTAATTTCTCCAGGATCAGCTCAAGGATGCAGCAGGGGGCCTGGATATTGGTATGAACATGCACTTCTGAGCTACTGAAAGCTCTTCCAGCTTAGCCTCCGAAGACTACGGAAAGTCTGAGACCGTCAATCAGATGCTGCTATATGTTGGGGTCTCTGTTTTGATGGCACATATACAAGAACATATGCCAATGATTAGGAATTGCTTGGAAAAGTCAGCACGGTGCTCTGGTTTGATGATAAGTCCTCAGAAGGCCAAGGTTTTGTATCAGCCTACGCCTAGGAAACCCTGCAAACAACCAAAGATTTTTGTTGGCAACTGTTCCTGAATCCTGTTGCCTAGGTAGCACATGATCCAATTATTCATGGAGGGACAAAGAAGTAAAAAACAGAATCAAGAGGACCAACCTTCGGGAACTGACAAGCAGGGTTCATGGTCAAGAGGCCACTTGGTTGCACTCACTAAATGGAAGCCCTTCAAAATGGGAGATTCCCTCCCTCCCATATGGAGGGAATATCTACTCCGAATGGAGAAGGCCCATCTGGTTTCTTGAGCAACATCATCATTGCTACCACTGAGCCATAAATTCAACATCAAATGGCAAGACAGGGTCACTGACATCTAGGTCCTAGAACACGGTAACCAGTATCAAAGCGAGGGTGTGAGGGGAGAAAGGGTGACAGCGGGATACCAAAGAAGCTACTGTTTAGTGACTGGGAATGGGGCCCATCAATCAATGGTATCTGAGCACTTATTGTGTGCCACCCACTGTATTAAGCGCTGGGGTAGATAGGAAATAATCAGATTGGACTCAGTAGCCATCCTGCATAGGGCTTGTAGTCTAATGCTTTAGGGAGATCAAGCTGCAAATATTACCTTCAAGAGCACTAAGTGTGGAATCAATTGTCAACACACATAGGGCTTTTCATTCCTACTGAACAAAAGGAGAAAAACTCAATGCTTGTACAGTCACCTTCAAATATGCACATGCACACACACACATACACACATATTGCTCATAATAACTGTGGTATTTGTTAAGCACTTATTATGTGCCAGGCACTATACTAAATGCTGGGGTGGATACAAGCAAACTGGGTTAGACACAGTCCCTGTCCCAAATGGGGCTCACAATCCCCATTTTCAGGTGAGGTAACTGAGACCCAAGGTCACACAGGAAACAAGTTACTGAACTGGGATTAGAACCCAGGTTTTTCTGCCTCCCAAGCCAGCACTCTATCCACTAGGCCTTGGTGCTGCTCGTGACTCATTATAATAATAATTGTAGTATTATTATTATTGTGGAAAAGCACCAGTAGAGTATTTATTGGATTGGTAAAACCAAGACCAGAGGACATTTCTAAGGAGAATAGGATAAATAACGCCATAGAGAGACGAAAAATCTCCAGTGGCTGCCTGTCAACCTACGCATCAAGCAAAAACTCCTCATTCTCAGCTTCAAGGCTCTCCACACCTCGCCCCCTCCTACCTCACCTCCCTTCTCTCCTTCTAAAGTCCAGCCCTCCAGCTCACACCCCCTGCTCCTCTACCACTAACCTCCTCAATGTACCTCATTCTCACCTGTCCCGCCGTTGACCTCCGGCCCACGTCCTCCCCCTGGCCTGGAATGCCCTCCCTCCACACATCCGCCAAGCTAGCTCCCTTCGTCCCTTCAAAGCCCTACTGAGAGCTCACCTCCTCCAAGAGGCCTCCCCAGACTGAGCTCCCTTTTTTCCTCTCCTCCTCCCCATCCCCCACCTCTGCCCTACCTCCTTCCCCTCCTCACAGCACCTGTATATACGTTTGTACAGATTTATTATTCTATTTATTTTACTTGTAATAATAATAATAATAATGATGATGGCATTTATTAAGTGCTTACTCTGTGCAAAGCACTGTTCTAAGCGCATATATTTACTATTCTATTTATTTTGTTTATGATGTGCTTTAATTCTATTTATTCTGATGACTTGACACCTGTCCACATGTTTTGTTTTGTTGCCTGTCTCTCCCTTCTAGACTGTGAGCCCGTTGTTGGGTGGGGATCGTCTCTATATGTCACCAACTTGTACTTCCCAAGTGCTTAGTACAGTGCTCTGCACATAGTAAGCGCTCAATAAATATAATTGAATGAATGAATGAGTGGATGAGGGGAATTAATTAATCGAGAAGCAGTGCCCTGCTCATAGAAGCTGCTTCATTCAGCTCCTTAATACTGAGACATTTCCAGGACCCCGTAATGTAAAAGGTATCTAGCTCCAAATAAGAGAAACCTTGGATCTAACTGCTACACTAAATCACCTGGAATTATCCTGGTGGACTTTTCAAAATTTTATTTCATAGTGCTTGTTAAGCACTTACTACATGCCAGCCACTGTACTGAGTACTGGGGTAGAGACAAGATAATCGGGTTGGATGCAGTCCCTGTCTCACACAGGGCTCACAGTCTTAATCCCCATTTTACAGATGAAGTAACTGAGATCCAGAAGAGGTGAAATAATTCACCCAAGGTCACACGGCATACAGCTGGCGGAGCTGGGATTAGAACCCAGGTCCTCTAGCTTTCAGACCCGGGCTCTTTCCCCGAGGCCATGCTGCTTTCCACTTGCATGGCATGGGTGGCTGAGACTGTGGGAGATTTCTGGGCAACTCAGTCCAAGCCTATGTAAGTTATATTACTTTTATTCTCCTACATTTTATGGTAATTCAATGCAAAAGAACCTAGCAAAATCTAATCAAGAGGAAGTATGGAAAGTTGAATGACCTAAAGGCCAATCCTCTATGCACTAGGCCGCTCCATTTCTAAGAAACACTAAGAAACATAATTTTATTCTTATTTGGAGACTGAGCCAGCCACCCACCTCACCTTCTTTTCCCAGAACCCTCCCTTAGGACCTCCATAAATAGTCAGCAGAGAGAGGGCAGGAAAGGGAAGGGCAAAGGGAACTGTTCAAGCAGAGTGTTGTAAAAATAACACTGGTCCGGCCCTTAGCCCCAAGCAAATATTTCTCTTGAAGCAACAGACAGTATAAATGAACTGTATGAACTGAACTGTACCCTAAAGGAACTGTAGGGTTTTTTTTTAATCAATCAAAAGTGGGCCTGGTGGCCAACACTAAATTTATTGGGCATCTAACTGTCTCAGGACAAAAATTCAGTGAGCCAGCGAACTTGCTTTCCAACTTTCTAATTGTGCTACGGGGATGACCTTTATAACCTTCAAAAGAGAGGTAGGGTTAGGGATTTGACACTAGTCACTTTGCTTTTCTATACTAAAAGTAACAATAATAATTTTGGTATTTGTTAAACGTTTACTACACACCAAGCACTGAACTTACTGCTGGGGTAGAGGCAAGATAATCAGGTCAGACACAGTCCCTGTCCTACATTGGGCTCCCTTTCTAAGTAGGAGGGAGAACAGGTATTGAATTCCCCTCTTTACAGATGAGGAAACTGAGGTACAGAGAAGCTAAGTGACTTGCCCAAGTTACTGCAGAAGGCAAGTGGTAGAGCCGGAATTAGAACCCAGGTCCTCTGACTCCTAGGCCTGTGCTCTTTTCTCAAGGCCACACTGTTTCCCAGCTAACAGTTCACATTTGGTCTTCTGTTTGAGTTTCAAACCTACTTGAAGGCCTTTATATAAAATAAATCCATGTTTTATGACCTTAAGGAATGGAGTTGGAGGATTCAAACTAAATTTGACTCTACAGAGCCATCTATGGTGGGCTTCCAAATTTCAATGGCAATACAGTCTGACTGTCAGAAAACCTGGGTTCTAATTCCAGTTCCATCATTAGTCTGTTGTGTGACTTTGGGCAACTTCTTATCTTCTCTGGGTCTCAGTTTTCACATCTATAAAATGGGGGTTCAATGCCTGTTCTCCCTCCTACTTAGACTGTGAGCCCCATGTGGGACAGGATCTGTGTCCGACTGGTTTGTTTTGTATTTATCCCAGTGCTTAGAACAGTGCTAGATACACAGTAAGCACTTAAATATAATTATAATATTAGAAAAAGGGGCCACCAGTCCATTATATAATTAAAAGAAACCTATTACCACGTAAAATTAAGACACATTTTCTTTTACCCCAGCACTTAGTTCAGTGCTTTGCACAAAGTAGGCAGTCAATAAATTCCACTGAATGAATGAACTCCAATGGTGGCTCTTTCTTGTCCTTGATTCACTGGCTCTACCTAAGGTCTGCCCACTGAAAACACAGAACTTGCCCTAAAGGAGTTGTGGGTTGCCTCAACTACAGAGAAAAGGCTCTTTTCATCCTTCCCTCCCAACACTATAATGGTCTGTAGAATATTGCAATAAAAGAAGAGTAGAAATACGCCGTTGTAGAAGGCAAACCATGTACTGAGGAGACGGACAAAGGAAAACGAAAACCATTAAAGTTAAAATATATATATATAACCCCCACCCTGATCCAAACAGTGCTTCTGTAACCACACAGGAGAGTTGCCAGACACCCTGTATTCAGTATTCAAGATCGTCCTTATTTCAGTACCTTGTTTCATTTTCCCAGAAAGGTCCGTTGGTAGCTGTGGAGAGAGAAATTTTCTTTGTAGTCAGGGAGACACAAGTTCTGGCTTTCTTTAGGAGCTGAGGGTGAGTAAATCAGAAGCAGCCTGGCTCAGAACACTGTAGAACGAGCACTGACTCCGATTTCTCCCTTCTCCGGTCTGAATTTTAGTAGGACTTTGAAGTTGGGGAGAGTGCTGGTCTGTCAAAAATGAAGGGAGAGAGAGTTCCAGGTCAGAGGGAGAACATAACCAGAAGGTCGTCGACGAGACAGGTGAGATTAAGGTAGTGAGGAGGTTGACACTGTAAGCTCACTGTGGGCAGGAAACGTGGGTAGCCAACTCTATTATACTCTCCCAAGTGCTTTGCTGCCCGAATTGTTTTTCTAAAAAAACGTTCAGCCCATGCCTCCCCACTCCTCAAAAAACTCCAATGGTTGCCCATCCACTTCCAGGTTAAACAAAAACTCCTAACCACTGGCTTTAAGGCACTCAATCTGATCACCCCCTCCTACCTTTCCTCGCTGATTTCAATCAATCGATCAATCAATGGTATTTATTGAGCATTTACTATGTGCAGAGCACTGTACCTAGAGCTTGGGAGAGTACAATAAAAAGAGTTGGCATGTGACTAGAGAAGCAGCGTGTCTCAGTGGAAAGAGCACGGGCTTGGGAGTCAGAGGTCATGGGTTCGAATCGCGGCTCCGCCACTTGTCAGCTGTGTGACCTTGGGCAAGCCACTTAACTTCCCTGTGCCTGTTACCTCATCTGTCAAATGGAGATGAAGACTGTGCGCCCCACGTGGGACAGCCTGATTACCTGGTATCTCCCCCAGCACTTAGAACAGTGCTTTGCACGGAGTAAGCACTTAATAAATACCATCATTATTATTATGATTTCCTATTACAACCCACCCCCACACTTTGCTCCTCCAATGCCAACTGTACCTTGATCTCATCTGTCTCAACAATGGCCCTTTGGTCATGTTCTCCCTCTGGCCGGGAACTCCCTCCCCCTTCAAAGCTGACAGACCACCACTCTCCCCATTCTCAAAGCCCTACTAAAATCACACCTCCTTCAAGAGGCCTTCCCTAACAACTCATTTCCCCAACTAGTCTCACTTCCTTCTCTCCCTGCTGTGCACTTGGGTCTCTACCCTTTTTCTGATCAGTCAATCAATTGGTCGTATTTATTGAGCACTTACTGTGTGCAAAGCGGGCCTGGAAGTCAGAAGGTCATGGGTTCTAATCCCAACTCCTCCACTTGTCTGCTGTATGACTTTGGGCAAGTTACCTCACTTCTCTGGGCCTCAGTTACCTCCTCTGTAAAATGGAGATTGAGACTGTGAGCCCCACATGGGACAAGGATTATGACCAACCTGATTTACTTGTTTTCACTCCAGCGCTTAGTACAGCTTAGTACAGTACACATAAGCGCTTAACAAATACCACATAAGAGGTGTCGATTATAAACTCCTTTAGGGTAGGAAATGTGTGCCTTAATACTGTCTCAAGTAGTTAAACAAGCTCGTTGTGGGCAGGGAAACCTGAGAGACTGAGAGGTTCTGCCCATCGCCCCAGCCAAAAGTGGGACTCTTAGTGGAACGGCACAGATGCTTGATTATCCTGGCTGAAGTGGGACATTTGGCCACCATATCCTAGTGCCATTTTTGGCACCCTCTATGTTCCAGCCCTAGTCCCATGGCTTTTTGCCACCTGTGAATTGCCTCTCAGTAAATCAGAGCTCTGAGGCAGTGACTCAGGTGACACCAAGTCTTTTTGTATCTAGAGAAACCCTAAAGGACAGTGTTCAATTTACTGGGTGTGGCTGTCACACCCTTGGACCCTCCCTCATCATCTAATGTTGATGAAGCGATTGGAGAATGGACATCTGCATGCAGAGAAAAATGGTCTGGCCTCTAGGAAACGGAAACCGAAAGACAGTCTAAATTTCGAAATATCAAAGTCGGCTCAGGGTAGCTTTCCTTTGGCCGGTCTCATGCCCACACCTACAGCTATCTCTTGCAACTACCTCTAAACTCCCCCTTCTTTGTACTTTTTTCCCATCTAAAGGAAGTGTAGAACTACGTACTGGAACTCTGGGCAAAGAGGTTCTGCCTTATGGATCTGCCATGGAGAACGGGGGAGGTGTTAACTTACCACTGGTTCCACGTGGCACGTATTAGAGGGTTTTTGGCTTGTATTGATAATAATAATAATAAAATGAGAAAAATAAATGAGGCATTTATTAAGCATCTACTATGGGCCCAGCACTGTGCTACGTGCTGGGGTAGATACAATATTACCAGATCTGACAGTCCCTGACCTTCACAGGGCTCACCTTCTAAGGGAGAAGGACAATAGGTATCCCCATTTTCACAGAGGAGGAAACTAAGGCAGAGAGAAGTTAAGTGACTTGCCTAAGGTCACCCTGCGGTATGTGGCAGAGCAGGAATTGGAACCAGGTCTCCTGATTCCCAGGCCTGTGCTCCATCTACTAGACCTTACTGCCTCTCCATTCAATCAATACCTATTTGTCAGTCAATTGTACTTACTGAGTGCTTACTGTGTGCACAACACTGGGAGAATAAAACAATATACAGACTTATTCCCTACCTACAGCGAGTTTACAGTCTAGTGGCATGGATTGAGTGTGAGTTCTTGAGAAACCATAACAAGTTGCACAATCCTTGACCCCAAGGTGTTTATGATTGAAGATTATTTTCAAATTGTGTGAGCAGGAGGAGGAACAAGGCTATAGTGAATTCATGCAATACATCAAGATAGTAGCTGAATAAGTAATTCTATTTACAAATGAAAATACAAATAGAAACACATATATCCATAAATTCTAAGGATAGGAATAAAGCATCTAGGGGCTAAGGATGGATTTTGGGCTAACATGATGCGAGGGCTGTAAATTATTCCAGGAGGAGATGGGATTGCATCCTTTCGGGGTCTTTTACCCTCTTTCCTTCCATCAGCAAACAAGACCTCTTATTGCTGCCTTTTTGAGGTTTGGACTGATGCTATCCCCATATTACAAATTAGGAACCAATACAGAGAAAATGTTGAAGTGTTTGCTCAAGGTCACATATGACGGTAAAGGTGATTTAAAACTCATAATTTGTATTCTTTTGATATGCTGCCATTTGCTCGCTCTCTTATGCCATGAGATATCTCACATGAAATGTTACCATTTTCACACAGAAGTCATTTTGCAGAATGGCCTTTCGGATTGGTCTCCTGGGCATACTATATTTTAGCCGTTTCCTAAGATATTTCAAAACTCCTCTGCCTTCTGGCTTTGTGGGCAGGTTTATTGAAAGAGGTGTAGGGGATTGGGTGTTTACAAAGGATGGTTATAAAGCTTGTTTCAGACATTCTATGGTTAACCCTGTAGCATCGGGATGGACCCTGGGAAGGGCAGAAGGAAGAGCTGAGCAGGTGCAGGGGACAAGGGAAAGGAGAGAGGAAAGAAGTGTGGCCTAGGGCAAGAGCCCAAGACTAGGAGTCAGGAGCCCTGGGTGCTAATCCTAGTTCCGTTGCTTGCCTGCTGTGTGACCTTGGGCAAGTCACTTAACCTCTCTGTGCCTCAGTTTCCTCTCTGTAAAATGGGAATTTAATACCTGCTCTTCCTCCCCTTTAAGCTGCAAGTCCCTTGTGGGACAGGAATTGTGTCTGACCTAATCATCTTGTATCTACTCCGGAACTTGGCACAAAATAAGTGCTTAGGAAACATCACTCTGTGCCTCAGTTCCCTCATCTGTAAAATGGGGATTAAGACTGTGAGCCCCATGTGGGACAACCTGATTACCTTTTATCCACCCCAATGCTTAGAACAGTGCTTGGCACATAGTAAGCATTTAACAAATACCACCATTATTATTACTACCACAGTGATGATGATGATGATGATGGAAGAGTGGCAGGGCACAGTCACAGAAAGGCAGGAGGATCAGGGCCTGCCGGGCTGAAAGTATGAAGACAGCTGAGGGAGGAGGGGGAGGACAGCAAGCAGCAGGTCCTGAGGGGAGAGTTTGGCTCAGGAGTGGGCAGGGAGTGCTGGAGCCGGGGTTTGCCGTGGAAAAAGGAAACTCCCAGGGGCAGGGACTGGGGTAAGAGCAGTGCCTAAGGTCAAGATGAACCTTCTTTGGCCTTCCCCTTCTTCCCCTGCCCCATTCTCCCCAGGAACTACAGCCCCAGTCCTGCTCTGGCACTCTCTTCCATGACTATCCTCATTCATACATTCAATCGTATTTACTGAGAGCTTTCTGTGTGCACAACACTGTACCAAGAACTTGGGAGTGTACATCAGAACAATAAACAGGCACACTCACAGCCCACAACAATCTTACAGTCTTCCTGCCACACCCTCTTAGGGGGAACTCTCTCAGGAGCAAGTCTGAGCAAACACCATAATTAATTATAATTAAATTAAATAGAGAAAAAAACGGGGAAGGGGTGAAGAGACTAGAAGCTTGAGAAGGCCTCAACGAAGGCCAGTACTGGCAAGTCCGTTGATGTGGACCAAGTAATGTTGTTGCTTAGCTACCCTAAGTACAGAGTGATAGGACAAGAGGGTTCATGTGTTGATGTTAATGAGTATACCCTGCAGTCCAAATAGAAAGCTGCACAGTAGTGTTTTATTGAAAATATATCCTATTTCAACCTGATTCCCAATTCAGACACCAATTCACCCCAAAATAAAATGTTCAATAGTCATAAATCCCTCTCTAATCATACCCTATTGCTCCCATGTTTATGAACAATAATAACACTAAAGCGGTATCTGTTAAACGTCATGTGCCAAACACTTTACTAAGCACTGGGGGGTAGATAGAACATCCACGTTTAGGCCACACACAGTCCCTGTCCCACATAGGGTGCAGAGACAGAGGGGGAATGGGGATCTTATCTCCAAGGAGAAGTTAAATGACTTGCTTACAGCTGTACAGTAGGAAAGTAGCGGAGCTGGGCTAAGAACCCAGGTCTCCTGACTCCCAAGCCAGTGGTCTTTTCACTAGGGCATGGCTGCTTCTCAAAAACAACACCCAGGTTTCCATTTGTCTCAGCGTCTCCTGGGCCTAAATTGTGTGGACCGTCCTGTTCTTCTCCTAGGCAGATGACTTGGCTCCCCTTAATTCCCTTTAATTTTTATTTGCCTCTTTGACACCAATACCTCAGGCTAAATCACTGATTCCTATCTTACCAGAACGACCTCATCAGTAGCTACCAATAGAGTTAATATCCTTAGCATGTTATTGACTTCCAGGCCCACTCTAGCTCAGCCATTCCACTCTAGACTAGACATCCTGATTTGGATCAGCTAAGCAGGTAATAAAAATATTAGGAATAATCACATTTACCGAGCGCCCTGCTGGGTGCGATGCCCTGTGGAAAAGTTAGGAAATGCAAAACAAAGAAGTAACAAATTCCCTGCCTCCAAGAAGCTTTCCACTGTAACGGGTAGAAATAGCAAAATATTTGCAAATAAAGTACTCTTTCAAATCTCTGCTCGGTATAATTTCTGACTTGCTTCATTGTGTCCCAGAAATTAGCTTTAACGAAGGGATTAAAGTTTGAAAAGTTCTTGGAAAATAAAAACTAAGGGACACCCATAAGAAAATGTCTCCTTATGTCCTTGAATTTTTTGGCAGATTACATCTCTTATTGGAATCCAGAATGTTTATTTTTAGCTAGTATTTCTTAAGCGCTTACTATGTGCCAGGCTTTGTACTTAGCACTTGGGTAGTTACAAGCTGATCAGGTTGGACACAGTCCATGGGCCACATGGGGCTCACAGTCTTAATCCCCGTTTTACAGATGAGGTACCTGAGGCACAGAGAAGTGAAGTGACTAGCCCAAGGTCACACACTGCAGGCACGTGGTGGAGCGAGATTAGAACCCAGGTCCTTCTAATCTCGGCTCTGCCGCTTGTTTGCTGGGTGGTTTCCCCAGTGGAAACTTGTCATTTGGGTGCAAACAGAAAGTGGGCTCAGGGGAAGTAATACTTTGCCAAGTGTTACTTTGATCTGCAATGCCTGGATTTTTTCAGATGAATATGTTTGCAGCCAATGCCTGCTACTGCTTGAAAGTGTGGATTAACCACATCAAAACCTACATATGGTCCTAAAAGTAGAGCAGTATATACATAGCTGTAATTTATTTTAATGTCTGTCTCGCCCTCTAGATGGTAAGCTCCTGGTGCGAAAAGGAACACATCGACCCACTCTGTTGCAGTGTACTCTCCCAAGGGTTTAGTACAGTGCTCTGCACACCGGAAGTGCTTAGTAAATGCCATTGATTGATTGATAGAGCAGGGTACGTCCTTTAGCAGGATGTGGCTGCAAAAGAGAAGCCGGGGTGTGAATTTACCCTTTCAGAGTAGTGTCCTGGAAAAAGAGTTGGAGGAAGCTGCATTACAATTACACTCAGACGGCAGGATAATGAACAAACTGTGTAAGAACAATTAGGTGAATTACCTCCTACAGTGTTACCCAACTGATTTTTGCAAATGAGTTTGACAAGCCATATTTATGAACATATGTTTGAGCTCACTTGGTCAATCCCAAATCAGACTAACTAAATTGGACTGTGACCTAAATCTGCCTGCAGAAGGGAAACAGCATCAGAATTTGCAACTCCTGAGTTATGCCTTTAGTTGGCCCAGTAGTAATTGAGGGCCAACTGATGTAGACCACTGCTTAAGGGATGAGAATCTCATCGATGTTCCCCAGGGACTATCTTTTCCTCTACGTATTCTTCTAATATTGGAGATCTGTGGGATTTGAATTCTTAGCTTAGTGGAAAGAGCAGAGGTCATGGGTTTGAATCCCTACTCCACCACTTGTCAGCTGTGTGACTTCGTGCAAGTCACTTAACTTCTCAGTTACCTTATCTGTAAAATGGGAATTAAGACTGTGAGCCCCACCTGAGACAACCTGATAACCTTTTATCTACCCCAGTGCTTAGAACAGTGCTTAGCACATAGTAAGAGCTTAACAAATACCATCATTACTATCATTATTATTATTATAGAAAATGGGGAAAATTAGGGGGTTTTCTGGGGAGTAGAGGTCCCTTGAATCCTTCTATGCTAATATTAAAAATTTTATATTTAACTATTTCAGGGATGGTAAAAGGTTCCATCCTTGAATTAGTTTTGTGCTTGACTGATAAGTAAACAGGAGCCAAAGCAGAGGAATCCAGGAATAAAGGGCCAATCTCAGAAACAGTAGTAAATTCACTTATTTTAGAGGAGGAACTTTGATGTCAAACAGGAAAACCACCTGATTGCAGAAGATCCCTTTCCCCCTTCCCCATAATCAGGACTAATGAGATGCATACCACATAGACCTAAGATTGCTCTCTAATTATAATCATATTTGTAAGCACTTACTATATGCCACACACTGTACTAAGCACTGGGGTCATTATATGATAATTTGGTCCCACATGGAGCTCACAGTCTAAGTAGAAGGAAGAACAGAGATCGAATAGCATCTGAAAAAAATTTTTTATTTTATTGTTGGTATTATCACTGAAAGAAGCAGCATAATTTAGTGGATAGGGCATGGGCCTGGGAGGCAGAAGGACCTGGGTTCTAATTCTGGCTCCGTCACTCGTCTGCTGTGTGGACGTTGGACAAGTCACTTCAATTCTCTGTGCCTCAATTACCTCAGCTATAAAATGGGTATAAGACTTGTGAGCCTCATGTCGGACCTATACTGTGTCCAACCTGATTAGCTTATATCTACCCAGCACTTAGTACAGTGTCTGGCACATAGTTAATGGCACATGGCCATTAGAATTAGCTGTACTACTAATAATTAATGATTACGGTATTTGTTAAGCGTTTACTATGTGCCAGGTACTGCAGTAAGCGCTGGGATGGATACAGATGAGCAAATCAGTTTGGACAGTCCCTGTCTCTCGGGGGGCTCCCAGTTTCAACCCCTATTTTACAGATGAGGCCCATAGAAGTGAAATGATTTGCCCAAGGTCACCCAACAGACATGTGGCGGATCTGGGATTAGAACCTGTGACCTAAATAATAATAATTGGGGTACTTGCTAAGCGCTTCCTGTGTGCCAGGCACTGTACTAAGCATCGGGGTAGATATAGAGAAGCAGCATGGCTCAATGGAAAGAGCCCAGGCTTAGGAGTCAGAGGTCATGGGTTCTAATCCTAGCTCCGCCACGTCTGTGGTGTGACCTTGGGCAAGTCACTTCACTTCTCTGAGCCTGTTCCCTCATCTGTAAAATGGGGATTAAGACTGTGAGCCCCATGTGACACAACGTGATCACCTTGTATCCCCCCAGCGCTTAGAACAGTGCTTCACACATAGTAAGCGCTTAACAAATGCCATCATTATTATTATTATTATTACAAGCAAATCAGGTTGGATACAATCCCTGTTCCACGTGGGGCTCCCAGTCTCCATCCCCATTTTAAAGATGAGGTAACTGAGGCCCAGAGGAGCAAAGGGCCTTGCCCACGGTCCCACAGCATGGCTCAGTGGAAAGAGCCCGGGCTTTGGAGTCAGAGGTTGTGGGTTCAAATCCCAGCTCTGCCACTTGTCAGCTGTGTGACTTTGGGCAAGTCACTTAACTTCTCAGTGCCTCAGTTACCTCATCTGGAAAATGGGGATTAAGACTGGGATCCCCCAGTGGGACAACCTGATCACCCTGTATTCCCCCCAGCGCTTGGAACAGTGCTTGGCACATAGTAATAATAATAATGATAATGACGATATTTGTTAAGTGCTTACTATGTGCCAAGCACTGCTCTAAGCGCTATCGCTTAACAAATGGCATCATTATTATTACAAGCAAATCAGGTTGGATACGGTCCCTGTCCCACGGTAGAGGGGGGGCTCCCAGTCTCCATCGCCATTCTACAGATGAGGGAACTGAGGCCCAGAGAAGTGAAGGCCTTCCCAGACTGAGCCCCCTCCTTTCCCTCCCCACAGCACCTGTATATATATTTGTATGTATTTATTACTGTTTATTTGTACATACTTATTCTATTTATTTTATTTTGTTAATATGTTTTGTTTTGTTCTGTCTCCCCCTTCTAGACTGTGAGCCCACTGTTGGGTAGGGACCGTCTCTGTATGTTGCCAACTTGTACTTCCCAAGCGCTTGGTACAGTGCTCTGCACACAGTAAGCGCTCAATAAAGCAGCGTGGCTCAGTAGAAAGAGCACGGGCTTCAGAGTCAGAGGTCATGGGTTCAAATCCCTACTTGCCAATTGTCAGCTGTGTTTTTTTGGGCAAGTCACTTCACTTCTCTGGGCCTCGGTTACCTCATCTGTAAAAATGGGGATGAAGACTGTGAGCCCCCCGTGGGACAACCTGATCACCTTGTAACTTCCCAAGTGCTTAGAACAGTGCTTTGCACATAGTAAGTGCTTAATAAATGCCATTATTATTATTTTACAGATGAGGGAACTGAGGTCCAGAGAAGCGAAGGCCTTCCCAGACTGAGCCCCCTCCTTCCTCTCCCTACCCCTCCGCCTTACCTCCTTCCCCTCCCCACAGCACCTGTATATATGTATATATGTTTGTACGCACTTATTACTCTATTTATTTGTACATATTTCTTCTATTTGTGGTGTTACTATGTTTTGTTCTCTGTCTCCCCCTTCCAGACTGTGAGCCCACTGTTGTGTAGGGACCGTCTCTGTACGTTGCCAACTTGGACTTCCCAAGCGCTTGGTACAGTGCTCTGCATACAGTAAGCGCTCAATTCATTCATTCATTCACTCATTCAATTGAGCGCTTACTGTGTGCAGAGCCCTGTACCACGCGCTTGGGAAGTCCAAGTTGGCAACACGTAGAGACGGTCCCTACCCAACAGCGGGCTCAATAAATACGATTGAATGCAGTGGCAGAACCACTCCGCCCCGCTGCGTGGCTCAGTGGAAAGAGCCCGGGCTTTGGAGCCCGAGGTCATGGGTTCAAATCCCAGCTCAGCCAATTGTCAGCTGTGTGATTTTGGGCAAGTCACTTCTCTGTGCCTCCGTTCTCTCATCTGTAAAATGGGGATTAGGACTGTGAGCCCCGTGTGGGACAACCCTTCAAGGCCCTACTGAGAGCTCCAGGAGGCCTTCCCAGACTGAGCCCCTTCCCTCCTCTCTCCCTCGTCCCCTTCTCCATCCCCCCCATCTTACCTCCTTCCCTTCCCCACAGCACATGTATATGTTTGTACATATTTATTACTCTATATTTATTTTACTTATACATATCTATTTTTTATTTTGTGAGTATGTTTGGTTTTGTTCTCTGCCTCCCCCTTTTAGACTGTGAGCCCACTGTTGGGGCAGGGACTGTCTCTGTATGTTGCCAACTTGGACTTCCCAAGCGCTTAGTACAGTGCTCTGCACACAGTAAGCGCTCAATACGATTGATGATGACGACAACCTGATCACCTTGTAGCCTCCCCAGCGCTTAGAACAGCGCTTTGCACCTAAGTGCTTAACAACTGCCATTATTATTATTATTATTCTCCCTACCTACCCCAGCGCTTAGCGCAGTGTCCGGCCCGTCCTAGGCGTTTAATACCGTTTTTGTTGTGGTGTGTGGTGATTACTTCGACGGGTTGGAGAACAAGATGGACGGAGGGAGGGGGCGTCTGAGGGGATGGGGGGTGCGCAACAATGGGCGCGAAATCGCCTCATGAGGGGGGAGCGGCCCGGGAGGGAGGGGGAGGCCGTAGGGTCACAGAGGAGGCGGGAGCAGGGGCTCAGTCGGCCATTCTCCCTCCCCTCCTCCCCTCTTCCCCTCAGACGGCCCTTCCTTCCTTCCCTTCCCCCGTCCCCCATCCCGTCGTCGTCGTCTTCTCCACAAGATGGCCGCCGGGCCCGTCCCCTGCCGTCACGTGACCCGCCCTCGGCTTCTCCTTGGCGACCGCTAGGCCCCAGCGGAACCTCGCCATCGCTCCGAGGCCCGGGACGGACAGAAAGGACGACGAGAAAGAGGGCGGGAGGAAGAAGGACGCCGCTTTTAAGGAGGTTTGCGGCCCTCAGGGCGGCTGAGGGAGACTCTCGCGAGACTTGAGGGAGCTCCACGACGGGGGGGAAAGAGAGACGGACGTAGATCTCGCGAGCTTTGGAGGCCTTCGGCGCGCTGAGGGACCGGCAGTTCCCGCGAGGTTACGCCGGATTGGACGCGCGGGCGGCCGAGGGGGAGGAAGGGCGCGGGGAGAAGGGAGGGGGGAGAGGGGGGCACGTCGAGCGTGGTGACGTAGACGACGTCGGGTGGGTATATTAGGGCCCGTGGCCGCGCCGGCCGCCCCAGAGCCGCAGTTTCCCGGTGCGAGGCGCGTCGTGGTAAGACTAGACCTATTCGTTCCGCAGTGCTAACCTCGAGCCCCACGGTACTCTTCAGGGATGAGTCATGTGGCGGTGGAAAATGCGCTCGGGCTGGATCAGCAGGTGAGTCGGAGCGAGATTAGGGGAGCGCCGTCCTAAAGGCCTTCTCTTCCCTCATCCTCCTCCTTTCCCCCCCACCGATCCCCCAGAAGCCGGCTTGGGGCGCAGCCTTAACGGTTTCCTGTCAGAACCGTTTTTCGGTCCCTCTTCCTATGCCCCGATCCCCTCAAGTCGCGCGCCCGGCCCCCCGATCTCAACGTGGCGGGGTAGTGTTGAAGTGGGGGGGGGGAGAAATGGAGGCGAAAAAGGGGGGGGAGGGCTTCGTGTCGGGCCAGACTCGCCCCGGGTATTGTCTCCGTCCGTACACAATGGCGGCTTTTGTGTGCGCGCGCGGACGCGGCCGGGGGGGAGGGAGAAACGGGAGCGCGCGTCCTGAGGAGTCTGAGGGGGAGCGCGCGTGCGCGGACGCGGCTGGGGGGAAGGAAGAAACGGGAGCGCGCCCCCGAAGGAGTCTGTGAGGGGGGAGCGAGCGCGCGTCCCCCGAAGGAGTCTGAGGGGGGAGCGCGCGCGCACCCCGAAGGAGTCTGTGTGGGGGGGAGCGAACGCGCGCCCCCCGAAGGAGTCTGTCAAGGGGGAGCGAGCGCGCGCCTCCCGAAGGAGTCTCTGAGGGGGGAGTGGGCGCGCGCCCCCCGAAGGAGTCTGTGAGGGGGGAGTTGGCGCGCGCCCCCCTTCAGGAGTCGGGGGGGGAGCGAGCGCGCGCCCCCTTCAGGAGTCTGAGGGGGAGCGAGCGCGCGCTTTGTCTCGAGGGTTTTTGTTCTAGGGGCGCGTGCGGCCCGGTTTTGCGCAGGCTCGGGAAGGGGGGGGGGCGCCTCGCGGAATGTGGGGGGGAGGGAGGAGGGGCAGGCCTGCGCTCCGAGTAATGGCGGCGGCGGCGGCGGCGGCCTTTGTGTGCTGCTGCGTGGCTGCCGGGGCGAGCGCCCGCTAATGGCGGCCGGCAGGAACTACACCGGCACAGTCAATTTTATTTTATTTTTTCCTCCTGGCCGTGGTCGGGGGTTGTCTTGTTATTCGCACGGATCCTCCCCGCTGCGTTCGGCGATGTGTCGGTTTCTGCAATGGAAAGCCGCCCCCCCTCCCCTTTTTTGCGCTTTTTTTCCCTTCCTTTATGTTGTTTTTTTCATAATGGCCGTGTGACGCAGTTGGACCGCGGAGCGGAGATGGGCTCGTCTAAGCTGCTGTTGCGTTAATTTTTTTTTGGGGGGGGGGGGGCGCGAATCCGGGGCTCTTAATCTCCCGGATTGGGTTGTCGCCCGAGGGCGATGGTTGCCGATTCGATCGTATTTACTGAGCAGTTATTGTGTGCAGAGCACTGTATTATGCGTACAATTGGGGAGCGGATGGAGACGATGCCTACCCCACGACGGGTTCCCCGTGTTTGGGCGCGGGGAGCAGCCGTCAATAGGACCGCAGTTTGGATATTTATTACTCTATTTTACTTGTACATATCTATTCTATTTATTTTATTTTGTTAGTGTGTTTGGTTTTGAGAGCTCACCTCCTCCAGGAGGCCTTCCCAGACTGAGCCCCTTCTTTCCTCTCCCCCTCGTCCCCCTCTCCATCCCCCCATCTTACCTCCTTCCCTTCCCCACAGCACCTGCATATGTGTATATATGGTTGTACATATTTATTACTCTATTTATTTTACTTGTACATTTCTATCGTACTTATTTTATTTTGTTGGTATGTTTGGTTCTGTTCTCTGTCTCCCCCTTTTAGACTGTGAGCCCACTGTTGGGCAGGGACTGTCTCTATGTGATGCCAATTTGTACTTCCCAAGCGCTTAGTACAGTGCTCTGCACATAGTAAGCGCTCAATAAATTTGATTGATTGATTGGTTTTGTTCTCTGTCTCCCCCTTTTAGACTGTTGGGTAGGGACTGTCTATATGTTGCCAATTTGTACTTCCCGAGCGCTTAGTACAGTGCTCTGCACATAGGAAGCGCTCAATAAATACGATTGATGATGATGATGATGACGACCGCAGTTTGGATGGGGTCCTGCGGCTTCGTCCTGGGCACAATGGGAAAATGGGTCAGAGGCAGCGCCAGTTTCTGCTTCTCCTCGGTGGGAGGGAGGAGGAGGAGGGAGGACCTGGGCATGTGACCCGGGGAGGAGGGATTACGGGCTCCGTTGTTGCTAACGCGAGGAAACCTTCATCCTTTCTTAGGCATCAACGGGCCCCTGGGGTTTTGGGCGTGTTGGTTTTTTTTTTTTTTTTTTTTTTTGGATATATTTTTTTTTCCATGAAGACTACGCCAGGGTCTAACTCTCTCCAAGCGTTTCATGGCGGCTGGCGATTACCTCCTCCAGCGAATTATTCATTCAGTCGTATTCATTGAGCGCTTAGTCAATGAAGAGAAGCAGCGTGGCTCAGTGGAAAGAGCGCGGGCTTGGGAGTCAGGGGTCATGGGTTCGAATCCCGCCTCCCCCCCACATGTCTGCTGTGTGACCTTGAGCAAGTCACTTCACTGCTCTGTGCCTGAGTTCCCTCATCTGTAAAATGGAGATTAATACTGTGAGCCCCACCTGGCATAACCTCATCTCCTTGTGTTCCCCCCAGCGCATAGAACAGTGCTTTGCACATAGTAAGCGCTTAACAAATACCAACATTATTATTATTATGTCTGCTGTGTGACCTTGGGCAAGTCACTTCACTGCTCTGTGCCTGAGTTCCCTCATCTGTAAAATGGGGATTAATACTGTGAGCCCCACCTGGGACAACCTCATCTCCTTGTGTTCCCCCCAGCGCTTAGAACAGTGCTTTGCACATAGTGCTTAACAAATACCAACATTATTATTATTATTATTACTGCGTGCAGAGCACCACGCTAGGCGCTTGGAAAATACAGTTCGGCAACGGACAATGGCATTCCCTACCCAACAACGGCTCGTGCAATTCGGCCCCAACCAGGAGAGGAGGGAACAGAGCCACTTTGGTTTGAATATGAGTACATGGAGGAAACCTGGCACAAAATGGACGAGAAACTCTTCCCTCCCCCCCTTTATAAAAAAAAAAAACCTTATAAACTGAAGAGTTTTGTGTGAATCTCGTTTTAATAAAGGCTCTTGGCTGGAAACAGGTGTGCCCGTCGACCCCCCCCCCCGCTTTTTTTTTTTAGTAGCCCATTTGGCAGAGGTCTTAAGATTCATTTACTCATGTCTCCTGAATCATAGAGTAATGTTTGTCCCGGGAGGTTATAGAGCGTTATTAAATGTTGAGGGCAATAACTGTAATAGAAAACGCATACTCCTATTATAGCTGTTTAAATATTTAACACTTTAAAAGGTGCATTGAATATTTCCAAGCCCCTGTGAAGTGGTGGTTCCACCTGACAGGGGTTCTTGTGCGGCTGATCTCGAGGTCATTAGTTACCAAACCCAGTTACAACTCCGTTAGTCGGCATAAATTTCCTTTGTTGGGGTCTCTTCAAGAAATGGTTTGTTTGAAGCTACGTGACTCTTTTTTTTTTTTTTTTTAAGGCAGCCGGCAATCTGGGTTTTCTGTAAAGGAAGTATAGATTAATGCCTCCCTTGAGATTTTTTTCAAGTCGGAGAATCTCTTTAGAGGAATGAAATCAAGGTCATTAGCTGGAGGGCCAAATGCCATGCGACCTTGAATGTGCATAACCAACCTTGAAAGTCTTCTAATTGCTTGTCTCAAAGTAGTGAAATTGAACTTAACATTTTTTTTTACCAAATTGAATGATCACTGAAAGTAAGTTTGCCGAATGGAGATTATACATTTATGCAAGATTACCAATTTCCTTTATCACTTAAGTTACTACCACCTGCAACATGCTATTCATTAGTCTCTTCACCCACTGCACCCCTATACTATTTTGATATATTATCAATATTGATGGTGGTGCTTTTTTTCCTCCTTTTCTACCCTCCCTTAGTTTGCTGGCCTAGACCTGAATTCGTCAGATAACCAGAGTGGAGGAAGTACAGCAAGCAGTAAGTATTCGGCTTGATTTAGAAGAATATCTGTTTCCAAATACAACAATACTTAGAAAACTCAGAAATTTTAGATACATCTGTAGCCTGATTTGGAGAGTATAGTATTTCAGATTTGTTTATCTCGGTGAGTTGAGTCACTTTTCAGTTGGATTTGTTTAAGGAAGGGCTTTGTTAAGGCAACAAAGCCTTTCCTAGTTTAAAACTCAAGAATGCCAATGTTTCCATCTTGGTTGAATAGACAACATTCTTGTCTGTTCTGGTCTTGATGAAATTGCTCATGGAAAGTCCTCTACCCCTTCACTTGACCACATTCTTCAAAATCACTACTCAAGTATAGTATATTGCTGATGTCCAATTATGACCAATTCTTTTATGGCTGGAAGACATTTTCTCACTGTGAGCAGATGAGGTCTTAGGCTTCAAGAGATTGTCTTTCTGTTAAGTTCCTGGTATCGTTATGAAAAGTGAGACTAAGACCACTGTTACCTGTTTCCACTCCTGCCTGGTCCCTCTTGACTGGTTTTTATTTTGTTAAGCAAGGAGAGGAATGCTGATTAGGTCAAATTAAATTTACTTCAAGGGGTAACTAGGAATTTTTATGTGTCAGATTAGGGAGGGTTGTGGGGTGGCATGTTCACTCCCCTTCGTTAAGGGCTTAACTATGTGCCAAGCACTATACTAAGCCCTGAGGAGGGAACTGAGGCCCAGAGAAGTTGAGACTTGTCCAAGGTCTTTGTATGTTACCTCATCTATGAGATATAGGGGTTAAGACTGAGCTCCATGTGGGACATGGATAGTCTAACCTGATTAGCTTGTATTTACCCCAGTGCTTAATACAGCACCTGGCTCAGTAAGTTCTTAACAAATATTTTTAAAAAGTGGTAGAGCCAGAATTAGAGCTCAGGTCACCTGTCTCCCAGCCCCGTGCTCTTTCCATTAGGCCATGCTTCCCTTTGGTCATTATCACAGTGGTCAAGGTATGTCAAGAGGCTTATTCTCAAAAGAAATCTGAGGTTTTTAGTGTAGCCTGTGAAACAGCAGAAGAAATGTAGTGAATTAAGAAATTGGCAGTTTAAAAGGTTTAATCCTGCAAATTTTTTGTTTTTTAGAAGGCCGTTACATTCCTCCTCATTTAAGGAACAGAGAAGCATCGAAAGGTAAAACTTAATTATTCCTAACTCTTAAAAGTAGCAACTTGCTAAACATTCTTTTTAATGCCACATCCCATTAAAACCTGTGTCGTCCCTAGGCCTTTGTATTGCAGTAGCCATTTGTATATATTGCAAATGGAACATTAAAGAAAAGAGAATTGTGAAGGTTTGAAAGGGGGTTAGCTTTGGAGAAGATCAATCACTGGTGATTATTAACCATCCTAAGTGGTTGGAAGACTACAACAGTAGCAAGCCAACTGTTCCCTGCCCTCCGGTGGACGAGTGCTTCTCCATTCCCTTGCTGTCTCCTGGGAATTCTAATTAGGGTATGGAGCTGAGAAAATTCACATTACGTTCTTTGGGGTGAGAATGGGAGGGAAGATGCAGAGTCAAGTCAGTTTATATAGCAAAATGGGTTGAGGGAGGCTGTGTGCAGACAGAGGTGCCATCTTGTTTATTCAGTAGCACTTACCAAATAAACGTGTACTGAGTGCTAATGAGCATTAATTAGAAAGAGGGTTCCTGGACTTCATGGAGCTCAAAAAATCTAAAAGGGTGAGGGATTGGCCACTGGTAGAAGAAAGATAAAACTAAAATATTGTGAGACATGATGAAGGTAAATCCAATAAGCGTGCCGTTGTGGCTCTGGGACAGCAAGAAGCAGGGTTTAAAACTCTTAATGGGGCAAAAGTTGGGAAGAGATGCTGTTGTGGTGTCCTCACCCTGCCCTGGGGAGGGGTCCTATTAATCATGACCTTGCTGATCATTAATTGAATAGAGCATATTTGGGTGCCCTGTAGGTGATAGCATGGATTTTGGAAGATTGCAGTTATGGAGTCTAGAGCTGTTTCAGGGACTTTGTTCTAAAAATTCTAAAAATTCTCCCCCACCCTCAATCGGTCTTTAAAAAAAAAAACAAAAAACAGTCAGCTGCCAGCCTTCCAGGGAACTCTCTGGTCCTGTTATATCCAAAAAAAGAGACTGATATTTGCTTTAAATTGTCTGTCCCTTCCCCTCCCCCCCATCCCTTTTCTTTATTTTGCCAGGTACAGTGTATAGTCTCGTTCTTTACTAAACTTGTAAGGATAGTTTTAGAGAAGTGCCTTTCTGATTCAGATAACTATTAAAACTTGTTTTTTGCTGTTACTGTTTTTTTTTTATCCTTCGAAGTATTAGAATCTAATCCAAGTTTAGTATTTAAACCGTAGGCTGGCTCCTTGTTTTGGGGGTTGTGATGTAACTGCCAATCTAATAAGTCTCATGTAGCCTGCAAATAATGCTGAGTTAATTGGTGATTCTCCTGTAATACAGCAAGCAGTGGCATTTAAGGAAAACTGGCTTTCTGGTACTTTGCTGTATGGCATGTGCACAACTGTTCTGACATCCCAGCCTGTTGTATTACAGAAAGGCGTGTTCTGTTGACATGATCTGACCATACTGAATAAATTTGTCAAGCAAGTACTTTACAATATATTGCAAAGAGATTTTTATAGGGGTTCTCCTAAATGGGTTCTACTAGGCTGCTAGGATAGGAAATTGAGAGCCAAATGTCTTAATAGTTTTGTGATAATAAAGCATTGAAATTCTGGGGAGTAATGTTGAGATTTTCTTAAAATACAGTTGTCCATGGCAGAGTAGATGTTCCTTATTCACATTAGACACATAGTATTACTGTTAATGAATAGTAATAAAATGTTGCCTGCCCCCCTGGGTACAATCCAGAGGATTCAATGATAAGGAAAGGCGAGTGGAAGTATGTCATTCTCTTCATACAAGGGGCACACATTTTAACAGGAGACCAACATATTTACAAATGGAAGAGTCAGAATAAATGAACGTATGATTGGGTTTTCTTTTTTTTGTATTAAGTGCTCACTATGTGCCAGGCACTGTTTTAATAATGAACTGTCCGGGGAAGTGGCATATCCAAAATCACAGCAGACAAGTGGCAGAGCTGGGATTTGGAACCCAGGTCCTTCTGACTCCTGGGCCCGTGCTCTATCCCCTAAGCCATGCTGCTTTGATGTGTCTGTGTTTTCTATATGTTGAGGGAGGACATAAATATATCTGTGCTACAAGTGGGTGATGAGTCATCGTGACTTGGGGTGTTGGGAGTTGGATGACATGTTGGAGGAAGTGAGCTGTTATAAGGGCTTTGAAGGTGGGGAGTTTGTGGTCTGGTGAAATTAGGTAGTCGAGGGGAGAATCCAGGCTAGTGAACTAGGGGGTGGGGACTGTAGGGTTGAGAGAGGTGCGGTTGAAAGGCCAGCTTGAGAAGAGAGAAGTGAGCAAGCTGGAAAGTGGCAGGTGAAGACGGCTAACATTTAAGATGGTGAAAATTGATAGAGCTGATTGTGAAGAGTTCTTGTACAATGGGGAGCCATTGGAAGGATTTGAGGAGAGGGAGGTATGTGGTGACCAGGTGTCGAAAGAGGTTGACTCCAGGTGGTAACAGTCTGGGTGACAGGAATGGGTGGGTGTGGGGAGACTGTAGTAAGAACTGACTGGCTTGAGTGTTTGGAGGTGAGTATTGAAGATAATGAGTCACAGTTGGTTTCTAGGACCAGGAGGCTGGCCATGGCCCTTAGCAGAGTTGAAAGGTTTGGGGGAGGGGCAGCCAGAGCGGTTAGTAATCCTTTTGTAGTGCCTTTTGGAAACAAGAGTAAAAGTGGGGTTGTAGCTGTGAGACCAAGGCTGTAGAGGTGATTTTATGTACAATGTAATCTGCTAAAGCCATGGCAACACTTATTTCAAAGGGGTTTTTTAGGCTCTTAAAATCTGGTTATTCACACTCCTTTTATCTACTTAATTTCTAGTTATGGATTTACAGCGTTCTTGATTTGAGCAAGAGACAGTTATATACCATTTCAGGGCATTTGAGAGTGGAACAAATTGACTATTTTGTGGAAAATCAAATTCTTTGTCCTCTGCCGTTCTGCTATGCAATTAGCCTTTAGCCCTGAAAGGGTGCCTGTGGGTTAATTGACTCTTCTGGAATACCAAAGATGCTTGACTAGTCTCATACTGGGCAAGCTCCCAAACTTCATTGTTATGAAATTCTTAATTTTACTAATTAAAACCCTAATGGTCCTTCATTTTTCCACAAGTTTCAGTTTTATCATGGGTTAAGATGACCAGTATATTGTCAATTATTGTATAAGAAATGAAAGACTTTCCATCTTTTTTCTTGCAAACCATGTCATCCCAATGCCAGACTTTTCATAGGTCTCCTTTGTATCATCTTTGAATTAGTGACCATAATACTCGATTTCTTACCACCCACCCCATTTTTGGCATCCCATCACAGAGGGCTCGGATTTCTCAGACTGGGATATCAAATGGGAGCCATTTTGGGAACAGCTAGAGAGAAAGGGTTAAGCCTTCAGAATGGACCAGATGCTATTTAATTGGTGTGGGGCGGCGGGGGATAGATTTAGAAAGCATTTTGCCGTGTCTGTTGGATCATGTGGCCCCAGGACTAAATAATAAAACACGATCTAATTTATCAGATGTATTTTGTTGCTTTAATTATTCAGTGTTATTTTACTGTATTCACAATAATGAACAATAGTGATGGGGTTGCAATAAAGGCCCTGCATGGACTGGAGTTTCTAAGCATTCCCAAAGCCAAATGAGTTGTGCTTTTACCCATCTGGTGTAGATATGTTGAGGTATTCAGTTTGCACGCTCTTTCCATCATTGGAGAGAACCATCACTTGTGGCTTATTTTCTAGTCCATATAGGACCTGGGGCATCTTGTGGGTATCTAATTCGCATGCTGGAAGTTTCTCTTGGGGACAGCTGAAAGGTGTTAACTTGGGACATATAGTTTTTAGCTATTAAGAAAATCACTTTTAAAAACAATCTGAATTGTTCTCATTTGACTGTTTCCTCACCAAAGACCCGTACTTCATCTTTCATTAACACTTCATTGTGTAATCTGAAATTTGTGTGGTTTGTACTAGCATTTTTGCATTTGCATTCAGAGAAGAAAATTAATCTTGCTGCATCTTTTTGTAGGATTCTATGACAAAGATTGTTCGGGATGGAATTCTGGTAAAGATAAGGATGCTTACAGCAGCTTCGGCTCCCGTAACGATGCAAGAGGGAAGTCTAGTTTCTTCAGCGATCGTGGGAGTGGGTCAAGAGGAAGGTTAGTGATTTGTTCCTGCCTCAATCAAGTATCCAACCTGGAAAGTGGTCTCAGTTGTCAGACTGACAACCACTTGCTATTTTGTAAGTTTTACCCAAGTAATCTTTTTGCAAATCAAGGCATGCTGAAATCTGGACAGTGTGAAAGGCTGTGCTTTTTAACTACATAAGGATTTCAATGCTAATGAAACTAGATTCACCGCCCCCATTGGGTGCAGAGAAAGTCCAAATGAATTAAACATAGTGAGTGACCTAATTAATTGGGTTTTTTGGGTTCGCTATACTTAATCAATTTTAAACACATTGTATTTTTGATTACGCAAGTGTGGTGAACTGACCATTTTCGACTAATAAAGCCGTGGTTAGTCCTGTGTCCTGATTTTTCGCAAACATGGTAAACCAGGCCTAAATCTCTAAATCCATCTTAATCCAGGTAAGGACTATTTTTTTACCTTTTATTCCAAGTCTGTTATACAGATGAGCTCATTCCTGTGAATATTTAATATAATAGTGTTCATGGGCTGGCTAACACCCTGTTTAATCGTTATACATGAGACCTTGGATAAAACAGAAGCAAAACTAATCGTGCCTGTTTATGTACAATCTGAGGTACTGTATTCTATAAGGGAAGTAAAGGTAAGATTGCTTGTCACTCAGGTTCCAGTTCTTTAAAAATTCTTTTGGTGGGGTGGAAAAAGTTAGACCTATGCATTTAGGATCTTAATTTCTCTTTGAAGAGAGCTGCTTTGGGTTTTAATTGTCTTCTGGCACAGCAGTTAATTTTGTGGGTCTGACTTGACCCCCGATTAGAATAAATGTTGGAAACCATAATAATGCCATTATTATTAACCATCCTTCTTGGGTGGCAGGTTGGAATTAGCATTTACAATTCTAATTAGATTCTTCTCTTTAGATTCGATGATCGTGGAAGAAGCGATTATGATGGAATGGGCAGTCGTGACAGGGGTGGCTTTGGGAAATTTGAGCGTGGTGGAAACAGTCGTTGGTCTGATAAGTCAGATGAAGATGATTGGTCTAAACCTCTTCCACCAAGTGACCGCTTGGAACAGTAAGTGAGCCACATCAAGTCCATTGTGATTGAAAGGTTTGCCTGTTTGTTAGGCAAGCAATTTACTGTTCTGGCAATGGGTAATAACTTGCACCCTTGATTTCAGGGAACTCTTTTCTGGAGGAAACACTGGCATTAACTTTGAGAAGTATGATGACATTCCTGTCGAAGCAACTGGCAGCAACTGTCCTCCCCATATTGAAAGTGTAAGTTCCCTGTCTTGTATACGTATGCTCAGTAATAGAGGTGAAGGAAAGTTTCTTTCTAACAAAATCAGCTTCTGTAAAATTTTGAGGGGTTCCTTGCTGTTTATGCTTGCTGTTTCATGTGCAAGCACTAATTGAGGAGGATGATAAACTCCAAAAGGACAGTTGTGCTGACTTTTTTTTTTTGGTGCAAATCAGCCATCAACCAGTTTGACTTAACCTTTTAATATCTTCACAGTTCAGTGATGTTGAGATGGGAGAAATTATTATGGGGAATATTGAGCTCACTCGTTACACCCGTCCTACTCCAGTGCAGAAACATGCTATTCCTATCATCAAAGAGAAGAGAGATTTGATGGCGTGTGCCCAAACAGGTAATGTTTCTTGGTTACAAAGTGGTAAAGATGTCATTTGGGGGAAGAGGCAGAGCAAAAGCTGCATCCAGAATATCCAAGAATAAAACGAGTATTTGTCCAAGTGTTTACGTGTGCTAAGGTGGGCAGTACCGAATGAAAGAACTTTTGTTTCTTCAGAATTGATGCCTCTGGTCTATAAGTTTGTGAGTGCTAATGTGCAGAGCACGGCACTAAGCACTTGGGAGAGTGCAATACTATAGAGTTGGTAGACAAGTTCCCTGCCCTCCAGTGAGCTTAGCCTAGAGCGAGGGAACCTGACTTATATAAATGATTTGTAATAGTTTTAAAGATTCACATAACTACCTGATAAAAGCCTGTTGAATGGGCTGATTTCTCAGCTTGTAGAGGAAAAAAGAAGGGATATGTTAGCAAGCAAAGCTCACCTCCCTTCCTCCTTTGCCTCTCATGAGTTTGAAGAAATGAAAGGCTCTGGGTAGGTTTCTGTGGTTTAGCTTTTTCTCTTGTGACCATAAGGTTCCCCCCAAAATTTTGATCAGGTGACCTATTTTCTGACATCTTTTGTCACTTTCGCTAACGGTTCCATTAAGTGAAACATTCAGTAAAATTCTGGAAGAAGCTTAATGGCCCGCTTGTGTATTTTAACAAAAAGACTGTACCCAACAATGTTAGATTATCTTTGGGTTTTTGTTTTTATTAAACTAACTGTGGGCTGGAAGGTTTAATTTTAAAGATGTGTGGAATTCTTGAACCATCAACTCTTGTGTTCGAAGTTGAAACTATTTAAACTGGACTTAATCCAAAAGTAGCTGTACCAAAATCTAATATTATGTACTTTTTATGTTTCCTCTTGCATTTGCTTGGTGTTCAGTCGTATTTTTAGTATCATTGTTCTCAAAGTCTTTTAAGGCTGAGTCATTCCTGAACTTTGAACAATTTGATTCCATCTGTTATCTTCCAGCTGTCTCCTTCCTCATTTTTTGCCATTTTCCTTGCTTACCACTACACTTTTTTTTTAAAGAGGTATTTAGCACTTTGTGTCAAGCACTGGGGTAGATTCAAGATTAGGTCCTGTATATATGTTTGTACATATTTATTACTCTTATTTGTACATATCTATACTATTTATTTTATTTTGTTAGTATGTTTGGTTTTGTTCTCTGTCTCCCCCTTTTAGACTGTGACCCCACTGTTGGGTAGGGACTGTCTCTATATGTTGCCAATTTGTACTTCCCAAGCGCTTAGTACAGTGCTCTGCACATAGTAAGCACTCAATAAATACGATTGGTGATGATGATGATGATTAGGTCAAGTGTAATCCCTGCCCCATGTGGGACTCACAGCCTAAGAAGGAACGAGAACAGGTAGTGAATCCCCATTTTACAGTTCAGGAACCTGAGGCACAGAGAAGTGAAGTGAATTGCCCAAGGTCACACAGCAGGCAAATGGTGGAGCTGAGGTGTGTGTGAGCTTGGATGTGTGAAAATGTGTGGTGGTGATGTCATGACACCACCTGGGAAATAGGCCACTGACTAGGATTTCTTTTCAGTTTCATTTGAAACTTATTGGCCACCCTCAGCTTTCTTAATGAAAATCTTTGTAAAGGTTTATTTCCTCACCTAATGTTCTATCTCCCAAGAACAGCTGTCACCATGTGTTTTAAGCAGTTCTTAAGTGGATCAAGAACTTGAAATAATATTTAGCCTGCTAAATTGGAGGACCAAAAGATTTTTAAAAGTTTATAAAAGCCGTAAGCCTATCAAGAGTATTTTATAGGTTGATGGGAGCATCCTTTGTAGTAGTAATCCTGATGGTATTTGTGTTGTAAGCACTGGGATAGATACAAAGTAATTAGGCTGCTCCATGTGCGGCTCAACAGTTTTAATCCCCATTTTACAGACGAGGGAACTGAGGCACAGAGAAGTTAGGTGACTTGCCCAAAGTCACACAGCTGATGTAGTGGAGCCAGGTTTAGAACCATTAACCTCTGACTGCCAAGCCTGTGTTCTTTCAACTAAGCCACGCTGTTCTTAGGCCACTTAATTTAAAACTTCTTCCTTATTTTTTTTTTTTCCTAACAGGTTCTGGGAAGACGGCTGCATTTCTTCTACCCATTTTGAGTCAGATCTATTCAGATGGTCCAGGGGAGGCGTTAAGGGCCATGAAGGTAAGGCTGTCAGATGGAGAGGATGGATGACAATTTTACCTTCAGCTAGCAAATATTTTTTTAAAAAGCAATTTGTACTTCATGCCATCATAACTTCATGATTCTTTGAAGCTATTTGGTTCTAAATTTAGTACTCAGCCAGTTTTGAAAAATCAGTTCCAAATGATTGCCTCATAACCTCCCACTTCAAATGGCAAGCATCGTGTCTTTAAGCAAGTTGCTGATTGAAATATATTGTTCCTTCAGGAAAATGGAAGATATGGACGCCGCAAACAATATCCAATCTCTCTAGTTTTAGCACCAACAAGAGAATTGGCAGTGCAAATCTACGAAGAAGCCAGAAAGGTATGTTTTTTCATTCCACCTTGATGTTTTACTTTTATATTTTTAAGCCTTTATCCCCCCCCTCCAAAGGAGACTTGTCTTTTTGTTTGCAGTTTGCCTACCGATCAAGAGTCCGCCCTTGTGTGGTTTATGGTGGTGCTGATATTGGTCAGCAAATTCGAGATCTGGAACGTGGATGCCACTTGCTGGTGGCGACTCCGGGGCGTCTGGTAGATATGATGGAAAGGGGAAAGATTGGCCTAGACTTTTGCAAGTAAGTCATTGCACTTTGGTATAGTCCTCTCCACATGCATGCCTATGTTCCCATTTATCAAATGGATGCATGTGACCTCAATTTGTCTCTAGTCACACTGCTCCAAATTCAGTGTTTTTCTAACATTGAGGCTCCGTTGGCCAGAACTCTACTGGTAATGTTTCTTATGTTACACCAAGTAATTTAAGTGTTGGAAGTTATTTAAAAGCATTATAAAGTTGCAGTTGCACCCTTGAGCCATGAAGCATTTGCATTAGATAATAGTAAGTATCCCTAAATCTCAAAGTTCATGAAGCCTCCAGTTCACTCTCAAAACTGACTTGGATTTTCCTAATTCAATCAGGTACTTAGTTTTGGATGAAGCCGATCGTATGCTCGATATGGGGTTTGAACCTCAGATTCGTCGCATAGTCGAACAAGATACTATGCCTCAGAAGGGAATTCGTCACACCATGATGTTCAGTGCTACTTTTCCTAAGGAAATACAGGTAAGGTTTAGGGTGTTAGAGGACTCGTTTTTAAGATTTCTGACCAGCTTTAAAGTAATTGCTCTGTAAATACTAAATTAATTCTCCTCCTTCAGATGCTTGCTCGTGACTTCCTGGATGAGTATATCTTTCTCGCTGTAGGCAGAGTTGGTTCTACATCTGAGAACATCACACAGAAAGTAGTGTGGGTGGAAGAATCAGACAAACGGTCATTCCTGCTTGACCTCCTAAATGCCACAGGTAAAGAAAGTTACGACGAATTTCAACACCGCTCTGGTGCCTCAGGTAATGAGAATCTATGTTAGGTGGAGGAAAAGCTTAAGTCTTTCCTTCCCTGTTTTCTCATAACATGCTATTGAAACATTCTGTTTGAATTACTTCAATTTGCATGCTTTAAGTGCACCTAAAACTAAACTGGTAAAAACAAAACAAAAGCTTTCACCACTTGGTGGTACTAAATTTGTGACTGATTGCATTGCTGAAGTTTTTATTTCATTTCCTAACCCAAATCAGGCAAGGATTCATTGACCTTGGTGTTTGTGGAGACAAAAAAGGGAGCCGACTCTCTGGAGGACTTCCTTTACCATGAGGGGTATGCTTGTACCAGTATCCATGGAGACCGGTCTCAGAGGGACCGAGAAGAAGCACTTCATCAGTTTCGCTCAGGAAAAAGCCCGATCTTAGTGGCTACAGCAGTATGTACTCTTAAGGAATTGGATTGGTTTGAAACTTCACTCTTCTTTTGTTTCCTAAGACAATAATTGATTTCAAACTTTTTTTTTTAAGGTGGCAGCAAGAGGCCTAGACATTTCAAATGTGAAGCATGTCATCAACTTTGACCTGCCAAGTGATATTGAGGAGTATGTTCATCGCATTGGCCGAACAGGACGTGTTGGGAACCTCGGTAAGACTCTTACTTGGAGAATTAGGATATCCTTTTACTTGGTGGTGGTTTTACTTTAAAAATAGAATCCTTAATTAACAAAGTATTTGAAGGGGGGGTTGGCCATCTAACTTCAAGAAGTGGTTTCCAATGTTTGCTTCAAAGTTTGGGATTCCTGCTCTGATGCAGTACTGTGAAGCAATTGGCCTCACAATTTTGAACTATTTTGTAGGTCTTGCCACATCATTCTTCAATGAGAGGAACATAAACATTACCAAGGATTTGCTGGATCTTCTAGTTGAAGCTAAACAGGAAGTACCATCTTGGTTAGAAAACATGGCGTATGAGCATCATTACAAGGGTAGCAGCCGTGGACGTTCTAAGAGGTATAACAGAACTGTGAATGTACTTTTAAGTAGCCCAGCCTAAGAAAATTTGGCTTCACTTTTACTTTCCTGGGGTAAAAGATTACTTGTCCTGAGCAATCAGGCTGGCATAGATGTTTTAAATGGCACTTAAATGGTACCCCAAGTACACTACTTCCTCCAGCCACGTACCCAGGGCCAGCAAGTGTAGCTACTCAACTGAATTAAACTGAGTCCTGGATCTGGGAGCCATTTTAGATATTTACCCAGAGAGTTCTGACAAATGAACTTTAAGGTACTTTGGCCAAAAGAGGAATGGGGAGAATACTAGCCCTGGTTTTAGAACAGGCCGCTTCTGTTCATGCATGTGAAGGACTCCGTGATTTCAGGACCTGGAATGGACAATGAGAGAGGTTCTGGGTTGGTTTGTTTGAGGGGCTTCCTGGTTCTCTGGAAAAGAGCATTTTATCCCGTGTCTTCCTCCCCCGTCGTGTCCCCCCCACCTTTCTGTACCCTAGAAAGCCAATTGTCCAATTAATTGGGACTCCAGCCAGATAGTCAAATTTGGTTTGCAGTCTAGCCTTAGCTTATCTGATCTTTCACTTGCAACTGTTTAGGGGACTCTGGGGCAAGAGTCAGTTGATTGTGTCCAACTCAATGCTAACATTGGTTCACATGCCTCCTTACAGCAGTAGATTCAGCGGAGGATTCGGTGCCAGAGACTACCGACAAAGTAGTGGCGCCAGCAGCTCCAGCTTCAGCAGTAGCCGACCAAGCAGCAGCCGAAGTGGTGGTGGAGGTGGTGGTGGTCACGGCGGTAGCCGAGGATTCGGTGGAGGTAACGTGTCCAAATACCTTAATAATTTTGGTACTTGTTAAGCGCTTACTATGTGCCGAGCACCTTTCGAAGTGCTGGGGTAGATATAAGTTATTCAGGTTGGACTCAGTCCCCATTTTCTAGATGAGGTAACTGAGGCCCGGAGAAGTGAAGTGACTTGCCCAAGGTCACACAGCAAAATGGTATAGCTGGGATTAGAACCTAGGTCCTTATGACTCCCAGGCTCCTATGCGCTACTCCATGCTGCTTCTTAGAGGGCTGTATTCACTCAATCGTTTGAATGCTTACTTTGTGCAAAGTACTGCACCAGGCACTTGGGAGAATACAGTGTAACACAAACATTTTCTGCCCACAACAAGCTTACAGTCTAGGGGCTGTAGAGGAGGGTGCCTAACACAAGCATTTTCTTCCCTTCCCAATCCTCCCCCTTGACTAACTTTGACTAGCTTTTCACACCCACCGGCATCCTTTACATTTGTTGGTCAAATCAAATGAGGGGAAGGAGGGTGGGAAACCCATTTGAGGTGTAAACAATAGCTATGGCTTGCTTGCTGACGTGGGTTTTTCCCTTTTTTTGGTCATCAGGTGGCTACGGAGGCTTCTACAACAGCGACGGCTATGGCGGAAACTATAACTCCCAAGGGGTTGACTGGTGGGGTAACTGAAGCTGCTTGCAGCAGATCTCACCCTACCCAACAAGCTAATATGGAAACCACATGTAACTTAGCCAGACTATACCTTGTGTAGCTTCAAGAACTCGCAGTACATTACCAGCTGTGATTCTCCACTGAAATTTTTTTTTTAAAGGGAGCTCAAGGTCACAAGAAGAAAAGAAAGGAAACAATCAGCCCTATTCAGAAGGTGGTTTGAAAACTTCATTGCTGTAGTTTGGATTAACTCCCCTCCCACCCCACCCCAAACTGCATTTATAATTTTGTGACTGAGGATCATTTGTTTGTTAATGTACTGTGCCTTTAACTTTAGACAACTTTTATTTTGATGTCCTGTTGGCTCAGTAATGCTCAAGATATCAATTGTTTCGGAAAAAAAAATAAATTTACTGAACTTGGGCTAAAAATCAAACCTTGGCACACAGGTGTGATACAACTTAAACAGGAATCATCGATTCATCCATAATATTTCAAGGAAAAAAAAACTTATGCGGTAGCCTGCATTAGGGCTTTTGATACTTGCAGATTTGGAAAAAAAAAAAACAACCAAACAAACATCTTGAAGCATATCAGTGGAATTAGTTTCTAATGTGGCAAACTGTACTAAGTTAAAGTTCTGATTTGCTCACTCTATCCTGGATAGGTACTTAGAACCTGATAGTCTTTAATAAGCCATTCCAGTCATGATGAGGTGATGTATGGATACATGCATACATTCGAAGCACTGTTTTCAAAGTTAATGCAAGTAAATACAGCAATTCCTCTTTCAATGTTTAGGCAGATCATTAACTAATGTGAGCTAGCCAAACGTGGGCAGAATATTACAGGGAAAGTTTAAAGGTCTGATAACTTGAAATAGTTTTTAGGAGAATTCATCCTCTATTTAGACTTTTTAAATGCCTGCCATATGAAATTGAAATGGTAGAATGGCTGACCACAGCAGTGACCGGTCCTCTTCGTGGACCTGGCTGATATTGGTCTAATAACGCATGCTAGTGTTGATGTTTTTTGGTCAAGAGGGTATGAACAGGAAGAATTATGCAGCAGGCTTTATTTTAATGCAGATTCACATTACTCTGTTCAAGCTGCGTTGAGATGTTAAACTGGCTTACTGTAGACTTTGTAAAATGGCTCCAGAAGAGTAACAAACGGAAATTTTGAGATCACAGAGGTTGGAAATATGTACATAACTGCACAAGGTGTCAATTCTGCTATTCAGTGCAGTTTTAGTCAGTTTTAGTTGCATAGGTTTCCATTGTATTTATAGTCTGTTTATGCTAAATCTGGCCAAAGATGAGTATTTGTCCACCACTAAAATGCCTCTGCCACTTGGGATTTCCATGTGCTAACTCTGTGGCCAGAGCGCCGTGATCAAAACTCTCAATCTTTTTACAGTGGCATAGGAAGACGGCAAAAATCTCCTAAAGTGCAATAGATTTTTTCAAGTGTATTGTGCCTTGTTCTAAAACTTTTATTAAGTAGGTGCACTTGACAGTATTGAGGTCATTTGTTATGGTGCTATTTCAATTAGTCTAGGTTTAGGCCCTTGTACATTTTGCCCATAACTTTTTACAAAATACTTCTTTTATTGCACATTCAGAGAATTTTATATATATGTCTTGTGTGCGTGTCCTTAAACTTCCAATCTTATTTTGTCTCTTGGAGATTGTTGAACGCAGCTTGTCTAAGAAAGGGAAGAGACTAGATTCTAAAATTTATTTGGGACCACGGGAATGATAGTTGGGAAGAAAACTATTTGCACACGACAGATTTCTAGATACTTTTTGCTGCTAGTTTTGTGTAATATTTATTGAACATTTTGACAAATATTTATTTTTGTAAGCCTAAAAGTGATTCTTTGAAAGTTTAAAGAAACTTGACCAAAAGACAGTACAAAAACACTGGCACTTGAATGTTGAATGTCACCGTATGCGTGAAATTATATATTTCGGGGTAGTGTGAGCTTTTAATGTTTAAGTCATATTAAACTCTTAAGTCAAATTAAGCAGACCCGGCATTGGCAGTGTAGCCATAACTTTCTGATGTTAGTAAAATTAATTGGCAACTTAAAAAATTAAAACATGCCAAGGTTTTGATACACTTGTCTTAAGATATTAATGAAACACTTCTAAAACACTGATGTGAAGTGTCCAGATTCTCAGATGTTTGTTGCGTGAGTTTTGTTTAGTTGTGTGTTTTATTTTATTTTATTTTTATTTTTTTTTTCAGTGAATGTCTGGCACATTGCAATCCTCAAACATGTGGTTATCTTTGTTGTATTGGCATAATCAGTGACTTGTACATTCAGCGATAGCATTTTAGCAAGTTTTATCAGCCAGCAATATTTTCAGTTCACTAAGGATTCAAAAATCATATGCAAGAATGGACCTAAACTTGCTGAATGTAAAGATTGAACTTCAAGTCACTGTAGGTTTAGTAATTGCTTATTGTATTAGTTTAGATGCTAGCACTGCATGTGCTGTGCATATTCTGGTTTTATTAAAATAAAAAGTTGAACTGCACGGTCGACTCTTTTTTCTTTGCTGATGTCCAACTGTGGCTTTCTTCCAGTTGATGTGTGTTTTTTTGAAATACTCGGCTCTATTGCCTGATGTTGTCTCACCCGAATGGCTAGTTTTTTTATTTTTCTGCATCTCTATGTAGGGTAGTTGTGACAACCCTGTTGCAACAGAGTTCTGAAGCTGTTGAAAGCTGAAGACAGTTGGGGAGAGTGACAAGACCAAGAATTCTAGTATCAAGTTTTGGTAACTGTTTTCATTTTTTTTTAAGGCACTTAAGGAGAAGAGAAGACTGCTGGTGGAGCAATTGTTGTAAATAATTAACTGGCACTGTGATCTAGAAAAGAGGAAGCACACTGGGTGTACCGGGTTGGGAGGGGAATTATTCCTGGGTTTATCTGCCCAAGCCTGCCGTCGGAGAGGAAAAAATTGGAAAGTTGTCCTTATCGAGAAATGCCATGTACTGAATTCCCGTTCCCAGTACACAGCTGTAATGCGTGAAATGATGCTCCAGAAATTCATTTGGTTAGCGGTGCAGCTAGAAATTTGGAAGACCTGTTAACCTAGGCTTTTAACTTTTGTACAGGGGATTCTGAAACTTTGCACGTGGCTACCTTAAAGAACAGGGGTGGGGGGAGTAGTAGCATGGCATAGTGGAAAAACCTTGGGCCTGGAAGTCAGGACCTGAGTTCTAATTCTGGATCTGCCACTTGTGTGACCTTACGCATGCCATGTAATTTCTCTGGGCCTCAGTTTCTTTATTTGTGAAATGGAGATTTAGTAGCTGTTCTTCCCCCATCACAAATAATGGCATTTGACAAGCATTCTTCCTGCACTTGGGAGAGCACTGTACAACAGAGTTGGTAAGGCACACCTGCCCACAAGCTTAAATTGTCTAGACTGGGGTAGGGACTGGGTCTGATCTGGCTGTACTTGTGCATATTCCAGTGTTTAGTACAGTGCTCCACACATAGCACTTAATCAAATAGCATAATATCTTTGAAAAACAGTGAACAACTAGATTGCCTGTTAGATGGCTAAAATTGTGTTAGGAAATGGGTCTCATTGCTCGGCATTAAAATAAATGTGCCCTCCATCCCTAGGATAATGAAAAGGTGCTTTGCACAGTGAGATGCCCAGTTGCTCCCTTGATTCACAATATATTCAAGGATGTGGGGCCTCTAGTTAAAACTCAAGCCCTTAATAAAGACTAAATTCTTAGATGAATTCCTCAGTTTAATAAGATACCCAATCACTGCAACTAACTGGAAAAGGCCAGATCAACGTTTTCTAGAGAACAGGCAATGACAGCTCATAGTTGGTTCAGGGAATTAGAAGAGGAAGAATCTGAAAGTTGAAGTATTTAGGTAAGAGAGGATGTAGGATATTATAAAAGGAAGGCTTTTCCTTCAAGATATTCCCATGTCTCCAACATACCTTGACCAATAGACTTAAAAATAGAAGTCTTACACCAGTTTCAGCTTGTTGCAAGAAGCAAATAGTATTGTGCTTGCTGTGTATAGCAATAAATACACAGCTGGGAGGAAGTTTAGACAGGGTTCCTTGTAGGGGGCTCCTAGTCAGAGAATGTGCCCAGTTTTAAGGCCTGATCCTACGATTTTATATTTGAAACCCAGCTAATTTTGCAGGGTACTCTCGGTGACCTAGGACAGAACAATTGTGGTATTTACTAACCACTGTGCAAAACACTGGGGCTACACAAGATAAATCAAGTGGGCATCTTTGGCCCACATGGGGGCTGTCTAGGTTACACTGCTCTCCATAACTCCCTTTTCCCCCTTCTCCCCTTTGCTCATAGGCTGTGACCTAGAGACACCCTTACCAGAACACTTGGGTTATACTAAAGGTATGTTGGAGACATGGGAATATCTTGAAGGAAAAGCCTTGATTAAAGCCTTTTATAATATCCTACATCCTCTCTTACCTTTTTCCAATTCCCTATTAAACCTGCAACCAGGGCATTATCCTTAACTCCCCTCAACCCTGTAATTAGACACCAATTCCTGTTGGTTTTCTCCAACATCCCTAGAATCCACCCTTCCTCTTGCTTCTAATGGCCACTAAGCTGGTCCAAGTGCTGGTCCTATCCTAAGTAAGACTGCTGCTTCAACCTCCACCTGCCTGTCTACACCCTCTCCCTTCTCCAGTCCATGCTTTCCTTTAGCACCCAGATTATTTATTGAAAACATCTCTCCATACATGTCTACACTCTAGCTTCAACCAGAAACTCCTGACAATTGGTTTTAGGGCATGCAATCATCTTTTTCCCCCTCCCAACTTACCCTCTCTTGCAGATCTGGTATTCACAGGATGTAGGGAGAATAATAATGGCATTTAATAAGCACTTACTATGTGCAGAGCACTATAGCTTTCTGGCTAGAGGGGATGGGAGAGGCTCTTTAGCCAACTACTGCTGGAAATTAGCTTCCACAATAATTTTGGAAATGCAGTGGGTTTATGGGGGCTGAGGTAGGACCCATTGAAAATGCCTTTGTCTTTTTGGGCTCAGAAAGAGGTTGTGATTTTTGGCCAGTAACCCCATCAATCAATGGTATTTGCTTACTGTGTGCAAGAACACTATATTAAGTGCTTGGGAGGTTACAACACAACAGATACATTCCCTGCCCAAACAAACATCCACTTGTGGACTCCAGAGGCTGATGACTTTGGCATAGTCCACCAGGCTCGGGACTTAAAAGTCATTACTTGTTGCCCCTTCTATCACTTGGTCTTCATAACTACAGTCATTCCTTTGTTCCCATGGGGCTAACAACTTTCAACACAACATTTGGCTTCATGAGCGCATCAGTTCAGGCTATGTGATGCGCAACCCTGCTGCTGCCATTTTAGTGAGGGGGCTGTGACTGTTACCCTGTTCCTCACCCTTTCTGATAATGTACCTTTAAAGTGGCTGATTTCATCTGCTTTCTGGCTGAAGTCTTTCTGTCTTCTCATTTTCTACCTTACCTGGATGCCATTCCAACCTGGATTCCCACTGACTCTTGCTGCCACTCATGCTCCAGGAAAATTGGGAAGTGAAGAAACAACTTGGCCTCATGGAAAGAGTCCAGGACAGAGTCAGGAATCCTAGATTCAAATTCCCGTTTCACTCTGGTGTGCTGGGTAACCTTGGACAAATCACTTAACTTTTCTGTGCCTTTGCTCATGTGTAAAATGGGGATTTAAATACCTGCTGTTCTTCGCCTTTAGACTGTGAGCCCTATGGGGACAGGGCTTTGAGCTGTTTGCATTGTATCTACCCCAGCCCTTAGCAGACTGCTTGACACACAAGTGCTTAAATAACACAATTATGTATTAGAGAAGGAGGGTGTAAAAGTCATTTCTCTGTCTTAACCTTATCTGTAAAATGGGGATTGAGGCTTAGCCCCATGTGGGACATAGACTGTTCAACCTGATGAACTTATATCTAACAGTGCACATAGCGCTTAGCAAATGCTATCGTTATTGTTATCATCATCATCAATCGTATTTATTGAGTGCTTACTATGTGCAGAGCACTGTACTAAGCGCTTGGGAAGTACAAATTGGCAACATATAGAGACAGTCCCTACCCAACAGTGGGCTCACAGTCTACCCCAGCATTTAGTACATAAAGTATCTGGCATATAGACAACACTTTACAAAGACTATTAACAACAACAAAAAAAACGCTTTCTGAAAGGTAACATGTGGTCTATCCCAGAATCCTGTTGTAGGGGGAACTGAAACCTAGGGCAGAAACTAAGAACAGAGAATCAACAAAGTGGGGCATTGCTTTAAATAATAATAATAATGATTGTGGTATTTATTAAGCACTTATTACATTCATTCAATCGTATTTATTGAGCGCTTACTGTGCAGAGCACTGTACTAAGCGCTTGGGAAGTACAAGTTGGCAACATATAGAGATGGTCCCTACCCAACAGCGGGCTCACTGTTTAGATGGGGGAGACAGAGAACAAAACAAAACATATTAAAATAAAATAAATAGAATAAATATGTACAAATAAAATAGAGTAATAAATATGTACAAACATATATACAGGTGCTGTGGGGAGGGGAAGGAGGTAAGGGGGGAATGGGGACGGGGAGGGAAGTAGGGGGATCAGTCTGGGAAGGCCTACTACATGTCAGGCACTGTACTAAGCACTGGGGTAGATACAAGGTAATTGGGTAGGGCACAGTCCCTGTCCCCCATTAGGGCTTACAGTCTTAAGCCCTATTTTCCGGATGAAGAAACTTTGGCCCAGAGAAGTTTAGTGTCTTGCCCAAGGTTACACAGCAGACAAGTGGTAGAGTTGCAATTAGAATCCAGAACTCAGGCCCACACTCTAATCCACTAGACCACGATGCAGGGTGGTGTCTGCAGGCTGCTCGACTCCCAGGCCCGTTGCTGAAATTACGAAATATACCGTACTAAAGGCCTGCTGACTCAAATCTCGGCCTCCAAAAAGCAGAAAGGGAGTGGGTGGGTGCTTAGGGCTGCGCATTTTATCTCCCCAGGAGTGGTGTCATCATCATCATCATCATCATCAATCGTATTTATTGAGCACTTACTGTGTGCAGAGCACTGTACTAAGCGCTTGGGAAGTACAAGTTGGCAACATATAGAGACAGTCCCTACCCAACAGTGGGCTCGCGGTCTAAAAGGGGGAGACAGAGAACAAAACCAAACATACTAACAAAATAAAATAAATAGAATAGATATGTACAAGTAAAATAAATGAATAGAGTAACAAATATGTACACACATATATACATATATACAGGTGCTGTGGGGAAGGGAAGGAGGTAAGATGGGGGGGATGGAGAGGGCAACGAGGGGGAGAGGAAGGAAGGGGCTCAGTCTGGGAAGGCCTCCTGGAGTAGGTGAGCTCTCAGGAGACAGTTCAGTTCCAAGTCATCTCTCCAAAGCAGCACTCCCTGACCAATCCCCCAGCTTCCACATTGTTCTAGTCCCCACTTACCGCTGGGGTTTGTGTGTATTTGGGTGGGGTTTTTTAAATGGCATTTATCAAGTATTTGCTATTTGCTAAGCACTGGGATCAATCAGTCAGTGGTATTTATTGAGCACTTAATGCATATAGAGCATTAAACTAAGTGCCGGGAAGCACTGTGGCTCAGTGGAAAGAGCACAGGCTTGGGAGCCAGAGGTCACGGGTTCTAATTCTGCCTCCGCCACTTGTCAGCTTTGTGACCTTGGGCAAGTCATTTAACTTCTCTGAGCCTCAGTTACCTTATCTGTAAAATGGGGATTAAGACTGTGAGCCTCTTGTGGGACAACCTGATCACCTTGAATCCCCCCCAGTACTTAGAACAGTGCTTTGCACATAGTAAGCACTTAAATGCCATCATTATTATTATTAAGAGTACACACAGCGCGGCTTAGTGGAAAGAGCCCGGGCTTGGGAGTCAGAGGTTGTGGGTTCTAATCCCAGCTCCGCCACTTGTCAGCTGTGTGACTTTGGGCGAGTCACAACTTCTCTGTGCCTCGGTTCCCTCATCTGTAAAACGGGGATGAAGACTGTGAGCCCCACGTGGGACAACCAGATTACCTTGTATCTACCCCAGGGCTTTAAACAGTGCTTGGCACATAGTTAGCGCTTAACAAGTACCAACATCATCATTATTATTATTAGACCTGCTCTCTGCCAACATCGATCTTCCATCCGTCCCGAGGTGACGCCGGGGAGTCCACAATCTCAGGAACAAAAGCTACGGAGCAAGTAAAGCAGAACTGGGCAGTGCCGTTGGGAGGCCGCCTCCCACCACCAAAGCTGCTAGATTGACAGCCCACCCCCCGTGCCAATCCAATTAGGGGGTGGAGGTTGAATTCATTCATTCAATCGTATTTATTGAGCGCTTATTGTGTGCAGAGCACAGTACTAAGCGCTTGGGAGACTACAATTCGGCAACAGATAGAGCCGGTCCCTCCCCAACAACGGGCTCGCAGTCTAGAGGGGGGAGACAGACCACAAAACAAAACATGTGGACAGGGGTCAAGTCGTCAGAACAAATAGAATTAAAGCTAGATGCACATCGTTAACAAAATAAATAGAATAGTGAATATGTACAAGTAAAATAAATAGAATAATAAATCTGTACAAACATATATACAGGTGCTGTGGGGAGGGGAAGGAGGTAGGGCTGGAGGGATGGGGAGAGGGAGAGGAAAAGGGGGGCTCAGTCTGGGAAGGCCTCCTGGAGGAGGTGAGCTCTCAGTAGGGCCTTGAAGGGAGGAAGAGAGCTAGCTTGGCGGATGGAGGGCATTCCGGGCCAGGGGGATGGCGTGGGCCGGGGGTCGACGGCGGGACAGGTGAGAATGAGGCCCAGTGAGGAGGTGAGGGGCGGAGGGTGTGGGCTGGGCAAGGAGAGAAGGGAGAGCTCACCTCTTCCAGGAGGCCTTCCCAGACTGAGCCCCCTCCTTCCTCTCCCCCCCATCCCCCCGCCTTACCTCCTTCCCCTCCCCACAGCACCTGTATATATGTATATATGTTTGTACATATTTATTACTCTATTCATTTTACTTGTACACATTTATTCTATTTATTTTATTTTGTTAATATGTTTTGTTTTGTTGTCTGTCTCCCCCTTCTAGACCGTGAGCCCGCTGTTGGGTAGGGCCCGTCTCTATACGTTGCCAAACGCTTAGTACAGTGCTCTGCACACAGTAAGCGCTCAATCAATACGATTGAATGAAGGAATGAGGGAGGAGGGGGGCGAGGGGATGGAGAGACTGAGGCCGGAAGCTGGAATGGCCTAGGAGCGAGGGTGATAAATCCCTCCCTGTGGCCTTTGACCTTCTGCGGGTCACCTGGGCCCCGGGGCGGGAGATGCCCGCTTGGCCTCCACCCAGGGAGGAGCCTGCTCAGCGCTGAGCCACGGGTGGGTGGGTTACGCCTAGGGGGAATTAGAACCCACGACCTCCGACTCCGAAGCCCGGGCTCTTTCCATTAAGCCCCAGTGTTACTCAACCGGGGCTCAGAAAGGCTGTGTTTTATACACAATTTATTCCGCGAGGTGAGCTGATTATTTTGGTCGCGGCGACTTGAATTATTTGATTATTTTGGACGCGGCGAATTGCGTTATTTGATTATTTTGGATGCGGCCAAACAACAGACAGACAACAAAACAAAACATATTAATAAAGTAAAATAAATATAATAAATATGTACAAGTAAAATAAATAGAGTAGTAAATATGTGCAAACAATACAGGTGCTGTGGGAATAATAAATAATAATAATTATTAATAATCCATTACTGGTATTTTATTATTATTATTCTTCCTCCCGAGTGGGAAACGCCCGGGGGTGGGAGCGAACCAGCCGCCTCACCACCTGCCAGCAAGGCCCAAGTGAATTCCGCCCGCATTGGGGCCTGGGCGTTTTTACCATGCGAGAGTCATACAAAAGTGTATTTATTCCCCCTGATAAAGAAGCTCTAATATCGGTAAATAATCCTAATCCTCCCTCCCGTAAGGCTCACCTCTTCCAGGAGGCCTTCCAGCTCTTCCAGCTCACCTCTTCCAGGAGGCCTTCCCAGACTGAGCCCCCTCCTTCCTCTCCCCATCCCCCATCTTACCTCCTTCCCCTCCCCACAGCACCTGTATATATGTATATGTTTGCACATATTTATTACTCTATTTTACTTGTCCATATTTATTATATTTATTTTATTTTATTAATATGTTTTGTTTTGTTGTCTGTTGTTTGGCCGCATCCAAAATAATCAAATAACGCAATTCGCCGCGTCCAAAATAATCAAATAATTCAAGTCGCCGCGACCAAAATAATCAATTCGCCTTGCGGAATAAATTGTGTATAAAACTCAGCCTTTCTGAGCCCCGGTTGAGCAACACTGGGGCTTAATGGAAAGAGCCCGGGCTTCGGAGTCGGAGGTCGTGGGTTCTAATTCTGCCTCGGCCTCGTACCAGCTGTGCGACTTTGGTCAAGTCGCTTCACCTTTCTGTGTCTCATCTGTAAAATGGGGATGAAGACTTCGAGCCCCATGTGGGACAACCTGATCACTTTGTATCTACCCCATCGCTTAGAGTAAGTGCTTAACAAATACCATCTTTTTTTTTCCTCTCTCTTGCCTCGCCGATTCCCGAGCGAACCTGTCCCAAGCGACTGGTGAGAACATTCTAGAAGGGGAGACAGACTAATATAAATAACTTAATTTAATATAATTAAATTTATAGAGCCCTTTTCCCCTGCTCCTCCTCCCCTCCCCATCACCCCTACTCCCTCCCTTCGCGCTACCCCCTTCCCCGCCCCACAGCACTTGTGTATATTTGTACATATTTATTATTCTATTTATTTTATTAATGGTGTATATATATCTATAATTATATTTATCTATTTTCATGCTAATGATGTCTGTCTACTTATTTTGTTTTGTTGTCCGTCTCCCCCTTCTTGACTGTGAGCCCGTTGTTGGGTAGGGATTTTCACTATCTGTTGCCGAATTGTACTTTCCAAGCACTTAATACAGTACTCAGCACACAGTAAGTGCTCAAAAAAATGATTGAATGAATGAATTAATGAAATAAATAAATTATAGATCTGTACATAAGTACTACAGGGCTGAGGGAAGGTTCTGAGATTGGCTACAATTAATCAATCAATCGTATTTATTGAGCGCTTACAGTGTGCAGAGCACTGTACTAAGCGCTTGGGAAGTACAAGTTGGCAACATATAGAGACAGTCCCCACCCAACAGAGGGCTCACAGTCTAAAAGGGGGAGACAGAGAACAAAACCAAACATACTAATAAAATAAATAGAATAGATGTGTACAAGTAAAATAAATAAATAAATAAATAGAGTAATAAATATGTACAAATATATATACATATATACAGGTGCTGTGGGGAAAGGAAGGCTACAGACACTGCCCAATATAGGGCTCTCAGTCTATCTTATCCCCATTTTTCAGATGAGGAAATTGAGGCCCAGAGAACTTAAGTAACTTGTGATTTGTTCAAGATCATGACAGCATGACAGTGGTGGAGCTGGAACTCAAAGCCGGGTCTCCTGACACTTAGTGTTGTGCTTTTTCCAAGCTGCCTCATTTTATGTTCTTACATTTTTTACCTAGTGTGTATCTACCCCAGCACTTAGAACAGTACTTGACACAAAGTGTTAAGTGCTTAAATACTATAAAAAAAAATTTGACCTGCTTGTCTCCTCCCTCTAGATTGTAAATTCCTTTAGGGCAGGGACTGTGTCTTCCCACATACATAGTACAGTGTTCTGTACAGAGTTGGGGGCTTAATACAATGCTACTCTTTCCGATTGGTGCCAGATATTATTAAGGTTACATCTCCTCTGAGAGGCCTTCCTGGATTAATCCCTCTTTTCCCCCACTCACTCTTCCTTCTGAGTTGTCTACACACTTGGATCTGTGACCTTTGGACATTTGATATTCACCTCAACTTCAAAGCACTTATGTATATGTTTCTTTAAATTAGATATTATAAATTATTCATATGAATATCTGTCTCCCCCTCTAGACTTGTAGACTCATGGGCAGGAAACGTGTTTGCTAATTCTGTTATAATTGTACTCTTCCAAGTGCTTACTACAGTGCTCTGCACATAGTAAATTCACAAATACCCTTGATTGATTTGCTCTTTGGAAACAAGTCAAACTCCCACAGTGGACCTGGTCTCTAATCCTGGCTCTGTCACTGCCTGCTGTGACACCTTTGGCAAGTCACAACTTCCCTGTGCCTCAGTTTCCTCATCTGTAAAAATGAGGATTTGATACTTGTTTTCTCTTCCCCCTTAGATTGTGAGCACTATGTGGGACAGCTTATGTGTTTATCCCAGAATAGTGCTTGGCATAGAAGTGGTTAAATTGGCACTTAACTACAATAATTATTAGTCAAGAGCAGTTATTCACAGTGAATTTTAAATTGCTAAATATATCTAAGTTGTTCCATGTTTAAATAAGCATTATCTTTTCTCATTCACTGGATTATATATATATTACTTTCAAATCTCTGTTGTACTTCACTGATAATCAAGGCAGTCGTTATATGAAACCACAAATAGCTTATTTATTTAAAGGTTTCTCTTCTTCTCTACTGCTTTCTGTTGACAGTATAGATGCTTCCTGAGACCCTTGAGGTATATGATCATCACAGTCAGCTGCCTCCCAAAGCTAGATTCCTTTTCTGGCCTCTTCTTGTTTTTCCTTCCCCTTTTTTGAACTCAGCACATTTAAAACCAAATTCACAACTCTCTTCTCCCTCTCTGTTATCCAAAAATGCAACTTTGGAACCATTCAATAGTTCTCTCCCCACCCCCCTACTTTAAGATTTTACAATCTCCAGTCTCTTCTCTAATAACTGTGAAAGCTACTCTTTCCTCTCCAAATTCCAAGACAAAAAAACCCCCCTCATTTTTCTCTTCAACTCTTAAAACTCTGCCCCCTTTCTGCTTTTGGATTCTGTTGAGAAAAATCTCCTCTAACTCCATGAATTTATTATTTGGCTGGGAAGCCTATGTGTTGGCAAGTGCTTTAGCCGAATGAAGAACACCTGAGGGATTAATTAGTTTACAGCTGAGCAACGTTAAGACCCAAAACCAAAAAAAAAAAAAAAAAAAAAATGAAAGCTAGGCGGAGGACGTAAACTAGGATCTAGAGAAGACAACTTTGAAAGCCTGGCTCTGTAACAGTAAACCTAGTACAGAGATTTGGTCAACTAAATAGCATTGTTAGGAGCACTGAAACCCACGAGATGAAATGGCAGTCAGCAGAGTGAATGTCAAGGTGGTTTTAGAGAAATCTAGAGCAGAAAACCAGAGAAGAATAACTTCAGTCTGATCAGATGCTTGAAGTCCTGAGGAGGAGCACTTGCAAACCCCTGGTGAGTAGATTTCTTTGAATCTTACTGATTGTATTTTGTTTGATTTCTAAAACCTTTTTGGTTCTTGAAGTGTTTATTGTAAGATGGAAATAAGTACCTGTAGTGTGCCAAGCAAGAGCAGAAGTCATTTCTCCTCAAATTTGGGGTTTATGTTTCTGAAAATCATGTTCAGGGCATATTATTATTAATAATAATAGTAACTGTCATATTTAAGTACTTACTATGTGTCATGCAGTGTACTAAGAACTGGGAGAGATACCAGATAATCTTCAGTTCACAATCCTTGTCCAACAAACACAGAACCATCTCTTCTGACATTGTGTTCTGTAGGTGTGTGGTCAGAATATTCTTTAATTCTTCACCAGGGAAGAGAAAGCATCCACTCCAGGAAAATGGACTTGTCCACATAGAAAGCCCAAGCAATCCTTTTTTGTAAAGATGGATAGAAAGCTCTGACCTTTGGAATCATGAATGGCCACAAATAATTCAGGAATTGAAGGCTGAGGCAAAAGAGGACATCAATTTGAAGAAGGGAGAAGTAACATTATAGTTGCTGCACTGTAATAAATGCAATTAATTGAATTTAAGTGCTTACTGGGTGCAGAGCACTGTACTAAGCACTTGGAAGAGTACAGTATAACAAACGTGATAGGCATGTTCCCTGTTCACAATGAGGTAACAACCTACAGTGGGAAACAGACATTAATATAAATAAATCAAAGATACAAATTCCCCTCTGCTTTTCATTAGTCCATAAAACCTTTTTCCCTGCTTTCCATTCATGTGGGATCCAACTGGCAGAGGGGAGGAGAAGTGCATTATTTGCTCCAAATTGAGGCTGTGATTAAGGGGGTTTGCAGGTGGAGGTGGTTGGTGTCATCATCAATCATATTTATTGAGCACTTACTATGTGCAGAGCACTGTACTAAGTGCTTGGGAAGTACAAATTGGCAACATATAGAGACAGTCCCTACCCAACAGTGGGCTCACAGCCTAAAAGGGGGAGACAGAGAACAAAACCAAACATACTAACAAAATAAAATAAATAGAATAGATATGTACAAGTAAAATAAATAAATACATAGAGTAATAAATATGTACAAACATATACATATATACAGGCGCTGTGGGGAAGGGAAGGAGGTAAGATGGGGGATGGAGGGGGGGGAGATGAAGGAAGGGGCTCAGTCTGGGAAGGCCTCCTGGAGGAGGGGAGAAGGAAGCTTTGGTTAAGGGTTAACAGCTGCTTTTGCAGTAAGGGGGATCATCAGCCTAAGTAGAGGGTCCTGGGGCTCAGAAACTGCCAGGAAGCTGGCCCTGCGGCCTGTACTGGCCTCTCTGGCCAAACCTGGTTGTCCCAGCTGCGATTCTGAGTGTTCTATATTCTCTGTATTCCAGCAAAACACTGGCCTGTTACCATGGTTTTCCACAGTGTATGTCTCAAGTTATCCTTACGCTCTCTCCCAAAAGGCAAGTGCCATCCCTGTATCACACAGCAAACATCTTGTGACTGAGCTTTTAAACAGTAAAGACAGCTTGTATAATTGTGGTGGTGTTGGGGCATGATATCAACTCTTGGAACTGTATTAAAGCTGAGTGAAATAATTTTCACATATTACATATTGTTTTAATATTAGGACTTAGAAAATGAGGCCCAGTGAAGCGACTTGCCCGAGATCGCACAGTAGATGAGTGGCATAGCAGGGATTAGAACCCAGTTCCTTCTGACTCTAAAGCCTGTGTTCTGTCCAATCAATCAATCAATCGTATTTATTGAGCGCTTACTCTGTGCAGAGCACTGTACTAAGCGCTTGGGAAGTACAAATTGGCAACATATAGAGACAGTCCCTACCCAACAGTGGGCTCACAGTCTAAAAGGGGGAGACAGAGAACAAAACCAAACATACTAACAAAATAAAATAAATAGGATAGATATGTACAAGTAAAATAAATAAATAGAGTAATAAATATGTACACCAGGCTACACTGCTTCTCTACAAGCATTTAACGAGGGTCAACTCATGATCCCCAGTTGTTGGGTCTGTCAGCAGCTGTTCTTTCCCAGCAGATCTTAGTCAGGCACTACAGCCTGAAGGTCCCATATGAGCATGTGTGTTTGTGCACCATATTTACTCAAATAATTGGCTCTACTGCCTAATTGCTCCCCTTCCCCGCCCACCAACCTCCTGTGATTTTTGAGGAGGCCTGGGGTTGATGCAATAGAGACTAAACTGTCAACTTGTTATGGGCAGGGAGCGTGTCTACCAACTCTGTTGTCTTGTGCTCTCCCAAGTGCTTAGTACAGTGCACTGCACACAATAAGCACTCAATAAATATGGTTGATAGCGGTTTCACCACAAGTAGACTTTATCTCGGAGTTATTTCTGGCCCCTGTGGCTCCTGACGGGGTTGAGGATCATGGGGAAATGCCCACTGGTTGATTATGTTGGGGATTGTGGTTTGCTTCCTGTTCCCACGGGGATGTTGTATCAGTGCCACAGGGTTTCTTGCAGATGCCTTTGTTCTCCAGGAGCTTAATGTTTAGCTGTTGAGTGAATGAGCAAGAGTACTTATTGAGTACCCACTGCAGGCAACATATTGTGATATTTTTTAAGTGCTAACTTTGTGCCAAGCACTGTACTAAGCACTGGGGTAGATACAAGATAATCAGGTCTGACACTGTCCCTGTCCCACATAGGGCTCACAGTCTAATTTGGAGGGAGACCAGGTATCGAATCCCCATTTTACAGATGAGGAAACTGAGGTCCAGAGAAATTCAGTGACTTACCCAAGGTCACCCAGCAGGCCAGTAGATAGAATCTGGTCATGTGTCTCCCAGGCTTGTGTTCTTTCCACTAGGCCAAGCTGCTTCTCATGACTAGTTCCCCAACTCGTTCTCATTTATTCCCTTTCCCTGCTTTTTGCAATGCTTTCTCACCCTCCCTGGCAACACCCGTCCTTCCTCCATTCTCCATGATGTTCCCCCAACCCCGCTATCCACCTAATCCCCCAGCATGTAGCTCAGGGCAAATCAATGGGCATGTGGGCTCTGCACACAGTAGATGTTCACTGAATATTGCTGATACAGATTGGCTACTGAGTTGTTTTTTTTTTTTTTTTCAAAAGGCCTTTGACCAGGTTCCACCCCAAAGGCTTTTGGAAAAAAAACCAAACGAAATTAGAATGGCTTTGGACAGAACCCTCTCTCCTGGGCAAATAACTGGCTTGAAGATAGGAAGCAGCATAGGTTTAAAAGGCCATTTTTTTGTTCTGGGAGGAGATGGATCAATAGTGAGGACTTCAGAAATAGATGCCAGCGGTAGTTTGGATGTGACATTTCCACAGTGCTGAAGTTTAAAAAAAAAAAGGGGGGGGGATTCTAAGAGGAACACAGCCCTGCTTGTGGATAAGCTGTTGGGGAGGGGGGCATTCAGGGCAACGACCCCTGTCCCATCCCTTCCTTCCCAGGGTAGCTATTCCAGGGCTTTTTCTTAAACCCGAGCAGAATTCCGGCTTTCAGGCCTGCGTCTATTTGCCTGGAGGGAGTGTGCGATGTGGCCAAGAGCACTGATTGCTTGGTGGTTTGACACACTCCCATGTGCTTAGAACAGTAGTTTGCACACAGTAAGTGCTCAATAATAATAATTCTGGTATTTCAGTGCTTACTAAGTGCCAGGCACTGTATTAAGCACTTGACTGTAGAGTAGATTGGAGGTACAGCAGGGTCGGGGGTGAAGAGTCCGGGTGGCGGGGGGGGCGGGGGGGGGGCCCTTAAGCTGCAGGAGCTTGTCTCCTGGCCCCTTGGTGAGCAGACCAACTGCAGGTGAGTGTCAGAGCTGAACAACACCGTGCCTAGAGCATGGTGGACAATGAGCTTTGTAGCTAGACCTCAGGACGCCAGCTGTTCCCTAAAATCATTATCTTATAGTGCAGAGCAGCAGCCAAAAAAGTTGATAAAGTGGCCAACGTCATCCAGGGGTGTAGCAGAAACAAATTGGTCTAAGATTACCTGCCTAGGAAGCCCATGTGGCCTCTGTACAAATCAGTGGGCAGTTCTGGCCTGCTGCGTTTTAGGAACGACCTAACTCACCTAGAGAAGGTGCTGATCAAAGGCTAGGCACTGTACTAGATGCTTGGGGGAGTACAACAGTAGCAAGACATATGCTCTCTGCCCTCAATAATAATATGTTTTTTTAATAATTATGGTATTTAAGCACTTACTACGTGCAAAGTGTTGGGGCCTGGGAAGATAAGAGGTGGTGTTTTGAGGCGCCAGCAGGAAATCCAAGTGAGTGTATCCCAGATGTGGGGAGGGCCTGCAGGATGTGGATCGGGTCAGAGGTCAGAGAGGCTGATTTGGGAGTCGCCTGTGCATGGGGTTGTCTTCAGCTGGTCCTCCGCCTGGAGACCGGGGTTTAAAGCGCCTGCCCTTAATGTCACTTGTCTGCTGTGTTAACTTGGAAAAGTCGCTTCACTTCTCTGTGCCTCGGTTCCCTCATCTGTAAAATGAGGATTAAGACTGCGAGCCCCATGTGGGACAGGGATTGTGTCCAACCTGATTACCTTGATTACTGATTACCCCAGTTCTTAGAACAGTGTCTGGCTCATAGTAAGTGGTTAAATGCCATGAAATGTGACATATAATGCAGCTTGATGACATCACACTGCGTGGCATTACATCATCAAGTCACAGTTTCTCCCTCGGCACAATAGTGACTTGCAGACATAGTCAGCCCTTCTCCTCTGTACCTCCCTGGAGGCAGCCTGCCCCTCCCCACTTCTTTCCTCTGTTTCCCCCAGCTGGGGGGTCTGGGCCTGGGGATGGATAGGATGGGATCCCAGTGCTGCAAATGGCTTCCCGGTGAATCCCTGTGGCTCATCCACCCTCCCCTAGTCAGTGCTCAGTAAGTACCACTGATGGACTGATTGGACAGCAAAGAGCCGTGGGGTACCTTTCTTTTTTTATGTTTGCAAACAGATGCCTGAACTAGAAAACCGGGAATGCAATTGCTAGCCTGCTTAGTTTGGAAGTACACTCGGGTTAGTTGGATCCCGTGTTTTTTGTCACGCAATTTAGAGAGAATACAATGGAAGAATTAGGGAACGTTCTTTCTGCGGTACAAGAGTCTGTTCTGGAATAACCCGATGGACAGGTAGAATTGGCGTAGGGAGAAGCAGGTAGGTGGAGGTGGTGTGAGTCAAGGTGTGACATGGCTGAACTTCTAGCCCTTGTCTTCCTGGACTTTGTTTTTATTTCTGTGTTAGCAACTTTACAGCATTTAGTAGGGTAAAATAACACTGCATAGGAGCAATAATAATTGTGGCATTTATTTGAGCCAAGCATCATGCTAAACACTAGGGTAGATTAGATGGAGACAGGGTCCCTGTCCTATTTGGAGCTCACAGTCTGAGGGAGGGAGAACAGGTATTGAATCTCCATTTTATAGATGAGGAAACTGAGGCACAGAGAAGTTGTGACTTGCCGTAGGTCACACAGCAGGCAAGCAGGAGAGCTGGGATTAAAACCCCAACCTCCTGACTCCTGGGTTCTTTCCAGTAGGCTGCACTAAGCATTTTGCTAGTGGTATGTGTAACAATAATCTAGAAATTTTTATAGAAAAATATCAGCCATGATGGTATCTTCAAACCACTGAGCCCTGAACCATTTATTTCCACTAAATCAACGGCTATTATAACCCAGTTTCTCCATAACACTAGGTTTTTCAAGAACGCAATCCTCATGTTTAAAGATAACTACTGCATTTTAACTGTGCTACAACCTTGGTTTGTAGGAATGCTTGCCTATAGAGTAACTCTTGTTCTTTTAGTTTACCACATGTGGTAAAGAGAACAAAATCAAAAATCCAACTTCAGTATGTTTTTTGCTCACAAACACTCTCTCTGCCTGTAACAAACAGGCGCAGTCCTGGTAGCTTCTGATAAATATTTCCGTAGTCATGTTAACTGGTCCAAAACCAAGGAAATGGATTCCTTAAAGAGGAGTCACGTGTGGCTAAAATCTACAGTTACTTGATTTAAGACACACAGTCAGTACAAGTCACTAAAAACAAACAGAGAACCACACAGCTGTAGGTTCTTAGAGATTTCTGACTTTGGGATAAAAGGGTTTCAAGCCGTGAATTCTTCACAAAATAAACCCTTTGGGCAGTTCTCTGGAAATGGGCTTCTAAACAGCATATGTAAACAGTTTGGAGAGACACAGATAGCCCGTTTGATTTTCAGCTAAGTCTGTTGTGATGTAATTCACGTGGTTTCAGGCCTTCAGGATTTTCCAACTTCTCATGCCCCATTAGGGTCAATCAATCAGTGGTATTCATTAAGCACTTTTAGACTGTGAGCCCACTGTTGGGTAGGGACTGTCTCTATATGTTGCCAATTTGTACTTCCCAAGTGCTTAGTACAGTGCTCTGCACATAGTAAGCGCTCAATAAATATGATTGATGATGATTAAGCACTTACTACTTGTTAGGCACTGTACTAAGTGCTGGCGTGGTTACAAGCAAATCAGGGTAGACACAGTCCCTGTCTCAGGTAGGGCTCACAGTCTCGTTCCCCATTTTACAGATAAGGCAACTGAGGCACAGAGAAGTTAAGGTCACACAGCAAACAAGTTACAGCTTATTCCTGGGTTAGTCCGACGGCCATCTGGCCAAGTGCTTGAAGGCACTGTGTAATGGCCACCCTCCTTTCATCCAGTCTGCTCTTGAGGATGATATTAATATAGCACCCTTAACTTTCCCCCCCTAAATCCTAACTTTCCATCATGGACCTCTCTCACCCATGGATTTTTCCAAGGCCCTCTTGAACCTCTTGATATTTTAGGCCTCCACAACTTTCAGTGGTAACACATTCCTTATGCTTTCCACCCTCTGAACGGAAAAAGTGTTGTTTTTTTCCTGTTCAGAGCATGGCCTAGTGGAAGGAGCATAGACCTGGGTGTCAGAAGTTCTGGGTTCTAATCCCGGATCTGCCAATTGTTCTACCAATTGCTTGCTGTGTGACCTTGGGCAAGTCATTTAGCTTCTCTGTGCCTTAGTGTTCTCAACTGCAAAATGGGGATTCAATAACTTTTCTCCCTCCTAGACTGTGAGCCCCATGCGGACAGCGACTGCATCCAACACCTAGCTTGTACCTACCCCAGTGCTTAGAACAGTGTTTGATATTTAGTAAATGCTTAGCAAATACCATTTTTAAAAAGCACATACACACACAAAACCCCACCACCTGCAAGCTTCAGTGATACCCCCCACTTTCCCACTGCTGTGGGATTGGGTAAAAAATAATTTCATGTTTGCCCAGTCCAGTGCTTCGAGTTTTGGGGGGCTTCAATCACATGCCCTCTCAGCATTTGTCTTTAACCTGATCCTCCCTGGCCTCCTCCCCACGACCATTTCAGCCGCCTTCCTCTGTGCCGTCTCCATTTTCAGCCCCATCCTCTTCTTCCTGGACTGCAGGGAACAGCATTACTGTGACTTTATAGAGTGGCCCAGCTTCCCCTTTCATTTTCTATCTCTTCCTCCTCCCCCTTCTTCAGAGTTGTTATTCCTGGCTTTTGTTTAAAAAAAGAAAAAAAAAACCCTCTCATAAGAGAGCAGGAAGTTATTTGCCTAAGAGCTCATGTTTTCATCTGTTGGTACAATGAAACCGCACCTCAACAAAACACACTCTCTCATTCCCAGATAAGGAAGTCAGTGGGCAATGGGCCACTGCTTAGGCTGCTGTGTTGTGCTGCTGGGTTAGATGGAAATGATGGGTTTATTTTAATGCCTTTAAAGGACAGGGACTGATTTCTTTTTTTGTTTGTTTTTTTTATTTTGTTTTTATCCCATTACCTCTATAGTAGAGGCGGAATCTTGTAGAGAAGCAGCTTGGCCTAGTGGATATAGCTTGGGCCTGGGAGTCAGAAGGACTTGGGTGTTAATGTCAGTTCTCTCACTTGTCTGCTGTGTGACCTTGGGCCAGTCATTTAACTTCTTGGGCCTCATCTTACATCATCCTCATTTTACATCATCTGTAAAATGGGGATTAAGATTGTGAGCCCCAGGTGGAACAGGGACTGTGTCCAACCTGATTAGCTTGTATCTACCCTATCACCTGCCTGGCACATAGTAAATGCTTAACAAATACCATAAAAAAAGTCCTACAGCAGAAGAGTCCTTGAGAGTCATCCACTGCAGTCCCTTGCCTCTGGCTAGTGAATGATTATGAAGGTTATTAATAATGATAATAATTGTGGTGTTAAAAGCTTCTCTGAACTAAGCATTGGGGTAGATACAAGATAATCAGGTTGGTCACAGTCCCTGTCCCAAATAATAACAATAATAACAATTATGGTATTTAAGTACTTACTATATGCCAAGTACTGTACTAAGTGCTAGAATGGATACAAGCAAATTGGGTTGGACTCAGTCCCTGTCCCACTTGGGGCTCACAGTCTTGATCCCCATTTTACAGAGAAGGTAACTGAGGCACAGAGAAGTGAAGTGATTTGCCCAAGGTTACACAGCATTCAAATGGCAGAGCTGGGATTAGAACCCATGACCTTCAGACTCCCACTATCCTACTCTCCCTATCCACTACAACATGCCGCTTCTCTAGTCTAAGTCGGAGGGAATCCCCATATTATAGATGAGGCAACTGAAGCACAGAGAAGTTGTAACTTGCTTAAAGCCACACGAGTACAAATGGCAGTTTACCCTTTTTCTTTCTCAGCCTCTTCCACCATCATCATCATCAGTTATATTTACTGAGCACTTATTACATGCAGAGCACTGTACTAATTGCTTGGAAGAGTACAATATAACAGACGCATTCCCTGCTCACAAAGAGCTTACAGTCTAGAGGAGGAGATTGGCATTAATATAAATAAATTACAAATAAGTACATGAGTGCTGTGAGTATGCAGGGGGGATGAATTAAGGAACAAGTCAGGGTGACATGGAAGGGATTGGGAGATGAGGAAAAGTGGGGTTTAATTTGTGCAGGCCACTTGGCGGATATGTGCCTTCAGTAAGGCTTTGAAGGTGGAAGAGAGTAATTCTGCCAGAAATGAAGAGGGAGGGCATTCCAGGTCAGAGGCAGAACGTGGGCGAGAGGTTGGCAGTGAGATAGATGAGATCTAGGTACAGTGAGAAGGTTAGTATTAGAGGATTGAAGTGTGCGGGCTGGATTGTAGTAGGAGAGTACTTGAGTAGGGAACATATTTCTATATTTATAGAAGTGTGACGGATGTGAGTATGTAATTGAAGAAGACACCACTGATGGTAAAATTCAGTCATGGATGTCTATGCCAAACACAAAGGCCAACAGCTAATAATAATAATAATAATTGTGGTATTTAAGTGCTTACTATGTGCCAGATACTGTTCTAAGCCCTGGGGTGGATAAAAGCAAATGGGGTTGGACACATTCCCTGTCCCACATGGGGCTCACAGTCCCATTTTACAGATGAGGCCCAGAGAAGTGAAGTGAGTTGCCCAGGGTCACATGGCAGACAAGCGGCAGACCCAGGATTAGAATCCAGGTCCTTCTGACTTCAAGGCCCATGCTAAAGGTTTGACCAGCACAGATAGGAAAAATTAATTCCTGACCCTTGTATATCATACTCCAGTTGATACATATCACTTTCGTGTTCTCTTCTTAAAAAGAACACCACCACCACCATGGGAAGCAGCGTGGCTCAGTGGAAAGAGCCCGGGCTTTGGAGTCAGAGGTCGTGGGTTCAAATCCCGGCTCTGCCACTTGTTGGCTGTGTGACTTTGGGCAAGTCACTTCACTTCTCTGCGCCTCAGTTCCCTCATCTGGAAAATGGGGATTAAGACTGTGAGCCCCCCGTGGGACAACCTGATCACCTTGTATCCTCCCCAGCGCTTAGAACAGTGCTTTGCACGTAGTAAGCGCTTAATAACTGCCATTATTATTATTATTATTATTATATTTAGTTTCTGGCCAACAGTAGTCCTCCTCTGCAGTGTTTGGCCTGGGCCAACTTTCTCCATCCTGCATTTGGTCGGCTTGTTTTTGGACACATAAACCAGCCCCTCCGAGTTTCGTCCCGGCTTGTTCTGTTCATTCCTTTCAAGCTAAGCTACTTACCTTCCCTATGCTCACTGCTCCTGGCACCAGACCCCTTGCTCACACTCTTCCCCCTGGCTTGGAAGTCCATCCCCTTTTATATTCAACAGTACTCAGTTCTTCCTGTTCTTCAAAGTCTATCTGAGAAGCCGCAAGGCCCAGTGGAAAGAGCACAGGTCTGGGAATCCGAAGGTCTGCTGTGTGACACCTTGAGCAAGTCACTTCATTTCTCTGGGCCTTGGTTACTTGGTTACTTCATCTGTAAAATGGGGATTAAGACTGTGAGCCCCACATGGGACAGAGACTGTGTCCAATGTGATAACCTTGTATCTATCCCGGTGCTTAGAACAGTGCCTGGTACTTAACAAATACCATTAAAAAAATCTCCAGGAGATTTCCCTGATTCATTTCTAATTTCTCCACCCTATATTTGCTATACCGTAAGCTCCTGTGGGCAGGGAATTTTTCTACCAACCTTTCCAAGCACTTACTACAGTGTTCTGCACACAGTAAGCACTCAAATATGATTGATTCATCTCCGACCCCTAACCCCAAACTACCAACAAGCATTTCTCTGACTCCTAAGCCCATGGTTTTCACACTTTCACCAGGCACTTCCTCATATACATAATTTCTGGTGGTCTCTGCCTCCCCTGCTAGTAGGACTGTAAGCTTTTTGAGGGCAGGGACCATGACTTCTAACTCTATTGTATTGATCTAATTTTCTCCCCTTCCCTGGCCCCCTTAGTATAGAGACCCTCTCTTTAGTTCCAGCTCTGAGGGATTTTCCCCAGGTAGAACCCGAGTCTAGGAGCCCTTTTTAATGATGGCATTTATTAAGCACTTACTGTGTGCAAAGCACTGTTCTAAGCGCTGGGGAGGTTACAAAGTGATCAGGTTGTCCCACATGGGGCTCACAGTCTTAATCCCCATTTTACAGATGAGGTACCTGAGGCACAGAGAAGTTAAGTGACTTGCCCAAAGTCACACAGCTGAGAAGTGGCAGAGCTGGGAATTGAACCCATGACCTCTGACTCCAAAGCTTGTGCTCTTTCCAGTGAGCCGTACTGCTTTTTCCTCCTCCTCAGGGCAGTGGTCGGTTTCTAGGTTAACCAGCTCCGAGGCTGCGGAAGTCCTTCCCTTTCGGTGGCCGTGGAGTTTCTACCAGTCCCGTCCGGGAGGCAAGTTTGGAGTGAGCGTGGGCTGCCCCTTCCAGGTGAACCGGGGACATCCGCTCCTACTGGGCCCGGACCTGAAATAGGTGCAGTCGTGAGTCATCCACGGAGGGCAGCCCAAAGGGCAAGGAAACAAACCCAACCCGCCAACCAAGGCCCCGGCACCCAGGAGATCCACAGACGGACACACGGACAGGTGGAAGGAAGGGCAGCGAGGAAGCAGCGAAACTCCTTGTCCCTGAGCCGTGAACTAGGGCAGACAGGGGGTGTTGGGTTAATTGGCGGTTGCATTATCAGTTGCCAGCTGTAGTCTGTTTCCACACCATTTGGTCTTTCCTGTTCTTCTTGTTTGGAGTAATTTTAGTGGGATTCTGGGTTGTTACTGTGATTTTGGCCAGTTTGTTGTTTGTTTTTTTAAAAAAGGTCAGCACCCACATCCGGTCTGTTTTTTTTTTTTTTTCCCCTCTTCCTACATGGAGACTGTAGAACTGTAAGGGTGTGAGCTCCTTGTGTACACTTTCCCTGCCCCTCTGCGGACTCCTGAGGGAGTGGAGGGCACGTTCTCTATATGTTGCCAACTTGTCCTTCCAAGCGCTTCGTACAGTGCTCTGCACACGGTAAGAGCCCAATAAATACGATTGAATGAATGAGTGAAGTTCTCAGGATTAATCAATTGTATTTATCGAGTGCTTACTGTGCACAGAGCACTTTTCCCAGTGCTTGGGAGAGTGCAATATGCAGTATAACAGAGTTGGTAGACACATTCCCTGCCCAACAACGATTTTACAGTGTAGAGGGATCAGCGCTTAGAACAGTGCTTAGTAAGTGCGTAATAAATACCAAGTCCCTGTCCCACATGGGGCTCACAGTCTTAACCCCCATTTTACAGATGAGGGAACTGAGGCACAGAGAAGTGAAGTGACTTGTCTAAGGTCACACAGCAGGCAAATGGAGCCAGGATTAGAACCCAGGTTCTTCCAGTTCCTAGTTCTGTGCTCTGTCCACTAGGCCATGCTGCTTCTCTTCAGCCAAGTTCTTTTGGTCACATGGAGAAAGTCTTGCATTTGTTCTTCCACCCTTTCTCAGTTCCCGAGTGTGATCTGGCCATGCTGTGCTAATTTTCAATTATGAAATCACACCGGAGAAAAAAACAAACAAATCAACCCAGTCAATGTGGGGTTGAATGCGGGTATTGGATTGATCCAGTGGAGAGGAGGCGTAAGGAATTCACCCGGGAATCATCCCCACCCTCCCTCCCTGCCTACGCCCCACTGCCTGGTGAATTTACAAACTGGAATTCTCTATAACAGTAACAATGTGTGACTCATGTAATGTAATGCAGAGGCCAAGGGCACTTTAAGGAAGCAGAGGGAAGACTGGGGGGACATGTTGGAAGGTCTTATTCTGGGAGAAGCAAAATGCTTCCTGCTGTCCGCAAAGTTTTTTTTTCCCCCAGGGATCTGTTTGAAAAACAATAATAATTTTAGTATTTTTTACATGCTTACCATGTGAAGCACTGAACTAAGTACTGGGGTTAGATACAAGTTATTCAGGTCGGACAAGGTCCCTGTCCTATATGGGGCTCAAAGTCTTGGAGGGAGGGAGAATAGGGGTTTAATGCCCATTTTAGAGAAGCAGCGTGTCTCAGAGGAAAGAGCCCGGGCTTTGGAGTCAGAGGTCATGGGTTCAAATCCAGGCTCTGCAACTTGTCAGCTGTGTGTCTTTGGGCAAGTCACTTCACTTCTCTGGGCCTCAGTTACCTCATCTGTAAAATGGGGATGAAGACTGTGAGCCCCCCGTGGGACAACCTGATCACCTTGCTAACCTCCCCAGTGCTTAGAACAGTGCTTTGCACATAGTAAGCGCTTAATAAATGCTATTATTATTATTTTACAGATGGAAGAAACAGGCACAAAGAAATGAAGTGACTTGCCTCAAATCACATTAGGCCAGTGGAGATTCATTCTGGGACAGAAGAACGGTAAACAGATCTATGTTACTTGAGGCGTGCTCTCCCTAAACTGCCTGGGTGTGTTCACTCTCTCTTCTCTACTTACTTGTAGCTTTGTGGCCTAGTGGAAAGAGCTCAGGCCTAGGAGGCAGGAAGCTTTAATTCTAATCCCAAATCCGCTGGGATGGAGTTAACAGCTCCATTGGTTTTTTGACTGATCTGCCCAGCTGCTGGCTATGCTATCTTGCTGCTTTTTTAATTTTAGTTTTGGAATACTTAAAGTGAGTTCTGTATCTATGGCATCCATTTTTCTAGGTCTTTTGTGTGTGTGTGTGTGTGTGTGTGTGTGTGTGTGTGTGTGTGTGAACAAGGAATACATTAAAAAAAAAAAGACCACAGTATCTTGGTATGTCCGGAGGGTGAATTATTTTAATCAGACCTATCACAACGAATGAGGCTTAGTTTGAGGTCTCCTTTAAATTACCTTTTTCTGCCTTACCTTTCTTCCAAATATATCAAACAATCAGTGGTAATTTTTGATAGCCTATTAGGCACTTGGCAGAATACAGTACAATAGAGCTGGTAGACAAGATCCCTGCCCACAGGAAGCAACTGAGTTTAAAAATATGTACTTAGGTGTGGGGGTGAGTGAGTACCTAAGTGCTTCAAGGGTGGGGACTCAAGTGCATGGGTGAAGCAGTAAGGGGGAGAAATAGGGTGGGGAGATGAGAGTAATCTGGGAACACTTCCTGAAAGAGGTGTGATTTCAGTAAAGCTTTGAAGATGGGGAGAGCGGTGGTCTGCTGGCTGGCAAGGGACTTCCAGGCAAGAGGGAAGAGGTGAGCAAGGGGTTCAATGATGAGAGAGATGAGATTGAGGCACAGTGCTTCAAGGCTGTCCATCACCTCGCCCCCTCCTACCTCACCTCCCTTCTCTCCTTCCACAGCCCCCTCCGCTCCTCTGCCGCTAATCTCCTCACCGTGCCTCGTTCTCGCCTGTCCCGCCATCGACCCCCGGCCCACGTCATCCCCCGGGCCTGGAATGCCCTCCCTCTGCCCATCCGCCAAGCTAGCTCTCTTCCTCCCTTCAAGGCCCTACTGAGAGCTCACCTCCTCCAGGAGGCCTTCCCAGACTGAGCCCCTTCCTTCCTCTCCCCCTTGGTCCCCTCTCCATCCCCCTCATCTTACCTCCTTCCCTTCCCCACAACACCTGTATATATGTTTGTACATATTTATTACTGTATTTACTTGTACATATCTATTCTATTTATTTTATTTTGTTAGTATGTTTGGTTTTGTTCTCTGTCTTCCCCTTTTAAACTGTGAACCCACTGTTGGGTAGGGACTGTCTCTCTATGTTGCCAACATGTACTTCCCAAGCGCTTAGTACAGTGCTCTGCACACAGTAAGCGCTCAATAAATACGATTGATTGATTGAAGCACGTGGGCTGGGTTGGAGTGAGGGAGAGCTAGGTTAGGTAGGAGTGAAGAGCTGATGGAGAAGCCTTGAAGCCAATGGGGAGGAGCCTCTGCTTGACACAGAGAGGGATGGGCAGCCTCTGGAGGGTTTTGAGGTGTGGGGAGATACGTGGAGAAAGCGTAAGTGCTCTGTGATCTGTGGGTCAGGCTGTTGTGTCAGAAACATCTGTGAGTCAAAGAGAAAGAGAGAGATTTAAGCCAGAAGGAGGAGAAGCAGGCCCAAGGAGGTGCTTGAAATACAGGGCAAGAGCGCTTCATCCTGGTCTTCCCTGCCCCACGGCCCGACCTCTTGACGCCTCCCTGCCCTGGGCCTCACCTGAGGTCGTGGGGGCCCGTGTTCCTATGGAAACCGCCATCTCCCAGGCCGGGAACTGGATGATCCGGCATGACTGTGCCAGCTCCCAGCTCTGGCCCTGAGACACCAATTAGCCATGGCTGCAGGGCACGCGCCTGCATGGGCACGTCTCCGAAGTCGAGGTTTCGAAAGCCTGGGACAACTTGGCTTCAGTCCATTGTCCTGAGGAGATCATCATCATCAATCGTATTGAGCGCTTACTGTGTGCAGAGCACTGTACTAAGCGCTTGGGAAGTACAAGTTGGCAACATATAGAGACAGTCCCTACCCAGCAGTGGGCTCACAGTCTAAAAGGGGGAGACAGAGAACAAAACCAAACATACTAACAAAATAAATAGAATATATATGTACAAGTAAAATAAATAAATAGAGTAATAAATATGTATAAAACATATATACATATATACAGGTGCTGTGGGGAAGGGAAGGAGGTAAGATGGGGGGATGGAGAGGGGGACGAGGGGGAGAGGAAGGAAACCCATGACCTCTGACTCCAAAGCCCATGCACTTTGCACTGAGCCACGCTGCTTCTCTAATATGTTTTGTATTAATAATAGTTAATGTTTTGTTTTGTTGTCTGTCTCCCCCTTCCAGACTGTGAGCCCGCTGTTGCGTAGGGACCATCTCTAGATGTTCCCCCTGCTCTCCTTCCCCTCCCCCCCTTCTTACCTCCTTCCCCTCCCCACAGCACCTGTATATATGTATATATGTTTGTACGTATTTATCACTCTATTTATTTTACTTGTACATATCTATTCTATGTACAAGCAAGGCCGTGCTGTGTGATGGCAGGCGGGCGGGTGGGCGGGCCTCTCGGGAACAGAGGAGATGGGAGGAGGATGCTTTCTCATCCCCTTTCATGACCGCGGGGGCGGGTATGTAATTTCCCAATCCTTGTTAAAGGGTTAACAGTTTAGGTCATTACCGACCCATGTGGCCTTAGAGCAAGAGTGTACTCTGAGCCCCTCTCAAGTGTGTTTGGCCAAACAGAGGCTTCCGAACCAGGTGCGAGCATGGCCTAGTGGATAGAGCATGGGCCTGGAAATCAGAAGGTCATGGGTTCAAATTCCGGCTCCGCCACTTATCTGCTGTATGACTTTGGGCAAGTCGTTTCACTTCTCTGGGCCTCAGTTCCCTCATCTGTAAAATGGGGTTTAAGACCGTGAGCCCAATGTGGGACAGGTACTGCGTCCAACCCGATTTGCTTGAATTCCCCCAACAGCACTTAGTACGGTGCCTGGCAAGTAGTAAGTGCTTAACAAATGCCACAATTATTATTATTATTATTTTTATCATTATTCTAGACTGTGAGCCCACTGTTGGGTAGGGACCATCTCTGTGTGTTGCCAACTTGTACTTCCCAAGCGCTTAGTACAGTGCTGTGCATACAGTAAGCACTCAATAAATACGATTGATTGATTGTGTCAAGCACTATGGTAGATACAGTCCATGTCCCACATGGGGCTCACAATCTTAATCCCCATTTCACAGTTGAGGTAACTGAGGCCCCGAAAAGTTAAGTGACTTGCCCAAGGTCACACAGCAGACAAGTAGCGGAGCTGGGATTAGAACCCAGGTCCTCCGAGTCCCACACTTGTAGTCTTTTCACTAGGCCATGCAGCTTCTAGGCCTTCAATAAGTACCACTGGTCGATTGCTTGATTTGATTGAGTCAGGTAGAGATGTCCTGGAGGAAATGTGAGATTGTAGAGAACTGGGTTGAGAGACTAGTTGGGTAGATTTGGGAATTAGCCATGTAGAGGTGGCAGTTGAATCCATGGAAGTGGATGAGATTCCCTGAAAGTTTGGGTGTCAAAGGAGAAGAGAAGGGGACATAGAACAGAGCTTTGAGGGACCACTCTTCCAGCTAGGGTGAAGGAAGCATAGGAAGAGCCCAAGGAAGACTAGGAAGGATGGAGTGGAATATGTTTACCAGATCTGTGGTATCGTACTCTCCCAAGCACCTAGAACAGTACACAGTAAGTGCTCAATAAATGCCTTTGATTATTCCATCATGTGTCAAGTTTCAAAGAAAGAAGTGGAAAGAGTAAGCTGCCTTTGCGCCCCGCTGCACATCCTTTGCAGACAGGAAGGTGGGGGATGCAGAGCAGACCAACATCAATCAATAGTATTTATTGAGCACTTAGTGCGGAGTACTGTTCTAAGCACCCGGCAGAGCACAACAAAGTTAACAGACACAATCCGTGCCCTCAAGGAGCTTACAGTTTAGCAGAAACAGACAATTGTATATTACATATTTACTATTCTGTTTATTTAATTTTGTTAATTTGTTCTGTTGTCTGTCCTCCCCTTCTAGACTGTGAGCCTACTGTTGGGTAGGGACCGGCTCTATATGTTGCCAACTTGTACTTCCCAAGTGCTTAGTACAGTGCTCTGCACAGAGCGCTCAATAAATACTATTGAATGAATGAATATGTTCCTCCTCCTCCTCCTCCCCATCCCCCCACCTTACCTCCTTCCCCTCCCCACAGCACCTGTATATATGTATATATGTTTGTACGTATTTATCACTCTATTTTACTTGTACATATTTATTCTATTTTATTTTGTTAATAATGATAATAATAATGATAATAATAATGGCATTTGTTAAGTGCTTACTACGTGCCAAGCACTGGTCTAAGCGCTGGGGGGGATACAAGGTGCTCTGCACATAGTAAGCGCTCAATAAATACGATTGATGATGAAGGTGATCAGGTTGTCCCACGTGGGGCTCACAGTCTTAATCCCCATTTTACAGATAAGGTAACTGAGGCTCAGAGAAGTTAAATGACTTGCCCAAGGCCACACAGCAGACATGTGGCGGAGCAGGATTCAAACCCATGACCTCTGACTCCAAAGCCCGTGCACTTTCCACTGAGCCACGCTGCTTCTCTAATATGTTTTGTATTAATAATAGTTAATATGTTTTGTTTTGTTGTCTGTCTCCCCCTTCCAGACTGTGAGCCCGCTGTTGCGTAGGGACCGTCTCTAGATGTTCCCCCTCCTCCCCTTCCCCACCCCCCCCGCCTTACCTCCTTCCCCTCCCCACAACACCTGTATATATGTATATATGTTTGTACGTATTTATCACTCTATTTTACATGTACATATTTATTCTATTCATTTTATTTTGTTAATATGTTTTGTTGTCTGTCCTCCCCTTCTAGACTGTGAGCCCGCTGTTGGGTAGGGACCGGCTCTATATGTTGCCAACTTGTACTTCCCAAGCGCTTAGTACAGTGTTCTGCACACAGTAAGCGCTCAATAAATATGATTGAATGAATGAATATGTTCCCCCTCCTCCCCATCCCCCCCGCCTTACCTCCTTCCCCTCCCCACAGCACCTGTAGATATGTATATATGTTTGTACGTATTTATTACTCTATTTTACTTGTACATATTTATTCTATTTATTTTATTCTGTTAATATGTTTTGTTTTGTTGTCTCTATATGTTCCACCTCCTTCCCCTCCCCACAGCACCTGTATATATGTATATATGTTTGTACATATTTATCACTCTATTTTACTTGTACATATTTATTCTATTTATTTTATTTTGTTTATATGTTTTTTGTTGTTGTCTGTCTCCCCCTTCCAGACTGTGAGCCCGCTGTTGAGTAGGGACTGTGTCTATATGTTCCCCCGCCTTACCTCCTTCCCCTCCCCACAGCACCTGTATATATGTATATATGTTTGTACATATTTATTACTCTATTTATTTTACTTGTACATATTTATTCTATTTATTTTATTTTGTTAATATGTTTTGTTGTCTGTCCTCCCCTTCTAGACTGTGAGCCTGCTGTTGGGTAGGGACCGTCTTTATGTGTTGCCAACTTGTACTTCCCAAGCGCTTAGTACAGTGCTCTGCACCCAGTAATCGCTCAATAAATACAGTTGAATGAATGAATGAATATGTTCCCCCCCATCCCTCCCGCATTACCTCCTTCCCCTCCCCACAGCACCTGTATATATGTATATGTTTGTATGTATTTGTTACTCTTTATTTTACTTGTACATATTTATTCTATTTTATTTTGTTAATATGTTTTGCTTTGTTGTCTGTCTCCCCCTTCTAGACTGTGAGCCCTCTGTTGGGTAGGGACCGTCTCTATATGTTGCTAACTTGTACTTCCCAAGCGCTTAGTACAGTGCTCTGCACACAGTAAGCGCTCAATAAATACGATTGAATGAATGAACAATAAATTACAGGTAGAAGGAAGCAACTGAGAATACGGATATATGTGTTGTGGCGGAAGTACCAGAATGTTCAGGGGGTGAGGATTCAAGTGCAAATGTGATGCAGTAGGGAGGGAAAATAAGGTGTGGGGGTGAAGGGGAGGGGTTGAGAGACTAATCAGGGAAGGCTTCCTGGAGGAGATGTGATCTTAATAGGGCTTTGAAGGTGAGGAGAGCGGTGGCCTGTCAGATGTGAACAGACAGGGAGTTCCAGGTAGGAGGAAGGGGGAGAGCCAGGAGAGCAAGGCACTGAAGGTGGGCCATCATGTCTTTCTGCCTCTTAACCAATTAATGGTATTTATTGGGTGCTTACTCTGTGCAGAGCACTATTCTAAGCACTTGGGGGAGTACAATAGATCCCTACCCATTCTCAGGCAGGGTACCAGCCTTTTCCAGTCTTCATAGAGCACTGGAAGAATCAATGAATCAATCTCCTCCTTGGACAGTTTTCCCTCAGCAAAGCTTCCTTTTTATGTATTTAGCTTTCAAGAATCTGAAGAGGAGGTCGTTCATATTTTGCCTCCCTCGCCCCCTGCCACTTTGTTTTTTCCAACATCCAAATGGTAATTTTGTGTCTGTGACCTCATAGCCATGAATTACAAGTTTTAAAAATCTGCCAGAAAAGGTTGGGTGTGCCCATGTGAATAGTTAACGTGATAATTACACTCTATTAAAGATAGTTTTTGCTTCTCTGGCACCTCTCATCTGAGGAAGTACTTTCTAGGTGCTCATTAAACTTCCCACCCTATGGGTCACGATTCTCCCTCCCCACTCACCCTTTTCCAGGAAGGTGAAGAATTAATCTTCATTGATCCCCCTTTGCGGTGTAAGGATTATTTTTTCTTTAACAAATAACAACAAATGCTCATAGTTTACACTTGCTTACTGAATTCCCTTTTGTACGTCTTGACTCTGGTCCAGAGAGCCAAGCTACTAAAGATCCAGAAGCCAACTATGTGCCTTACTACCAAAAAATACCACTTTGTCATGAATCAATCCTGTGGGTAGGACCCAGATGCTCAGCCTCTCAATTCCATCTTCTAGCAAAATAGGATTTCTTAGCCCTTGTAGTTGAGCGGCCGTAGAGGAGGAGGAAGAGAAGGGAGGAGGACAAGCCAGCGCCTGTTGCCACTCTCGCTGTCTTGCTTGTCATGGCTAAAAATTGGAAGCAGAGGTGGTGGGTTCTAATCCCGGTTTCGCCACTTGTCTGCTGGGTGACCCTGTTTATTTATTTTACTTGTACATATCTATTCTATTTATTTTATTTTGTTAGTATGTTTGGTTTTGTTCTCTGTCTCCCCCTTTTAGACTGTGAGCCCACTGTTGGGTAGGGACTGTCTCTATATGTTGCCAATTTGTACTTCCCAAGCGCTTAGTACAGTGCTCTGCACATAGTAAGCGCTCAATAAATACGATTGATGATGATGATGATGATGATGGGCAAGTCACAACTTCTCTGGGCCTCAGTTACCTCCTCTGTCAAATGGGGATGAAGATTGTGTGTCCCATGTGGGACAGGGACTTTGTCCAACCTTATTATCTTGTATCCACTCCAGCACTTAGAGCAGTGCCTGGCACATAGTGAGCACTTAATACCACGAAAAAATAAAAAAGGCTGGTTTTTTTCCCCTTGCCTGCTTCTCCAGGGGCTCCCAGCAGAGTCACCAGCCCGAGGTTGAGGATGGCAGTGTCAGGAGGAACTGTTGTTAGGCCTCTGGGCTCCCTGAAGCTTTCCTCTCCTAGAAGCAGATGGGCAGAGGCGGATGGGGTGTGAGGGGGTCATCGTCATCATCATCATCAATCGTATTTATTGAGCGCTTACTGTGTGCGGAGCACTGTACTAAGCTCTTGGGAAGTACAAATTGGCAACATATAGAGACAGTCCCTACCCAACAGTGGGCTCACAGTCTAAAAGGGGGAGACAAAACCAAACATACTACAAAATAAAATAGAATAGATATGTACAAGTAAAATAAATAAATAGAGTAATAAGTATGTACAAACATATATACATATATACAGGTGCTGTGGGGAAGGGAAGGAGGTAAGATGGGGGGATGGAGAGGGGGAGAGGAAGGAAGGGGCTCAGTCTGGGAAGGCCTCCTGGAGGAGGTGAGCTCTCAGTAGGGCCATCAATCCACAGCAGGGGCTGGAGTGTGCACTGCCCGCTCCTCTCCAAACAAAGTCCACCCACCACACCCCCAAAATCCCCCAAGACTGTGAACCCTATGGGAGATAGGAAGGGCTATATCCCATCGCTATTCTATCTACCCTATTGCTTGGTGCAGTGCATAGTAATAATAATGGCATTTATTAAGCGTTTACTATGTGCAAAGCACTGTTCTAAGCACTGGGGAGGTTACAAGGTGATGGGGTTGTCCCACAGTCTTACAGTCTTAATCCCCATTTTACAGATGAGGTCACTGAGGCACAGAGAAGTGAAATGACTTGCCCAAAGTCACACAGCTGTCAACTGGCGGAGCCGGGATTTGAACCAATGACCTCTGACTTCAAAGCCCATGCTCTTTCCCACTGAACCATGCTGCTTCTCAGGGCTTAACCAGTACCATTATTATCATTATTATTATTAGGTGGTGATCTAAGTAAATAAGATCGGTGTGATGATACTTTGTGATATTTGTTAAGCACTTATTATGTGGCAAGCACTGTACTAAGCGCTGGAGTTGATACAATATGAACAGATAGGACCCAGTCTCTGTCTCACATGGGGATGATAATCAGTTTACTGTGGTAACCTAAACATTAAAAAAAAGCAATTAGGCTGAGCATTGCACAGAGAGCATTAAATAGGCTTAGCCCTGACCTCTGCTTATACACTTTTTAATATGGATGCCTCAGGATCAATCTGTAGTCTCTGAGTGCCTTCTGAGTGCAGAACGCTTGGGAGTGTACGGCAGAATTAAAAGATGATCCTGGCCCTCAGAGAGTCTGCAGTCTAATGGGGGAGACACACTAAAATCAATTACTGGTAGGCAGAAGTAAGAGAGAGAATAAAGATATGTTTATCAGTACTACTGGAGACTGCACCTGTGGAAATCCCAAAATGTCAGTTGGGGGAAATGGGGACAGGAGATTAGAAATCAATCGGGGAGGAAACTCCTGGAGGAGGAGTGCTTGATGCAGAGAGGAATGGGCAACTGTATGTGATTTTTTGATGAGTGAAAATTGTGAGCAGAGAGAGATTTTAGGAAAATGAACCAGACAGTGGACAGACAGAAGAGGGAAGAGATTGGCGGCTGGGCCACCAGTCAGAAGATTGATGCAGTAGTTATGACAGGGGTCTGGACCAGTGTGGTGGCTGCTTGGCTGAAGAGGAATGGGCTTTTTTTCCGGCAGGTAATAATAATTATGGTATTTGTTAAGCTCTTACTACGTGCCAAGTGCTGTTCTAAGTACAAGTTAATTGGGTTGGACACAGCCCCCGTCCCACATGGGGCTCACAGTCTCAATCCCCATTTTACAGATGAGGTAACTGAGTCCTGGAGAAGTGAAGTGATTTGCCCAACAGCCAAGTGGCAGAGCTAGGATTAAGACCCAAATCCTTCTGGCTCCCAGGCCCGACATTTTCCAGACAGGTGGAATATGAGGGATGAAAGAAAGGGGGGAGTCAAAGACAATGCAGAGATAAGTAAAGAAGGCTGTCCCTCACCAATCAATCAATCGTATTTATTGAGCGCTTACTGTGTGCAGAGCACTGTACTAAGCGCTTGGGAAGTACAAGTTGGCAACATATAGAGACAGTCCCTACCCAACAGTGGGCTCACAGTCTAGAAGACTGTGAATCACTCACCAGTGATTCACCAAAGCTGTTTTGCAGAGGTGGCTATGTAGTGGCTGAGCCTTGTAAAAATTGGGCTAATGAAGATAAGTGGCTTTGAGTTGAAGATTTCTAAGCAGGTCAAGAACTCAAACTGCCCTTGGCAGCTTCAGCTGATATTATTGAGTAGCCTATGGTCTTTGTCAGGCGCTTACTATGTATCAAGTGCATACTTGAGTATGTACTTACAAGTACATACACATAGAGCAGCAGTATGGCTCAGTGGAAAGAGCCCGGGTTTTGGAGTCAGAGGTCATGGGTTCAAATCTTGCTCCGCCACTTAATAATAATAATAATAATAATGATAGCATTTATTAAGCGCTTACTATGTGCAAAGCACTGTTCTAAGCGCTGGGGAGGTTACAAGGTGATCAGGTTGCCCCACGGGGGCTCACAGTCTTCATCCCCATTTTTACAGATGAGGGAATTGAGGCCCAGAGAAGTGAAGTGACTTGCCCAAAGTCACACAGCTGACAATTGGCGGAGCCGGGATTTGAACCCATGACCTCTGACTCCAAAGCCCGTGCTCTTTCCACGGAGCCACGCTGTGTGACTTTGGGCAAGTCTCTTCACTTCTCTGTGCCTCAGTTATCTCATCTGTAAAATGGGGATTAAGACTGTGAGCCCCCTGGAGGACAACCTGATCACCTTGTGCTGATCCCCAGCACTTAGAACAGCGCTTTGCACATAGTAAGCACTTAATAAATGTCATCATTACTATTATTATTATTATTATCAAGCTCTGTTCTAAATGCCGGGTAGATCCAAGAGAAGCAGCATACCGTAGTGGATAGAGCACTGGTCTGGGATTCAGAAGGTTTTCTAATCCCGGCTCTGCCACTTGTCTGCTGTGTGACCTTGGGCAAATCATTTCACTCTCTGTGTCTGTTACCTCGTCTGTAAAATGGGGATTAAGACTGTGAGCCCCACACGGGACAGGGACCGTGCCCAACCTGATTTCCTTGTATCTACCCCGGCACTTGGCACATATTAAGCATTTAAACAATACCATTATTATTATTACAAGCTAATCACGTTGGTAGAGCCAGGTTGAGGTAAAGAGGCAGCTACCTTTCATTTTTTTTTTTTTTTTTTTTGCACAGCAAGCCTTAGGAAGCGCCTTTTATCCTGACGTGATGTCTCTGCTTTCCCGAGGCACCTAGGAAAGAGGGAGGGAGAGAGGAAGGGCTAGGCTGGTTGCCATAGCAATTGCAGGAAGAACCAGATAGTCCAGATAGAGCCGAAAGCAGAGTGATGAAATGGAGGCCTGGTGGGAGGAAGCAAGATGCTTCTAGACTGTGAGCCCACTGTCGGGTAGGGACCGGCTCTATATGTTGCCAACTTGTACTTCCCAAGCGCTTAGTACAGTGCTCTGCACACAGTAAGCGCTCAATAAATACGATTGAATGAATGAATGAATGAAAGCAGAGTGATGAAATGGAGGCCCAGTGGGAGGAAGCAAGATGCTTCTAGACTGTGAGCCCACTGTTGGGTAGGGACTGGCTCTATATGTTGCCAACTTGTACTTCCCAAGCACTTAGTACAGTGCTCTGCACACAGTAAGCACTCAATACGACTGATTCTGCCGGGGTTTGGAGGGGAGAGGGACAGGGCCTGGGACTCCAGCCCCGGGTGGGACAAATTCGCTTCTGACGGTGCCCAGTTCACAAACTGGGGCTCACAGAAGCAGCATGGCTCAGTGGAAAGAGCCCCAGCTTTGGAGTCAGAGGTCATGGGTTCAAATCCCGGCTCCGCCACTTAGCTGTGTGACTGGGCAAGTTACTTCACTTCTCTGGGCCTCAGTTCCCTCATCTGGAAAATGGGGATTAATGTGAGCCCCCCCGTGGGACAACCTGATTACCTTGTTACCTCCGCAGCACTTAGAACAGTGCTTTGCACATAGTAAGCGCTTAATAAATGCCAGTTTAAAAAAACCAAAAAAACCTGAATTCTGCTCAAAAACCTGGTTGGGAAATTAGAAGTGCTAGGCTGTTGGGCCTAGGCTCGCCTCACCAAAAAGGCGATCAAAGGATCCTCTACAGGACAATATTAGGGAGGAAAGAAAAACCCACCCCAAAACACAGCTTCTTCTCACTCATATCCCCGTCAGGCTTCGCACAGGCTCCACAAATGCTCACACAAGGGAAATTTCCCTCTCCCCTTCCCCCCATTTCTGACAAGGGTTTGACAGAATTGAGAGCCTTGGGCAAGCCACGCTCCTTCAGTGCCCTCTGCTGGGCGTTCCTCAAGTAGCCGCTGACCGGCACACTCGGGCCCTGCTTTGCCCCCACAAATCCCTAGTGATATTCCTTCAATCGTATTTATTGAGCAATTATGGTGTGCAGAGCACTGTACTAAGCGCTTGGGAAGTATAAGTTGGCATTATAATAGAGACGGTCCCTACCCAACAACGGGCTGAGGGCAGGTGGCCGCGGTGGCCGAATCTCTAGGCTCGGAAAAGTGGCAGCCCACTGTTGGGTAGGGACTGTCTCTATATGTTGCCAGCTTGTACGTCCTAAGCGCTTAGTACAGTGCTCTGCACACAGTAAGCACTCAATAAATACGATTGATGATTGATGATGATGGCAGGTATTTGGGAGAGTGTGTGGGGCCACCAGAGGCTTGAGAAGGGGCTTGCTGCTGAAGAAGAACTCGTGTGGCCTACATTTCCTCTTGCCTTCTTACACAGCTCTTTGTCCTTTCATAAAAAGCGGCAGACAGGTTTCGGCTACAATTTGTTTTCCAAGCCTGGATGAATTGACTGCACCTCGGGGTCAGATTGAAGGTCGCTGAAGGGGCAAGAAGGCTAGCTTTTACCTTTGAATGGAGCTCTATCTGAGGAAATTAGGGTACACAGTGGAAAGAGCAAGGGCCTGGGGGGGCAGAGGATCTGGGTTCTTATGCCAGCTTTGCCACTTGATTGTGGTAAGGCTTTGGGCAAGACACTTCACTTTCCTAGGACTCGGTTTTCCCATCTCTAAAATGGGGATTAAAGTTCCTGCAGGGCAACTCTCTGGGGTCACTGTTGCTGACTGCCTGAAATCCATTGAAGTTTGTGGGGACGAGGGAAGGGATGGGAAATGGGGATTAAAGTTCCTGCAGGGCAACTCTCTAGGGGCACTGTTGCTGACTGCCTGAAATCCATTGAAGTTTGTGGGGACGAGGGAAGGGATGGGATATTTGTGCTATGGACCCGGCCACTGCCACCACTGAGCCCAGCTTCCTGTTCCGCTGGAAGTGGAGAGAGGTTGCTTGGTAGAGGAAGGAGAGCGAAAACTCTCCCCTTGCCCGACAGCTTTCCCACTCCCATCAGTAGAGATGTTAGGCAGCTGGTAGTCCAAGCTGCCAGGCTATTAGAACAAAAGGCTCACAGCCAGGGCCATGACAAATCTAGTCCTTGACTCCCCCCCCCCTCCATCTTCCCTCCCCTCCCTCTCCCAAAAAGCACCACAAGGTAAGGATTCATTCAATAGCATTTATTTAGGGCTTACTGTGTGCAGAGCACTGGATTCAGCAGAGATGAGCAGTCTGGGAGTACCAGGGGCTGGTACCCTTGTAGACTGGGCATGGCCTGGGCAGAAAGTTGCCCCCAGTCTATGACCCACTGCCTTGCTGAGGTGCAGAGGGGGCGTCTCGCTCTGCCGGAGAGAGATCGTCCATCACAGCTAGTGCAATTACATGAAATTGGAAGCTCATGTGAACTGGAAAACAGAATTAAATTCATCTAGTGTGCGCTGCCAATAGATGGATCTGTCAAGGGATGGTGATTTTGTTTTCAAATCCTATCGTGATGGCTCAGAGCCAATTTCAGGGTGACCATTTTAGGGGGGAGAAGGGGGAGGTGGAGAGCAGGGAGGAGGAGAAAGGACATAGGAGAGAGAATGGGGCGAGGACAAAGGGTGATGGAACCGAAAAAAAGCAGTTTGGTTTGTCAGCAAAACCCATCTCTGCTTTAGAGCCTAGCACAGGCCTAGCGTTCCATCCCTGCTAATCTGATCTGACAGAGGCTTTCCCTGCCATTAAATCTGAGCTCTTCCAGGAAAAAAAGCCTAACCACTGCCTCAGTCCCCATTCCCTCCCTCACCCTCCGCTAGAGCAGGAAGGAGGATGGGACCCCGCAGCTGATGGAACGCGATGTCCAGCACGAACCGGTAAACAACACCTCGGCTGGACTTCTCCATTTGCGAGGAAAAGCTCTGCCCTTCTCCGCCTCTGGGAAAGCCGGGAATACCACTATTAAGAGGAGGCAGTTGTTTTGGACTTAGGAATAAGCCCCCAGATCAATCAATCAATCAATCAATCGTATTTATTCTATTTATTTTATTTTGTTGGTATGTTTGGTTTTGTTCTCTGTCTCCCCCTTTTAGACTGTGAGCCCACTGTTGGGTAGGGACTGTCTCTAGATGTTGAATAACTTGTACTTCCCAAGTGCTTAGTACAGTGCTCTGCACACAGTAAGCGCTCAGTAAATATGATTGATTGAGCGCTTACTGTGTGCAGAGCACTGTACTAAGCACTTGGGAAGTACAAGTTTGCAGTGGCCAGACCACTTCTCCAATGATAGACTATTTTTTTGAACCCAAACCCAAGGGGAAAGTGCTCTGCATACAGGAAATGCTCAGTAAATATGCTTGGTTGAGTGAGTGGAAAGTGAAAGGGAAGGAGCCAAAAGGTAGAGACTTCTGGAGGCAGGAGGGACGTTTAATCCTGATTTCCTGTGATACCCGGAGTAGGATGGGAGGGAGCAGGTGGAAAAAAGACTTGACCTTGTGCTTTGTCTTGTTCCATGTAGGGTTCTGACTCCTGGCTGCCTGTCCTGAGAAGCCACACCTGAACCAGGGGGATGTTAGCCACTCTCTTCAATGGTGAGTAACCAAGTGGCCTTTATTATTATTATTATTATTAATAATAAGTATGGTATTTGTTAAGTGCTTACTATGTGGCAAGCATTGTTCTAAATGCTGGGGGAGATATAAATTAATCAGGTTGGACACAGTCCTTGTCCCACATGGGGCTCGCACTCTTATCGCCATTTTACAGATAAGGTAACATGCCCAAGGTCAGAGACCAGACGTGTGGTGAGTTGTTGGCATTAGAACCCAGGGCCTTCTGACTCCCAGGCTATACTCTATACAATAAGCCATGCCACCCACAACCCCCACAGCTATAAGCATTGCTCTCCCTTGGAGAAAATCCTTTAAAAATGGCCTGAGGGCTCCATTTAAAAAAAAGGCTCCTATCCCCCATGGGGCTTACTGTCTAAGGGGGAAGGAGAACAAACAGTCGATGATGGTCGCCCAGGGAAACTAAGCAAGGGTTAGGACCCGTTGCTCTCCACAGACTCTGCAGCACACACTGATGACAAACCAGAGTGTGGTTTAGTGGAAAGAGCACAGGCCTGACTGTCAGAGGACCTGGGTTCTAATCCCAACTCTGTCAGTTGATTGCTATGTGACCTTCGGAATATCACTCAACTTCCCTGTGCCTCAATTTCCTCATCTGTAGACTAGGGAATCAACACCTGTTCTCCCTCCCTGTGAGCATCATGGGGGACAGAGACTGTGTCCTGATTAGACCTGATTATCTACTCTAGTGCTTCGTACACTGCTTGGCACATAGGGCGTAACAGATACCATAATTATTATACACTTAAGCCACAAAATTCTGACAAGCTGCAGGGAATCAATCAAGCAGAGGTATTTGTTAAACGCTTACTGTGACTAGAGCACTGAACTAGGCACTTGGTAGAGTACAATAGATTTGGTAAACATGATTTCTACCCACAAGGAAACTCAGAAATTTTAACCAATACCACAATTTATCGTTAGTATCAAAGGTCACTTTTCTTCCTCGAAAGAGACCCGGTGGTAGCCAGAAGCAGTGTGCCCTAATGGATAAAGCACAGGCCTGGCAGTCAGAAGGATGAGGGTTTTAATCCTGGGCCCGCCACTTATCTGCTGTGTGACCTTAGGTAAATCACTTCACTTCTCTGTGTCTCAATTCCCTCAGCTGTAAAATGGGGATTGACTGTGAGCCCAATTTGCTTGTATCCACCCCAGTGCTTAGTACAGTGCCTGACATAATAAGCACTTAGTAAATACCATTATTATTATTCCTCTGCAGCCCTTTCCACCCTGAGAATGCTGCGACCCATAGCCTCCCTGGGGAAACGTTTGGGCTTTTAAGCAAAGCTGCATTCTTAGAGGCCACTGCTAGCCCTGGCTCTTCCTGTTCTGAAATCGAACAGCCATTTCTAACTCAACATGGCCTTTCACAGGCGAATGAAGACCAGGTTGAACACAGCTTTGTTTGGGGGAAGGGTAGTGTTCTGTCTTTCCACTGGAGAAAGTAGCTCTAATCAAAGGGAGAAGACACCAGCCACCGGGAGGAGGGAGAGAGGGTTGCGGAGGCGGAAGAGTGAAGGGCAGGGAGGCGGTCTCTCAAGGAAGTCTTGAGTATGGGCGTAGACATTGGCCTTCCTAAATCCGTTAGAAAAGTAAACCTATAAATGTCACTTTAGGTGTTAAAATCATACAGGCTGAAGGGGATTTGGAATGGAGCCTCTTTACGATGACAGTATTGTCCTTTTTTAAAAAACTACCCACTGTTAAATTGCTCTAGAAAGTCATTTCCCATGCAGCCAATCACTTCAACCCCCTGCCAGTCACAACCCTGAGAGCGCTGACTGATTTTTTTTTTTCCACTTCAAGAGGCGCACTCAGGGAAAAGAATCATGTTACCTCTCATCCTTTTAAAAATCTCCAATAGGAAGTGATAATTTTCAAGTCCCCGTAGCTCTGCGGCAGGACCTGGGTTTGAAGGGAGGCAGTAGGTTTTTGCTCACCTTGGCCACTGTGCCTCCTGAGAAGAAAGGGGCTACCTCCCCCTTCTGGGGTCATCCAACGGCCACATGCAAGACTTCTGGGAACCTGTCCCCGCTCCATCACCCTCCACACCCCACCCAAAGGGTGATGAGAGTACGGGCTGGGGGTTGGGACTAGGGCTGTGCTAGTGTTTGGGTTAGGCCCGAAGCAGAGAGCCTGCATCTCCCTGAGAGGCAGTGAGGTAGGGGCCCAGATCTGACATGGATCCCCGCTGACCACTGCCTCACTTCATCCATGGCCTGAAACAGGCCAGGACAGCCAATCCTTGGACCTAGAGAAGATAGTGAGGCCGAGCAGAAGCCCCAGCCCCCCTGAGTTCGAGGGGAGCCCCCCGACCCTGTGCAACTCTTGTCCTTAGCCCGGGACCTCTGTGCCTGTCGTGTCATGTGGGCAATGTTAAAAGAGAAGGAACCATGTTGGGGGGACCTTGAGCCAGCCACTTAACTTGCCGGGGCCTCAGTTTTCTCATCTGTAAAATATGGAGTCAATGCCTGTTCTCCCTCCCTCCTAGACTGAGAGCCCCCTGTGGGACCTGATGATCTGGAATCTACCTCAGTGTGTAAATAATCATTAATTATGGTATTTGCTAAGCACTTACTATGTGCCAGGCACTGTACTAAGCACTGGGGTGGATACAAGCAAATAGGGTTGGGCACAGGCCCCAAAAGGGGCTCCCAGTCTCAACTCCCATTTTACAGATGAGGTAACTGAGGCCAAGAGAAGTGAAGTGACTTGCCCAAGGTCACACAGCAAAGTGGTGGAGCTGGGATTAGAAGCCATGACCTTCTCTCCCAGGCCCATGCTCTATCCACTGTGCCACGCTCCTTGGTAGAGTGCTTAACGAATGCCACAAATATCATTATGGTTCATTGCTAATTGGTCCTGTTTTGTCTCTCTTTCTCTCTCCCCATCTCTCTTGCTCCTGGCTTCTCCCCACCTTCATTTGTGGCCCCTGCATCTCCCCCTTGTCATCCATCTGCCCCTCCGCCAGCTGCCCTGTGGCTCCCTCTGGCACGGGGGGCACGGGGATGCACGCGGGTCTGCCCTGCGGGCTGCGCATGCCCCTGGGAGCGGGGCTGCTCTGTGCTGTGCACTGGGGCCGGGCTGCTTCAGGTCCCGGCCGAGCTGCCCTTTGAGGCCTCGGCCCTCATCCTGGACAGGAACGCCATCCGCTTCCTGGCCGAGCGGGCGTTCGGGACGCTGCCCTCCCTCCGCCGCCTCTCCCTGAGCCACAGCAACCTCTCTTTCATCACTCCTGGGGCCTTCAGGGGGCTGCCCAACCTGGCAGAGCTCAGACTGGCCCACAACCCCTCCATCCGCTCCCTGCACCCCCGCACCTTCGCTGGCCTGGGCCACCTCGCCCGGCTGGATTTGGCCCACTGCAACCTCTTTGGCATCTCCGACCGGCTTCTGGTCGACCTGCCTGCCCTGCGGGAGCTCTCCGTCTTCCAGAACCGCTTCCGTCGCCCACCCGGGGCCCTCTGGGGCCTGGAGAACCTGACCCGTCTGGACCTGGCGAGGAACCAGCTGGAGGCAGTGGCCTCCAATTCCCTGCAGGGCCTGCGTGGGCTGCGCTCTCTCAACCTGCAGAGCAACCGCATCGGAGTCCTGCATGGCCGGGCCTTCCGCGACTGTGGCGCCCTGGACCACCTCTGCCTCGACGACAACCTGTTGGCCCAACTGCCGGCCCACGCCTTCCAGGGCCTTGGCCGGCTCAGGGTGCTCAACCTGGGCGGGAACTGCCTGGGGCACGTGGCCGCCTCCTGGTTCCGGGACCTGGCAGAGCTCGAGGTGCTCTACCTGGACCGGAACCGCATCGGCCACATCGAGGAAGGGGCCTTTGAGAACCTCACAGGCCTCGTCGCCCTGCACCTCAACGGTAACCGCCTGACCTCCCTGCCCTGGCGGGTCTTCCGTCCGGTCTACTTCCTGGGCCGTCTGTACCTTTTCCGGAACCCCTGGGCGTGCGACTGCCGCCTCGAGTGGCTGAAGGAGTGGATGGAGGGCTATGGCCTGGTCCGGGACGTCCCTTGCGCCTCCCCATCCTCGGTGGCTGGCTTGGACCTGAGCCAAGTAGACTTCCCCCAGTCCCCTGAGGGCTTCTGCCTGGACCCCATGGAATTGAACCTCACCTCCTCCTCCTCCACCGTTGCTGCCCTGACAGGAGTGCCTCCCTCCACAACAGAGAGCAGGTTCCGCTTTCTCCTCTCCCAGCTGCTGTTGCCCCGTGCCTCGGGTGAGGAGGTAACCGATGCCCCCGAAGCATCCATCAACAGCTCCCTGCCAGAAGGCCTGGGCGGCCCTCTCTCTTCAGGGTGGGAAGGGTTCGACCGCAGATGCTCGGCCCCCTGCTTTGGTCACGGGCTGTTGGGCTACGCGGCTCTCCTCACCCTCATCATGCAGGCTTGATGACTCCATGTGGTTGCCACCTCCCTGGATGGCACGGGACACTAGGAGCGGCTGGTCAGCTCTGGGAAGGGAGGAAGGAGAGCTCTGATGCTGCCAGCTGTGCTGGTGAAGGGTGAGATCTCTCCAGGAAGAACCCTGCTCAGTTTTTAGAGCGTGTTGGGGACCACAAGGAAACATGCCACAGACAAATCACACTGACCTTCTAGGAGCGTTAAAGGAGTTGTCCAGTGGTATTGGATGACCATTTCCTTTCTGGGGGAAGATGGGGTTCGACGCTCATCTTGGCAGGCAACAGCCAGGAGCAGTCGGAGTCACCCAGATCCAAAGATTCCTGAGTGGACAGACATTGTGGCTTTTGACCCTTCTCCCTCCCTCCTTGCCTGTGATAGATGGGGTGCTGGTTTTCAGGTCCTCACCCCAACCCAGACAGACCTTTTGCCAGTCCTGGGTGCTTGTGAGGAACAGTTTGGCACCCCTTCTCTCTCATTCCCTAAGGAGCCCCGGGCTGGATGTTTTCTCATAAACTCCTGAGGGTTTGGGTAGACATGAATCAGTCCTGGAACAGACAGGAAAGTCCCGTTGTAAGCTACTGACTTACCTCTGTGCTCTGGCTCTTCCCCTAATGAATCAACCTCCAAATGGAAAGAGAAAATGGAAATGGGTTAAGTGCTGTGGTAGATTGCTTTTCTTTTGGGGAGTTGTCAGGCTGGGAACTACAGGGGTGAGGACTAGCTGCTGGGAGAAGGGTAGGTTAAGGGAAAGTTTGACACATGTGAGACCATTTGTGTCATGAAGTCAAGCTGCCTCTGAGGCACATTCATGACCATAGAGATGAGTAATTTTAGGTGTTAAAAAGGATCAAAATGGTCATCTCATGGGTAGCCTGCATCCCAAGTAGACCCATACACCCTAAGGAGCCTCACAGCCTTTGTGATTTCTATGTGATTTCTGTGATTTTCTGTGTGACTTCTATTAAGTGCTTACTAGGGGACGAGTTCTAAGCTCTGGGGCAGGTTCAAGATAATCAGGTAGGATACAGTCCCTGTTCCACAGGGGGTTAACAGTCTAGAGGAAAAGGAGAACAAATATGGAATCCCAGTGAGGAAATTGAGGCACCGAGAAGTACTTGCCCAAGGACACACAGCAGGCGAGTGGCAGAGCTAGAATTTGAACCTTGGTCCTCTGACTCCTAGGCCTGTGCTCTTTTCATGATCAGCTGATCTGCCTCTAGTTGGGTTTTCCCCTCTCCCTCCCAGAGAAGGTGCCAGATGTCTGAAAAATACCTGCTTGGCCTGTTCTGGTCACTTAATGCAATGAATTTGGATTTCCAGGCTATTTACAAATGTGGTAATCTTCTTACCTCTGAATTCCCTCTGTATTGTGAGTTAGTGTTTCAAAAAGCAGATAGGTTCAAAGCTGCAGATTAAGCAGAGGATTTCTTAGGGGAACATTATTTCATCCAGCCAGGACAAGTTTGGAAATAAAAGCGGAAAAAAACAACAACCCCGATAACAGATTATGCAGTGCTTTTTGGTAGCTGTTTTTCCTCTAGGCCGAAGTAGGCTGCTGGGATTGGAAACTGCTTTTAACTAAAGTGCTTCTGTTTTTGGTGTGGAGTCTTCTGTAGGTATCTCACTTTTTATGTGGAAATATCAGTTTAGGTCACACACTTGCACTGTACACTTGTACAAGTATTTGTTCAGCGCTTCCTGTGTGCCAAGCACTGTACTAAGCACTGGGGCAGATATAAGATAATCAGGTTGGTTGCAGTCTCTGTCCCACATGGGGCTCACTGTCACTCTGATGGGAAAATGTGATCAGAAGTGAAAGGACTTCCTAAGAGATTTCTCAGAGCTAATGAGCCCAGCAGTCTTTGGGAGAGAAAAGTGCTTCTGAGAACCCTGGAGTACATTCCAAGCAGACTGGAAGGAGTTCATGGCGAAATGAAGTCATATTGTATCTGATTCTAGGAAAGAAGAGACAGTAAATTGTTCACTGAGGGCAAGTGAAGTAACTCTTTCAGTTAATGCCACGGGAAAAGAAGTACGTTCATGCACCTCTCTCTGGAATATGAAATTCACTTTCCCTCATTGGTAGAATTAGGTCCCAGTTAGACCACGGTGCCAGAGCCATAAATAATTAATAATTATATTAATAATAATTATAGTATTTAAGTGCTTATTATGTGCCAAGCACTATATTAAGCGCTGGGGTGGATACAAGCAACTTGGGTTGGACAAAGTCCCTGTCCCACATGGGGACATGAGAAGGAGAAAGAGGTTGAGTGGGATTTTTTTCTAAGGATATTGTCACGAGTCACATTAAATACTTCTCTAATCTCCTAGGTAAAGTTTCTTTAGGGTCTCATCTTCTTAATGCAAAGTGCTGTTTTGACATCCTGTTCCTGATCTGAGCAGATTTCTTCTAGGAATAAATCAAGAACTAAATGGAGATGCAGCGTGGCCTATTGGAAAGGGCACAGACCTGGGACTCAGAAGGACTTGGGTTCTAAGTCTGGCCCAGCCACTTACCTGCTGTGAGACCATGGGTAACTCACAGCTTCCCTGTGCTTGTTTAATCAGCTGTAAAGTGGGGATTTAATACCTGTTCTCCCTCCTACTTAGTCTGTGGGAGGGATTGCGTCTGACCTGATTAATTTTTCATTCATTCACTTATTCATTCAGTCGTATTTTCTGAGCGCTTACCATGTGCAAAGCACTGTACTAAGCACTTGGGAGAGTATAATACAACAACAGACACATTCTCTGCCCACAATGAGCTTACAGTCTACAGCGGGGGAGGACAGACGTTAGCAAATACCATTAAGCACTTACTATGTGCCAGGAACTGTCCTAAGCGCTGGGGTAGACAGAAGCTAATCAGGTTGGACACAGTCCCTTGTCCCACATGGGGCTCAGAGTCTTCATCACCATTTTACAGATGATGTAACTGAGGTAAAGTGAAGTGAATTGCTCACAGTCACACAGCAGGTAAGTGGCAGAGCTGGGATTAGAACCCAGGTCCTCTTGACTCACAAACTTGTGCTCTGTTCACTAGGGTATGCTTCTTCTCATTCTCACAGTGACCTCTCACTCACAGCCTGCATCTGGCCTGGAATGCCCTTCCTTTTCGTATCCGACAATTACTCTCCCCACCTCCAAAGCCTATTGAAGGCCCATCTCCTCCAAGAGGCCTTCCCGACTAAGCCCTCTTTTCCTCTCCCATTCCTCTCTGCGTCACCCTGATTTGCTCCCTTTATCCACCTCTCTCAGCCCCACAGCATTTATGTCCATATCCATAATATATTTATTTATATTAATGTCTGTCTCCTCCTCTAGCCTGTGAGCTTGTTGTGGGCACAGAGTGTCTACCAACTCTGTTATATTGTACTTGCCCTAGTGCTTAATATAGTGTTCTGCTCACAGTAAGCACTCAATAACAATGATTGACTGTTCCCCCTCCTACTTAGACTGTGTCCAACATGATTACCTTGTATCTACCCCTGTATTTAGGACAGTGCTTGACACAGTAAGCATGTATTAAATATCACAATTATTATTATTATTATGTCTGTATCACTTGCTAGATTATAAACTCAAAAGCAGGAATTTAGTCTACCTATTCTATTGTATGGTCCCAAGTGCTTATTACAGTGCTCTGCAAGGAGTAAAGTGCTCAATAAATACCTTTGAGTGATTGGTGAAAAGCTGCCTGCTGTTCTTAATTACCATATATAACCAAGCCCAAATAATTGCATTTAAATGTGATTAACAACTAGAAAAATGCCAGTGACCAATACCCAACCCATCATGGAATTATCCTTTGTTTACTTGCGTTTTCTCCTCCTTCAATCCAGTGGAAGTTCACTTTCTTGGCTCTTCATTCTAGGCACCTAAAGGAGAGCTTGATCTGGACCTCCGTGGATATCCCCAACCTTCTGTGGCTCCTGGGTGGCCAGTGGTCTGAGGGTTACTGAGGTTGCCCCTCAGCCCGACAGCTACGGAAGAAGCCGAGGAAACAGCAGCCGAGGTAAGTGTTGGTCTTTTCCTGCTTTGCTCATCTCTCCATATGGCCTTCATCATTGAGAGTCCCTAATTCACCCCCATTCTCGTTGCCTGTCCTGCCTTTGTCTTAGAGAGGTGCTAGCTCTCTTGTGTTTTGCTCTTCCAAGTGCTCAGTACAGTGTGCCATACATACTAGGCACTCAAATACCATTGATTGATATGCACTGAATCTCCAGTGCTTTTGCCATGAGCCACATGTGGGACAGGGACTGACATGGTCATCTTCTATCTACTTCAGTGCTAGGTGTGTATTATGTGCTTAACGATTACCATTACTGTTCTTATTCTGGTTATTATTAACACTGGCAATTGGGCCTAAAGCTAGAGGGCCACTCCACAAGGAGCTGACAGGAAACCCGTCTCCCAACTTGGTTGTACTGTACTCTTCGGAGGTCTTAGAACAGTGCTCTGTACAGTCAGTGCTCAGTAAATACTGCTGATTGAAGGGTAGAATACTAATTGATAAAGTGGGGAGTTAGCTCTTATTCTTGCCAGGTTATATTTACTAGATAAAGGAGTGGAGGAAGGGATCCTTTCTAAAGATCGCCGGCTTCATCCCACCCAACTTAGGTTCACCAGAGAAACAGATAAAATACTGCCTGCATTATGGGATACGGGGTGAGAAATGTGATAGTCCAATAGGGAGAATGGCACTTACTACGATCAAACTAGCCAATCGCGGCAGTGATAGTGTTGCACCGAACCGAGCCAAATGTCCTGAGGAAGGCCAGCTCCTAGAGATGGGGTCCATGTCACAGAATAGTGCAAAATGCTGTTTTAAAAATCACAAAGATTCCACTCTTTCTATACTGAGCCCAAGTCACTTTGCTTCTCTGTGCCTTATTTCCCTCATCAGCAAAAATGGAGATTTAATATCTAGTCTCCCACTTAGACTGTTAGCCCCATAAGAGACCTGATGATCTTGTACCTACCTCAATGCTTAGAATAGTGCTTGGCCCACAGAAAGCATTTAAATACCACAATTAGTACTAGTAGTAACAAGTCTTTGCGCACCCTGAAAAGCTTCAAAAAGATGACCCAAAAGATGCCCAGTACCCTTTGAACCGAACCTTCTTAGGGATGCATTTTTGCTAGAATTGTTTTACCTTCAATGTTTCTTGTTTAGCCCAATATCATTTGCCGCAATTTTCCAGGTTAAGATGAGGCTCCATGGGACCAAACAGAGCAACTTACTATCAGATGGTCAATCAATCAGGAATATTTCATGAGCACTCACTCTGTGCAGAGCAATGTACTACGTGCTTGGGAGAGTACATTTTACAGGATAGCTGTGAGGACAGGAAGCCGTCTTAAACGTGAAAGATCTAGAAACCACACTGATTTTTTTGGCCAGGTGCAGGGCTCAAACCTTGTGGCCCAGCCTGAGAAGAAGCAGGGGGAGTGAATCATCTGTGCCAGGCTTCCGCTCCCCTCCTGAACAACAAACCCTGAGCCAAACACTGCGGACATGAGACTTACTTTCAAGGCCATTTTGGCGGCATCTTTCCCGGCTCCCCTGCCAGAAAATCATTACGCCAAGAATTCATGTCTTTGCTTCTCCAGTCAACACAGGCTTCTGCTGTATTGTTACAAGGGGTGGCCATGGCAGCCAAGTACCCGAACCTGTTTTCTGTTGAACCCACCTGATCGGCGCCTGAGATGTTGGAGCCCATAACCATACTGTCCCTGCCTCTCACAGCAGGCAGCCTACCCCCTAACGGAGAGTGGTCCTTCCTAACGGAGAGCTGTACCAGAGCGAGGTGCTGAAGATGCTCTTCGGAGAGCGAGAAAGAGGACTCCCCCTCTGACACAAGGTATTTTGTGGACAACATTTGGGCAGCAAAATCACCCCCCCCCCATTTTTGAGCCAGTCCCCAGACTACATAGGCTCGGGATCTGATTAGACAATTGGCTTTTCTTATTTTATACATTTTATTTGTACATTTTTTTTTCTTTCTCCAACTTGAAATGACAGAAACCCATTTCTACGGTTTCCCATAACACACCACCCTACAGGAAAGTTTCAATCTACAACGAATACTCCAGAGTTTCTCCTCTTCTCCCCCTCCACACAAATAGATACGGCTACCGAGTTTCATCGACTCATTTACTTCTCATATGCTTAACATCGGTTTTAGGTTGACCGGGACAGTTGGGCAAAGGAATGGGGGAGGGTGAGTGCGTTGCTAAGGCATGTAAATAGACACACACATAGAAAAGAAGCAGGACATTTACAAAGAATTCGAACTGTTTAAATTTGTCCATAGCCTGGGTGTTGAAGGACATTTCCTGCACAGATGCTATTACATAGCAAGGCATGGCCGGAACAAGCCAATGCTTACAATTGGATACGGTGAAATTTACAATAACCATTTAACATCTCTCTCTCTCTCTCTCTATCTCTGAGACATTATGTCAAATTCTTTCTCTTTTATCACTGAGACAATACTTCAAAACCTTTTATAAAAAGGCAGTAATACATAGAGAAAAAAGAACACGGTAAACTCTTTATGAAAAACAACCCTAGAATTGGGTTTGTAATTGCGATGCGCTCTCATGACAATTAAAGGACGACGCTTCGAACCCAACACACTGAACTGTGCTGCCTCAGCATCCATCAGTCCCTCTTGAGGCTCAGCAAAATGGTTCCACACCCCTTCCCCCACCCACCCTTCATCCTAGGTGACATGTTGAGAGTCTGTGGATATTGTAAATGAACACCCCCAAATTCTGGATTTTTTTTTTTTAAAAAGGGGGACCCACAACGGAGAGAAGTGCCTGTCTGTACTGTCAAGGACAAATCCGTCGGCCCGGTAAGTGACCACCTCCTCTTGCTCTAGAGAAATTTGCCCTCAAGTTTTGACTGTTCTGAGGAGCAGTGCTGGTGAGCTTTCCTCTGCCTAAAAAGCCAGAGCAAACATACATGTATGTAGCCAAGTCGCGGGTTCAAGATGGGAAGAAGATGTGGCATGGCCACCGAGGGAGTTTTGTTCCCTCCAGGTTTGACAAAACCGGGTAGCCTGCCCAGTGACTAACTTCATGCTTTCCATTTTCTGTTGCTGAGTCCATCAACATAGGTGGGAGATCAGCAATGGGTGTGAGTGAGTGGGGGTGGGAAATTCTAGAGGGGGAAAACAGTTTTAATTTTCCCCAGAGAGACATTTTGTTCACGGTGCCCCCTCGGAAAACAGGTGGTCCTTTCAAGAACGGATGCCACCTGGCCTGTCCTATTCACCCTTGGATATGCCTGCTCTTATACTCAGAAGAGGAGGAGGCCCGGAAGAAAGGCAAAGAAAACAGCTGGAATATTCCTTGTCCGCTTGGGGATGTGCCCTTCTAACCCTTCTCATGCATTTTCTTAGACAACCAAGCCATCGCTAGCTAAATGCAGCGGCTCAATCTATTTTAGCTACTTCTACTTTTACCTCCAAGTTAAACAAAATATAATTAAAGGAGGAAAATAACATCAAATTCTCTAGCTTTTTTGAAGGGTCGGTGAGTTCAAATTTGTAGGGTCATGGGGAGCAAAAGAATGGGGGCTTGTGTGTATTTACAGCACCGTGGAACCACGTATACAAATAACCGATCCACCTTTCACAGTACAGGGAAACAAAAACTCCTTTGGGGTACCCACCACCACCCCACTTCTGGTTTTGATGAGGAAAGAAATCCTATGCTGAGGAATAAGTCTACAAGACTAAGAAGAGTCTGATTCATGATAATAAAAGCTGGTAGCCCTCTTGGAAGCAGGGGCAGGTTGACAGCTAAGAAAGCCACCTGGATAGGAAGATTCATTTACAGCTCAGGAAAATCAAGATGGAGATGTGGAAGTCTTCAACATTCAACGTCAGGTCAAAAGAGACATATAAAATCCTTTTCACGCAACACAGCACTGAAACCGCTCACAGAGAATGGTCTAACCGGATCGAATCCAGTTTGAGAGAAGCACTTTGAGGATGGAAAACAGAAACCACTGCAGAGAGGGCAGCGCGTAATGGCAGCAAAGACCAAAATGAAAATCTTTTATGAGACTCAAAAGCGAAAGGTCCCGGGCAGTTCCTTTGTGCTGGGGAAGTACTGATGTTTGCCAGAGTAGACAAATTACCTATAACATTCCCTTTCCATGTTGAGCTAACAAATAACGTGTTTCTTAGGAAAAGAAGAGTCTGTGAGTGGAGGGTGAGGGAGATTGAAATTTCAGTGCTTTGTCCCCTTTAACTGGCTTCTCAGTTTCACTGCTGGCTGTTTTCTCTATGGCAAATTCCATTCTACATATTTCCTGTGATGGGCTACGGTTCCACTGACTGACTTTTTGTGGGCAGAACTGCTACTGTGAGGAGAGAATGCTGCAAGACATTCTTGCATACCATCTGTCTAGAAAGACGTCAATCAGAGGTTGATTCCCTGGGGCCTCGATTGTGTTAAATATATATTTTTGCTTTGCTTGAGCAAAGCTGTTCCCCTCAAATGCTTGGTTTCAGTGACATGAAAAGAAGTCAAGGACAGGAAAGTAGGGATGCTATTGAATCCAGTTAAACCACCCAATCAACCCAACCATCATCGACAGATGGTTTCCTCCGAGTAAGGAATAAGAGCACTGTACCTCCCTCCAATACAAATATTTGTACATGCTCTCGACTGTATTATGTGACACCATAATTGCACTTTAGAAGTCTGCAATGCTGCTTCTGCCATGGGAAATCTTTTTGGAAGCCTCAAGTTGAACCAACCCTTTCCACATTTCAGTAGTGAAGTTCATCACGCTACCTGGCTAGGATCAGAAAATGTCATCTTGACCAAAAATTCAGTCCTGAGAAAAAAAAATCTGAATAAGCCAGCCTATGATTCTGATTGGAATGTGTTTCTGGTTGGTTCCTCTCCAGCTTCGAACGGTTCACTTCAGGAACGGAAACCGTTAGAAACAACTTCTAGAAATTTCCTCAGATAGTTTAGCCCACAGTGGCAGGGAGGTGACAGAGATGCAGCCCAGCCTCCAAATGACTCACCTCTTGGGGCTCAAATGACTGAAAGACTGGAATCCAGATCTGTTCATCTTAATACCAAAGATATTCTTTTTTGAGAAGGAAAACTTGTGCTTATAGAAACGAAGTCATTCTCTTTTCCAGGAGATTGTCTAGGGCTACGTCTCCAGCCAGGGTAGCCTAAAGGAGAAACATTGGGTTAGGAGTCAGGAAATCTGGGGTTTGTGTCTGAATGACCTTGTGCACAGCAGCTCCACCTCTGATCAACTAGGTGACCTTGGATCAGTCCCTTGCTTGCTCTGGGCCTCAGTTACCCCACCAGAAAAATGGGCATTATACTACCTTTCCGTATCTCACGGGCTGGAGGGGGATCAATGAGGCAAAAGACATGGAGCATCCAAAGAAAGGTGCTCCTTAACTTCAAATGGGCAGTACTACCTACTTACATCAGAAAGAAAGTCAAATTCTGATCATCAAAGGGCTTCTCATTTAACAATAGTTACCTTAATTCAAATTGGACAGGGGCACTGGTGCTAGAAATCAGGTTCCTTACCAGCAGCTCAGAGGAAAGAAGTTCTTGTCTTTTTTTAAATATTTCACGAGGTCGGTTCTTCTTTGTGCTTTGATGGAAATAGAGGTAGAGTGAGCTTTGTCACAGCTGAGCTCTGATACCTAGGAGCATTGACAGTTATCTGCCTTACCTAGATCTGAACAGGTACTAATTTGTTTTTTGTTTTTTTAAAAAAAATACCCAACAGAAACTGACTGTATATCCATTTACAACCAGGATGAAAATCTGTGTGAAGTGCACTTTGTTTCTTAGAAAACTAGAGGGCACGAGCAGCTGAAACTTCTGCGTCCTTTGATCTCGGTGCTAATCTTCTCATTGGACCACTTCAAGGAAGCTCAATCCACTTTTGCCTCCTAGAGAGTACATCCTTAGAGGTCACCTTGATGCTGGCAAAAGACAGAGCTTCAGCTAAACCAGCACCGTCAATACCAGTTACTAGCAGAGACGGGAATCTGCTAGGCCTATCAAGTCTGAAAAGGCCTAAAGCATCCGAGGCAATCTTCAAGTCAGGCCAAAATGGGACCTTCCGAGTCTACAGACAGAAAGATGCTGGAGTCATTTCAGAGAAGACAGATTCCAAGTCAGCGTAAAGCAAGGAATTCGACCCCGCAAATAGGAATAAAAGCATTCTGTGCCCTGTTGAGAAAAAGCAAACAAAAAAAAACGGACTGTAGAATACCAGGGCCCCCACCTCCCACCCCAGCTATCTCTCTAACTGGTAAAAAGTGATGTCACGGATGCAAAGAGAGGTGGTCAATGCTCTCAGTAGACATGGAGAAAAATTCACCTGTTCCAAGAGATAGAGCAAGAGGAAGCGGAAACTACAGACAGACAGCCCTGACATCAATCGATCACTGAATGGACTTGGAAATACTTTTTCTCCGATCAGGCTGGACTGTTGCAGTTTATTCCATCAAAAGACCTCTCGAGGGCACTGCAGTCTGTCTGCGCTCCAGGGGCCCTAGCAACTCAACTATCAGCCAATGTTTAAACTGTCTAAAAGCCTTCTGATTTCCCACGCTGAACAAATCTGCAATGAAATGACAGACCCAAAGGCATTTAATCGTTAAACACATAAAAAGAAGTATATTTAAAAAAAAAAATTGGTCCAACTGAATCGTGAGTTATCATTTCTAAGGAAATTTACAGGGCTGTTCTAAGTGAATCTTTTGGAATAGTCAGTTCATTACAAATGCCTAAACTGGTTTCTTCACTGCACAGTATTTTCTCTCTGATGGGTGCATTGTTAACAATCACATACAAAAAAAATCCGCGTTTCTTTGCTTAATTAAAACGGTAATACTCTCAGACAACACAGATCTGAAATGGTGAAACCAGTAACTCCCCCTCCCACCTACAACAAATTAAATTGAGACAAAATTACAAACACATTTCACTACATGGTTAGTAATAATAAAAATCAGGTTTTTTTTCTTTATAAAGTTGCCCAAAATGCAAGGGATGTGCATAGGTTTACAACTTAGTCATAATAATATTTTATTTGTATTCCCTTGGGTAGCTTTCCCATGAACGGAATGTACTTTACTGTAGATTACAGTTTTTTTTTCAACACAGATACACCAACAGCATGAACGCTTGCGACTGTCCACATGCATTAAGAGTCAAGACCCAATTTCAAATCTCTAAAAGGTTTACAGAATTCTTCAAAGAGACAGTATCACATTATCTGGATGTTACACAAAAGTACTTAAAAAGAAGAACTATTCTAAAAAAAAAAGGAAAAAAGGCCTTTAAAAATGGATGAGTTTGGTTTTGTAATCACTAGACTAATTATTTCAAATAAATAAAGGAAAAGCAAGATATTCCAATCCGTAAAATCAGACTCTAAGAAGAATGTAGTGTTCCACCCCAAGTAAAGGTAACAGAATCATTTTTATTATTAAAATAGATTATAGAAAGCAGCATCTATTTTTGTGCAGTTTTTAGGGGCCTTTGAAATAAAAAGCTATGATTTCCAAAAATATAACATTCCGAAGGATTGAATAGTACATACAGTTTAAAGATACATTTTATTAAAGTTTAGGAGAACTGATTAAAAAAAGATACTGTCTCTTTAAATTAGTGTTTAATTTGCTTTTTCTCTCCTCTCCTATCTATTCAGACATGACAATAATTATAAATTTAGGTCACACATCTAGGTAGTCTCTAGGGGCCAAGACCTGCTGATACAAGACCTAGGACGAAGAGGTTCTTCTTTTTTTCCTCCCCTCCCCGCCCAAGTGTGAGGAGCCTCCCGGTTCCGATGAAATCCCCCCCATGTTCTGGGGGGAGCGCCTAATACACCCACGACACTGGAACCCACTGGGGTGCTGTACACACAAGCTCAATGGCTTCCTCCAGATGCCTGATTGTTTCATCGATTTCATTGTTGATTATTGTGAGATCAAAGTAGTGTGCATATGTTCTCTGTAAGATCTCGGATTCCTTCTGCAGGCGTTGAAGAGATTCATCCTAAACGGCGGTTTAAGAGGGGTTTGAAGCGGAATGGGGTGGTGGGGGGGGAGGGGGTGAAGACAAGAGAAACAGCAGTTAGGCTCTGGAGCACTGTGGATTTCACCTGTATCAGAGCTGGAAATTTACCCGCCAAACAAACAGAATCACCTCAAGGCCCGGCCAGTGGACGAGAAGACCAACATGGCAAAAGAATATCAGTCAGCCCTCAGAGGCAGCTCTCCGAGGCTTTCTAGCAGACAACAGACAGTATGAATCATCTCCTTACCCCCGTGGCCCAGGACGCTCCCCTACAGGAGTGGAGGGAATGGGGAAATGGACTGTAAGGAAAAGAACAGCTGCCAGAGAGAGTCCACATGCTCTCCAAGGAGAACCAGGCAGGGTTCACTGCTGTCAGAGCAAGTAAGTCACTGCTCATGGCACCCTCTGCCATAGCATCCACCAAGGTCTTGACACCAGAAGCCTTACAAACTCCAAGCTGCACCGAAATGATCTCCCCACACTAGGTTCTCTCTCCCCGTTGGGCAGGGACAGGACACCATTCCCTGTTCGGACTGAACTTGGTAAGAGGTTTTCATAATTTTTTGGTGTTTGCAGAAATGAGTTGTTTCACATATACCGACTACAGTTGAACCAAATGAAATACAAGCAGCATTGCCTAGCGGATAGAGCACGGGCCTGCGAGTCAGAAGAACCTGGGTTCCAATCCCGGCCCCACCACTTGTCTGCTAAATTCAATCGTATTTATTGAGCACTTACTGTGTGCAGAGCACTGTACTAAGCACTTATGGCCTTGGGCAAGGCACTTCACTTGCCTGTGCCAGCTACCTCATCTGTAAAATGGGAATTAAGACTTTGAGCCCCATGTGGCACAGGATTGTGTCCAACCTGATTAGTTTCTATCTACCCCAGTGCCTTGCGCCTAGTACAGTGCCTGGCACATAGTAAGCGCTGAACAAATACCATAAAAAAAAAAAGCAAAAAAATACCTCTTTTTCTTTCCTTCTTTTTGCAGGTCAAGTGTGTGCTGCAAGGACACACTGTCTGCAGTCTCAAGAGAAATCTTTGTGGGTGCTACAGGTAGGGAAGAACTCACTTGATGCAGACTACCAATCAAAATACACTAAGGCCCAACACAGATATGACTGGATTGATGGTTCATGATCCTGGCCATAGCTGTTATTTGTCTACAGGTGAGTACACATTCAGTGGGAAGGAGCTCTGTGGGAGAGGCACACCCTGGAAGCTGCACCATGTGCTTTAAACAGTGCTCAGCACATAGTAAGTGCTTAATGCATACTATTTCTACTGCTACTACTACTACTCCGGTCTTCAAGAAATTTCCCCAAATATCACAGGCAGAGCTTCTCTGCAAATGCTGATTCAGAGTTCCGCCTGTGCTGAGTTGGTAGATGGAGAAAGTGCAAATAAGGCTGTGTTCCAAGGGGATGATGGTTGTTTAATTTTGCCCCCGAATGCTTGGCTTGTAGAGCCTTTTTGAGGGAGTAGCCTGCATCTTGCCTTGGCCTTTAGTAAGAACACAGTGACCTTTAAATGAATCAAACCAACCAATGCCAGACTCATTTGGAAAGACAGAGTCGCAGAGCTACCGAGGGGCAGGAACCAATTTCCAATGGAACTGATGTCTTGGGAATCTCGAGCCCTGGTCCTTTAGAAGCCTGGAGATCCAGTCATACAAAGCCCTTTCCCATCAAGGGGGAATGGAGACAGCTGGGAAATCTGGACAGGCGGCGAGGTTCCTTGGCTGCTTTTTTAAGGAAGGAACCTCAGCGATGAAATGATTCACAGTGCTGGAATGGGCAATTCCATGCACACAGAGATTAGAGTCAAGCAATTTAGAACATGACCCATTCCATTAAGACACCTATCTGCCTGCTGACGTGAAAGATTTTGTTTTGACCTGTTTTCGGCCCAACCTACTCTAGGAAGGTACCCCTGAGAGTCGTAACATGCTGTGGGTATTCCAGTATTAACTGTTGTGTAGAAGCGGCCCTGGTTGTTCAGAATTAAGTTCTGGGGTCATGTCTACAAATACCCAAATCCTCAATGCGTACCGCGACAGCACTCTGGTTCTACTTTGAAAGTGGATAGTCTGCAGGATTGATCCACTAAGGCAAGTCCGGGCTGTTTACACAAACTCAAGCAGCCGTGTCAACTTGGCCTTCACAAAGCCACCCGTTTTTATTGGGTAAACATGAGAACCCCACCAAAGCTCGGGATCAGAGTTTGCTGTGAGGGGAAACTTCCAAATTCAATTAGCATTTTTTTCTGAGATGAAGCTTGGGGAAATCCTGCAGGAATCCCATACTCCAGCCAATATTTTTTTTTATGGTATTTGTTAAGCGCTTCGTGTGCTCCAGGCACTGTATTAAGCACTGGGGTGGGTACAAGCTAATCAGGTTGGACACAGTCCACGTCCCACATGGGACTCCCAGCCAATCCCCATTTCACAGATGAGGCATAGACAAGTTAAGTGACTTGCCCAAGGTTACAAAGCAGACAAGTGGCAGATCCGGGACTAGAACCCAGGTCCTTCTGTCTGCCAGGCCTGTACGCTATCCACTAGGCTACGTAGTTTCTTTGTTTCCACAGAATGACTAGAAATCAGCTCAACTTACTGAGAATTTGCTTCAAGACTTTACGCTGGTTATGGGCAGGGAATGTGTCCAATAATTCTACTGTATTTTAATTTCATAAGAACTTAGTACAGTATTCTTCACAAAGTAAGTGCTCAATAACTACCATTGATGGACTGATTATGGAGACAATCAAATAAATGAAGAAAGGTGGATTAATATTGAGGGACTCTTGAATATGGACTCGCTAGGGGTTTGCTTTCTTTTCAAACTGTTGTACAAGCATAGCTTTCTTTCCTTTAGAACATACTACAAGGAAAAAAAAGAAAATCTCTGGTAGATGTAAGATCCTTTTTTTACCAGATGAAATTACTCTCTTGCTATTTTCTGAAAAAGACTGGCCTATATGAATTACTAAAAGGTTTAAGTAAAAATAAAATGTCTTTATAATAACAGCAGAAGCAGTGTTGAGTGGGCCCCGAACATCTACATTCTAAATCTATTAAAAGAAACAAGGCTGTTTTCCATCAGCTCCTAGCTGGTACTTACAGGCAATTTTCTGCACCATTTTGGCAGCTATGTAAAATTAGTATAAGGGCAGGGAAATGGGGCGGGGGAAGAAAGAAAAGATGATGATTCAAGAAAATACATGAAAATAAAAGGACAGTCACGTAGAGATGTTTTTAGTTCCTATAGACTGAATAAGACAGGAAAAACAGTAAAAAGAAAGGGACATATGCAAATGAAATTATTTAAGGGAAAAACAAATGCACTGAGAAAACATACTGTGTAGAAGGTAAGGTTGGAGAGTTTCTAAATTGGCCTGGTGGGACACACATCATGCTATATTTGGTAGACCACGTTTTTCAGATGTAAAAATAGTAAAAACTACTTTCAAGTAAGCACATTTCAGGATCCACTTCTCCTTTACAGGAACAAGGGAATGGGACAGCCCTGAAGGGTCTCTACTCTTTGTTTTTAGAAACAAACATTTTTTTTTCCACAATAGAACAATTCTGGAGGCAGCACATGGTCACTTTTCATCTCAAGCAAGTTACATCACACCCTAGTCAGTGGTGACTGTCTTCATCTCTGGAAGTTTGGTGGGTGCTAAGTAAAGTATCTGCAATTATAAGGGTAAGGGGGCCAATGGTTTTAGGGTTAATATTCATATGAATGTCAGTTTTTTCTCTCAATGATAGGCTTTTGCTACATGTGTGAGATACCTATTTCTGAAAACTATCTCTGGAGGAGTTGGTGGATTTAAAGAGCAATAATCGAACCATCTTACTTACAGCTCAGTTCCCAGTAACTAGAAAGAACTCATGCCCCAACAAACTTAATTCCTAACCCAACTGCCAAGGCAGGACTTAGTCTGCAAATTGGTCCTTTTGGCCCGATGGACATGGGTCCAGCCATAGTCTCATGGAAAAAAAAAGGTGGAACAATCATTACCTCATTAATGCCTGGCGTAATCGTAGGTGCAGCAATAAAAACTACAAAAGGAGCAAACTCTGCAGTTCTCAGGACCTTCAGTGCCTGTGGAAAAGGCAACATGAAATTTTAGCAGCAGACATGTTTCTACATGCTTATACAAGTTTACACAAATGGAAATCACAAAACAAAGCCTGTGGATCAAGTTTTCTGTAGGTTGCCCCCAACTTTTGAAAGTCCACTGCAAAGAGAACTGCTTCTCCATAAAACAGGGAAAAACTCTTTTAGGAAATGCCCACGTGTACCTTCAGGGTGTTTTTTTCCTACCAGTGAGGTCTTTCATATTACTTCGAGGCTGAACTTACTGCTTTGCTTAGATGTTTTCTCTTCTGGTGCAACCAAATAGTTCAGTCTGTGCTTTAACTAGGCAGGCTCTGATGGGCATTTCATCAAACTCGTGGAAGAGGAACTTGGGGAGCCTGACCATGCAGGGGTATTCTACTGTAGCAGTAACTGAATGGCCAGTTCACTGGCCTAACTATTGCTATCAACCACAGATCTTGAGCAAATCACTAAATTTCCAATTCCTCATCTGTCCAAAGGGAAAATAAACACTATTTGCCACCTCCTTTATATCCCAGGACCGAGGTGACATTCACAAAGCATCAATGTTCGGGATATCGAGTAGCAAGTCAAATGAGCTGGGGTCATGTTGTTCATTTTACATGGCAGGGCAGAACCTGCATGAGAATGCATTGATGCATATGGATTATTGAGACACAGTGCTATAACAATAATGATAATGATGGCATTTATTAAGCGCTTACTATGTGCAGAGCACTGTTCTAAGTGCTGGGGAGGTTACAAGGTGATAAGGTGTCCCATGTGGGGCTCATAGTCTTAATCCCCATTTTACAGGTGAGGGAACTGAGGCCCAGAGAAGTTAAGTGACTTGCCCAAAGTCACACAGCTGACAAGTGGCAGAGGCAGGATTTGAACCCATGATCTCTGACTCCAAAGCCCATGCTCTTTCCACTGAACCACGCTGCTTCTCTGCTGTGGGAGGTACCCTGAGTTTCTGACACACACAGAACACATAGAAGCCCAGGGGCACCAAACCACCTGAGCAAGACTCACACATTCCCTGGTATTTTCCTTCAGACTTTTGCATCTGTCTCCCCAACACACCCCATCCATAAAGACATGAACAGCCTCAGCCTTCCCTCCAGTCTGTACCGGCCCTGGTTCCTTTAATCTCTTCTTATTGGTCTGACTCTCCCACCTTTTAAACGCTTTTGTGGATCTCTTCTGAACACAAACTCCTTCGCCCTGCTTTAGTTGGGGAAATCCAAATTACAACCGAGTCAATATTCTTGTAATACTAGTTGCTTTCTTTTAAACCCCAGGGCTACATGGCTGAGGCAGAGCCAGCTGGTTAAACTGCTCTGCTGCCAGCCCTCCCTCTTAATAGCTAACCAGAGATGGTTTCCAGGATTCTAGCTGTTTGCAAAGGGTGTGCAGATATCTACAGAGGCTGTTGAGGCTGACAGCCCAAAGTTAGGCTAGCGCAGGCATTTCTGGCAGGCAGAGATTGAATCAGTTGCTTGGCTGGGCTTATGAAAGTAATAAAAGTAAAGCAAAAAACCACTAGCATATGCTCGGTATTATTCTGCTGAATGGAAACATCTAGCTTGTAGCCTTCAGACTTTTACTCCATGATGCCACTGGCCACTTAAATATCCTCCTCAAAACCACAGGCCTTCATGCCATTTCTAAAATGGGAATTCGTCTGAAATCCGAGTGGCTGGGGGTTACCTGGGGTTCCACATCCAGTATTGCAATCAATCCCTGTTCGTGGATTTTCCGTATTGTCTCCAGTTTCGTCCCGTACATCGCGTCCTCGTGGCTGCCATACTCCAAATATTCATTGTTGGATATGTCCTGCATCATTTGGTCATGGGACACAAAGTAATAGTTCTTTCCATTTTCTTCGTCTTTCTTTGGAGGTCTAGTTGTGTCTAAAAATATCAGCCCATTGAGAGAGGATTTTAAAAGCAGAGGTCTGGTTTACTGAGCTAAAACTAATTTCCATTCCCTAAATCTTCAAAATATTTGTTCACACATCACTCCTGAAATTCCAAATCCAGAGGGGAGCTGGGTGTCTCGTTATTCATCACATTTACCTGAAAAAGGAATCAACTGCACAGCCTTAACAGAACAAAACAAAGGCACTTGAAGTTCTAAGGATATTAAATATTCACTTAGTGGCAGATATGGGTCTCAGTGTAGTTGAGCTGTACCTAGGGTGGGAGATAAACATAAGGAAATGTAGTAGCTAAGAAGAGGAAACAGGAAGGGATCCCCAGTGCCTCCTGAAATTGTATCTCTCACCCCAAATTTACTGACAGCAAAACCTGGTTACTTTTATGTACACTAAGGGTTGGGTCTAGTTCTGCCTTCTGCATTTAAATATATCTGGATATTCAAGGGCACGCTAGGGCAGCTAATGAATGCTGACAGGTCTTTTAAGCGGCTTCCAATTTCCATTGGGCACATTCGTGCTCCATAGGGAAGACACGTCAGGGCAGAGCTCACACACGTTCAATAGCGTTAAAGGATCTGCTGTATTTTTTCTTCTTTTTTTAAAATGCTATTTTTTAAGCACTATGTGGCAGACACTTTACTTAAGTGCCGGGGTAGATATGAACTAATCAGGATGTGATATACAACAGGGGGTTTTAATTTCCTTAATCTGATAAGGCCCTGATTGAAGGTGAAAAGAAGGATGATGCCTCATTTTAAAAAAATGGAAAAACTGATAATCTGTTCCAAAAGCCCAGTGGCAATATGCTCAGGGCCTAGAGGCCTGAAGGAATCGGAGGATTTGGCAATTTTGGTGAAGGTAGTTTTGCAAGGGATCAGATTAGGACAAACGATTACTAGGTTTGATTGGCTTTTTGTTTTTTACCCGAAGACAGGATGGAAGGTTTGAGGGTGAGGGGGAATAGCTTGAGCTCTCCACCCTTCACCAGGAATGCCTCCTGACCTCTCATGTTCCAAACGTCTCCAAATGAAGGCCGGCTACGATGACGTCCACAGTGTTCCTATCTTCATATAGGTCCTCCCTGACGGCTAAGGGCACTACTACCTCATCTGGCCTCAAACCACAATACTTAGGATCAAAGACATTAGGAAAGAATGGGAAGAAAACGTCTTGCATTTCTCTTAAGAGACAAGGGGGGGGTTGAAAAGAGATGGGGAGGTGAACACTTACGTGGAATAGGGTATGCAAATCTGTCTGGATGCTTTGTAATGAGTGTATTTTTTATGTGTCTTCTTCCAACACCATGCGCACCTGTTTCACAAAACAAAAAATTAATAAACAAATAATACAAATGATGCAGCTGGGATTATTATTATCGTTATTTTTATTTTAATGGCATTTTTAAAGAAGTTATTATATGCCAGGCACTGTACTAAACACTGGAGTAAATACAGGTAATCAGATTGGACACAGTCCATGTCCCACATGGGGCTCACAGTCTTAATTCCCATTTTACAGATGAGGAAATTGAGGCACATAACAGATAAGTGGTGGAGCTGGGACTGGAACCCAGGACCTTAAAAATAGAGCAGTTAAAAATGAAACTTACCTAATAATACTAGTGTTTTCCTTTTGAATGCTGGAAGTTTTACTACTTCTTCATATGTAACAAGATCTAATTGGTCAAACACTAAAAAGCAAGTTAGAAAAAAATACATCAATTCAAGGAATTCATTTTGGGTAGGTGAAACTTTAATGTTACCGGCAACATTAAGGCTGCATTCCAAAATCAGTTTAAAAAAAAATAAAAAAAATCAATCCTAACCTAGTGGAGAAATATTCACTTAAAAAAGTGCCATTTAATCTCATGGCAAAAAAATTATAGCTTGTGAAAACACAATTTAAAATAACTGGCATTCAAAGATAGGTTCATTGCATGCATAAAGGCCTGCAGGTCTGAAAGGCTTGCATGTTTTTGCATGCAGTATTCAGTAGATCACAGAGATTCATTCCAAATTTGCATGCTGCTCACGCTCTCGCAATGCTGAGACATTAGCCATACTAAAAAAGATTCTGCACACGGTGACCAACATGAAACACGAAGTGGCTACAATTATGTACATTTAAGATGGGGGGGGCCTTGTTTTGCCTTCAGCACAAATACGTATTATGTACACTCAATTACTGATTCAGCTATTATGTTTTTGCTATCCCTTGTCACAGTCTTTTTCTTCTTTCAGTTCTATTTGTAAATCAGAAGGTGTTCAAAAAATTCCTAGAGAATCATAGAAATTCTTTCACAATTCATGGTCTTTCTTTAGATGCTGAGTTGGTGGCATCTTTCTTCAAATATGACAGCTAGTGCTAGCTAGACATCTTTAAAGAGGGTGCTCACAGGTGTTCACCTGTGGACTTCTAGTGGTACATTTTATTACAAGGCAATTAAATTGCAGCTGTCCTCTAGACTGTAAGCTTGTTATGGGCAGGGAACTTATGTGCTAATTCTGTGGTACTGTTCTCTCCCAAATGCTTAGCACAGTGCTCTGTACATAGTGCTCAGTAAATACCACTGATGGGTTCCTTTATTCAACACTGAATAGGGAGGACCATGAAGTTAAGGAAGGCAAAACCATCTTTTGGACCCCATTAAATGTGTTTCCCCCTCAAAACTCCCCAAGGTTGGTAACTGTAATGCTGGATCAATTAGGAGCCTTGAAATGGACTGGAAATTGAGAACATGGATAAAAATGGCAATTTTGGTAATTGTATATTAAAGAAGAATATTCATTCCTCTTTAGAGAAGCAGCGTGGCTCAGTGGAAAGAGCATGGGCTTCGGAGTCAGAGGTCATGGTTTCAAATCCCGGCTCCGCCAACTGTCAGCTGTGTGACTTTGGGCAAGTCACTTAACTTCTCTGTGCCTCTGTTACCTCATCTGTAAAATGGGGATTAAGACTGTGAGCCCCCCGTGGGACAACCTGATCATCCTGTAACCTCCCCAGCACTTAGAACAGTGCTTTGCACATAGTAATAATAATAATGATAATAATAATAATAATAACGATGGCATTTTTTAAGCGCTTACTATGTGCAAAGTAAGCTTTTCCCTTGCCCGAGAGTTATATTTTTCAGAATGTACTTTCATTTCAACAGGATTTCAAGGCTTATTGAATCAGCCAGGGAAGTTGCAGTTGAATATATATGAAAATGAGGAAATAGAGCAATATAGTTGCATGACAGGGAGCACTAGAGTTCTGCTAAACAAATAATATTTGGGTTCACCTTCCTTTTTAAAAAACAACTTTACATTTGCATTTTATTGCAATTTAGATCTGGCCCTTGGGAGGTATGAAGGATTCACAAGTCAGTCTATTTAAACGGGAAGCGCTTGCTTTTAGGAGTGTGTGCATTTTCCTGGACAGTTCTAAAATTTCTTTTTGTTCTACAGACAAGAAGGGTGTGGTGTTCTTATGTTGGAAAAAGCACAAGAGCCACCTGGTGAGTGGATGTCTTTGCTATGACACTCTGGAAGCTCACCAAAATAAGAGCCATGCGGGACAGGGACTGTGTCCAACCTAATTTGCTTGTATCCACCCCAGCACGTAGAACAGTGTTTGACCCATAGTAAGCGCTTAACAAATACCATAAAAAGTGTTTTTACTTCCTGCCTTTCAATCATTTTCTCACCACAAGACCATAAGAATAACTAGTTGGACAGCTAATGCTACGCTTTGAGATTTAAAGCCCATTTTCCCCATTCTGCCACAACAATCAATGGTATTTATTGAGCACTCACTATATGCAGAAAACCTGAATAAGCCCAGACGTTCCAAATACGTCTAGGCTAGCTCTTCAGTTAAAAAGCTGATTGTTTATAACTCTCGCTTCCCCCAGAACTCTGCCTAGCCTGCATCTGTGCTATACAAAGTTGTTAGATAACCCCGCCACGAACAAACAATCACAAGGAGAAACACTAAGTTTTAAAATCACACACTAATGACACAGGTCTAGATGAGATTTACTTGATGGTATTAGGGTTTCAAAACAAAGGGAAATGATTTTTAAAGTACACAAAGATACAAGGAGTACAAGGAGGAGCACTCAAAGAGGGAACTACTAAGGTCTCTGCTGCCAGTTGATAAGGAAGTTATTGAAAGGAAATAAGAAGCAAATCAAGAGGCATTGTCATTTGAAGGGTTACTTACATGCACAGAGGCCATTGGGAGTAAGACAGCATGAAAAATGTACAGGGGTCATTGAGATATGGCTTGTAATATATTAGTAAAATTAAAAGTAGACTATGCACAAAATAAACTTTACCATGCAATATTCTAAACAAGGCAAATCAATCACATTAAGAAATGAGAAAACACACTTTTATACGAGCCTGGCAATATCCTAATACAGGAGTCACTTTTTAATGCATATGGAATTAAGAATAATTTAATCAGTCCGAGGAATGGTATTTAAGAATGTCTTACAATTTTTCTTTGCAAAGGGTGTCACAGGACATTTAAATACCAGTGAACATGTTGCTAACATTCTTGAAAATAGGAATTGAATCTAATGAAGAAAAAATCCTTTTAGAATACTTTTCCAACATTTTTGGAAAATCTGAGGGCATGATGGAGAGGTTGCATGATCACTTGGCTTTCACAGCAAGACAATGCTTTTTGAGAATGCATAAACTCTACTTTTTTGAACAGGAGGAACACGTAAAGCACTTCCCAAAGCTTCAGAAATACAATCCAGCAGTTTGCCAACAAACATTCCCAATAATCTGGCAGAGGTTATTCAAAAACTTCATCTGCCTAGAGACTTTACCCAAAGAAAACTATTTCAACAACCTTTTTCAAGCTGCAGGGCAAAGTTAGAAATATCTTTAAATATCATATTCATCTACTGAAAATTTGAAGAGAATATTTTTAGAGAATTTGGCCAAATTGAAATTGAATAAAGTTGTCACTATGATGAGAAGTCTTCAAGCAGTAAAGGCTTTGCCCTCGTGAGAGGGCAGAAAATGTTTAATTTGCATTAGAAATTTTCTCAGGAAAAGTGTGATTTCTCTGGAAATTCTGACTCCGTTACTGGGCATGGCTATTTTAAAATCCAATTCTCCCAAACAGCTGATAAGCAAGGTTTGTGTGAATGTGAGGAGACAAGAGAGAAAAAAAGAGATTGGAAGAGGAGAGAGAGAGAGGCACAGAGAGAGAGAAAGAAAGAGGAGGAGGAAGGGAGGTAGCGAAGGAGAGAGGGAGAAAGACAGTGAGAATGACACTCAACAGGAAGTGCTGGCTTCTCATTTTGGAGTCTCAGAGCCTAGTCGCAGACCCTTGGGCAATATTTCCCCACTAACCCACACCTGTCCCTGATGAAACATGCAAATTCCCATTTACAAGCTCCTCCCCATACTTCAAGTTGAGTAGGAAATATTGTCTATACCACTCTTTATGATGTGAAGCCACTCCTAAGAGTTTTTTTAACCAATAAAGAAAAATTTGGAAGGCTTTTCAATCTGTAATTAACTCCAGTTTTTTTATAGCCTGTATTTCAGATCAGTGGGCAATTTAATTCTCAACTCCCCATGTGCTTCATTACCTGGGTACACCACTGTGTGAACTGAGGATGAACTGACAAGCCTAACTGACAATTTCCTTAGTTTAAATTAATCCTTAATGCTATTACAATGCTTCTTTTTCTGCATTTAAATTGCTGTTAAACATGACAGTGGCATTTAAAAAAAAAGTCATGATGCTGTAACTACTCCTTGAGGACTAATATGAAATGTGCAAATACAGTCAACAAAGATGACTGGGCAGTAATAGCTAGTTATATGGATTAAGTCACTGATTTTGAATTTCTAATTCTCCAAGACTTCAGTGACACCTTTGGGGTGTTAAAGATGAATAGTTATAAAGAGTTGGTTGATTTGAATGCAGTCCCATTTTACATCAACAGGGACTTACTCTGAAACGGGGTTCTTTGAATGGAACTAATTCTAGGCAAGCAACTGAGCAAAAGAACAAAATCCCAAATTCTCCATTTATAGTTCATATGATGAAGGATAGCTAGTGGTCACTTTAAGTTTTAAAGTTTTAAATGACTTAGTCATTTTAAGGTAGTCAAAAACAGTAAAAGTCAGCTAGATCATCAGACAGAATAACACTACTGATGGAACTCTTAGGCGGCTCTCTTTCCTTGCAGAATAAGGATGAGCGGTAGAACACAATATTCTAAGGCTCATTAAATGTTAGAAATCCTTTTCTATTTAGGGTGAGATTAAATCGTGGTTTAATTAACACTCCGGCAAACCATTAATTTTGTTGATCGGGCAATTTCTGAAACCTTGGGAAACGATCCAATTCCAACACTGGGGATTTCAATTTTTTGTGAGCAAAATTGACTATGGATCATTATGGCACAAGAAAAGTCCTTTCTACACAACACTGTTCATTTTCCTTTAGCTGAATTACACCTTATACTTCTTCTGGGATTCCAGTTATTATACCACACTCCAATTCTCGTGGCACACCTTAGGAGAAATCACCGGAGCAAATCTGGACTCTCCAACAACTTGGCATTAGACGTGCTTAGATAACAAAGAGTTCTGGATAATTAAGGGGAGGGCTGGTTGACCAGTGCTCCTGTCCTCCTGGAATCCTACTTTAACAAGATGAACCACAAAAAGCTGCTAAATAGTCCATTCGTTTTTGCAGTTCTTTTTAAAACCAAGCTCCCTGGGACACCAAGAAAATTAATTTAGGTGTTAGATGTGTGCATGAGGCAGGGTGGAGACACAGTCCCGAAGCCAGAACACTTAAATCTCAAGTAGGGACAGATATTTTCCAATTACTTCAATGGCAGAGTCTCGAGGAAGCCCAGGGGCAGGGTTGGTCCACAATGTTGATTTTACTCCACTGATTTCCATTAACCTCTTCTGAGAAACTAGAAGTTGAAATACTTCACCACACATACAGATAGGCACAAACACACACATATCAACCAAAAAACCCTACTCTTTTCCAAGAAATTACAACAGAGTATTGGCACATAACTGACATTTCTTTACAAAGGACTGATATCCTCTACATGATTGTATTAGCTCATAGAGAATTTGGAAGCTTGAACTGAAAAGTTATATTTAACGCAGACTTGATGACACTCGCACTATTTCTTACCTGCATTGTGCTTTGCCAAATATTTATCTTTGTACTGCTTCTTCTTCTTGCCAAACCAAGTACAGCTAGCCTGCTGCTCCTGTTTGGTCTTCTCCATGGCAATACAAGCTACTCGCCTAGGACACAGAGAAAAAGAAAAACTGAGTCTTTTTTGGGCAAAGAAACTGCCAGACATTTCTGAAGTCCCTGCTTTGTGCTGTAACAGTGTTGTCATAAGGGACGTTACTTTTTCAAGCCTTGGGATTTTTTGGAGGAAACCCCTGTGTTGATTCAACGGGGAATTCACTAAACACGTGAAGCAAATTCTCACTTAAGGATCTTGCCAAACAATCAATCAATCCCTGGTATTTATTGAGTGCTGACTTTCTGCAGAGTGTTGTACTAAGCACTTGGGAGAGTCCAATACTACTGAAGGTGGAGCAGTGGATGGAGTAGTGGCAGGAGTGTCTGCAGGTGTGGAGGGAGAGAGTTGGTGTAAGGTGGCACTTCTCCATGCTATTTCCTTTCCCCTCTGCATTGCTGCTGATTCACTTGGATCTGAATACCTTTAGCATTTCGATATCCTCTCTCCCTGCAACTCCACAGCACTTATATACATATCTCTACACTCTGCTGCTTCCCCATCTCCAAATGACTTTAATATCTCACTCCCCTGTTTGACTGTATGCTCCTATACGGTGGGGAACGTGTCTGCCAACACTACTGTATGGTACTCTTTCAAGTGATTAAGTACAGTGCTCTGACACAGAAAATGCTCAATAAATACCACTGACTGACTGACAAGAGGAGGAGGAGAAGCAGCAGGAAGGCTGAAGGGCTCTGGGATGCCCTGGGTTTGCTAGGTTGTTTTTGGCTTTCTGCAAATTCCCTATGGCTCATGTCCCAAACTTTCCTGGGGAACTTTCCAGCTTTCTCCCTTGCCATCTTATTGCTCCACAGGGAAAGTGGCAGGTTTGATGGGGACTGATCGGAAGCTCCCAAACATTGGTTAGAAATTTTCGGCTAACCGACTATATATATATATATATAGTGGCATCATTAAAATGTTGCCCACCATGAAAATGGTAGTCAATTTATATCCGAACATCAAATATGTTTCTAGGCATTCCAGCTCTAGTAGGTTACTAAATAACTTGGGCCCCCACCTTGATATGAATGATGTTGGATATTAAATTTTCAGTAAGGATGAAAGGACTATAATCCTTCCTCCAATAATATCATAGAGATGCTTTTTTATTTCCTTCTATCTTGGAGCCCAGATTCTGATTTTTTTTTAATGGTATTTGTTAAGAGTTTTATTATGTGCCAGGCACTGTACTGGGGTATACAAGATAATCAGGTTAGAAACAGTTCTCGTCCCACACAGAGCTCACAGTATTAATCCCCATTTTACAGAGAGGCACAATGAAGTGACTTGCCCAAAGTCACACAGCAGACAACTGGAGGAGCCAGGATTTGAACCCAGGTTCTCTCACTCCCAGGCCCGTGCTCTAGCCACTAGGCCATGCTGCTTCTCAATACCAGCCTGATATCCAGGCTCTGTCCTATGCGGACATTATGAGATCTCAGAGGCCATGACATTGTGCTGCAAGGACTACCAAGGACAAGTCTTTGTTCTAGTCCCAAATTGTTCCCTGGGTTTTATGTTCCTTTCCTCAAAGACACAGGTTTGTTAATGATGAAGCCCCTGGCACACAATTCACTAAACGCTTGAGATGAAAGGTGTTTCACAAAAGCAAATTCCTGTCTAATGAGCAATGAGAAGGATGAGGCTCTTAGAATCAGTTAAAATAGGATTGGGTTGAAAGCTATGTGACTGACTGCTGGAAAAGCTTCTTACTCGCTTAGTTTACCAATAAATGCTCAGAGTGGTACAATATCCCCTAAAAGCACACTTTAGAAAATGAAAATGGTAACAGTCATCCATATTATAAATAGTCAAGAGTGTTAGGAGCAGATAAGCACTTTGTCACTGGGTCATCTTTGAGTCAACTTGATAAAAGCCCTCTCCTGTTGAATCTTTGGCCAACCAAGAGCCAATTTGGCACCTTGGGAGAAGGATCAAATAGAAGTGAATATTTTTAATTTACTTGGTTCCCGAATGGAATATGTCCATATTGTAATTGCTACGAAATCAATCAGTGTGCATATTTCCCTTTGGCTTGGGGGTAGAACAATTTTATACACTGGCTCCTATTATACAGTTTTCTTCACTTCTATGAGAAACACATTACAGTCTGCAACTAAGGGGCAGGTGAGCCATTTGAATGCATCCATAAAGGCTACAGAATTGGGCTTCCAAAACCCCAAACTTGGATATGGTTGGCTAGAGAGTTAGGAGTCTATCAGAACGCTCATTACAAAAGCATTATGAAACCAACAAATGCAATCACAGGGTTTTGGTGCAGTAGGAGACAGACTTACCATTCCTGAAGCTCGGGAGAAGGAATGAGACCGGCTGTGCCGTTTTTGGAATTCTCCAGTTTACCCTGCCACCAATTGTGATCGTCCTTACTAATTATCTGGATAATGTCCCCCACTCTAAATCGGATGCCGGCTTCTTTGCAGGGAATGAGGTCATCTTTTGCTGGATCATATTCAAATTGTGCTCTTACGTAGATCTATAAAATACGAGTTAATGAGATGTCATTGTAACATTTTTCAAGTATAATTCCATTGATTTATCTAATAAATACATGCTAACCATGAAAAGAAGGGAAATGTGATGAAAAAAAGGGTCAGATGGAAAATACAAAACAGAAAATAATCACTACTAATGGTGTGATGCAATCTTGCATATTCTAGATTTGCAAAATATAAATAATTCACCCCACCGCTGTGCTCAATTTTACGAGAACACCGTATTACATTAGTTTTACTAAACCTCATCCTTACTGAAAATTTAATATCCAACATCATTCATATCAAGGTGGGGGCCCAAGTTATTTAGTAACCTACTAGAGCTGGAACACCTAGAAACGTATTTGATGTTCGCATATAAATTGACTACCATTTTCATAGTGGGCAACATTTTAATGACGCCACGGGTGAAGCGTTAGTATAAAAGAGGCATTTTTTAAGTTATATCACTAATTGTTAGAATTTGGACACCTTCAGACTGTCTCTCGAATTCTAGCTCCCATACACCCTGGTAGGAATGGTAGCCTGGTGCTTTCCAAAAAAATTCCTTTTAGAAGAAGTGAGGTTTTCATTTTACCCTGCAGGGTATCAGGGTTCCATGTTGAGCTGAGGGGAGTGGGTTTGAAGTGCACCAGGAGAATCCCAGCTCCTCCCTCCCACCACAGTGACCATGGCTGGGTCGTGGAGGGCAGGACTGGCGTGAACACTGAGGACAAACCTGGTATCTCAAGGTGGTGGGCTCACATCTAGCGCTGATGGTGGTGGAGGTGAGGGTGAGTCGGGTTAAATGATTCTTTGGCTATCACAACCTAGGGGCCCATTGGAATGGACAGCACTTATGACCTCAGGTGAAATTTGAAGAGTTGGCCTTAATCAGAATGAGAAACAGCATGGTCCAAGTGGAAAGAGCACAAGCATGGGGATTGGGAAACCTCAGTCTTAGTGTCAGCTCTATCACTTGCCTTCTGTGTGGACCCGAGCAATCATTTAACTTCTCTGTGCCTGACTTTTCTGTCCTGTAAAATAGGGATTAAATATCCCATGAGGGCCACGGACTGTGTCCAACCTGATCCCCTTGTATCTACCCTAGGGTTTAGTACAGTGCTTGGCAGGCAGTAGTAATAATAACAATAATAGTAATAATAATAATAATAGCAGTATTTGTTAAGTGCTTATTATGTACCAGGCCCTGGACTAAGTGCAGTGGTAGAAAAAAGTTTATTAAATTTGACACGGTCTCTGTTCCACATAGTAATGATTATGGTATTTGTTAGCACTTACTATGTGCCAGGCATTGTACTAAGCGCTGGGTTGGACACAGTCCCTGTCCCACATGGGGCTCACAGTCTCAATCACTATTTTACAGATGAGGTAACAGGCACAGAGAAGTGAAGTGATTTGACCAAGATCACACATGACAAGTGGCAGAGCCAGGATTAGAACCATGCCCTTCTGACTCCCAGGCCAGGCTACTTCTCTAAGCAGTATATGCTTAGCAAATGTCAGAAACTATTATTATAATCATCATCATCCTCATCCTCTGTAATTCCTCATCTCTTGTGGGGAAACAAAACATTTCACAGATCTTCTCTGCCTCCTGTGCAAATTAAGCCCAGCTGCCAGGGCTGCAATGTGAGGAGCAGAATGAAGCCCGCGGTCATGACGGGCATGTTTATGAACTATCATCTGCCGGAAATTCTCGAGGAGGCAAAATATCTGATGGCTCTTGTGATTTTACGAACGGAAAACTCCAAGGGAGCAGATCAGTGGGCCATCTTGGGAGCCGCCTGAAAGTGCTCATGTTGGAAAACAAATGGGAAACAGATGGAAAAATCCAGGGTTTTGTAATTTTACATGTTGACTTGAGCTTACAAATATTCACAATGTGGAGAAAATGCTCCTAGTTGTTATTCATGACAAGCATCTTTCCTATTCTAACGTAGGCAACACAGGTCAAGTTCAAAGCTGTAACCACAGTAGAGGCATCTCTATGAAGATTTTTACACAGACCGAAACATTGGCCTGGGGAATTGAACCGCTCTGAAATTTCATGTGTGAATACATCTGATCTCTAAAAGTGTGCCTTAGCCTACATATTAGGTTTTGGCTATTTGAAAATTGTCCCACAGTGGAAAGCACCAAGAACAGCACTTGATTTTTCATATTTTGGTCATTTGGTTTGACAGAAGAGCTATTGAGAATTCAGTCAAGTTGAGAACCTTTGCACAGCTGTTGTAAGGCATAGCTGCAGCTTAAACTGGGAAATGCTCACATTTGCTACAGTTTCCAAGTCTTTTCAAGCCAATCGGTGTTTGAAATCCGAAAGCCTTTATGTGAAAAATACAGTCTGATTTTTATAGATTCCAATACTCTGAAAATGAATTTCCTGTCGATCCAAATACATAGCTTGTGCTTCACTTTCACCCCACAGTGCAAGCTTAGGGCCTAGAAAACTGGGCAAAATTAGAATCCTGATCACCACTGTTTACATGTATGTGTAAAATAAACAAATTAAGGCATGAATTAGTCATGCATAAATGTATTAAAATGAAATGAGGTGAGGTCCTTGGCTTTCAATGTTGCAATCGGTGTGGGCAGAGACTATGAGATGGAAAAGGGCAAAAGGGGTTTGGCTATCAGCAGCTAAGTTTGGAAGAATGTCTACAGAGGAGAGCTATTCACCTGTCGTCCTTTTGGTTGGGTAGTTGATGGCAAGTCCTGTGGAATAAAGCCAACCCAGAAGAAGAAATTTTCATTTTACTATTCAATAGTAAAATACAACGTAATTTCTGTGCTTTGTTACAATACACCAACATTTATGCCAGAATACATAAATTGTATCTACGTAGAATACATTATATTTCTCTGAAATCTTTACTAAAGAAAATCCAACCCAAGCTGTTTAGCAGCAAGCTGAAAAAAGCAGGTAAGTTTAAGCAGATAGAAATACGCTTTTCAAAAACAGTTCACCATCTTCAACACATAAGCACCTATATGTGATTTTTTTTTTCCTTTTAATGCTACCGCCCCCTTTAACTTAGTAAAAATAAAACTACTGGACTCTGAGAAATTCAAACAGTCCTGGATTTTATCGCCCAGAACATAGACACTAGAAATGTAATCCGGTAGCCTATGCCTAATTATTTGGGAATAATCACATATGCATTTAATTGGTCTCCCACACGCTACAATGACATGATTAGAACACCGTGGCATTTGTTTTGAGTTCATTATTGCTAATTTTACTTAATAAAATAGTTGCCGTATTTAAAGGGCATATCACAGAAACACACCCATAAAAGCAGTGATTACTGCAACATTGGAGTTCTCAGTGTTAGAACTGGAAGAGAGGTCAGCAGTCTCTCAAGGGAAGGACGATTCTCTTCCCCCACATCTTGCAAACCTGCAGACGCAGGTGCCCTAATATGCCTACATTAAAGCAGATAATTCGTTTCAAAAACGATGCCACTGAAAAAAACCCTGAAATTCCCAGCACCTCTTTCCCTGAGTCCATACGGGACAAAAAGCACTTTGTGTTCAAGATGTGATTAATAGCTTGGCCTGTAGTGCAGTTGAAAGCCACTTCCTTTTGCTTGTCATACCCAGGCAAGGCTCATAGGTCACAGAGTTTGTGCAAATACCACAAAAGCGGAGGGCACACCAATTCGAAAACTCAGATAGCGGAAACCAACACATAGTACGGCTGTCTCTCCACACGCAAAACCTCAGAGCCGGAGAATACCCAAGATGCCTGCTCTGCAAATACCGGCTTCGATCCTTGTCATCGAAACTGTAGAATTAAAAAGGAAGCTTTCGGTCTAAGCCTTGGCTTCACTCTGTGCAAAGCAAGGCCAGAGGATGGACTGGGAATGTTTTTTCGAAAGACTCAAGTGCTGTTGCCCTACGCTTCTTCCACTTCGACCTATTCGCAGGGTTTTAATGAGAAAAAAATGGTGAAAAAGAAGTTCTAGGAGGAAAACTCATTGTAGCTAAAGTAGCCTCGTAGGTCAGCAAAAGACCATATTTCCACTGATCAACACAGAACCAGGACAGGGATGGTAGGTGAAGCACCAACAAAATTTTCACTTTTGTGGTGTGGAATTGGTGGTCTTACCGAAACAGAATTGTTAGTGCTGCTAGGACCATTAGCTGGGGACTGTCTGGATGTAGAGGGGGAATCTCTCTGAAATAAGACACAAGATTCATTAACACATAACACTATCGCAGGAACACAAACATAGTTACATGAATCGTTACCGCCACGGTCTTACAAACCCATTTCTTTGAGGTTTCATTTGTGCAGGTTTCCACAATAAACTTCATGATCTTCATGAGAATGTGGAACGCTTTTGGAGAGTTCATTACGAATCAGCCGTGTATGAGATGTAAATGAGCTACCCATTCCATCTTTTTTTCCTCCCCAACATGTTCAAACATTTGATCTCCTAAAAATAGTCCCCACAAGTAACACATGTCGATGTACCACACTATCCAATTATTGTGCTAAAAGTCCCAAACCAATGCTTCCTTAATATATTATGAACAATATCTTTCTCCAGATAGTTTCCTCTTTTCCGACTCAATGCTGAGGATTGCTGAATTTGCAAAATATCTGGCAGTGTTACGACATGCTTGATTTTCTTTGAACCTACTGACTAGCAGGTGGGAAGGGCAATGGTAATTTAAAAATCAGGTTTTTGATTAACAGAACAGAGTTTTATGCTCCAGGTCAGCTTTGCCAATAGGGAGAGAGGGAGAGAGGGAGGGGGAGGGAGAGGAAAAAGGAGAGGGAGGAGAGGGAGGGGAGGGAGAGAGTGAGAGAAAGGGAGGGAAATTTTGACTTTCCAGCAAAATTTCCAGCCCTTCCATCCACACTTTCCAGAGTCACTCTTTGTTTCTTTGTTTCTGCTCCCTTGAACCCTGGGCTGAGAGACAAGATTCTTCTCACAGCTAATGAGCTAATTCAGAAGCATTGTCACCCTGACAGAATCTCTGTTTCCCATTAAAAACTAATCAAAAGATAACGGAGAACTTGACCTTATTAAGTGCCATTCGAGGCAGCCACTTGGTTTCTCTTAGGTTTTGGGCACATGCCAATTGGCCCTGGCAAGCTTGTTCTAGGTTATTGGCATTATTTTATCTCTCACAAAGCATGGCATGAGCTAAAAAAAATCCTCATCTGCTGTAATTCAATAATAGGGTGTGGGAACAACATTTAAATAATACTAAGTGTGGTATCTGTTAAGTGTTTACTAATTGCCAACCACTGTACTAAGCGCTGGGATAGGTACAACACAGGTCCCACATGGGGATCCCAGTCTAAGTTGAAGGGAAAACAGGTACCGAATCTCCATTTTTCAGACAAAGGAACTGAGACACAGAGAAGTGAAATGACTTGTCCAGGGTCATACAGCAGGTAGGTGGCGGAGCTGGGATTAGAACCCAGGTCCTCTGTCTCCCGGGCCCGGGCTCTTTCCACTAGGTCATACCCCTTCTTAAACCCTTAGGATATTGGCCTGGGATCCCAAGATTTCAGTCGGGTTGACAAAAAATGATGAGCTTTTTTCTTTACTATTTGGGTCAAAGCCGCAATGACTTTTATTCACTGCTTTGTAAGTTCAGCGCAGCTTTGTTTAGTGATCGTTCTCCCACGATCTTCCTAATTCATTTATATAAAAGTTTACAGCACTGCGTCACTGCTGTATTTGAACAGGTCACAGAAAATCTCTAGGTAATCTTTTCTCAGTACATTAGTGGAGGGTTGCATTCGAGATTCCAAATCCCAAAACTGGAGTCCTGGAGAGGTTCATTTACACTTTTGTCTTCTGAGGCCTCTGAATAGTTGAAGTTCAATTAAAAACCACCAAGGGGAGCACAAGGGCTGATGTGGCAGAACTCAAGTTTATTCTTCCTACATATACATCTTTATAGCTCACTAATATCCTGGAAAAGGCAATAAAAAAATCTATATACCCGGCCTAGATCTAGTAAGAGAGAACGATAAGACATTTGGTTTTGGCCTGAGCAATATAAAGTCCTTAAATGAGATTAGCAGAAACACTATTATTCTCCAGTGAGTGGATTCAATTTTCCAAAGACACTTCATTAAAAGTTACTTTTTACTTGACTTTTAAAGATTTGTGAGCCTTATGTGGGCCAGGGACAGTGTTCTCATTGTATTGTATCTATCCCAGCGCTTGGCACAGTGCTTAGCACACAGTAAGTGCTTAACAAACAGCACAATTGTTAGTCAAAAAACTTAACTTGTAAGTGAGAATCTGACATTAATGCATTTGTACATCCTATAGGATTTACCCACAACATCCAGTTCAGAGAAACAATACCACCACTGATAAAGTATTTATGCCACTGTATTTCCAAAACTGTAACACCATCTCTTCTAAAATCATGGGTAATGAGATTCTAATATCAAACTCTCATTCAATAATCAACCCCTAATCCAGTCAGCAATCTATGAAACTTTATGAGGAGAATTCTCACTGGTTTTCAGGAAGCTATTCCATCCTAAGAGAGAAGTTCTGGGTGTTCAAAGATACCTTTTGGAAGAGCTGAAATTTATCTTAAAAGCACCCCAAAATTCTATATTTTTAACAATTCTTTAAAAGGTTAAAAGGTAAAATTATTTTTCTCTCGTCAATGCAAATGCTCAATTTTGCACTGAAATAGCAAATTTTACTACAGGGAGCAGCCAAAGACAAATCTACTAGTATAGCTTTATACTGAAAATAGGACACTGAAACAAACTCTTTAATGTCCGAAACTAAGAGACCCATCAAGTTCTTGGAATGGTGACTACTAATGAAGCTGCTTGATAAAAGAAGTCAAATTACTTTCCTGAAAATATTATTACCATCGTGACTCATTTTCTCAAGCAGTTCATGTTTTTTTCTTTAAGCCCGGAGACATATCACATGGCTTCTCTTTGGCTGAACAGTCAAGGCTGCAGAGGGTTCATTTAAGGTGCTGATGGAATGAATGTGTGATGCAAAGAGTATGTGGGGTGGGGCCTACTTCTCTGTTCCGTTATCTTTGTTGTAAAATTGGTGTGCGGGATCTAACAGCACAGGCAGAAACGATTTCCCAGAAAGCAATAACAGTCAGCCATCAGCAAGAAGTTAGTTACAGGTCTGAGAGGGGAGGGGAATGGTTCATTAAACTCATTACCTCACAGGATGAAGACTGAGTGCGGTAACTTGGCACAATCTTGAAGGTAATACTCCCCCGCATTTCCCTCTGGAGAAAGAAAAGCAATTTTTTTTTCCTCTCTTTGTAAACAAATGTTGCAAATAAAACACATACGAAACCACTCTATGAAGCAATCAGGGCAGGCCATCTGAGAGGAGAGATTGCTAAAATAAACCTTCAGGAATATCTAGAAAACTGCAACAAACATATGGGTTCACTTTGAAACACAAGGAGGCACATCATCTCCCATTAGCATAAAAGCAAATGGCTTCAGCTAATTAACATCATGCATTTTCAGTGATCTTGAAATTTCAGTTCTAATTCTACTTGAGGGCTTTTAGTCGTTTCGGCCATTGACTTCCAGTTTTCCCTCAATCATTTTCTCGGAATTGATAATCTTTTTGGATGAACAGAATGCTAAATGTTATAGAAAATCTTGCAATTTTCAGAAAAGAAGACTTTGCCCCAATGAAGTCAAAGGATATGTACCACATTGGGAGTGTTAACGTAAGTGTCTTCAATAACTTCACTCCTGTGCTATTGAAGAACTGTACACACACACACACACACACTCTCTCTCTCTCTCTCTCTCTCTTATCTAGACTCAGTAGCAAGCAGCAGGGGGACATGCCACAAGCAGGATAAAGCTTTCCCTCTTTTTGTCTGACTGCCATGTTCTTCGTCCACACACATCCTTCCCATTCTGATCGATGCCCAGCATGATGATGAGAACACTTGAAGCACATGGGCTGGCCGGATGTGGAGTTGATATCACAGCGCTGGGCCAGGCTGTGTGGGCCTGCTGAAGTCACGTCCAAGATGCATTGTGTGGTAGCGGTCTTTCTGGAATGTGTGTGGAAAACTGTGCTTGGTGTCTACTGTTGCTGAGGTCTCAGAGACATATTCTGTGACCAAAGACTAGAGCTGCTTCCCTTGGTCATCTCAAACCACGTGTCACTGAAGTCAGGGGGATTTGGGCAAGAGAGATGTGGATGGCTTAGATTAAACCACCACCACTATTGTAGGAACAGCTCCTGAACAAGTCATGTTGGAAGCAGTATGGCGCTGAGGACAGAGATAGGGCCTGGAAGTCAGAAGGTCATGGGTTCTAATCCCGACTCTCTCAATTGTCTGCTTTGTGACCCTGGGCAAGTCACTTCTCTTTATCTCAGTTACCTCATCTGTAAGGTGGGAACTGTGTCCAACTCGATTTGCTTGTATCCACCCCAGTGCTTAGTACAGTGCCTGGCACATAGTAAGCACTTAACAAATACCATCATTATTACTATGTTGGTGGTAGGGTGTACCTTTCCCTTCTTAACCATTAATTATGAACAATAATCACTCCAAAGGATAAGGGGCCAGAAAAATGGCGGCACTGTATTTTCAAAGACAAAGTCTACAAGTGGACAAGAGTGTCTTGCTCACTGATACATATCATCCATACAATCTCTCCACCTGCAGTGTCACCTTTGAGCCAAAGGAAACTCCACGCATATATACATATATGTATGTAAACACACACACCCTCACACATGATCTCACTGGCCATAGCAACATCTTCAAACATAAAATACCTAGATATCTGAAAATGTTTGCTATGGAAGATATCTCACTCACCTACAGGCTAACAATTATTCTACACTGGGTAGTATCCTAGAGGACAACCTTTCTGCAAGGCCAACTGTTTTTTTCCAAACTCGTGTTGGTAGATGCTAGCACTCACATAGAACTATGAATAGTGCAGATCAGGTGACTGGAGGTATGACATGAGTGCCAGTGTGTTCCTGGAAGCTGGGAACTCCTCACTCCCTATTAACATTGCTTTAAACAGAACAGAACGGTCATCATCCCATCCTGATTCCTACAATGTACTCAGTGAGCGAGAGGTGAGAATAATCAGGGGGATTACAGCTGCCTCTTACTCAGTGCATTTCTTCGCTGGGGTTTAGCTGGCTCCAGGGAACAGGTGTGGAAGGTCAAATTGGACGTGGGTCACTGTGTAGGGTTTAAGGAGGGTGGGGCCTTGTCCAACCCATGGCTCACTTTAGCACCTGCCTCAGGGAGAGTTCGGATTTCCCACTGTGATTTAGCTACCATCGTACAGCCAACAATTCAGCCCAACCACCGAGGGTATATGGAATATGTTTGAAAATGGTTTCTGCAAGGGAGGTGGAGGTTAGCATGTAATTAGGGCACAAGGCACATTATTGGCAAAAGATACATCTGTTCAGTGAGAAATGGATGCTGGGGAGGGGTTGTGAGGGGGAAGGGGAGGGGGGCGAGCTATCCACACCCTCATGGGGATGAGGTTTTTCCAGGGTCTGTAGTAAGAAGGTGGGGCAAGTCCGCATTAATAAATGATGCCAGATGTATTTCAGATGGCCAAGGGAAATACTCGATTTTGCTCTTAAAAAGGGCAGCAATAAAAACAAAATTTTAGTCACTTACAAGCATTTTTTGCAATTGCTCCACTGTTTGGTTTGCTACACTGATACCGTTGATTTCTCGGATTTCGTCACCTACGTGGAGTGTACCTGTGGAATGAAAGGAGGTAACAGATCTATAAAAGTAAATGTCAAATGGTCTGACATCTTCAAAAAGTCCAAGTTAAGCAATTTAAAGTAGCAGTAGTTACAGTAATAGTAAAGCAGCATTTATGGTGAGCCCACTTGAGGCAGTGCTCTGTACTAAGCGCTTGGGAAATAAAGAATAGCAAAGCGACCTGTTCCCTGCCCACAAAGAGCACAAAGAGTTCCCACAAAGTGATCCCTGTTTCCTTATGGGGAAGGCAAACAAAAATATTTACAACTGGAATTGTCAAAATAAAGAAACTGAGCAGATATGAGTGCTAAGAAGTGTAATTAAGTTTATAAGTGCTACAGTTGGCTGAAGGGATGATAAAGCTTAGGGTAGTGGGAAATTAATTGGGAAAAGTGGGGGAGTGAGTGAAAGTGGGGTGTGAGTGAAAGGGTGGAGGTAGGAAAGTTAAGAGTGAGGTACAGCTAGAAGTTTGGCTTAGGAGGAATGAAGACTTTGAGTTGGGGGATAGTGGGTGAACAGAGTAGATATGTAAGGTGGGGACAGAGGGTGGAGAGCCTTGAAGTTGACTGGGAGGAGTTTTGGCTCGATGGGAAGAGACAAATTCTTTTATTTGTAATTACTGAGCGCCTACTGTGTGTAGAGGACTGTCCTAAGCACTTGGGAAGTACAATTCAGCAACAGAGACAATCCCTGCCCCCAAAGGGCTCACAGTCTAGAAGGAATCCAGTCACAGTCTGACACAGGAAGCTAGCAGAGGATGGGCAAGGAATGTGTCTGCTTATTGTTATAGAGTACTCTCCCAAGCACTTAGTACAGTGCTGTAGTACAGTGCTCACAGGGTAAGCGTTCAATAAATACTACTGACTGATTGAGGTGAGATGATGGCTGAGCCAGGTATCAGGAAGCTGATTCAAGTAGCAGTGTATAATGTAGGCTGGACTGGGGAGAGGCTGGAGACAGAGTCCAGTCAGTCAATCATATTTACTGAGCGTCTATGTGCAGAGCTCTGTACTAAGCACTTGGGAGAGTACAGTACAACAATAAACAGACATATTCCCTGCCCATAATGAGCTTACAGTCTAGGGAATGAGCAGATGAGTGAGGAGACTACTGCAATACGGAAAGATAAGAGTTTACCTCTAAGTTGGTTCTAGGACAAACTTATGCAAATGGATAATGTATAACCAACTGGACTCAGCTTTCTGTATACTGTCCAAAAGGTTTCTCACACACAGGCAAATGGACATAAATGCTCATGCAAAATTAGGTCAGGATAAGCCTTGTTGAAGGAAGAAAGCCGTAGCGGAAAGGAGACAGAAGGCGTTCTTTCCTTCTGAGGTCTGGAGTTAGAGAAAATGTGGCGGGGTGAGCCGGACGGAAACTATTACAATAATCTAGCTGGGAGATGAACCAGGACTTTTAAGTTTTGTGGTAGCAAAATCAATCCCTAACTTCGAGGGTTCAGAAGTAGATTACTGATCTAAAATACACCAGCCCTTCAATGACCAAGGAAATCCCCTTTGCATATTGTCTTAGACCGGGGATGGGCAGAATATGGTCTGAGGGACAAGATCAAGGCCACCAATCTATTGGCGGAGGAAGTGGCCACGAGATGTACCTGAGGTGTCTCCCAACCAGCTGAACTATATAAGGCTTTTTTGGCTACACTTGCACACCAAGGCCCCCAGACCTGCAGTTTAGTCGACCAAGCTCATGCAGTAAAATTGGTGTTTGCAAATTACTCTTCCTATGGAAACCAGCCTACTTCACCAACCTCTCTATTGCCCATATATGTATAACAACATGTATGCATAAATGTGCTTTATTATGCAGTATAATAACATGTATGCATAATAATGTGCCTTTTGAACACGTTATGCTAGAGTAGCTGGCACTCAATCTTGTCAATAGGCTGCTTGAAGCCTGAAAATGAGCTGGAAAATTCCTCCCTCTAAATTAGAGGTTTGGATGGGGATGATGGTGATAAATTGACTCAAGTTCCTGAGAATTGTGCCTTTGTTGATTTCTTCACCTAGTGATCACACTGATTTTACATGAAAAACATTTCATCCAGATGAACAATCCTTTGTTTACAATCCAGCCCAGCCAAAATGCTGAATTCAAAAAATGTTGGTGATCATAGACATGCCAACTGATTGAACATGATCCTGTCTGTAAACAGGATTTCTGCAAATAACATAGCATATTTTCCAGTTGCTTTCTGGATTCTCATTGTGTCTTATTGTGACCCAGAGATGGCTATTCAATAGGTTTCCTCTTATTTTTCAATTCTTTGGGAATGGGATCAACAAAGATGTGGATTTGCAAGCAAGCTCATTATGGGCAGGGAACGTGTCTGCTACTTCTGTTGCATCGTACTCTCCCAAATGCTTAACACAATACTCTGCACATAGTAAGTGATCAAAATATCATTGAGTGATTGCTTTTTATAATTATTTGATTGATCAGTCAGAAATTCTTGTGAATCACTTGGGGGGGTTGGCAATGATGGGGAGAAAGCTGATCTGAATGGATTGTTCTGTGGGCTACTTCAAGGTGACTGGAAGTTTCTCCCTTCAGTGGAGGGGAACAAGGTTCGCTCCCTTTTTCCCCACAGTCCATTTTAGGAGAATCACACTGCCTGCAAGAAGCAGAAAGGCTGCTGCCGTGGGTAGCTTTGTGGTTATAAGATCGCTGGCATCATTGGATCATCCTCTAGACTTTATGCTCGTTGTAGGCCGGGAATCTGTCTGTTTGTTATACTGTACTCTCCCAAGCACTTGGTACAGTGCTCTGCATATGATAAGCGCTCAATAAATACAACTAACTACACACGTGCTGCAGGGGCTGGGTACCTCAGTGCCTAGGTGACACAGAAAGGAGGGAAATAAGGAAGTAAGGTGGCAATATGAGGTGAGGGATTAGTCAGGGAAAGCTTCCTGGAGGAGAGGTGATTTTATGTAGGGCTAACTAGTGCTTTGACTAAGAATAGGCCAGTTGGTGAGAGAGAGCTTTCTTGGGGCTCTTCCATAAGAGAATGACAATTCTACAGTTGTTGAAATTCTCTTGCATAACTGCTCCACACAGTTTCTCCGCCACCCTCTGCCACGGAACCTTTCCTCAAAGTGTTTCACTACTGCTTTTGAGGAAAAACATTGTCAGGATGGTCCAAGTAAAAAATCACAGACGTAGGTAAAGGAGTGGAAACAAAACCCAGTCCAACACAAAATATCTGTGAGGAAACAGTTAAAAAAAAGGGACTGGCCATCTGGGTGTCTATCTCATTCCATCAATCAGTGATATTTATTGAGAGCTGGGTGCTGTACTGAATACTTGGGAAAGGGCAATATAACCCAGTTGGTAGCCACATTCCCTGCCCACAAAGGACCTCAAACTAAAGTACATCAAGATGTGTTGCTTAGTTACAATGGAACGTCGAGCAGAAGTTCTCAGAGCCAACTCACTGGCAACATACTTATGTCTATATTCTGGTGCAGACAAAAATGATGTGGTAATTGAGTTAATTGCCTTTTTTATTTCAAAGAAACAACTCAAAAGGACACAGATATTTTTGAAATGAAAAAATAAGCTAACAGGAGAGGATTTTATAACTGAAGTGTCTTAAAATTCCATAACAATTGGAACTAAAATATAAGGACTGCCTTGTTGAGGAACCACCTACAAGTGTGTTGTGTGAAGTCCAATGAATGGACATCAAGTCAACTGAAAACACATGGGATGCTGTGGTTACTATTTACTTATGGAAATATCAAATGGGATATTGCTTCCTATTGATGGGGAGGAGAAATGCATTTTTTACCCAGGAAGAATTTCCTGAGAAATACAGATCTAGAACAAGACAAGTGATGAAAAAACAATTAAATAAAGCAACAGATCATCACTCTCACTAAATAAACCACAACTATAACCAACACAGAAGTTTTCCTTAGAGAATACTAAAAATGTTGCACTAAAAGAGGCAAAAGGGAAATAGCAGGCAAAGACCAACACAGCCTACAAGTTGGCATGGCCTAGTGGAGAGAGCATGGGCCTGATAATTGCTTGCTGTGTGCCCTAGGGCAAGTCACTTAAAGTCTCTGTTCCTCAGTTGTCTCTCCTACTCAGATTGAGCTCCATGCAAGACAGGGACTGCGTTCAACCTAATTAACTTGTATCTACCCCAGGGCTTGGGGATTGTTTGTTTGGGCTTAGTTTGCCACCTAGTAAGCGCTTAACAAATACCATTAAAAAAAAGTCAGCTCATATTAGAACTCAGTCCTCTCAACCAAACCTCTATAATCTCACCCTGGAAATATCACAGTATCTAAGCATTACATCAACTCCACAGCTTCTCTTACAATTTCTACTCAAGTGGGATGGGGCACAACAAGGGGTGCATATACACAGTCTGAAATCAAACCTATAAAGTTTCTGGCAACTGATACTTGGTTATTGACTTTAGAACCAATTTCAGATAATGCACTGAGATGTGGGAGAAAAAAGCTTATTTTCTAGGATTACCTTGTCTGTGAATCATCCCCCCGTGCATAATTCTTGCAACAATGCAATGGTTCAGTTCATTCATTTTCAAAGTGATTCCCTGCAAAAACAAAAGTAACAGCTTTTAGAGCCCAACTATTTCAATATATTGGAAAGACTAGTGGCTGTTCGTTAACTAGGAAAAATTAAGCTTTTCAATCAATGTTCAGTTATATTTAGGTTCCTATGTTATAAAATACGATGGTCTAGACATTAACAATAACTTTTTCTTTTCTTTTTCATCCTCACTGACCACAATTTGGAGAATCCACTCTTCCACTTGATTCGGAGTTATGTATTTTATTTTTAAAATGATGCCTCTGCAAAATTGCCTCAAGGCACAAACATTACAACATGGAACCGAATCTGCAAAGCACAGTCCTTAACCTTAATAGAGTGTGTTTGTTTTTTAAAGATCTAAAATACTATCCAAATGGGGAACTTAACTGAAAAAGTTTGTTCTACAGTCCTGTGAAGGAAAGCAGAATTCCATGGCAGGCTTCAGTTCCCTACAGACAGGGCTGCCCAAACTGATCCATTGCTCCATGTCTTGGGCCTCATGCCTTTTATCACTGTTCTTTAATTTTCTTTTCTTTTATGGTATTTGTTAGGCACTTACTATGTGCCTGGGGTAGATACAAGGTAATCAGGTTGGACACAGTCCATGTCCCACATTGGGCTCAAAGTCCTAATCCCCATTTTACAGATGACATAACTGAGGGGACAGAGTAGTTATGTGACTTGCCCAAGGTCACACAGCAGTCAAGTGGCGGAGCTGGGACTAGAAGCCAAGTCATTTGGACTCGCAGGTACATGCTCTATTCACTGGGCTACGTTGCTTCCCTTTAATATATTCATATTGTTTGGGTCCCTTTTTGGGCCTGGGAGCCAGAGGATCTGGATTCTAATACCGGCCTGCCACTTGCCTGCTGTGTGATCTTGGGCAAGTCGCTTAACATCTCTGTGCTTCCGTTTCCTCATCTGTACAATGGGGATTAAAATTCACCTTGTGAACCCCATGTGGGACAGGGACTGTATCCGAACTGACTTGTATCTACCCCAGCTCTTGGCAATAGTAAATGCTTAACAAAAACCATAATTAGCAGTGTCGCCCAAAGGAAAGAGCACACTTCTTCCAAGCTCTGCCATTTGTCTGCTGTGTGACCTTGGGCAATTCGCTTCACTTCTTGGTGCCTCAGTTCCATCCTTGGCAAAATGGGGATTCAATACCTGTTCTCCCTCTTACTTTGTGAGCCCCACTGGGGGCCTGATTATCCTGCATTTCCCCCAGCACTTAGTTCAATGTCTGGCATAAGTTAACAAGTACCATAATTATGCTAACCGAGGACACCCCTTTATAGTATTTTTTTCTCCATACCATTGGTTCATCTGTGTTTTTCTGGAACTGCACCAGCCGCACTCGTGTGACATTCTCCATGTCCATGTCACCATTGGCGCTTTCTGGAGAATCTCCGTTCAAGTATGGAGATGTGGGAGGAGGGGTAACTCTCAATGCTTCATCACTGTAAACTTCATGAGCCACTACGTCATGAGTTTGAAGTAAGGCCTGTGGGTAAAAAGAATCAAGAGACTCAGAGCTTGCAATCCCACTGAGAGGCTTCTACACAGTACTTTCCCCCAAATCCCAAAGCAGATTAACTCAATATAAATAATTCCAGTTCAGACAAGAAATGGTTTCTACGATATGTTAAAAAAAAAAAAAGCTCAATCCAAACTTTGCTGACCATCAAGAAACCCAGATTATTTTCAGTTTTCTGTGTGCAAAAAAATGAATGGACTCACAAAGGCAAAAGCAAGGATCCTGTCTCAGAAAATCTGCAGGTTATTATGTGTCCTTAAAAATCCTGTATGCACAGATGACCAGATTTGACACAGGGTTGGCTATGAAAACTACAGCTTTTTGGAATGATAATGAGCTGAATCTTCTCATCCACATTCCGGACACCCGGAGGTCCAGAAGGGAGAGCTAACTCCCTGTTTCCTTTCCAAATATCCTGCTTTGAAGGAGGCTGGTTTGGGTAGAAAATTGCTGTGAAACACTTTTCCTGGGCTAGTGTCCTTAGCAGTCCCAACTTGGCCGGAAGGGCGCACTACTGGATGCTGGTATTTCTCTGTGTCCTGCATCACCCCATGGCAATGAGGTCAATCAAACAACGGTCTTTATTAAGCAGTGCAGAGCACTGTACTAAGCGCTTGGGAGACTACAATACAACAGAGTTGGTAGTCACATTTCCTGCCCACAGTGAGCTTTCACCTTTCCCTTCTGCCTTTACTTTGTTGGATGTGTGTTATGTGTAGGCTGAATGGATCATGGCTTGTGAACTGCGACTCGGGCCAGAAAGGCTTGACAAAAATCCTTCTTTGATGTTACTAATGGCAAATGAGTCAGTTTCCTTTCAGAGTTGACATAACTAACAGCTCCACATTTCTGGCTGGCAGACCAGCTACAGATGCTCTAGTTTACACATGTAAAATGAAGAGATTTCTAGGGCTGCATCAAAGCAGAGCACATTTAGAAGCAGCACGGTCCAGTGAAAACAGCATGGCCTAGTGAAAACAGCTTTAATCCCCTCTCCTCCACTTGCCTGCTGTGTGACCTTGGGAGAGTCTCAACTTTTCCCTGCTCACTAAGTTCACTGTGGTCAGGGAATGTGTCTACCATCTCTGTTATATTGTACTCTTCCAAGCGCTTAGTACACTTTAAGCACTCAATAAATATGATTGACTAATGAAAATGGGGATTAAGTACATATTTCTCCTCCCCTTATACTGTGAGCCCCAAGTGGGACAGGGAAGGTGTCCAATCTGATTATCTTTATCTACCCCAGCACACAGTACAGTGCATAGTAAGTACTTAACAAGTACCAAAACAATAATAATGATAACAATTATTATAAGGGGGGGGGGGGGCGGTTGTGAGGGGAGGATGAATGTGGCAGCATGGCTTGGTGGAGAAAGAGCACAGATCTGGGAGTTGGAAGAGACCTGGATTCTAATCCTGGCTACACCCCTTTTGAAATCAAAAATAAGCTAACAGGAGAGGATTTATTTAAGTGTCTTAAAACTCCATATTGGGACTGAAATATAAGGACTGCCTATTTAGAAACTACCTTTAAGTGTGTTGTGTGAAGTCTAAAGAATGGACATCATGTTGACTGAAAACAGACGGGATGCTGTGGCTACTATTTACTTACGGAAAGAACAAATAGGATATCACTTCCTATTAATGGGGAGGAGAAATGCCACCAGAAAGTAAGATCCTTGTAGTCAGGGAGTGTGTCACTTCTTTATTCTGTACTTCTCAAGCGCTCAATGCTCAACGAATACTCCTCCCACTTCGGATGATTGGAAACAAACTTGCCTGCTGCTCTTTGAGGTTGATCCACTAAGACCATCAGAGGGAGCAGGTAGCAGCAAGTCTTTATGTCATAATAGATGGATTTGTCCTCTTAGGTGGGGGTTGCTGCATCTAATGGGGCCCTTGACAGAAATGCTAAGACTAGGAACTTTTAAAGAAGCAGCGTGGCTCAGTGGAAAGAGAATGGGCTTGGGAGTCAGAGGTCACGCGTTCTAATCCCGACTCCACCACTTAATAATAATAATAATGATGGCATTTATTAAGCGCTTACTATGTGCACAGCACTGTTCTAAGCGCTGGGGAGGTTACAAGGTGATCAGGTTGTCCCACGTGGGGCTCACAGTCTTAATCCCCATTTTACAGATGAGGTAACTGAGGCACAGAGAAGTTAAGTGACTTGCCCAAAGTCACACAGCTGACAAGCAGTGGAGCCAGGATTTGAACCCATGACCTCTGACTCCAAAGCCTGTGCTCTTTCCACTGAGCCATGCTACTTCTCACTTGTCAGCTGTCATACTGAGAAGCAGCGTGGCTCAGCGGAAAGAGCCCGGGTTTTGGAGTCAGAGGTCACGGGTTTGAATCCCGGCTCCGCCACACATGTCTGCTGTGTGACCTTGGGCAAGTCACTTAACTTCTCTGAGCCTCGTTACCTCATCTGTAAAATGGGGATTAAGACTGTGAGCCCCACGTGGGACAACCTGATCACCTGGTATCCCCCCAGCGCTTAGAACAGTGTTTTGCACACAGTAAGCGCTTAACAAATGCCATCATTATTATACTGTCAGCTGACATACACTTGTCAGCTTTATGACTCTGGGCAAGTCACTTCACTTCTCTGTGCCTCAGTTCCCTCATCTGTAAAATGGGGATTAAGACTGTGAGCCCCACGTGGGAAAACCTGATCACTTTGTATCCCCCCTAGCGCTTAGAACAGTGCTTTGCACATAGTAAGTGCTTAACAGATACCATTATTATTATTATTGTTCTGCCACGTACCTCTTATGTAATCTTGGACAAGTCACTTAACTTCTCTGTGCCTTGGTTACCTCACCTCCCAGACTAAGCCCCCTTTTTCCTCAGCTTCCCCTCCACACCGCGTCACCCTGACTCGCTCCCTTTGCTCTAAACCCCTTTCCCCGCCCCACAGCACTTGTATAGATATATATGTATATATCTATAATTCTATTTATATTGATGCCTGTTTACTTGTTTTGGTGTCTGTTTCCCCCCTTCTAGACTGTAAGCCCGGTGTGGGCAGGGATTGTCTCACTTTACTGCTGAATTGTACTTTCCAAGCGCTTAGTACAGTGCTCTGCACACAGTAAGCACTCAATAAATACAACTGAATGAATGAGTGAAAATGGGGATTCAATACCTGTTCTCCCTCCTTAGACTCTGAGACCCATGAAGGACCGGATTATTGTACCTAGCCCAGAGTTTAGTACAGTGTGTGGCACAAAGAAAGTGCTTAACAAATAACACAATTATTAATACTAATTATTGTCATTCTTCATTAGGGAGTTGGCAAGGGCAAATCCACTTCAGCTAGATACCTCTGAAATAACTCTCAGATTACAGGGCACATTTTTAAATATTTCAAAGTCGTTGTCTATTGAATATAAAGGAATCTTGACATTTTTGCAGGAGTTTGAATCAAGATCTTCTCCCATACTGAACCCAAAATTGCTAGTCTAGGCCTTTATTATTTCAATTTTCAGACTTTGTCCCCTCCTCCTACCCCACCCCCATTTCTCAGAGAAAGGAACTAGAATTTGGGCTCTGAATGATCCAATTTAATTTAAACTTGGATAGAGAACCTGAGAGAGAACTCTAGCACTTGATCCATTACAGAAACTCAGAGTTTATGCTTTGATCTGATTAGAAGGTGTGAAACGAAACCCAAATCAGAAAGCTATAGATGAATGCACTAAATAAGGCTCCTCAAAATCACCACTACATTATCAAATGATAGGCTGATACTGCCACGATTTTCCTCAGCCAAAAACAAAACTCAGTGACTACTTAAATCAAATTAACACTAAATATCTGAAATTATAATCTAAGAGAAGGAAACCTGGCCAGTTCAAGTGCAGAGGCAGTATTTATCTACCAGAACTAAAGTTGATAAAATGGTCACATCTAGTCATAGTGCATTATTTGCAGGCATTATTAATCAATTGATTGTATTTTTCTGAGCACTTACTGTGTGCAGAGCACTGTACTACGTGCTTGGGAGAGTACTATATAATTTACAATCTTGAAGGGGAGACAGACATTACCATAAATAATAGCAGACTGTAAACTCTACTCTACCTTGAGACTATAGACTCGTTATGGGTAAGGAACATGTCTACTAATTCTACTGTATTGTGCTTCCCTAAGTGCTTAGTTCAGTGCTCGGCACCCAGTAAGTTCTCAATAAATACCACTGATTGATTGAATTTTTAAATGGTATTTGTTAAGCACTTACTATCTGCAAGGCACTTTCTAAGTGCTGGGGTAGATACACGCTAATCAGGCTGGAAACAGTCCCTGGTTGTGGGTTCTAATCCCAGCTCTGCCACTTGTCTGCTGTGTGACATTTGGCAGGCCACTTCACTTCTCTGTGCCTCAGTTACCTCATCTGTAAAATGGGGATTAAGACTGTGAGCCCCATGTGGGACAACCTGATTACCTTGTATCTACCCCAGCACTTAGACCAGTGCTTGGCACATAGTAAGCACTTAACAAATACCATCATTATTATTATAATTATCCACTTCCTCTCCTTGTCTGCACCCTTTCATTCCCATCCCTTTCTCTTCCTTTCCTCACTGCCCCCAAAACTTTGTTCCTATGCTCTAGTTTGTTCCAGGACATTTGGAGCTGTCTCTAACTAAGGCTGGCATCACTCCAGGAAGTCTCAGACTGCACGTGACAGAGCCCAAGTCCTCTCATGTTTTACTTTTGAAAACGAATGATAGAAAATAACCACTCCCACAAAATAAATTATCACTGTAACCGAGGGTGAAACATGATAAAATCTTAAATAGCAGACTGACTTAAAAAATACAACAAAAAGCACACAATCTTAGAAGTCATCATATATGAACTTCTGTTTCATCCGTATCAAAGAGTCGTTCTTAACCGCCTCTGAAATGGAGGCATGAACTGTTTGAAAAAATCATCTGAAGAACTGTACTTACCATGAAATGAGGTTGTGTTAAAATACGCTTTAGTTCCTTTGCATCATTGTTTTCAGGGTAACATGAAATTTCTTCCAATACCTACAACATAAGCAGCATGAATGTCATCAGTTAACAGCTTTTACGTGTTGAAATAAAGCATTTTTATGTGCTTTAGAAGATTTCAATATCCACTACCATACACTGCAAGTGTGTGAATTAAGTGACTCTGAAACGATGAAATATTCCTAAACCAATAAACAAAAAGCCAAAATACTTCAACAGTGACATTCTTGTTTGCATGTGAAAGAGTGAATTTGAGAAGTTCTGAAGTTTTCTACTTCAACTTTTAGCTCTAGTACAAGTTCACTGAGTCCAATTTTCCCTGTTGGTGAAAGGTCAGTTCTGTTCTACATAGGTTTAAAAGGCAAAAAAGTGGGCAACACAAATCGATTACCACTATGTCTAGTTTATACCACCTTTACCCGCACACAATTCATACAACCTTTAAAGTGGGGGAAGAATTGAGCTCAGTCTTAAATAAAACCATACATAAATTTTCTCCCACTCCTGCTTTTATCAGGTAAATATGATTTAACATGACTGTGGGGTGGGGCTAAGAGTATTACAGTTATGGATGGTTTGGTTGTTAAAGGTTTAAGTTATACTGCAGTTAAAATGACTTTTGAAAACACTTCCCACCAAAAAGTTGAAAAGTTGCCTACAGTCAAAATTAGCAATTTACTTACACTATCACAAATATAAATTTCATTTAAAGATAAGACCATAATGAAAACGTTTCCCAGTAATAGTCTTTTTAGGAGGAAATTGGGCATTTAACTGATTTTTTTGGCAGTATGATTTGATCTATTTTATCTTCCAAACTCAACTGCCTGGGCAGTAAAAACAAAGCACTTTGCTTCTGGCAATGCTCCCCAGGACTGACTGCCATAGAATTATGCCAACATTGTAGGTTCTTTTATTTTTTTTTTGGTGGCTTTCCTCTTTCCTCCTTTCCCCAGTGCTGTTCACGCCAATCCTTGGCATATCCATCTTCTCAAATAATGATTTCTTCCTTTCCCCAGATTCCGAAACATGACTGACTTCAAATTCCATAGTTGGTAAAGTAGTACCTTTTTTTCTCCAAGTTGATCTTCGCTCATGTACAACTTAATTTTGTCCCGTAGACTAGAGGGAGAAACATGTTCCTTTGCAGGCAAAATAACCTGACTGTTGCTGGTCCAACTTAATGAGGAAGGGTTCAGTAACACACTGTACAGCAGCCAGCTTCAAAATTTTAGGCTACGCAGCAGGATAAGAGGCTAAAGACTCATTTTTCAACTTGAAATTACATGTACACAAATGATCTACATGGTAATGGAAGAACTCAATCTGGGCAAGCTGCTAGACTTTGAAGGGTTTTAGAGTGACAGGCCTTGACAAGACAATCTAATTCATCCATTTCAGGCAGGACCACACCTAAGCCATCCCAGGTCTATGAACTACCTTGTTATTTTGCACGTAGTCTGAACTGTGGGCATAAGACTTCCAAAGAGGCAGGTGAGGAAATACAGTCACAGAAATAGCAAGGCCAATCAGGGCCAGGCACCCCCCCAGAGGAATGACAATGAAGAAACATACATCCAGAGAGCAAAGAGAGGGGGTAAGATCAACACATACACACACAGACACACACACACACAAGCAAGCTTGCTAATTATCCAGGTCTCAAGTTTACTGTTTGGGATGCTGCAGCCCGAAGGAAGGTACTGGGAGGGAGTTGGAGGTGAGTCAGAATTTGAGCGACCATTTTGGTGAGCTCCAACTAGGAAGATACACTCAGAGAACAAAGAGAGGGGGTGAGAGGCAAACACAAAAACATCCACAAAGACACACATTTATTACCCAGGCCTCAGGTCTACTCTTGGGGATGCTGCAGCCCAGTGGGAGGGAGTTAGACAGAGGTGACTCAGAATTTGAGCCGCTTTTTTGGCGAGCTTCATCTTTTGGTCTGTTCCTAGTCCTGTGCCCTCAAAGCTGTGAAGTCTGAGTAAAATGCCTTCCCCCACACAGTCCGTGATTCCAGCTAGTTGAGAGTCTGATCTATTTTTGAAGACATCTAGAGAAAATAAGCTATTGCTTTGGAGAGCCAGCCCTTGTCTTTTTTTTTACGGGGCTGTCAGCTTGGTATGTATCTTATGAAGATAGATAAGCTACGCAGCACACAGTGATGTACTTCTTTATGGAGTCTGGCAGGCGCCCGTCCTGTCAGGCGAAGGGTGGGTCACTGGGAAGCTTGGTCTCTGCTCATTTGGAGATTACCAAGGTGCAGTGGGGCAGTCTACAGAGGCTTTGTTGTCTTCCCTGAGCTCTGAGGGGAGCAAGTTTCAGGACCAGCTGCTGCAGCCTCCAAGTAACCAGATGTCAGAGTGTCCACAGGGAATTTTATTCCAATGTGAACTAACCCCTTCCCCTGATAGGGCACTTTAGATTTTGATTGCAGGTATTAGGTTTAAAGCCCATGGGGAACGGATTATGATTTTTTTAAAAACATCTTCTATGGTGTCGCCTTGAGCATCTAAAACAATCTAGCTGCTCTTGGCTTGTTTAAAGAGCCTACCCATTTAATTAACTTTTTTGGCTTATGTTCGCTCCTCTACATTTACTCGTTAAAGAACTCAATTTTATACAGCACATTTAATCCTGTAAAATGATGCCATATCTTGTACATAAACTGGGGAGGAGCAAAATGAACGAAGAGGCTGAGAATACGGAACAGAGAGGCTTTGTGACATTAAATGGGATGCAGAAAATGAAGAGAAACAGATAGAGAAGCCTGCTACACCACTGTGCTTTGGCTGTGTTTCCTGAAAATATCCAAAGTGTGTAAGCTAGAATACATTCAGGTTGACCATTTGTTTAAAGGTAATGCATTTAGAAGGCAGACCAACCAAAACAGAAAAATTGTGACTAAAGTAATCAATAAATCAATGGTATTCACTGAACATTTTGTGCAGAGCACTGTTCTGAACAGTTGAGGTATAATAATAATGATGGCATTTATTAAGCACTTACTATGTGCAAAACACTGTTCTAAGCTGTGGGGAGGTTACAAGGTGATTAGGTTGTCCCACGGGGGGCTCACAGTCTTAACCCCACTTTACAGATGAGGTAACAGGCACAGAGAAGTGACTTACCCAAAGTCACACAGCTGACAATTGGCGGAGCCAGGATTTGAACCCATGACCTCTGACTCCAAAGCCCATGAGCATAATTTAGTATTATTAGTATTACTCTTACTATTATTATTAAGCGCTTAGTACAGTGCTCTGCGCACAGTAAGCACTCAATAAATACGACTGAATGAGTGAAGCCCCCGGCCCACGTCCTTCCCCTGACATGGAATGCCCTCCCTCCACACATCCGCCAAGCTAGCTCTCTTCCTCCCTTCAAAGCCCTACTGAGAGCTCACTCCTCCAGGAGGCCTTCCCAGAAGGAGCCCTCTTTTTCCTCTCCACCTCCCCATCCCTCCCTCTGCCCTACCTCCTTCCCCTCCCAACAGCACTTGCATATATATTTGTACAGATTTTTTACTCTATTTATTATACTTGTACATACTTACTATTCTATTTTGTTAATGATGTGCATATAGCTTTAATTCTATCTGTTCTGATGATTTTGACACCTACATGTTTTGTTTTGTTGTCTTTCTCCCCCTTCTAGACTGTGCTCCCGTTGTTGGATAGGGACTGTCTCTATATATTGCCGACTTGTACTTCCCAAATGCTTAGTACAGTGCTCTGCAAACAGTAAGCGCTCAATAAATACTACTGAATGAATGAATGACTTCTCAACACGATATAGTCAGAATGCTCATCAAGAAAGTATTTGCCCAGCAAATTATCCCCAAATCAAGGCTAAAGAATGCCTGTTATACAACCATGAGAGTGATATTTAAGAGACCCAAACAAATCTTAAAAACCTCTTACCTCTTTGGCTCTCTGGACAGCATCACTTGGAGGGTTCCTGATTTGTGGTGAAGACTTTGTGTTAATTTTGTCATATAGCTGAAACAACAAAGAAGATATAGGACTCAAAACACAACTGCTTGGAAGGTATTTGTCACAATCGCTGAATCTTTCAATCATTTACAGAAGAATAGATAAGGCTGCCCTGTCATCACAAGTCCCCTGATGTCTGTCCTACACCTCACTGTGGTGAGGGAGGTGGGGGGTCATGAGAAACAGCATGGCCTAGTGGAAAAGAGAACAAAAGTGGAGTCAGGAGACCTGTGTTCTAATCCTGGTTCTGCCGCTTGGCTACTGGGTGGCCTTGGGAAAGCCACTTACACATCTCTATGCTTCAGTTTCCTCATCTGTAAAATGGGGATTCAATTCCTGCTCTCCTTTTTACTTAGACTGTGAACCCCATCTGGGAGAGGGACTCTGAATGGATGATTCTGTATCTACCCCAGTGCTTAGTACGCTGCTTGGCATATAGTGAGCACTTGACAAATGCCACAATTGTTATATTAAACACAAAAAAGAAGAGAAAAGTCTGCTGGGATTCTGCCATCAGGTGATGAAAGTTTCTAAAGGGCAGTTCAATCGGGAATCCTGTAAATGTTGGGCTAGTGTGGGTGGCAAAAGTCACAGTGGCTACTGAGGCAGACTCCTGGGCAAACATCTGTTGGTCTATAGTGCAATGGCACAGCATTAACACTACTTTGGCAAAAAAGTGCTTACTATGTGCCAGGCACTGTTCTAAGTGCTGAGGTAGATACAAACTAATCAGGTTAGACACAGTCCCTGTCCCACATGGGGCTCACAGTCTTAGCCCCCATTTTACAGATGAGGTAACCGAGGCCCAGAGAAGTGAAATAAATTATGTCATTTAGAGTACATCAAAAATGAAAGTCTTCTGAACTTTATAACTAATAACTTTATAACTAATAACAATACCTTGTTTTTGAGTAGCGCTTTACTTTTGTGACAATTAACCTACGTTCTCCTCCCAACATCCCTGGGAAAGGTATTATTATTCTCATCCTCATTTTACAGATGAGTAAGCTGAGGCCTAAAGAAGTTAAGCCTAGGACATTCAAGCCACAGAGGCTCAACCGAGGACTAGAATTTGGTCTTCTTATTCCCAGAGGAATAATCTATCAATTTTCAATCAATCAATCACATTTTTACAGTGCTCTGCACACATTAAGTGCTCAATAAATACGATTGAATGAATTTACTGAAGGCTTACTGTGTACAGAGCACTGGACTAGGCACTTGGGAGAGTACAACAGAGTCGGCGCCTCTTTCTATTAGGCCATCACCTGATGATGGAATATCCCTTTGAAAATGATGGAAGAGCCTCTCAAAAGGTTTGGATCCAACTCTCAGATATTATACTTCCAACTGGTCTTATAGGTACGATACACCTGATAACACCACTCCTGTTTTTACACAATTCCAGTGTTCACTCAAGCACAATTTCTACTGGGCAAAATCAATTCCAAGTTAACAATATGCTTTCCTAGATGCTCCATTTAGGTATCCTGTCTTCATTTGATTTGAGTTTGTCTCTGGTCAGTTACAGAAATGTTGTATTTATTTATTTTTTTGGAACCGAGATTTTCACCAATGGTAAACCCACTGACAAAACTAGCTCCAAATCCTTAAGAATCATTTTCTAAACACCAATTAAGTGGCCCAGTTCAAATGTTGAGGTCAGGGGCTCCTCCAAACCAGCATGACTGCACTTGGAAGATTTGGGATAAAGATACAGTATTGCTATTATGATGGCTAATGATTAAATATAACGACCACCAAAATAGTTTGCATCAGGAGTGGCAAATCCTCTCACTGGGTTTGCACTAAGTGGAAGCTAAAAATACCTCATCAACATATACAAAGAAAAAAAGTTCTACTTCCTTAATAGAGAAGAGGAGGAGGTCAAAGAGTCAGGAAAAGTTACAGGGTGTCTTGAAACATGCATAGAAACAGAGGAACAGCAGCAAAAAACCTCAACACACAGCATTTCTCCTGGATGTTTTGGGGGAAGTAGACTTAAAAACCACCACCTTGGGATGCAAAATGCCTCAAAAGAAGCAGTCGGATACAAGCTCAAAATGATCAGAGTCAAAATGCTGCTCTCCTCAGGGTCCTTAACACAAAGACTTGGATCCCTTACCTTGAGCTCTGGTCTGTCATCAGCGTAAATTCTCTTGCTTTAAACAATGTGAGTGCAAAATCCTTTCATCATTAGAAATTCAGAAGTTAGAGGCATGAAGTGCTAACAGAAGTTTTTCATCAGCACAACAAAAGCCCCACGGTGCTGATTATCATAACTGTGAGCTAAACAGTTCGACTTCTTTAGTAACCCAGAGGCCCAGCTCAGATAAATATTTAAAGGACAGTTTTCCCACAACAAATCAGACTCTCTCCATGTCAGCAGACTCTGACTCAGTCTCCCTAGTGGCCGAAGTTTCTGATTTTAATAAAAGGAGCCTGCTTCTTCTAGAGAATTTCAGATTAGCTGGCCAGCTCTACTTTCACTGGGGTAGGGCTCAAAAGCAAGAATTTTGTTGGGTACTAGTGCAGTTTCCTCTCCAGAGGGAACAAAAATCCTATTTCTCCTCACAGAGATTGGCATGTAGTTGGAAACTCCCTGTTTCAACATCTTGAAAAAATAGTGTCTATCATTCATTTGGACTGCCAGAATTCTATTTCCAAAGACTCTTTTGTGTCCCAGTACAAACTTAAACTAGGTTCCTCAATTAGAGTAATGATTCATATGCAGGAATAAATATACTTAATAAATGGTAATAATAATAATGATGATGATGATGACGGGATTTGTTAAGTGCTTACTATGTGTCACGCACTGTTCTAAGTGCTGGGATAGAGACAAGCTGATCAGGTTGGACCCAGTCCCTGTCCCACATGGGGCTAACAGTCTCAATCCCCATTTTCCAGATGAGGTAACTGAGGCCCAGAGAAGTGAAATAACTTGTCCAAGGTCACATAGCAGACAAGTGATGATAATGATATTTGTTAAGCGCTTACTATGTTCCAGGTACTGTACTAAGCACTGGGGCGGATACAAGCAAAGCCAGGATTAGAACCCAGGTTCTTCTGATTCCCAGGTCCATGGTCTATCCACTAGGCTACACTGCTTCATAGAAGGATAGTACGTGAACAAATAAATCTTAAAATTCTCCAAATATTTTTACTCTTTGGACATGGTTCCTCATGAACTAGCTATCCTAGTGGTGTAGCTCGGCAGTTATGAAACATGGTGAAAAAAATGAGCTGGGCTCCTGGATTCATTTTTGCATGCTTAGGCTGCATAATGACTGGGGAATTACATCCCTGGCATTCTTATTAAATACTAAATAGGAATACTGCCTTGCACAAATCACGTCAAGGGTTAGATTATTTTCCCCTCACCAATTTGAAGACAATTGCTCAATGTTCATGGAAAATACTCTACAAGTAGCATCTATTAAGCACTTACTGTGTCATAAGCACTGTACTAAACACCAGGATACTACTAGTAGTAATAGTAATAGCATAAAGTGCTTATTGGGTGCAGAGCACTGTATTAAGCACTGGGAGAGAATACAAGGTGGGAATTAGATATAGTCCCTGTCCCTTGAGGGGCTCAAAAGTTACTATGGAAGCAGACTGGACACAACCCCCATCTCATCTGAATCTCACAGGCAGAGGAGGAGAAGGGAGGACAGATACTACTATCCATTTTTACAGTTGAGGAAAGAGAGGTACAGAGAAGTTAAGTGACTTGCTCAGGGCCACACAGAAGGGGAGTGGTGGAGTTGGAATTAGAACCCAAGTCTCCTGATGCCTAGGGCCCATGCTCTTTCCACTAGACCACACTGCTTCTCAGTATCTTCTTTACCTCAAGGACCAAGCTACTCAATCTGAAAGAACTTGAAAAACCAGGTATTGGTGACTTGGGGGCGTATTTTAAAGGTAAGAACCTGGTGATTTTCTTTAATCAGTCACAGTACCACATTTTCTATAGTTCCTCGGAGAAGTAGACACCTCCGGCTCTGGGCCTCCGGCTAGCTGGCACCATCTAGTCAGATGTCGAAAAAGTGTTAGTGTTATACCAGCCAGGAAGCAAACATGCTCTCCTTTCACTTGATCGGTTGCTTAATTCCACAGGACTAAACTCGAGCTGTTTTTTAGTAGGCTTTGTTGTCCAGACAGCTTAGGGAAATACAAAAATACACAGCTGCGGTCAATCACGTGAATATTGATGACTAACCATCTGATCCATTAGTCAACCCTACTGGGGTGAATTAAATGGCCTGGTTTAATTTGATAGTTTTATAAAGTCACCTTTAAGGTTTTTATTTTATGGTATTTGTTATGTGCTTACTATGTGCCAGGCACTGTATTAAGCGCTGGGGCAGAAACAAAGCTTGTTGTGGGCAGGGAATTTGTCTGTTTATTGTTATTTTGTACTCTCCCAAGTGCTTAGTACAGTGCTCTGAACACAACAAACGCTCAATTAATACAATTGAATGAATACAAGCTACTCAGGTTGGACATAGTGCATGTCCCACACGGGGTTCACAGTCTTAATCCCCATTTTCAGATGAGGTAACAGAGGCCCAAATTGAGTGACTTGCCCAGGGTCACACAGAAGACAAGTTGTGGAGTGGGGCTTAGAAATCAGGTCCTCTGATTTCCAGGCTCCAGCTCTTATCACTAGACCACACTGCTTGCAACGAAGAGTGTTGATAACTGAAAAATTCACACTTTCAAAAGGTTCTTATAGTTCTTAAACCCTATAAAATATTTGGGGGGCTCAAAGCAGGATGTATGCAGAATCTAAAGCGTGTGGGTCTTTCTTGGGGCCAGGGTCTCCCTTGTTGGCACCCCCTCCCCCCCCCCCACCCTCCCCACACACACCCTGTCCCCACTGTGGCATTCTGTCAGCTATCAGTAAGCTTGGTGACATTGCTGTATGAAAGAGGGTACTATGAGAAATGTGCTAAATTTCAAATTGCAAAAAGGCACACTTTTACTTAATTGTTTTTCCTTCTACTACCATTTCGAGCCAGTGTGATACCATACATGGTTGCTCTGGAGTCCACTCAGACTTCAGGGATTTAGCTGCTAACCTCTTTCTCTTTTATCTCCCCACTCTCACGCTCATAACTGGTAGGAGAAGCACATTTGGCAGGCAAAAACTTGACCCATGGTACATGAAATCTCTTCGTTTTTTATTTGTACAATTACTGACTGCATATGGAGTAAGTGTTAATTAAAAACATTAGATTGCTAAACTTCCCTGGCCAAAACTGACTGTTTTCAGAAGCTCCCATGTGGGTCGAAGAGCCCCCAATTTAAGGGTATGTTCTATTGCTCATTTTAGGTTCTTCATGACACATTTATGTTCTAAAAAAAGAAATGGGAAGAGTGGTGGAAGGAAGGAAACTGTGGGGAGGGAGAGAATGGAGGAACAGAATTAAATTCTTAGTTCTCACCCTAGAAGTGCAGGCTCTGAGATTTCTTCTAAAGCTGCAGATTCTGTCATATTTTAGGTCTGCTTCATGTGCCCTTTGAAAGCAACTCAGTATTTTGTCCTCAAATTACAATGGTAACCACAACAATAAAGCGCTAGCTGTGTCTGTCACTTATGGGCATAACCTTGCAGGCAAAGCTATTTGTAACAACAATTACGAAACATACTTTGGTATTTACAAGGGTCTGGCCAAAAGTGGTATACCACGATGGACTCTGATGTAATGAATTACCAGTTAGATTTTGGGGCTAAATGTGATCTTCTATCAAGTGGCTAAAAAGAAACAGAATCCCTACAGCCCCTCGCTTTTTAAATGACCTAGGTACAATCCTGCAAGGAGGCTTAATCTGACAGGCTATAAAACTATAGAGACTACAGAGAAGTAGTGTGGCTTAGTGGCAAGGGCACGGGCTTGGGAGTCAGAGGACATGGGTTCTAATCCCAGCTCTGCCACTTGTCTGCTGTGTAACCTTGGGCAAGTCACTTAACTTCTCTGTGCCTCAGTTACTTCATCCATAAAATGGAGATTAAGGCTGTAAACCCCACGTGGGACAACCTGATTACCTTGTATCTACCCCAGCATTTAGAACAGTGCTTGGCACATTACTATGTAATGTTAAGCACTTAACAAATACCATTATTATCATTATTATTATTACATATTCGGATTTTGGAACTCTTCCAGACTAAGACTCTCCAATTATATAGCCACTACTTTATAAACATTGTGTGTGATCAGGGTTAATTTCTGTTATTGTAATTTCAGTCTCTGGAGAAGTACAACTTGCTTTTGGGGTAGCCTGTCAAGACGAAAAAGAATTTTCATTTAGAAGACCTGTGAATTCACTACTTTAAAATTCATCTGTCCAAATGGGGTGCACAACTTTGTGGCGGAGATCCTGCTGAAAAGGGGATTGTAGATGGTACAACTTTATACCAACAGGTAGACGCTCCAATTCATTTTGTCCCATTCATTTCTCAAACGGAGAACAAATGATTCCAGGTAATCAGCAATCTAAGCAATCTTGGCTCATTATTGCCATCACCAATACTTGGAATGCATCATGAAAATTATTCAGCATTTCTGGAATTGAGTCAGAGTGCCTAAGTGGAAGGGGAGCTAATCATGGGGTCCAGGACCTCCCTAACACTAGTGGCATTTGGGGATTTAGCCTGAGATCCAATTACATCATTCAATCAATTCACTGTATTTATTGAGCTCTTACTGTGTGCAGAGCACTGTATACTACGTGTTTGGGAGAGTACAATATTAACAGAGTTCGTAGATAGGTTCCCTGCTCACAACGAGTTTACAGCCTTGAGTTAACTCCAATCCCATGACTCCCACCATTATCTGGGAGACTATGCCAACTAATCTGCTTAATGCTTTTCATTTGAAAAAAAAAACACTTAGGAGCTGGAAGAACAGACAGGAGATGGCCATCAGCCTTGACAGCATTTGGAATGGCAGACAGATTAGAAACCGTGTCCATATTTGTAGGACCAGAAAATGGGGCTGAAGGCATTCAGTTCATCTCTCTGCCTTTAGATTGAACCACATTGAAAAACCATCTCAGACACGTCTGGGCTGAACTGTAAACCCTGCTGGAAACTCAGCTTGGTGATTCTATGACCGTCCTAGATGCAAGTGATCAAAACTTTATTATTAATAATAATAATATTAATTGTGGAATTTGTTCAGAGCTGACTAGGTTATGTGCCAAGCACTGTCTTATGTGCTGGGCTAATCAGTCCCTGAGACAGCTCTTATCTCTGCATGGGGTCCACAATCTAAGGGGGTCATTAACCCCCATTTTACATATGAAGAAAATGAGTCACCAAGAAGTTACATGACTTGTCCAAGGTCACAGAGAAGACAAGTGGCAGAGCTGGGATTAGACCCCAGATCCTCTGATTCTCAGGCCCAGGCTCTGTCCAATTGGCCTTGCTGGTTTCGTTTGGGTCAAAGGTGAGCTTTCTATTCCCAACTGTGTAAAGGATAGGTCCTTTCCACTGGGCCACACAGCTTCTCTGAAATGATAATGACCTATCACTTGTTTCTTGGCACAGAACTTTTCTTAAAAGCCACATCAGAATCATTTTTAAAAGTTTCTGGCACCCGAAAACAATTCTGTTCCCAAACATAACATATTAATCTGACACCGCCTAAAAAAGCAGGGGAGAAATCCGGGTTTATAGCTTCAAAGTTACATACCACCAGTAACTTAAGGGAGGAAAAATAAACAACGAAGCTAAAATCAAGCTCCTTAGAATTCAATAAAATACCCTAAAATTTCTGGAATAACACACCTTATTTTTAAAACACAATTTTCTAGTTTATGATATCAAAGTTTAGCTACAAGAGAATTATTTGGAATTCATTAAGCTGAATGAAGCTGTGATTAAATCTTTCATTTTATGTATGAAATTTTACGTGTCGGTACAATTTCAAAGTCATAAAAAAATCTTAATTAAGTGATGCATCACATTTTCTGTGGAGAACAGCACTGTTTAGCAAATGCTACCAGATGTTTTGAGGTGTGCCAGATGGTGGGCGAATGTTGAAAAACTAGCTTGTCAAACTTTGGCAAAGACAAACAGATAAATATGGTATTTAACATTTTGGAATTCTTCCGATTTGTTAAGGTAAAGAGAGATTCTATAGCAAGAAAAAAACCCCTCTGGAAGCCAATGTTGCATTTGTGAACAACCAATAATAAAATAGCATTCGATGAAACAGCCAATTAGCTTAATGTCTTTCATTTGAAAAAGCACTTCGGATCTGGAAGAAAAGCCCTAAAAAGCTGCCATCAAATGCTGTGTTACATGAAAATTCCAATACAAAACCAAATAATTTAATGGATCAAAATGTCACCAGAACACTACAACTCAGCCCACACACTTCGCTCCATGCTAACCTCACTGTACCTCGATCTTCTCTATCTCACCACGGACCTTTCGCCCATGTCCTGACTCTGGCCTAGAATGCCTTTCTTGTCATATCTGACAGACAATTACTCTCCCCCCTTCAAAGCCTTATTGAAGACATCTCCTTCAAGAGGCCTTCCCTCCCTAAATCCTCCTTTCCTCTTCTACCTCTCCCTTCTGCATCACCTTGACATGCTTCCTTTACTCACCCCCCTCCCAGCCCCACAGCACTTATGTATATATATATATATGTAATTTATTTCTTTATATTAATGTCTGCCTCCCCCACTAGACTGTAACTCATTGTGGGCAGGGAATGTGTCTGTTGTACTGTTATAATGTACTCTCTCAAGCACTTAGTACAGTGCTCTGCACACAGTAAATGCTCAATAAATACGATTGACTGCTCTTTCTACTTATAGCCCATTAAAAGCAACTAAGACGCAACATGCACCAATTACTGGGACACTTTTTTATACTATTTATCAGTATTATTGTTGGACATGGTTCCCTTTGATTCTAGTAAAGGCAACTTTCTAGTAAAAAGAGTGTTCTGAGACTGTGTTGCTAAAGAAACCATGGCTTGTGGAGGGCATTCTGTCCTGACCAGTCCTGCCTATTTTAGGGAAAGTCAGAAACAGTCTGAAAAATAAGTTTAGGCCACAAATCAAGGAAAAGTTAATTGGCTACTAATTTGAACTCTGCAGTTGTAAGTCACAAAACCAGCTATCCAAAACACAGTAAGGTTTTCCAAATTGCACTTAAGGAAAAGTAACAAAATATGTAGAACCTGCACTTTTTGTTTTAAAAATGCTGGAATTGATCCTGGGAGAGTGTAAGGGGAGGAGAAGATAGGAGCTGGGGTAAAAACAGTGTTTTGGAGAGGGTGGAGGAATATACAGTAGTAACGGTACTTGAGAGCCCAATGGACACATTGAACTTAACTAAGCACTGGGGAAAATACTACAGAAGGATGATTAAAAAGTAACTGGGCTTTCACTAAAATAAATGGGAAACATGGCCTTGAGAGTCTTCATTACAAATAATTAGAATAATAAAACTGTGGTACATAAGTGCTTCCTATGTGCTAAGCACTGGACTAGATACAGTACAATCAGATTAAACAGTCCCATCCCACACGGGGCTCACACATTAAGGGGAATGAAGAACTGGTACTTAATCCTCATCTGTAGATGAGGAAACTGGCACAGAGATGATACGTGACTTGCCAAAGGTCACCCAGAAGGCAAGTGGGGGAACCAGTTTAACTTTCCTAATGGCACCCCAAATCCTTTTAGAGACTCTGGGATTCCCACTGGATTTACTCAGACTATGAGCTGGAATTAGAATGAACCTTAGCAGAACTCAGATTTGGGGTCTTCTGCAAAAGACCCATTGTAAGTTCCTTTTGTGAGCAGGGATCATGTCAACCGATGGTGCTCTTCCCTAAGTGCTCTGCTCTGCAGAGAGTAAGTGCTCAATAAAGATCTGAAGGTCTGAGTACTGATGGCTAGGTTATATTGGCAGTTGGAGGGTGGAGGTACCTGGTCTTTCTCATTCTAACTTTAACCCTGACCTAAACCCTCCAATGGCGGTATCCATCCTGCTCCATCTGGTCAAGGAAGCTTTGAAATTATTTTTACTGTTTGTGCTGATACTGATCTGTTTCAGACGGGGTGAGTAACAATTCTGCATTGAGACATTCTTTCCATCTCCTGCTACGGGATATAACCATGTTGTACAATGCTGGCCTGAGAACTGGGGGTCTCAAAGTCAAATAATAACAATTAATGATTGTGGCATTGGTTAAACATTTACTATGAGACAAGCACTTTACTAAGCACTGGGGTAGATAAAAGAGAATCCCAAGTGGGCCTCACAGTTTAAGTAGGAGTATTGACTCCCCATTTTACAGATGATTCATTCATTTATTCATTCAGTCACATTTATGGAGTACTTACTGTGTGCAGAGCACTGTACTAAGTGCTTGGAAAGTACAATTCAGCCACAAAGAGAGACAATCCCTGCCCACAATGGGCTTACAGTCTAGAAGGGGGGAGGCAGACATCAAAACAAGTAAACAAGCATCAATAGCATCAATATGAATAAACAGAATTATAGATATATACACAACAAAACAAGTAAAAAGGCATTAATATAAACAGAATTATTGATCTGTATACATATATGTAAGTGCTGTGGGTGGGGGGGTAGAGCAAAGGGAGCGAATTGGGGCAATGGGGAGGGGAGAGGGATCTGAGGAAAAGGGGGGCTTAGTCTAGGAAGGCCTCTTGGAGGTGAGCCTTCAGCAGGTCCTTGAAAGGGGGAAGAGTGACTGGTAGACTTGAGGAGAGAGGGCATTGCAGGCCAGAGATCGGATGTGGGCCAGGGGTTGATGGCAGGACAGGCGTGAACGAGGCAAAGTGAAGAGGTTAGCACCAGAGGAGCAGAGTGTGCGGGCTGGGATGTGGAAGGAGAGAAGAGAGGTGAGGTAGGAGGGGGCAAGGTGATGGAGAGCTTTGAAGCCAACAGTGAGGAGTTTTTGCTTGATACGGACGTTGATAGGCAATCACCGGAGATTTTTGAGGAGGGGGGGTGACATGCCCAGAACGTTTCTGTAGAAAGATAACTGGGCAGCAGAGTGAAGTATAGACTGAAGTGAGGAGAGACAGGAGGTTGTGAGATCAGAAAGGATGCTGATGCAGTAATCTAGTAGGGATAGGTTGAGTGATTGTACTAACATGGTAGCGGCTTGGATGGTGAGGAAAAGGCGGATCTTGGCGATGTTTTGAAAGTGAGACCGGCAGGCTTTGGTGATGGATTGGATATGTGTGGTGAATGACAGAATTGAGTGACACCAAGGTTGCGGGCTTATGAGAGGGGAAGGATGGTAGTGCGGTGCACAGTGGATGGGAAAGTCAGGGAGAGGACAGGGTTTGGGAAGGAAGATAAGGAGCTTGGACATGTTGAGTTTTAGGTGGTGGGAGAACATCCAAGTAGAGATGTCCTGAAGGCGGGAGGAGATACAAACCTGGAGGGAGGGAGAGAGAACAGGGGAGGAGAGAAGCAGCATGACTCAGTGGAAAGAGCCCGGGCTTGGGAGTCAGAGGTCATGGGTTCTAATACTGGCTCCCGGCTCCGCCACTTGTCAGCTGTGTGACTTTGGGCAAGTCACTTCACTTCTCTGAGCTTGTTACCTTATCTGTAAAATGGGGATGAAGACTGTGAGCCCCACATGGGACAACCTGATCATCTTGTATTCCCCCCCAACGATTAGAACAATGCTTTGCACATAGTAAGCGCTTAACAAATGCCAGTATTATTATTATTATATAGATTTGGGTGTCACCTGCATAGAGATGAGAGTTGAAGCCGCGGGAACGAATGAGTTCACCAAGGGAGTGAGTGTAGATGAAGAATAGAAGGGGACCAAGAACTGACCCTTGAGGAACACCTACAGTTATGGGATGGGAGGGGGCGGAATAGCCCGTGAAGGGGGCTGACAATGAGATGATGGAAATGATGAAATGATGATGGAAATGAGGCACAGAGAAGTTTAGTGACTTGTCCAAGGGCACACAGCAGGCAAGTGGCAGAGCCAGGATTACAACCTGGGTCCTCTGACTCCCAGGGCCATGCTCTTTCCACTATGCCACATTGCTACTGCTCTGCATGTTGTCTCTGGATCAGTAAGAACACCTTCCTAATATCTCCTTCTCTTTCAATCTGAGATAAACTCAATAAAAACATAGCATGACGAGATGAGACATTTAAAGTGCAGTTTAAAATGATAAAGTATTACCTCACAGGCATTTTGGATTATGATTTAAGAATCCATTAGCCCCAGATCGTTTTGGACATCTCAAAAGCATCATTAAAGCAAGCTACTGGGTTGTGTTGCTAAATTCCAGATATAAAAGAATGTAAGTAAAGAGAATCAAGATTGATTATATAGAAGGAAATCAATTTCATGAAAAAGAATAGGCCAGTCAGTAAAAAAACAAATACTGGCAATAGATAGATTATAATCCTGCTGCGGACTAGGTGTCTGTACTAAATATAGGGTTTAGGAGTCACCGATATTTGGGTCCTGGGCACTCTGCATACTAAGCGCTCAATAAATACGATTGAATGAATGAATGAATAGTGGCATCCAAGTCACATGTTTACCAAAGAAACATTACTCACTTGAGTGAGAAATACAATGCAATGTACAATTCAAGTTCAGAAGTATTTCTTGCACAACTGATACAGAGGAAATGAAGAAGCCCAATTCCTGCTTTTTCCATAAAAGACTACTACTTAGTATTAATGATCTCATGCTGAAGTTGGAAGAGACAACAGTGGATTTCTTAATAGCCATATGTATGAACGGAATCCAAATTTTGATTCAATGCACACAAAGGAAAAAAAATGATTTTTCAACATTAACAAAAACTGACTTTAAAGGGTTTAGTTGGTCTGTTAGGAGAAACTTAAAAAAAATCCCCTCACCTTTAAGTCGATTATTCTTCAATGTTAAAGTTAATTCAGAGTAATGGAATAATTTTATCCGTTTTTTTTCCTTCTGAAATTTGGCAGTGGATTTCAGAAATATGGTTAAAAAAAACCCGCCCTTGTGCCTTCTTGGATCCTCTCAACCACCACAGCCAGGCAAAACATCGGGTAACACGCAGCTTCATCTCCCTGGACACCTTTGGCCCCTTATCACCACAGCCGAGGCAAACAGATCCCCCTGTGCTACGACGCCCAAGACCACTGTCCCCGGGGCAAGGTCTGTGAACCAGCCCTGGCTCCCCTCTGCACCATCCAGAAGACCCCACCCTGCCCTGCTTTCCACCACCCTGGTGGAAAAGAGAACAGCACCTGCAGCCTGAGGCCTCATATAACCTCAGGAAAGCTCATGGCTGCGGTAGTCATTTGTTGTAGCTATGGATGTAACGTGAACTCTGAATTATGAGGAGGCTGAAATTCTGCTCCTCAAGCCACAGGTCCCTACTGACTTTTGTTTTCATTTTGTGTGTTGTGCATTTGTCCTGGTCTCTTATGCTGTTTTAATGTTTTGTTATTTCATTGCTATTGTTGTGTCTGTCTTTATTACTCTCCCCCAGCTACATTAATAAATAGGGAGCCCCTCCAGGGACAGGGTTGAATTCCCATTGTTGTACTCTTTCCCAGAGTTTAGAGCAGTGCTCTGCACGCAGTGTGTGCTTCGCAAATACTATTACCACTGCTATCTATTAGCAGATCTGAAGTTAGAAACACAATCCATTGAATAGTGAAATGTCTTCAAAGATCCCTATTTAGAATCCTCTTGCCCTCACCCTTCATGCTCACAAAAGACCCATTCAAAGTTAGCTGGATTCACTAGTATCAGTCATACTGAGTGAAAAACTCACTTGTAAAAAGGTAGCCATCTGTATTCAGTATCACTCACAGATGATTCCCTGTAGAGAGGAACAATTCTACAGAAATGCTTTAATCAGGGCAGCCGTGGAATGGCTGTTTCTGGTTTTACCTTCTACCCAAATCTGGTTCCCATACAGTCTGCCATATGCAGTTAGTGCAATTCATCCTGAAACACTCTTCTCCAAGAACCTCTTAAGTCAGGGTTCTCTGAAAGCTAACCAGCACAAACTGGAAATAGGTTTCCCCACAGATGTGGAGTTGAACTGTTAATGTGTTAAAGATTCCAAACCCAGTCTCTCATTCACGTGGCATTATGGATGAAATTTTCTCTAAGTATTCCACCGACTTAATAAAAATGTAAAAATATGGAGAAAAGAAATGTAGTCTTTTCGGCTAGGAATAAAGGAGATGTTTTAGTATGTTATGGTGTCTACGATTTATTTCCACAAAATGACATAAATGCCTACTTATCTAGGCTGCCTTTTTTTGACTCCAAGTGGCTCTGGTCACTCTGCTCTGGGCTGAATACCATCGATATAACCTGTTTTGATTGGCACAGGCCACCACTAGATGGATTAGGGAGAAAACCCATTCTCCAACTCTGGCAGGCCAGATGAGGTGATAGAATACCAGGCTACTTGTAGAATTAAAAGAACAGAGGCATAAATGATATATGTGTGTGTGTGTGTGTGTGTGTGTGTGTGTGTGTGTGTGTGTATGCAAGTCACAACTTCTCTGTGCCTTAGTTACCTGATCTGTAAAATGGGGATTGAGACTGAGCCCCATGTGGGACAACTTGATTACCTTGTAACTAAGCTAGTTAGAACAGTGCTTGTGGCACAGAGCAAGCGCTTAACAAATACCATAAATATTATTATAATTATTCCTTTCTCTGTTTTACTAAGGAGACCCTTCTCTTTTTCACTTTTAGAATGAAATTCCAAAGGAATAAAGTCTGTCCGTGGACACTGTCAGTTCTTCAGATGCTTCAAACATTTAATATAGTACTAAATATTATAAGATAAAAGTGAAATAAAATAAGAGTAGAAGTAGGGAAGCAGTGTGGCCTAGTGCAAAGAGCATGGGCTTGGGAGTCAGAGGAGCTGGGTCCAAATCCTGGCTCTGCCAGGTGTCTGCTGTGTGACCTTTGGCCAGTCGCTTAACTTCTCTGTTACCTCATCTGTAAAATAGGGATGAAGACTGGGAGCCCCACATGGGACAACCTGATAACCTTGTATCCACCCCAGCACTTAGAACAGTGCATGGCACATAGTAAGTGCTTAAGAAATACCATTATTATTGTTATTATTATTATTATCCGAGCCTCAGTTCCCTCATCTGCAAAAGGGAATTTAATACTATTACCTCCTACTTAGATTGTGAGCCCCAAGTGGGATAGGGACTGTGTCCAACTTGATTATTTTGTATCTAACCCAGTGTTTAGTATAGCGCTTGCACACAGTAATCACTTAACAAGTACTATTAAAAAAAGAAGGGAAAAAAATGAGAAAGAAAGAAATGCTGTTGCTTCTCATTATAAATCTTACTTTCTTCAATATGGATCCTTCTTGCCCCTTTGTTTCTATCATTTGATCAAACTAAAGGGCCAAGGGAGAGTAACATATACAAACCTAGAATATGATTTGTTGTCCATTACTTACTCAGCAAGCACAGTAATACAGACAGGTTTAAAGTTATGCTTCTGTATGTCTACTCAGATTTTTCACCAGCAGAAACTTTCAGAAAAATAACAAGCACTTAGTACAGAGATCTACACACAGTAAGTGATGAATACCATTGACTGACTGAATAATAAGGCTTTCCAATGGCTACTCAGAACCAAAGCACACAGCCTTATTAAAATCACATCTCCTCCAAGACACCTTCCCTAACTAAGCCTTCTTTTCTTCCCCTACTTACTTTTGCCTCACCCTAGCAATTGGATTTGGACCCTTCATTCACCTCTCCTTCAGTTCCAGAGCACTTATTTACAATTTATTTATTTATATTAAAGTCTGTCTCTCTCTCTAGACTATAAGTTCATTGTGGGCAGGGAACATATATAGCAACTCTGTTATATTGTACTCTCCCAAGTGCTTAGTACAGTAAGCTCTCAATAAATAAGATTGCCTGAAAGTACTGGATAACCTTCAAGCAATGGAAGCAAACAAACAGCAAGTATTTTATAACATTTTTATTCTCCTTCTTTGGAAGAATTTTACTCTAACACATAGGTCAATGTCATTGTTTGTGCAAGACATTCATGGATAAACTCTACAAAGGAATGCTTGTTCCATAATTTACTAAAAAAGGAAAGACTTTGTTATGGGTCCTAATATTAGAATACTGGAAAACAGATGGGTTTCCCTTTGTATAGCAGAAATTTTTCTCTACAACTTAGCCTTTTAAACTGGAGTGGAGTAGCTTTAGGAAAATTAAAATTTAAATACTGCAGTCTTACATTCAGTATAAACTCTTGTTTGATGAAGAGCCTGTTAGAAAAATCTTGTGGAGAAGCCATTAGTTGTGGCTCTTTTTCCTATGGAAATTTGAAGCACTTGAGAAAACCACGAATGGATCATTTATATTCCTGCCGTAAACAAGCTGTTCCTTACTTTTGACCAAATGGACGATGCTTTGAGTCGAGAAGGGAAGCTATTATAGGGAATGCTATCACATGTTCCCTCTAAAAATAAGAGCCCTGCTTGAGAAAGATGAGGAACAATATGAGACAAGATGAATGATGGGAGCGGGCCAGTAAGCATGGAGAACAGATTAAATTTTAAAAGCATGCAAAACCAAGAACCTTTCAAATTTAAAACATATTGCTTCCCAGCAATCTGCTAGCATGTCTGAACCAATCAATCCTTAGTAGTTATTGAGCACTTACCCTATGCAGAGCAGTATACTAAGGGCTCAGTTGGTAATTTCCACAAAGATTTCCTAATCAATTATCATGAATGTACCAAATTCCTCTTGCTCATTGCTGTCAATGATATTTACTGAGTGGTAACTGTGCACACAATGGTTGGCAGACTTGATTCCTGCCTTCAGAAATATGATTTTTTAAAATAGTATTTGTTAAGGGTTTACTATATGCCAGGCACTGTACTACATGCTGGGTAGATACAAGCTTATCAGTTTAGATGCAGTCTATGTTCCACATGGGGTTCTCAGCCTTAATCCCCATTTGTGCAAGGTCTCACAACCAACCAGAGGTGGAGCTGGGATTAGAACCCAGGTCCCTCTGATTCCCAGGCCTGTATGTTATCCACTAGACAATACTGTTTCCCTATTTGATTTCCTTGAGGTGGAGAGAAGAGTTGCCCTTATTGAGCTGTAAAGTTGTCTGAGTTAGGTAATAGTATGTGTGGAATTTGTTAAGTGCTTTCTATGTGCCAAGCCTTGGAATAAATTCAATCAGATTAGACACAGGGGCTCACCATCTATGGGGGAAGGGGCACAAGCATTTAATTCTCACTTCACCGATGGGGCAACTGACACATAGAGAACTAAAGTGACATGCCCAAGATCAACTAGCAGGAAAGTGGGTGCTTCAGGGATTAGAACCCAGGTCTCTCGACTCCAAATCCCATGCTCTTTCTACTAGGCCTCATTGCTTCTAGGTAAAGTGTTTAAATAGAAGTGACAGAAATACCACAGGTTTAGTAAGAGAAGATGGAGAGCTCCAGTGGCTGCCTCTCAACCTATGCATCAAGCAAAAACTCCTCACTCTTGGCTTCAAGACTCTCCATCACCTCCCTGCCTCCTACCTCACCTCCCTTCTCTCCTTCTACAGCCCAGCCCGCACTCTCCGCCGCTAACCTCCTCGTTGTACCTCATTCTCACCTGTCCCACCGTCGTCCCCCAGCCCATGTCCTTCCCCTGGCCTGGAAAGCCCTCCCTCCACGCATTCCTCCCTTTAAAGCCCTACTGAGAGCTCACCTCCTCCAGGAGGCCTTCCCAGACTGAGCCCTCTTTTTCCTTTCCTCCTCCCCATCCCCCCGTCCTACCTCCTTCCCCTCCCCACAGCACTTGTATATATATTTGTACAGATTTATTACTGTATTTTACTTCTATATATTTAGTATTCTATTAATTTTGTTAATGATATGCATATAGCTTTAATTCTATTTGTTCTGAGGATTCTGACACCTGTCTACATGTTTTGCTTTGTTGTCTGTCTCCCCTTTTTTGACTGTGAGCCCATTACTGGGTAGCAACTGTCTCTATATGTTGCCGACTTGTACTTCCCAAGCATTTAGTACAGTGCTGCGCACACAATCAATCAATCGTATTTATTGAGCGCTTACTGTGTGCAGAGCACTGTACTAAGCGCTTGGGAAGTACAAGTTGGCAACATATAGAGACAGTCCCTACCCAACAGTGGGCTCACAGTCTAAAAGGGGGAGACAGAGAACAAAACCAAACATACTAACAAAATAAAATAAATAGAATAGATATGTACAAGTAGAATAAATAAATAAAAAGAGTAATAAATATGTACAAACACATATACATATATACAGGTGCTGTGGGGAAGGGAAGGAGGTAAGATGGGGGGGATGGAGAGGGGGACGAGGGGGAGAGGAAGGAAGGGGCTCAGTCTGGGAAGGCCTCCTGGAGGAGGTGAGCGCTCAGTAGGGCCTTGAAGGGAGGAAGAGAGCTAGCTCACACAGTTAGCGCTCAATAAATATGATTGAATGAATGAATGGAGGGAAGGTAATTCCTGGGCTTGCAACTGAGGTTTTTATTGGCCTGCCTTCCTTCCTCTTCCCTCCCATCTCCCATCCCCGGGGTCAGGGCAGAGGGTGGGAGGGGAGCAGCAGGTGAGGAAACAGTTCCCATCTCATCTCCCTGAACGACAGCCTCTTCCACAATAGTAATAGTAACAATAATAATGATGGTATTTATTAAGTGCTTACTATGTGCCAGGTGCTGTTCTAAGCACTGGGGTGGATTCCAGCAAATCAGGTTGGATGCAGTCCCTGTCCCACGTGGGGCTCAGTCTCAATCCCCATTTTCCAGATGAGGCAACCGAGGCCAGGAGAAGTGAAGTGACTTGCCCAAGGTCATGCAGCAAACAAGTGGTAGAGCCGGGATTAGAAGTCATGGCTCTCTGAATCCCAGGCCCGTGCTCTATCCTCTATGCCACGCTGCTTCTCCACCATCACTGCTACTCGTTCTGACCTAACCTGCAAGACACTGTCCTCCTGAGCTGGTGGCCGGTGGGAGAAGCAGCGTGGCTCAGTGGAAAGAGCCCGGGCTTTGGAGTCAGAGGTCATGGGTTCGAATCCCGGCTCCGCCACATGGCTGCTGTGTGACCTTGGGCAAATCACTTAACTTCTCTGAGCCTCAGTTACCTCATCTGTAAAATGGGGAGGAAGACTGAGAGCCCCACATGGGACAACCTGATCACCCTGTATTCCCCCAGCACTTAGAACAATGCTTTGCACATAGTAAGCGCTTAACAAATGCCATCATCATCATCAAGATGAGCGAGTGGGTGGAGGCAAGGTGTCCAGACCCGACGGAAGGAAGTGTGGGAGATATTCCAGAGCCACTTGGCCCATTCTAAAGAGGTGGAGAAACTTCCCCTATTTACCCAGCATGCTATTTCCATCCCCTCAAGTCTTCAGGGTCAGGATGGGTTTCTAAAACTGCAGTTCTGGCTGCTTTTGCTTAAAGATTTAAAATAGGATCACGGGGCTTGGTATGAAGAAACAAGTTCCTTTTTCAACTTTTTTTTCTTTGAGGCAAGCAAGCCTGAGGTGAAGCTGCGAGCCTGAAATGGAAATAGGCTCTCGAAGTAGCTAGACATCCCTATTTTTCCTGACTTAGCTGTAAGACTGTTTACCTAGCACCTACTATATGTTAAACACTGGAAAAAAAAATAAATGGACGAGAATTAGATATGGTCCCAGGCCCCCAAGGCAATCTAAGAATAAAAGCGGGGAAAGGATAAACTCATTCGTTGGGTGTCTGTCACCCACTCCATGAGGAAAGAGTGCATTTCTGGGAGAAAAGGCTATGCGACCATCTGGAGCGGTCTTCCCTGTGATGGCTCCAAATTGCCAAACTGTAAGCCAGGCAAGTTCAGATAAGGTTACAGTGGTTACATAGAAGGCTGAGGCTCCCACATTAGACTACAATCTCCTTGAGGGCAGGGATCATGCCTACCCACTCTACTGTATTGTACTCTTCCACTAACTTAGTACAGTGCTCTGCCCACAGTAAGCGTGCAATAAACACCACTGGTTGACTGACTGACGGGGCCTCTTTGGCACTGAACTAATGCTAACTCCCTCAGTCAACCCTCCCAAACTCCCCACCCAACACACAATGGTACTTTTAGGGAGAGATTGTACGCTCTTTTGGCACATTTGTCATTTATGGTATTAGCAAAATATTATATTGTACTCTTCCAAGTGCTAGTACAGTGCCCTGCACACAGTAAGCACTCAGTAAATATGACTGACTCATGAGGAAACGAAAAGAGGCAGGTGGTGATGATGGGTAGAGGCAAACAAAAATCTAGAAATGGATCAGCATGCACGATGAGATGGTTTGGGGAAAGGAATTCATTCCCTTCTTTAGAGGTATAGAAATGGAGGGAAAATAGCAGAGTTTCATTTATGGCTACTGAAAAGCTTTAATAAATGGTTATTTAAAAAGCATTCTATTACTATGTGTGCTTTAAAACCTCCCAAAAGTTCCCAAATAAATTAAATGACTTATTCCCTGAACCTTGCCACTGCTCTGCAACTAAAAGTAAAGAGCAATAAAATATTTGCCTACAATTGACTTAAGAAGTGCAGCTGATTGGATTCAGAGAAAAATGATAACATTTTGACTACAAATGACTACAGAAAAGCAAACTAAGATAAAGTCAACCGGAATCACATAAAGAAAAGGTAACTGCAATAGACTGTATGCTCTTTGAGGGCAGGAGTTACTTATTTCTGTTCCTCAAATGCCTAATTGAGTGATCTACGCAATATCTGAGTGCTCAGTTAAAACCTACTGATGACAATACTGACATTAGGTCTCAATAGTTGTCTATCGTAACCCTGTGATTAAGTCTTCAATAAAAGATGCCTATTTAGCCAATCTGAACAATGTATCATATTACTGCAAACATGTTCCAAACAATTACATGAGTGAAAATGATTTTCCAACAAACTCTTTATTACCTTGGCAGGTGGGAAATCTTAATTTAGCATTAAAGAGTATTTGTTTTACATTGTTTTTGTTTCCTGAGCTTTAAAAAAATATTCATTTTATTATATAATAATAATAATAGTGCTATAATTAGGGTGTGTTAAGTGTTTACTATATGTAAAGCACTGTACTAAGGTCTGGGGTAGATACAGTATATACATATCAGACATAATCCCTGTACTAAATAGGGTACACAGAAAAAGTATGAAGAGGTGGTATTGAATCCCCACTTTACAGATGAGGAAACTGAAGCACGGAGTAAAGTGATTTGCCCACGGTCACCCAGCAGGCAGATGGTAGAGCCAGGAGTAGAATCTAGGTGCTATAACTTCCAGGCCCAAGCTCTTTCCACTAGGCCATGCTGTTTCTCTTTATGTCCACACATCATGAAACAACAGCCCCCAGGCTCCACAGATGGCAACCAAGCCCCAAATGACTAGTTACCAAGGTCTGTCTGAAAAGTCTGATCTAAGGGTGTGAAAGCAACGTGGCCAAGTGGAAGGAGCATGAGCCTGGGAGTCAGAGGACCTGGGTTCTAATTCCAGCTCTGCCAACTGCTTGCTGTATGACCTTGGGCAAGTCACTTTAGTTCTCTTTCCCTCACTTTCTTCAATTATAAAATGGGGATTCAATACCCATTCTCCCTCCTACTTAGACCGTGTGGGACAGAGACTGTGTCTGACCTAATTAACTTGTACCTAACCCAGTGCTTATAACAATGTTTAATGCATAATAAGTCCTTAACAAGTACCATAAAAATACAAAAAACAAACAGAAAAACTCCCCTGCAATACTGGAGAGAGATCACTACCTCAATGGGTAATGGGCATTTGACATGCTTCCAAATCTCAGTTGTCTCAGTCCTTGGGATGCAGAACTGGCTAACGGAACCAGATGCTTCCTGTGCCTCCTGGGGTCTCCATTTATAAGAGTCATGGGACGGGAATCCCAAACAAGTGGAGCAATCTCCGGGTGCACTCGTATGGACCCTCAAGAAAATCACTACCCTAGCTGTAAACAGCTGGGGTCTAAAAATGTCAGTGCCAGTCAGGATTGTGTGTAAATTACACCCAATCCACAGAGCACAGGTCTGCAAGTCAGAAGATCATCATCAGCATCATCAATCATATTTATTGAGTGCTTACTATGTGCAGAGCACTGTACTAAGCGCTTGGGAAGTACAAATTGGCAACATATAGAGACAGTCCCTACCCAACAGTGGGCTCACAGTCTAAAAATCAGTCTAAAGATCATGGGTTCTAATACCAGCTCCACCACCTGGCTGCTGGGTGGCCTTGGGTTAATCACTTAACTTCTCTGTGCCTCATCTGTAAAATGGGGAGTAAGAGTGTGAGCCCCATGTGGGGCAAGGGACTATGCCTAACCTGATTAGTCTGTATCTACCCTAGTGCTTAGTACAGTGCTTGACACATAGTAAGCCCTTAACAAATAGCATCATTATTATTATTATTACTATGAAATCATATTCATTAGTGTAATGACTGCATATTCAGATCAAAGACTCTAACCTTATGAATTACACGCTGGAATCCTTATCATGTTGCTGTCATTTTATTCACAATCACTTGTACTAAGTCTAGCAAATGTTTTTCTCTAAACAGGAATTCACAGGACAGAATGATTGACTGAAGAACAAGATGGTTTCGATGAATGCTTGGACCTCGCAGACTACGGGCTAGTGAACAATAAGTGGATTGATAGATTGATTGATTGAAAAGGACTTACATCCAGCAGCGTGTGCAGATGCTGATCCTGGAAAACACTGTGTAGAAAATCTAGATCCTTTTCACTACAATCCGTAAGGGCGTGAATTTCCTCCAAACTGTCCAGCACCTGGGAAACTGCTCCTACGGATAAATGAAGGAAAAAAGAAACTCTCAGACTAGAATTCCAATGGTAACTGACCCTGACAACTGCAATCTTCCACTTGAGTATCCTGCTGGAACGTCAGGGCTCCCAAGAGCTTCATTTAACAGTCTGAATGAGCTTCACCATATTTAACAATGCAGTGATTTCAGAGAGTTTTGAACTTTTAAACATTTGTTCTAAACGGACTCCATTTTTTCAACCAACTTACCAAAGGGAGACATTGCTTTTTCCCCTGACTAACCTTCAGGGAGATCTGCGTGTATCACGCTAATTGTAAAAGGAGGAACTATCACCGTGCCCCTCCTATCTTACCTCGCTGCTTTCTACTACTACACTTGGCTCCCCTAATGCCAACCTTCTCACTTTACCTCGATCACAAGTATCTTGCTGCTGACCTCTCGCCCATGTCCTTCCTTTTCATATCTGACAGGTCACTCTCCTCATCTTCAAAACATTATTAAAAGCACACCTCCTCCAAGAGGCCTTCCCCGACTAAGTCTTCAATGACTTTTCTCCATTCCCTTCTGCGTTGCCCCTGCACTTGGATTTGCACACTTTATTCACCCCTCCCTCAGCCCTGCAGCACTAATGTACCTACCCAAAATTTGTTAATATTAATATCTCTCTCCTCTTCTAGGCTGTAAGGACATGGAATGTGCCTACCTACTCTATTATATTGTACTTTCCCAAGCACTTAATACAGTGCACTGCACACAGTAAGTGCCTGATAAATAAAACTGATTGTGGGGCAAATTCCATTAGTTTTTACAAATGAAAAGCAATAACTTTTCTACTCATTAATGGGTTATGTAACTTTTGGTACCCCTACCATCTTTCTGGTTAAAGAAAAGCACTGTCTTAAATAAGGGCCTTATTCAAACTGAAGGTCCATCTCCCAGGTAGCAATTTCTGCTAATCATAATACATTATGATCTGAACTAGACTGTAAATTCCTTAAGGTCAGGGATTGTGTCTACCAACTGTTTTGCATTCTCCCAAACACTTAGTAAGGTGCTCTTCACCCTGTAAGTGCTCAATAAAAACCAATCATTTTCCATTTAAAATATATTTTCTCTTACCATTCTCCAGGAAGAAATTTACAAATGCTCCTTTCCATCAGATGGGTTGAGAAAATTTCCTGGACTTTCCTGCTCTTTTATTTAAAGGTGAATCTCATATAATGTTCACATTTACACTACCTGAATGTGAATAGTAACTCTACAAGTATTCCTTAAACATTTCTATGTAATACAATTTTTGACCACGATTATAGTCCTTTGTCCTACAGCACGTGACCACACTACAAACCTGAGATTTTCACTTCATAAAAGGATACTGACTCTCCCAGACAACTGAACTCTTGCCTCTTTTGGAATAAATGACACGCTTTGGGTTATTCAGGGTAGAATTCAAAATGCTGTGTGCGATTATATGAGGTAATAAAGAAAAATGCAGTCCTGAGAAATGCATTGCTAAGGTCCTCCAAAGAAGGTGAGGTTGCCTTGGTATTGGAATTTAATCTCTTCTTCAGCCTTTGCTTTCAAGTCAGGGCTGTGGATAGATACAGTTCTATGCCGCTGGATCCCACTGATCTTTATCTCTCTTTGGCCCTGGAGAGAAGGACTTAAGATAGCATTACCAAGCACAGTACTAAGTGGATACAAGGCAATCAGATCAGACACAGTCCCTTTCCCACAAGGGGCTCAGAGTTTATCGAGGAGGGAGAAGAGGTATTTTATTAATATTTTACAGAGGAGGAAACAGGCACGGAGATGTAAAGTGACTTGCCCACGGTCAGACAGCATAAGTGGCAGAGCTGAGATTAGAACCCAGGGTTCCTGATTCCCAGGACCATGTTCTTTGCACTAGATCTCTAGGGAAAGTGGCACTGCAGGAGTTCGAGTGCTTGCTCAGTTCATGGAAGAGGCTACGAAATGTAGGTCTTTTGGCTATAAAGGCCAGGGCAGGGCTATGTGGGTTTGTGGGGAAATGCTTCGGAAGTGAACCTGGCAAGATGCAATCAGGAGGCTATATAGGTAAAATAAACCATATAATAATAATGATAATAATAATAATAATAATAATAATAATAATAATATGGCATTTGTTAAGCACTTACTATGTACAAAGCACTGTTCTAATTGCTGGGTAGGATACAAGGAAATCAGATTGTCCCACGTGGGGCTCACAGTCTTCATCCCCATTTTACAGATGAGTTAACTGAGGCACAGAGAAGTTAAGTGATTTGCCCAAAGTCACACAGCTGACAATTGGCAGAGCTAGGATTTGAACCCATGAGCTCTAACTCCCAAGCCCGTGCTCTTTCCATTGAGCCATGCTGCTTCTCTAAGAGATTGGGGCTGGAGCAACTATTTAGCTCTCCTTGGGTCAGGTTTATCACAGGAACCAGTGACTGGTGGCACAATAATCAGAATAATTGTGGTATCTGTTAAGTGCCTACATGCCAACTACTGTCCTCGGCAGTGGAGGTAGATAAAATCTAACCTACACAAGCAGCATGGACTAGTGGGAAAAGCATGGGCCCGGGAGTCAGAAGGACCTGGGTTCTAATCCTGGTTCCACCACTTGTCTGTTGTGTGACCCTGGGCAAGTCACTTAATTTCTCTGGGCCTCAGTTACCTCATCTGTAAACTGGGGATTAAGACTGTGAGCCCCACATGGGACATGGACTGAGTCCAACCTGATTATCTTGTAACTAGCCCAGTGCTAAGACAGTGGCTGGCACACAGTGAACACTTAAATACCATTAGAAAAATCTAATTATAACAGACACAGTCCATGAGAAATACCACACAAAGTGGGTCGGTGAGAAAGAGAAGAGGGTTGGAGCAAAGAGGTTCATTTGTGAATTTGTGTGCTTTGGAAAGAGTGGAGTTTATATTTGCATGTGGGGAATAAACTGAGCATTCATGAAAGTGTCTGCACCTAGTAGACTTAGCATGGACTAATGGAAAGAACCTACGACTGGATAACTGGATTTTAATTCCAGCTCTGCCACTTGCCTGCTGTGTGACCTCAGGCAAGTCACTTCACTTATCTCTGCCTCAGTTTCCTCAACTGTAAAATGGGGATTTCATACCTGTTCTCCCTCCCACTAAGACTGTAAGCCCCATGTGGGGCAGGGACTGTGTCCATCCTGATTCACTTGCATCTACTCCCGTGCTTAGAACAGTTAAGCATATAGTAAGTGCTTAACATATGCTATACTACTACTATTACTACTACTAATAGTCATAGTATTTATTAATAGGAATAGCAGTTAAAACTGTCTGTGGAACCTGTTCAGGTGGCATCTTGAGACTCATGCAGGGAATATGTCTTCCAACTTTGTTATATTGTATTCTACTGAGCACTCAGTACAGTGCTCTGCACAAAAGATGCACTGAATAAATACGATTGACTGATTATACCTGAGGCCCATCTGTTGGAACAGCTGGAGAAATACCCATGTTTAGGTAGCTCGGGCTGCAAAAGACACTATACGATGGTGATTTTAGATCATAAGCTCCTTGAAGGCAGGGATCATGTCTACCAACTCTATTGCATTATACTTTCCCTAGCACTTAGTATAGTGCTCGGCACACACCAGTCATGGATTGTATGTTTAAACCACCTTTTTGTTTTTATCGAAGTTCTCCTTATTAAGAAGTACAACCAACTCTTTAGTTCTTTTTTATGGTATTTATTGTGCCAGGCACTATACTAAGCACTGGGGTAGATACAAATAATGAGGTTGGACACAGTCCATGTCCCACATGAGGCTCACATTCTTAATTCCCATTTTACAGATGAGGTAACTGAGGCCCAGAGAAGTGAAATGACTTACCCAAGATCTCACAGCAGACAAATGACAGGGCTGGGATTAGAACCCAGGTCCTTTTGAGTCCTGTTATTTCTCTAGATTAGATTGCATCTACCCCCTGCTGAGGACAATAGGTGGCACACAGGTGCTTAAAACCCACAATTATTCTGATTATTATGCCACAAGTCACTGGTTCCTGTGATAAGCCAGGCCCATGCTCTACCCATTATGCCACACTAGTTTTCTGCTGAAATACAGGTTGACAAGTAAAGAGATGCTTAGGATGTGTCTTCTGAAACCTCCCTCAAACATTTGTTCCCTGCCCCTTAATACAACTTCTTCTTTTCGGTCTTTTTTGTTCCTCTTCTCTTCTCTTTGGTGTGCTCTCTGTTTTTCAGAACTGTTGCAATCTGATGGTATCTAGGATCATCCTACCATGACATGCTCACATGACAGGGTCTGTCTGCAGCAATTACTGGGCACTTAATACGTGCAGAAATGCTCTTTAGTGATAGAGTGGATAGAGCACAGGCCTGGAAGTCAGAAGGACCTGAGTTCTAATCCCGACTCCACCACATATTTCATTAATATGTTTTGTTTTTTGTTGTCTGTCTCCTCCCTTCTAAACTGTGAGCCCGCTACCCAACAGCGGGCTCATATACCGTCTCTATATGTTGCCAACTTGTACTTCCCAAGCACTTAGTACAGTGCTCTGCACACAGTAAGTGCTCAATAAATATGAATGAATGAATGAATGAATGTCTTCTGTGTGACCTTGGGGAAGTCACCTCCCTTCTCTGGGCCTCAGTTACCTCATCTGTAAAATGGGGATTAAGAGTGTTAGCCCCATGTGGTACAGGGACTGTATCCATCCTGCTTAAATTGTATCTACTCCAGCACTCAGAACAGTGCTTGGCACATAGTAAGCACTTAACAAGTACCATAATTATTATTTGGCATTTCCTTCTTTCCCAGCTCTTTAACTTCCCAGTGAAGCTTCCAGGGCTGTAGCATCTCTTACCTCAATAACTGTGCCAAGACAGGATTCTGTTGACAATACAAAAACAAAAACCAAGCACTTCGTACAGTGCTCTGCCCACAGTAGATCCTCTACATGTACATTTGATTGATTGATTCTCTATCATAAGTTTTCTCTAGTTGATACTGTGGTTAAACTTTCTACAATTTTCTTAATTGTGAAATTTGTTAATAGCTTACTCTCTGCCAAGCACTGAGGTAGATAAAAGATAATTATGTTTGGATACCATCCCTGTCCCACATGGGGCTTCAAAGTCTGAGGGGGAGGGAGAACACGTACTGATCCCCCATTTTACAGGTAAGAAAACTGACTTGCACAAGGCCAACCAGCAGGTAAGTGGCAGGGTGGAAATTAGAACCCAGGTCCCCTGACACCCAGGTTCGTGTCCTTTCCTCTGGGCCACGCTGCCTTGCTGCTTGAACAGAATCTCTTGTAAAGAGGCTGTGAAGGTGTCTGGAGTCAAATAAGTGAAACCCTGCCATCCCTCGGCATATGACCAGAAATGGGAAAAAGATTCAGCTGTTCTGAGAATCAGCGTGGTCTAGTGGAGACAGCACAGGCTTGGAAATCAGAAGGACTTGGGTTCTAATCCTGATTCTGTCAAATGCTTGCTGCGAGACCTTGGGCAAGTCAATTAACTACTATGTGCCTCAGTTTCTTCAACTGTAAAATGGGGATACCTATTCTCCCTCCTACTTAAATTGTGAGCCGCGGGATGGGGACTCTGTTTGGCCTCATTAACCTGTACCTTCCCCAGTGCTTAGAACCGTTGACACAGTAAGCACCTAAAAAATACCATAATCAATCGATCAACTCACCGTTAAGTGGTCTTTCCCAGGGGTGCTACTCAGCTATGATAATGGCATTATTTTGTTTTCTCCCTTTAATTACAATGCCACACATTTGACTCTAACACTTTCCTTTCCTTGATGATTATGGCCCATTCAATACAGCATTGGGCAGAAGGATGGCCCAGTGGAAAGAGCAAGGTCTTGGGAGTCAAAGGATCTACTTCTAGCCCAGCTCAGCCACTTGTGACCTTGCACAAGTCACTTAACTTCTCTGTGCCTCGGTTATTTCCTCTGTAAAATGGGGATTAAGACTGTGAGTCCCATATGGAACATGGACTCAACCTAATTAGCTTGTATCTACCCCAGCACTTAGTACAGTACCTGGCACATAGTACACACTTAGTAAATACCATTTAAAAGAAAGAAAAAAATGCAGAGTGAATAGCAGATCTATCTAGCATCTCTAGTGTGTTATACCAAAGTGCCCTTTGGTTGAATAGGACATGAAAGATAACACTATGAAAATCAAATCCTGTACTTACATCTCCACACATAAAACACACCTACGAGACGGCCATTTAAGCCAAGGGCTAAATGCCAGGATTGCTCCTAAAGGCCACCTGAAATTCCTCCAGTGTGTACCATGAGGAAATCCAGTGTTTCCGGTGGATTTCCGGGATGTCACCTTACAATGGTTCCTCCTTCTAGCCCTCATTGCCCGTGGAGCCGATTCATTAAAAATGGTCCTTCTTAAAAAAGCGCAGTGAGGTATTCTGAATGACAGAACTGCCGTCTTACATCACGTTGTTTGAACTGGTTGCGGTTTCTTTAGGCAGGTGGTTGCAGAAACAAAACACATTTTTCTTTGCAATAATACAATCGATGCTCAGGAGAGTCGACCTTTTAGATGTGGGGCCTTTGAAACTAGGTAGCGCCCAAAGCCAATTTCACTGATTCAACAGATGAAGCTGACCATAGTGATAAGTGACCAGGACACATGAACATACCTCACTTTCAAGTGACAGACAATCTCTTTTTGGAGTTACTGGAAGAAGGATAATGCCTTTATGATTGGGAGTGGCATTATAGCCATTTTCACATTTTGATTTATCTGTTTAAAATCTTGAAATAATTGCATATCTAGTCACATATTTCATCATGAAAAATTCAGGCCAGATATCCATTTGAGAAAATGACAATAAATAGCAAAAAATAGATCGACTCTACTGCCAACTCTACAGCTGACCTTCTCCCCTTACTGGAAAGGGCTTAAGAAGTCAGCTTTGCCAGGTTTTCATGTCAAATTCATGTCATATTTGATGATACCTTTGCTTTGTCATTATATCTGCAATACCATCTGCAGCTATAACATGCCTGATTTTTTTAATGGTATCTGTTAAGCCCTTACTATGCGTTCTAAGAGCTGTTCTAAGAGCTGGGGTACATACAAGTTAATCAGGTCATATACAGTTCCTGACCCATTGGGGCTTCACAGTCTAAGTAGGAAGGAGAACAGGCACTGAATCCCTATTTTACAGTTGAGGAAACTGAAATGCAGAGATTTAAAGTGATATGCCCAAAGTCACACAGCAGGCAAGCGGTGGAGCAGGGAATAGAACCCAGGTCCTCTGGATCCCCGGCCTGGGCTTTATCCACTTGGCCATGCTGCTTCCCGTGGAATAGGGGAGTATCAAGTAAGTTCACTGTGGGTGGGGAACGTGTCTACCAACTCTCAAATTTTACTCTCCCAAGTGCTTAGTATGGTGCTTTGCACACAGTAATTGCTCAGTAAAGACCACTGATTGCCTGAATACTGAAGATTGACTACAGAGCTGACTACAAGTCTTTACTCCCCAACAAAACTTCCTTACAAGCTTCTCATTCCCCCAAAGGTTGTTTCCCTTAGCAACAGGCCAGAAGCACATTTGCTTTTATAACAGGATGATCACTATGGCCCACTAACTCAACTTTATGGTATATATTTAGTGGGGTTCGTTTTACTGGAGCGGAGTCAAGAGCCTGCCTCCTGCATTCTATATTAGCATGGATTTGTGGGTTGCCTTTGGGTTGATTTGCCAGTCCTTGATTTTTGCATAATCCATACTCCCATTCATGCCTAATTTAAAACAACTACCTGGGATTTTAATTTTAAAAAATCTTTCTTAAGCTCCCTCCAATAAAGAGTTTGCCAAATACAACTGAGCTTATAAAGGAGGAAAGGGAAGAATACAACATTTTCTCTGTAGCTATTTTACTTAATAAAGGTAGAGTCCTTCTCTCCCATGTGTATTGGCACTGAACATCAAAAGATGCTTTGACTTTTAAAGACATTCCTTTCCAAATGTGGAAAAGTCTAATTACAAAAGTGTGATAGCTGTTCAGCTAGAAGTGGCCAAAAGCAAGGACTTCCGCAGGCAGCTCGTCTATGCCTCACAGAATCTGGCTAGCTCCTTCTCAGGCCCCCAACTTCCCTCTTCATTCATTCAACCATTCATTCAACTGTATTTATTGAGCACTTACTGTATGCAGAGCCCTGTACTAAACGCTTGGGAAGTACAGATCGCCAACATATAGAGACGGACCCTACCCAACAACGGACTCACATGCCAAGTTCCCCTGGTTTCCCAGTGTGGCTACTCTCTAATATCGCATTTCAGTTGGCTTCACCTCCCCTTCTAGACTGTAAGACCTTGGTAAACCTTGGTAAACATGCCTACCAACTCTGTTGCACTGGGCTCTTCCTAGCGCTTAGTATAGTGCTCTACACACACAAAGCACTCAATAAATATAACTGATTGACCAAGGCTTCTGTTACTTCCCCGGCTGCCACCCCCACTATAATTTGTACATTAGGAGGAAGCTCCCTCCTCCCTAATCCTATCAGTCGATCAATGGCATTTATTGAGTGTTTACTGTGTGCGGTGCCCTGGACTAAGTGCTGGGGAGAGTATAATACAAGAGTTGGTAGAAATGATCCCTGCCTTCAAGGAGCTTATGATCTAGTGATTTTACAAGCTCCTCTGGCTAAAACCAGCTCATTTCATTTAATTAGTCGATTGATCAATGGCATTTACTGAGCGCTTACTATGTGGAGAGCACCTTAATTGATGTGGCCTTCTATCCAGGAAAACATTAGAGAAGCATCACCACAAACAATGGAACTAATGTCCAACTTGGAATGTAATGTCTATGGCTGTCTCTGAACAGTGACAGGAATTTCCTGCGGAATCAGCCTTGTTTTCTAAATGAACAAACTGACCCCAAATGAACTAGCTGGATATTTTACTGTTGCCTAAAAACCCAACCCAAAAGCTTCCAGACAGTATTCATGGCTTGGCTTCAACTGGACTATGGTGTTGGACTACAGTCAAGGGGAAACCAAAACTCTCAGTCCTTTTAGAGCAAATACCCAGGGAATTCAGACATATTTAATAGGCTTTACTGTTCATGGCAAACTGAACTTATGTCCCTGATGAAAACTTATGTCCCTGATGAAAATGCAATTAAATACATAATTGGTTGGGGAAAATATTTATAATCAATCAATGGTATTTACTGAGCGCTTACTGTGTTCAGGGCACTGTACTACACACTTGGGAGAACCAATACAAGAGAGCTGATAGACATGTTTCTTGCTCACAAAGAGCTGTCAGTCTAGAGGGGGAAGACAGACATCAATATAAATAAATGAATCGGGGACAGGTATAAAAGTGCTGCGGAGATGAGAGTGGAGTGAATATCAGGTGACTAAAGGGTACAGATTCATGTGCACAGGCAATTCATAAAGGAAAAAAGTAGGGGAAATGAGGACTGAGTTGGGAAAGGCCCCTTGGAAGAGATGTGATTTCAATAAGGCTTTGTGGGTGGGGATAGCAGACAGAAGTATGGACTGCAGAGGGGAGAGACAGAGGGAAGGAAAGTCAGCAAGGAGGTTGATGCAATAGTCAAGACAGGATCAGATATATGCTTGGACCAGTGTAGTAGCAGTTTGGATGGAGAGGAAATGGCAGATTTTAGTGCTGTTGTTAAGGTAGAACCGACAAGATTTAGTGACATTGAATATGTGGGTTGAATTATACTGTGATAGTGTGTGTGCTGAATACTTGTGTGATACAGAGGATAGTGGTGTTTTCTATAGAGATGGGAAAGATGGGGAGGACACGTTACAATAATACCTTGAATTTGTGTAACCATTTTGTTTTCCAAAGCATTTTCACACCATTTGCCTAATTTTACCCTCACATTGTGTCTGAGGGATAGGAAGAGGCTGTTATTAGTAGCCCCATTTTACAGATGAGGAATGAAAGTTACACTGGAACTGTGAATACATATAATTGATGAGAGCAGTGATGGGATAAGGAAATTCTGGGAGACATGAAAGAACCAGCATAAAAAGTTTCAAGAATTCTATGACTGCAGAAAGACCTGCATTACTTAAATAATCAAAACAATCACAAGAAAAATAAATAGGGGTCTTTTAGAAATGAATCCATTAACACATCACACTTCTAGACTGTGAGCCCGCTGTTGGGTAGGGACTGTCTCTATGCGTTGCCGACTTGTACTTCCCAAACGCTTAGTACAGTGCTCTGCACATAGTAAGCGCTCAATAAATATGACTAATTGATTGATTGATCACATGTACCATGTGATGATATTAGGTTTTAATTTTTGTTATATATTACCCAATTACTACGTTCTTATTTTGTTCAGTTAAAATTCAGATTATTTCAGAGCAACTTTAAGAAAAATAGGACTTAAAAATCATTTCACCAAAAATAATTCAGTTAGGAACATATATACTGGGTCCACCCTCCTCTATCAAGGCACCTCTACTCCCTCTCAGATTCTCCGTATCATTAAGATAAGCAAACACACCTGAAGTTCCCTCAAAAAGAGTCTTATGAAAACCAAGTTTCCAAGAAACAGAAAGAAGAGCCAGAACAAACTGGGTTTATATTATGGCTTGCCACATTACTTCTTTTTGGTAAAATGCACATGTTGCAGCTGTCTTAGAAGAAAATGAAAATAACAATTATGATTTTGATTATTTAGCAGTGAATCACCTCACATGCAACTCTTTGGAATGTGGCCCCAGTCAACGCATGTACCTGGTAGGAGTTAGATAGATGAATGCTAGACCTGCTCGCTGAAATACTGAATAATGAAAAGGAGCCCATAGACTTGTCTATTGAAATCCCACCTTCCTATGCACTTGAACTGTTCTATGTTATTTATTCGTGCTGTCTGCGGACTAGAGTCACCCACGCAACCCAAGTTAGAAAGCAAAAACCACTCAGCTCTTTGCCTTGTCAAAGTATTTGACAAACACCCTACAGTTCTTGGATGCCAAATAAAAATGGCCTAATTTTTGTGCAGCTGGTCTTCAGCAGAGCTCTCTTTTCCTAATGAAGTGATAATGTTTAAATACAAAGAGACAATTCAAATTAAATTAAAATTAAACTTCTTTCCATCCCACATAGGAGCTAAACAAGGGGAAGAGCTCAGAGAAACTTAGGCAAAGAAGTTTCATGCCATAATAAATGCAACCATCAGCATCAAAACTTAACACATCTTGGAGGCCTGCCAAGTCATGATCTTCCACTTCATTATACCCCAACGCCCCAACTCACTCCCTTTGCCCTACCCCCTTGCTCACCCCACAGCATTTGTGTATATATGTACATATCTATAATTTTATTTATTTATATTAATGCCTGTATACTTGTTTTGATGTGTGTATATATCTATAATTCCATTTATTTATACTGATGCCACTGATGTCTGTTTACTTGTTTTGATGTCTGTCTCAGCATGTCTCAGCATTGGCATGTCTTCAAATATATCCTATCTCTAGCAACGCCCCTATACATATTCTCAGCAGACGAACCAAAAGAAATGATAAAAATTTTAGACAGCAAGCACAAAAATATCGCTGAAGATCTTTTTTTTTGGACAGGAAATTCACTGACCAGGAACATAGTGTACAACGAGCAAGATTTCCCTTCTCTCCAGCATTTACTGTATCTTCAATTGAAATCAACACAAAATAACAGCGAATGCCATTACATTTTTAATACTGCCCCTGTGTCCACTAAAAGGTTGACTGAGAAGCTGTTAACTTTGATTTACTCGACTCTGTCAAGTGAAAGTTGGGACCAAATTCAAAGCTTGTTTTTGAGGGAGAGGTGGGGGTGTGGGTGTGGGGGGAGGACGTAGGCAGTGTTAAAACTCAAACTCAACATCTAAATAACCCAGGAGAAATCAAGCTGAATCGTAAACATGCAAAGTCACAAAATTCCAGAGAAAGACAGGCCTCAGAGGAAAACAAAGGGATACCTACTTTCGGCTGTTAGAAGTCCTAGTAGAAAGGCAGCATTGGACAAACACACAGTATTATTTCAGAACAAGTAATTAGTAAGTCCCACAATAGCACAATAGCCCAACCATAAATAGCATTATTCTACATATTTCAATAAGATATAGATCTTGAGGTCCGAATTTTGACTTTTCGGCTAGCAAGAATGACATCAAAATACTGAAACTTGGATTAAATCCAATCCTCTGAAGCATTCTGCTTCATTCTTATCCTAGCAAAGGGCTAATAAAATAGAATTCATTGTTCAGATAGAAAAGACAAACATTAAGTTACTGCATGTGACGTAAAGGATACATCTAGTCCAGCTATGCTTTTCTCTAGGTACCAAACCAGGAGGTCAATTTATTTTACGTTTCTAAGTTTTGGCCATAAAAAGGAATTATTTACTCAAATTAAAAGCCACTCTCTCATCTACCCTACAATCACCATTTGCTCACCGCTGTATAATAGCTAAGATTTTGGAATTGATGCATGTGTGGCTTCTATATGGTAACACATAACAGTACTCAGACTTCAAAATAAAATGCTCAGGAAATGCTGCAAGAAGCTGATGTTTTGCAAGGCAGAGCTAAATATACACATATTTGAAGATACTGATGTATAACCTTTTCAGATAGCCTACTGCAAAAAAACCCACCGAAACTAACATACCATTATAAGGAGAAAAATACACTGAAATGTGACTGCCTTATCAAATCAGAATATGACATAAATTTAATACTGAGGTTTATTCTCCAAAACAGATAAGTAATTTGGAGTTGTAAAATTGGAACATCAGCCTTTCTTTGACTTTTTTTGCCTGGCATGTGGGCAGCACTGTTTAACACAATTCAATGGTTGACCTCTGAGTAATAGTCAATATTAGATGATCCGTTTTCTGAATATCTTCTGTCACCCTCTGAGCCAATATTACAGTTCATACCTCAATGAAGGTGGTGGCTTGTCCTCCATTCATTCAATCATATTTTTTGAGTACTTATTGGGTGCAGAGCATTGTACTAAGCACTTGGGAGAGTACAATATAACAATAAACAGACACATTCCCTGCCCACAACGAGTTTACTGACCAGAGGGATGAACTTTCAGTCTAGACTATAAACTCACTGTGGACAGGGAATGAGTTTGCCAATTCTGTTTTACTAAACTCTCCCAAGCTCTCAATACAGTGCTCTGCACACAGTAAGTGCTCAAAAAATACCACTGACTAAGTTTTTACTACATGACTAATATGCTTTTGATGCTCTTGAATCATTAGGACCAAAAAAATGATTAAGTGATAAATTCACTCTAACTTGATGTTCAGATATTTCAGGAAAAACAAACCAACAAAACCCTACTGGTTTGCCTGATACAGACAGTATATTTGGGATAGGAGTAGGTTATTTAAATTACTTTAACTATATCATTTTCCAACACCTTTCTCCTGTGAGTTTTGGGATTAGTTTCTGTGGCAGTTTATAAAGAGGGTTTGCTAAAGTTTCTGGGATTTATAAATCATCAATTAATCCTCTACGTTAAAGGAAACCCCTGACCGTGGAAATCATCACAGTCCACCGAGATTTCTTTATCTTAATGGCACTACCTGTCTGAAAGAAACAAAAACGTAAAGGGACAATGAAGGAGGAGGAAAAGAAAGCCCTTCAGCAAGAATCATGGACAATGCCTTTGTTAAAAGAAAGAGGGAGAGAGAAGAAAGATGAAGAGGGAGGAATGATAAAAAAGAGGCAAAATTAGAGGAGAGTGAGAATGAGGAAAAAATAGAGAGGAAAACTCGAAGGCAGGTCTGAGAACCCTGCTAAAACTGTCCCTGGCCCCTTAGTGCTGAAGTTTCAGAAGGCTGACTGCTCTGCTGATACAGTGAAGGGAGGTGGGTTGGTGGACTTTGTCTCTAGGTGTGGTACTTGTTAAATGCTTACTATGTACCAATCACTGTACTAAGTGCTGGGGTAGATACAAGACAATCATGTTGGACAGAGTGTCTGTCCCAAATGGGGCTCACGGTATAAGTATTGAATCCCCAATTTATAGAAGAGGAAACTGAGGCCCAAGGAAATTAAATGACTTGCCCAAGGTTACACAGCAGGCAAGTAGAATCCAGGCCCGTGTTCTTTCCACTAGGCCTCACTATTTTCCTGTCTAAAATACTCCTGAAACTTTTATTTCCAGCTATCAACTCTCTGACACCATCAATATTCAAAAGAGGAAGAGGCATGTGCCACTGATGTGAGTAATGAATTGCAGGACTGACCAATTCCTAGAACAAGAAATATGAAACTGGAGTCTTGCTACACTGAAATTGATAAAAGCGTCCTTAGGTATTATGCAAATGGTCTTTGCAAATATCCACTTGGAGGGGACTGAAAATGAAGGACTGTAATGAAAAGATGTAGAATGCATTCAGTCTATTTCCACAAAAAATGGAAGTGACCACTTCTTCCAGATCCTCACTGAGGGCTCACTCGTCCAAGTTGGGGTCAGAATATATTTGGAAAATGAGAAAAAAAATCTCAAAAAGCCATTAAGGATATTTTACTGTAGAATAATGTTCCTCATTAGTGTGATTGTGTGGTTTACAAAATGGCAATCCTCAGAAAGGAAACAAAGGAAAGAATCTCAAATTGAAGAAAAATATCCCAAAGGGAAAGGAGTGGAGAAAATGGAAATGATACCATGACATATGGAATGGCCACCAGCTGAAAAAAAAATGGTAATGACTGAATTTGGGACCCACTCCATCAGTCGTTTGAAAAGTTCTGGGGCAGATTGAGATTTCAAAGAAATGTGGCTCATGGTTCCCTAAAAGAACATTTTCGGCATTGAATACAGTATAAAAATAGTTCTACAATTTAATTTACATCTTCAATTTACGTGCCACCCTACAAAGAGATGAAAATATAGCAAAATCTAAAAGTGTATTGGGGAAAAAAAAGAATATCAGAGAAGTAAGCTTTAGCTCAAGTACCTGAGGAAGTAGGGTCTTCAGAGAAGTCTGGCAGTTCTTCAGGTGGATCCCCATAGAATGAATTGAATTTGTGACTTGATACAGCAGCTAGTACTGCTCCCTGAAAAAACAGATAAGAGTTTGAATGAAAACTCTAAATATACTAAACACTAAATATAAACAAAAAGAATCAACAGGAAAATAATTATTTTGTGTATTCTGGAAGCCAAAAATGTTGAAGACATTTAGATCCTGTATACACATACATGTACATATACACACACATGTAGTTACATAGCTAAAGAAGGAGATTGCCAGATTATGGACAAATACGATTTTTCTAAAATGTTACACTCAAACATTTTTCAATTTTGAGATTGTCATAACACTTTTTAAAACATACTTTTTAAAAAATGAATGAGAATTTCTCTGATGTTACCAGTTTCTGGAATTAAATGAACACTGCAAGTACAAAATTCTAGGCTATCAACAGCAGCAATAAATAAATTGTACACCCCATGTAAAGTAGTTAGTTCTTTAGTTTTCCATCATTGTCGGGTTCCTTTCCTTTAATTTGAAACACCAACACACAACAAAAAGAGAAAAACAACTACAGTGGAATTTTTAGGTGGAATTAACACTACCATTTTCCTGAAAAGTCCTCAGAGTTACTAGTCTAGAGTTAATGGGTGAAAAGACATTTATCAATATTTTTTAACCTAGAACTCTCCTGTTATTGAAAGGGAGATGGCTAAGAAAAGTAGACTGGAGTCCTTGAAGGTAAAGAGAAGGAAGGTCCTGAATTTGGGCTGGAGGTGTCCCTCTAGACTGTAAGCCAATTTGTGGGCAGAGAATGCGCCTATTCATTGTTATATTGTACTCTGCACACAGTAAGCACTTAATTATACAATGATGGTATTTGTTAAGTGCTTACTATGTGTCAAGCACCGTTCTAAGCTCAGGGGTGGATACAAGCACCAACAAGGGTTGGACACGGTCCCTGTCCCAGATTGGGCTCACAGTCTCTAGCCCCATTTTACAGATGAGGTATTCATTCATTCATTCATTCAATCGTATTTATTGAGCGCTTACTGTGTGCAGAGCACTGTACTAAGCGCTTGGGAAGTACAAGTTGGCAACATATGGAGACGGTCCCTACCCAACAACGGGCTCACAGTCTAGAAGGGGGAGACAGACAACAAAACAAAACATGAGGACAGCTGTCAAGTCATCAGAATAAATAGAACTAAAGCTAGATGCACATCATTAACAAAATAAATAGAATAGTAAGCATGTACAAGTAAAATAAATAGAGCAATAAATCTGTACAAACATATATACAGGTGCTGTGGGGAAGGGAAGGAGGTAGGGCGGGGGGGGAGGGGGAGTGGAAAGAGGGGGCTCAGTCTGGGAAGGTTTCCTGGTATTCATTATTCAATTGTATTTATTGAGCAATTACAGTGTGCAAAGCACTGTACTAAGTGCTTGGGAGAGTGCAATATAACAACAAACACATTCCTGCCCACAATGAGCTCACAGTCTACAGGTCTAGAGTGGGAGACAGACATTAATGTAAATAAGCAGATAAATAAGTCAATAAATAAATTACAGCTAGATACAGATATACACGTATGTGCTGTGGGGATGGGAGAGAGGATTGAATGAAGGAGCAAGTAAGAGTGGCACAGAAGGGAGTGGGAGGAGAGGAGAGCTCAGTCAGGGAAGGCTTCTTGGAGGAGATGTGCCTTCAATATGGTTTTGAAGTGGGGGAGAGCAATTATCTGTTTGATATGAGGAGGGAGAGCATTCCAAGCCAGTGGTAGGAGGTGGGCGAGAGGTTGGCGGCGAAATGGACAAGATCTCGGGCACAGATAAGTTAGGCGACTTGCCCAGACAAGTGGTAGAGGTGGGATTAGAACCCATGACCCTCTGACTCCCAGGCCTGGACTCTATCCGTTATGCCATGGTGCTCCTCATTGACTGACTCTCTGCAAGAGGATCTGGTCAGGGTCAGGATCTGCCAGTCAGGGTCTGTGCTTGAGGGCTGAATTCCCTGCCTTGGGGTTTCAGATCAAAGTGAAGTGGGGAGAACTCCAGTTAGACCACAGATGGGGATGGGGTGTGATTCTGATCTGGAGTCACTTCTTGGCTGGGAATCCCTGAGGGCTTAACTTGTATAGCCATTTTCCTTCCTCTCACCCAGCTTGCCTTGTTCCTCTTCAAACTTGGAGCTGTTCTCAAAGGCCAAAGGTTGGTGTGGTGGGTGAAAACAATGGCCTTACGCCTATGGCTCTCCGGCTCTGGAGGCCATCACTCCCATGGCCTCTGTAGAGTTGGTACCCTCACATACAAACAAAACGGACATTAGCGCCAATGCAAGGAAAATATGGTCTAAATAACCCAGAGACTATGTGGAGAGACAAGAGGCACAGGGTGAAGTGCCTCTGAAAATGTCAAAAAGAATTAGATACAATATATTGATTAAATGAGAGTGAGGAGGAAATGGCAATATGAGCAGAATTTCTGGTATTTTCCTTCAAACATCCAGAGAGACTAATGAAAAACAGCTGGGAGAGGTCTAAAAGTTATCGAGAAAAAAACAAGACTTTGGGTAATGCAAAGGAATTTCTCAGTGTAGCTTTCAGTCAGTCGGCTTTATGTTTATTTGCTTAAACAAAAATCCCTCCATAACTTAAAAAAACAAAAGGCCAAAAAGATACCATAATAAGATTTTCGATTTATAGGGATGCAGTCTTTTTTGCACACAAAAAAACACAGTAGTTGGGTTCTTGAAGAACCTCCTGTTTTGGGAAAACTGTGCTGGAGTGACCTATGATTCAATGGGAATTAGTAGGTTACGTTTCCTCCTACACTGTATCTCTCCTTGTTCCAACAAGTGGATCGCATTATACCAGAAAAGATTTGTTGTGGGAAGAATGTTTTCTAAAACTTCCACATAATTATGTCCAGATTGTGTGATAAAAACACACCTTGCAGCAGAAGTGGATTTGAATATTATGAATAATGGTGGTTGTCCAATCCAATTATTCCCCAGAGTTTCAAACTCCAGTCGAAAAGAATTATTTTTCCTACCTGCCTTTACTTCTTCCTAACCACACCAGACCTCCCTCGTCATTCTAAACCTAAAACCGGAAGAAGCCTCCCACTGTTTCCCGTTAGCTGAAACTCAGTTATCTAACTATGGTGTGATAGTAGACACTTTTCCAATCAATCAAACGTATTTATTGAGAGCTTAGTGTGTGCAGAGAACTGTACTAACTGCTTGGGAGAGTAAAATATAACAGAGGTGGTAGGCATGTTCTCTGCCTGCAACGAGCGCACATGGTCTAGTAGAAAGAGGAAGGGCCTCGGAATTAGAGGACCTGTGTTCTAATCATGACTCTCCCAACTGCCTGCTGTGCAACCTTGGAGAGTCACTTAATTTCTCTGTGCCTCAGTTTCCTCAACTGCAGAATGGAGATTAAATCCTACTCCTTGTAAATCCTATTTACAACGTGAGCCCCATGTGGAGCAGGACTGTGTCCAATATGATAAGCTTGTTTCTACCCCAGCACTGATAACAGTGCTTGACACATAGCAAGTGCTTAACAAATACTATTTAAAAAACAACAGAAAAGCCCCAGTGACCCTACAGTCTAGCGGGGGAGACAGATATTAATATAAATAATGGATATGCACATGAGTGCTGCGGGGCTGAGGGAGGGGTTAATAAAGGAGAAAAGGGGGTGCTGAGGGGCCTATAATTACTGCCTAACTGGGCAAGGGCTTTACCTGAGAGGTGACCAGAGTCAAAACTGCAGAGAGATTTATGTTCTAGAGACTCTGCACTTCCTGAGGTGACTCTAGGGTGCTAGGCTAGTCCTACTCAAATGTCGCTGGTCCTCTTCCCCTCTTCAAGGGCTGACAGTTGCCCAGCTTAAGGGCTGCTGCCAAACACGCGAACAGGCCCAGGAGTGGCCAAGCAGCCACTCATAAGACGTGATGTCGCAGGCCGCCAACCGTTCAGGCACATGAACCATCCACCATACCGGCACTCCCATGTCCTCTCAATTACCATCCTTCCTTAACAAGGATGCAGCGATTTGGAGAGGAGAGGCAAAGAAGATGGCACCACAGCCCTCATAATACCACAGCACAGCTTTGCATGTAATGGAACTTTTATGATTTCCACAGCCAAGCATCACCCTAGGCCATTTCTGCATTTAAAAAAATGCAGAGGGGGAGGGGGACAACCCCATGGGAAACTTCCTCAGTTCAATGCTGAGAAACCCTTTTGAGATTTGGGAGTTCACCTATTAAATGAACAAACATTCACAAGGACAAAAATACCCTCGCATTTGAAGGCAAATTTAGAAAGTCCTCATAAATAATATCTTCTGACAACTGAAGTAGCTGACAAAGCTAGGTCACTTGGCCGGAGATTTCTAACATTTACTCTGTCTTGTACTATATTTGTTCAGTAGTTTATTAAGGCAAAGGAATAAAGTGGACTAAGTTCCCATGGGTAATAAACCAGCAATGATTGTTTTAAGCCAAGAATGTGAGAGCAGGAACAAATTACTTGCTAAACAAATGAAAGTTTTCATACTACAGCAGGAAAGCCTACTTGGCTACTTATCCAACTCTAATTTACATATTTACTTGCTATTATACAAGTGTTTGTGGTGTGAATATGAGTTTTCTGGTATTCTGATTTCTAAGTCATATAATGTCAAATAAGAATCAAATGCTATAGAATGAGTTCATTAAATAGAAAACTACGTTTTGATTGAAAATGAATCTCAAGATTAATCCAGTCACACACATAAATCTTGTTTACTAACTTGACAACTAGCTTTCTTTCTCTGTATAGGTTTCCCTGAATTCCAGATCTTGAGACAACTCATGCTATGAGAAGTAGCTCTACCTGTTCCCAAATAAAGAAGTAGTTTTCTCAATTTTTTATTCTGGAAGGGCCTCCTGCCAGCAACAGTAAAATACCCCATACTGAAAAAGAAAAAGCTATCTATCAGGGGGATTTGGGTGATGTTCAATGCTCTCTATGAAGGCCTGGAACTTGATAATCTTAATGGGAAATCCTTTTTGGCCTACTAATATCTTCGGCAGAGGGTACAGATTCAACTGTAATGAGAACCTAATTCCTTTTATCCTTGTGATGAAGTGTCACAGAATCTTACAGCAGGGAAAGGAAGAGAATAAGCAATCCAGTCCAACCTTTGCCTCTAAGCTGAAGGATATCTGAATCACCTGATCTCTTCACCAGGATGAAAGGTTACTATTCTTTTTTTTTTTTAAAGGTATTTGTTAAGTGCTTATTATGTGACAGGCACTGTACTAAGTGTTGGGGTAGATACAAGCTAATCAGGCTGGATATAGTCCCTGTCCCACATGGGGCTTCACTATACCGTAAGCTCATCGTGAGCAGGGAATGTGTCTGTTTATTGTTGTACTGTACTCTCCCAAGCGCTTAGTACAGTGCTCTGCACACAGTAAGAGCTCAATAAATACCACTGGATGAATGAATTTTCAGACGAGGTAACTGACGTACAGGAGAAGTTAAGTGACTTGCCCAAGGTCACACAGCAGACAAGTGGCAGAGCTGGGATTAGAAGCCAGGTCCTTCTGACTCTCAGACCCATGTACCTTCTAAGCCTCGCTGCTTCTTTTTAATCACAGTTCAAAGGTAAATTCTTTTGCTAGATTTGCTTGCTCCTCTGAAGGGAATTAGAGCAAATGGCCAACTTCCCTCGAGAATCCCTTCATTAACAGGTCACTTCTTAGCTTCCCCGTCTGCCTTCTGCCATTCAGAGTGCTCCAGGAGAACTGAATTTTGACCTACTGAATAGTTGTTTAGTACCTGAATGGTAAAGGATTCCTAGGCTCAGCTTCTGCAATTTTGAAGCCACATGGCCTAGTGAATAGAGCTCAGGCCTGGAAGTCAGAAGGACCTGGGTTCTAATTCTGGCTCCGCTAAATGTATGCTATGTGACACTGAACATGTCACTTAACTTCTCTCTGCCTCAGTTCCTTCATCTGTAAAATGGGGATTAAGAGTGTGAGCTTCATTTGGGATAGGGACTGTGTTCAACCTGATTAACTTATATCTATCCCAGCGCTTAGAACAGTGCTTGGCACATAGTAAGTGCTTAACAAGTACCAAAATTATTATTATTGATTCTTCCAGTGTATTATGAAGCTGAAACTAAACTCCATTGCTCAGCAGAATTCTAAAGTGAAATGGGGTGACAATTCTCCATTGGCAAGGTGGAAAGCTTGCTTAGAAGCTCTGTCAAAGAAATCCTGTTAAATGATGTATGCCAAGCATTAGACATCCAACTGAAACTCCAACAGGAGCTCAATAAAACCACAAGTCCCTTTAATTGACCTCACTATTTCATGCATGGCAAGACATGACATTTTGTGAATGGAAATCGGGGATAATTTGTGGGAACAGAAATGACTTAGTCAAAATACTTGTGGTTTGTGCTATGGGCTTGCTTTGTGCCAGGCCATGTGCTAAATGCTGGGACAGACACAAGATAATCAAAATGGCTACAGCCCCTACCCCAAAAGGAGTTCGCAGTCTAACAGTCACAATGCTAGACTGTTCCCAATGCAACACTTATATGACACTACCACAGTGCCAGCAGTTTAAGAAAAAGCCCATGCCTATAGCTAAGAATCAATCCTTGATTTCTTTCAGAAAAATAAATAATTTTCCCTTCACACTTCCTGCTCTTTTTTCATGACAACTTTACATCTGTCTGAAAAACTTGCTCCTGGACCCTCATCATGGGAGGGAAAGGGGGCTGGGAGTCAGCTAATGGGAGTGGAAACCTCAAAGATGGGAGCTGCTGTCACTGCAACTATGTTAGGGGGAACTTGGAATAACATGGGGGAGGCTGGTGGGCTTTGGGTGGAAAAGAGGGGAAAATTCTGGGTAGAACACAGGGATTCGGAGCAGTAAATAAGAGGGAGTGGGGGAAATCAACCAGTGGTATTTATTGAGCACTTACTATGTGCAGAACACTCTACTAAGGACTTGGGAGAATGCAAGACAACAGAATTAGCAGACACGTTCCCTGCCCAAAATGGTGCTTACAGTCTACAGCGGGGAAAGGACAATAGGCTGGCAAAGAAGGATTTGGAAAAAGACTCTCAACCGCGAAATGACACATTCTAAATAACTACTTTAGTTTGATTCTTGAATTTTGGCTGCCAGCTTTTTACCTTTAGTTTCCGCCTTGCATTGAACTTCCTCAGTTGCTCTACTGTTTCTGGAAGATGAATCTTGTATGCATAACGGTCTCTCTCCTATAAGAAACAGAAATATTTTATGGTTCTAGAACCACCTGAAAAAATGTCATTAAAACAAACTACAGTGCCTAAGTATTGAAAAATAAAATTGAAATTTGGTTCTCAATCATATTATGGATGCTAAATAGCTCAATCTCATGATGAAAGGAGAAAAATTTTGTGGCAAACCACTCGAATAGCAAAAAGGGGAGGGGAGATTACTTTTTCAATCAAAATTCAGTTTTATCATTAGGTGGCTATAACAAATATCACCAAACACAAATAAATAAGGTAATAGATAATAAGTGCTAAAGAGTTTAATGTGATGGCATGATGATGAAGGTAGAAGATTAACCAAGAAAGGGCTCCTGGGTTAGGAAGAACTAGGTTAAGAGGTCTCAAAGGTGGAATGGAATCTGGTTTGTCAAACTGGAGTTGGGAGGTCTCCATGTGGAGGTAAAGGTGTGAGAAATGGGTCAGAGATGGAAAAAGCATGAACGAGACACAGTCAGAAAAATAATTTGTGAGTATGTGTGTATATATGTCCAAATTAATATATGGCTCATATATGGGGAGGTCTGGGGACAGGAAAGGGAAAGGTCCTTCTGTTTGAAGTTCCTGCACTACTTTTTTTTCTTTTTTGGGGAGCATTCACTCGTTCTCAATGAATACTTTTTGATTCTGATGCACAGACCTTGCCATTCAAGGACTTTTCCCTTCCCGTATAATATTTTGTTAAGGAGTTAGGGGATTCTGCAAGGAGAATCAAGGAACCATTAATGAGAAGATTCAGCCAAGCCCAAGCAATTAAAACTTGTCCAGAAACACCAAAAAAGTGTAAAATACTTCCAACTCTCCTATAACCCAGCATTACCAAAATAAAACCAAACAAAGGAAATACAATGGGAGCTGAAAAGCACTGTTTGTCAACAAGATGTTTCTTATATTAGAAAGGAGCTACTGATGTGAAATGCTGGAGACACAAGAATAGAACAAACTGGCTAATTTGAATTCTTGAATTGTGTGCCGGAGTCACAGATTTTACTTTGCCTAATAACCTCAGATTATATTTTCCCTAAAAAGTCAAACACCACAAATCCCCAGGGTGATGCTTATATCGATGGGTTTATTTCTGTACCTTAAGCCAAGGATGATTCAGGGCCTCGTAAACGGTTATCCTTTCAGCTGGATCGAGCATAAGCATACGGCGCACGAGATCTTTGGCGCTTTCAGAGATGTGGCTCCACTGTCTGGGATTCATCTGAAAAAGGGAGCAGGACAAATTATACAATGCCTTGAATAATGCAGACTTTTCCAATGAGAGAAGTCAATTATGATTACCCAATATTTCCCCAAAGACATGGATTCTTGAGTAGCAAACAGTAAATTTAAAAAATGCCCCAAGAGTTCTTATCCTGTTTGCTATCTAAAGATATAATTCAAAAAAGGCAACAACATTGTGAATCATCTTATTCCTCTTTCATCATTCAGGAGACTTGTCCAATTTTAGGAATGCTTCACTTATGGAATTTTCCCAATTGGGAACTTAATAAGTGATCACTATGAGAACTTTGAATTTTTAGATGCCAGGTATTTTTAGTTCAGGCGTTCATTATTTTTTTTTCTGGCTTGTAGATCTTGCCTGGAGACTGAACCCCCTGGCAAAAGGAATATTTGGATCCACTAAGAAGAGCAAGAACCATCTTGTGAACAAAGGATTATTCAGGATTGTATTTGTTCGTTTCTTCATTTCAAGCTGGAGCCCAAATATTAATGTGTCCATGGGCTTTTTTGGTTAGAGTGAAACATTTTAGTGTTTCATCAAAGCAAAAAGACTTCAAAAAATGACCAAATATGGATTTTTTTCAAGTGACTTTTCTTCCTGGAATTAGACAGATGCCTCTTGTCTTGTCATGACATCGATGTTGACAATGGTTCAAGAGAGGCTGCAATCAAGTGACAGTTTTTGCCTTCTATTTCCTTACGCCTGCCAACATAATTAACCCACTCAAATACGTCACGTGAGTTAAGGCGCTGTTGCTTCACTTGCACGACGACAATAAGAAGAAGCACAAAAGAGGCTGACATAATTATTGCCCACTCTTGCAGATGGATGTAGTGGACAGAGCATGGGCTTGGGAGTCAGAAGTTCATGGGTTCTAATCCTGAGTCTGCCACTGTCTGCTGTATGACCTTGGGCAGGTCACTAAACTTCTCTATGCCTCAGTTACCTCATCTGTAAAATGGGGACTGAGACTGTGAGCCCCACGTGGAACAGGGGCTGTGTCCAACCCAATTTGCGTGTATCCACCCCAGTGCTTAGCACAGTACCTGGCACATAGTAAGCGCTCAAACACACACCACAATTACTATTATTATTATTACAGACAATTGGACTATTCGTAAAGCAGGAAAGCCTCTGGAGAGATAATTGCCCTACCGCTAGAATGGGTAAACGGCTGAATAGTTATCTGATCTTTTCTCACAGGACTTCTGAAACAGGGGACATCACATCTCCAGGGCTAGCTATTCCCGTGTTTCGTCATCTCAAGAATTAAGGTGTTCTCCCTATTAAAGTTTGTTTAGTCCAAATGTACTATTCTCTTTTTTCAAGAAGAACTGATCAATATCACTGCCATATACCCTTTTATATACTTAAAGTGAGTTATTACCCCTAAGCCTCTGGGTCCGGCATGCTTAACAATCCCAATTTACTTCAATTTTCTTTTAAGGGCCTAGGGAACCACTGAATTGTTATTGCTACTCTTGTCTGGACCCCCTCCAATCATTTTACAGTGCTGTGATCAAAAGTAGATATAATGCTTAAATACGAGGCCGAGGCAGCTATCTCAATGCTAACAAATTAGGCTCCTGTTGAAACATCCCAAGTCTACATGTGCTTCCCCATCCCCCCCAGCAAATGGTATTACATAGACTCAGGCACACTTTGCATGGACAATGACCTCTGGTCTTTGGGGTTTTCTTGGATATACTTTGTGTGGAGCTAGTGTCCTGTATTTATGTGGTTGATTTCTCATCCCTAAATGCACCCACGCATCCTGTTTGGATTCCATTCTGCAGCTCCATTTTTCCAAGCTGCATCACTTTGGAATCTATCTCCGTCTTCCAAAGCATTGGCAATTCTGCTTAGTTTAGTACTGTGCAAACTTAAAAGCATTTTCCCTACTCCTTTCTTCAGGACACTAATAGACATCGAAAGGGGTGCCAATCCCTGTGGATCACAATTTGACAGGCCACTCCCAGCCGAAACTGACCCACTGGTAATCACTCTTTGAAAATAACTTGAATGGTATTGTTGCAACTTGACCCCTTTTTTTCTAGCTTGTCAATCAGCTGTTCTGGAACAGTATCTAAAATCTTACTCAAGGCTAGCCGAATGCCACTATTGCATCACCCTTGCCTATGTGATCTGGCAGTTAACTATAAGAGGAGACTAAACTTGTCGGGGAAAATATGCTTTCCTCTGAGTCAAAGAGGTCTTTATTTAGTATCTAGACTTTATCTAATATCCGGACTCTAGACTGTAGGCTCACTGTGGGCAGGGAATGTGTCTGTTTATTGTTATATTGTACTCTCTCATGCGCTGAGTACAGTCCTCTGCACACAGTAAGCGCTCAGTAAATAAGACTAACATCAAATGCCCTTCTAAACCGATGCCTGAAATTGGCTGCCTGCCAATTTGTTCGACTGCCTTCCCAGGAATGGCCCATGAGTTTATTCATCTGAAATTAAGAGGGTCACCATTTTTTCCTTTTTCCACATATTCTAAGCGCTTTCTTTAAAAACCGAGCAGCTCTCATGACCTTTCTACGGAGCTTTAGCAAAAGCAGTGAAGAAGACCCCAGCCGGTGTGGTCAAGACCTCTCAACTTGACTGTGAGGGTAGAGCCCAGTTCATGAGCTGTTTAGAATGGAATCCTCTAGAACCTTAAATAAACTGTTGCCATGACAAATGTGTGTCATTACCCAGTCACTTATTCATTCAATGGTACCAGAGTACTGTTCTAGGAATTCAGAGACTTGGACCCAGATTCTGCCTGGAGCTAATGTAGATAGAGACTACATGTGCGCTTCAAAATGTGCTTTCCCCTACCTTAATTTATTTCAATGGCTTTCTCCCCTGCGAAGTTGGAAGCCCCTTGAAGGCACGCCTACTCTATTATATTCTCCCAAGTACTTAGTAAAGTGCACTACAGAGAGCAAGTGCTCAATCAATACTATTGATTGATGTGACTGATTGCATGGAGCCCTTAGGTCCCAAACCATGCTATTCTTTAACATGACTCTTCTTGAGGCTATATTCTTGTCTTTCAAGCCTCAGTGCTGTTGTCTGGGAGCCAGGAAGACGGAACTGTGGGTAAGTGGGTCTTGTTGTGGGTAGGGAATGTGTCTGTTTATACTGTACTCTCCCAAGTGTTTAGTACAGTGATCTGCACAGAGTAACTACTCAATAAATATGACTGAAATATGAAACTATGTTGAGGGCTGGCCGATTCCCATTCTGGATGGTGGGGCTCCATGTGTCTGCTGTGTGACCTTGGGCAAGTCACTGAACTTCTCTGTGCCTCAGTTACCTCCTCTGTAGAATGAGGATCAAGACTGTGAGCCCCATGTGGGACAGGGACGTGTCCAACCTATCTTGTATCTAGCCCAGTGCTTACAACAGTGCTCAGCACATAGTAAGCGCCTAACAAACACCACAATTATTATTATTATTAGAGTCATCCCTCCTGCTCTGAGGCCCTTCAATAACACTGTTGGCAAGGTGATAAGGAAATGGGGCAACCCTACCTGAAATCTCTCTGATCCCCTCGGAAGCTGTGGCATCCCCTGCAATGGAAAACCCATTATCTCAAAAGAAAAAAAAATCTAGTATCTATAGTCACCTAAGTGAAATTGCTGGACTTATAGTCAGGACATTGGAATAATGGCTGAATGTCACCTATTATGCTTGCTGTTCCTGGGGTCACTCAAAGTCAGCACCCAAACCGCCTAGCGTCTCCCTCTACAAGGGATAGGTGCTTATTCCTGTGTGTCCTGAAGGACCACCCAAGCTGAGTTTTTCCCTGATCTGGCCTTTCCCTTCAGAGGAGTGTCATGCTTTTATTACCGCCACCATTTCTCCTCCCCTTTCAACCCAGAGGTGCCCAACTTCATAGTTGCCTCGTCTTACTTAAGAAGACTATATAGCTTCTAAACTGGGGGAAGGAATTATGGCTTTTTCCTCTCACTTGGTGTATTCTATAATTTGGATTTTCTTTTTCTGTTGTTGAGAATGAATGAGCTAATCGGGAAGGATGACTACACAAGAACAAGTACGGAAGAAGGATACAGGACTGTGACCTGTACTATCACCTCAATTCAGAAGTCCTGTAGGTTCAGGGCCTAGGTACTGGGAGTTAAATGTCAGTTTATAACATTGGGTTAAAAAACCCCCACTGTGTTTGATGACTGGTTTGGGAAATAACTTTCCGTCTACACCAAATGATCCATTAAAAGCCAATGAGGTAGCATCATATGTTGTACTTTAAAAAAATATTCTCTGATGCATAAATGGTCAAGAAAACTAAAAGTATGGTAAAAGAAAAACAAGATATAAATCACCAGCTAAATCAAACAACTACAGCCGATGTTTACACAAAATGGGGATGTGAATTTAGCACCACTTTGGCAGTTACATGCTTCTAAGGTGTCATCAAGTTAGTTCTCAGGGATCAAGAATTTTCTAACTGCCCACCCAACTGAGGACTATAGGGCTCATGGTTTCTCCACTTATTCCTCACTTAATTCTTCACCTAGTGTCTCTTCTTTGGGTTTTACAGAGAAAAAACAGAAAGAAGCTTGGCGATTAAGCGAGGGACAATGAATCAAAAGGTTTAAGGCTACACTGGCTACCTGCACACTTTGGTTCTGGTTAGCCTTATTCATTCATTCATTCAATCGTATTTATTGTATAGGTGAGAGTTAGGACATGATCCCTGACCCTCCAGAGGCTCACAATCTAAAAATAAGGTGGAGAAAGATTTGGCGACAGCAAACTAGGGAGTGTACAATAATATAAATACAAAACAGTATAAAAATTCAGAGTCCAACAAGTCTGTGGGTATAGGGGACCAGTAGGGACCTCAGGGAACTACTTCCCAGGTCACTGAAAGTTCAGTTTACACCCAAAGCTTCCCAAAGTTCAACAAGTTGAAGAACCTTGGCGCTAATGGGTTTAGTCAGAAAAGAGATGCGGATGTGCCTCAGGAGCTATTTTCAGTGCGTTGAGTGGGTCCAGATCAGTGAGGAAATGGGGCTGGGAGAGAGAATAGAGAAAGAACAAGAGAGAGAGAGGCGAGGGGGAGGAGAGAGGGAGGACAGGAGAGAGATAAGAGAGGAGAGAGAGAGGAGAGAGGAAGGACAGGAGAGAGAGAATAGGGAGAATGAAGAGTGGGAAAGGAGAGACAAACAGGTGAGAGATAGAGGAGAGAGGGGAGAGAAAGAGAGGAGAGAAAGGGTGTGGGCATCAATTCTCTCTGGAGACATCCAACAGAGCGGTGATTTTGCACTGCACTGTGGGACGATGCACAAGGAGCCCAACCTCTCTCCAGTTGAGACCCCCCAGTGGCTGTTTTCCCCCTCTGTGCTGCCACCTGCAGTCCTCCTCCCCTGCCCCCCGGCCACCACCTGACCCCCCATCCCACTCTGGTCTGATCTTGGTCACCCATCCCACCAGGGGGACCATTAGACTCAGAGAGGGATGGTGGTGGGAGTGGCAGAGGCTTTGAAAATAGATTGGAGTTAAAAGAATAGCAAAACCCAAGGGAACAGGGCATTGTTGGGGGAACCAGAAGGATGGGGGAGGGTGGGCGAGATCAGGGAACTAGGAAGGGTGGGGCGAAGGGATGGGGGATGCGAGGGGATGGGTACTCGCCTGGAAAGCTGTGATTGTGGAAATCCAAGTGGAAATCTCCTGGTCGAGAGGAGAATTCCACCAAGCTGGATAAGGCTAGTTAAAAGTGGCTGAAAAATGAGCATCTGTAGAGGGTGTGGTCATCTTTTCTGCCTCCACATTTTTTTTCTCCCAAAGAACCACTGCTCTGGGGGCAATGGAGTCCAAGGACCCACTCCCTGGACGCTGTCATGTCTCAGAACCTCCCCATCTCCAGCCCATCACCACCACCTCGGAACAAGGTGAGGATAAAGTTTACCAATAAGTTAAGTGTCGATGAGTGGACTGATAAATTGGTAATGCCGTCACGGGAAGCATACCCTTCGTTAGAGTGTAAACTCCTTGAGGGCTAGGGAACAGGCCACTTCTTTATTCTTCCCAAGTGCCAAGTTCAGTGCACCACCCTCAACTAATGCTACTTCCACTACTACTCTGCCTGTGGGACTTAATGAGTGTCAAGCGATCAACAGTTGAAAGGAGCACAGTAACTTGAAAAATTATTTCACTACCAACTTTAACCCCTGCAGAAGATTTGTTTCTAGGATGCGATTTACCTTATATTTTCCTTTAATGATGCCCTCGAACAATCTTTCCTTGGTTCCGTAGAAAGGCAGGCACCCACTGAGCAGGATAAAGAGGATCACTCCACAACCCCAGACATCCACAGGCTTCCCATAGGGCTCTCTTTTCACCACTTCCGGGGCCATAAAATGAGGTGTTCCTACACGCCCTATAGGGAAACAGAAGAACACAATGTTTCAGTGACTGATTTTCCTGCCAATTGCTGCAATTCAGTGTGGCACTACGATCCAAAATGGGCAGGAAAAGCTTCATTCCAGTTGATGATCCTTTCCCTTTGAGGCTGAGCTCAGAAAAGTGAAAAATTTGTTCATCTTCTTAATCAGTATTGAAAATGAACTGTACATCTTTCTGCCTAAGACGTGTTGAGACACTTAAAACCCATTAAGTAGAACTTAGAGTCCTCACACTTTGGGGACCAGGGCAAACTTTACTGTTCTTCAAATTTTTGGTAACACCAGGCCAAATAGGAATATACAATGTAAAAGGAACCTGGAATAAGTAAACAACCAAAAAAGAAGTCACTAAAGACAGCAGTTCTTTTTTCAGTTACATGATCATGATCATGATCATCATCATCATAATAAGAACCAAGAGTATTTTAAGCACTTATTAGGCATCAGGCACTGTATTAAGCTTTGGGGTAATCAGGGCCAACATAGACTTTGTTCCACATGGGGCTCACAGTCTAATTAGGGGGGAGAACAAGTATTGAAGCTCTGTTTTACAGATTATGAAATTGAGTCACAAAAAAATTAAATTATTTGCCCACTGCAGTGGTGGAAGCAGGATTAGAACTCAGGACATCTGACTCTCAAGCCCCAAGGTCTTTCCACTAGGCCACACCGCTTCTATCGTTTCAAGCTCTTGGAGAAGGAAATGTCTTTATGACAGTATTTACATATATATCTGGAATTTATTTTAGCGACTATCTCTCCCTCTGGACTGTAGCAAGGAACATGTCTACCAACTCTGTTATACTGTATTCTCTCAAACGCTTAGTAAAATTCTCTACACACAGTAAGCACTCAATAAATACCACTGATGCCCGATAAAAGGAAAATCACCGAGCACTCAAGCTCAGATTTGAAACAAGTACGTTATTATCAATTAGCAAAGCCCGACTGTCCGAATACTCTTGTCAAAACATTGAGGAGGAACAAAGCCTCACATCCTTGATGCAAAGCTTCACACCTCCACTTTTTTTTTTTTGGCTCAAAATACCAGATCCAATTTCCAGATATGGTCCTTGGGAACCAGAGAGAGCGACTACCTTGTTTCAAGGTGCCATAAAACACTAGCAAATTGCAGGGACTTGGGGTGATCCCTGATTTCAATCAATCAGTCAACCTATCCGTAGCATTTATTGAGGGCTTATGGCATACAGAGCACTGAATTTGTGCAGTGCTCTGCACATAGTAAGCGCTCAATAAATACAATTGATGAAATACAATTGATGATGAATTAAGTGCTTGGGAGAGTTGGTAGAAATGTTGCCTGTCCACAATGAATTTACAGTTTGATTTGCAGAGATGGCTTGCTCACAGTCTTAACCCCCATTTTAGCAATGCAGTAATTGAGGCTCAGAGAAGTGAAGTGACTTGCCCAAGGTCACAAAGGAGACAAGTGCTAGATCTGGGATTTGAACCCAAGACCCTCTGACTCCTAGGCCTGTGCTCTATCCACTAGGTTATGCTACTTCTCAACTGAGGTAAAAGATGTAATCTTTGGCCTTAAGGATCTTAAAATTAATAAATACTACTGCTGGACTGATTCAGGGGATTACAACTACCCACAGGCAAGTAGCAGAGAGTTGCTCTCTTTACCCCCCCCTCAACCCCACAGCACTTAAGTACATACCTATAATTTTACTTATATTAATGTCTGTCTCCCCGCTAAGCTCACTGTGGGCAGGGAATGTATATGTTTACTGTTGTATTGTACTCTACCATGCAGTGTGGTTTAGTGGAAGGGGCACGGGTTTGGGAGTCAGAGGATGTGGGTTCTAATCCTGGTTCTGCCATTTGTCTGCTGCGTGACCTTGAGCAAGTCACTTAACTTTTCTGTTCAGACTGTGAGCCCCACATGAGACAACCTGATTACTATGTAACTACCCCAGTGCTTAGAACAGTGCTTGGCACATAATAATCTCTTAAATATCATTTTTAAAAAAATACAGTGATCTGCACACAGTTGGTTCTCAACAAATGCGAATGACTGACAATCTCCCAAGCACTTTGTACAGTGCTCTGCACACAGTAAATGTTCAATAAATACAAATGACTGACTAGGGAAATCCTCCCTTCCTACTAGAGATACTACCAATAAATTGCAATCATTTTAAGTCTGAGCTGTACAACAGAAACAACACCTTACTGGAACTGAGGAGCTTAATAAATGCAGCTAAAAAAAGAATTGAAAGGTCAGTGAACCACTTCCTGAAAAGAGAACTTATTTTGAAACTGGTCATTCAATTTCTTATTATTCTTGAATTCAATGCCTTATTAAGAAACACTAAGTGAAGGCCATTTCTAATCTCTGATTTACAAGCTCTAAATTACAAGTTGGGTAACAAACTCACAATTCCCAAAACCTGAGTTCACAGATTGGCTGAAAAAAATATTAGCCTACAAAGAAATGGCCCTTCCATCAATAATGTTGCTGTAAATCTCATTTGAGATATAAATTTCTAGACTGTGAGCCCGTTGTTGGGTAGGGATTGTCTCTATCTGTTGCTGAACTGTACTTTCCAAAAGCTTAGTACAGTGTTCTGCACACAGTAAGTGCTTAACAAATACGATTGAATGAATGCACTTGAAACTGAAACGCTACACTATTTCCCTGTTTTAGAGGAAAAGCTACTAATCCTGGGTAATACTTATGAATTTGACTTTTTCACCTGCTATTCACATCAGAAAAATGATCAATCAGTCAGTGGTATTTTCTGAGTGCTTACTGTATGCAGAGAACTGTACAAAGCACTTAGGACAGTACAATATAACAGAGTTGGCAGACACATTCCCTGCCCACAAGGCGCTTACAAGTCTAGAATGGGAGACAGATATCAAAATAAATTAATGACAGATACATACCTAAGTGCTATGGGGCAGAGGGCAGGGTGGATATCAATCAATCAATGGTATTTACTGAGCGCTTACTGTGTGCAGAGCTCTGTACTAAGCGCTTGGGAAGTATAAGTTGGCAACATATAGAGACGGTCCCTACCCAACAGTGGGCTCACACTCTAGAAAGTACTTAGAGGGTACAGATCTAAATGCACAGATGACACAGAAGAGAGAGGGAGTAGGGGAAAGGGAGGCTTAATTCAGGAAGGCCTCTTGGAGGAGATCAATACCAATCAATGGTATTTATTGAGCACTTTCTATGTGCAGAGTCTCATACTAGAGCTTGGGAGAAAACAATGCAACAGGAGCTGTAACTTAAATAAGGTTTTGGATCGGGGGCGAGTGGCGGTCTGTCATATATGAATGAAGAGGAAGTTCAAAGCCAGAATCAGGACGTGGGCAGGTGGTCAAAGGCGAGATAGATGAGATGGAGGCACAGTGAACAAATTGGCATTCGAGGAGCAAAGTGTGCAGACTGGATTGTTGTAGGAAATCAGCAAGGTAGGAGAGAGCGAACTGACTGAGTGCTTTAAAGCTGATGGTAAGGAATTTCTTTTTTGATGTGGTGGTGGATGGGAACCAATGGAAGTTCCTGAGGAATGGGGAGATGGTAACAAATGTTTTTTCAGGAAAACGATTCAGCCATCAGAGTGACTAGACTGTGAGCCCGTTTTTGGGTAGGGACCGTCTCTATATGTTGCCGACTTGTACTTCCCAAGCACTTAGTACAGTGTTCTGCACACAGAAAAGCGCTCAGTAAATACACCTGAATGAATGAATGGATGAATATGGACTGGAGTAAGGAGAGACTGGAGACAAGGAGGACCTTGAAGAAGCAGATGCAGTAATCACCGCAGGACGAAAGTGCTTGGATTGCTACAGTAGTACTCAGTCAGACAGTTAATCACATTTATCGAGTGTTTATTGTGTGCAGAGCACTGTACTAAGTGCTTGGGAGAGTAAAATATAACAATAAACAAACTCATTCCCTGCCCACAGCGAGCTTAGTCTAGAGAGGGAGACAGACAAATATAAATATATAAATAACAGATATGTACATAAGTGCTGTGGGGCTGGGCAGGGGATGAATAAAGGGAGCAAGTCAGGGTGACACAGAAGGGAGTGGGAGAGGAAGAAAGGAGGGCTTAGTCAGAGAAGGCCTCTTGGCGATGTGCCTTCAATAAGGCTCTGAAGGGGGGCGGGACAGTAATTGTCTCAGATATGAGGATGGCCTGAATGGTTCTGTAGCCATTTGGATAGAGAGGTAAGGGTGGATTTTAGTGATGTTGTGAAGGTAAAATCATTAGGATACAGGACAAATTGAATATGGGGGTTGAATGACAGAAATGATTGAAAGATAATGCCAAGGCTACAGGCTTATGAATCAGGGAGGATAGTGGTGCAGTCTACAGTGATGGGAAAGATGAGAACTGAACTTTGAAAGCCACCCACTGTCAGAGGGTGGGAGGCAGGGAAGAAGCCTGCAAGAGAGACTGAAAAGAAGAAGTCAGAGACATAGGAGGAGAACCAGGAGAGGAGAGGGTCAGTAAAGCCAAGATTGGGCAGTGTTTCAAGGAGAATTAGGGTGTACACAGTATCGAAGGTAGTCAAGGGGTCAAGGATGATTTACTATTATTATATTTGTTAAGCACTTACTGTGTCGGGGACTGTTCTAAGCCCTGGGGTAGACACCAGTTAATCAGGTCAGACACAGCCCCTATCCTACATGGGGCGGGGGGGAGGGCGGTCAGTATAGGTAGGAGGGAGAAGAGGTATTGAATCCGCATTTAAGAGTTCAGGAAACTGAGGCACAGGGAAGTTGTTACTTGCCCAATGTCATGCAGGATGCAACTGGCAGAGCTGGGATTAGAACCCAAGTCCTCTGACTCCCAGGCCCCTGCTCTTTCCATTATGCCAAGGGGTAGAGGCTGGTGGATTTGGCAAGAATGTCGTTGGTGACCTTAGAGAGGGCAGTTTCCATGGAGTGAAGGGAGGGAAAAGAGGGAAGGTCAGGGAGAGATTGGGCGGAGAGGAAGTGGAGGAAATAGGTCTAGACAACTTGCTCAAGGAGTTTGGAAAGGAGTGGTAGGAGGAAGATGGGGTAATAACTGAAGGGAGCCATGAGGTTAAGGGAGGATTTTCTCAGAAGGAATTAGATGGGCATATTTGAAAGTAGTGGGAAGAAGAAATTGGAAAGTGAATAGTTGAAAATGGTGGTCAGGAAGGGAAGAAGGATGGAGGAAATTGTTCTGATAAGATGAAAAGGGATGGAGTCGGAGGTCAGGTGGAGGGGGTGGATTTTGAGAGGAGGCAGGGGAATCTCCTCTTGAGATACTGCTGGGAAAGATGGAAGAGTCGAAGAGGGCAGCAGGAGGGATGGACTGAAGAGGAACAAAGGAGATTTTAGGGAGACCAAGCCAATAAAGTACATGACCAGGCCACTAGGGAAAAGATATGGTGGGGGCAGGGGTTTGAGGAGAGAGTTAAATGTCTGGAAGAGCTGGGGCAGGCAATCAACCTGTACTTCCCAAGCGCTTAGTACAGTGTTCTGCACACAGTAAGCACTCAATAAATATGATTGAATGAATGAATAGATATGGGAGTCAATGATGATGGAGATGTGCTGTTGCCGGCCTGAGGAAAGGGCAGGTGAGGTTGAATTTGTAATCGACGAGGTGAGCCTGGGGTCTGCACTTCCTCCAACAGCACTCCGTACCCGAGTACAGGAGCAGAGGAAGTGGGCTGTGGTTGTAGTGCTAGAGGTATGAGATCGGTGGAGGGACTGGGGAGTGAGAGAGTTGAGTCTGGTGAAGAGAGCGGTGTTGAGGGCATCAATTTGTCAATTAAGAGAAGGCAGCTTGGGTATAGACACCAAATGGGGCACGATGACTAGAAAATTGGTGTGGAACAAAGGATCAGAGATCCAGAGGGGGAACAGGACAGATTTGTGGAGAGTGGGTGCATGGGAGAGAAGGCAGGTGAGGAGGTTCTAGTCACAGAGAGGAATTTCAGAGCCAGTGAGGGTAGAGACTGTACAGTGACTACAGATGATGGGATTAAGCATGTGTCCAAATTAGTGAGTGGGTGTGGTGGGGTAAGGTGGAGCAGGACATGATTGGAGTTGAAGAATTAAGAGGAAACAGGCAGCAGAAGGGTCATTGGAAGCATCCACCTGGTTTCTTAAGTCCCCAAAGATCAATGTAGGGATGGAGAAAGGATCAAAATGGTTCAGAAAGTCGGAGGTGGGGCCTGAGGGGGCAATATATGGTCATGACTAATCACTGGAGTGGGAAGTAGAGATGAATGACTTGGCCTTCAGAGGAAGAGAAGGAGAGGGATGGGGGGTGGGCTGCTGCAAAAGTGGCAATGGGAAGGAAGAGGGAAGTCAACTCCTCCCCTTTGTGCGAAGTCTTGGGGAGTGGGAGAAAATGAAGCTCTCTCTGGTGAGAACAGCAGTGTCCTCTGGGGAGAGCGAGGTTTCAGTGATGGCGAGGAGGAGCAGAGCCTGGGTGAGGATCAGGTCAAGGATGAAGGGAAGCTTTCCCATAATGGAGCAGGAGTTTCAGAGGCCACACTTGGTTGAATCTGGTGGTGATGGGGGGCAGGGGATGACAGTGCAAGGGGTGGGGAGGGGTTGGATGGGAGTGAGCTGACAGGCACTGGTGCAGAGGCTGGGGGAGAGATGGGTACTGGGAAAGGATGACAGGGATCGGAAGCAGCATGGCCTAGTGGATAGAGCACGGGCCTGTGAGTCAAAGGAACCTTGGGTCTAATCCTGTGTGACCTTGGGCAAGTAACTTCACTTCTCTGTTCCTCAGTTACCACATCTTTAAAATGGGGATTAAAACTGTGAGCCCCATGTGGGACAGGGACTGGGTCCAACCCGATTTGCTTGTATGCACCCCAGTGTTAAGTACCATGCTTGGCACAGAGTAAGTGCTTAACAAATGCCACAATTATTATTGTGGGGCATGGGGTTGGATGAAGCGGGTAAACTCGTCCCTAGACAGTAAGCTCATTATGGCTGGGAATGTGTCTTGCTAGTTCTGTTGTACTCTTCTCTCCCAAGCACTCAGTACAGTGTTCTGCTCTGAGTGATTAATAAATACCATTGATGAGGATTGATGAGGAAGGTTCTGGGAAGGAAGGGTTCTGGGATGGGCTGATGCAGGGGGGATTAAGGGGACATGATGAGGTCAGAGGCATTAAGGGTTATAGGTGAGGTACTTAATCTAGTAGTTCTGTTGACCAACAGCTGAATTTGAATGCAGGTCCCCTATAATCAATCAGCCAATCATTTCTATATACTGAGCACTTAGTTTGTGCAGAGCACTATACTAAGCATTTGGGAGAGTACAATACAACTGAGTTGGAAGTCATGCTCCCTGCCCACAAGGAGCTTACAATCCAGAGTGCTCTACTGCGGGGATTACATTTTTGACAAACTCTATGATGAAGAAAACTCACACTACAGTGTATACTGTGTGACTGATGGTCACATATCCTCACAAGCATTTCACCTGGGGTCACATTCTATCCAGATTGATGTACACTGGCCAGAAGGGTGGTCCTGGATTCTCTAAAGGAGTTTTACCGTGGAAGCAGTATGGCCTAGTCTGGGAGCATGGGCCTGGCAGTCAGAAGGACCTGGGTTCTAATCTGAGTTCTAGTTGCCTTCACTTCTCTGGGCCTCAGTTCCCCCGTCTGTTAAATGGGGATTAAGACTGAGCGCCCCACGTGGGACAAGGTGTGTGTCCAACCTGATTAGCTTGTATCTACCCAAGTGCATGGAACCGTGCTTGACACATAGTAAACACTTAAACAATACTATTATTATTAGAGAAGAACTGAGTGTCTTTTTTTCTTTCTGGATTGACTGATTGATTCATCCACTCATTCATTCAATCAATCACATTTACTGAGCACATCCTGTGTGCAAGGCCCTGCATTAAGCGCTTGGGAAAGTATAATGTAACAATAAACAGACGCATTCCCTGCCCACAGCAAGCTTACAGTCTATAGGACTACACCTAAAGATTATGAAAGTACTTTTAGTACTGCAACAGTATTGGAAAGATAATGATGATGGAATTTGTTAAGCGCTTACTATGTATCAATCACTATTCTAAGCGCTGGGGTAGACAAACTAATTAATTCATTCAATCATATTTATTGAGCGCTTACTGTGTACAGAGCACTGTACTAAACGCTTGGGAAGTACAAGTCAGCAACATATAGAGACGGTCCCTACCCAACAATTGGGTTCACAGTCTAGAAGGGGGAGACAGACAACAAAACAAAACATGGAGACAAGCTAATCAGGTTGGACACAGTCCCTGTCCCAGATGGGGCTCACAGTCTTGCTCCCCTTTTACAGATGAGGTAACTGAGGCATGGAGAAGTGAAGTGACTTGCCCTAGATCACACAGTAGAAAAGTGGCAGAGCCAGGATTAGAACAAAGGTACTTCTGACTCCCAGATCCGTGCTCTAGCCACCAGGCCATGCTGCTTCCTGGGATGATGGTGCGCTGCTCCCTTTTATCAACAATCAAACCGAATGATAACCTTGCTGTGCTGTTCTGTCACTCTTCTACAGACTGGCTCCAGACATGCAGTAATAAGGCCTTTTCTACACAAGAATGGATCATTAATTGAAGTCATGAGTGAATACTATGCCCTTTCCTTCACTGACTGTAATGCCTCTTCCTGTCTTCCCCCTTCCACGGTGATATGTCATTGGCTTAGGCTTGGGCCCAGCTTTTATTGGGAGTTCATTAATTCCCACAATTTTAACTTCGGACTCTGGGCGGATGACTCCCAAATCTTCCTTGCTAGCCTCTTCAATCTCACATTTCCTCCTACTTCCAAGATATCCCTAGATGGACGTCCCATTAGTACCTCATGGGTGAAACTGAACTCCTCATCTTCCCACCCAAATCCCTTCCTCCAACAAAATTATCCCCACACAGTAAACACCATCACCAGCCTCTCTCTCAAGTTCGCAACCATGGCATTATTCTCAACTCTTCTCTCCTCTTCAACTCTTTTGAGAAGCAGGGCAGCCTAGTGGAAAGAACACGGGCTCAGGAGTCAGTGGACCTGGGATCTAATCCTGGCTCCACCACTTGTGTGCTGTGTGACCTTGGGCAAGTCACGTCATAACATGGGCCCATGTGCAGGCTTCATTAAACTAAGCCTCTTATATCGAAGACTGATGTTGGAAGATTGAATTGGGAAGAGAAGTTCATATGCCATCTTGAATTTTAAAAAACTGAATTCCTTAACTTCTTGCTGGCTAACTGAAAGTTCACCCAGACTTGTAGAAACAGAAAGCAGCTCCCTGCTCTCCTACCTCATGTGAGATGACTCTGCGGTTTCTGTCTAAGAATTCATGAAGACCAACCTGCCCTTTGATTTTCTAGCCCTTGGTTCAATTTTTTAATTAAAAAAATAATAATAATAATGAAGATAATTAATAAGGAGTGTGGGAAAGCCTTCAATTCCTTTCACCCAGGTAGCCCGGGTTCGACTCCCGGTATGGGAATGGATCCCAATTTTCACCTGTCTACATGTTTTGTTTTGTTGTCTGTCTTCCCCCTCTAGACTGTGAGCCCTTTGTTGGGTAGGGGCCGTCTCTATATATTGCCGACTTGTACTTCCCAAGTGCTTAGTACAGTGCTCTTCACACAGTAAGTGCTCACTAAATACAACTGAAGGAATGAATGAAATACAGTATTTTGAAACCTTAGTGTTCAATTCACTTAAGGGAATTTTATTTCCTTTTCCATCCTCTACACCATACGCAACTTCCAGATGGGGAAAGTGTCTATCAACTCTACTGTACTGTTCTCTAGACTGTAAACTCACTGTGGTCAGGGAATGTGTCTACCACCTCTCTTATACTGTACTCTCCCAAATACTTAGTACAGTGCTCTGCATATGAGCGCTCAATAAATACCACTGATTGATTGATTCTCTCCCAAGCTCCAAGTATAGTGCTTAGAACACAGTAAGTGCTCAACAAATAGCACTGATCAATCAGTTGATTGACAGAGTGAGTGGTTACAAAGTTATAACAACAAATGACATTATACTCCCATTCTGATGAAACCATAGCAACCCAGGAAACACTCATGAATGAGTCGCCACTAATGATGTCAAAATGTTTCTTGATTGGGTCTTTTAGGAGTGGTAAACCATTCAGAGCCTGCAGAAAACAGTAAAAATAACAGGCAGAGACACTTCCCTTGTGTACAATTAATTAAAATACATTAATCATTTGTTATTTAATAAGCATTGAAGAGACTGGGTTACCATCAAATATACAAAAAGGTCAATTTGTTTTTCTCTCTGACTGTTATGATAGCAAGGTCTAACAGTGAGTCAGGGGAGAGTTTAGAAGAGAAAATTTTCTAAGGGCACTTACCTCCAGCGACTAATCCGGACTCGCCTAACTGAATGGCTACTCCAAAACCTCCAAGTTTAACAGGCGCGGAGTTTTCTTTTGAAGCAAGGAGGACACAGTGAGGCTGGAAAACAAAAAAGAAGTGATCAAGAACTACGATTGTTCTGAAGATGAGGAGCTCGGCCTAGTGGAAAGAGCCTGGGCCTGGGAAGCACAGTTTATTTATTTATATTAATTTCTGTCTCCTACTGTAGGCTGTAAGCTCATTGTGGGCAGAGAATGTGTCCGTTTATTGTGATTTTGTACTCTCCCAAATGCTTAGTACAGTGCTCTGAACATAGTAAGCGCTCAAAAATACGACAATGAACGGTCTGAGCTCTAATCCTGGCTCTGCCACTTGCTCCCTGTGTGACCTTGGGCAAGTCACTTCACTTCTTTGTGCCTCATTTCCCTCATCTGCAAAATAGGGATTCAATACCTGCGCTCCCTCTTTTATATATACATAAAAACTAAGTTTAGTTTCTTTGAAAAAAAAATCAAGAACAATACCCTGGAGTGCCTAAAGGTGAAAAGCAATAAGTAACTTTGAATGTTTAAAGGAGAGACCTGAAACTTCATCTTGAAGAATAGAGGGGTTACGCTGCAAGAATATGGATTCAGAGTTCCTAGAAGGAACAGTTTGCTGATCAACTTACTAAACATTGGAATGGGTTACCAAGACAGATTGGGATCGCCTCTCTGGTGGCCTGCAAGCAAATGGATTTTCCTTAAATTTGGGACGATTCTGGAGCAAATCCTGACTGCTCCACTGACTTCAAAAGACAACCTGATTGAGCCTATCACCTTGTGGTTGCCTCCGCCATATGTGTGGGGTGGGGTCTACAGCCAGGAACAACACCTCCAGAGACACCCGTGACTTCTGCAGGAAACCAACCAGATGCAGGCTCGGATAAGGACCCAGCAAAATGTACTCTCAGTAACCTCTAAGGCTACACAAACTGAGACATCTGGAGGCATGCGCAACCAGAGATACAGACCCACATGACAGGGACGCACAAACCTGTGTGTACACACACATACATACACACATGGTCAGGTAAAGGAGGAAAAGAACAGCAAAAGTTACAGAGACGAAAAGGAGGGAAAAGGGAGGAAAAATGTGAAGAGAATGAGAAGAAAGCAATCCGCTTGTGATGGATGGCACTTTGTGAAGATAAGTGCTGTACACAGTGGCAACAACAACTCAAAATTTTGTTGGGATCAACCGATCAAAGAATCGGGGATATTTACTGAGGACTTACAGTGTGTAGAGTAGTTTACTAAACATGGGAGAGTACAACAGAGTTGGTAGACACATTCCCTGCTCACAGCGAGCTTAGAGAAGCAGCATGGCTCAGTGGAAAGAGCCCGGGCTTTGGAGTCAGAGGTCATGGGTTCAAATCCCAGCTCCGCCACTTGTCAGCTGTATGACTTTGGGCAAGTCACTTCACTTCTCTGCGTCTCAGTTCCCTCATCTGTACAATGGGGATGAAGACTGTGAGCCCCCCGTGGGACAAACTGATCATCTTGTAACCTCCTCAGCGCTCAGAACAGTGCTTTGCATGTAGTAAGCGCTTAATAAATGCCATTATTATTATTATTACAGACAGAAGACAAATTTATGATCTAGAATGAATGGCCTGAAAAATCTTTGGTTTATCCTTCTGATCCTCATATTCAGCAAACTCTCCTATGTCCAGATTTTATTCAGCTATGTAGACTGTAAGGCGTTATGGGCAGGGAACTTTGTTAATTCTGTTGTACTGTCTTTTAGACTGTAAACTCATTGTGGGCAGGGAATGTGTCTGTTTACTGTTATACTGTATTCTCCCAAGTGCTTAATACAGTGCTCTGCACAGAGTAAGTGTTCAATAAATACCATCTGATTGTTTGATTTGTTTGTGTGATTGACTGATGTGCCATGTTGAACTTAGTGCATTGGATACTAAGATTTCAATCAGCATGCAATTTGGCAAGCATTACAAATGGGTCCTAAGAGCAAGAAGTTTTATTTTTATGGTTCAACAAAAGGCTTTGATAATGCTAAAGAGTCTCAAGTGTGTTAGTCAGAAAATTCTAAAAAAGCCCAGGAACATGCTGCACAAAAGGAGAAGAACACCCTCAGTATATTGCACCACCACGCGACTGAGGAACAAGCAGTCTGAAAATGCTGACACGCCACTTCAAGTGACTTGAGATAACTTGGCTAAAAGTTTCCCATTTAATGAAAGACGTGCTACTTACCACACTGTAGGAGAAAGCACCGAGAATGACTAAAGCGTAAGTACTTTCTTCGAATTCCACTAAAATGTTACCATAACTGCTACTGTTTAATAATATGATGACTGTGCTTGCCTTTTGGTTATAACATTATCCTACTGAACTGGGGAATTTTGTTTCCAAGATGGTCATAAAACCTGAATTCTGCCCCTTCATAAAAATAGAAATAATGGTCTCTAAATTAGTAAATATTCTAGGAGTGTTTGGTAAATTGTAAGGTGTCTTTTCAAGCACATGTAATGAATAAATGCCCTAAAAGTCTTTTTGGATATGTACTTTGAAGAACCCCTTGAGCAATTACTCAAAATAATCTATTTGGAATTATCTGCATATGCTGTTAGCTTAATTTCAGCATATTATCAGTGTACTGTATTTTAAGCATTCCAAGATAAATTCCTTTAGAACAAGATACCTAAAGCCTTGCAAATACCTTCAAGCAATTTAGGTGCGGGAATAGTCTATGACACATATAACATTTTTGGACTACTTTGAGTTAATCGTTGCTTTTCAGTTTGAGGTTGCTAAATAAATCCACTTAGGAAAGGGAGCTTTAATGAATACATGAAATAATTCTTAGGGATTAAACAGAATACAAAACCAGTCTAGAAACAGGTGCTGATTGAACTAAAAATCTCTTTGCCTGTTAAAGGCAAGGCAAATCTATTTTGAAATGCAGTTTACTAATTGCACAAAGTGGCCACTAAAAGTGTTCATTTTCCACTTTACTCGTAGCATGCGATTTAAGTGTACAAGGTGGCTGCCCTGATGGAGCGTTATCAGGTAAATATAGTCATTTATTTTCTTCCGATTAGAACTTCATCTGTCTATTTAGTATTACCATCAATGAAACACACCTAAAGCCTGACTCGTAAATGGGGACCAAAAGATTAAATATTCATTTAATTGTACTTATTGAGCGCTTACTGTGTGCTAAGCACTGTACTAAGTACTTGGGAGAATACAATACACTGATAAACAGACACATTTTGCCCACAACGAGCTTACAGTCTAGAGAAAATATGCGCAAGCTTTCCGGATCAACTGCATTCTGTCCCTTCTCCCCTTGATAAAATTCAATTTCTCTTGCTCCCCAGAACACAAACCTCAATGATATACTTCTTTATGCAGGTCACTTCGGTTTTTCTTCCTTCTTATTCTATGGTCAATCATATGTTATGCCAACATTAAGAAATTTTCCAGCTTGTGCAACAGTTTCAGTTTGCCTTTAATCCGGTGTGAGAGGGCTGACAGCGTCACAAAAAAGGCGGCATTTCCTATCAAAATGAGCTACTGCTTCAATAACCCATAATGTTCTCAAATCAATCAATCGTATTTATTGAGCGCTTACTGTGTGCAGAGCACTGTACTAGGCGCTTGGGAAGTACAATATTTCCTTCCTTCTCGGCCCTAGTTGCCCAGTGGCTGCAGTCAGTCAGTCAATTGTATTTATTGAGCACTTACTGTGTGCAGACTGTACTAAGTGCTTGAGGAGTACAATGTAACAAGAAACAGACACATTCCCTGACCACAGTGAGTTTACAGTCTAAAGACTTACGGTCCCCAACATAGTGATTGCTCTTTTTGAGGCACTTGATTCTCTGATGTCTAGTTGGGTGTTTCCTTTTGCAGTCTCCAACTCCTAGTACAGTGCTTTGTACACAGTAAGCGCTCAATAAATACGACCAAATGAACAATGTGTGTTTGGAGGTGAATGTAGGTTGGCGCACACTCTTCAAGGTTCTTGGGAGTGCATTATTGATGATTCCCCCTCCCCAAGTGGATTCTAATTAAGTGCTGGGATCAGATAGTAATAATAATAATAACAGTAATTGTGGCATGTTAAGAACTTATTGTGTGCTAGGCAACTGTTCTAAGTGCTGGGGTAGAGACAAGCTAATCGGGTTGGACACAGTCCCTGCCCGACATGGGGCTCACAGTCTTTAATCCCCATTTTACAGATTGGGAACTGAGGCCCAGAAGTGAAGTCACTTGCCCAAGGTCACACAGCAGACACATGGTGGAAAAGGAATTAGAACCCAGCTCCTTCTCACTCCCAGGTCTGTGCTCTATCCATTAGGCCACTCTGCTTCGCATAGATAGTGAAGCAACATGGCTCAGTGGAAAGAGCATGGGCTTTGGAGTCAGAGTCATGGGTTCAAATCCCGGCTCCACCACTTATCAGCTGTGTGACTTTGGGCAAGTCACTTAACTTCTCTGAGCCTCAGTTACCTAATCTGTAAAATGGGGATTAAGACTGTGAGCCCGTGAGCCCCTGTGGGACAACCTGATCACCTTGTAACCTCCCCAGTGCTCAGAACAGTGCTTTGCACATAGGAAGCGCTTAATAAATGCCATCATTATTATTATAGCTAAAATCAAATGAAATCATCAAAGCGTTATCAGTTAAAGTGCTTTCTCCACCTCATCTTCCCTTCCTTTGGTTAGCACAGAAGAGGCAGGGGGAAAGGTACCTAGAGAATGCAGTTTAATAGACGAGCAAGAGCCACGGTAGCTTAGAACAGTGCTTGGCACACAGTAAGTGCTTAACAAATACCATCACCATTATTATTATTATTATTAATGGAGTTTCAGAACACTGTCATACAAGTAGGTGGGGTCAGATGAGGCTTGGGCATGGGGGTGAGTTCTCTTGGGAAAGTCTGTTGAGTAATTACAATGATAATAATGATAATAACAGCGAGTGTGGTATTTGTTAACTGATTACTATGATCCAAAAACTGTACTAAGAGCTGGGATAGATCCAGATAATCAGATTGGACAGAGGCACTGTTCCAAATGGCATTCACAGTCTAAGTGGGAGGGAGATCAGGTACTGAATCTGACTTTCCCATCTCTGTTGACGGCACTACCATCCTTCCCGTCTCACAAGCCCGCAACAATGGTGTCATCCTCGACTCCGCTCTCTCATTCACCCCTCACATCCAAGCCGTGACCAAAACCTGCCTGTCTCAGCTCCACAACATTGCCAAGATCCGCCCTTTCCTCTCCATCCCAACTGCTACCCTGCTCATTCAAGCTCTCATCCTATCCCGTCTGGACTACTGCATCAGCCTTCTCTCTCATCTCCCATCCTCGTGTCTCTCTCCACTTCAATCCATACTTCATGCTGCTGCCCGGATTATCTTTGTCCAGAAACGCTCTGGGCATATTACTCCCCTCCTCAAAAATCTCCAGTGGCTACCAATCTGCGCATCAGGCAGAAACTCCTTACCCTCGGCTTCAAGGCTCTCCATCACCTCGCCCCCTCCTACCTCACCTCCCTTCTCTCCTTCTACAGCCCAGCCCGCACCCTCCGCTCCTCCACCGCTAATCTCCTCACCGTACCTCGCTCTCGTCTGTCCCGCCATCGACCCCCGGCCCACGTCATCCCCCGGGCCTGGAATGCCCTCCCTCTGCCCATACGCCAAGCTAGCTCTCTTCCTCCCTTCAAGGCCCTGCTGAGAGCTCACCTCCTCCAGGAGGCCTTCCCAGACTGAGCCCCTTCCTTCCTCTCCCCCTCGTCCCCCTCTCCATCCTCCCCATCTTACCTCCTTCCCTTCCCCACAGCACCTGTATATATGTATATATGTTTGTACATATTTATTACTCTATTTATTTATTTATTTTATTTGTACACATCTATTCTATTTATTTTATTTTGTTAGTATGTTTGGTTTTGTTCTCTGTCTCCCCCTTTTAGACTGTGAGCCCACTGTTGGGTAGGGACTGTCTCTATGTGTTGCCAAGTTGTACTTCCCAAGCGCTTAGTACAGTGCTCATCATCATCATCAATCGTATTTATTGAGCGCTTACTATGTGCAGAGCACTGTACTAAGCGCTTGGGAAGTACAAATTGGCAACACATAGAGACAGTCCCTACCCAACAGTGGGCTCACAGTCTAAACAGATGAGGAAACTGAGGCCAGAAGTTAAGTGACTTGTCCAAGATCACACTGCGGGCAAGTGGTGGAGCTGGGATTAGACGCAGGTCCTCTGACTCCCAGGCCTGTGCTCTTTCTACTAGGCCAAGCATCATTTATCTCTTCGGAGACATCAGTGCCCAGTCTTGGGGGGCGATGGGGACGAGCGCCCCGCACATGGCTGTGGGAGCTGCATTGTCAGGCAAGACCTGACATTTTCCCATCAGGTTTGAAGAGACCCCAAGAGGCGACTTTCCAGCTGATTATCTCTGTGATGTCGGTCTCCTGCCAGGCCTTACACACACTGTGACCCCTGCACTCCCCTTTGCCACCATACTCAGCAAGAAAAGTTGGCACCTTCTTTCGGAGCTTGCACTAGGAAACACATGATCTGCTATCAGTCAATGAAATTTATTAAGCGCTTAGTATAGTGTTCTGCACACAGTAAGTGCTCAATAAATACGATTGAATGAACAAATATATTGAATACTCAACTAAGCGCTTTGGGAAAGTATGATACAATAGAGTTGGAAACACCATCCTGCCCACAAGGAGATTACAGTCTACTGGTACCTGCTGTTTTTTTTTAATGGTATTTGTTTAGTGCTTACTATGAGTCATGCAGTGAACTAAGCTTGGGGGTAGACACAAGATAATCAGGTTAGACACAGTCCATTGCCCACAGAAGGCTCACAGCTTTAGTGCCCATTTTACAGGTGAGGCAACTGAGGCACAGAGAAGTTAAATACTTGCCCAAGGTTACACAGCATGTAAGTGCAGGAGCAGGAATTAGAAATCAGGTCTTCTGCCTGGATATTCAGAACTCTCTTAATTACAAAAAAGCCATGTTGGACAGCCAAATTTTTCTGAAATATAAGACCCTGTAAGCTCTTCACACAAGGAGAAATATAAAGCCACTTCAGAGAACAGATTGCTAATGTTGATTTCTAAAGCAACAGAAATGCTTTCCTGGCTGAGAACAGATAAATGAGTTTAGAGGAGTTGATAGATTAGGGCTGTGGTTACTGACTTACTATTCAGATGAAGGAAGTGCTGCCTATATCTTGTAACCTGTTGAAAAAAGTCCAATTTGCAACTCTGAATCAAAGACCTCTGGAACGGAGTCCCACATGATTGAGTAAATAGGATTGTAATATGAAATTCACTGCCCTTCAGTTGAAGACAACCACATCTGATCGCACACTGAGGTTGTGGCTGTCAAAGTTTTTTGTTTAGTGACACCCACTCTTTCTCCAAGCACTTCTCACCCTAATAAAACTATGTGCTAAGTGGTACACTAAAGGCTGGGGTAGATTCAAGAGAATAAGCAGTGTGGTTTAGTGGACAGAGGATGGGCCTGGCAGTCAAAAGGACCTGGGTTCTAATCTCATTGTGGCCACGTCTGTGTGAACTTGGGCAAACCACTTCACTCTTCTGTGCCTCAGTTACCTCATCTGTAAAATGGGAATAAAAGTGTGAGCCCCAGGTGGGGCAGGGACTGTGTCCAACCTGATTAACTTGTATGTACCCCAGCACTTAGAACAGTGCTTGGTACATAGTAAGTGTTTAGCAAGTACCATTATTATTATTATTATTTTTAGGTTAGACACAATCCCTGTCCTACATGGGACCCACAGTCAAGTAGTAGGGAGGAGGATTTAATCCCCATTTTTCAAATAAGGAAATTGAGGCACAGTCGTTACACACAGACAAGTGTGGCAGAACCGGGATCGGAGTCCAAGGCTTCCGATTCCCAGGACCGTGCTCTTTCCACCAGGTCATGCTGCTTCTCCTACATTCTACGAAGAATACCCCCAACACCCCAAAGTTTGCTTCTTGCCCAAGGAGCAGCACATCTGGAAGACGGCAAGAGTGAGTGCAGTAGGGGAGCCCCAGGAAATGGTGGAGTTGGCTCCCACAGTTCACAGAGCAGCAACGTGGCCTAGTGGAAAGAGCAAGGGCCTGGGAGTCAGAGGACCTGGGTTCTAATCCTGGCTCTACCACTTGTCTGCCGTGTGACTTTGGGAGAGTCACTTCGCTTCTCGGTGCCTCAGTTCCCTCATCTGCAGAATGACTTAATACCTGTTATCCCTCCTACATAGGCTGCAAGCCCCAAGTGAGACCTGATGATTTTCTATCTACCCAATCATTTCATACAGTGCTTGGCATATAGTAAGCACTTATTAAATACCACAATTATTATGTAACACAAAAGGAAGATTTCAGTTGCACATTGGGGTAGACAAATAGGGACAAACGTGGTTAAAACAGTGTTCTGCATATAGTAAACGCTCAGTGCCTACCACCAATTGAAAAATACCATTGACTGAAATGCCACTTTGCATATATAAGATTAAGTACTCTCCCAAGTCATGAGTACATTGTTCGGCACACGGTAAGTACTTAGGGTGGCATAGTGGATACAGCACAGGCCTGGGAGTCCAAAGTACCTGGGTTCTAATCTTGGCTCCACCACTTACTTATCTGCTGTACGACCTGGAGTTTCTGCTGGAGCACAGAGAAGCAAATTGGCCTAGTGGAAAGAGCCCGGGCCTGGGATTGAAAGTACCTGGACTCTGCCTCTTGTCTGCTGTGTAACCCTGGCCAAATCACAATTTCTCTGGGCCTCAGTTCCCTCATCTGTAAAATGGGGATTAAGACTGTGAGCTCAATGTGAGACAGGGATTTTCTGTCCAACATGACTTGCTTATACCCACCCCAGTGCTTAGGATAATGCCTGGCACATAGTAAATGCTTAACAGATACTGCAATTATTATGAGAAACCAACTCTGCCAATTACAGCTGGGAGTAAAAAATCTGGCTGGACACAAATATAGCTAAATAATACCTGGCAGTCATAGGTGCCCAGAAGCTGACCACACATCAGCAATTTTAATGCATTTCATGAAAAGCAGTATGCTTTTGGGTTCAATAACCAAGAGTGTGAGATACCAGAATTGGGTGGTATTCCTTCCAAGATACTCTGCATTAATCACACCCATTTCAAAGTATGCTACCCAGTGTTGCAGCAGACAGTCCCAAGAGCTTAGTACAGTGTTTTGCACACAGTAAGCACTCAGTAAAATATCACTGATTGTTGACAATGTGGAGAAACTGGAGGGGGCTCAGAAGAAAGCAACAAAAAAGCCTGGAAAACAGCAGCCAGTTGTTCTACAGGAGTGCTGATGGCCAAACAAGAGGAATCGGGGTGAAACTAAAGCAGGAGGGATAGCGGTGGGAAGTCAGGAAGAACTTCTCAATCACCGGGGAGCTGAAATACTGAATTATTCAGTATGTCAGGGTCTGCTTCGATGCTCCTTTTGAGTTCTCTGGGCCCGGCTTATACACCAAGAAACCAGGGAGGAGAGGGTGAAAGAGAGGAGGGGGGGAGGGGGGTCGGTGATCATCACAGCTCAGGACCCCACGGGTTTGGTTCTTTGGGGGGCTCTAGGGGTTTGGCTAGAAGAGGCAGCCCAGGAGCCATGGACCCAATGGGCCTGACTGAGATGATATTCTACTTTGCCTCCCGCATAGATTTAAATACACTCTCCTCATCCCTTTTTTCCCTTCTCAAGCCCTCTCCCTCTCTTTCTTTCTTCCAGTCCTGAATGGTTTCATTATTCAGAAGTAGGAGGCAGAGTTAGTTGACCTCCTGACCTCTATCCGCTCCAAGATCCTATGAGAACTGAACGTACGTCTGTATATCTCCTTTTCTGAGCCACTTTGAAGACCATCCTTCAAGATTACTTACAGGATGGGGGAGGGTTCCGTCTACATCTCCCTATTCCTCAAGAACTTCTAGTGGTTGCCCATCCACTTCCACATCAAACAGAAACCTCTTACTGTTGACTTTAAAACACTCACTCTCCCCTTCCTACCTTACCTGCTGATGTCCTATGACAGCCGAGTTTGCTTCTGTAACACCAACCTACTCACTGTTCCTCGACCTCATCTATTTTGCTTCCACTCTGACCTCTTCCACATGCCCTCCCTCTGGTCTGGGAACTCCTTCCCTCTTCATTTATGACAGACCACCACTCTCCCCTTCTTCAAAGCCTTGCTAAAATCAAATCTCCTCCAAGAGGCCTTCCCAAACTGATCCTTTGTTTCCCCTACTAGCTCTCCCCTCTGCATCACCTTTGCATTTGTGTTTATTCCCTTTAAGCCATCACTATTTACTTCATCCTCAGAACTCATGTACATAGCCATAATTTACCATCTATCTCCCGCTGTAGACTTTAATCTCCTTGTGGGCAGAGAACGTGTCTAACACCTCTGCTGTACTGTACTCTCCCAGCAGCTTAGTATATTCTCTGCACACAGTATGCATTCAGTTTACTCTTGGTTGATTAATTGCTGCTGCTGACATCTCAGAAAAAGTCTATTCTGTGATCACATAATGCACCCGTTTTCCTTACTGTCGACCTCACAGTTTTTCCTGTGGGGGCACAGAGGATCTGGGAGAGGGAGTGTTGATGGCTGCGTGCAACCCACCACCACTACTGTAAAAAAATAATAACAATAATGGTATTTATCAAGCACTTACTGTGTGCCAGGAACTGTTTTAAGCACTGGGGTAGATACAAGACAAATGGGTAGACACAATGTCTGTCCCACAGAGGGCTCACCCTCTTAATGCTCACTGTACGGATGAGGGAACTGAGGCACAGGGAAGTGAAGTAACTTGCCCAAGGTCACACAGCAGTGCTGGGATTAAAACACAGGTCCTTCTGACTCCCAGGCTCACTAGGCCATGATGCTTCGATAACTCAAGGGCACCTTTCACTGGTAGTAGCATATACTTTCCCCTCTTGAAAACTGGTGTCTAAGCAATGCTTATCTCAAATGACAAAGAGTCATAACACGTGCACAACTGTATTTACAAGGGTAAAAAAGGCCAACGTGAAAGGGATTTACCACTTGACACAAACATCCCCAGTCACAAGCTCACTGCCAGCAGAACTCATCTACAAACTGAAGGACATCTCTACGATAAAGCTATTCAGATTTCTGCACTTTTAAACGTTCTGCAAGACTCCATTACCATTCACTCAAAAACGTCAGGGCCACAAGTGAAAATTGTTATAACCAGCCAACTAAACTACAAAAACTCTTCACTCTTGATCAAGAGATAAATACTCTTTGGGAAAACAATTCTTTCTCATCTTCTCAAATCCATGTGCATATTGTGGCATTAATTTATAAAAATCACAAAATTATAGGCAATGGCCTGCAAGAAAACAAGCCTTACTGATCATATTTTTCCTTTGCACAGTCATCTCGGATTATAATGTTATGTGTTATTTTCTTTCTTCGGAATGCACCTCAGCCAAAAAAAAGGCTATAGCATTCAGTGTATTATCAGAGAAGAAAAAAAATCCCATCCCCTCAATTATTTTCTTCTTAAAGCTTTGGTGAATTCCTGATTTTTCTCTGTAAATTGGATTAGGGTGAAATAGGATGGATTGCTGAGAAGTGTAAATGGGAAGAAAATGTCTTCAGATGGACTGAGCCCTTGTTCCTGGATGGATGGGCTCTCTGTGAAGACTTCCACAAGAGCAGAAATGGCCTGAGGACAGTCAAGTACTTTGATGATCTCTCTTCATTTACGCCCTATTTTTAGAGACGCCAACCCCACTGCTCAAACAATAACGGAGGCTCAACATAAACACTCTACTGTGGAGGCGGAGAGACACCAAGAGATCCAGGAGGGAGGAGGGAGACTGTGTCTGACTGTAGTGTATCTACCCCAGGATTAAGTGTAGTCCTTGGCACACAATGGGCACTTAATAAATACTACATTTAGCATTTCACATTATCATCATCATCATCATCACTGTTTTTTGTTGTATTGTACTGTCCCAAGTGCTTAGTACAGTGCTCTGCATACAGTAAGTGCTCTATAAATACAACTGAATGATTTAGAGCTGATTTTTGTTTATTTTAGGTCTCATTCACTCAACCAATGGTGTATACTGAGGGCTTATTGTGTATGTAGAGCACTATACTAGGCATTTGGGAAAGTACAAGAGTTGTTAGATGTGATTCCTGCACTCAAGGAGCCACTCTTCCCTCAGAAACTCTTCATCTTACACTAGGGGTCTCAAGCAGTTACTTTATATACAAAAACCCCACACCTTCCTTAACCACTATTACTCTATTTTCTGTATATTTGTTGATATGGTACTTAGGGGTTTCTTAAGTACCTTAACTCTGACGAAGCAGCGTGGCTTGGTGGAAAGAGCACAGGCTTTGGAGTCAGAGGTCATGGGTTCAAACCCCGGCTCCACCAATTGTCAGCTGTGTGACTTTGGGCAAGTCACTTAACTTCTCTGTGCCTCAGTTACCTCATCTGTAAAATGGGGATTAAGACCGTGAGTTCCCCGTGGGACAACCTGATCACCTTGTAACCTCCCCAGTGCTTAGAACAGTGTTTTGCACACAGTAAGTGCTTAATAAATGCCATCATTATTATTATAAAGGCTAGAGGACTACCAACTAACGTTTTGAAAATCAAGATTGCTCTGCCTGCAGCCACTCTCTTTGCGATCTATGAGTACTGATCAATTAACTGTATGTATTGAGCACTTACTGTGTGAAGAGCACTGTACTAAGCACTTAGGAGGGGAGAATATAACAGAGTTGGTAGACACATTCTCTGCCCACAATGAGATTACTGTCTAGAGGGAAGTGAGAAAAAAGAAAAGTGAAGTGAGGAGCACTTCTGGTAAGGTGGCAAACCTGAGAGGAGGAGGAGTCAGTAACTTTCTGATGTCTATGCTCTACAGGCCCAACAAGAGGACACAAAAACTTGGTATCACGTGGAGCCTACCGGTTCACTTTCCCTTTTCGGATCGGAAAGACAGCGGCCAAAAGAAGTGGACCTTTCCTGACTATGGGTGCGGCGTCAGCTACCTCTGCGCCTTTCTCTTTTCGTGTCACCGTCTTCCCAGATAACCAGAGTGGCCAGAGCGGAAATAACTCAGGGCCATCCGACTGCCTCTTGTATGAACCGTCACTGTCCATCACCTTGATCACTTTTTACTCCTTCATATTTGTGGTGGGATTGGCTGGGAATATTCTCGCCCTGTACGTGTTTCTGGGCATCCACCGCAAGAGGAATTCCATTCAGGTGTACCTCCTTAACGTGGCCATTGCTGACCTCCTCCTCATCTTCTGCCTCCCCTTCCGAATACTCTACCACACTAACCAAGATCAATGGACCCTCGGTGTGGTTCTCTGCAAAGTCGTGGGCCTCCTATTTTACATGAATATGTACATCAGTATTACTTTTTTGGGACTGATAAGTTTGGACCGTTACGTCAAAATTAACCGTTCATTTCAGCAGCATAAAGGACTTACCCCTAAGCACAGCATTTATTCCTGCTGCTTCGTGTGGACATTTGCAGTGCTTGGGTTTTTGGTAATGCTTGTTTTCTCAATTAAGAGAAGGAGCGAGCCTGCAATGTGTTTCCATTACAGAAATAGGGAGAGGGCGAAAGGGGAGGCAATTTTTAACTTCATCCTAGTGATCCTGTTTTGGTTCACTTTCCTTCTGCTAATCCTTTCTTATGCTAAAATTGCCAAAAATCTTTTGCGCATTTCCAAAAAAAGGTCAAATTTTCCCAACTCAAGGAAATATGCAAAGACAGCCCGCAATTCCTTTATCGTACTGATCATTTTCACTATATGCTTTGTCCCCTATCATGGTTTTCGGTTTATCTATATCACGTCTCAGCTACGGAACACGTCTTGTTACTGGAGAAAGATTTTTCACAAAACCAATGAGATTATGCTTGTGTTCTCAGCTTTCAACAGCTGTTTGGATCCAGTCATGTATTTTCTTATGTCAAGCAATATCCGTAAAACTGTGTACCACCTTCTTTTTAGAAGATTTCAAGGAGAGCCTAGCAGGAGCGAAAGCACTTCAGAATTTAAGCAAGGCCATTCTCTGCACGATTCCATAGCTGCCAAAATTCAGGCAAATATTTGAGGTGATTATGCTACCAAAAAAGAATCAACCACAGTCCCTTATAAGGCCATCTACTAACTGCAGTTCCTTCTCTAAAATACTAGAGAATTAATAGGCACAGTTCTGGTATTACTGCTTCAGGCAAAAGTGACAACAAAAAACTCTTCCTGTGGCTCTTTAACAAATACGGAATACTACATTTCATCTTCTTAACTGTACAGTGCGATTCCAAAGGAAAGGAAGGAAAAGAACATCATGGTCAGTGCTAGAGAATTTTAAGTACTTTATTTGAAATTTTTTGTGTCCAAATAATCTACTGTACTGCTGTTAAATGTTTTTAACAAAGACTGTAAAATTATTTAATGGAATCTGTGGCTTTAACAACAAAATATAAAAAAAATTTGATGGTTTCTTGAACCAGTACTACTGTCAATTTGCAAAATGTTTGAAATGTTTTATCTGCCATGACTGTGGGAAAATGATTTACCTGAGGTCAACACAGGCAAGACAGAGGTTTGCTCATCTGTTTTTGAAAAGCTTTTTGGTTCTGCATTGGGAGTTAATTTACATTTACTCATTTCTTTTTAGTTAAATGAGCTTTTCAGTTGCAAGGAGCATATTATAACAAAAATAATATTAATTCATAAATGGCATTTGTTTAGCACTTAACGTGTACCAAACGCTGAGGTAGACTCAAGGTAATCAGGTCAGACACCATCCCTGTCCCACATGGGGCTCACAAAGGAGAGGGGTACTGAATCCCCATTTTACTGATGAGGAAACTGAAGCGTAGGAAGAATGAAGTGACTTGCCCAAGGTCACACAGGCAGTAAGTGTCTGATCTGGGATTAGAACCAGGTCCTCATACTCCCAGGCCCGTGCTCTTTCTACCAGGCCAGGCTAAATATAAGATTAAAAAGGTAATGACAATTAAATTCCCCAAAACAAGTAAATTACCTCTTTCCCAGCCACTGCTCAGGAAAACGATTAGGGGGAACAGGGACAACAATACATGGTGCAATCAGTATTAACCATTAATAACAACGTTTGTGATATTTGTTAAGTGCTTACTATGTGCCACTGCTTACTAAGCACTGGTGTAGATACAAGACCATCGGGTCCTATATGGGGCTGGCAGTCTAAGTAGGAGGGAGCACAGGTATTGAATCCCCATTCTGCAGATGAGGGATCTGAGGCAAAGAGAAGTGAGTGACTTGCCCAAGGTCACACAGCAGGCAAATAGCAGTGTCATGATTAGAACGCAGGTCCTCCAACTTCCAGACTCATGCTCTTTCCACTAGGCCACAATGCTTTTATTCTACCAAGAGATGAAGGTTTGCAAAGGGAAGTAAACTCTAATGACTGATTCCACTGGTGTGCAGTCAGTCAGCAAACAACCTGCCCCGAACCCAGGCTTGGAGGAAAATCTGACACGCTGTCTGTCCCGCTCTGCCTGAGTACCACCACCAAATTCCAACGGGCACACATGCTTCCTTGAGAAAAGACCAAAACTCAGTGGACTACCAGAGAAATGCAAATGAATATGCAAACGCAAAGTCTCAAGTTGACGGGTTACCGAAACCAACTCAGTGACAGAAAAGGAACTCGACAAAACATCCCCCCCCACCTGGTACCCTGGCTGGCCAAAGGATGTCTTGTTGCCTAGAAATACAAGCCTTCTGGACAATTACATTTCTAAAATTCAAATACGTGGCACGTTGGGCTCTCTCTTGCCAACTTAAGGTGACCTTAGCTTCTCCACGATATTTGCTGTGAACACTTTATGAAGAATATATATTGCAAGGCCGTCTTGAAAACATTTAGATGATGTGTTTTCCTCTATGTCCACTTTACTTAAATTTAAGAAGGTGTTCTTAAAAAAATCTCTTTGGAAATTTCATGTTGAGTATTTATTTGAATCCATGGCATAACCAAAAGATCCACCTGAAAGAAGTAGGAAATGGGGTACTATTTGAAAAAATGGAATTTAAGCGTTTAATAAATCCATCAATATTATTTACTGAGTGATTACCGTGTGCACAGCACTGTACTGACTGCTTGGGGGAGTATGTTAGAATCAATAGACATGATCTAATGGGTTTACAGGCAATGGCACAGATTTTGCGTTCCTAAGCTTGCAATTACTGAGCCTTGTTTCCTTTTGTTCTGCCCACTTCCATTGCTGAAAACATGCAGAAAATTAGAAATGAGTAGATTCCAATCTTTGGAGCACTCCCACGGAAAGGTTACTTTAAATTCTGTAATACTAATACTGTACGCAGAGTACTGTATTAAGCCCTTTGGCTTTGGAGGTGAGCCATTGGCTGGCCAGTATTTCCCCCTCATGCTGGCGTGCTTTGTGCTGCTGATGCATTTTCTGCCAGGCAGTGACCTGAAGTGTCCTGAAAATGCTCTGCAAATCAGGCCTGGCTGCGCCTTTGGTTTGTTGCAAATGAGTGAGCATCGGTGGTGCTTTTAATAATAATAATAATAACAATAATAATAATAATGTCATTTTATTAAGCGCTATGTGCAAAGCACTGTTCTAAGCACTGGGGAGGTTACAAGGTAATCACAGTGTCCCACGGGGGGCTCACAGTTTTTATCCCCATTTTACAGATGAGGTAACTGTGGCACAGAGAAGTGAAGTGACTTGCCCAAAGTCACACAGCTGATAATTTTAAGGAGAAGCACCATGGGCTAATGGATAAAGCCCAGGCCTGGGAGTCAGAAGGACCTGAGTTCCAGTACTGGTTTTACCATGTGTCTGCTGGGTGACCTTGGGCAAGTCACTTCACTTCTCTGTGCTTCAGTTACCTCATCTGTAAAATGGGAATTAAGACTGTAAGCCCCATGTGGGACCTGATTACCTTGGGTCTACCCTAGCATTTAGAACGGTGCCTGGCACATAGTAAGCGCTTAACAAATGCCATAAAAAACTGCCGAGGGTGCTAAGATGGGTAACCACTTATCTGGTTTCATACTGGATAGTCTAGCTTTCCACTGGCCTGGCGCCTATCTGGTTTGGGCAGGGCACCAGATACTTATATGTCCTGCGTTTTATGAAACCTGTAACTTATTTGGATGGCCATCTCTCTCACCATATCATAAGCTCCTTGAGGGCAAAGACAGGGTCTACTAGTGTGTTTCCCCTAAGCGTTTAGTACAGTGCATACAGGAAGCTCTCGATAATAATAACAATAATAATTGGCATTTGTTAAGTGCTTACTATGTGCAAAGCACTGTTCTAAGCGCTGGGGAGGACACAGGGTGATCAGGTTGTCCCTCATGGGGCTCGCAGTCTTAATCCCATTTTACAGATGAGGTAACAGAGGCTCAGAGAAGGTAAGTGACTTGCCCAAGATCACACAGCAGACATATGGTGGAGTCGGGATTCGAACACATGACCTCTGACTCCAAAGCCCAGGCTCTTTCCACTGAGCCACGCTGCTTCTCAATAAATACCACTGACTGAGGCGCCCAGCCTCGGCTCTTGCTGCTGAGTTCTGTGGCTTGGAAGTAGCGCCTCTGGTCTCTAGGGGTCTTGGGGAGGGGTCGGGGGGGAGAAACAAAGACTCTGGAGCAAGACTGGGAAGCAGTGTAGCCTAGTGGAAACAGCCTGGGCCTAGGAGTCAGAAGGACCTGGGTTCTAACCCTGGCTCTTCCACTTGTCTGCTGTGTGACCCTGAGCAAGTCATTTAACTTTTCTATGCCTTAGTTACCACATATGTAAAATGAGGGAATAAGACTGTAAGCCCTACTATGTGAGACAATGCGATAAGCCTTTATCAACCCTGACAGTATAGTACCTGGAGCATAGTAAGGACTTAACAAATACCATAAAAAAAGACTGGTGGAAGGGAGGGAAGGGAGAAGGAAGAAATGGGGGGAAAAGGGAGGAGGGTCTCTCTGAGAAATGATTGGGCTTGGGTGGTTTTTTTTATGATGGCATTTATTAAGCGCTTACTATTTGCAATTCACTGTTTATTAAGCGCTTACTATGCGCAAAGCACTGTTTTCAAACTGTGTTGGTGAGGGCTTTGTCCGCTGAGTTCGAAGGATGACTGTTGCCAACCTAGTGCTAGAAGTCTTCCATTCATTCATTCAATCGTATTTATTGAGCGCTTACTGTGTGCACAGCACTGTACTAAGCACTTGGGAAGTACAAGTTGCCAACATATGAGCCATCACTGGCTCTGAAAATTTCGACTTCCTGCCTAGTTTCTCAGGCCCCCAGCCTAGCAGCCTCTGCTAACTACCATGGCTACTCTCATCCCTTGCTCTTTTTTCAGGCATCCCTCCTCTTGTACCTCATTATTTCTGATTTCTGTATTTGGCTTTTCATCTTTTCTCTTTCCCCACTTTGGAATGACCTCTACTCTCTCCTTCCTCAATGGCCCAGGTGGTAGCCATTTTCCCTCACGCCTGTTTGCTCTTCCTCCCTCCCCTCCTCGCACCTTTTTCTTATTCTTTAAAATAAATATCTGGACTCCATGAGGGAGGGCCTGATGGATTCAGGTGTAAATTACTTCTGGCCACGTGGAGAGAGCTATTTTCCCCTTTCTCAGCTCACTGCAAGGGGAACTCTTTGGCTTCTGCGGGCGTGAGCATCTTCAGTTCCCCTTTGCAGCCGGCTCGGACAGCAGGCTCAGCAACTGTGGGGTTGGACTCAAGCCGAAGGCTGGAAAAACAGACGACGACAACCTGCATCTGGTCCTTGGTCTGCTGATTTTGACATCTGTGATCTTGAAAAACATGAAACCTGGAGCCATTAGCTGTTTGCTCTGCACACAGTAAGGACTCCATAAGTGTGACTGATTGAAAAGATTGATAATTGTGGTATTTCTTAAGCATTTACTATATGCCTAAGCACTGGGGTATATACAATATAATCAGACTAGATACAGTTCCTGTCCCAGTCTCAATCCCCTTTTTATAAATGAGGTAACTGAGGCACAGAGAAGTTAAGTGACTTGACATGGTCACACAGCAGAGAAGTGGCAGAGCCAGGATTAGAACCCAGGTCCTTCTGGCTCCCAGGCCCATGCTCTGTCCACTAGGCCATGCTGGATCCCTTTTTCATGCTGTCAGAATTACAGACTTAGGAAGGCGAATACACATACCTTTCCAAAGTAAGTTTTTAAGACCCGAACACAGCTGAGCCAGTGGACTTTGTCACATCTGATAAGCAAGGTGGCTTCGGGGAAGCAGCAGGAGTTGAGTTTCACCTAATTGACCTGAAAATTTCATGGACCTAGAAGGGAGGTTTATAAACTGGTTTTTTTTTTGTTTCCTGCTGAAGATGGATAGAAAATTGCCAGCTGAGACACACAGATCCAAGGATCCAAGGTCCACATTTTATCCTATTGTTCATCAGGCCTGCCAGGAGCCCAACTCAATTTAGATCCCAGATGATACTTGTTAAGTGCTTACTATGTGCCACGCAAAGTTTCAAGTGCTGGGGTAGATACAAGTTAATCAAGTTGGACATAGTCCCTGTCCCCCATGGGGTTCACACTTTTACTCTCCATTTCCCAGATAAGGAAACTGAGGCCCAGAGAAAAATGACTTGCTCAAGGCCACCCAGCAGGGATTAGAACCCAGGCTCTTCCAATTCCCAGACCCGTGCTCTATCCACTAAGCCAGGCTGCTTCTCCATACTTCCAAACTTCCCAGGTCAAATCTGCTTCTCCTGAAGTCCCAAATCACTCCACTTGGGAAGTGCAGGGAGGCAAGTTCAAATCCAGGAGGTAACTCGGGTGGGACGGGTGTCTCAGAACTTCTGTGGATGAGATCCCTCCCCCCGCCCACCAAGCCCACCTCCACTCGTGAACCTCTTTGTTGCTTTATCCCTACAGGAGCTGCATGGAGAGAAGCCAATCTCAGTATGGACTGAATTACGGGACCACGGGGGGAAGAAGGTCTCCCTCTAACATACTAGATACCAAACACTGTGCAAAATGACAGTGTAGATACAAAATTATCAGATTAAACAGTTTCTGTTCCACATGGGGCTTGCAGTCCAAGACGGAAGGTAAAATAGATTTTATCCTCTTACAGATGAGAAAGCTGAGCCACCCAGAAGTTAAGTGACCAGAGGAAACTCTGACAAGGCGCTCCGCCTGGCCAACAGAGTGGCAATGTCAGCTGAGGGGAAGCCACAGTGTGGCCACAATAATTATAATAATACAGTGTGGGGTCTGCCGATTCCTCACTAGGTACTCGGCACTGTACTAAGCGCTGGCGTAGATATAAGATAAATATGTGGGGGCAGGCAGTCACTGTCCCACATAGGGCTCACAGTCTAGATAGGAAGGAGAGGAGGTACTGAATTCTAATTTTACAGATGATGAGGAAAGCGAGGCATGGAGTAGTTAAGTGACTTGCCCAAGGTCAACAGCAAGCAAGTGACTTTTTTTGTTGCTCTTCTTGGCAGGGCCTATGATTTCTTTTTGACTGTACTTGTTGCTAAGAACTGTCCTAAACACTAGGGTAGATTCAAGTTAATCAAGTTAGACACAGTCTTTGTCCCACATGGGGCTCACACCCTTAATCCCCAGTTGACAGATGAGGAAACTGAGGAACAGAGAACTAAGTTGCCCAGTGTCACACAGCGGACAAGTGGCAGAGTAGGGATTAGAACCCAGGTCCTTCTGGTGTCAGCTGAGCACCCCAAATTGGGCTCAGACTGGATACAGTCCCCATCTCAAATGGAACTCACAGTCTATGTGTGGAGGAGAACAGATATTTAAGCCTCAACTTTACAGATGAAGAGACTGAGCCACGGAGGAGTTAAGTGACTTGCCCAAGGTCACACAGCCAGCAAGTCAGGGGCACCAGGAATAGAACCCAGATCTCCTGACTCCCCGTGCTGTGCTAGTTCTGCTAAGCCATGCTGCTTCTCTAAAAGGATACTAAACAGTCAACAAAAACTTTTGTCAACACTGAAGAGGAAAGTGACTTGATTATAGACCTGTAACAAAGTAGCTACATAAATGGGTGCCGCATCTGTTAGATTTTCTTGCTGGCACTGTTTTTTGAGAAAGTCATCCAGGTTGCACACAGTTTGAGTAGGGAATGCGTCTGCCGACTCTGTTGTAGTGTACTCTCCCATGCACATAGTACTGCATTACACACACAGAAAGCCCTCAATAAATATGATTGATTGATTGATTGTATTAGTTCTCTTGTTTTCCTGCCAACTGGCTCAACCTTCACCTCCTCAGAATCAGGACAAGTTTTCCATTTACTTGAGGTTTTCAAACAGTACAGTTTCAGACAGCACAGCGCTCAGTAAATGCTTGGAGCAGCGTAGTAAAAGAGCTGTGAGTAGGGCTGATGATATATTGCCCTCTGCTGGTCAATGGGGCACGTGACATCATTAGACAGGGATGTTAACTCTGTAGGCAGGGATTTGAGAAGGATTTTGCAGTCACCTATGTCTGTGCCCTGTCTTCTTAGGCCCAGAAATAAGGTTTATTTTTCTCCCACTTTGGTGTACTACATAGATGGGAAACGCCTGACTACATAATAGGGCAGACAGGAAAACTATTTTTTTAAAATTTTTATATGAAATTTGTTAAGCGCTTACTATGTCCAGGCACTGCATTAAGTGCTGGGATACATACAAGCTAATCAGGTTGGGCACAGTCCATGTTCCACATGAGGCTCACAGTTTTAATCCCCATTTTACAGATGAGGGAACTGAGGCAAGAGAGGTGAAGTGACTTCACCAAGGTCACACAGCAGACAAATGGCAAAACCAGAATTAGAACCCAGGTCCTTCTGACTTCCAGTCCCATGCTCTATCCACTAAGCAACACTGCTTCTCTCTTCATACAGATTAGCACCTTGTTTAGTTTAGCAATGAGTGTATTGCCATTTGAATAAAAGCCAACTCTAAATGACTACTCTTTTAAGATATACAAGCTCCCATCGGCCCCAGGTTTCTCACATTCTCCATCAAAGGTGACAGTTGGTCTCAGGTGCCAAAGTCACAACTCTTAGGAAAAAAAATAACTGCACACAACTCAGTTTTTTGCTTTGGGAAAGTTGGGGATGATTAACTGAAGAAATGGACATCGTTCTAAGTTTCCAAAATGCTCTTCTTGGTCTTCAACACTAGTGATGCATCGTACTACAGCTGAAGCTTTCCTTTCTATAGCTACAATTACAGTGATGAAGCAGCATGGCTCAGTGGAAAGAGCAAGGGCTTTGGAGTCAGTGATCGTGGGTTCAAATCCCTGCTCCGCCAATTGTCAGCTGTGTGACCTTGGGCAAGTCACTTAACTTCTCTGGGCCTCAGTTACCTCATCTGTAAAATGGGGGTTGACTGTGAGCCCCCCGTGGGACAACCTGATCACCTTGTATCCCCCCAGTGCTTAGAACAGTGCTTTGCACATAGTAAGCGCTTAATAAATGCCATCATTATTATTATTATTAGTGCCTGGCACACAGTAAGCACTTAAACTATATTTATGAATTTTATTATTACAATTTTTTTTTTTAAAAAAACAGAGAATCACTGAGAGAAGGAGAAGGTTTTAGGCCTCTTTAGAAACTTATAGGTGAAACATCATTTTGGAGTTGGGAATGAGAGAAAACAAGGAGAGGGGAGATTGACTTTGGAAAATAAATTGTTCAAGTAAGAATGTTGACTACACACTGCTCACACTCCTGCTCAGCGTGGAAACACACCTCCCCAAATTGTGCACTGTGATAAATCCCTTGAGGAATTGGGTCTAGGATGGTCCCTCAACTTTCTGTGAGTAGACTGGGACATCAGCTTGGGGGGAGGAAATTTGTCAGGACTGATGTACCTAGACTGTAAGCTCGTTGTGTGCAGGGACTGTGTCTGTTTATTGTTACATTATACTCTCCCAAGTGCTTAGTACAGTGCTCTGCACAGAGTAAGAACTCAATAAATATGATTGAATGAATGGACAACATCCTAAGAATCTGCTAACCAACTTGTCCTATATTTGTGTATACAGGGAGAAATTATCCTCTTTGCATTTATGTCATTTTTGGCTCTCTGGCTGCTCCTTCTCTGTGTCTTTCACAAGCTCCTCTCTGCCTCCCACCTCGTAACTATGAGAATCCCTTAAGGCTCAGTTCTGGATCCTCTTTTATTCTCTATTTACACCCACTCACTTGCAGAAGTCATTCTTCAATAGAGGAGTAGTGTGATCTGGTAGAAAGACCATGGACCTGGAAGTAAAAGGACCTGGGTTCGAATCTTGACTCAACCACTCACACACACATGTCGATGGGACATCCAAGTAGAGCTGTCCTGAAGGCAGGAGGATATACAAGACTGCAGAGAAGGAGAGAGGTGTGCAGGGACTGTGTCTGTTTACTGTTACATTATACTCTCCCAAGTGCTTAGTACAGTGCTCTGCACAGAGTAAGCACTCAATAAATATGATTGAATGAATGGACAACATTCATTGGAGAGGTAGAATTGGGAATCATCTATGTAAAGACGGTAGTTGAAGCCATGGGAAATGAAGCAGTGTGGCTTAATGGAAAGAACACAGACTTGGGAGTCAGAGGTTGTGGGTTCTAATTCCGGCTCTGCCACTTGTCAGCTGTGTGACTTTGGGCAACGCACTTCACTTCTCTGGGCCTGTTACCTCATCTGTAAAATGGGGATTAAGGCTGTGAGCCCCACATGGGACAACCTGATAACCTTTTATCTACCCCAGCGCTTAGAACAGTGCCTGGCACATCGTAAGCACTTGACAAATAACATCATAATTGGTATTATTGTTATGGAAGCGAATGATTTTCCAAGGGAATGAGTGAACAAAACACTGTTTTTAAAACAAAACAGCTCTAAAATCCACCCTTTCCTCTCCATCCAAACTACAATTGATCCAAGCACTCATATCCTACCACAACATCTGCATCAGCCTCTGCACTGACCTCCTTGCCTCCAGTTTCTCTTCACTGCTGCTTCCATCGTTTTTCTCAAAAGAGAAAGTTCGGCCCACATTTCTCCACTCCTCAGAAACCTCCAGTGGTTGCCCATCCATCTCTGCATCAAAAAGAAACTCCTTACCACTGGTTTTAAAGCACTCAATCTGCTCTCCTCCTGCTCCCTTACCTCACCAATTTCCTACTATAACCCAGCTCGCATGCTTTACTACTCTAAGTTTAACCTACTCCTTGAATCTCAATCTCATCTATAGATTCACATTCAAGCCACTGCCATGGGAGCGCATGGTAAGATAATGGGGGCAGTTTACAAAGCTGGGGGAAGCCCCCTGTTCTTATTCCATGAGGAACAGGCTGCAGTCATTTCTCATGCTGCATCCCTACCTTTTCCTCTAGTCCTTGGAAAGGTTCCTCAGGATTTCCCCCACTTCACCGGCTCCCTGAAGAAGAGAAGGGGTTGGCTAGGACCCTGGTGGGAAGGGGGGGGGGGGGGCACAGATAGTCTGCTGTTCACATACCCACTAACAGGACAGCAGGTTACCTTGCCCCCTCCTACCTCACCTTGCTGCTCTCCTACTACAACCCAGCCTCCACACTTCTCTCTTCTAAAGCCAACCTTCTCACTGTACCTCGATCTCATCAACCTCACCGCCGACCTCTCGCCCATGTCCTACATCTGAGTTGGAATGTCTTCCTTCCTCGGAACCAACAGAAAATTACTCTCCCCGCCTTAAAGCCTTACTGAAGGCACATCTCCTCCAAGAGGCCTTCCCTAAGCCCTCCTTTTCTCTTCTCCCACTCCCTCCTGCGTTGCCCTGACTTGCTCCCTTTATTCATTCCCCCTTCTCAGCCCCACAGCATTTATGTACTATCTGTAATGTATTTGTTTATATTGTCTGTCTCCCCATCTAGACTGTAAGCTCGCTGTGGGTAGGGAATGCATCTGTTCATTATTGTATTGTACTCTCCCAAGCGCTTGGTACGGTACTCTGCACACAGTAAACACTCAATAAATACTACTGAATGAATGAATGGAGATTTGAAATCCCGCAGGGACCAGCAACTATTGAAGATGACCACCTGGCACTGACCACCCAGCTCTGAACACCCTTTGATATGGTGACTAGCTTCCATGTGGGACACTTCTTTCAGGAACCTGATATTCATCAGAATTCCCTCCAGCTTCAGGTGCGTAAGGGCAGAAGGCCAGCTGCCAGGAAGTTGAAAAAAATGCAAGTTTCAAGTTCTCAAGTCCGTGGGTCTGTAGTAATGTTTCTCTGTGATTTCTGACTTTGCATGTTATTATTAGACATGTAGTCATAGTAATTAATCAATGGTATTTATTGAGCACTTTGTGCAGAGCAGTGTACTAAGGGCTTGGGAGAGTATATTAGAACAGTGCTTTGCACATAGTAAGCACTTAATAAATGCCATCATTATTATTATTATTATTATACTACAACAGAGTTGGCAAGACATGTTCCTGGCCCACAAAAGGTTTACAGTCTGGAAGGGGAGACAGATAGATATATATATACACATAATTTGTAATATAAAATTAATATTACATGGTGTTCATTCATTTGATCGCATTTATTGAGTGCTTACTATATAACATAAATGGCATTAGTTTTAATGGTATTAAATAATAATAACAATAACTATGGTATTTATTAAGCTTCCTATGTGCCACTCACTGTACTAAGCCATGGGATGGGTGCAAGCACATTGTGTTGGACACAGTCCTTGTTCCTTGTGGGGCTCACAGCCTCGATCCCCATTTTACAGATGAAGTAACTGAGTCCCAGAGAAGTGACTTGCCCAAAATCATACAGCAGACGTGGCAGAGGCAGAATTCAAACCCAGATGTTTCTGACTCTCAGGCCTGTACTCACTAAGCCATGCTGCTTCCCACAACGCATGACATGCTCCCTGACTACAAGTTTACAGTTTACGGGGGCAGAGAGACATATATAATTAGACATAATTAATATTACATGGTATTATATAATAGATCATGCCATTAGTCTTAATGGTATTAAATGGTAAGCACTGGCAGTGCAGTGCTTGAAGCACTTGACTTGGGGGATGCGATACCAACACAAGACACACTGCCTGCCCACAATGAGCTTTTGCCTTAAACAAATGGCTTGAATTTGAATGTGGACAACCACAAAGATAACTGCTTTTTGTCCCTCTACTTTAAATAAATTGTTGTCTAATAATATGTTTATCTAAAATATCTCACTTTGGAAAATAGATTTGGGTTGATAGAAATGCCTTATGAGAGAAGGGTTTCCAAGAAAAATAAAGAATTCAGGAACCCTGCTTCTCAATTTTGGCAATACTTCTTTAACCAAGAAGCATTTCAGTGTCTTCTTCGTGCTTTAAAAATAATAGGTGTAGCATAAAATTTTAACCTGGAGGTGTGTTATACTGAATTCTCCCAAGCACCCAGTAAGTGTTTGCTAAATACCCTCAATTGACTGATTGACACTGTGGGGTGTAGGAAAGGAGGAGCTATGCTTGTTTCTCTAGGCTGCTAGGACTTACAGACTTACAGCGAGCAGGGACTTGGACATGTGGGCTATACATTGCAAATGAGCAGTTTGCAGGGGCCACGGGTCAGCCTGGGGGACTCAAATAGATGGAAACAGGAAGGAAGGAAACCAGTTACCAGTGCCAAGAACTCGTTCAAGATAAGATTCCTCAGTAACTCGTAGAAAGGGAAGTAGCGAGTAATTCCCTAACTGATGATGTGCAGTGCAAGCTTAACAGAGAACATCCTCTGCGTCATCTGATGCTATTTTTTACCCAAGAATTCTAGTCTTTTTTTACTGACTAGTTTACAAAGGATCACTCTTACCAGTTTCAAAGCCTTAGGAAAAGCACTTCTCCAAGAAACCTTCCCTAATTAAGCACTCAACTGCGTCTTCTTCCACTTCCTTCTGTGTCACCCTTGCATTTGAAACTGCACCCTTATTCACACCTCCCTTGGCCTCATGCACATATGTACATATCCACAGATCCATAACTTCTTTATGTACTGTAATGTCTGAATCCCTCTCTAGGCTGTAAGCTCACTGTGGGTGGGGAACATGTCTAACAGATTTTCCTCTCCCAAGTGTAAGTAGAGAGCACTTTGCACAGCAAGCACTCCATAAATACGAATGGTTGATTGAAAGTATTTTTTCCTATGGATTTTATTCTTTATCCAGTTTTCAGTCAAAATTTAACACAGTTGCTCAGTGGTATTTATTGGGTGCAAAGAGTCCAGTACTAAGCTCTTACGAGAATACAATACAGCAGAGTTGGTAGACACATTCCTTGCCAACAAGGAGTTTGCAGGCTAGAGGGGGCAACGGACATGAAAATAAATAATGGACAGGTACATAAGTACTGTGGGGCTGAGGGTGCGGTGATTATCAAGTGCTTAAGTGACACAGAAGGGAGAGGGAGTAGGGGAAATGCGGGCTTAGTCGGGGAAGGCCTGGCCTCTTGGAGGAAAAGCTTTAATAAGCTTTTGAAAGTGGGGAGAGTGATCATCTGATCAGCAGGCACGTGCCCTGACCAGAAAGAGCTTACAGTGCTGGGGGAAGAAGATCCTTTTGAAAACCTGGACCTTTTTTAAATAACAATTGTGGCACTCATTACAGGTTTTGCTCTTGTTCTGGAAATGATTAGCGAAGTGGTGAACAGTGGTCATATTTTCTTTAAAAAAAGGGTGTGCTCTGATATTTTTTATCTATTCAGATATTTGGTTTTGAGAGGAAAAATTCCCTATTATTAGAAATTTCTAAATGAGATGGCTCTGATATCAGCATGCTGCCTTCAGAAGATGAGCTCCAAAAATATCTGCCCTAGATTATCAACACTTTTTCCCCCGTCTCTCAGACCTTTCTCTTGCCATACCCTACACCCTCAGCCTTGCAAAATTTTGGAAAATGTTTGAAAATTCTCCAGAGCTTTTCAGATAACTGCCTCCTTCCTTAGTTAACCCCACAGATAAAGGAAAAGCAGTATGGCCTAGTGGAAAGGACATGGCCCCAGAAGTCAAAGAGCATGGGTTCTAATCCTGGTTCTACCACTTGTTTGTGTGTGACCCTGGGCAAGTCATTTAACTTCTCTATGCTTCAGTTAACTCATCTGCAAAATGGGGATTAAGACTGTGAGCCCCATGTGGGACAAGGACTGTGTTCAACCTAATTACCTTGATTATTTTGCCCTGATTATCCTAGTGTATAATACAGCATATAGCACATATTAAGTGCTTAAAGTCATTAAAGTAGTAATGATAATAATAATAATAATAACAATAATAACAAATAACAAGCTTTGTTGCTTGTATGCTGTACGACCCAGGGCAAGTCACTTAACTTCTCCCATGCCTCAGTTACCTCATCTGTAAAATGGGGATTAAGACTGTGAGCCCCATGTGGGACATGGACGGTGCTCTACCTGATTAGTTTGTACCTAACCCTGCACTTAATACAGTGCCTGGAACACTGTAAGCACTTAAATACCACATAATCCCTCCCCATCAAATCTTCTCTGTTCTTCAGTTTCCTCATCTGTAAAATGGGGAATTAGTCCCACTCTCTTTTTGACTGTGATCCCAATGAAGGACAGGGGCCGTGTCCGACCTGATTACCTTGCATCTACCACAATAAGCATTCAATAAGTACCACAGTAAACATATCTTCACCCCCCTCTTCCAGTTGTCTGGCTATTTTATGCCCCCATCCGCTGCTGCAGAGGCACAGAAGAGCCAGACGAGGCAGAACCTGTGTGAGTCTTTGCACTGAAGAAAAGGAAGGGGAAGCAGCTAGAGCTTTCGGGGAAGAACCTCAAAATGAGGAAGAGGTGGGAAGAGCTAAATGGAATCCCATAAGGCAGTACATCCAGGGGAAAAGTTTGCAAGTGAGCCCAGCCAAACGCTCAGTCAGGTACTCTATGCTACTAGCCCAAAAGCCTCCCTGACATTCTCGTGAAGGGCTGCCTCCTTTTTTTTTTTGGCATTTTGCACACTACTATAACCAATCAATGCTATTTATTGAGTGTTTTCTGTGTGGAACACTGTACTAGGCGCTTGGGAATTGGTTGGCACAATCCCCACCCTAAAATATGCAGGCTTCCCTTTCCAGAATCTTTGGTTTGTCTTCTCATTCCCCTCAGGTCCTAATGTAGCACACACTGCACAAAGTAGATGCAAAATTCTACTATGACCTTTGGACCCTGGTTCCTTTCCATTTCTCTACTACTAAATATTCTTTTCAGAGCCCATCCTTTCACTCTCAGCTCCTGAATACCAGTGGGATCCCCATGGAGGACAGGGACTGTGCCCAAACTGATCAACTCATCTCTATCCCAGAGCTTAGATCAGAGCCTGAAAAATACCGTAATTATTATCATTGTGAGTATACCCTGAGGTTGCACTGTGATGAATGGGAGCTACCCTTGCAGCCACTCTCTACTGGCCTAGGAAAGAAACACAGTGGCAGGGGCCGTTTGCTCTTAAAATTCTACAATTCCCCCCAACTCTACCTTGCTCAGCTAAGTGAAGTGGCTTTGGTTCCTCCCCACTGGGCAAAACAATTCAATCCAGTCCATCAATCCCTGGCATTCACCGAGTGCTTAATCGATCAATTGTATTTATTGAGCACTTACTGTGTGCTGAGCACTGTTAACTAAGCGCTTGGAAGAGTACAGTACAACATAATTAGCAGACATATTCCCCAGCCTTAACAAGTTTACAGTCTAGAGGGACAGACTGACAGAAATAGGTAATTTATAATATATAATTTAAAGACATATACATAAGTGCTGTGGGGTTGGGGGTGAGGAGAAAAGCAAATGTCCAAAGGTCGCAGGCTGAAGGGCAAAGACGACATAGAAGGGAAAGCAAGGTGGGGAAAAGAGAGATTAATTGGGGAACGCCTCTTGGAGGAGATGTGACCTTACTAATGAAGGAGGAGAGGGGTGATCTGACATATATAGTGGGGGAGGGAGTTCTAGGCTAAGAGAAGGACATGGGAAAGGGGTCGGCAGCAAGACAGACGAGATCAGGGCACAGTGAGTAGGCTGGCTCTAGAGGAGCAGAATGTGTGGGCTGGGCTGGAGTAGGAGAGGCTACTGTGTGCCCAGTACCATACTAGGTGCTTGGGAGAGAACGATACTGTAGAGTGGAAAGACATGTTCCCTGCCTACACATGTAGGCATCTAGGCATGTTCCCTGCCTCCTACATGCAGCTGCAGAAGCAGCGTGGCTCAGGGGAAAGAGCACGGGCTTTGGAGTCAGAGGTCATGGGTTCAAATCCTGGCTTTGCCAATTGTCAGCTGTGTGACTTTGGGCAAGCCACTTCACTTCTCTGTGCCTCAGTTACCTCATCTGTAAAATGGGGATTAAGACTGTGAGCCCCCTGTGGGACAGCCTGATCGCCTTGTGACCTCCCCAGTGCTTAGAACAGTGCTTTGCACATAGAAAGTGCTTAATACATGCCATCATTATTATTACAAGGAGCTTGCAGTCTGGTGGGAGCTTCAGCCCAAGATCTGCTCCTCCCTGCCATAGGATTGATTCAGGGGAATTCAGGGCGAGGGAAGGAAGTGGGGTTCTTCCTTCGTAGACTGGGATCCCCAAGTAGCATGGGCACTCTGTCTGACCCAATTATCTTGTACCTACCTACCTTAGTACAGTGATTGGTACATAGTAAGTGCTTCATAAATACCAAAATAATAATAATAATAATAATAATTTTAATCACCAACAGGAGGGCTAGCTCTCTACAAGGCTCTTGGGGTCTGTAACTCCTGCCCCCTAAATACTTCCAATTTAGTAGGGAACCCAGGAAAAGCAAGACTGCACATGATGATGATAATAATAATAATAATAATAAATAATAGTAATAATAATAATGGTATTTGTTAAGCACTTACTATGTGCAAGGCACTGTACTAGTGCTGGAGTGGATATAAGCCAATAAGGTTGGACACAGTCCCTGTCCCACGTGGGGCTCACAGGCTCAATTCCCATTTTACAGATAAGGTAACTGGGGCCCAGAGAAGTGAAGTGATTTGTCCAAGGTCACACAGCGAACAAGTGGCAGAGCCGGGACTAGAACCCATGACCTCTGGACTCCCAGGGCTCTATCCACTATGCCATGCCGCTTCCCAAATACCCTCAGTAATGGCAAGAAATTGTGACAAATGGGGCTAAGGGAAAAGACTGGGATGGGCTAATTGGGGAAAGCTACCTAGAGAATGGTCTGGAATGGCAATTTCAAGAAATGGAGCATAGAGCTGATGCCAGGAATAAAGAAAGGGCAACATGGGCAAGGGCTCAGAGGTAGGAGAAAGGCAACTGAATGAGGGAGATTCAACAAGTCATGTGTGGACAGACCAGAGTATGTGCAGCCCGACTATTACAGAAAGAGAAAACAGACCACCAGTGGAGGAGCCTCCCTGTGAAGAGCTCTGAAGGCAAGATAGAGAATTGATTGGAGGTGGCTCGACTATTTAATCTGAATGCTTCTGACCTATGCAAATGACTTAGTTGCACTATAAGTTCTCGTTTTCCTACCCTGATTCTGGTCCCCCTGCTCCTGGGTGGCAGCTCCCTTGTATCGGCTTGGCATCAACTGCTGGCTGCCTCGCCTTTCACCTTGAGGAATCCTGCCAGGGTCTGGGTTGCCTTTTTATGGCCAAGAATGCTCTGGGCATCCTCTTTCAACCCTGACGGCTCTTTCACGAACCAAATGGACCACAGAAGAGCCTCAAAGACACTGCTTTGGGAGGCACAAATAAGTCAGGTGGTTTTTAAAAAAAAGGTTCAATGCTAATTGAATTGTTCAGAAGGCTAATGTCATTGAGAAAAACTGACTTCCTCAGATACTAAGCAGAAAAGAGGTTTCGGTCCCGAGTAGATCTGCCAGCTAATGATCACAGTTTTTGCAACAGTTCTGGGGAATCTGGGGATGCTGTCTTATAACTACAAGAGAAAAGGCCATTTGAGGGACCTTGATTCCGCCGGAATAATGAACACGCCTAAGGTATGTAAAATTTACCTAAACTTCTCGGGACAGAGGCTGTAGGATTTAAAGGCAATGAAGAAAACATAGTTTCCTGCACAAACTGCTCACCGGGGTTAATCTGACTTGCGCCTTTGCCAGATTCAGAGGAGAGATCGGACGAGGTGCAGTTACTGATAAGAATTTGATAAAATGCTTAAAATGTCCAACTGACTAATGAGGCTGGTGAATACGAAAAAGGAACCACTTCTCCAGGTGAGGGATCTGACTGTAACCTTACTCTTATTCATAGAGAGTTGCAAAGATTTATGATTGAGTACCGGAACAATTTATTCCACAACATGCTGGCTCTGAAAAAGTTCGTAACTTTTTTTCTCTTAACATAGTCTTTCCTACTTAGAAAAACATTTTTTTTTCACTTTACTTTTTTAAATGCTTTTTACACTTTTGAAGCCTGAAAGCTTGTTTTCGGAAGATCTTCTCAGCCTGACTCCAAGCTCACCGAGGTCAGGATGGCAACAGATGCTCTATAATAAATATGCTGGTAGGTGTTAGATTTCCTTTATCCTTAAACGAGTCAGAAGGACCTGTGTTCTAATCCTGGCTCTGTCACTTGTCTGCTGTGTGACCTTGGGCAAGTGATTTCACTTCTCTGTGCCTCAGTTACCTCAATTGTAAAATGGGGATTAAGACTGTGAATCCCTCTGTGGGACCTTGGGCAGTGTCCTGCCTACTTAGTGTGTACCTATCCCAGTGGTTAGAACAGGGCCTGGCATATAGTAATACTTAACAAATACAATTAAAAACAAACAAAAAAAACAAAACAAATGAACAAATAAAAAGAAACCTTAGATTGGTCTAGTACTCAATGGCAGGCATTTACCTTCCTTATTTTCTCGTGTTTTGGGTGGCTTGCAGAAAGGAAGCAGAGGGGCAAGCTAATGAGGTCTTTTACAGAGGTTTCAAGAGTAACACTTAGGTGACAGTCAATTTTGTTTAGCCTGATGTAACATGAATGCCTAGAAATAATAAGTTCTTAACCCTACTGCTTAACTCTGCTGAATTCTAGAAACTGAGTATTTCCCCACAGAAAGAGAGAGCTTCATGTTGGGAATTTTCCCATGAAATAGATACCTTTAGATTTAATTAACTTTTAATCAGCTAGAAGGTGCCTAAGTAAAATAATTTGGTGTGTTATAGATATGAAAATTGTGTCTTAGTATCCAATACAAGTACATTTAATACAGCCTTATAGGACATTACGGGTATGGTCTGGTGGAATAAAGCAAACAGTATTACTGTCTTTAACCTGCTGTACTTACAGCACAGGATATGGGTCAACTATGAGAAACTTGCGCTAAGGCTGGGAGTTTCTGATCAGTCAGGATCCAGGATGCTGCTCCCTAAGAATAGAAGGGCTGGAGAGAAAAGGGGATCTTGGCGGAGGCAGAGGAGGAGGAGGAGGAAGAGGAAGATGGGGAAGAGGTCCTGATTATAATAACTGTGGTTTTATGTTTTTATAGTACTTGAAAAGCACTTACTATGTGCCCAGCACCGTATTAGGGGCTGGAGTAGATGGATAATCACATCCCACATGGGACTCATAGACAAAGTAGGAGGGACATCAGATATTGAATCCCCATTTAGCAGATGAGGGAACTGAAGCACAGAGCTTCACTTGCCCAAGGTCACAGAGCAGGCATGTGGCAGAGCCAGTATTTAAAACCCAGGTCCTCCAACTTCCAGGCCTCTGCTCTTTCCACTAGGCCACACTGCTACCCTCCGTGGTACTTGGAGGCCTCTGGTTTCTCTTTCCCAAAGCCCTTCTCCTTCAGCCCCCTCCAGCTCTTCTTTTGTCTCTGATCTCCATCCTTAATAATAGTTATGATATTGAGTAAGTGATTACTATGTGCTGAACACTGTACTAAGCTCTGGGGTAGGTACAATATAAGTAGATCTATCAATCCTGTCCCACAGAAAGCTCAAAGTTTGCCAACATCATAAAGTTTTCTCACAGAGAAATAAGCTCTTTCAACCTTTTTATGATTCCTGATATTGGAAACTCACCTAGAATACCTGGAAAATCCCTCCTTTCTTGGCTCCTCATCAATGAGTAAGAAATTAGGCTTTATTATTTTCTTTAATACTCAGCCTACAATGGCAATTGGGATACCCATTTTCTAAATGAAGCATCTACAAAACACCATCTGCTTCTCAAATGGATTCACATTCAGTCCTTGGAAGATGGGACCAATATAGTATTCACTTGAGATAGACACATTTTCCACTTGAAAATCCAAAAACAAATGGAAATGCCAGGTGCAGAGTATGACTATGGTCAAAAAATTGAATTGTTTTCAAAATATCTCAGAGTGCAGATGCTGCCAAAATTCTGGTTGGGGGAACTGACAGGGATTAAATACCAATAAAAACGACCACTATTTCCAAAACATTGCTCCTGTCTCCCAATAAGGAAGAGACTACATAGTAAAATAGAATACAGCTTTTGACTATTGGCTACTGAAAACAGAAAAGCATTATGGGTATTCCAAAAGCTAGTGAATCATATGACCACAGCACTCCAAAGAATGGGATTGAGAAGATTTTGAATACAGCCTATTTTATGAGATGAATCTTTATTTGAGAGGCAATCAAGGGCAAGTTGTTTTTATAAAATAACATCAGAAGTGAATTTCACTTAATTCAGTGAAATTGGTGCTTTCAGTCTGTGGATTGTGCATGCCTTATGCTTCTCCTTACCCCAGATTACTTTAGTAAAAATTCTAATAATGACTTTAGTATTTATTAAATGCTTCCCTTGGGCCAAGCACTGTACTAAGTGCTGGGGTATATGCAATATAATGGTTCCCTATCCCACATGGGGCTCACAGTCTAAGGGGGAGGGAGAACAGGTAGTTAATCTTCATTGTACAGATGAGGAAGTTGAGGCACAGAGTATTTAAATGACTTGCCCGAGGTCACACAGCAGACAAGACACAAAAGTGAGATAACACCCATGTCTTCTGACTCCCTGTCCTGAGCTCTTTTTTTTATGGTATTTGTTGAAAACTTATTATGTGCCAGGCACTGGAGAAGATATGAGACAATCCCCTTCCCACATAGGTGTCACAGTCTTAACCTTCATTTTAAAGATGAAGTAACTGAGGCACAGAGAAGTGAAGCGACTTGACTAAGGTCACACAGAAGCAGCAGCAGACAGAAGCAGCATAATAGCACTAAATAATAATAGTAACAACAATGGCATTTGTTAAGCGCTATGTGCCAAGCACTGTTCTAAGCGCTGGGGCGGGGTGGGGGGGGTACAAGGTAATCAGATTGTCCCACATGGGGCTCACAGTCTTAATCCCCATTTTCCGGATGAGGTAGCTGAGGCCCAGAGAAGTTAAAGTGACTTGCCCAAAGTCACCCAGCTGACAAGTGGCAGAGCCGGAATTAGAACCCATGAGCTCTGACTCCCAAGCCCGTGCTCTTTTCACTGAGCCATGCTGCTTCTCAGTGGCTAGAGCACAACTCTGGAAGTCTTGAGGTTATGGGTTCCAATCCCAGCTCACCTCTTGTCTGCTCTGTGCCCTTGGGCAAGTCACTTCACTTCTTTGTGCCTCAGTTCCCTCATCTGTAAAATGGGGATTGAGATTGTGAGCCCCATGCGGGACAGGGACTGTGCCCAACCCTATTTGCTTGTATCCACCCCAGTGCTTAGTACAGTGCCTGGCACATAGTAAGCGCTTAATAAATACTATAATAATTATTATTTTGTGGCAGAACAGGATTAGAACCCAGGTCCTCGGACTCCTAGGCCCTTTCTCTTTCCACCAGGCCTCCTTGCAAAAGCAGTGATTCTTTTTTCTTTTAACTTAAATACCTGCTTACCTTTTTAAGAAGAGGCATAAAATAATCTCCAATTGGCAAAGAGGTGGTAGATTTGATGCTTTTTTGGACTGTTAAAGTCTTGGATAAGGCCCTCAGAGAAAGCGGTAGAACAACACTAACACAAATGGACTGTTGGTCCCAAGCCCTAGGGGTAAGAAGTGGGGGTGCATTTGTTATATAAAGGGGCCTATTTGCATAGTTCTCAACTACAAGGAAAACAAGTTTTGGACTGCAAGCAGGGAATGTGAACACCAACGCTGTTGGACTGTACCCTCTCAAGTGCTCAGTACCATGCTCTGCATGTAGTAAGCTCCCCCCCTTCAAAGCCTTACAGAAGGCGCAGCTCCTCCAAGAGGCCTTCCCCACTTGTCCTCATCTCCCGCTCCCTTCTGCATCACCCTGACTTGCTCCCTTTGTTCTTCCCCACTCCTAGCCCCCAGTGCTTATGTACATATCTGTCATTTTATTTATTTGTATTGATGTCTGTCTCCCCCTCCCTAGATTGTGCACTCATTGTGGGCCGGGATTGTCACTCTTTACTGTTGCACTGCACTTTCCCAAGCACTTAGTACAATGCTCTGCACACAGTAAGCGCTTAATAAATATGACTGACTGAATGAATACCATTGACTGATTTAAATCTTCCCCCTTTCAAGTTTAGCACTGTGAAGGAACAATGCTGGGACGTATGTGTGTGTATGCGTGTGTGTGTGTTGCAGGGGAGGTCTTAATATCTGACGTTTCCCTCAGGCGCTAGGGGAGGGTTGTTGGGTGTCAGGGGGAAGGCACAGGACTGTTTGAGCCGAGCTCAAGGGCCACAGTTCCAACTCCAGAAACCACAATGAAAAGTCAGTGGAAGACAGTCACACATTTGGCTTCTCATTCCTCTCAAAGAAGACTCTGAAGCTTGCCATAGAGATGAATAACCAATGTGGCCCTAGGTTTGAGATCAGGTCTAACAAGCCCAGTGTTAGGTTCATGAGCACATTTGCTAATGAAATCTTGCCTGGGCTGGACCCCTAAATTTAGGGTTCTAGTAACTGTGGTGTTAATGGGGTGGTGCATATCTATCAATCCCTCAATGGAATTTATTTTTGAAGGTGATGATGATAATAATTGTGGTATTTGTTTAGCGCTTACTATGTGCCAGGCACTGTACTATGTGCTGGGGTAGGTACAAGCAAATCAGGTCGGACACAGTCCCTGTCACACATAGGGCTCACAGTCTTAATAATAATAATAATAATTTTGGTATTTGTTAAGCGCTTACTATGTGCAAAGCACTGTTCTAAGCGCTGGGGAGGATACAAGATGATCAGGTTGTCCCATGTGGGGTTCACAATCTTAATCTTCATAATCTTAATCACCACTTTACAGATGAGATAACCAGGGCACAGAGAAGTTAAGTAACTTGCCCAGGGTCACACAGGAGACAAGTGGCGGAGCCAGGACTAGAACCCAGGTTCCTTTAACACCCAGGTCCGTACTCTATCCACTACGCTATGCTGAGCACTTACTATGTGCAGAGCAGTGTACTAAGCGGTTGGGAGAGTACTATACTAGAGTTGGTAGACATCTTCCTTGCCCACAACGAGCTTATATGAAGCATCAAAGTCCCCCTTCCCAAAAGCTACATTAAGGCACATGTTCAAGAACAACAATGATCTAAATCAAGAAACTGTAACAAGATTTGACAGCCTGTCAGATTTCCCAGACTGTGACAATTCATTCATTAATTCGATTGTATTTATTGACGCTTACTGTGTGCAGAGCACTGTACAAAGCAGTTGGGAAGTACAATGCAACAATAAACAGTGACATTCCCTGTCCACAACGAGCTTACAGTCAATAAAGACAAGGACCAAACTTGTAGAAGGCTGCTGATCTAGAAATAATCTAAAGAACTTTACGTTTTTTCCGATATGAGGGTATGAATCCCCAGCATTTTCAAATATCTACCATTTTCTTTTACATAGGTTGAGGCAAAAGAATTGCTGCCATAATTAGCATCGTGTTGGTTTTAAGTCAATCGGACAAACCTTGAACGCAGGTGAGAAGAATCAGAATTTTCTTCACCGGCTCAGTTTTTCAAATCAGACATGTACCGCTCTTTCATTTGATCACTCCTTTTGGAACACCCACCTCTAATTCTGATGCCTCTTGTCTGCAATTTTATTCCAGCTCCTGAGATACTCCCGGAAGATATGGCACAAATGGGTGACAACTCCACGTGTATCATTCAACCGTCAGCAGCCTCATCGGTAGCTCTGCCCATCATCTACACAATTCTGTGTATTATTGGAATCCTGGGAAACACACTCTCCCAGTGGGTTTTTTTTCGGAAAATCGGCAGGAGGACGTCGACCCACATTTACCTTACCCACCTTGTGACGGCCAACCTGTTGGTGTGCAGTGCCATGCCTTTCATGTGCTCCTACTTCAGGGAAGGGTCTAAGTGGACCTACCAGTCTCTGCCATGTAAGGTCGTAATTTGCTTCGGCACTCTGTCGATGCACGTGAGCATGTTCGTCAGCCTCACAATTTTTACTTGGATTGCCATTAGCCGCTACGCTACATTAATGAAACACGATCCAACGCAGGAGAAGGCCTCCCTCTATGAAAAGATTTTCTTTGGCCGGATCCTGAAAAAATTTCGCCAACCCAACTTTGCGAAAAAACTGTGCATTTATATATGGGTGACTGTCCTGGGTGTAATTGCTCCTATTATTATTTATTACTCAATTGCAGAAGCCAAAGTTTTTACCGAGAGCCCTGAGGTAGAGAAGTGCTACAATCAGAAGACGGAATTTGGGGAACATACTTCTCAAACTGCAAGTCATGTCGGTACTGCGTTTGTGGGGTTTTCCCTTCTAGTTGTTGTGCTGTCATACTCCTCTTTCGTCAGTTATCTAAGAAAGATAGGGACACGCACAGCTATCATGGAGAGGTGTCGGATTTACAGTTCGGTGAAAAGGCATATTTTGGTTATCCAGATTCTACTGATAGTTTGCTTTCTCCCTCATGGTATATTTAGGCCCATTTTTTATGCCCTACATAAAAAGGACTGCCAGGAGTTGACCTATTTAGTGGAAATAAAAAATTTCTTCACTTGTCTGGCTGCTGCTAGAAGTAGTACAGATCCTTTCATATTCCTCTTACTAGATAAAACATTTAAGAAGTCTCTAAGTGCACTCTTTAAAAAATCTCCTGAACCGTATAGTTCCAAAACCTCTCCCAAACACACTGCTGATCTGTGTACCGAAAATACCACAGAAATGGAAAAATGAATGTGCAAACCTCTGTGTACACTTAAACGGCTAATATTTCACTGTACACACCAAGCAGGAAGTTGAGAAATGTGAAAGATAGGGCTAGAAAAACAACAGCACGACCACAAACTCATAATTCACAATTTGCATCTTTTAGACCGTAGGCTAGGTCCATGGTGATGCTCAGAGGCACCTCTGCATAGTGTTTTATGGTATGATCTCCCCCAAAAAGAAAAAAAAATTAAAAATGAAATAAAGGTCAAAGGCTTCTGCTAAAAGCAACTTAAGCTCAGGTGTGTAACTCCAAAATTGCAGTCTTGCAAAATGAAGATGTTTTCATTATGTTTCCTTATCACAGTTTGGAATAGAACTCTCAGCTAATTTTCCACATGGAAATGGAAAAACAAACTGTAATCGGCTCATGATCTTTACAGATGTTAACAGGAAAATATGAGGACATTGTCAATTGGGCATATTTCCATTAAAGGCAATGTATGGAGTGACAAATCCATATATTTTCACAACCACAATGTTCTCCCTGGCATAAATCTAAACTGATCTAAATTACCAAGGTATGTAGTATTAAATATAATAAGAACCCAAAATGTGCTTACTCACAGAACAGATATATTCAAACAGTCCTTTATCTACAGTATTCCTTAGCTGGACATAACTTTTTTCTTTTAATATCTATGGTTTAATACAAATAATGAGATTTGGGGAAAGGATTTTCCAGCAATTAGCAGTGGCTGTATTTAAGGTCAACAACTTGCCCTTTCTCACTTATGAAATCTCCTGGAAACGTGCTTTCAAAGGCCATTTTAATTAGGTGTGAGTAATAACACGCTAAATGATTTGAGTAAATTCTAGATGACCCAATTGGCATTTAGACACAGAGTGAAGAACCACATCTGACTACTTTTAGAAAAATAGGCTGTGGGCACTTATGTAGTTAGTCCTTCCTTCAGGGACTAAAATGCACTTGTAAGTTTACAAAGCACTTTTCATCATTTGAACCATATATTTGTATGTTTGTTTGCTGGAATTAGCAAGGCGGAGTAGGTTTAATGTACAGAATCCAAAGGCCTGAACGATGACTATCCCTAGTGTCTGATTTTATGCCTGTGTTCCCTTTTTCCCAGTAGACTACTTTTCAGCTCATTGCTTGGCAGCGAGAAGAGGACGCTTTGGAGAAAAAACCCAGAAATGGAAATGTTTGCAGTTGTTATTCAATTGTATATTAAAGGTTTTCTTTTCTCTAAAGAAGTGCATTCATTTTCAGCTGATGGATCTTTTGAAAAAGATAGGGCAAGGGAACCAAGATGATCTCAGCTTATCCTCCATACCAAGGGTTCGGGTCTCCTGTAGCCTCCAAGTCATGCTTTCAGAAGGGAAGAGAAAACTATGGGCCTGGGAGTTTCACTTTCAGAAAATTCAGGAGATACCTACCATAGCCAAAATGTATGGATGTTTTCTCTTCCCCTATGATGTTAAGATTCTGGAGTCGCCCAAACTCAAAAATGAAAGGATGGAACCTCCAAATCAAGCATTCTGTAGCTACTACCTTTTAACCTTGGTCAAGTCCCAACTCCTCTCATCGAGGACTGTAACTAGCCTTCCTTTTTTATAACCTTTCTCCCCTATTAATCGGTCTGTCAATCAATGGTATTGACTGAGTGCTTCCAGCATGTACAGCACTGCACTAAACTATCGGGCAAAGGTGCTGCCCACAAACTGAATCAGCTGTGGAAGGATCGGGACACAAAGGGAAACGAGATGGCAAAGGAATAAAGGAATGAGGGGTAAAGGAATAAAGATGGAAAAAAGCCATGACCTACACTTTTAAAATTACCAAGTCCCACAAAGAAATTCTGAGTGAAGCCAAAGATCTGCCAACCTATGGCTGCAAGTGGAAAGAAAGCCAAGTCACCGGGGAAAACATCTATCTGCAGAACAAAGTACAGGAAATTTCAATTTCAGCAAAAGCTATTTCCTCTCTCCCTCCCTCCCCAGTGTGAAAAGGGGAAGCCTAAAAGAACAGTCCAAAAGCAAGGACCCAGGAAGCAACTTCAAAGTCCCTCCCCAAAAAGGGCTTCAAAAAACCACTTCTCTTCATAGTGCAAGGCGACCTGAGAGTGGCTTCCCTATAACGTGTTACTTCTCCGATGAACAAAATCCTTAACTGGCTGCTTCCCTGTAGGGCTATGGCTAGTGGACCCAGGGCCTGGGACATTTTGGCAGTCACTGAAACTTTCATTCATTCATTCAATTGCATTTACTGAGTGCTTACTGATCACTGTACTACACGCTTGGGAGAACAGGATATAATAAACAGACATGTTCCTCACCCACAATAAACCTATTGTCTTTTTCTTCATGCACAATCCAGGAGGGGAAGAGAAGGAATGTTGGGTGTTTGAGACTGGGGCTGTTTAGTGGTGCAACAGTTTCGCTCTATGGAGCCCTGCCACTGTCCCAGCGGAAGGATGTCGGCTCTGGGAAGATAGAGATGTGGGTGGTAGTCTCCCAGGTGCTTGGTATAGTGCTCTGCCTACGGCAAGCAAGCGATAAATACCACTGACCGACTGACCTAGCCAAAGAGTTATCTTGGTTGACCAACGAGTTGGCTATGACCAGCAGGAACCCAGAAAAATAGCTGGTTAACTCGTTTAGAAAGGACTACGGTGGTTCTTTCAGCTGTTAATGGGTCCAGCACTTAAGAAACCTTAGCATGCATCACCCCTCCCCCAGTGACTCCGCTTGTGCCCCAGTTGGAACGTGATTGCCAGGTACAAGACAGGGCACGGGTTTCTGGGCAAACCGCAAGCACGATAATCAATTCCTCTGAGTGAGGTCTCGCCTCTGAGGACTCAGAGCCGAGGCTGATCTGTTGGTCCCTGTGGGAGACTCATCACCATCCATCAGTTCCGCTAAAAAAGCCACCAACACGCCCTCTCCATTCTCCTGCCCGGATCCAGGAGTGTGTGTTTCTAAGCCCACTTGGCACCTCGATGGCTGTTTTCTTCCACAATGGGTGGGTGCTCTGGGAGGGTGGGTCATTGGGGTGTTATCCCAAATTATCCTATAAGAAGACCAACTCTGCTTCCCAGTCCATGCGTGTTGCAGTCCTCGGAGTCAGAGGGCCGTGGGCTCTAATCCCGGCTCTACCACTTGCCTGCTATATGACCTTGGACAAGTCATTTCTCTTCTCATTGCCTCAGTTACCTCATCTGTAAAATGGGGATTACAGTGTGAGCCCCATGTGTGACAGGGTCTGTATCTGACCTGATTAACTTGTATCTAACCCAGCACTTAAAACAGTGCTTGGAACATATTAAGCACTTAACAAGTAGCATTATTATTGTTATTATCATCACCTTGTTAAAATTAGAGTCACCTGAATTCTCAAATCCAAGCTTGAGCTCTCATCTGTGAAGATATGCAAATAAGTAAATCAATCATGAGCTACAGGGAACTGAGCTTGGGAGGCAAGAAAGGGCAAGAATATCCGTTTAACAAGCCTAAGAAATATTTATCCTGATTATCTCTCAACAGGAGAGCATAATGCCATAAATTATCTTCGGGAAGAGACAACTTTTGGCCCTTCCCATTTTAAGCATCACTGCTATCCATCATCCTTGCACATTTTTCATCTCTCATGGACCAGGAAACAGTGTGGCCTAGGGGAAAGAGCACAGGCTCAGTAGTCAAAGAACCTGGGTTTTAATCCTGACTCTGCCACTTGCCTCCTCTGTGACCTTGGGTAAGTCACTTAACAGCTCTGTGCCTCAGTTTCCCCACCTGCAAAATGGGGATCAAGTACCCGTTCTTCCCCCTACTTACATTATGAGCCCGTTTGTGACAGGGATTGTGTTCGACATGTATCTACCCCAGTGCAGTATTTGGCACATGCCACAATTCAGATAATAATAATTATGGTATTTGTTAAGTGCTTACTATGTGCCTGGCACTGTACTAAGTGCTGGGGTGGATACTAGCAAATCGGATTGAATACGGTGCCTGTCCCACACAGGGCTTACAGTTTTATTCCCTTTTATTCCCCATTTTACAGATGAGGTAACTGAGGCACAGAGAAGTGAAGTGACTTGCCTAAGATCACACGACAGGTGACAGAGCCAGGATTAGAACCCATGACCTTTGATTCCCAAGACAATGCTCTATCCCCTATGCCATGCCGCTGTCTGGGGTCATTTGGGTGTGTACTGGGAATGGTGTGATTGGGCTTTGCATACCATTAAGACTCTGCTCCCCTGAAGCATTACATTACTGTGGCCCAAGCAGCCAGCTTAGGGATTGGAATGGTATGGCGGTCTGTAGCCTCTCTCCAGGACTCTAAAAAGATGAGGATGGGGTGGAAGGGCTTGCTCTCCCCAGTGTGAAGAATCCCAACAGTTCAGGCTTGTTGTTGTTATATTTTCGAACAAATAAAGACTACCAAACAGACACCCCCTTTTTTGTTGAACAGCTGGTACATACTTAAAATCCTCTTTATTCATAAATGATTAGGCTGGCATCCCTAAGGTTTACAGCTACTTCTAGGCAGAGAGAACATGAACTGAAAGTCTAAGCTATTTTCTTTTTCCTCAATGACTATTAGGGTTGGATCAAGAACTTTGCCAATGTGGTAAGGAAGACAGACCAAAGTCACACGCAGTGAAGTCTGAAAGTCAAAATGAGCCATGTCGTTTTTGCTAGAACTGCTCCTCAAACACCACTGGGGACTTTCATTCCATGTTGGGTTTCACTTCAAAGTGGCAATGGAGGAAAAAGGACTAATAACAAGACAGAAGAAGGGGAGACAAAATTTCTGCAGACAGAGGAGAGCATCTGGGTAAAGAAGAACTGAGAACTGACTTCCTATCAGCTTAATTCCTGAGTCTCAGGGTGGGAGACAAACACCATTCTAGGAAACCCGGGGACACAGTCAAATACGTGGTAATGCAGGTTTCTCAGTAAGAATATTTGCAGAACAAATTTGAGACCTAAAAATTCAAAGCTGCACAGAGCAAGGTGTCTCAAAACACTCCATACAGGTAAATGCTACCAGAAAGATATAAACCTACTATATGCAAACACCCTTTCTGTATAAAGGCAATTCTGCTAACTGCAAAAATAATAATAATAATAATGATAATAATGATGGTATTTGTTAAGTGCTTACTATGTGTCAAGCACTGTTCTAAGCGCTGGGGTAGATACAGGCTAATCAGGTTGGAACACAGTCCATGTCCCACATGGGGCTTACAGCATTAATCCTCATGTTAAGGATGAGGGAACTGAGACACAGAAAAAATAAGTGACTTGCCCAAGGTCACACAGCCGCCAAGTGGCTGTACTGTTTTAGGAGTCAAAGTTTCTCAGAAAGAAAGACAACGAGTAAGGGTTCAGGTTGAGCTACTCCCCAGTCTTCAACACCCCCAAGATGCAGCATGGAGGTAGCGGGCAAGGAATAAGGGAGTCCCATGCACCCCCACTAACTGTCCCATGGCCATGGCAGCTACACAAAGGTCTGGGTAAAGGGGGAGAGATAGGGGAGGCAGGCACACCTCCATTCCTTGGGCATAGCTGCATAACAACTGTGGTATTTTTTAAGCACCTACTATATGCCAGGCACTGTACTAAGGCCTGGGGTGGATAAAAACAAATTGGGATGGACACAGTCCCTGTCCCACAAGGGTCTCACAGTCTCAATCCCTATTTTACAGATGAGGGAACTGAGGCACCCTCAATGAGGGGAATAGAGGGAAGTAAGGAGACATAGGGCATGGGGATTTTGGAATGGACCTGTATGGAAACCCTGAGGCTTATTTTGTTGGGTATCAGCAGATCCACAACTTAGATGGCAACCATCCCAAGTTCTGAGCCGGTGAGTTCTCATTTCTGGAGAAACAATACTCCTTTTGAGGCTTATTTAACTTTTGAAAATGTTAACAGACCCCCTTTTCAGGGAGAAAGAAAAGGAAAAGAGGAAGAGGAAGAGGAAGAATGCATCGAAAAAGGTGTTTCTGCAGGGAAGCAGAGGCAGATCTAATTCCAGAAGCATTTACAAAGGTTATTCAACACAACAAGGTTCACTTTTTGGTAAACCTATGGTAACTCCCATTATTTCTCATACCAAGGAGAATGATGGTTGCTACACTCCTTCAAGAAACCTTTCACCAGAGGCAGAATTGGAAGAGAATTAACTTTCATCCTCATGTTTGAGACAAACAACTTTCAACCAGCTTCACGAGCTTTTCCGCTTATTCCAGTCTGACCTTAAGCCCTTCAATGGACAGTCAAAAATCCCCCTCCTAAACATGAAACATAAAGACACCAGCACTGAATGCCCACCAGAGATGAGCATCCTTGATTATTCCATCTCCTGGCAACGGAATATAATCACCACTGGGAAACCTGACACGACTGGACTACATGTCACTCTGAGGCCTATTTCTCTGGAAAAGAGGGAAGTGCACCAGTTCAAGGAACTGAAGGTTCAGTATTTTCAAAGTTCAAAATACTGTAGTCTTTTTGAGTTGTACTGGGAAACCGAGGTAGAGACAGATGCACAATATATTCAATAAATCAAGCACAAAAACAAGGGTCACAAAAACCACAGTCAAGACAAATGCTGCAAAGACATGAACCTGACTGTGGTAGTGGAGTGCATCAGAGATTTTAAGTGTGAACCCAAAGTGAGAAAATTTTGCAGCACCCCTCATAACTCTAATGAAGCACCATTTGTTTAACAAAAGGCAGCAATGGAATATATCAACTGGTATCCTGCTTCCAAGTTTTCAGCCACTTAAGGCTTCTTTTGTCTGCATGCGACCATTGTAAATAGATGCACTGTAACAGCCACAGTTTAGATTCAGTTCCTGATTAAGAGACACCAGTGGAAAATAGCTGGTAATTTCCATTGTTTTCACTTCCTAATAAAGCACCCCCAACAACACCCCCCTACCACCAAAAAAAAAAAAATCAGTTTAAATGAACTAAAACCATATATTTGGCTTAAAAATCTGCCAAGTTCTTTCTAGGCTTTGCCTACAGTGGTTTTTCATACATTGCTTTTCCCTTTAAGAAAAGAATCACTATTTATATTAGTTTGCAGAGGCCAATTCAACCTCAATGCTTTTTTCCTTCTAGTCCAATAAAGAGAACATCTCCTAACCAAAATTCTGAAAGGAGACTCATCCTTAAGGTAGTCATCTTCGAGTTCAATGAAAGTGGGGAAAGAAGTGCAAAAAAAGAATTTTGGTGGTTTGGGGAAAATGAAGTTATTTCACTTTATGAAATGTGGTTTTAAAGGTGATATACAACATTTGAGAAATGCTGATGAGGCAACAAAGAGATCTAATTAATACTGGACTCAAACTATGAAAACATGAAATTAAAGAGACAGCTATAAAACTAAAATTAAACTTAAGACAATTTGCTGAACTGAAATGCCCTGGGTACTTGATGCATTCTCTACCTGAAGAGTTGGTCGAAAAGAATAAAGGAATAAAAATGGATTTTTAAAATCATAAAAAAGATAAGAAACATGAATTTCCAAAGTAGAGCACAGTGAAAAATATTACAATACCTTTCCAAGGAAGTGTAAATCAAATACATTTTCACTTATCAGTAAATACAATTTAAAAATGTTGGAACTGAGAATCTTCCACAAAGTTTTCCTTTTGGCATCAGTGTATGAGCCATTAATTACACTTCCAGGGAGTAAATGTGAAATCTATTAAATGCCTTCCAAGTGAAAAAAGGTCCATGTTTCTATGCTTTATTGGGATAGAGATAAATGACTTACCTTTACATCCCTGTGAATTATGTTATTATCATGACAGTAGCGTAGTGCTTCCAGTATCTGTCTCATGTAATGACTGTAAAAACAAAATAAATCTAAGACTGTAACAAACTTACAAAAAAATTGTTCAGAAATACAATGCTACTAAAATCCATTTATATAAATTTCATGAGATCGTACCAAAATTGGTGGGATTCAACTTTTAATTATAAAAGTACCCTATCAGGTATATAAGTTGGAATATTAGGAAATACTGCATTTAAATTTCAGAAGAAAATATTTTCATTTCAAAACTTTACCAGAGTATAAATGGATATAAACCCAATATTCTCCAAAATAGAATGAAGTCCTGCACAACAATTCAGGAACTCTATCAGATGATCAAATCTGATACCTGGCTCCTTTTTTTGCCCAAATAAAAGGCTCAGAGGCCTTCCTACTTCCCTGGGACCCTTCCAGATCCCCTGGAAGGATCTGGGTGTGAATTCGGGTTCTGTATCCAGTCCCAGACTCCACTGCTGTCACGAGGGCCTGCTTCCCTGAGCTTTGCTCTTTACAAAGCCATGAACTGGGGAAGAGTGGCCAAGCAGAAGACCATCAGGAGCCACTCCTGGTTTGGCTCGTCTTGCTCTTGGCGAGGGTTTACAGTGGAGGGCTGGAGGACAGGTGAGAGGGAGTGGATCCCACAAAGGCGGTGTGGAGTGGAGGAGCCCACTATCCTGGAGAAGGTCCTAACTGAACTACAAGTTCTCCTTTTCCAAGCAACAGGCTGCTGAATTTTGATCCAGTGGAAGTCAAATCGTTTTCACAGGCAGCTTTCACTCTATCAATGGCACCTGAGAGCTTACTCTGTGCAGAGCTATGGACTAAGCACTTGGAAGGGTAAAACAGAGTGAGCAGATGCTATCCTCACTCTCAAGGACAGAAGCATTTCAATGTCACCAAGAAGAGGTTGCAAGGTAATTACTTATTAAGCACTTAGGACAAATGAATTTGGCAGCCTCTTAGGTAATAATAATAATTATAATAATTATGGTATTTATTAAGCACTTACTATGTGCCAAGCACCATTCTAAGCGCTGAGCACTGTTCTAGGTAGACTGTAGGGCCCATGTGGGACACAATCAGTGTCCAACCTGATTATAGCTATCTCAGAACAGTGCCTGACATATAGTAAGTGCCTACCAAACCCATAATTTAGCTAAAAATATATGCTTTTCACAATATGGGTATTCTTGAGATGACCTGAAAGCAACATTGCTAAAATTCCAGAGATCATGTATGTGAATACCTTTCTCACAGTTTAATATGAAAGTGGAACACAGGCAGTCTGACCTGTATTGGGTTATTTTACTGTGGAATGATCCTGGAATAAAATATTCGCTGTCTTTAATAGACAGCTCGGATTTATTAGGTTGTCTGTGCTGAAGAACTAGGAATTTTGCTAGACAAGACTTTGCTAATGGCCTTGGAAATCTACTCAAACCTGCCAGACAATTGTTCTCCTAATCTTCAAAATCCAGCTGAAATCCTACCTCCTCCAAGAAGCTGGCCCTGATAAATTTTTCTTCTCCCTGATCACATCTTTTCTTCTATCATCTCAACACTTTTTCACTCACAACATCTCGTTGCACTTGTACAAATAATTTTACATACTATTTGAACACTTCTTCCTCCTATTTGTAAGTTATTTCATGTCTGTTTCCACAGATAGATTACGATTTCCTTGTTGGTGGGGATCTTGTCATTTTCTACTGGGGTTCACAGCAGTGCACAAAGTAGGCCTCAAAGAGCAGTATTGCTTGACTCACTAGATAAAGGCAGAAAACAATTCCTCCCGTGTCCCAGTGGAAATCAATTTTAACTGCCTGGATTATCTTTTTCATAAACTGCTGGGCCCAACTCTCTACCCTCCTCAAAACCCTCCAATGGTTTCCTGTGTCGTTCTGAATCAAACAAAACCACCTGGTAACTGGCCAAGGCTCTACACCAAATCTTCCATCGAACTTACCAAATAATAATAGTTGAGAGGAAGCGTGAATATAAAGCATGGGCCTAGAAGTCAGAAGGACCTGGGTTCTAATCCTAGCTCCTCCACCTGTCTATTGTGTGACCCTGGGCAAGTCACTTACCTTCTCTATGCCTCAGTTACCTCATCTGTAAAATGAGGATTAAGACCGTGAGCCCCATGTGGGACATGGACTATGTCCAACCTGAGTAACTTGTATCTACCCCAGTACTTAGTACAGTGCCTGGCATATGATTAACAAATAACATAATAATAGTGGTAATAATACAAACTGCAGTATTTGTTACTGTACTAAGTGCTGGAGTAGATAGAAGATAATAAGGTTGGCCACAGTCCCTTTTCCACATGGGGATCACAGCCTAAGTAAGTGAGAGAACAGATACTCCCTGTTGCTAAGATGGTAGAAGGGAGAATGTGATTAGGTTAGAAAAAATAATAATCAGGGCAAGCTTCCTGGAGGATGTAGGATTTCACAAGGGTTTTGAAGATGGGGAGAACAGTGGTCTGGCAGATTTGAATAGATTTCCAGAGCCATTAGCAAAGTCTTGCCTTGTCACAGAACAGGGACTGAATTACCATTTTACAGATGAGGAAAAATGAGGCCCAGAGAATTTAAATGATTTGCCCAAGGTCACAAGGCAGGAAAGTGGTCTCATCATTCCTGAAGCAATCTTCTAGCTGTACCTCCCCCTCCTAAAATGCCACCTCCTCCAACAAGCATTCCCCATTGAATTTCCCAACCCCATAAGTCATATAAATTCATCAGTCATCAGGCAGAAATTCCTCACCCTCGGCTTCAAGGCTCTCCATCAGCTCGCCCCCGCCTACCTCACCTCCCTTCTCTCCTTCTCCAGCCCAGCCTGCACCCTCCGCTCCTCTGCCGCTAATCTCCTCACCGTGTCTCATTCTTGCCTGTCCCGCCATCGACCCCCAGCCCACGTCATCCCCCTGGCCTGGAATGCCCTCCTTCCCCACATCCGCCAAGCTAGCTCTCTTCCTCCCTTCAAGGCCCTACTGAGAGCTCACCTCCTCCAGGAGGCCTTCCCAGACTGAGCCCCCTCCTTTCTCTCCCCCCCCTCCATCCACCCTGCCTTACCTCCTTCCCTTCCCCACAGCACCTGTATATATGTATATATGTTTGTACGTATTTATTACTCTACTTATTTTACTTGTACATACTTATTCTATTAATTTTATTCTGTTAATAGATTTTGTTTTGTTCTCTGTCTCCCCCTTCTAGACTGTGAGCCCACTGTTGGGTAGGGACCGTCTCTATATGTTGCCAACTTGTACTTCCCAAGCGCTTAGTACAGTGCTCTGCACACAGTAAGCGCTCAATAAATACGATTGAATGAATGAGTCAGTCAACTCTAGCACATATGAACTGGAAGCATTATGGGCTAGTGGAAAGGGTATAGGACTGCAAATCATAACACCTGGATTCTAATCCTAGTTCCACCACTTAACCATTGCGTAGAACAGTGCTTGGCACACAGTAAGCGCTTAACAAATACCATCATTATTATTATCTGCTGTGGGACCTGGCACAAGTCACTTAATTTCACTGTGCCTCAGCTACCCTGGAACAGTGCTTTGCACATAGTAAGCGCTTAATAAATGCTATCATTATCTCATGTGATAAATGGGGATTATATGTCTATTCTCCCTCTCCCTCAAACTGTGAGCCGAAATCAAATTAATGGCATTTATTGAGTGCCTCACGTACGCAGGACATTGTGCTAAGTACTTAGCAAAATATAGTAGGGAGACATGATCTCTGCCCTCAAGGAGTTCACAATTTAGCCCTGTATGGGACAGGGACTATACCTCATCTGAAAAAGTTGCATCATCCCCAGGGCTTAGTACCTGGTAAGGACTTGAAAAATACCACAATTATTAAGAACTGATTTATACTCATCCTTAGCACTTTTGTAGTCCCTTTTACATTCAATTACTAATTTTGATTTATTCTAGTTGTAAAAGTGTTTGTGTCTGTCTTCTCTGTAGATAAAGAACGAGTCACTTTTTTACTTTCTACTTTCCAAGTGCCTCTTACAATGCACTGCATTGTGGGCAATTAAATACTTATGCTACTACTCTTATTACAGGTCATCACCTCTGGAGCTGGGCTCCCATTTGGAGGAAAAAAACCGATGTTAATCCCAATGATTTGAGAGTGCTTTATGAAGGCAGATCAGACCTCGCTGCCTAAGCAGTAGGGCAAAAACCTGCTGTAATTTCTGGCAGTGGATCCCTCTCTCCCATGACCCCAGAATCAGGGTTAATTGAAAGGGTTTCCTGCTCTCCAGAGCCAGTAAACATATTGCCTGTCAGAGTGAACAGAAACAGTCCCATCCTTGCCCTCTTGCTGAGAACCATCACGAGTGAATGGCGCTTTTTACATTTGGAAGCAACTCTGCCTGTGTAGAGGGCATGGCCAAATTTTCAGGTACCAGGAAAGAGTTAAAATGCTGAGTACAGATCTATGGAATCAAGCAATATTGCTCTATTCACTCTACTTTATTACTCTCCTCTGAGAATATTTCTCTATTATTTATTTGTATTAACGTCTGTTTCCCCCTCTTACACCGTACACTCATTGTGGGCAGGGAACGTACCTACCAACTCTGTTGTATTGCAGTTGCCCAAGCGCTTAGTAAGTGCTCTGCAGCCAGTCAACTGGATTTACTGAACGTTTACTTTGGGCAGAGCATTGTACTAAGTGCTTGGGAGAATACAATATAGAGTTTACAATCTAGAGAGGGAGATGGACATTAATGTAAATACATTACCGATATGTAAAAAAGAGCTTTGGGGCTGGGAGGGGGGAATGAATAAAGGAAATGAGTCAGGGCAATGGTGAGGGAGAAGAAGTAAGAAGAGCTTAGTCAGGGAAGGCCTTTTGGAGGAGATGTGCCTTCAATACGTAGAGAAAGGAGGCGAGAGTAATTACTGTACAGAGAAAGCCCTAACTAAATACCACTGATTGAGGGATTCCTTGTGGGCAGGGAGCACATCTCTTGCTTCTCTTGAATCTTCCCAAGCGCTGAGTACAGTGCGTGGCCCTCAGTGGGTACTCAACAAATACTCCTATTCTTCTACTGGGAAGCAAAGTTGCTTAGTGGATAGAGCATGGGCCTAAACCCCTAGAGGGCCAAGCCCCTCCCCTGGCTGCCTCGGGTATTCTATTTGTTGGACTGAGCCAAAAAGGGTTGGAATAATGACCTTAAGCTTGTTTAGCACTTTTATTTTTCAGAGAGTTTACTTATCACATTTGAGTCCTTCCAACATTCCTGTGAGTTAAGCAGAAGAAAATATGATTATCCCCAGTCACGTCCATGCCTACCTCTCCTCCTTTACCCAGGCTTTTGTGTAGCTGCCATGGCCATGGGGCAATTAGTGGGGGTGCAAGGGCCTCCTCTATTCCTTGCCTGCAACCTCCACGCTGCATCTTGGGTGTGTTGAAGACTGGAGAGTAGTTCAACCTATCTTGCTTAAACCCTCATTAGTTGTATCTCTTGTCAAGCAACTTTGACTCCTGAAACAGTACAGCTACTTGTCAGCTTGTGTGACCTTGGGGAAGTCACTTAACTTCTCTGTGCCTCTGTTCCCTTATCCATAAAATGGGGATTAATGCTGTGAGCCCCTTGTGGGACATGGATTGTGTTCCAGTCTGTTTAGCTTTTATCTCTCCCAGCGACTGACAGACAGTAAGAGCTTAAATACCATCATCATCCTCGTTTTACAGAAGCGGACACTAGAGCTGAAAGAAGGTAATTAAATCACTCAGGGTCAAAGCAGAGGTCAGTGGTAGAACTGGGATGTTTGCTCGGTTCACTAACCATGCTCTCATCCTGTTACTCAGTCAACCAATCAATCAACTCTAGTGAGTGTGTACTGTATGCAGAGCACTTGCTTGGGAAAATACATGAGAAGCAGTAGATATAAACCCTGCCCTCCAGAAGTTTACAATCTAGTGAGGTAATATATACAGAGCACAGTATTGGGAGTCAGGAGACCTGGGAACTAATCACAGTTCTGCCACTTGCCTTCTGACCTTGGGCAAGTCGATTAACTGCTCTGTGCCTCACTTTCTTCATCCGTAAAATGGGGATTTGATACCCGTTCTCTCTCTCCTACTGTTCCAAGAACAAGCATGGGAAGAAAAACATCTCAAGCAAGCTCGTAGAAGGCAACCATTTAAAATTCTCCATTCTTGGAAGTGAGGACTTGGGTGTACTTTGAAGCGTACTTTGAGCTGTGGGTCGATTTCTGCATTTCAGCTACTGCTTTGATATTTACTCTGGAATGATTCAAAAACTATTCTGGCTTATGCAGGTTGGCTGTTTTCAACATTTCCAAAAGAGGTAGTACCTCAGGAGAGTTTAAGAATTACATTCAAGTTAAAAGGTAAGCCTGAAACTGGGACGTTGGTCTAAATCTGAGACAGTGAGTCTCCTTAGCTCTACTGGGTCCAATCCTGGTAGCAACAACTAACGAAGCACATCACCAGCACATGGGAAATAGCTTCATGCACTGAGCTGACTGGTGCCAGTTGACAACATACGCTCACCAGGATATCACTGTATTGTACTCTCCTAAGCACTTAGTACAGTGCTCTGCACACAGTAAGCGCTCAATAAGTATGACTGAATTAGTTTGGCATGGCCGTCTCGCGGTTATTCAAGGAAACCACTTCTGAAGACAAACTGCCTTGAAGCGAGAGCTGCTGAGCACCAAGCAGCTACCTTTTGTCTCTGTTGTTGACTCAGGTTGACATACACTGAGCCCTTACTGTAAGCTTGTCATCTGGGCCCTGAGCAAATGCCTAACAATAATAATAATGATAATAATGACATTTGTTGAGCACTTATTATGTGCCAGGCACTGTACTAGGTGCTGGAAAGGATACAAGCAAATGGGGTTGGGCATGGTCCTTGTCCCACAGGGGGCTCAGTTTTCATACCCATTTTATAGATGAGATAACTGAGGCACAGGTTAGTTAAGTGACTTGCCCAAGGTTACAAAGCAGAGTCAAGATTAGAACCCAGGTCCTTCTAACTCCCAAGCCCTTGCTCTATTTGTTAAGCCACACTGCTTCCTAGGAAGAAAGAAGTTGAGGCAGGAGGCATTTTGCACAGTTTCCCTGCTTCATCCTCCTCCTCCACCATCTTATCCCCAGCACCGTTTCAGTTCAGGCTCCAGGTTGGCCCTCAGGAAGACCTCACATTTCCAACTCACCTCCTCACTTCTCACCTCCCATCTCAGAGCCGGGCTCAGACACACAAGTTGATAAATCCAGGAACTTTGTCTTTTGGCAAGATCCCTTGGAGAGGGAGGAAAGCCTTCTCTCTCCCTATCTTGATCGAGTATTTTCAGGGAAAGACTCAGCTCATATTCAGAGCAGAGAAACAATGAACTCCCCCTTCTACGGGTACAGTTCAATGTCAAGCTGGTTAGGGCTTTTATGTTCCCTGGAAATAGGGCAAACCAATCATTCTGAAAGAATACCAAGTGTGGTAATCCCTCTGAGGGGTTTTTTACTTGAAGCCAAACTCTGCTTTCTCATATACTGGAGGGCTCTGTGGCTCTCAGAAATATAGGAGCTCTCACATTTCAGGGTGATTTGGGCATTCCCCTACTCTCACTGAAAATGAAGAGAACCATTTTGACTATACGGTTTCAGTGGAAGCTTCACGTTTGGCTTCTTAGTTTCGGAAGTGGGGTGGAGAACAGAACACTGGGAACCATGAGTGCCTCCTTCCTTCCCTCCCAATCCTCTTCCTGTACAACCTCAAGATGGGCCCGCCGTCTTCCTCAGTCCTTTCACTACAATTTAAAAATTGCAAATAGATAGTGCCTGTGGAGAGAAAGATGTTTGACTTCTTTTCCTTTTAGATTTTAAAAATCCAGTTGCCCTGTGCCACACAGACTAAGATTGATGCTCCCACATTTTCTGATGAGCATAGAAATTCTGCTCTAAAGTATTTCTTGGGGCAAAGGTGTGGAAAGCTGACATTTTCAGAACACTAGCTTCTGACCTCCTTTCGCTACCCAGCTTCATGTACTTGGCCCTGCGGGATTTTCAGAATAATGAACTAACTCCTTTGCAAAACATACCTCCATCATCATTTCATTCTACAGGATATTTTGTGTGTGAAGGAAATGACACGATTGAGTCAACTTTTCTCTCCTGAGGGAAAGATTTCGAGTCATTTACGGGTGAGAAGTAAGAACAATGATAGTAATTCAACAAGCCGTCTGATTTTTATAGTTGACATTCAAACTACATGTGGGCCAAAGTGCCAACTCTGTGGGGGTAATGGCCCACAACATCCTGAACTGGCCTCCCATACTTGCTCATGCCAGCTCTCTGACCTGACCCAAGAGTTTCCAAACCAGTCTGAAAAGATCTACAAGGGCGACTTTCTGGCCTATTTGCTCTTTGGAGACAGTGCCTTCCCCAGTTCTTAATCCCTCCTAAAATCCTTTTCTCTTCTCTTGCCCACTCACTCACTGGTATTTAGTAAGCACTTACTGTGGGCAGAGCACTGCGCTAGGGAAGCAGCATGGCCTAGTGGATAGAACATGAACCTGGGAGTCAGAAGGACCTGGGTTCTACTACCAGCTTTGCCACTTGTCTGTTGTGTGACCTTTGGCAAGTCACTTCACTTCTCTGTGGCTGAGTTTCCTCAACTGGAAAATGGGGATTGAGACTGGGAGCCCCACTTGGGACATGGACTGTGTCCAACCTGATTAGCCGGTATCTACCCTAGGGCTTAGTGTTGTGCCAGACCCATAGTAAGCGCTTAACAAATGCCATTAAAAAAAATAATCCAACTCACCCAAGCTAGCTGGGGGGGGGAAAGGAGAGAGAGAGAGAGAGAGAGAGAGAGAGAGAGACAGAGACAGAGAGACAGAGACAGAGACAGAGACAGAAAGAGAGAGACACAGAGAGAGAGAGAGAGACAGAGAGAGAGAGAGTGTGTAAGTATGTGTGTGGTGGGGGAGAGAGAGAGAGAGAACAGAGACACTAAAGAAACCAAACCCCACTCTACTTTTCTATGCCCACTAATGTGCTGAAGATGACTCCTACAGTAACCATGTTTGTGCTTCAGCTCTAGTCCAGGCAATGTGATGATGCTCTGTTCTTTCAACTCATTCCTAACAGTCTCTCCTTAGTATATCAAGAACTTTTGTCTCTAGTAGGACAGGCCTGCTGTCACCCCCAAACTGCTGCCATTTTCCAAGGATCCAAGGGAGCTGCCAAGTTCCTCCTTGCAAACATTCAAGCAGCTGTTGTGTGGTGACCAAGTCAGCTACTATTTTCCTCTAGCTCTGGGGCTACTGCAGAGGCATTGAAACTTTTAAACAGAGAAGCTGGCGGCTTCATCCTAACCTCAGAACATTTTGCTCGGAGAACTTCTCACTTTAAGCAAATTGAGCGTGTGGGTGTATGATGAAAGGGCCTAAAACAGCCATCCACAAGACTTTTCTATTTTTTTTTCTCATTTTTGCTCTTAAGATTTCTCTAGGCCTCCCTAACGCTCATATGATCACCACAGCATACAAACATCTATCTTCAGAGGATGCAATAAAGAGTTCCTCACAAACCCCAAACTAAACTGAGAATGGACCTGCAGAAAAGTTACGGATTGGTAAATTTCCTTTGCGAATAAGGTCAGGCTTTAGGGCTCTGGCTCCTGATCAAGCTTGTTGTGGGCAGGGAATGTGAATATGTCTGTTTATTACTATATTGTACTCTCCCAAGAGTTTAGTACAGTGCTCTGCACAAAGTAAGCACTCAATAAATATGACAATGAATGAATGACCGGGGGCAATTTACATGGCTAGTCTAAGCACACAGGATTTGCTTCAGTTAACTCCCTAGGCAGGGGAAAAACTCCCTAGGAAGTTAATCTAAAAACAAACATGCTGTTGCCTCTAAAGGCAAGGAACTATTGATGCCGATCTGCAGTAAAATGAAATTTAATCCCAACAAACACAATATGAAAAGGGGTAAACCTGCCTGTGTAGATGTCAAAATATGAGCCCCCTCTAGGTTACTGGGCAGAACCAGCAGATGCCTCCATTCAGAGCTCTTAAATATTCATGCAAAGTTTATATCAGCCAGAGTGGAAATCAATCAATCAATCAATCAATCGTATTTATTGAGCGCTTACTATGTGCAGAGCACTGTACTAAGCGCTTGGGAAGTACAAATTGGCATCACATAGAGACAGTCCCTACCCAACAGTGGGCTCACAGTCTAAAAGGGGGAGACAGAGAACAGAACCAAACATACCAACAAAATAAAATAAGTAGGATAGAAATGTACAAGTAAAATAAATAAATAAATAAATAAATAGAGTAATAAATAAAGCAATACTGCTGTAAATTCTATAAGACTGCTTGAAATTCCTTTTGGGTTACTTTGTTCTCTTCCATTACCAATCCAATTTAAGGATTAGAAAATTACCTACCTGGCTACAGCTTCACTGTAAACAAAACCAGCATCTGCTCGTTTTACAATCTCAAAGCACAGATCTGCTCCATCCATACTGTGGTGGGGAGAGAGAGAAAGAGGGAAGAAAAATGAGGTAAAAACACAGGAAAGCCACTTTCCAAATCAGACAATAACAATATTCACAGAGAATTTCAAGCAAAAAAAAGAAATAAAAAATCTAATATATTTTTGTAATACTTTTCTTTTGAAGAACTGAAAACACACAAATGGTACAGTTAGCTTTTAGAATAAACTTTTATAAATACTCTAACACTGAAATTCTTCCCAGGGAAGGAAATGAGGGTGGGGAAAATGTCCTGGAGAAGCAGCCTAACCATTTCAAACCCATCAATCAAATGAATTCACTGAGCACTCATTGTGGGTAAAGCACTGTACTGAGTAGCACAATGTTGACCTAAAAACTTCCAATCTAGTGGAGGAGACACACACGAGGATAAATTTCAGATGGGGGAAGCAACTAAATATAAAGGCACTGTGTCTCGATCTCGTCTATCTCACCTCCGACTTCTCGCCCACATCCTGCCTCCTCAAATCCAGCAGACATTTACTCTGTCCCACTTCGAAGCCTTATTGAAGGCACATCTCCTCTAAGAGGCCTTCCTTGACTAAGCCACCCTTTCCCCTTCTCCCATTCTCTTCTGCGTTGCCCTGACTTGTTTCCTTTGTTCATCCCACCTCCCTACCTTACAGCACTTACTACATATCTGTCATTTATTTCTTCAAATTAATGTCTGTCTCCCCACCCTCCCCTAGACTGTAAGCTTGTGTGGGCAGAGAATGTGTCTGTTTATTGTTGTATTGTACTCTCCCAAGAGCTCAGTACAGTGCCTGGCACACAGTAAGCGCTCAATAAATACCACTGAATGAAATAAAAAGAGGCAAAGCAGCCCTATTGTTTTATTCTGTTGTTTAAAGGGGGAATGGGGGAGAAAGGGAGAGTGTGTCGCAGTGCATCTCCTTAGGGTACTCACCCTTCTGTGATCAAATCAGTCTGAGCCCAGGCATTAATACTGCGGCACAGATGCGGCACAATATTAATGCCTGGGCTCAGACTGATTTGATAGAGCTCTAGATCTATCTTCCAATGTCTATATACAGATATATATATAAGGAGCATGGCCTACTGGAAAGAGCACAAGCCTGGGAACTAGAGGACCTGGGTTCTAATCCTGGCTCTGCCATTTGCATGCTGAGTGACCTTGGACAAGTCACTTAATTTCTGTGCCCCAGTTTCCCCCTCTGTAAAAAGGGGATTCAATATCTGTGTCCAGCCCGATTTACTTGTACCTACCCCAGACCTCAGAAAAGTGCTTGATACATAATAAGCATGATACCATGATAATACCCTGATAAAATATACCATGACAAAATGTAAAGTTAACAGAACTGACCATCAAGGAATCACCTTTTGAACGTGCAGTGTACAGTCAATCAACACACATACAAGGTATACTCGGGGACAACAGTAAATTTTGTGGTGAGTCAAAACGGAAACATATAACCACTTAGAAGTATTATCGCCTAATGGATGGAGCATAGGCAGGGAGTCAGAGGGAACTAGGTTCTAATCCCGGCTCTGCCCCTTGTCTTCTGTGTGTGACCTTGGGGAAGTCATTTAACTTCTTCTCTAAGCCTCAGTTACCTCATCTGCAAAATGGGGGTTGAGACTGTGAGCCCCATGTGGGAGATGGACTGTGCCCAATCTGACTAACCCGTAACTACTCCAGCACTTAGAACAGTGCCTCACACATAGTAAGTGCTTAACAAATACCATTAAAGAAAAATCAGTGATTTTTACCAGAGTCAAAGGTCACTTTAAGCACAAACCCATTCAATAAAAGTTAACTTTGATTTAAAAACAAAAAAAACAGTTTGACACTTATGAATTATTCATTATCCCTGAATTACAGTGCCTGTACAGAGGCGATGCAAATAAGCAATCTTTATCGATGGCCGAGAAGTCTACTGGCATTCTCATTATTAATATATATAAAATCAGCTTGAGGAGACGGGGGAATTCCTTAAATAAAAGTTCCACGTGAGTACGTGTCTGTCTGGTTGTTGAAGAGACAGCAGGGCCATTCTACAGCAGCTGCAGTATTTAATCAGGCATATTTAGTAAGACAGTGTTCGTCCTCATGGGGAAAAGGGTGACCCCATCTTCCTCTTTTTTTTTTTTTTAATTTCATGGTACTTAAATGCTCACTATGTGGCAGGCACTGTATTAAGTGCTGGGGTAGATAGAAGCCAATCAGGTTGGACAGAGTCCAAATCCCGCATGGGGCTCACCGTCTTAATCCCCATCTTACAGAAGAGGTAAATGAGGCCCAGAGAAGTGAAATGACTTGTCCAAGGTCACACAGCAGAGAAATGGAGCAGCCAGGATAAGAACCCAGTTCCTTCTGACTTCTAAGCCCATTATCTAGCCACTATGCCACACTGCTGCTTCTCCTCATCCCAAATTTCCTGTCTCACTCAAGGCAATCTCCGGACGATACCTTGTACTCTCTCCCTAATTAGACTGGGAGTCCCTTGTGGGACACGGATTGTGTCCGATCAAATTATTCTCTATCTACTCCAGTACTTAACATCATGCTTGGAACACAGTAAGTACTTAACATACAGCACAATTATTATTGCAACATTTGAGTCTCATTCTTGTGGCTCAAAACATTAGAATACTAGATCACATCACAAGACTACAGGAATGGCGGTAACCTAGAAAGATCAGTTCTTGTTGTACAGAGCAGTGTGGCCTAGTGGAAACAGCTCAAGGATAGGAGTCAGAGGAACTGAGGTCTAATTCCAACTCTACCACTTGCCTGCGGTGTGACCTTGGGCAAGTCAGTTCCCTTCTCGATGCCTCAGTTACCTCATCTGTAAAATGGGGACTCAATACCTGTTCTCCCTCCAACAGTAAGGTGTGAACCCCATGTGGGACAGGGACTGTGCTTGAGTTTTTTAAAACATGGTATTTGTTAGGAGCTTTCTATTTGCCAGGCAAGGCTGGGGTAGATAAAAGATAATCAGGTTGGACACAGTCTCTGTCCCAAATGGGGCTCACAATCTTAATCCCTCTTCTACAGACGAGGTAACTGAGGGCACAGAGAAATTAAGTGACTTGCCCAAGATTGCATAGCAGACAAGTGGCTGATCTGGGATTAGAAACCAGGTCCTCTTTCTTCCAAGTCTGTGCTCTTTCCACTAGGCCATGCTGCTTCTCTTGATGAAACTGTATCTACCCCAGCACTTAGAATAGAGTTTTGACACATAATAAGTGCTAAAAATACTGTAACGTCTAGTGGGATTCAGACTTAATAAAAAAGTACTATATCTTTTCTAATTGTCGTTTTTCCAAGTACTCAAATAAGAGCTGGAATTATACATCATCAGATCAGAAACAGTTCCTGACTCACACAGGGTTCACAGTTTACAGGCATTGAAAGTGACCTGATTTAATTTTCCAACACCAGAGCTCTTTATTAAATCTGTGGATGGATTTACCCAGGCCCCCTTGTTTCTTGTTCCTCTTCCGCAAGCCTTTGACTGTCACATTGCTCATTAGAGACTGGGAAAGAGAAAGGAAATTTGCTGACACTAATAGACAACTTTATCCACTTGTTACCACTTCTAGTAAAAGATGTGCTGGAGAGGAGGCAGAAACGATGGTCTTAAATGACATTTTTGGATTTTCTATGCATTTCATTTATCTATACTCCTGACTCCAGTATTTAATCTTCATATAGTTAAAACAGTTTCTCTACAAAGTACTCAACTTCGTGGGATTTCTTTATTTCAATATTTCTTCCCAACTATTGCCTTAAGCTTTCTTAAAGTTCATTCACTTTGCTGATTTCTTTCCCTCTCTTAGGATCCCAAGTGTGTAGTGTCATTACTTTCACCGAGGCCTTCCAACAGTTTTAAAATTCTCGACTAATTCCCTTTTACATGTGTTGCTTAAAACAAGATGACGACTTGATGGAAAGAGTGCAAAACTGTTAGCCTAGGTTCTAATGCCTTATGAAAACGCTGTAATGAGAAGCAGTGTAGCCGAGCGGATAGAGCAAAAAGTCTGGGAGTCAGAAGGACCTGTGTTCTAAACCCGACTTCACCACTTCTTTTTTTTGGTGGTATTTGTTAAGCGCTTACTACGTGAGAAGCAGCGTGACAGTCAAAAAGAGCACAGGCTTTGGAGTCAGAGCTCTTGGGTTCAGATCCTGGCTCCGCCAATTGTCAGCTGTGGGACTTTGGGCAAGTCACAACTTCTCTGTGCCTCAGTTACCTTGTCTGTAAAATGGGGATGAAGACTGTGAGCCCCATGTGGGACAACCTGATCACCTTGTATCCTCCCCAGCACTTAGAACAGTGCTTTGCACACAGTAAGTGCTTAGTAAATGCCATTATTATTATTATTATAATTATGTGCCAAGCACTGTTCTAAATGCTGGGGTAGATACAAGGTAATCAGGTTGTCCCACGTGGGGCTCATAGTCATAATCCCCATTTTACAGATGATGTAATTGAGGCCCAGAGAAGTGAAGTGACTTGCCCAAAGTTACACAGCTGACAAGTGGCGGAACTGGGATTAGAAACCATGACCTCTGACTCCCAGGCCCGTGCTCATTCCACTAAGCCATGCTGCGTCCCAGCTGTGACACCTTGGGCAAGTCACTTCACTTCTCTGTGCCTTAGTTAACTCATCTGTAAAATGGGGATTAAGACAGAGAGCCTCTTGTGGGACACGGCTGTGTCCAACCTGATTATCTGATATCTACCCCAACACTCAGTGCAGGGCCTGGGACATAAGAAGCACTTAACAAATACCATAAAAAGGCTTTATGAACTTAGGGAAGTCCCTTAACCTCTCTGTGCCTCAGTTTCTTCATCTGTAAAATGGGGATTAAATGTGCAATCTCCTTCCCCATAGACTGTGAGCCCCATATGCAGCAGGGACTATGGTGGTGTATCTATCCCAGCACTTGGCAGATGGATTTGTACATAAAAAGTGCTTAAAATCCAGAACTATTATTATTATTACTATCATTATCAAGAAGGAAACTCCAGTTTTCAACTCATGAAAAGCTTGTAACCTTGACATGCACATAACCGGCAGCCCAGATGGCAGACAATTTGTTATGAATGGCTGAATCTGGGTGTTCAGAGGGAACTGGTTGATGCAGTCAGGTTTGAAGTGAGCAGCCAGGCTGAACGCCTGCTCTACGACCACAACGTTATGCTCAGACTTAGTGCAGCCTGCTTTTACTTGAAAGTCAGGAGAAGATCTTAAAATCGGACAGCCCTTGACAATCCTAGCCTATTAGTAAGCCCCTAAAAACACTCTCTGCTCCCCCAAAACGATAGTTTCATCCTTGCATGTTGCCCAGTTATAATTTTGGCCAGAAAACTTCGATGCGAGTTGTATCCAACCCAGCACGGAGTACAATGCCTGACACATACTAAATGCTTAATAAATACCACTATTATTATCATCAATGGAATTATTGAGTACACACTGTGTGCATGGCACTACACTAAGCCCTTGGGAGGATACAGTAGAGTGATAGGCATGGTCCCTGCCCACAGATAGCTTCTATTCCAGTTGGGGAAGACAGACATTAAAATGAATGGCAGACAAGGGAAATGGCAGAGTGTAAGGATATGTAAGCAGGGCTTGTTGGGGTGGAGTACACAAGTGTTTCCACAATGCTTTGATGCTACTGCCATTTTTCTGGCTCTGGTCTTACTTTTTGGGCAGAGGGTCACATCCAATTTGACCCTTCCTAAATCACTCACGGACAACAGGGACTTATGAAATGCGTGAGAGCATGGTGGTGTTTGCTGCCACTGAGATCTGAGAAAAATTCTGTACTCCAACCACAGACTGCACCTGCTTCTCGCCGGGCGCCTCATCATGCGTGTAAGCTGGGCACTTGGGGATCTGGTAAGACAGTGCGGACAGGGCGGCAAAGACCATCCCCACTATTCCAAAAATGGGTCCTTCTGCTCTGCGGCTTCCCCTGCCTGTAACTAATTTAAATGTCTGTCTCCCTTGCTAGATGGGACAGAGATGGATTTGGTACACTCTCACTCTACTGTATGCTCTGTGCCTCAGTTTCCTTATTTGTAAAATGGGGATTCAATACCAGTTATCCCTCCTAATTAGACTCTACGCTCCATATGGGACAGGGATTTGTTTCACTTGATAAACTTTTATCTACCCCAGCACTTAAAACAGCTCTTTACACATGGTAAGTGCTGAATACTCATTAAATTATAATTATTGAGTGCTTATTGTGTGCAAAGCACTGTACTAAGCGCTTGGGAGAGTATAATATAACAATAGATACATTCCTGCCCACAACAAGCTCACAGTCCAGAGAGGGAAACAGACATTAATATAAATAAACAGATAAATTACAATACAGTATACTACAATAATGATAGAAAACAAAAAAATCCACCAGTGGCATTTACTGAGAGCTTACTATGTGCACAGCACTGTACTAAGTGCTAGGGAAGGTACAGTATCAAAGATGGCAGGCATGTTCCCTGCCCACAAGGAGCTTACAGTCTAGAGGGAGCCTCAGTAGGTTTTAATGAGGATATGAGCAGGGCTCATTACCTCCGGAACAGTAACCGTCAACTCATCCTCCGTGAGCAGGGGTGGGAGTTGGCCGGATGGCACCATGAGCAGAATTCAAAAGGATCCTGAATGGACACTGGGAGTGGGTGAAGGGGCTGTTTGCATCCCACTAGATCCTCCTGCTCCCCCCCAAGCCCATCATGCCCATCAACAGCAGTGATTGAGGTCTATCGGGGGGAAGGGGACGAGCACTAAACTAGGCCCAGGAGAACAGATCACTGAGGTAAAAGCAGGTCTCTATTCAAGAGTCTCCAATCCCATCAGCCTCAAGCTTTCTCCCGCCCTTCCTGACCGGCCTCTAGGTCATGAGCTGAGGTTGTCCCGTACCACCTGGGCTGGGTGACGCTCCCTGTCCCTTCGGCTACATCTGTTGCATCTGTTTCATGAGAAACACAGTTCCTTCTCAACAGGTTTAACGCCTTTTTAAAGATGTGAAGTTCAAGTTTTCTGATAGGGAAACCAGAATCTTTTTAAAAGGTCAGTAATATACCGGCTTTTTAGTGCTTTCATTCTGAGGAAATTCAATCAATCAATCAATCGTATTTATTGAGCGCTTACTGTTTGCAGAGCACTGTACTAAGCGCTTGGGAAGTACAAATTGGCAACATATAGAGACGGTCCCTACCCAAACAGTGGGCTCACAGTCTAGAAGGGGGAGACAAGGAGACAAGGGAGACAATTCAGACTTGCCTATGGATTTCATCTGGGTTTAAGCAATGTGAAGCCACCCATTTTCTCTTCCACAATGAGATCAGCTTTGCAAGGTGTTTTCAAGAATTGAACCACCCAGATTTAGGTTTATTATTATTATTACTACTAATAATAATGATAATAATAATACAGTATTTGTTAAGTGCTTACTATGTGTTAAGCACCGTTCTAAGTGCTGGGGTAGATACAAGGTAATCAGGTTGGACGCAGTCCCTGTCCGACAAGTGGCACACGGTCTTAATCCCTATTTTCCAGATGAGGGAACTGAGGCCCAGAGAAGTGAAGTGACTTGCCTAACGCCACACAGAAGACATTTGGATTAAGACTGTGAGCCCACCGTGGGACAACCTGATCACCTTGTAACCTCCCCAGCGCTTAGAACAGTACTTTGCACATAGTATCAGAACAGTGCTTTGCACATAGTAAGCGCTTAATAAATGCCATTATTATTATTATGTGGCAGAGCTGGGATTAGAACCCAGGTCCTCTGACTCTGAGGCCTGGGATCTTTCCGATAGGCAACATTATTTCCTAACCTAACCTTTACAGAGGTTATCAGTGCCTGACCTAGGCATTACAGAGGGGAAGACGGGTGAGAAATTGAAGGTGAGAGCTGTGGGGAATTCTCCTGGCAACTCCTCCAGTGTCTTTTCAGCAAACTGAAAATGTCACATCTACTCAAATATTCTTCCCCGATTAAGCCCTTTTTTCCGTGGCTCGCTCTCCCTTCTGTGTCATCTCGGCACTTGGATCTGTGACCTTTGGACATTTGATATTTCCTCCACCTCCAACCCCACAATATTTATGCACATATCTTTAAATTATATATAAATCATTTATTTATATTCATGTCTGTCTCCCCTTCTACACTAGAAGCTCATTATGGGTAGGAAACGTGTCCAATAATTCTGTTGTATTGTACTTTCCCAAGTGCTCAGTACAGTGCTCTGCAAGTAATAAGTGTTGAATAAATACCATTGATTGATTGATTGAAATATGATCCTTGGGATTAAACCTCAGAAAACACGAGGTGGGTGTTTTTTTTACAGGGTGTTTGTTAAGCACTTACTATGAGTTAAACACTGTTCAAAGTGCTGGTGTAGGTTAATTAGGCTGAACACGGTCCCTGTCCTGCATGGGGTTTATAGCCTAAATAGGAGGGAGATCAGGTACTTAATCCCCATTTTACAGATGAGGTAACTGGGGCTCTAGTTACCTCAATGAAGTGAAGTGACATGCCTTAGGTCATACGGCAGACAAATGGCGAAGCCGGGATCAGAACCCAGGTCCCTCTGACGCCCACACCCAAGCTCTACCCATTAGACCAGACTGCAAGAAATAGTCTTCCCACTAGACTGTAAGCTTCTTGAGGGCAGGGATCATGGCAGCTAACTCCACTGTGCTCTCGCAAGTGCTTAGTGCACTGCTCTGCACACAGTAAGTGCTCAGTATTACTGATTGATAGAACTATCTGGCTGTTTTTTTTCCTCAACTCCTCACTCTTCCACAAGCAGAACTATTGCTGGGGTCACTGAGGTGGTTGCCACAAGACGCCGGTGGCCAAGGGACTTCTGCTCTCTATGGTGAGGGGGTCTGCATGATGTCCTCTAGAGGCCTCTACCTCAAAGAATAACAGTAATAATAACTGTGGTGTTTGCTAAGCACTTCCTTTGTGCCAGGCACTGAACTAAGCGCTGGGGTGGATGCGAGCAAATCGGGTTGGACACAGTCCCTGTCCCACAGTGGGCTCAACATCTCAATCCCCATTTTACAGATAACGCAACTGAGGCCCAGAAAAGTGAACCGACTGGCCCTAGGTTATGAAGCAGACAAGCAGTGGAGCTGGGATTAGAATAATGTGGTCCTGGGTTTGGATTGGTTTGGCTGACACAGCTTTCTAGATTTGGAATCTGGAGTGGGTTCAGGATGGGTTTGAGAGGTTCCAAAGTGGCTACTCCAATCTTAGAACTTTAGGTCCCAGAAATAATGGTTTTAAAGTTCTTTCCCCATGATCCTTGCCTCTCCATAAAAGCCGAGGTTGGTGAATGTGAGAACAAAAGGGACAGCAGAAAAACCCCAGAGAGAAGCTTGCTTTATGGCCCATAATAATAACAACAACAATGGCACTTGTATTTGGTTCATGCAACTTAAGTTTTGAGAACGCTCTGTCAACAGTGTTAATTGAGTGCCTTCTCTGCCACTTGTCTGCTTTGTGACCTTGGGCAGGTCACTTCACTTCCCTGGGCCTTGGTTACCTTCTCTGTAAAATGGGGATTGAAGGTGGTGAGCCCCACCTGGGACAGGGATTGTATTAAACCCGATTTGCTTGCATCCACCCAAGCGCTTAATACAGTGCTTGGCACACAGGTGCTGAATAAATACCATTATTATTATTGGTAGTAGTATATTATTAACTGTGAAGAACACAGAGAAGCAACGTGGCTCAGTGGAAAGAGCCCGGGCTTTGGAGTCAGAGGTCATGGGTTCAAATCCCGGCTCTTCCAATTGTCAGCTGTGTGACTTTGGGCAAGTCACTTCACTTCTCTGGGCCTCAGTGACCTCATCTGTAAAATGGGGATTAAGACTGTGAGCCCCCTGTGGGACAACCTGATCACCTTGTAACCTCCCCAGCGCTTAGAACAGTGTTTTACACATAGTAAGCACTTAATAAATGCCATTAAAAAGAAAAAAGAACACCCAGGGGCAAATTTTCCACAGAGTACCATGCTACCTTCCCTACCTTGCAGTCTCTCCACCTCCATCCCCTTTATCAACCCTGTTCATCAAGGCCTGGAACTCCTCTCTCCCTCCCTCCCTCCCCAAATCTGACAGTCATCCATCTCCCCATGTTTGAGTCCCTCCTGAAATCCAACCTCCTCCAACAAACCCTCCCTGTCCAATTCCCATAACCCCAAGAGTCACAGCCCCCTGAAGAACAGGGACTGTGTCTAATTCCCACCTGGGTATTCTCTCCCAGCATTTGGTACAGTGCTCTGCACAAGGTAAGCACTTAATAAATACTATCATTACTACCCACTTGTGACAACAGCATTTGTGTGTAAATACTTTCCAATTGTACGTTTATTCATTCTGATCACACTCTAGTAGGAAATACTGTTCTATTTATCTCTCCCCATTAAGGGAGCAAGCTCCTTGTAGGCAGGGAATGCGATTTTCCCAAGTGGACTTTCCGAGTGCTTCACACAATGCATTAACCCCAGCTAGTGTTAAACCCCTTCACAACTGCTTACCAATCCCTTGCACGCCTGAAAAACTGAACAAATGCGCGTAAGAGATGAGTATCTGGGCGCTGCTCTACCTATCTCTGTTGATCTCTTCCCCACAGCTTTCTAAATCTTTTTTGTTGTGCTTTCATTCACAGTTTAAAATGACGCCTCTCTTGTGCCTGAGAGAGTCACTGAAAAAAATGAAGAGACTAACCACAAAGGCGGCTGTCTGGGCAGGCAGCCCTCATTCTGAGCAAAAATGCTAAGTTGAGAATGAACAAAACCAAGGGAGACACTTTTCTAAATACCACCTCCTTGTACCTATTGTTTCCCAATTTATTTTTTTTTAAAAGAACATTTCATGTAAATCCTGTGATTTACTTTGAACTTGTGCTTAGTACAGTGCCTGGCACGTAGTAAGTGCTTAATAAATACCACAATTACTATTATTAACACCTATACTTTAATATTTTTTTTTGAATTTCAAAGTTTGCTCAGTGAATCAGTCCATTTCAGATTTGTGGCTAATCAGATTTAAACTCCTGATAACAGGTAAAGACTACTGTTTTTATTTATGGCTCAGTGGAAAGAGCACGGGCTTGGGAGTCAGAGGTCATGGGTTCTAATCCCGACTCTGCCACATGTCTGCTGTGTGACCTTGGGCAAGTCACTTAACTTCTCTGAGCCTCAGTTACCTCATCTGTAAAATGGGGATTAAGACTGTGAGTCCCACGTGGGACAACTTGGTCACCTTGTATCCCCCCTAGCACTTAGAACAGTGCTTTGCACATAGTAAAGTGCATAATAAATGCTATTATTATTATTATTTACTGGTGGGGAGAGAAACACTTCAACCAAACCAGAAGCTGCCAGACTGGTCAATGTACTAATTATGAAACTATCCTATCTAGAAAGAATGATTTAAGCAGATTATTGTTTCAGAACTCCACGTTAGTTTCCAACAGGACGGGTAAAAAAAAAAATGCTGAGGTTTGGGATGCAGAAGGAAGAAGTCATTCTGGTCCCGCTCTACCATGATATGCTGGGGATAGAAAGGTGGCAGAATCGAAGGGACAGTAAGTGTTGGGCTTCTTTTATTTTTTTTTAATGGTATTAAGTTTAGTGCTTACTATGTGTCAGGCACTGTACTAAGCACTGAGGTAGGTACAAACTAATCAGGTTGGCCACTGTCCATGTCTCACACTGGGCTCATAGTCTAAATCCCCTCTTTACAGACAAGGGAACTGAGGCAGAGTGAAGTGACTTGTCCAGGGTCACAGAGCAGACTAGTGGCAGAACCAGAATTAGAACTCAGGTCCTTCTGACTTGCAGGCCTGTGATCTATCCACTAGGCTATGCTACTCTCTGAAATGAAACACTCTGAGGAGAACACATGAAAATGTGAGAATGAAAACAATTAAGTTAAATTCAGGTTGGAGGGCAAGTGTTCCAAATAAGAGGCTAAACAGCACCATTTACAAGCCAACTGGAAACCAAATGGATGGATTCACTGTATGTCACTGAGGAGGATAAAACCACGTTCAAATCTCAAATTATTTTTGATATTTTTCCAAATCATAAAGGAAAATTGATAGGCCTCTTTTAAGAAGCAACATTAAAATTAAGGAAAAACATCATGGTTTACACAGAGTCTTTTCTAAGATTTGTGGAGGACTCTTCTACATCTTGAGAAACATGGAAAGTTTCTAAAGCAGGGATGGAGGGGTGAAAGCACACAAGTCTAAACGTTATGATCTTCCAAAGAAAGAACATGTGAAGCAACCAGAGAGCAGATCATGAAGGGTGAGATAAAATGACCTGATGACTGGATCTGGCTGGGAGAAATTACTAATCAGGAAAGGCCTCAATTAAAATACAAATATGCTAAGGACAACTGAAAACAGTGTAGAGCTTTTTTTAAATGTCCACATCAAAACCACAACTTCTGTCCACTAACTCTGATTTCACAAACCAGAGATCTAATTTGGAGGTGCTAATCCTGCCAAGCACTGAAACCAAATTTCCAATGTAGATGCAGTGTGGCCTCGTGGATACAGCACAAGCCTGGGAGTCAGAAGGATGTGGGTTCTAATCCCGGCTCCTCCACTTGCCTGCTGTGTGCCCTTAGCAAAGTCACCTAACTTCTCTGTGCTTCAGTTACCACCTTTCTTAAATGGGGATTAGGACTGTGAGCTCCATGGGGGACACGGACTATGTTCAACCTGATTAGCTTGTATCTACCCCAGCATTTAGTACAGTGCATGGCATATAGCAAGCACTTAAATACCATTTAAAAACATAGTTAGAGCCAACTGAAACCAAACCGAGTGATATGGATTTAGAGCCCATTTGCTCTGCAGTTGTTTTCTGGGCAAGGAGGACCCAGTCACCTCTGCAGAGCCTCATTTATCAAGATGTCTGAATGATAAATATTTTAATTCCACAGTCCTGACAAAACAAAAAATCTCGCTAGAAAGTCATTACGTGAGTAAAGAAAACAAGCCCATACCTATCTACCTTCCTATTCAATGTCTACCCTTCTTAGATAAAATCAAATGCCCTAATGTTTGCCTAGGCATCAAGTCTTTGAGCATCCACTTGAGACCTTGTTCCAAACATGGCAAATTGAGAATCTCCCCTAGAACCTAAAGGGCTTAATAATTATTATAGTACTTGTTCAGCACTATGTGCCAAGCACTGTTCTAATTTGGGGTATATACAAGGTAATCAGGTTGAACACAGTCCCTGTCCCACATGGGACTCACAGTCTTAATCCCCATTTTACAGATGAGGTAACTGAGACACAGAGAAGAGAAGTGACTTGCCCAAAGTCACACAGCAGAAAAGTGGCAGATCCAGGTTTAGAACCCATGCCCTCTGACTCCCAAACCCATGCTCCTGCCACTAGGCCATGGTTTATTCCTTCAAGGAACTTAACATCTCTTCCCCAAGTCCTCCTTTCCTTTTCTGTTTTGTCACCCTGACTTGTTCCCTTTAGTCAGTCCCCCTTCCAAACCCAGAGCACTTATGTACATATCTATCATTTATTTATTTCTATGTCTGTCTCCCCCTTTACACTGTAAATTCATTGTGGGCAGGGAATATGTCTGTTTACTGTTATATTGTACTCTCCCAAGCATTTAGTACAGTGCCCTGCACACAGTAAGCGCTTAATAAATATGACTGGCTGACATCTAAGTAGCACCCCAGAACCCACTACAAAGTGTAATGCCCTATACAATCGTCTTATTGTATCTACCCCAGCATTTATAACAGTGCCTAGCACACAGTAAGCACTCAATACCATAAAAAAAACAAACCCAGATGCCTGTCTGGCCACAACTGATGCAGGAATATTTTTAATTTTTTATTTCCTAACAAGTGTGCAAGTTACAGCTTCTTGGTTCTTGTATGAACTACCAAAAAAAGTGAATGCTAAAATATAGGAGGCCTTCCCAGACTGAGCCCCCTCCTTCCTCTCCCCCTACACCCCCTTTCCACCCCCTCGCCTTACCTCCTTCCCTTCCCCACAGCACCTGTATATATGTATATATGTCTGTACGTATTTATTACTCTATTTATTTATTTATTTTACTTGTACATATCTATTCTATTTATTTTATTTTGTTAATATGTTTTGTTTTGGTCTCTGTCTCTCCCTTCTAGACTGTGAGCCCACTGTTGGGTAGGGACCGTCTCTATATGTTGCCAACTTGTACTTCCCAAGCGCTTAGTACAGTGCTCTGCACACAGTAAGTGCTCAATAAATACGATTGATTGATTGATTGATTGATACTCTGACAGCACAAATGGCTTGTCTTTATGGGCAATAGCACCTGATACTCACAGATTACTACAGGCGATAAGAAATATGCCAGATGGGATTGAATGGGAAAACATTATATGCAGATCTTTGACTAAATGAAAATCATGTCATATAATTTTTATTGCTGCACAACACAAAAGCTGCAATTTTAGCCCTCTGATGTACCCACAATCACCACACATACTTTTGTTCAACAGGCACGTTTCAAATAGATGTGGTGCTGCAAAAAGTATGAGTTCATCAAAAATGCAAATTGCTAATAATGGAAAAAAACACTAAAGCCTGCTGTCCTGACAAATGGATTTTAAACCCATGTTAATCACTGTGTAAGTCTCCCTATGGCATAATATATAATAGGGTAATTAAAGTCCCTTGGCTTCCCAATTTAGGATTTACTATTTAACTAAAAGCACCAGACACTATTCAAGACAATTACCACATAAATATCCTGCTTACAAATAAACATGTAATTTCTTTTGGTTGGCATCCTCTTAGCTAGAAGAAACTTAAAAATTCAGAGCCAAGCCTCTAAAATTGGACCCGGTTTTGATTTGTAATAAAAAGAAACTTCAGTGTGCTCAAACTGTTGTTGATAGGGGCACACAGGCTAATTTCATGTCCATTCTACTATTTGGAGCATGGATACATTTAGGTATACTTTTGCAAGGTAGCCTAGTTAGCCTAGATTTCTCAGCAAGGAAATAAATATGCTCTTAAATTTCACACCATAAGTCTTAACTTAAAAATCAAAGTCACCCCTCAACAGGGTTAAACTGCCTGATGTGGAATTAAATACCCTTCTAAAGGGTTAGCGAGTTAAACCATGGGAAGCAACCTGGCCTACTGGAAAAGAGCACGGGCTTGGGAGTCAGAGGAGCTGGGTTCTACTCCTGGCTTCACTGCTCTCCTGCTGTGTGATCTTGGGCAAGTCACTTAACCTTTCTCTGCCTCAGTTCCCCCAACTACAAAATGGGGCGTAACATTGTGCTCCCTCCTACTTATTTTGTGAGACCCATGTGGGACCTGATTATCCTGTATCTACCCCAGTGCTTAGGCATCTATTAAGTGCTAATATCATAATCATCATTGTAGCATGTGTTAAACACATATTATGTGCTGTACTGTACTAAGCATTGGGTCGATATAAGATAATCAGGTCAGACACAGTGCCTGTCCCCCTTAGGACTCCCAGTCTTAGTCCTCATTTTACAGATGAGCTGACTGGGGCACAGAAAAGTTAAATGACTTGCCCAGGGTCACACAGCAGACAAGTGGCAGAGCTGGGGTTAGAACCCAGAGCCTCTGACTCCCAGGGCCATGCTCTATCCACAAGGCCATGTTGCTTCTCCACCAAGGCTAATACTTGTTATTAGATTTGGAATTAAAGCGGGGGATACCTGTACTATTTATACAGAACCCAATTCTCCCAGTGCCTATTTCATGGGAAACCACGTCACTCTGTTTGGACCATGTATCCTTTCAGGCCACTGGAAGACTTATTATCCTGACTGCCTTCATTATGAACAGCTACCCTCATTGTGTGTGTTGGGAGCAGGCCTGTCCATTCATTCAATTGTATTTATTGAGTGCTTACTGTGTGCAGAGCACTGTATTAAGCACTTGGGAGAATACAATACAATAGACAGACATTTACTGCCCTGTTCAACTTTATGCTGCCAATCTTGAGGACACAGGGACACACCACCAATGTTTGAAGAGAGAATTACGGAGGCCATCGTGGCTTCTGCATCCTAGGCTCATCGGGCGTTCCTCATCCTGGTATAATGGGGTTTGACATAAATCCAAATATTGGAGTTTGGCAGAAATCCACTCTGTGACTGATTCACAACCTTCATGAGGCTGCATTGAGGTCAGTCCTGTACTCTCTCAGTCTTCATCGTTTCAAGACCAAGAAGCAGAGAAGCAGCATGGCTTAGTGGACAGAGCATGGGCCTGGGGGTCAGAAGGATCCAGTTCTAACCCTGGCTCCACCACCGGTCTGTGGTGTGACCTGGGGCAAGTCAGTTCACTTTTCTGGGACTCAGTTTGCACAACTGTAAAATGGGGTTTAAGACTGTAAGCCTCATGTGGGATATGGACTCTGTCGACCTGATTAGATTGTATCTACCCCAGTGCTTAGAACAGTGCCTGGCACATATTAAATGCTTAACAAATACTAAAATATTGTGAAGTTGTAACCTTTCCTATCTATGTCTAAGGAGAGGCTGCCCTCTTCCCTGATTGCTTCAGACACCTTAATCAGAATTTTCTCCAGCTCCATCATGTCCTTCCTAAGAGGCAGTGCCCAGAATGGCAGACGATATTTCCACTCTCTACAGGACACACTTTGTTTCACAGCAAATTGGGGGGGAATGGTGAAATGCCGGTTTGTCACAACTTCCTCTAAATTAACCATCAGGGTGGAAGAACTCCCAAGAGGGGATTTTGCATGGGTGATACACATGATTAGTAAGAGCCACTTTTTTTTTTTTTAGTGGTATTTGTTAAGCACTTACTATGTGCCATGCATTGTACTAAGCACTGAGGTAGCTACAAGCTAATCAGGTTGGACACAGTCCATGTCTCACATGGAGCTCCATAGCTTTAATCCCTCTTTTACAGATGAGGTGACTGAAGCACAGGGAAGTTAAGCAACTTGCCCAAGACCACATAGCAGCAAGTGGCGGGGCCAGGATTAGAACCCAGGTCTTCTCACTCCCTGGCCCTTGCTCTTTCCACTAGACCATGCTGCTTCCTCTTGCCACACTGGAATGAATGTCTGTTTCGGCATTTATTGTTTTCCCAGACATGCACTCCAGACTGTTGGGCTTACTTTTTCACGCCTGCTTAGCTGAATTTGATTGTAGTTAGCTTGTATGGCAATGATCAAAACTTCTCTTTCTAATATACTCTCCTATGTGCTTCATATAGTGCCTCTTTGCCCCCAGGTGTCTAATCTTTCCACTGGACTATAAGCTGCTTGTGGGGAGCAGTCATGTCTACTGACTGTTTTGTATTCTTCCAAGTGCAGAGTACAGTGCTCTGCACAAAGTACTTTATAAACTCCACTGACTAATCGATTTCCATTTTCTTCTCTGCTACACCCTAACTTGCAGTCTTCGTCCCTCCCAAGGAAAACTTCTAACTGAACCTCCTCTCGGCTCTCCCAATTCCAACCCATTGTACAGGTTCTCTTCCCTTCCCTTTACAGAATATCAAACTGCAACACCTCCAAATCTACTCGCCAGCTAGTTCCCACCTCACTGTTCAGCTCAACTCATCGGTCATCCTTTGCTCAGATATACAGTTATTTCTTCCAAAATGCAATAACTGTGCTCTTGAAAACCTCCACATTATTTAAAAAAATAACAGCATGGGGTCAACTGTTGCTTCATTAGGATATAAGAGATTGGAGGAAGAGGATTCAAAAACAATTGGAATTGTATATTTTGGGGGTTAACAACTGCCTGGCTTCTGCCACTGTGGGGGAATTCCAAGAAGCCAAAAAATTCTTTCTCAATAAGCTTCAAGTAGCCCGTCCTTCCCTCTCTTGGAAATGCATTGTGTTTCCCTAACACTATCAGTACTCCATTAAAGTAGTATAGGAAACTAATTGCAACTGTTAAGTTCACCTAACTATACATTTACTGGAAACAGTGAACTTTAAGCAGATACAACAACATCAGCTTTACAATGCTAATGTCTTAAAATACTGCACGGTCATTACTGCAAGCCCTCTATGCCAGATAATAACAATAGCAACAATAATAATAATAACAGTGGTATTCAAGCACTTACTATGCGCCAAGCCCTGGGATAGATAAACATAATCAGGCAGGCAGGACACAAAAGAGGCTCAGAAAAACAGGTAATAAATCCTCATTTTATAGATGAGGAGACTGAAGCATAGCAGAGTGACTTGCCCAAGGTCAGAAAGCAGGCAAGACGTGGAGCTGTGTTTAGAACCCAGCTGGGATTAGAACCCAGGTCCTCACCTTCTGACTAATCAACAGCTACATTACAGTGTTGTGCACTCCCATTTCTTCATCGCGTTTGTTTCGGCAAGAAAGGTGAGACACTGCATTATATAAGAAAGAGTCAGGTTTCGAAACCAGGTCCTTCTGACTCCCAGGCTGGTACTCTATCCACTAGACCACCCTCCTTCATAAGAGGCTCATCGTCTAAAGGGGAGGGAACACAGATACTGAATCCCTAATTTTACAGATGAGAAAATAAGACACAGGGAATAACCGTGGTATTTGTTAAAGTGCTTACCAAGGGCCAAGCACTGGGCAGATACAAGATAATCAGGTCAGATCCAGTCCCAGTCCAACATGGGGCTCAAGGTCTAAGGGGGAAATCCTCCTCTGGGCTCTGCCTGCCCATCTCTGATTGCTGGTGGAAGGAGGTCGACTGTTCTCCATGCTAATTCACCACAATTTTGGGCCTGGGAATCAGAAGGACCTGGGTTCTAATCCCAGCTCTGCCATTTGTCTGCTGTGTGACCCTGACCAAGTCACTTCATTCCACTGAGCCTCAGTTACCTCATCTGCAAAATGGGGATTGAGACTGTGAGCCCCAAGTGAGACAGGGACTGTGTCCAACCCGATTTACTTGCATCCACTCCAGTGCTTAGTACCATGCCTGGCATATAGTAAGCGATTAATGGATACCACAATTCTTCTTCTTCTTCTTCTTCTTATTATTATTAAGGCTGGACACCATGAGGATTTCAGATTAGGATCTAGACCCTGGGGAGTTAGCTGGCAGATATCTTTCATCTCACATCCAAGGTGGTTCTGAAACAATCAATCAAGAATGCTAGACCCCAGTTAAAATACCCTGTGTCTTACGAGGTATTCACTAGGACAGGAGCAAATATGTAATTCTAACCAGGGTGACAGACTACATGAGAAATGGTTACCATGATATCACCTTAATATGACTGGGCCCGAAATCATCCTGGAAAATTCTGACATGAATGACAGAGCGGGAGAGGTGGGGAAGATTGGTTCTCTACAGCCATTCTTCACTATCTGCCTCCAAGCAGATTTTTTTCTTCATCTACACAAGGAAGGATCAACCCAGAAGAAGATCAACACAGAAGCAGCATGGCCTAGTGGATAGAGCATGGGCCCGGGAGTCAGAAAATCCCAGCTCTGTAACTTGTCTGCTGTGTGACCTTGGGCAAGTGCTTCGCCTCTCTGTGCCTCAGTTACTTCATCTGTAAAATGGGGATTGAGACTGTGAACCCCATGTGGGACATGGTAATGTGTCCAAGCTGATTAGCTTGTAAGTACCCCACACCACGTACAGTGCCTGGCATATAGTAAGCACTTAAACGCCATAAACCTCCCCCACCAAAAAAACCTTCCATACCACCTGGTAGCAAAATGGATCAATCTGTTTTAACTCCTTTTTCTCTTTTTCCCGTTTCAGAGTAGTGTAGAAGTGGAGAACGCCCCTAAGGACTTTCAGCTGGTTGTTTCTATCAATTCTGTTATACTTTGAAACCAAGGGCTTAGTACAGTGCTTTGCTCACGGTAAGTGCTCAATAAATTAACCTGATTGAAACAAAGGGCCTTGCTGATTATTTACGGGGAGAACTTTCAGAGCAGCATCAGCATGCACAAATAATCTTTCTCCTAACCAGTAGGTGGGGGTACACACCAACCAGACAAAAGTAATGTTGGATTGATTTCCTCCTGTGCTCTCTTCTCGCTACATTTCAGAGACTTTGTGAAAAACAGCTTCAAAAGCATGACCAAATAACTTTGCAATGACTGACCCGAAAAAAAGACTCTCCATCTACATAGTTTTGGAGAATCAATATTTAAGAGGCAGGCAAAAGGTGATATAAGACAACTATTAAAGGCATACTGTTGAAACCGAAGTCAAAGAAGAAACAAATAGTGGTTTGTTGAGCGCTTTGCTGTGCGTCAACCACCGTACTATGCACTGGGATAGATAAGATGATAAGCCCGTCACCACATGGGGCTCACAGTCTAAGTACGAGGGAGAACAGGAATCGAATTCCCATTTTGCAGATGAGGGTAGTGAGGCACAGAGAAGTGAATCCATCAATCAATCAATCGTATTTATTGAGTGCTTACTGTGTGCAGAGCACTGTACTAAGCACTTGGGAAGTACAAGTTGGCAACATATAGAGACAGTCCCTACCCAACAGTGGGCTCACAGTCTAAAAGGGGGAGACAGAGAACAAATCAAACATACTAACAAAATAAAATAGAATAGATATGTACAAGTAAAATGAATAAATAAATAGAGTAATAAATATGTACAAACATACATACATATATACAGGTGCTGTGGGGAAGAGAAGGAGGTTAGATGGGGGGATGGAGAGGGGGGAGAGGGGGAGAGTGAAGTGACTTGCCCAAGGCCCAACAGCAGGCAGTTGGTAGAGGCGGGACTAGAACCCAGGTCCTCTCACTCCTAGGCCCGTGCTCTTTCCACTAGGCCACACTGCTTCTCAATATTCAAACACATCTACCTGATTTACTTCAAATTATGTCTGGATCTGAGTTTCAGAAATAATTCAGTACTGTTTACCTACTATCTATCTCTCTGGCCCCAGGAGGTGCCTTGCTTAGTGCTATTTCTATCCACGCTATTAACACTAGTGGAAAATTCACAACTTGAGCACCGATTAGCTCAATGTAATAGAAACAATAAAGGTAATAATTGGGATATTTGTCAGGGGTTTACTACGTGCACAGCACTGAACTAGGCCCTGGGGTAGAGACAAAATGATCGGGTTGGGCACAGGCCCTGTCCCACATGGGGCTCACAGTCAAGGGATGAAGGAGAAAAGATATTTAATCCCCATTTTACAGATAAGGAAATTGAGAAAAAGAGAAGTGACTAGCCCAAGAGGCATGCTTCTTAAGGACAGGGATCATGTCTACCAACTTTATTGAATTTGTATTCTCTCAAGTGCTTAGTACAGTACTCTGCACACAGAAGGTGCTCCAAAAATACCACTGACTGATCAATTGGCAGAGTTGAAAATTAGAATCCAGGTCCTCTGACACCCAGGTCTGCGCTTTTCCCACTAAAATTTCAATGATGTCTAAGAATAAAATATTCATTTTGGTTTGCTTTGGGCATGGGGCTAGTTTATACAAATTGGATCACGGACTAGACCAAGATTCAAAAAATCAATACCCCTTTCAAGACTGCATGTCACACACTATGTGACTTTTTATGGTACTTGCTAAGTTCTTACTCTATGCCAGGCACTGCATTAAGCACTGGGGTAGAGACAAGCTAATCAAGTTGGATGCAGTCCATGTCCCATGTGGGGCTCACAGTCTTCCATTCAGGGCTAAAAAACCCATCAAACTTTTATATTGTGTTTTTCTTTTCCTTTTTTTAAAAAAAATCCCTCGGATTCTAGGCTGGCCACAAAACAGCCGATAAGTACTTCAAAGAGAAATGTTAGCCTTATTAGAAAAACTCCAAAATCCAAAGGACACAAAATACTTACAATTCGAAAACCATATAAAGCATTCCATCTGAGCTGTACGTCTCCAAAAGTTCAACAATGTGTGGATGCTTCAGCATATGACAGATACTGGCTTCCCTCTTCAGATCTGCAAAGTAAACGTACCAAAGGCGTCATTAGCTCCAGTGATCCCACGACAAATTGCAAGGACCCACGCCACAGAGGGTGGGTCCTCGTCCAGGTGAATAATGAAATGAAAGGATGTGGCGGATATGTTTGGTGAGAAAATGAACCTGACCCTCTCTAACCTGCACTCGACGTCCCCAGATGACACCCCTTAACTTTAAGGGCACCGTTTCCCCGCCTTTGAGAGCTTCACCATGCGCTAAAAAAGAAGGCTTTTCCTGTCAAAGACAGTGGCTGAACCTCAGCTTCCTGAGACTTCAGGAAGGGATTCCGGGGCTGGCCTCAGGCCACCTGTGGTTGACCCTCGGCGGCCCCCGGAAAGGGCTCGACGTGCCCGCACTTGTGTTTCGGGCAAAGTGACCGCAGCGTAGTGGCAATGCTGAGCTGCAGTGCCACGACCCAACAGGTGGTTGCCTTGGTAACCATTGCAGTCTCTGCCACCCACGTTAGCCGGCGATTTTGTCGAGATGCCTGCCACCACAACCTCACAGCACTTGTGTACGTATCCTTTATTTATTTTAATATCTGTCTTCCCTGCTAGATGTGAGCTTCTTGAGGGGTGACACACTCTATTGTGGCATACTCTCCCAAGGCCTTAGGATGGTGCTCTGTACCCAATAAGTGCTCAGTGAACACTAGAGCTTGATTTGATTGACTCTGTCCATCTCTCGGCAAGCCCTAGGTGGTTCTTCGGTAAGAAATCTTCGCCGCTGACGGCACAGCCCTGACTGGCTGAAATTTGACTGAAATATAAATAATAACAATTCATAATTATGGTATTTGTTAAGCGCTTACTATGTGCCAGACACTGTACTAAGCACAGGGGTGGATACAAGCAAAGCGCGTTGGACACAGTCCCTGTCCCACGTGGGGCTCACAGTCTAAATCCCCATTTTACAGATGAGGCAACTGAGACACAGAGAAGTGAAGTGACTTGCTCAAGGTCACACTGCAGACAAGTGGCAGAGCTGGAATTAGAACCCGTGCCCTTCTTACTCCCAGGACTGTGCTCTATCCACATGTCTCTAGATGACCAGAGCTATGCTTATTCTGCTGGACCAACAGTAGGAATCACCTCAAATATTAGCTGAATCTCCAGAAGAGACACGGCTGGCATGGAATAAGGAAATTTAAAGATAATTTTTACATACCTTATTTTAGCTAATAGTTCTAATCCCAGCTCTGCCATTTAACTTGCCTGTGTCTCAGTTACCTCTTGTGTAACATGAAGATTAAGACTGTGAGATCCTGTAGAACAGGGACTGTGTCCAACCTGATTATCTTGTGTCTCCCCAGTGCTTGTGCCTGGCACATAGTGAGCGCTTAACAAATCCCATAAAAAAACAACCCACCACCCAGGCTGGTCCTTATCCAGTCCTGTTATCACAAAATTGAGTTTCACCCTTATTTTAGTCTAACTAGTGAAATGATCTCCTCCTCTGTCAGGAATAGGGAGAGAGGGGAAAAAAGCAAAGGACCTGATCTGGCCAGTTAACAAGCTGGGAAGTCTTCCCTGGTAAGAATTGATCGCAATGCCTTTTTTTGAGAGGATCGCAAAGCAGTTTACCAATAGGAATCCTCTAAATCTCAACATTCCTGAGGTCCATCTCAAAATGTGGCATGTTCCCCCCATGGAGAAGAACCCCATGGGGTTTTCCTGACCTTCCTTTTGGTGTCAGGGCCCTGGTGTGTTGAGGGAGAGGCAGTGGGTGTTTTAATTGCAAATCCAAGGTGTTCTAACTTCCATGGTGTTCTTTTCCATTTTCAATCTCTTAGTCGGGAAGCAAGCAACCTTGGCTGCTGCATTCTAACGGGAGTTAAACAACTGTGAATTCTATTTTTCCCAAATGCATCCGTTCCACATAAATGCCTCCCTAACTACTGGGATATGTAAAAGACCTCCACTCTACCCCCTGGAATGTTTAACCCATATGAATAATTTTAAAATTTCATATACATCCTGCACAACAAAGTTTCTAAGGGTGATTTTGGGTCTGGTGGGCGGGGGGTGCAGGAAAGCAGGGAAGGGGAAAGGGAGGTACATAGATTTCCATTAGAGCTAAGATCTTGGGTTATTCAGTGTTATTTTTTTATGGAACTTTTCAAGATTAAACCCAGATAAAGACTACATTCTCTCTAATATATCATTCACTCTAGACAATATCAACTGAAGCCTAGATCATTTACATTCCCACGAAGCTGTGGCTTTGAGTATTGGCTACTCCCTCCAGCCCCCAACCACTCTCTTCTGGACCCATTTCCACCATCCTCCTATCCTCTCCCTATCACTGAGCACTTTTGAGCGCTTACTGTATATAGAGCACTGTACTAAGCATTTGAGAGAGAACAATACAATCAAGTAGGTGGACGTGATCCCTGCTCATTCATTCATTCAATCGTATTTATTGAGTGCTTACTGTGTGCAGAGACCTGTACTAAACGCTTGGGAAGTACAAGCAGCAGCGAGAAGTTGCATGGCTCAGTGGAAAGAGTGCGGGCTTTGGAGTCAGAGGTCATGGGTTCAAATCCCGGCTCCGCCAATTGTCAGCTGTGTGACTTTGGGCAAGTCACTTAATTTCTCTGGGCCTCAGTTTCCTCATCTGTAAAATGGGGATTAAGACTGTGAGCCCCCCGTGGGACAACCAGATCACTTTGTAACCTCCCCAGAGTTTAGAACAGTGCTTTGTACATAGTGAGCACTTAATAAATACCATCATTATTATTACAAGTTGGCAACATATAGAGCACAAGCTTACAGACTAGAGGGGGAGACGGGCACTGAAGTAATTAGAGACGGAGCCATACCTAAGTGCTGTGGGGTAAATAGCAAAGCGCTAAAGGCCTGCACACCCAAGTGCACAAGCTATGCAGAAGGGAGGACACATGAAGGAAGTGAGGACTTACTCAGGGAAGACCCCTTGGAGATGTGATTTCTAGAAGGGCTTTGAGGGTGGCGATGGAAAAGCAAAATGTGTGGGTTGGGTTGCATTGTAGTCCACAGATCAGTGAGGCATGGTAGGAGGGGGCGAGCTGCTTGAGTGCCTTAAAGCCGATGGCGAGGAGTTTCTGTTTGATGAGGAGATGGATGGTCAAACCTGGAGGTTTCTGGGGTGAGGGGAGATGTGGACTGAGTGGGTCTTTTTTAGAAAAATGATATGGGCAGCATAGTGAAGTAAGGTCTGGAGAGGGGAAAGACAGGAGGCAGGGAGGAGGCTGAAGTAGTAGTTAAGGTGGCAAATAAGTGCTTGGATCAGCATGGTAGCCATGTGGATGGAGAGGAAAGGACAGATTCTAGAGATTTATCAGTAGCTATGGTGGGATAAAAAGAAATGTCCAAATTTATTGGCACAAATGTGGCGACCTCATCCCTAATACCAGAGGAATTTACATTTCTGTGATGTTTCCTCATTCCCAAACGGGATAAGACAATTCTCCCCCTCATTCACGGGATGCTGTGCTGAGAGAATGAATGAGGTCACTGAGGTGACTGCCTTTTCCTTTGGATTCATTGATGCCGCACCTCGGTCTGTGAGGGACCACCTCCATCCTCGGGCGGGAGCGGTCCAAGTCCAGCTTGGCCAACCATCGCTCTCTGAGGGTCCGAAGAGGGGTGCCTGGGGAGGGCGCTTTCTCCCTTGGTTGCTGGAATTCGGGAAGGTGATTCATCTGGAAAGCATGGCAAAAGCTGGGGCTGCCAGGAGAGGATAGATGGAATGGCCTGTTGCCAAAGAATCTCAAATTTGGGGAGCTGGGGACTGGGCTGACAATATGCACCTGAGAAAGGCTTCCTGCAAGGACATGGCCAGATCAATCAATCAATCAATCGTATTTATTGAGCGCTTACTGTGTGCAGAGCACTGTACTAAGCACTTGGGAAGTACAAGTTGGCAACATATAGAGACAGTCCCTACCCAACAGTGGGCTCACAGTCTAAAAGGGGGAGACAGAGAACAAAACCAAATATACTAACAAAATAAAATAAATAGAATAGATAGGTACAAGTAAAATAAATAGAGTAATAAATATGTACAAACATATATACATATATATAGGTGCTGTGGGGAAGGGAAGGAGGTAAGATGGGGGGGATAGAGGGGGGACGACGGGGAGAGGAAGGAAGGGGCTCAGTCTGGGAAGGACTCCTGGAGGAGGTGAGCTCTCAGTAGGGCCTTGAAGGGAGGAAGAGAGCTAGCTTGGCGGATGGGCAGAGGAAGGGCATTCCAGGCCCGGGGAATGACGTGGGCCGGGAGGCGATGGCGGGACAGGCAAGAACGAGGCACGGTGAGGAGATTAGCGGCAGAGGAGCGGAGGGTATGGGGTGGGCTGTAGAAGGAGAGAAGGGAGGTGAGGTAGGAGGGGGCGAGGTGTTGGAGAGCCTTGAAGCCGAGGGTGAGGCCAGATGATGGCAATGTTACTTTTTTCCAATGTTTAGGGAGGAAGAAAGGGAAAAGAAGAGGAGGGAGGGAGAGGGAGAGGGAGGGGGGGAGGGGGAGAGGGGGAAGGGAGGGAGGGGGAGAGGGGGAGAGGGGGAGGGGGGAGAGGGGGAGAGGGGGAGAGGGAGAGGGGGAGGGGGAGGGGGAGGGGGGAGAGGGGGACGGGGAGGGGGAGGGGGGAGAGGGAGGGGGGGAGAGGGAGGGGAGAGGGGGAGGGAGAGAGAGAGAGAGAGAGAGAGAGAGAGAGAGAGAGAGAGAGAGAGAGAGAGAGAGAGAGCACTCACTTAAGTCTTCTGGTATTAATTAGGTTGCAAGGCTATTTGATTTCATGACAATTAGATTTCATAGATATTAATGAGAGACCAGTGAATTTTTATATGATTGGAATTTCATGAGACTCCATGAACATCAGTGAGAACTGATCAATTCTAAGCAGAATTATGAGTGCTAACCGAAAAAGGAGGGTGGTGGTAGGGAATTCCCCTCTCCTTTGGATACTCAATATAGTATTAACTGTACTCGAAGCCCAGGCAGAGCTGCAGTTCAAATGCCTTAATTGGCAAAGGCCTCTCTATGATGGCAGTGACTTCAGGTGGATAAATAACTGAGGTTTTTTTTAAAGTTTTGTTTTAATGCTATTTGTTAAGCACTTGCAATGTTTCAGGCACCCTACTAGGCAATGGGTTAGATACAAGCTTATCAGGTTAGATGTAGTCCATGTCCCACGTGGGGCTCACAGTCCTAATCCCCATTTTACAGACGAGGGAACTGATGCATAGAAAAGTTAAGTGTCTCACCCAAGGACACACAGCAGACAAATCAGTGCAGCCAGAATTAGCACCCAGGTCCTCTGACTCTAGGGTCTGTGCTTTTTCCACTATACCACGCTGATTCTTTAGTGTCTGATCTCTCCTCCCCTCCACTTGCCTCTCTGTAAACCAGGTCCCCAGCTCCAGAATAAAAGTGGCAAGAAATGGGCCCTGAGCCTACATGCATCCAGAGTGGACAATCTGGTCAACTCTGGAACTGCTTATGGAGAAGGTTTATGCATACCAGCAGCAAAACAGCTCTCTCAAGGAGAGGATTCCTAAAAAGGCAGAGGCATCAGTTCTGTTTACATTCACAAGAGGAATTTCCACACACTATCATCTTAAAGAAAGGAGGAATTTGCTCATCACTCAGGACTTTTTGATGGGAAGTAAAAGGGGGGCATGGGTTAGGGAAGCATTTAGGATTTAGCTGAAAAGCTGTGCGACTTCCAGATGCTGCTGCGATGGTGCACCCTCGCATGTGGGGCATTGGGGGGCTTTCATAAAGAGGCTCTGCCATGAGCGATGCCCCTGGTGGGGCATGGTGGTGGTGCCCCTACCTCACCTCCCTTCTCTCCTTCTACAGCCCACCCCACACCCTCCGCTCCTCTGCTGCTAATCTCCTCACCGTACCTCATTCTCGCCTGTCCCGCCGTCGACCCCCGGCCCACGTCATCCCCCGGGCCTGGAATGCCCTCCCTCTGCCCATCTGCCAAGCTAGCTCTCTTCCTCCCTTCAAGGCCCTACTGAGAGCTCACCTCCTCCAGGAGGCCTTCCCATACTGAGCTCCTTCCTCTCCCCATCGTCCCCCTCTCCATCCCCCCATCTTACCTCCTTCCCTTCCCCACAGCACCTGTATATATGTATATATGTTTGAACATATTTATTACTCTATTTATTTATTCTACTTGTACATATCTATTCTATTTATTTTATTTTGTTAGTATGTTTGGTTTTGTTCTCTGTCTCCCCCTTTTAGACTGTGAGCCCACTGTTGGGTAGGGACTGTCTCTATATGTTGCCAACTTGTACTTCCCAAGCGCTTAGTACAGTGCTCTGCAAACAGTAAGCGCTCAATAAATACAATTGATAATGATGATGATGATGGTGGGTGGTCCCTTCAGTTGCGGCTACCTAGAAGGATGGTCCTGTCACCTGAGCGACTCGGTGGGAATCACTTCCGGCCACCATATCGGAGAGGTTCAGACCTTACTCAGTGTCTGACCTCCCCTCCCCTCACCTCTCCAACATCCCAGATGTGTCAGGACAAAATCCTGCTTCACAGCCACCCGGCTTTCCTTTCCAAGGATGATCTACGCCTCCCCATTCAGGGAATCAATCACTTTCCTGTACTGCTTTCCCAGGCCTCAGGAGAAAGCATTCCTCACACTTAAAGCCATTAAACGAGTCATGCTATAGATTGTTCTAAGGAGTGTGGACAGATGAGCAATGGTTTGTTTCCTGAGCCTCTGCATTCTTAAGTCAGGCTGGCCCATCTCCAAATGCACCCTAGTTCAAATGGCTAATCTACTGCAGCATGTTCTACTTTGAAGGTGCAAGGCTGGCATTACAGGGGTCCTATCTCAGTTCTTTCTGGATGGAAAAGGGACCAGAGAGAGCACTTCTATCTTCAAATCTGAGTAGAATGAGATATTGGATCACTCAGATGGAGACACCCTCAACCTTAACAGTATTTACTGGGCATCTACTGTGTGTGCAGGGCATGGAACTAAGAGCCCTGGGGAACCTACGGAACGATACGAAACAAGATCCCGGCTCTTGAGGAGTTAACAGAACACTAAGAAGACAAGGAATCGTGAACTGATGAACAGATAATAAATGAATAACACACATGGAAGGATAAAAATTTCATAAAAAGGAGAGAAACCCGGGAGTCCTCGTGCAATGGCTCACCTGGGAATATCTCCTGATGGAGGTGACTTTTTAGCAGGGCTTTAAAAGATAGAAGGGATGTGGTTTGGTAAAGCTGAAAGGGTGGAGAGCACTTCAGACGAAGGGGAGGAGAGTAAGCTCACAGAAGGGGGTGGGGGGAGAGGGAGAGAGAGAGAGATTGTGATTTTTTTCTTGGTGAAATCAAAGATCAGGAACTAGGTTAGAGGAAAGCAGGCAGCCAAGGGGAAGCCAGCTGCTGGAGAACCAAATGAGAGTTTGTGTTCTATCTATCAATCAGCAGTAATCACTGAGTACCTACTGTGTGCAGAGCACTGCTCTAACCCTTGGGGAAGGGCAATGCACCTCAATTTACCAGGAGACTATGTTTTCTGTCGAAGCTTCTACACATGCTCATGTCATGGGCCTCACACACAGACACCTTGCTGGTGTTTGCCTGTGCCTCTCTAAGAACTGCAATATGCTCATACTTGACTTGCTCTCTGTATTAGCTGGGAGGACACTGAGCTAGACAACAGGGAACAGTGGCCCCCACTTCTGTGAGCTTACTCTCCTCCCCCTTCATCTGAAGTGCTCTCCACCCTCTCAGCCACCTCAATTTAATTGTAGACTCCACAGGATCAGGGATTGTGTCCTTTTCTTTAGGGAGAACAGCTGCATTTTTAACCCAGGACATTGTACAGTGCTATACACAGAGTAGGGGCTAAATAAATATTGCCAGTTTTGCTACCGATTAGCTTAGAAGAGGGTATTTGGGAACATTTTTAAAGTTAGGTTTCTTTTAAACTTTCAACTGAGGCTAACCAAATTTTATCAGACTCTTGCAGTAAAACAAGACTGGACTTTAACCAAATATGGGTGTGACTATTACTGAATCTGATATATAAGTGTCAAAGGAAAACAAGCCCAGGTCTTGTATAGGCTCCTTAAAGGCGGGGGTGGGTGGGTGGGGTGTGTGTGTTTGTCTTTTACTTCGATGGTACTCTCTCAATTACTTGGAACAGTGCTCTGCACAGAGTAGGCACTGAGTTCAATGAACTGCTTAACTGGATGGGGAGAAAAATCATTAGAAAAAGACGTTTAGGACTATTTTGATAAATGTCTTTCACCTAAGTACTAGTGGGTTTTTTTTTTCTTTAAACCTAACTCCTTAATTGTCCTTCAAGAAGGGATTGTGGCATAAAACCACCGAATGTAGAAAAACTGGCTTAAGCCCATGAGATGTTAAGATTTAGCTTGTGGCTCCTGTATCTTTAGGACTCACTGCCTGATTGTGCATTACTACTCCTTCATCACTGTTGGCAGGCACATTGCCACCCGAACTATTTATTCTGGACAACAATCAAGTTGAACTCATCGACCTAGATCAGAGGTGACAGATATGTGGTTTCCAAATTAACCACATCTCTTGGACTTGTGTTGCTTGGATTATTACAACTTCCATCTCAGGCTGAAACAGTTTCACTGCTGCAACCTCAGACCATCAATCAATCTATGGTATTGATTACTGTGTGCAGAGTGCTGTATGAAGTGCTTAGTGTGGTACCAGACTGTCACCCCCCTAATAAGTGCTGTAAAGTGCTGATTCTGAGTCATATTTCCAGCTGTAGATTGGAAGCTTGTTGTGGGCAAGGAATATGTCTTTCCCAAGTACTTAGTACAATACTCCGCACACAGTAAGTGCTCAATAAATACTACTGACTAATGGAGGGCTGGATTGAGGGTTCAGGAACTGCCTGGGTGATGGGCTTCGGTGGTGTGCAACTCAGCACCCCAAACTACACACTGGACTCTGAACTGCTACAACAACTGCTTCAAAGTGCTCTATGACAAATGTCCTCCAGACAGAGGGCAGTTGGTGTAACTACCCTGCTCTCCTAGGGGCTCTTCTTCCTTAGATTGTGAGTCCCCCAAAAGGCAGCAGCCTGGGCAAGTCACTTCTCAACTGTTTCCTCAACTGTAAAAAATGGGGATTAGACACCCGTTCCTCCTCCTACTTGGACCGTGAGCCCCATGTGAGAGAGGGACTGTGTCCAAGCTGATTAACATATCTCCCTCAGCACTCAGAACAGTGCTTGATGTGCTGAAAGCGGAAATGGTCAAAATGGCAACAAACTCATCCTTAGCCTCAACCCTAACCACATGGTGGATATCGAGCTTGTAAAGAGATTAATTTTGATTGGTGGAAAATCTGCGGATGACTGGACTTGAGGTGATTTGTTTCTGCTCTGGAAAGAATTACAAAATGAAGAATCCCAGCTTCTAGCTCTTTGAATGAGATAAAAGTAATTCCATAAAAACCTTTCCTATTTGACTGCCAGACAGTAAGAAATGGGCCAGAACAGGTAGTGAAAACCAGGCCGAGAATTTTAGTAGTATATTTTCTGCTATTTCACAAAGATACAAAATGCCCTATTCCACTGCCCCATTACACTTTGTTTTTCCTCCAGTTGGAGTTTAAGACCAATAGAGGAAATGGTCTGACCCTTTCATTCACTGACTGTATTTATTTAGGGCTTACTGTGTGTAAAACACTGCACTACGCGCTTGGGAGAGTACAAAACAACAACAGACACAGTCCCTGCCCAGGAGTCTTTCAAAGAGTGCTGGAAATAATAAGGCTAGGGGTGGGGGGGAGAAGAGACCCTGAAGACCCGTGCTACTGATCTGAGCTACCCTTGCCCAACAATATAGTTAAGGCAGCACCAGAAGAAATAGCATGCTTACTTGCTGGTTCCTGGGGTAGCCCCGAAACATATTACAAGGGGGGGTAGTGCCAGTGTAAGTTGTGGGGATGGAGAGAGGTCCTCAAGACTATGACATGAATCCTTGGGTCTTCACAGATCTCTACTTCCAGGTCAGTGGGGCTACATGGTCTCCCACCATCAGCACCATGAGCAAGTAAGCCTGCTACAAGTTGAATTGCCCCCATCACCCAGAAAAGGTTTTTTTTTTGGGGGGGGGGGGCATGAAAGGCTCCCATAAAGCAGTTCTCTGAAGAACCAGGTAGCACCACTGCCTTTAAAAATAACTTTCCCAGATTTCACCTGACAGAATTACCATCCTTGATTGTGGAATCCAAGCAACATTTGCGAGGAAGGATTGATTGAGGAAGGATGGCACATGCTCATGGAGAGTCTGGAATGACGTCACTCCAGGACAAAAATTTCAAATGAAAATTACTAAGTCATCACCCTGCAGGGTGGGCTTTGAGCAGATGGACTTATGTTTTAAGAAATTTAACTAAAAAGGCGGTTTTACTTTGTAAAGATAGATAAAAAATATGCTTCTCCGGTACTCCAGGCAGATTTAAAATTTTGGAACGGGTGATTTTTCTGGGGGACTAATAGAAGTAATTTTATCACATGAACTATTAGCCATAGAGTTGACCTCAAGAGACATATGAACAGATTTGTGAAAGATACGTGAAATTCTATCATTTTCCACCAGGGGGCATCACAGTCCGCACTATCCATTAACCGATGCAAACAGCAGCTCACCAACAAACACAAAGAAAATATTTTTTAAAAACCCAAAAAGACACTCAGCAGCCACAATACGGGTAAATGAGTTCTGATGGTGGGTGACCTCATTGCTGATCTTGGTGATGCAGTAAATATGGCAATTATTTTATCCTCTGCTGCATGGATCATTTTTCAACAAAAATGTTCAGTCCACGTTTCCCCACTGCTCAGGAACCTCCAATGGCTGCCCATCCACCGCCCCATCAAACAGAAATTCCTCACCACCGACTTTAAAGCAATCAATCAGCTCGCCCCCTCCTACCTCATTAGTTCACTCATTCAGTCATACTTATTGAGCACTTACTGTGTGCAGAGCATTGTACTAAGTGCTAGGAAAGTACAATTCAGCAACAGAGACAATCCCTACCCAACAATGGGCTGATCTCCTACTGCAGCCCGGCCTGCACACTCAGCTCCTCTAGTGCCAGCTTACTTACTGTGCCCGGACCTCACCTCCTTTCTCTCCTTCTAGAACCCAGCCCGTACCCTCCGCTCCTCTGCCGCTAACCTTCTCACTGTACCTCGTTCTCGCCTGTCCCGCCGTCAACCCCCAGCCCACGTCCTACTCCTGGCCTGGAATGCCCGCTCTCTGCACATCCGCCAAGCTAGCTCTCTTCCTCCCTTCAAAGCCCTACTGAGCGCTCACCTCCTCCAGAGACTGAGCCCCCTCCTTCCTCTCCTCCTCCCCATCTCCCCGCCCTACCTCCTTCCCCTCCCCACAGCACCTGTATGTTTGTACAGATTTATTACTCTATTTTACTTATACATATTTACTATTCTATTTATTTTGTTAATGATGCACAGCCAGTTTTACTTCTATTTATTCTGATGACTTGACACCTGTCCACATGTTTTGTTTTGTTGTCTGTCTCCCCCTTCTAGACTGTGAGCCCACTGTTCGGCAGGGACCATCTCTATATCACATGTTTTGTTTTGTTGTCTGTCTCCCCCTTCTAGACTGTGAGCCCACTGTTGGGCAGGGACCATCTCTATATGTTGCCAACTTGTACTTCCCAAGCGCTTAGTACAGTGCTCTGCACATCGTAAGCGCTCATTACAACTGAATGAATGAATCGCATTTATGTCCCAACCAACCCCTTTCCCACATCCTCCCCCTAGCCTGCAACTTACACCAGACCACCACTCTCTCTCTCCACCTTTAAAGCATTATTAAAATCACATCTCCTCCAAGGGGTGTTCCCTGATTAAGCCCTCTTTTCCCCGGCTCCCTCTCCCTTCTGCATCATCTACACACTTGGATTTATGACTTTTGGGCATTTGATATTCACCTCACCCCCTAAAATCCACAGTGCTTATGTAAATATCTTTGAATTATATATTTATACTAATGTCTGTTTCCCCGCTTTAGACTATAAGCTCATGGGCAGGGAACATGTCTGTTATATTGTTAGATCATACTGTCCCAAACGCTTATTACAGGGCTCCACCCATTAGTGCTCAATAAACATCACTGATCGAAACATCTAATGCTACTCGGTTATGAAGCTGGGTTTTTTCTTTTGTAGGGGTGGGGATATCTTTTGCAGTTTTGCCAATAATTCAAAGCTGGGGCTCCTTCTGAACCTGCTGGTCCCCATTTCAGCAGATCCAAACTCAGCTAGGGTTGTAAATATTTCCCAATAAATGAAGAGTTCTGTTTTAGCTATCTCAGTACCTTGAATTAGTTCTGAAAAGGCAAATCTTCTGTTGGCATTATGAGGAGTGGCTGGAGAGAAATGCCTTCTAGTCAAAGACTTTGCAGGATACATGATAAGCAGCAGTATCACCATCCTTAGATTGCCCAATTTAAAAGACCTGTTTGAAGCAGTGTGGCTCAGTGGAAAGAGCACGGGCTTTGGAGTCAGAAGTCGTGGGTTCAAATCCCAGCTCTGCCAATTGTCAGCTGTGCGACTTTGGGCAAGTCACTTAACTTCTCTGGGCCTCAATTACCTCATTTGTAAAATGGGGATTAACACTGTGAGCCCCATATGGGACAACCTGATCACTTTGTAACCTCCCCAGCGCTTAGAACAGTGCTTTGCACATAGTAAGCGCTTAATAAATGCTATTATTATTATTATTATTATTATTATTATTATTATCTGATTTGAGATTAACTTCATTTAGGTCCTCAGGCAGGCCAAGATGACTCATGAGGCCTACTGGAAAGACGTTGGAAGTCAGAAGAGAAGAGCTCTATTCATTCATTCAATCATATTTATTGAGCGCTTACTGTGTGTAGAGCATTGTACTAAGCGCTTGGGAAGTACAAGTTGGCAATGTATAGAGACGGTCCCTACTCAACAATGGGCTCACAGTCTATTCTCTGCTCTACAGCTCTGAGAAGCAGCATGACATAGTGCAGAGAACAAGGGCCTGGGAGTTAGAAGGTCCTGGGTTCTAATTCCGCTAAGCCTGAGAGACTTCTGAGTATAGCAGCATGAACAACGGCAGAAGGAGCAGAGAAGCTCACTTGGTTGCCACTCGACTAGCTCTGGTCTTTCACAGAAGCTCAGATCCTTCAACAGCTCTGCCTCCAGGCTCAAAAAAAAAAAAAAAAAAGAACGAAAACCCAACAACCCATTCTAGTATAAAGGCTAGAGGAAAAGGGATTTCAAGCAACATCCCACCTGGGCTGAATTATGTTAACTAAACCACTGACAGCTGTGGGTCAGCGTGGAGGATGCTGGACAGGACAAAAGGAGGAAAGAGGGTGGGCTGGACACTGTGCCCCTATGTTTCTCCCTAAAACATATATTCAGGACTAGCCTTTAACCTCCTGGAGGGCAGGGATCATGTCCGCCAATTCCATCCTGTTCTCCCAAGTGCTTAGTGCAGTGCTCTGCACACTGAATGCTCAATAAATACCACTCACTGATTGGTTCAGGAGGAAATTTGAGGCTTAATGGGTCTCAATCAATCAATCAATCGTATTTATTGAGCACTTACTATGTGCAGAGCACTGTACTAAGCGCTTGGGAAGTACAAATTGGCAACACATAGAGACAGTCCCTACCCAACAGTGGGCTCACAGTCTAAAAGAGGGAGACAGAGAACAGAACCAAACATACCAACAAAATAAAATAAATAGGAAAGAAATGTACAAGTAAAATAAATAAATAAATAAATAGAGTAATAAATATGTACAACCATATATACATATATACAGGTGCTGTGGGGAAGGGAAGGAGGTAAGATGGGGGGATGGAGCCCTTACAAACTTTCATTCATTCAACCATATTTATTGAGCATTTACTCTGTGGGGGGCACTGCCCTAAGTGCTCGAGACAGTACAACAGACAATAAATGGGCACTTTCCCTGTCCATAACGAGCTTATTGACACCTGTCTACTTGTTCTGTTTTGCTGTCTGTCTCCCCCTTCTAGACTGTGAGCCCGTTGTTGGGTAGGGACTATATATGTTGCCGAATTGTACTTTCCAAGCATTTAGTACAGTGCTTTGCACACAATAAGCGCTCAATACAACTGAATGAACGAATGAATAGTGTACTTGGATCTGTACCCTTTAAACATTTGATATTCACCCCACCCTAAGCCCCACAGCACTTAAGTACGTTCCCGTAATTTATTTATATTAACGTCTGCCTCCCACTCTAGACTGTAAGCTCCTTGTGAGCAGGGAATGATTCTACTAACTCTGTTATACTATACTCCAAGTGCTTAGTACAATTTTCTGCAAAGAGTGCTCAAAAAATGCCATTGATTGATTAGTCACTGTATTCATAATGTTAGGAGGGGTCTGATTATAGGCGAGGCTTGAGGGTTCAAAACACTAACTGGAAGGAAAAACCCTAACCCTAAGCCTGAAGTGGAATGTTCAGCAATGAAACCTTACTGGTTGTTTGGGCTTAATCAGCAATGACTTGGGTGAGGGACCAAGTTTAAAATTGTACTACTTCTCTAACTCCATGAAAGGGGGGGCCCAGAAAGAATTTGGGCCCTGTTTTAAGCTGAATAATTACATAATCTTAAAAGCCATTCTTTGCTTGATTTGCTTGTATTCACCCCAGGGTCTATGACAGTGCCTGGCATATAGTAAGAATTTAACAAATACCACAATTATTATTATTTAGAGCAAGTTGGGGGGTGTCAAAGGGTACGCCTAGAGAAACACACAAAATCAGCAAACGTGCACAAAATGATGCTTGTGATATCTTTGTGTTCCTTCGCGTGCCTGGTCCAATGCCTAATTTTCACTCTTTAAGCCACAGTATTAAATCAGTAAAAAATGATAAAATCCCCATTTCACACCTGCTACACTCCAGCTCCAGCTATGCTTTTGTCATCCTGACATCACTGGATCAGAATGACTTACAATTCAATCACCTCCATACTCTGAATCAGATTATGTGTCTTTCCTGCTTACTTTCTTTCATTTTCCAATGAAATCTGGCACAATTAATCTTTGACACTAGGATGAGAATCTTCACACCAAGATTTCCTTGGGAGAAAATGGCAATACAATGTTATATATTACTCAAAGGAGGGAAGAGGAAGTAAATCAATCAATCAATCATATTTATTGAGCGCTTACTGTGTGCAGAACACTGTACTAAGTGCTTGGGAAGTACAAGCTGGCAACATATAGAGACAGTCCCTACCCATCAGTGGGCTCACAGTCTAGAAGGGGGAGACAGAGAACAAAACCAAACATACTAACAAAATAAAACAAATAGAATAGATAGGTACAAGTAAAATTAATAAATAGAGTAATAAATATGTACAAACATATATACAGGTGCTGTGGGGAAGGGAAGGAGGTAAGATGGGGGGATGGAAAGGGGGACGAGGGGGAGAGGAAGGAAGTAAAATGAAAATGTTGACAAATGCCACAGATGGGAAAGCTAGCCACTCTTTCACCAGATTTTCATTTTATTCTTAGGTCAGTGCCAATTTCTCCTCAATGGTTAGCCGATTGAGATTACTCATATTCCAAAGCTAGCAAAATGATGCTTAAGCCGTACTGAATATTTATCTTGCAAAGCACTGTATTGGCTGGGTCAAGAAACATTATCATTTTGTTGGAGACAATTATGTTCACTCTATGCCACAGAAAGGACATTTAATAATAATAATAATGATGGCATTTATGAAGCGCTTACTATGTGCAAAGCACTGTTTTAAGCATTGGGGAGGTTACAGGGTGATCAGGTTGTCCATCAGGGGGCTCACAGTCTTAATCTCCATTTTACAGATGAGGAAACTGAGGCCCAGAGATGTGAAGTGACTTGCCCAAAGTCACACAGCTGACAACTAGCGGAGCCGGGATTTGAACCCATGACCTCTGACTCCAAAGCCTGGGCTCTTTCCACTGAGCCATGCTGCTTCTCTAATATTTACTCTAGTTACCTAATAATGCCCCTGGACCATTTCAAATCCAGAAGAATAAAACTGGTTGCTTTACTTGTATGATTAAAACAGAACAGGAGATGAGAGCTTTAGTAAATCGGGGGGGAGGGGGTGCGAAAAGGGGGTGGCGCAGTTAGGGGCTATGCATCCCCCAAGTGAATCAGCCAAATTCACAGTTCAAATACAGCCAAAACAGTGCCCATCTTGACTCTGGGCTTTATTTTTAAGGCTGCTTTTATAGGTAGTGGTAGAGTTCAAGCTTTTCAAGTGCTCACTCCATTGCAGGCTGACAGATGGCATTATCTTCCTACTTTTTTTTTTATAGATATCAACCTCCAAATGAAAAATTAAGAGGAAAATTCAATTCAACAGGTGATAGCTCCGTGTATTCTCATTTTGCTGGTTCCTAAACTGATATTTTAAATAATGCGATGGTCAGATCACTTTGTCCAAAATGTCGCCTACCTTGCAACAAAACAAAGTAATTTAGTACTGGCTGGCTGGCTTTAAACAGTTCCTAAGAAATACAATTTGATATTCTAGCCCACACTTTCTCACACTGACAAATTAGGATTCTAGGTCCATCTCAGCCTCTAGTCACTCTCGGCCTCGGTTTCCTCATCTGGAAAATGCGGATAGTATTAGCTACTTCTACTTTACAAGGATATTTTAAGGATGACATCACTGATATCAAAATTCCTTGAAAAATGAAAAAAAAACCTTCAGAAAATCAATGCATTATTAGTGGAAAGAACACAGGCCTGGGAGTCAGAGGACTTGGGTTCTAATCCCAGGTCTGCCACTTGTCTGCTGTGTGACTTTAGGCAAGTACTTCACTTCGTGCATCAGTTACCTTATCTGTAAAATAAGGATTAAGGCTGTGAGCACTTTGTGGGACAATGTGTCTGACCCGATTATCTTGTATCTATCCCAGTACTAAGTACAATTCCTGGCACATAGTAAGCCATAGTGCATAAACAGTACTTACATAGTAACAAAAACTACAACTATTATTATTATTATTATTATTATTATTATTATTATAGATAGTCCCTTAATGAGGCTCTTCGATGTGGGGATACAAATTTAGAAGTGTGTTTTGGAAAGGACATAGCCTATACCTTGAAAAATAGGTTATATCTAAGAGATAAATGAAAAAGTGGCTATTTGGTGATGCAACAGATAGTGGGACATTAAGCTGAAATAATACACATTCTTTTATACTGGTTTGCAGAAACACTCTTGGATGTACATATAAATAGCAGTTCTGGGGAAAATGAAATAAGCTTCTGTCAGAATTACTCATTTTTCACTTTTTTCTGAAGAGCAGAATCTGTTCCCTGAAGTACTTGGAGGGGGCTAAAGGGATGGCAGATGAAAATAAAAACAAAGTTATCATAACAGTGATAATGATGATATTTATTTAAACTCATTCTAGGTGCCAAGCACTGTGCTAAACTCAGGAGTAAACTGAAGATTGGGGGAAGCACTGTGGCCTAATGGAAAGAGCACGGGTCTGGGAGACAGAGGTCCTGGGTCCTAATCCCAGCTCCGCCACTTGTCTGCTATGTGACCTTTGGCAAATCAGTTCACTTCTCTGTGCCTCAGTTACCTCATCTGAAAAATGGGGATTAGGACTGTGAGTATTATGTGGGGCATGGACTGTGTCCAACCTGAATAGCTTCTATCTACCCCAGAGCTTAGTAAATGCTTAATATACACCATTTGAAAATAAAATAAAATAAAAAAGATCACCCGGCTGTCCATCTATGACAGTGACCCTGATGGAGCTGTTTAATAGCTCTGTGCTTCTTTACCTGTAGGAAATTCCATACCAAGGCCCATCACTTCCATGGTAATATTCTGAGGACAATGGATATAAAAGACCTTGTAGTCCCTTCCAGCTCTCTGATAATGAGGTTCCAGAAAAAAAAAGTCTGTTTGAACCAATGACAATAATGGGAGTTCTGCATCTGCCAGCCCATAGAAAGTCTCTAGTTCCACAGACTTATGGGCCATGATTTGTCCAATCTTATATCTTCCCCCAACTATTAATCTCGACGCTGTCACCTCCATCTCAAACAAATGTAATGAGAACACATCACGAAAAAGCAGCGTGTGACAATAACAATAATAATGCTATTTGTCGGTTTTACCTTCACAACTTCTCCTGAATCCGCCCCTTACTCACCACCCAAACTGCTACCACACTGCACCAAGCACTTATTTTCCATCGTAACTACTGCACCTGCCTCTTCACAGACCTCCCTGCCTCTCACCATTCCAGTTCGTACTTCACTCTGCTGCCCAGACCATTTTTCTGTAAAACCATTTAGTCCCTACTTCCCCACTCCTCAAGACCCTCCAGTGGTTGCCCATCCACCTCACCATGCATCAGAAACTCCTTATATTGGCTCTAAGGGAATTAATAAGGTCTCCCTCCTACCTAACCTCTCATCTCCTACCACACCCCAAACGCACATTCCACTCCTCTACCACCACGCTACTCTGTGTACCTCAATTTCATCTATTTGCCTCTGACCCACTGTCCACATCCTCTCTCTGACCGGGAACTCCCTCCCCCATCATAACCAATAGACAACTACTCCTCCCTCCTCCAAATCCCTCCTCAAACCACATCTCTTCCAAGAGGCTTTCCCAGGCTGAGCCCTTTATTTCCCCTTTCCGCCTTCCCCTAGGCTTTGGCTCTGCTCTTGACTAAATATCCCTTAGGTCTTTGATCCGCACCTCAGCCCCACAACACTCCTTTTACTCTTCTACTTCTATCTGTAATTTATTTTAATGTTTGTCTCCACCTGTAGACTCTTAAATTCTCTGCAGACAGGGGTTGCACCTGCCAACTCTGTTGTATTTTCCCAAGCGCTGAGTTAGGACACGGTAAGTGCTCAATAAATACCACTGACCAAAAGATTGATCAAGTGCTTACTCTGTGTCAAGCACTGAACTAAGTGCTGGGGTTGATATGGGGTTGATACGAGGTATCAGGTGGGACACAGGGTCACAGTCCTGTCCCTCATGGGGCACTCAACCTAGGCGGGAGGGAGACCAGGTATTAAATCACCATTGTACAGATGGGGATACTGAGGCACAAATAAATTAAGTTACTTGCCCTACAGCTACAGTTTTACATATGAATATAAGGCTCTACTCAGCCCTACTTCAGTGCCTGGATCTGCTGAACTGAAATGAATGATTATTATTTCTTTGCTTGGTGGAGAGTGGGAAGCAGCATGACCTAGTGGAAAGAGTCAGAGGACCTGGGTTCTAATCCCGGCTCTGCCTATTCCTGGCTGTGTGACCTTGGTTAAGTCACTTCAATTCTCTGTGACTCAGTTTCCTTAACTGTAAAATGGGGATACCTGTTAGACTGTAAGCCCCATGCAGGACAGGGAACTGTGCCCAACCTAATTAACTTGTACCTACCCCAGGGTTTAGAATAGTGTTTGACATATAGTAAGCGCTTAACCAATACCATAAAAAAAAAGCACAGTGCTGGGAGTCAGGTGACCCGGATTCTAATCTCAGCTCTGCCACTTCAACCCTGGACTTTTACCTTCAGTGATGTGACGACAAAGAAGATGAACAAAGAGCTGGGTCCAACATAGATCTCTAAATTCAACTTTAAATGTTTATTTCAGACAGTGCCCTTTAGAAGGGACTTTGCTACTGCAGTACACCCCAACCCTTGTAGAAACATTAAAGCTTTGTAAGATGTGGGTTGGGGAGAGAAGATGATGGGGAGAGCAAAACTGGCTCTAGGTCACCAGAGCTGGGATCATCCGCTGTGGCCTTAAAAATATGAATGGGAAATGAGATCTCAGAAATAATACAAAGACAATGACAGAGTAAGAAGGCTAGTGGCAGTAGCACTAATAGTATTTAAGATGTCATGCACTGCACTAAGTCTTTGGAAAGTAAAACACAAAAAAGTGACGTGATCTCTTCCCACAAGGAGTTTGACACAATCTGCGGTATTACTCAGTCACTTAACATTAATTGTCACATAGCCTTACAATGGAGTATGAATCTTTATGGTATTTGTGGTATTTGTTAAGTACTTACTTTGTGCCCAGCATTGGGGTAAATATAAGGTAATCAGGTTGGACACAGTTCACGTCCCTCATGGAGCTCACAGTCTTAATCCCCATTTATAGATGAGGTCATTGAGGCACAGAGAAGTCAAGGTCACACAGCACAACAGTGGGGGAGATATAATTAGAACCCAGGTCTTTTTGATTCCCACGCCCATGCCCTATCCTCAAGGCCAGGTTCCTTCCATTTATCTTCCTGGGGTAATACCATTTTAAAGAGAAAAACCTTTAAGCTTTAAATACGGCTCTGATTAGGGGATTTGGAAGCAAAATGTCAATTTGCCACATCAAACAGCTTTAGATAAAGTACATAAAGACTTCACTAATTAAAATGAGTAAATTTGAGGCTGACTCTATAGGCAAGATCCTATACCCCTGAATTATTCCATAGGGCCCCTCATTTTCTTTCAATAGGCCAAAGAAAGATAAATTCATGAGCCAAAGAAATTACCAAAACCATTGACTGAAAAAAATTCATTGGACAAGTTACTGAAGAACACTGGAGTGAAACAGAACATTGGCTAACTCATGTACATATCACTGGAAGCCTTGATGTAATCTAGTTAGACATCTCTGGTCTTCAAATTTAATATATCCATCATTTTTTCACAATGATTTTGTAGTTTAATTTACAGGTTTTGATGGACTGTGTAGGGGTTTCTGGAAGTCACCTTTTAGAAATCCGGGAATGTGAATTTAATTAAAAGTGTCACAGATATAATAAATAACATATTTGGTTATGAGGCAATAGTTGACGAACTTGCAATTTAACACTGCTAGAAATAAAGATTCCATTTTTGGATTTGTACTTCAATTCTCCTATGTACACCTCAGTGGTTGTATTCTTGCCAAACCATGTGATAAGGACAACTCGCATTATAATACTCACTATGGCTGATGGCACGCACACACACACACACACACACACACACGCGCGCGCGCATGTGCACCGTTTCTTCCCATGCCACATCGTACTTTATTCAAACAGGATCGCATCCTCTAGACTGTAAGCTCCTTGGGGGTAGGGAACCTCTCTACCAACTCTGTTATAATGTACTTTCCCAAGCATTTAGTACAGTGCTCTTCCCGCAGCAGACACTCAATAATAATGATGGCATTTGTTAAGCACTGTTCTAAGCGCTGGGGGGATACAAGGTAATCAGGTTGTCCCATATGGGGTTCACAGTCAATCCCCATTTTACAGATAATGGAACTGAGGCTCAGAGAAGTTAAGTGACTTGCCCAAAGTCACACAGCTGACAAGTGGCAGAGCCAGGATTAGAACCCATGACCTCTGACTCCCAAGCCTGTGCTCTTTCCACAGAGCCACGATGCTTTCCTTAATTCCCTCACAGTGTTTTTAGCCAAAGCCTTATTAAAAACACATCTCTTCCAACATGTGGTAATACCTCCATGTACGTTATTTATTTACATGTGCCTCGCATTCTCACCTATTCTCTCATTCTTAGCATTAATATATTTGCCAAGTTGCGTGACTCCTGGGCCTGTGCTCTATCCACTAGGCTATGCTGCTTTCCAAAAGGTAAATGTCTGTATTTTTTTTTCTGTAGCAATCTGTACCTGACCAACTGAGTACGCTGACCCAGTGACCGATGAGGCAGGGTTGCCAGGCTGTGTCGGCTGAGAAAAAAGCTCTTTGTGGGACCAGCAAGGTTGCATATCAGGGAAAACGCTGCTTTGGCTCTTTGAAAAATTTAAAGTGAGGGGACAGCCTAAGGGAGATGCTAAGCTCAGTGCCTATGGGCTGACAAATGGACCTCTGGCATTGCGCTTCCGCTCATACAATTTTACCTACACAACATCACTAGAACATTGGAGTTTTCTCCACAGTCCTCTCTGAAGAGCCAACAAAATGAACCCAATCCTTAAGTCTAATGGATATGGAAACTTGGGAGTCCAGAACGACTCTCACTGCAAGGCTCACACAAATAAGTGTTCTGTCATTTATCTGTCTTGTAGCCTTATCCCTGGAAATGTTTCTATGATGTTGCTTCTAGGGCTGCTGACAAGCTACCTTTTTAATGACTGGATTTTTGATTGCTGTTGTATACTGTCAACTCTGCCTTCTGTTAAGAGCATTTTTTCCTTGATAGTTACTGGGGGGGTGGGGTGGGGTGGGGTGGGTGTGTGTGTGTGTGTGTGTGTGTGTGTGTGTGTGTGTGTGTGTGTGTGTGTGTGTGTGTGTGTGTGTGTGTGTGTGTGCAGTTAGCTTCAGAACTTTGGATCCCCATATTCACAATTATATAATTTGTGGTTCGGAAAATGTCCATCATGAAGCTTTTCAGCTAATCTGTTTGCTTCGGTGAACATCACATTTTCCACATGTAAAAAACTGTACATCATTATTATTATTATTCTTTCCCTCTCCATTCTCCTTTTAAAGGGATAGTAGCAAATTGCGGGGAGGTGACAGATTTACTCATTTGATTTTCAACCTGCGACTTGAAACCTAAGTCCAAGGATGGACAGATGATCAACATAACAAACTGGAAAACAAAAAACAATAAACAGCAGCCACACTGAATCAGTACTTACGTGTGCTATGCTGTGCCCAAAGGACAAAACGTGTTTAATGTCAGTATTAGTGAATCTTGACAGTCAGTAGATAATATCTGGCAAATGGTTACAAAATGGATATTCTGATATTTAGCCTGCTAATGTCAACATCAGGCAGGAGCCTGATAACTTCCAATAACGAAAGGAAGTTATTTCCCGTTATTACTTTGATTCTCACCTGCTCACTCCGATGGCGACATCAGACAGTTTTGGTCCAACATCATAACTGTATTTGATCTGTTGAGGCCCACACTACAGACGTTTAGATCTCCATGTCACAGATGAGGAAACTGAGGCACAGAGAAATTAAGGGATTTGCCCATGGTCACAGAGCAGACAAGGCACAGAGCTGGGATTAGAATACAAGCTCTCTAACTCCCAGGCCCAAGCTCTTTCCACTGGACCATGCTGCTCCTCATGAGCCTTTATGAAAGCAATCTTCCCCCAAAACATACAGAAACCCAACTCTGTAGTGCCTTTTGATACATTGTGCCTAGAGCTTTTGATTTTATTTGTCTTGGACTAAACACATTAAAGTGTAGCCTGTGAGCCCCATGTGGGACAGGGACTGTGTCCAACCTAATTAACGTGTACCTACCCCAGCACTTAGAATAGTGTTTGGCACACTTTAAGCGCTTAGCAAATACCATAGAACAAACAAAAACAAACAAAACTAGACTGCAAACTACCACCTTACTAAAAAGCCACAGAAGCAAATGGGTTAGGGAACTGGATTTTTTTGCCTACTGATTGGGAGTGGATATTCTACATCAGATGGTCTTGCTAGAATTTCTTGCTACAACTTTGGAAGAGTATTTCCAAAATTTCAGACCTGATATTGACAGTTTTGATGGTGACATCACCACTAAGATAACCTTGAGATTGATTTTCCTCAAAGTTGACTCTCACTTTGCATGGGGAACTGTACTGTCCCCAAAATCTCTTTCCAGAGAACATTCTGATGTTCTAACTTCGGAAAAGTGGTTTCTACAGCAAAAGGCTTATCGGTTGAACTTCATGCTGCCTAAGAACAGGGATCGTGCCTACTAACTCTACTATATTCTCCTGAGCGCTCTGCATGAAGTCAGCGCTCAAAAATACCAATGATTGATCTATCAGTCCATTTAAAAAAGAACTTCAATCCCAAGGGTGGAGTCTGCATGTACAGTGAAAGTACCATTAATCTGTAAACATTCTTCAGGGTGAAAGTCCAACTCTGAAGTGCATTAAAAATATGAAGTGCTCAATTCACTGACTGAAAATTACTCAATGAAGAAATAAGCAGCATATGGCAATCTAAAATATTTTAAAACTGTAGTTAAATTTTATTTTTGATGAGGCAATTAAGCAAATGGAGGTGTGGTAAATCCTTTAACAATTCATGAATTCTTCAAAGAGTTTTCATTTTCCAAATCACCATTTAGGTAATGCTGTGTTAAACATTATAACTCTACAAGGGCTGGGTATTTGGCAGGGGTGGTCTTCCCTCCTCTAGCCTTGGCCCAAGTCTAGCTGGCTTTGTAAAATCTGAGTTCTGGTCTACCTGAGCCCCAAATTTTGAAAGGTGGCCAAAATGATGTGACTGATTTCAATCAATCAGTGGCATTTACTGAGTGCTTAAAATGTGCAACTGCACTGTACTAAGCACTTTAGAGAGTACAGTCCAACAGAATTAGAAATCATGTTCCCTGCCCATACTGAGCTGATTTCTTAAAGGACTTCCAGCCCCTCTGAACAGCTAAGAGAATGCTCTGGCTTCCTGCACAACACAGACAGGCTACAGTTCTCCCCAGGGTCCTGCACAATCATGTGATGAGGAGAGAACGACAAAACCTTCCCAACTGGCTAGGGCAAACCCCGGATACCAGGCACAGACATTCTGAAATCTGGGGACTCCAACTCAAGTTCAAATAACTGATTTGGAGGGGTGGGGTTGAGGACAGTCTGTCTGACCTTGTGTTTGAGATGAGGGGTATGGCTTACCAACTGATGGAGAGGTCAATGGGTGGATGACAAAATTATTTCACTTGCAGAAAGTAACAGGCACATTGTCACTGTCAAAACTTGCTCATAATCTAAAACACAATAGGCTACTCTTCCCTAAGAGAAATAGGGGCACAAAAATAGAATCAGAATAACAATTATGCTATTTTCTAAGTGCTTACTTTTTTAAGCGCTGGAGTAGATACAAATGAATCAGGTTGGATACAGTCCCTCTCCCACAAGAGGCTAACCCTCAAACCCCATTTTTCAGGCAAGATAACAGACCCAGAGAAGTGAAGTGACTCGCCCAAGGTCACAGAGCAGACATGCAGCGGAGCCAGGATTAGAACCAGGTCCTTCTCACTGCCATCATCAATCGTATTTATTGAGCGCTTACTATGTGCAGAGCACTGTACTAAGCGCTTGGGAAGTACAAATTGGCAACATATAGAGACAGTCTCTACCCAACAGTGGGCTCACAGTCTAAAAGGGGGAGACAGAGAACAAAACCAAACTTACTAACAAAATAAAATAGAATAGATATGTACAAATAAAATAAATAAATAAATAGAGTAATAAATATGTACAAACATATATACATATATACAGGTGCTGTGGGGAAGGGAAGGAGGTAAGATGGGGGGGATGGAGAGGGGGACGAGGGGGAGAGGAAGGAAGGGGCTCAGTCTGGGAAGGCCTCCTGGAGGAGGTGAGCTCTCAGCAGGGCCTTGAAGGGAGGAAGAGAGCTAGCTTGGCAGATGGGCAGAGGGAGGGCATTCCAGGCCAGGGGGATGACGTGGGCCGGGGGTCGATGGCGGGACAGGTGAGAGCAAGGTACAGTGAGGAGATTAGTGGCAGAGGAGCGGAGGGTGCAGGCTGGGCTGTAGAAGGAGAGAAGGGAGGTGAGGTAGGAGGGGGCGAGGGGATGGACAGCCTTGAAGCCCAGGGTGAGGAGTTTCTGCCTGATGTGCAGATTGATTGGTAGCCACTGGAGATTTTTGAGGAGGGGAGTAATATGCCCAGAGCATTTCTGGACAAAGATAATCCGGGCAGCAGCATGAAGTATGGATTGAAGTGGAGAGAGACACGAGGATGGGAGATCAGAGAGAAGGCTGATGCAGTAGTCCAGACGGGATAGGATGAGAGCTTGAATGAGCAGGGTAGCGGTTGGGATGGAGAGGAAAGGGCGGATCTTGGCAATGTTGCGGAGCTGAGAGGAACTGCCAGGCCCATGCAACATCCTCTAAGCTATGAGTACTTAACCAAAAGCATACCATTTGGTGTTTCAGATTAGTTTTATCGGTATATTTTTAGGCTGTCCATTTCATTTGAATTTAATGATGGAAGACCACTTGTTAGAATATGGTCATTTCTAGTAATGCTGGGGCTCCTGCCTTGCCTTGCCTTGAGAGAGATTGAGGTCGCCTGACCTCCACGGCTTTACAAAGCTGCAAAGCCTGTGCTGTGGCCGTTGTGACCGTTGAACTCTGGGCCACACCGGTTGAACAATAAAGAGGCCGAAAACGACTCGTTCAACCGCAGTGTTCTGGTGCCCATATTTTGTTAATCATTGTCCTATGCTCTTACATCATTCAGTTTTTTGTTTTCCACCTTTTACCTCATGTGCCCATCTCCCAGCGCCCCTTTTTACACAGTGAACCTCCTGGTGGTTAGGAACCAAGTTTATTTATTCTTATTGTATGCCCTCCTAGTGCTTGCTCCAGTAATAACAACTGTGGTATGTGTTAAGCGCTTACTATATGCCAGGCACTGTCCTAAGCGCTGGGGTGGATACAAGCAAATCGGGTTGGACACAGTCCCCCATCCCACGTGGGGCTCGTGGTCTCAATCCCTATTTTACAGATGAGGTAACTGAGGCCCAGAGAAGTGAAGTGACTCGTCCAAGGTCACACAGTAGACAGGTGGCAGAGTCGGGATTAGAAGCCATGGCATTGTGATTCCCAGGCCTGTGCTCTATCCACTAAGCCATGCTACTTCTCCTACGGTAGGCATTGAACAGATACCACTGAATGAATGAATTCCATAATCCCCTGGGCTGGGCTGTCCATCTGTGGAAAGCCTGGTTAACCATTTTGCTGTTGAGCCAGCCAGTGCTGAGACTTTTTTGGTGGGGGGGAGGCGGGGAGAAGCATGGTTCCCTTAGGTGTGAATGTGATCCAAAGTACCAAAAAAAGAGTGATCCAAAGTAAGCCTAATGGGAATCAGGAGCCTTTTAGAGGTGCGGGGTGGGGTACAGTGATCTGAAATTTTGTCTAGGAACAAGGGGCCAATATCTTGGGCTAGTTAGTGCACAGGAAGAGGATTCTGTTGTGGAACATCACTAGTCAGTAAGATCTATGTTTCAGTAATTTTTCTAGACGTGATGATGGGTTGTAAGAAGCCACCCACTCTCTCTAGCTCTGTGTCTATGTGTTCAACAACAAGCACTACAATATGACTGGTCAGAATAAGGGTTGGAGAAATATAAGATTGAAAAAGCTGTTCTGGACATCCTCCTCCCCAGTCAGCAGCCTCTTATTAACGTAAGACAGGAAAAAATGAAACGCTGTTAAGAACTGGTCCCTGTAGAAAGCACTTCTAAGTTTAAGGCCCATGCTGCTTATTCCATTTTTAACAAACTTGATCTAACTGGTGAAGACCAACCAACCCACTGAATTGTTGTCCATTTTAATGGCTCAAAATGTCTACCAGATGGAAAAAAGAGCACCAAATGAACAATTTGAAAAAAAAAATCCTGTAGTAAAGAGTCAGTAGGAGGGTCTTAAGCTTTAATACAACCTTAAAGCTGCAAAAGATTATTTTTCTCTTATAATCTGACACAAGTTTGGCAGTGGAAAAAAGCAGATGCAGAACAGATGAGCTGGACCAAAAAAGGGTACATTTTAGCTCTGGAAAGAAATCAGAAGCCAAATAATTCGTAACCTTGACGTAAAAACAACTGGCGTTTGCCTAATTTGACTTTTCCCTTCCATGTTTCTAAGAAAAGGTACTAATAAATCTAACCAACTATTTTCAAGGATTATATAAAGTTCTGTAATGTTAAAGAAATGCATTCTTTGCCACAAATTTCTTGCCAGTCTTCTTTTCTCATTTTTAGGACTGCTCCCAACATTTACTATTAACAAAGTGGCTTCACCACTTTCCTGCCAAATATTATCCCTTCTTTATTATTATCCCCCTTCTAGACTGTGAACCCGTTGTTGGGTAGGGACTGTCTCTATATGTTGCTGAATTGTACTTTCAAAGCACTTAGTACAGTGTTCTGTACACAGTAAGCGCTTAATAAGTACGACAATGAATGGATCCCTTAGCAAGATGCTCAATGTCACCATTTATAAAAATCAGTTCTTCCAATGTGTCTGAAAGCATGGTTACACCTTCCTGAAGTGCCTACTTAACCCTCAGCAAGTGAATACCCACCACATTAGAGCAATGGTATTCCCTGAGTGCAAGACTCTGTACTAAGCACATGGTAGATTACAATAGAGTAAGTAGAAGCTATCCCTGTCAGCTATTATAGTCCTTGTTTTAAAAAAATACATATATGCAGGATTCCGTTCTGAAAAAGCTCTACCAGTTCTGGTACACTACGACAGAACTGTACTCTATTATTTTACAAGGTGTTTTCTTCTTGAAACCTTAACGGTATGAATCAGAATGGTTTTATTAAAGTTTCTGAAAATTGGAGGATAAGAGTGCAGAACTTTGCTCACCAGGACCTGTTCCAATTGAAACCGAATACGTTCTTGGAAATCACGGAACAGCACATCCTAAAGAAATCATGTCAGGTGGTCCTGTACTATTTGAGAGCTTCTTAGAAAATACTGACCTGCTGACTGTGGCAACTGGGATTTTGTACATTCCAGGGTTGTATGATCTATGGTGGTATATGCATAAGACTATTTTCCTGTAGCGTAAAAGAATACAAAGGGGTAGAAACACTGTAATGGTGCCATGATACACAAAACCCAGCATTAATTCATGAGATCAGACAGCCACATGAATGAGGACAAGGTGTCAATAGACTGTATTAGGGCTGAGGAATTACAGCATTACAAAGACCAGTGACACAGTACACAAGATCATGAATAACACACTGCTTGGCTCTGAAAGAATTTAGCCTATATTAGATTTGCTAGCTGTCAGACTCCATTGCAAAGCAATAAATGAGAATCTTTTTTCTATTACCAGGTCGTTGTAAACACGGCCATGCTCCTTTTAAGTCATCTTTATGGCCACATGAACAAGTGCTGCATGTATGGAAACTATTTTGAGAGGAAATGCTACAGTTGCTGAGACAATCTGTTGCCCTGTGGAAGAACAAAAGGCTGCAATTCTTGTAACTAAGCAATGCATCTATTCTGCATGTTAGTGAATTTTGGATTAAATAAATCGGACTGTGATCTGGATTAATCAAAACCATGATAGTGGATTCTGAATACTGTAGATTCTACCTTCACAACATCCCTAGGATACACGATTCCCACTCCATCCAAACTGCTACCAAGCTGCAAGCACCTACTTCCCACCTTGACTACTGCTTTGGCCTCCTCGCTGACCTCCCCGCCTCCAGCCTCTCCCCTCTCCAGTCCAGACTTTACTCGGCTGCCCAGGTCATTTATCTGAGAAACTATTCAATCCATACCTGCCGGCTCCTCAAAAAGCTCCTATGGTTGCCCATCCACCTCCACATCAAAAAGTAACTCCTTACCGTTGGCTTTAAGGTACTCAATCAGCTTTTTCCTTCCTATTTTATCTCAGTAATCTCCTTCTACAACCCAACCTACACACTCTATTCCTCTGATGCCAATCTCTGTACCTCCATCTCATCTAATATCTTGCCACTGACCCCTTGCCCATGTCCTCCCTCGGACCTTTAGCTCCTTCCCCCTTCATATCCGCCAGCTCATCACTCTCCCCACCTTCAAAATCCTCCAAAAGAATCACATCTCTTCCAAGAGGTTTTCCCTAAGCCCTCATTTCCCCTACCCACCGCCCCCCCTGCATCAACTATGCAACTGGTTGCATACCCCATAAGCACTCTGACAGTCACTTCTGCCCCATGGCAGTTATATTTACATCCTTTACTTTATCATTTCCCATATCCTTAATTTAGTTTCATTTCTTGTCTTCCCCTGAGAACTGTAAGCTCACTGTGGGCAGGGTTCGTGATTACCAGCTCTGCCGAACTGTCCTTTCCCCAGCGCTCAGGACCGTGCTCTGCACAGAGTAAGTGCTCAATAACTACCACTGAATGATGGACTGGCCTCAAGACATGATTTGACAAAATGAAAGGGCTCGGATGGGTTTGTGGAAGACAAATAAAATTCAAAAACTCCTTGCAACAAATCAAGCGATAGAGAACCACCTCATCGCAACTCCTTGTAATCCCAGCTACGTAGCCTTCAAATTTTTCCCACTTGACATTGAAATCAAGCTGAAAAAACACATTATGAATGGCCAAATGCCAATGCTAAAGAACCTGGGGGCTCTGCTGCGAACTGCTAAACCGTGGATTTCCATTCAGCATTATGAGAGTCAGAAGGCTACGCGACTGCTACAACTCTGCACAGCTTGAAGAAGGCTCCAGCCTCCCAACAGAAGGGGAGAGAAGCTGGCGGAGGTGGTGACAATCTACCAACGATCTTCAGGACATGCCTCTGGGTATAAAACCTACAGACAGACTAAAACATGAGACAACAGCTCCAATTTTTGAGAAAAGTCATCCATTCATTCGATCACACTTATTGGGCACTTACAGTGTGCAAACACTGTATTAAGTGCTTGGGAGAGGACGACATAGCAATATGTTGCCGACTTGTACTTTCCAAGCACTTAGTACACTGCTCAGCATACAGTAAGCACTCAATAAATACGACTGAATGAATGCATGAATGAATATTATAAGAAAATCACTATGGCATTGAAAAATGGCACTGCACAGCATTTCTCCCATCCATCACTTCCTCTGCTCTCAATCAGCCAGCACCCTGGTTCAAACTCTTTTGCCATTATGATCGTCATGTGATGCGAGCCTGATCTCCCAGTTTCCAACCCAGTTTCCAAGGACCCTCACTGGGTCCTTGCCCAGTCATCTTCCTCAAACTTCATTTGACACCCCCAAAGGACTTAGACCAAGCGTCAGCTTAGTCAACTGAACCCTCCATGATTTATTCAGTTATTTCATCCTGACCAAATTGAGCTATTTATCCGGTTTATCCTTGTTCTTTCTCCTGCTCCCTCTATTTGTAAATCATTCCTATCTACCTGCCCTCCTGGAATCATGTTTTTGGCATCTTGTGCACTCTCCTTCCAGGCCAGAGAGTCTGAAAAGTTTCTCTTCCACCGTAATTTGGTGCCGTGACTCGGATGACAACACTCGACGACGGTCCGTAGCGGTCCATCTCTCAGTGATCCTCAAGTGCAACCGCAGAGCCTCAGCAGGTCCCAAAATCCAGGGCCATGGGAGAGCATGGATCCTACCCAACCTCAAAAGTTGCTCTCGATTAACCAGCAGTGGAAGCCCATAGAGATGCTGCAGAAGGTGAGGAAACCAACCGCCTGACCAAGGGGACTGAGCCGCCGCCCCCCGCATCCTCGGGAATCCAGCGGAATTGCCTCTGCACAACCTCGTCTTCTGAACCGGTGTGCAGAGATACTTCTGCTGCATTCTCAGAGTGTCCCTGCATCCGGGGGCCTCCTTGGGCCGGGGGTCTCCCACCCCCCCGGAGGGACCGCCTAGCGGGACGGTGACCAGACAGGTGGCATCCAGGCCTAAACCCAGCACTCCCTGTTTGGCATCCCGGTCTTCTCCAGAAAGGTAGAATTGGAGATGGTGGAGCTGAGCCTCAGCCACGTGGTGGACACGCTGATCGGGAGCCGTGCGACCGGAGGCATTTCTAATGGCGAATGGCGTCCCATGTCCATCGCGACCCAACTCCTCCGGGATCCAACCCGGCCTGCACCCTCCGCTCCTCTGCCGCTAATCTCCTCACCGGGCCTCGTTCTCGCCTGTCCCGCCATCAACCCCCAGCCCAGTCATCCCCCTGGCCTGGAATGCCCTCCCTCCGCACATCCGCCAAGCTAGCTCTCTTCCTCCATTCAAGGCCCTACTGAGAGCTAACCTCCTCCAGGAGGCCTTCCCAGACTGAGCCCCCTCCTTCCTCTCCCCCTCGTCCCCTTCTCCGTCCCCCCGTCTTACCTCCTTCCCTACAGCACCTGTATTATATATGTATATATGTTTGTACATATTTATTACTCTAGTTATTTATTAATTTATTTTACTTGTACTTGTATATCTATTCTATTTATTTTATTTTGTTAATATGTCTGGTTTTGTTCTCTGTCTCCCCCTTCTAGACTGTGAGCACACTGTTGGGTAGGGACTGTCACTTTATGTTGCCAACTTGTACTTCCCAAGTGCTTAGTACAGTGCTCTGCACACAGTAAGCGCTCAATGAATACGATTGATTGATTGATTTGGGCAAGTCACTTCACTTCTCTGGGCCTCAGTTCCATCTGTAAAATGGGGATGAAGACTGTGATCCCCGCGGGGGGCAACCTGATCACCTTGTAACCCCCCAGCGCTTAGAACAGTGCTTCATTCCTGTATATATGCATATATGTTTGTTCATATTTATTTTGTTAGTATGTTTGGTTTTGTTCTCTGTCTCCCCCTTTTAGATTGTGAGCCCACTGTTGGGTAGGGAGTGGCTCTTTATGTTGCCAACTTGTACTTCCCAAGCGCTTAGTACAGTGCTCTGCACACAGTAAGGGCTCAATAAATACGAATGACTGACTGACACTGACTGATTTGGTACAGTGCACTGCACCTGATTGACTGTTAGGTGAAATTTCACTGAGAGGCTCTGGGAAGACGGTGTTCTCAACTGGCAAAATTGAAAACAATAACTGGAGATGCACTTTGTGAATAGATCAGAACAGCAAAGGAGTATGTTCAAGCACACGAGGAGTACACTGACTTGGTGGACAGACGTCCACTACAGCTCATCCTCTACTGCATCTTCAAAAATGGTATTTACTGAGTGCTTACTGTGTGCAAAACACTAAACAGAGTCCATCTATGTAGAAATGCACCTATAGGTAGCTCTGTATAGCTAATTTTACCTTTTCAGATTCCTTCAGAGAATTGCACCAAATGCAGACAATATAGTGAGCTTCCCATAAATCACTTCATCTAAAATGTATGCCTGAGTAATAATAATAATAATAATTTTGGCATTTGTTAAGAGCTTACTATGTGCCAGGCACTGTTCTAAGCACTGGGGGAGATACAAGGTAATCAGGTTGTCCCACGTGGGGCTCACAGTTTTAATCCCCATTTTCCAGATGAGGTAACTGAGGCACAGAGTAGTGAAATGACTTGCCCAAAGTCTCACAGCTGATAAGTGGTGGAGCCGGGATTAGAACCCATGACCTCCGACTCCCAAGCCCGTGCTCTTTCCACTGAGCCACATTTCCTACAGTGCTTCCAAGTGGTAACTCATTAATGCCATCTCTCTAAAGAGATTCTGATGCTCAAGCAAAATGTGCAAAATTAATTTTTAAAAGTACTATGTAATTACGGTATTTATTAAGCACTTACTATGAGTCAAGCACTGTTCTAAGTGTTGGGGTGGATGCAAGTTAACCAGGTTGGACACAGTCCCTGTTCCACAACGGGCTCACAGTCTTATTCTCCATTTTACAGATAATAATAATAATAATAATGGTATTTATTAAGCGCTTACTATGTGCAAAGCACTGTTCTAAGCTCTGGGGAGCTTACAAGGTGATGAGGTTGTCCCAAGGGGGGCTCACAGTCTTAAACCCCCATTTTACAGATGAGGTAACTGAGGCCCAGAGAAGTGAAATGACTTGCCCAAAGTCACACAGCTGACAATTGGCAGAACCAGGATCTGAACCTGTGACCTCTGACTCCAAAGTCCACGATCTTTCCACTGAGTCACGCTGCTTCTCTTAATACAGATGAAGGAATTGAGACACAGACAAGTGAAGTGACTTGCCCAAGGTCACAGCAGACAAGTGGTGGAGCCGGGATTAGAAGCCAGAAACGTCTGATTCACAGGCCCAGGCCCTTCCTCTAGCCATTAGGCCACACTGCTTCCCTACTATACGCTTAAGTACTTACACTGTAAGTATTATATGGTTAAGAACATGAACTTTTTCATCAAGGGTGCAAGGGAGTAGTAGTCCTGTTATAGGGATAACAGAGCTCGTCTAGTGGCACTGTATTCCTCCTGGACTGTAAATTCCTTGAAGGCAGGGTTCGCATCTATCCCAACCTGTTGCACTGTACTTTTCCAGGCGCTTAGTAAGGTGCACTGCACACGTAGGAGCTCAATAAATAGGCAGAATGGCCTACTGCTTAGAGCATGGGCCTGAGAGTCAGAAGAAACTGGGTTCTAATCCCAGCTCTGCCACTTGTCTGTTGTATGACCTTGGTCAAGTCACTTCACTTCTCTGGGCCTCGGTTCTCTCATCTGTAAAATGGGGATTACGACCATAAGCCCCATGTGGGACCAGATCTGTGTCCAAACCCAATTTCCTCATATCCACCCCAGCACTTTATACAGTGCCTGGCACACAGTAAGTGCTAAATACCACAATTATTACAGTTATTATTAATAAATACCATTGGTTGATTGATCAGTTGACTACTTCGGATGCCTAAAGACAAACTGAGCATGGTTTGGAGCACAAGGCTCCCATAAACGATCTAGTCACACTTATTTCCTGGCAATTGTTGGATTGGTGTAATGCTGAAAAGGGACTGAAGTGGGGTGCCAAGACTTTGCGCTGTTCCAGACTAAAGTAAGGCAACTGTATCCACCAAAGCAGGGACAAGAAATGCTTTGTGGACAGAGAGAGGCAATGACCCATACCTCTTAACAGCCTTAACAATGAAAGGAGTGGTGGCGTTTAAGCAACAGTCCTCAGGAGCAGACTTCAAAGGTCGGGACCAGAGCTCCAAACCAACGGAAGTCAGGGGTGGGGCTCTGGAGAGTTTCTAAAGACTCGTTAAAAACCCAGTCCATGCTGGATAAGCCAGTTCCAGATCATGCATCAGCCTCATTAGCGTAACTGGGCACCCCAAACCAAAGCAACAACACCTAGAGACAACATCAATGTTTCAATAATATTGTATATATGTATATATGTTTGTACATATTTATTACTCCATTTATTTATTTTACTTGTACATATCTATTCTATTTATTTTATTTTGTTAGTATGTTTGGTTTTGTTCTCTGTCTCCCCCTTTTAGACTGTGAGCCCACTGTTGGGCAGGGACTGTCTCTATATGTTGCCAATTTGTACTTCCCAAGCGCTTAGTACAGTGCTCTGCACAGAGTAAGCGCTCAATAAATACGATTGATGATGATGATAATAAAACAAGAGCAGAGTAATAATCAATCAATTGTATTTATTGAACATTTGTGTTCTGAGCACCATACTAAGCACCTGAGAGAATATAACAGAGCTGATAAACATGATCCCCACCCAGGAGATGCCTACAGTTTAGAATGAATATTACTGCTATTACGTTTACAGTACTTTGGGTCAAGCTCTGTACTAAATGCTGAGACAGCTACAAGGTAAGAAATCTACCCAAGAACTTAGAACAGGGCCTGGCACATATTAAGTGCTTAACAAATACAACAATTATTATCATTACTGTTGTTATTATTAATTATTAAGTGTCCATATATGATTTCTGCCACCTTTATAGCTAAGGGGTGTGTTATGCAGGTGATTTGGTGGTCACTGCTCTTTGGCTCCTCTAGAACCCAGGCGGCTCTCATACTGGTCCTGTGCTGTCTTCTCTTCAAAATGCAAAATGGAGACGGAAACAGCAGTGTAAGAAAGCAAACACATTCTTTAACAAGGACCAGGGGAGATCCTGATAACTTTTATATCTACCTCAGTGCTTACCACAGGGCTTGGCACACAGAAAGCACTGAACAAATACCACAATTATTATTATTATTAATTGGGCCTTCCATATATAGAAGCAGCGTGGCCTAGTGGATACAGCATGAGCCTGGGAGTCAGAAGACCAGGGTTCTAATTCCCACTCCACCACTTGTATGCTGCGTGTCCTTGGGCAAGTCACTTCACTTCTCTGTGCCTCAGTCCCCTCATCTGTAAAACGGAGATTAAAAACAAGTGCCCCATGCAAAACACAGACTACGTCCAACCTGATTAGCCTGTACCTATGCAGGGTAAAGAACAGTGACTGACACGTAGTAAGCGTTTAAACATCAAGTGTGCCTTTCCTGAACTTGATTCATGAATTCAACCCTCATAATTAAAAAAAAAATGCACATACTTATGGGCTAACCAGTGACCAAAGTAAAACTGTGTACTCAAGACAGTGATAAAACGATACTATTCCCAAATGAGATCATTCTCCACAATGAAGATTAATCTCTGCCAAATTCAGCCAACTTTGAAAACTGCATTCCACACGTACTTCACAAATTTTAAGCCAAGTTGGATTCATTGAGAAGCCACTGAATATTCAGCAGTCACATACTTTTAAAGACTGAGTTCTTTCTTCAACACAGAAAAGTTTGTGTTTAAAAAAAAAAGAAAGAGAAAAGATTGGGCTATGATCAAATGCTATGTGAGGAACAGACTGGACCATAAAATGTCTTCCTCTTTTATTATATTACAAAGGGGTTCAATATTGCTTGTGTCACTGAGACTTGATTTCCTTGAGTGTTAAATGGAAACATGGTTTCCTCAGACCAGAAGGATTATACCACCTGGCTGGACAGATCATTCTCTACTTTCTATTCCTTTTTGGGAGCTGACTGACCCTTTCTCTGCAAATCTGCCACAAGCAGCAGCATGGCCAAGTAGACAGGGCACTGGTCAGGGCATCTAAAGGCCCTGGGTTCTAATCCTGGCTCTGCCAATTGTCTGTTATGTTACCCTGGGTGAGTCACTTCACTACTCTGTGCCTCTGTATCTACTCCAGGGCTAACTAAAGCACCTGGCACATAGTAAGAACTTAACAATAACAAAAAACCCCCCAAAAGCCCTCTTCCTAGCTCTAACCTCTCACATCCTGATCAAGTCAGTCTCTGTTGTAAGGTGGAGAAAAAGGAGGGATTTTCTACGAACCAAAGTCCAATCCTAGATACCAGGTGTAAGATGACAATGTTCAAAACCAATGGACACAGTGATGTTTATCTTGTTACTACAAAGAAACTTTTAAAGTTCAAAAGAGAAACTCCTTCCCTGGCCTGGAACCCTGGCCTGGAACTCCGTCCTGCTTCATTTATGCCAGACCACCACTCTCTCCACCTCCAAAGCACTGTTAAGGTCACATCTCCTCCAATGGGCCTTCTCCAATCCAGCTCTCTTTTCCCCAGTTTGCTCTCCATTCTAAGTAATCTATGCGCTTCAATCTGTGACATTCAGACCGTTGATATTCACCCCACCCCAATCCCACAACATTTATGTACATATCTTTAAATTATATAGTATAAATTTATTTAAATTAGTGTCTGTCTCCCCCCTTGAGACTGCAAGCTCGTTGTGGGCAGGGAGCATGTCCACCATTTCTGCTGTACTGTATTCTGCCAAGCATTTAGTAAAATGCTCTGCACAGAGTAAATGCTCAGTAAATACCATCTATCCTTGAGATTGTGGAAGTGGCCCAATTTCCATCTAAGCATCCCTGTCAGGTAACACTGGGCCTCTACAATGTAGTGTAGAGACTATGAAAAGTATTCTGCAAAGTTAAGAAAAGATCCTTAAGTACCCAAGAAGCAGTGTGGCCGAGTGGAGAGAGCATGGGCCTAGGAGTCAGAAGACGTGAGTTCTAATCTCAGCTCCACTGCTTCTCTGCTGTGTGACCTTCGGTAAGTCACTTCATTTCTCTGGGTCTCAGTTCCCTCATCTGTAAAAATGGGACTTCAGTTCCTGTTCTCCCTCCCACTTAGACTGTGAATCCCATATGGGGCAGGGACTGAGTCTAAAGCTACTACCTTGTATCAACCCTAGTGCTTAAAGAAGTGCTTTGCACATAGTAAGTGCTTAATAAGTATCACAATCATTATTAGTTATAATAATAATAATGACAATGATGTTTGTTAATCACTTACTGTGTGTCAGACACTGTACTAAGTGCTGGGGTGGTTACAAAGCAAATACGTTTGAACACAGTTCCTGTTCCAGGTGGAACTCAGAGTCTCAATCCCCATTTTACAGATGAGGTAACTGAGGCACACAGAAGTGAAATGATTTGCTCAAGGTCACATAGCAGACAAGTGGCAAAGCAATAATAATAGTAATTATTATTATTATCAATGTTATCCACTCAACACTCCCAGGCCCCAGGATGGTCTTATTTGCCTTTTAGGCAACCAAAATCAACAATAACACCTTCAGACAAATTGAGTTTCATCATCAAAGCAAGAGCAAAGGAATTTAGAAATTCAAAGGAGATGTCTGGCAGCTTCATAGCTGTGGGAAGTGATTCCACAGATGAACTGGCATCACCCAGCCCAGTGCTCTTATAATAGCGGTCATTCATTCATCCTCTTTTTTCACTAAAAATTCAAATGATATTGAATTAGAATCATGCTTTTGGATTCTGGGTTTCATTTATGGGAGTGGATTTGGAATTCAATAAGTTTCCTCTTGATAAAGGATAGATAACCCTCAATAAATGTATTCAATCTAAATTCTAACTAGGAAAACAATAAATATACATCACACCTTCTGAAACAACCAGTTCTTGCGTAACATGGGGCTCTGTTCTCACGAAACCCTGAGTTAGAAAAACTCATGTTGGTGCTTGTCTGTCGGACACTCCACGAACATGTACCGCCATTACTTGCGATTACTTGTTACTTGTTGATACAAACTCATATTTCCTCTTTCCCTAGCATCATTCTAGCCAAGATGTGAGGTGAAAACACATGTTATGTCAGCGAGCGAGAAAGGGGAAACCCACCTCTTAGATCATGGGTCCTGTGACAGAGTGGGTCTTTGTGCATTGGCACATATCAATCAACCAGCAATATTTACTGAGCTCTTATTTTGAGCCGAACACTTTAATAAGTGCTTGGAGGGATAGCACAATATGGTAGACATGATCCCTGCTCTCAAGGAGCTTACAATATGGCAGGGGAGACAGACATTAAAATAAATTACAGGTAGGAGGAAGCAAAAGATTGTAAATATAGGTACATATAAGCAACAGGCTTGAAGGAGTGGGTACCCAAGTGCTTATGATCTGGTCTGATCTGGTGGGTAGGAGGGAGAGAGAGAGAGGGGGAGGGAGAGGGAGGGAGAGAGAGAGAGGGAGAGAGAGACACACACACAGTCTGTCCATCTCCCTGTTCTCGGGTTTCTGTGTCCGTGTATCCACCTCTCTGGGCCATTTGTCGATGCCTCATTTTTTGCCTAGCCTCCTCCTCCCCTCAGACCCCATCACGGCCCAAGGCTCTCTTCCCTCTGCTCCATATTCAACTACCCACTTGAAACAATAGCTGACCCATGGGGTCCCACCACCAGCAGTGGGCCTCAAAGTGGGCCTCAGAAGCAGGGCTGCATGGCCTGAGGGACACCCCACCATGGCTGAGGCGGGGCTCACCCCTGAGGGCTGTCCCGGTGGTCTCCTGCTGCTGAACAACCAAGTGAATCTGGCACATTTCTAAAGCAATCTCCCCTCTTCCATCTTCGGGTTTCATTTCCTTCCTAGCCTGTTGGAGTCTGAGGCACAAGTGTTCATTTACGATTAACTAGCCCACAGCAACTGGCAAAACTTAGCTAAACTCACTTCAATGTGGAGTGAAGAATGGTGTCCCCCACTCCCCTACCCCCACCCCCACCCCTGAGATGAAATTAGAAGTTGACAAATGGATATTGGAGTAGTAGTAAAGCCAGACATCAGAAAACTTACTTGAAATCCATCTCTTACCTTCTGTACTTAGCCCTGGACTTGAAGTGAACTTCGCTACATCAACAATTTTTACAGCAAATTGTTGCCCAGTTTCTCTGTTGATGCATCGCCGCACAACGCTGAAGGGACCCCTAAAAAACACACACACACACACACACACAGTCAGTCTACATTGTATTAACCATTTCCTCACGTTCTTCCTTGTTTCCATTAAACCCCCTACTAGAGCTATGGGCTTTTGGAACCAACTGCCTAGGTTTGGAGTTAGAAGCGAGGGGATTGGTTTTTTTTTTTTTCCCTATGGAGGAGAGGGGGAGGATTTGGATCCCAGAGTGGTTCACTGTTTTTCAATCAAATTTAATTTAAATGCATTTCACAAACTGCTTGGCATATTTCATCTGAAAAATTCAATTTAAGCCAGAAATTCAAATTAAGCCAGAAATCCAGAACCCAACCATAATTAAATTTGCAACGCGTAATCGTAGTTTTTCTAAATCTTAAACAGTTATTTTTTTATGTGAACTAACCATCTTTGAACACATCCTACAGGGATTACCCAACATCTCGTTCCAAAAACATATGCCAAATTCCAAATTCTGTGACACCTTATATATTGTGTAGCTTAATTCTGAGAAGCAGCAAGGCCTAGTGTTAAAGAACATGGGCCAGGGAGTCAGAAGACCTGGGTTCTAAGCCCAGCTCTGCCACTTGCCTGCTGTGTGACTTTGGACAAGTACTTAAAGTCTCTGGGCCTTAGTTTGCTCATCCGTAAAATGGGAATTAAATATCTGTTCCCACTCCCCCTTACACTGTGAGTCCCATGCGGAACAGGGCTGTGTCTGGCCTGATTACTCTGTATCTACCCTAGCACTCAGTACAGTGCTTCACACACAGGAATCACTCAATAAATACCATTATTATTATCATCAGTTATTATTTTAGGCATTCATTCTGGCACGGTTACACAGCCCATTAACTAAATGTAAAATCCTGGAGTCTAAATTGTTTTAAATCTTGTTCAAGAAAGAAGAAAATGTAGTTTGTTACGTTTGATGTTCCAGCTCTATCTGAAAAATGGAAGACAGTCACAGGACACCAACGTTCAAATGAACGCTTTGAACTCTCAGGGAAGTCTAGGCCTCTGAAGGCAATCCTGATAGGGCAAACGTGGATGGGGAAGGAGATGGAAGAGAGAAGGGAAAGAGAAGCATTATGGCCCAGTGGAAAGAGCCTGGGCTTGGGAGTTAGAGGACCTGGGTTCTAAATCTGCCTCTGCCCCATGCATGCTATGTGATCTTCAACAAGTCACTTAACTTCTCTGTCACTCAGTTCCCTCATCTATAAAATGGGGATTCAATCCCTGTTCTTCCTGCTACTTACAATGTGAGTCTTATGTAGGACCTGATAATCTTGTATCTATTCCAGTGTTTAGAACAGTGCCTGAGACATAGTAACTAAATACTATTATTATTATTAATATTATTATCATTATTGGAATAAGAACCACCCCCCCAAGGGACAAGCATCATGTCTAATTCTGACCTTCAAATTCTTTCTCAGCACTTAGTACAGTGCTCTACACACAGAAAGTGCTCAATAAATACTATTAGCAGTACAATTACTAAAAGAGGGTGGGGCCCAGGAGGCATTTCATTCCGAGGACACCAACCAGAGAAACCACCCACTGCAGGTAATAACAAATCACTGCCTACATTGAGTTTCAGAGGAATCTTCTAAAGAGATTTCCAATGTCTGCTTCCAAGACTGAAAATACTGACTTATTTAAACAACAGCTCAACAAAGAGAGTCAGTATCAGAAGGTATTCAGCTACTGTTCTACAAGAAGCAGCAGCATGGCCCAGTGGATAGAGCACAGGCCTGGGATTTGGAAGGAACAGGGCTCTAATCCCGGCTCTGCCACTTGTCTGCTTTGTGGTCTCGAACAAGTCACTTAACTTCTTTGGGCTTCAGTCTCCTTATCTTTAAAATGGAGATTAAGATTGTGAGCCCCAAAACGCTACCACCTAGTAGCATTATTCACATTAATGGCATTTATCCAACACCTTGAACATGCTTGGGAAAGTACAACAGAAGGCTGAGACACATTCCATGACCATAGGAACTTACACTCTAGCCAGGAAGACAGGCACAAAAATATTTTAAAATAATGAGAATAAATAATTGAATCTACATTTGAATCCACACATACAGTTATGCTTTATCTGAATATACATAAATACTGAAGAATGGTGTAAAAAATGCATATTTGTCAGCAGGTAGGTACGTCCTCAGCATCTATGTACTATGTCCTCAGCATCTATGCACTCACCGCCACCCACAGCTCTTTAGTACATATTGATTTACAAAGTCTACTAGTATGGAATGGATGTAAAGATTGTGGAAGGGATTATTTCACAGGTGCCCTAATGCAGGCATCCTATAATATTCTCTCAGGACCTTGCCATCAAGGAGATCCCACAGAAAGACAGATGCATCTTTCCAGTTGACCTTAATGCCAGAATTGGCTGCAGTTTCCAAGCCTGGCTCAATAAGGCCTGGTCCAGGTAAAACACACACAAATCACAGTCTTCTTCTTAAAATGTGAACAGGCAATCTTAAACCAAATCTCCACCACGTCATCTGAATGCTTGCCCACTCCTAACACTGCCAGTTAAGTTATAACATTATAAGGCAGTGTGATAGAGAAGATGTCTTGGTCCCACATTCTATGAGAGAAGCATCCCTTCTGTCTGACCATGATCGGTGGCCAGCAGAGGCTGTGAAGTAAGCTGGCACTGGCAAAGCACCACCATGACATGTCTCCCATGAAGACACTCGACCCGAAGCAATGGGTCCAGCTATCACAACCACAAAATAGTCATCAACTCCGACAATGTTATATGACCGAGAGGCAGCCACATAACACCAACGGCACAACAAAAAACCAATCAGTGGTATTTACTGAGCACCTACTGTGCGCACAGCACGGTACTAAATGCTTGGGAGAGAGTTCTTAGCACAGTGGTTGGCACATAGTAAGGGTTTAACAAATATCAGAAAAAAAATAAAAAAGTAGACTTGGTAGACATGATCCCTGTTCACAAGGAGCTTACAGTCTAGACGGGGGAATCCAACTACTTGACCAGTTCCATCAGCACTGTTGGAGGCGGAGAGTGCCGGTACTGAACGTCAAGACAGGGCTTCCATCACTGAGGTCCTGCAATGTTGCAGGATCCCAGGCACTGAGATGAGGCCCCGTGAGAGGAATGCTGTAAGGATTTCCATAAGCATCTTCTACATGGAGTTGGACACCGGTCAATGTCCTAGAGGTGACCACAGGAAACAGTACAAGAACATATTGAGAGCCAATCTCCAATTGGGCTCCAGGAACACTGGCACTCAGGAATTGGGGGGCATGAGACAGGTTCTCCTGCCATTCGATAGACCATTCAGTCTTTGCTATAGCGAAGGAGAAATGGGCTACGTCACAGTCGCCTCTCAGCGCTAAACAGCCTGCTGGGCAAGGGCTGTGATGAGTCACGTGCCTTGGGCCTGGGCCTACACACTCCAGGATCTCACAAGATGTCAGAAATGGCAGGAACAATGCTCATCTGTCATTTTGGATGGGAGAACCCATTACCATATTAAAACAGGCCGAATAGTGTGCACTGGGAGGGTTTGAGTTTTACAACAATCATGACCACTTCCCTCCCAAACATGTTGGCAATTCAGACTTGACCCCAACGCCAATAATAAATTGGTTAAACCTTTTTACAGGAAAAAATATGAGCTGCTGCCTCATTCTGTGGTATAATTAGATATGTTACTTTCCCCCTTTCGTTGACTTTTTTTTCCCTCATCAGCACTCAATAAATACAACTGAATGAATGGAGGTTTCCTGGATGCTAACAATTACGGACCTGATGCAAATGAAGCACACCACAATTATTCCGGTTCTTCTCTGACCAAAGGGGTAGGTTTGAGAAATTTAACACTTTAATTACGGACCACCAACAAGCCAACTGCCAGAATAAATCTACCCTGACCCTTCAAGGTTGAGTAATCTGTGACTTGAAATCCATATATTTCCTAATCCAGGTTTTGGGTTGGCATAATCAGTCCTTCAGGCAAACAGAATTACTGCCAGAGTTGTAGGAACTCAAGTTGGCGAAGGGGAGGAGGAGGAGAAAGAAAATTTCGGTACCTGTTAAGTGCTATGTGCCAAGCAAGCACTGTATTAAGTGCTGGGGTAGATACGAGATAATCAAGTCCCACAATTCTACATGGGTACATGGGGCTCACAGTCTAAGTACAAGTGAGAACAGGTATTGAATCCCCATTCTGAAGATGAGGGAACTGAGGCAGAGAAGTGAAGTGACCTGCCCAAGGTCAGACAGCAGGTAGGTAGTGGAGCTGGGATTGATAATAATAATAATAATAATAATAATAATAATAATAATAATAATAATGGTATTTGCTGAGCACTTACTATGTGCCAGGCACTGTAGATAAAAGCAAAACAGGTTGGACACAGTCCCTGTCCCACGTATGGCTTACATCTCAATCCCCATTTTACTGATGAGGTAACTGAGGCACAGAGAAGTGACTTGTCCAAGGTCACACAGCAGACAAGTGACAGAGCCAGAATTAGGACCCAATACCTTCTAAACCCAGGCGTGTGCTCTTTCCACTAGGCCACATAGCTTCTCAAGAGAATTGGTGCTTCACGGTGACAAATCATACAACGTAGGTCTCCGGGGAATTCTCCCAATTAGTGTACTGCAGCCTTGATATTTAAAGCCCCAAATGTGTGCTGACTTTCCTCTGCTTGATTTTTCCCACCTACACACGCGGTTAGGTAGAGGGAGAAGCAGAGAGATGGAGCAGTGCACTGCACTAGGCATTTGAGGGGGGACAAGAAAGTTAGTGGACAAGATCCCTACCCTCAAGGAGTTTAGAGCTTTCAGATCCTGAAGACAGTGAAGACTGCTGGAGGCTCTAAGGCAAGTAGCCATTCATTCGATCGTATTTATTGAGCGCTTACTGTGTGCAGAGCACTGTACTAAGCACTTGGGATAACTGACAGAGTGGAATTCGTCTAAGCAGCAAGGGACCTGCTTTTCCTGTAGACGGTATGTTCCTTATATGCAGGGAATGGGTCTGTTAATTCTGTTGTACTGTAGTCTCCCAAGCACTTAGTATAGTGCTCTGCCACGTAGTAAATGCTCAATAAATGCCACTGATTTTTCCAAAGGTGATTTGGCCATCAGTCAAAATTCATCATTCCCTTAAGGAGTTTGCCTGTCTGTACTTTATCTCTGGAAATTTAGCCAGCTAGTGGAAACCGCCACAATCAAAATCTTTTAAAAACATTATTTTTCCAATCTTGATTTGTTGGCCACGTTCGCTACCATGTGTAGATTTAATTACTGTAACTAGTACTGAAGTTATGACAATTGACAGGCTCTGTGGGTGCATCCCAAGGTTTTTATAAACCCAAACTAGCAATTACAGAAGTCTGGCAGGGTGAAATTATATTGTAAATAATTTTTTTCAAAGATGCACAATGGTAATAATGGTAATAATCCTTTAATGTAATCTGAAACCGGGAGCAATTACCGTAATAGACACAGATTTAGGTGTTATTATCAGCATTCTCTACCAAGAGGTGACAGAAAGAAGCAGGACAAAGCTAAATTTACAAATAAGAGTGCTTAGTACCAGGTAGTATTCACTACTAGATTGTTTCTTGTGTCAAATATTTCAAGAAACTTGTATAAGACAATATATGTTTCTTATGGCATATATTTCATGACCTTTGAATTCAATGATATCTCTGATCGTACCTCTACCCTTTGGGCCCAGATTTTAATTTCGGATATCAGGATCTTCTTAAAGATTTGCAGCAAGAAAGTTCTTGAATTATTCCCTCAGAAACTGTGATAGCTTCCAGAAGACTCGAAGAGATCAGGTCCCCAGTGGCTTCTGTTCTGCTTTCTAAAATCCATCCTTTCCTCTCCAGCCACCTCTAGACTGAAAGCTCACTGTGGGCAGGGAAAGTACTAGTGCTTTGCACATAGTAAGCACTTAATAAATGCCATTATTATTGTTACTATATTGTTATACTGTACTCTCCCAAGTGCTTAGTACAGTGCTCTGCACACTGTAAACACTCAAATACAATCAGTTGATTGATTCATTCAATCATTCAATTGTACTTATTGAGCACTTACTGTGTGCAGAGCACTGTACTAAGCACTTGGTGACTGATCCAAACTGCTACTATACTGATCCAAGTCCTTATCTTATCCCAAATTAACTAGTGCAACAGCCTGCCTCCTTGTCTCTCTCCACTCCAGTTCATATTTCACTATGCTTCCGGGGTCATTTTTCTAAGAAAATGTCCATTACATGTCTCAAAAATGCTTTGTACAAGCCTCCCCACTCTTCAAGTGCCCAGTAAGTACCACTGATTGACTGATTTTCTGTTAACTCTCCATATAAATCAATCATCAGGAGCAGTATGGTGTAGTGGAAAGAGCACAGGCTTGGAAGTCAGAGGACCTGGGTTCTAATCCCAGCTCTGCCACTTGTCTGCTGTGGCAAGTCACAACGTCTCTGCACCTCACCTTCCTCATCTGTACAATGGGGATTAAGACTGTGAGCCACATGATTAGTTGATTAGCTTCTATCTACCCCAGTACATTGCCTGCCACACAGTTAAATGCTTAATGCCATTAAAAAAAAAAAACACACCACCACACAGGTGTTCTCAGCAGGCGCACTCTGCAATTTATTATGGTCAGAAAAATAGCAATACGATAAAGATGATTTTGGATAAATTCATGGGTGAGTAGTCTTGAATGGGTAATTCATAGGAAAAGTTAAAGCAGCTAGCTCAAAACTGGTTCGACACAGGGATGTCCCATCTCCCAAAGGCTATTTCAAGAAAAGGATATTGACATCAGAAACAAGCACTTAGTACAGTGCTCTGCACACAGGGAGCACTCAATAAATATCACTAACTGGCTGACACTAAATAAGGCATTTATAACCACGAGGATGGATGTCAAGGAAGGCAGCTGTAACTCTTCCTCTACGCATCCTCAGTTGCCACTGTTGGAGAATCCTGATCTGAATGGGCCTTTCTTCCCCTTATTTTGGTGGAACAAGACGGGACTTATTTTACTGCTACATATTCCACTTGACTCCCTTTATGATGAGGAAAAGATCGGACAAGGCAGCCTCACTTCCTGGATAAGAGATTTCCATTAACTTTCCAAAAGAACCAAACTTGTTTCAAGCCCTGACTCACCGACAAATACTATTACCAGTGGCTCAGTGGAAAGATCCCAGGCTTTGGAGTCAGAGGTCATGGGTTTAAATCCCGGCTTCGCCACTTGTCAGCTGTGTGACTTTGGGAAAGTCACAACTTCTCTGGGCCTCAGTTCCCTCATCTGTAAAATGGGGATTAAGGCTGTGAGCCCCACATGGGACAACCTGATCACCTTGTAACCTCCCCAGTGCTTAGAACAGTGCTTTGCACATAGCAAGCGCTTAATAAATGCCATTATTATTATTACCGAAGTTTTCTCGGTCACTCACTGGTGTTTATTAGGTGCCAAATGTACGCAAAGCCCTGTCCAAGGTAGTTGGGAGTACACAATAAATACTGAAGGCGGGCCCAGTCCCCAAGGAGTTTACAAACAGGATAGACTGTTTGGTTTCTGGTACTTTTTCCTCTATTTCAATCAATCAAGCAAGCAAGCAAGCAATTGTATTTATTGAGCACTGTTTGCAGAGCACTGAACTCTATTTGATATTCAGGTTCACACCCACTGTGGCTTAGAGTGTGAACTTTGATTGTGATTCTGGAAGTGAGCTCCTAATGCTATCTCTCAGAAGTTGGTCCAGAAACATTTCTGGGAGTTTGGAGAGAGATTTCCATTAACTTTCCAAAAGAACCAAACTGGTTTCAAGCCCTGACTCACCGACAAATACTATTACCAGTGGCTCAGTGGAAAGATCCCGGGCTTTGGAGTCAGAGGTCATGGGTTTAAATCCCGGCTCCGCCACTTGTCAGCTGTGTGACTCTGGGCAAGTCACTAAACTTCTCTGGGCCTCAGTTCCCTCATCTGTAAAATGGGGATTAAGACTGTGAGCCCCACATCGGACAACCTGATCACCTTGTAACCTCCCCAGCGCTTAGAACAGTGCTTTGCACATAGCAAGCGCTTAATAAATGCCATTATTATTATTATTACCGAAGTTTTCTCAGTCCCTCACTGGTGTTTATTAGGTGCCAAACGTACGCAAAGCCCTGTCCAAGGTAGTTGGGAGTACACAATAAATACTGAAGGCGGGCCCAGTCCCCAAGGAGTTTACAGTCAAACAGGATAGACTGTTTGGTTTCTGGTACTTTTTCCTCTATTTCAATCAATCAATAAAGCAATTGTATTTATTGAGCGCTGTTTGCAGAGCATTGAACTCTATTTGATATTCAGGCTCACACTCACTGTGGTTTAGACTGTGAACCTTGATTGTGATTCTGGAAGTGAGCTTGTAATGCTATCTCAAAGGTTGGTCCAGAAACATTCCTGGGAGTTTGGAAGGCCTGGGATGAATGACTGCCTGATATTGAAGCCAATGCCTGCCTAGGGTAGGGAATGTGGGATCCGTTTCCATGAGCAAGTCTTTACTACAAGCACTCAGAGCCAAGAGTCACCCTCCATCCTCCATGGCTAAGCAAAAACATACTAGAACTTACTGCTCTACCCACGGTAAGCTCTGGATAAATACCACTGATTGACTGTTTAACCGGGGAGCCTATGGGGAGAAGGCTCAAATGCATTTACCCAAGGCTCTTAGACTTCATGCTTATCTTTATTGAATAACAATCCTCTAACTAAGATTCCCCCCCTACACAAACTGCATATCAATTGTAGTTGATTAAATTATCCTGGAAGAAAAAGAAGCCCATTTCTTTGCTTAGCCTAGGACTGCAAAGATTTAAGTGTGCAATTTAAATGTTTTTTCATTAATACCCAGAGAGTAATTGACTTAAAGGAAATTGTTAATACAGGCAGATTCAGCAGGCACTGTTCCAACCTCTGGTCTTTTAACCAAACACATTTAACATGAGAGGCGATGCCCACAAGGAAATGACCATTTACAAAATAATTACCCAGCTCAATACAGGGCCGTCCAGATTAGGTTTTTGAATCATAATTGTGGTAATAAGTTTCAAGGTCTTAAAGAGGAAAAGTAGCAGATTTGGAAAATCATTGCACTAGGAGAAGAAGGGAAGGATTTGGGCAGCCCCTCTCCATCAGCTAAATCTGTCCCCATCTTTCATAAGAGCTTTTACACCCACTTCTCCCCAGCTCTCTCGCTCTATGTTTCTACCAATCTAACAACCATACCTGGCTCTCAACTCTCCCATCCCCAATCCCCTCACTTACTCACTCCATTCCTCTCCCACTCCCCATGCCTAGAATGATTTCATCGACTCCTCTGGCTCCCCTGGAATCCAGCAGAAGCAGAGTGTCCTAGTGGGCACAGCATGGGTTTGGGAGTCAGAAGGACCTGGTCTGCCACTTGCCTGCTGTGGGACCTAAGGCAAGTCACTTCACTTCTCTGGGCCTCGGTTATTTAGTACTGAACATTGGGGATTGGGACTGTGAGCCTGGTTAACTTGGATCTACTCCAGTGCTTAGTACAGTGCCTGGCACATAGTGAGCAACCCCCCGCCTTACCTTCTTCCCCTCCCCAGAGCACCTGTATATATGTTTGCATGTATTTATTACTCTATTTATTTATTTATTTTATTTGTACATATTTATTCTATTTATTTTATTTTGTTAATATGTTTTGTTTTGTTGTCTGTCTCCCCCTCCTATACTGTGAGCCCTCTGTTGGGTAGGGACCATCTCTATATGCTGCCAACTTGTACTTCCCAAGCGCTTAGTACAGTGTTCTGCACACAGTAAGCGCTCAATAAATACGATTGAATGAATGAATGCGTAAACACCAAAAAACAGAAGCAAAAATACAGATCACAGCTCTCCCTGAAGGGGTGGGGTGGGCTGGCCATTTCCTGCCCAAGTATTTTTGAGAGTGACAGTGATGGTGTTGCCCCCATGGGACAATGGGCTTAGAGTCTAATTAGGGTGGCAAACAAAAAAAGAATTACAGAGTAATCAAAATTAATATACAATTGAATGCACATTTATACATAAATGCAGAGGATGAGCATAAGTCTATCTTTCTGTTTTCTTCTTCCTCCTACTTGTAAACCTCTAAATGATGTGGACAAACAAGAATGTACAGAAGGTTAAAAACTATCAGCCAATAAAATCACAGCTTGTAACTACTCCATTTTATAAATGTCACCCAATTTTATTGTAGTCTTTTCTGCACCTTCTATCTCCTGCCTAGTTTGAGATTGAAGGGGTAACAGCACCTTCAAGTATTTTAGTGAGTTACCACTATGTGTAAAGCATGGCACTTAGGTTGGCTTTATACATTCTACCCGCTTTTAAAAAAAATACCTACCTCAATGGGCTCACATTTTAGGAATCAGACAAGCACAGAAACTTTACCTAATCCCTTCCCAATAAAAACCCCAAAACAAAATATGGGTCTATTTATTGTTGCACTGTACTCTACCGAACACTTAGTACAGTACTTTTGCACATAGTAAGCACTCAATGAATCTGATTGAATGAAAAGATTTATGCTCAACACATTAAGGCACTTCTGTGCAAAAGAGCCTCTTGCACTTTACTTCAAAAGATCCCAAAGCATTGTGAGTTTTGTTATTCTCTTTTAGGCAAGAGAAGAAGAATAGGACAAATAGTTTATTTTATGTAACTTATACATGCTGAATTGAACTTTCCAAGTGCTTAGTACAGTGCTCTGCATACAATAAGCGCTCAATAAATGTGTGAATGAAAGAATGAATTGTACAGCTCACATAAGGACTAACAAGGGGGCTCTCAAGCAAGTCAGATAAGTCCTTCGGGGGTGAAATGCAATGCAGGTGAATGACCAGTCTTGGACATCTTATTTGAACACAACTTCCACTGCAGGGCTGACACTGCCATGCATTTTATGTTTGGGGGGAATTTAAGTGAGTTACCAATTGACAACTTCATGGGAAGTTGATGATAGGATCACAACTGCATTTTTGTGGCACTGTGTCTAGTTTTACACAGGATGACCTGGCAAGACTGACAACAAGGGAAGGAGCCATTGCTACTGGAGTCTTGTAAACCAAAGCCAATTGCTCGTGTATGGATGCTTATGCCAAACCTTTCCTTCTCCCATCATCGCTCCCTCTTTGCTGGTGCCCCTCCCATCAGCATCATGACACTGAGAAGGAAGGCAATGGAAAATACAGTTAGAGCAGTGAAAGGGGCCACAGAGGCATAAGTTGAATTGGCGAAACAGTGGTAGAGCAGGGGGCTGGGGGTAGACTGGCTTTCATTCAATCATATTTATTAAGCACTCACTGTGTGCAGAGCACTGTACTAAGCACTTTCAAATCCCCGGGTAGAGGGTATACGTGTATCAGTAAAATATAATCAATCAATGGCAGTTACTGAGTGCTTACTATGTGCAGAGTGCTCTTAGGAGAGTACAATACAACAGAATTAGCAGACACATTCCCTGCCCATAATGAGCTTACAGTCTAGAGGTGGAGACAGACATAAATACTTAATGATATATAAATTTAAAGATATGTATCTAAGTGCTGTCAAATATGTGTACATTGGTGGCATCCCTGGAGTAATGCTTGCATCTGGTAACATTTTTCTAGGTACAACTTCTCTTAGGCTACAAGTGTATGTGCTTGGTTTAGCCAAAATGTGTGAGTTCAAGGCAACGATGGAAATTAGGAAACATTCTTCCAACAACTGGAGCTTGAATATGACATGATGTGGCGTCGAAAGAAATGGTTCTGTACATGTATATCACATCTGGTCTGGGAGAATTCTACAATTTACAGTGTCCTTAATGTTAATTTCTATGAGAATGCAATCCCCTGACCTCCAATACACACCCACACACCCACACACACCCACACACCCACACCCACACACACACACCCATACACTCTATAAGAGAACTGGGAAGTGACTGCTTTTTATTAAGTGAGGTTTGGCCTCAAAGCCCCAATAAAAAGCCTAGTGAAGGACTCTAGATTAAAAAAAATATTGCCTTTGATCACAAATGTTGGCGATCTCCTGCCACAATTTCATCTGGTGGCTCCCTACTTTTAGCCCCTGGATGTCCATGCTGTTCTCCTCTGGAAAGTTGGGGTAAACTTGTCCGCAACGCATAAGCCCAGCTCTCCCAACCATCATGAGGGGGAGAACAGACTTAATTAGATTAGATCACCACCAAGGAATTGTGATTGATTCTTTAGCACACAGCACTGTCTCCAACCGGTGTCCAGGGAAATCTGAACCATCAAAATGTTATTAAGTTCTCATCACTTAAAAACCATTTTTCAAGGTTCAACATAAGTGCCCATCTCCCCATAAATGAATGCAACAGAAAAAAGACAAAACAAAATATCTTTCAAGCGTCGCTTATCAACTCTCCTCAAATCAGACACCAATGACAGCAGTAAACAGTGACATTTCTATATACAAACCGAGAAACATCTCATATTCAGCATACACTAAAAATGCAATTTTCAAAATGAGCGAGACATTTGAAGAGGCAAAGTGAAATGCAGCAAGTTAGATTGGACTTGTTTTTAGCTGCAAGTGGGTGTTCGGTTAAGGAAAGAGTTCTCTGAAAGAAGTTGGCTGGCTAACCTAGAGGGTAGAGCTTTAAACAAGGCTTTGTTTTAGAAAAGGAGAGTGAAATATGCATTAATTGGAGGAAGCAAGGAGAAAGGAAATTATAAATTCCAGGGTAAAAATGAAAAATTAGGAGAAGCAGCATGACCTAAGGGACAGAGCATGGGCCTGGGAGCCACAAAGACCTGGGTTCTAATTCCAGCTCTGCCACATGTCTGCTGTGGCAAGGCACTCTACTTCTCGGGGCCTCAGTTTACTCATGTGTAAAATGGGGATTAAGACTGGGAGCCCCATGTGGGACATGGACTTTGTCCAACCTGCAACCTTGCATCTACCCCAGCATTTAGTATAGCAACTGGCATCTAGTAATCATTCAATCACATTTATTGAGCTCCTAAGTTGGGCAAAGCACTGTACTAAGTGCTTGGGAGAGTACAAATCCCCATCAACCATGGAATAATCTCAGAATTTTGATTCAGTTTTCAGGGTAGCCAAATTTCCAGCCCAGATTTACTGAATGTAGCAGGTGTTTTCGTAAGAGCTATGAAAACAGCATAAGGTCTTAGGGCTTTCTCAAATCTGAATGGCAGTAAAGATCACATTCACTGAGCTATACAACAATGTTCAGCCCAATAGCAGTTTTGGGAACTCATAGGTAATAATAATGATTATTTAATAGCCAGTCCAGAAGGACTCAGACGTGGATCTTGCCAGCGGTGGAAAGCGACGTAACGGTACAGTTGTTAGTGCAGACTGTTCTCTTACTTTTTGTTATGAGGATGATTATGAAAATAATAATAGTCTTAAAGGCTTATTTTTCCCAAACACTGAGGTTGATTCAAGATAATCAGGTTGGACACAGTCTTCCTTGCAGTCTAAGAGATAGTATCATCTTAATATTTCATATTTTAGGGAACTGTGTGGCCTAGCAGAGAGAACCTATGTCTGGGAGTCAGAGAACCTGGGTTCTAATCCCCGCTCTGCTATTTGTCCACTGTGTGTCCTTGGGTAAGTTACTTCTCGTGTCTGTTTCCTCATCTTTAAAATAGGAATTGGTCTGCGAGCCCAATGTCAGTCAGTCATTGGTATTGACTGAGCGCTTACACCAGCAGAGCACTCAACTAAGCTTTTGGGAGAGTAACAGTAAACAGTTGCATTTCTTGTCCCGAACCATGACCAACCTGATTATTTTGTATTTACACCCGTGCTTAGAATGGGTACATAGTAAATGCTTAAATATCACAATTATTAATGTTATTATTATTAGAGTGGAACTTTCTGGGCAGTCTTTGAGGGTAGTGTGGTTATGGAAGGTTCCTGAGGGAGGTAAAGGAGTTGTTGAGGTAGCTTTGACCTCCTGTTATCCTGCTCTCATTTGGCCTCTCTTGTCAGGTTAAGGAAGAGCTGTTAAGTACTGGAGATTTATTGCCTGATTTGCTGTAATTAGCTTTTTAAAGTGGAGTCATTTAAATTGGCATAGGAATAATCATTCTGGGTTTTCCCTTCTACTTTTCACTCTATTTTCTCATCATCCTCTCAGTATTTTTTTAATGTTATTATTCATTCATTCAATAGTCATATTTATTGACTTATTACTTATTATCATACTTGCAGTATGCAGCACAATGTGCTAAGCCCTTGGGAGAGTACAATACAACAAAAGGAGACAAATTCCCTGCCCACAAGGAGCTAGCAGTCTAGAAGGGGAGAGATATTAATGTAAATAACTGATTGATAGATATGTACATAACAATGAGGGTCAGGTGAATACCAAGTGCCCAAAGGGTAGGGATCCAAGTGCATAGATGGGATCCAAATCCAGAGAGGATCAAGTCCTGGTATTTACTGAGCGCCTATTAAATTCAAGGCATGCTTGGGAGAGGACAAGAGAAGCCCCACGTGTATTCCCTGTCCTCTAAGAACCCCCATTTTAAAAGGAGATACAGGCAGATGAAAACTATTTACAAATCGTGAGTGTAGGATGGAGAAACAGGACACAGTTCAGATATATCAGGATGAAGTGGCAGAATGAGTAATTGAATGTATAAGTGAGAATGCAAATAAAAATACACAACTGTTGGGGATAGGAAATACAGTTATAAGTGCTAAAATTCTGTTAATTAATCCAAAAATACTCCTTGAATAAAGGGCAATTTTAGGGGGGTTTTGAAGATGTGGAGAACTGTGGTCTAGCACACATGGGGAGGTGGGCAAGGGGGGGTTCCAGGCCAGGGGAACAATGTGAGTGAGAGGAGAAAGGCAGCAGAGTCGAGAACGAAATTGCAAAAGTTGACTGTGAATTGCTTTGCGTAATTTCTGTCTAACGTGACAGGTAGAAGAAACTAAGGTAATGCAACCACATCTTTAGCTGCAATATTTACCTGCAATGCAGAACTGAATACTACCACAGAATTTTGCTACCTAGGAAGTCCAATGGCCAAAGAACTTGAAAACCTAACCAATAATAATAATAATAGTAGCTGGGGTATTTGTATTTGTTACTATATCCCCAACACTGTACTAAGCGTGGGGTAGATGCAAGATATGGAGAGCAAATGCAGTCCCTGTCTCAGGTGGGACTCAGTCTAAGTAGGTTGGAGAATAATTACATGCTGAAAGTCAGCATGGCCTAGTGGATAGAGCACAGGCCTGGGAGTCAGAAGGACCTGGGTTCTAATCCTTCCTCTCCCACTTGTCTGCTGTGTGGCCTTGGGCAAGTCACTTCAATTCTCGGTGCCTCAGTTCCCTCATCTGTAAAATGGGGATTAAGACCGTGTCCAATCCAACTTGCCTGTGTTCGCCCCAGTGCTTAGTAGAGCGCCTGCCACATACTATGTGCTTAACAAATACCACAATTATAGTTATTACTACTGTTAAACAAGTACTGAATTGCCATTTTACAGATGAGGAAAGTAAGGCACAAAGAAGTTAAGTCACTGGTCCAAGGTCACACAGCAGGCAAGTGGCAGAACCAGGATTAGAACTCAGGTCCTCTGACTCCCAAGCCTGTACCCTAGCCAAGAAGGCCTCTGTGTCTTTTGGGAGTCTCTCAGATTGTATGTGGCAACAGCAAGGCATCAGGTTTCTAGCAAAGTTGAGCATTTACAGAACTGAAATGGTATCCAAATTTCCCATAAAAGTGACTACCTACCAGTGTGTTAAAAACTGAAAATATCTGAAAAATGTGCAAGTGAAAATATTCCTAAACATCAGCTGTCATCACTGGGGAGGAAGAGTTGGATTCAGCCCCTGATATCATAATTCAATTAACATACGGACGAAGCTGCCAAATTTCCTGTTTGCACCTGTTGATGGAGGAAGAATTCCTAGCTAACTTGGTTGCTATGGAAGCACCAAAGGTTAGGAAATTGCTGTAACCAGAATTCAAAAATACTCCTTCTAGATCTACTTCCACATAACTTTTTGTTGCCTTTTTCACATAAAGGGCAAAGTGAGGAAATCTCACTACTGACTGCCCCCTCTCTACTGACCAACAGCAAAAGGTTTATGAACCCACAAGTCCTCTCCAGCTTAATGCCACGATTTCTTTCAGAGCTGTTCTGCGTCATGGCATACATCAACCCAGAACCACAGTGCCAAGAGGAAAGGATTCATACTTGTTGGATTAGGATTTTAGGCTCTGTTCTGGCTCCCGTTCATTCCTCAAAGCCTTAGTAAAATTGTGTCTCTTCCAAGAGGAAGTCAGAGGACCTGGCTTCTAATCCTGGCTCTGCCACTTGTCTGCTGTGTGACCCTGGACAAGTCACGTCACTTCTCTGTGCCACAGTTACCTCATCTGTAAAATAATAATAATAATAATAATAATAATAATAATAATAATAATAATAATGTTGGCATTTGTTAAGTGCTTACTATGTGCCAAGCACTGTTCCAAGCGCTGGGCACTAAATGGGGATTCAGATGGTGAGCCCCATGTGGGACATGGACTGTGTCCAACCTAATTACCTTGAATCTACCCCAGCACTTAGAACAGTGTTTGACACACAGTACGCGCTTAAATACCATTATTATTATTATTATTATTATCATGGACACCCCTTTGCCACACCCTTGCTTTTGTTAAAACTAGCTATTGAAATTAATTACAAGTGGAAAGTTATGGGAATAACTGATGTCCACAAGTCTAAATCATTCCTGTCCCTGGTTCATTGTGGCACGAGCAAGAGACACAATGTTACTTTACATGAGGGAATCGAATGGGTGCTCATTCATGGGCTCTTCGTGGAAATGAGTAGAACATCTCAATTTGCTGAGCGGGTTATGGGGAGGACTCCTGACGCCCCCCTCAAGCGGTCCACAGCAGTTGTGTTACCCTACCAGGTCTCGGAAAACATGGGCACCACTTTGGCGCCTCAGGACTTGGCTGAGGGAGACAAAGGAGAGGAAGGCTGGACGATTAAAATGAAAATGCCCACTACAAAGGCATCAGGGGCTGAATCATTCATTCATTTATTCAATCGTATTTATTGAGCATTCACTGTGTGCACAGCACTGTACTAAGCGTTTGGAAAGTACAAATCGGCAACATATAGAGATGGTCCCTACCCAACAATGGGCTCAGTCTAGAAGGGGGACACACACAACAAAATAAAACAAGTTGACAGGTGTCAATATCATCAGAATAGATAAATAGAATTATTGCTGTATATACATCATTAACAATAGAGTAATAAATATGTACAAAAATACCCAAGTGTTACGGGGAGGGGAAGGGGGTGAGACAGAGGGAGGGAGTGGGGCAATGGGGAGGGGAGGAGGAGCTGAGGAAAAGGGGGGCTCCGTCAGGGAAGGCCTCCTGGAGGCGGTGAGCTCTCAGTTGGGCTTTGAAGGAAGGAAGAGAACTAGTTTGGCAGATGTGTGGAGGAAAGGGCATTCCAAGCAAGGGGTCGACGGCGGGACAGGCAAGAGCGAGGCACAGTGAGGAGTTTAGCAACAGAGGAGCGGAGTGTGCGGGACAGGGGACAAAGCAGATGAAAAATGGGCTGTCTGGTATAGTAATGATAATAATTATAGTAATAATAATGCTTAAGTGCTTACTATATGCCAAGCACTGTTCTGAGCACTGGGGTAGATACAAGTCAATCAGGCTGGAAACAGTTCCTGTCCCACATGTGGCTCACCCTTTTAATCCCCACTTTCGAGATGAGGTCACTGAGTCCCAGAGAAGTGAAGTGATTTGCCCACGATCACATACAACAGACATGTGGCAGAGCCAGAATTAGAACCCAGGTTCTTCTGACTCCCAGGGCCATGCTCTATCCACTAAGTCATGCTGCTTCTTTACAAGCAGTGTAAGAAGGGGACTGGGAGCCAGGAGTTCTGGGTACATAATCCCAGCTCTGTGACCTTGGCCAAGTCACTTCTCTGGGCCTCAGTTTCCTCAACTGCAAAATGGAGATAAAATTACTGTTCTCCCTCTCTCTTTTACAGTGAGCCCTGTGTGGGACAGGGACTGTGTGCTATCTGATTATCTTGTACCTACCCCAGGGTTTAGCACAGTGCGGGGTAGTTCTTGTGGGCAAAGATTGTGTCAGTTATTCTTTACTTCCTACCACCTAGAAGAGTACAATGCATCAAAAGGGTTGCTCAATAAATGCTATTACAACTACACGCATAACAGGGATTTAAGGTCACATCTCCTCCAAAAGGCCTTCCCCAATTAAGCCCTCTTTTCCCCAGCTCTATCTTCCTCCTGAGTCACCTATGCACTTTGGTTTGGGCATTTGTTATTTGCCCCACCCTAAAGCCCACAGCACCTATTACATATCTATAAATTATTTATTCATATTAATGCTTGTCTCCCCCTCTAGACTTTAGGTTTGTTATGGGCAAGGTAGGTGTCTACCAGTTCTGCCATACTGTACTCCCCCATGTGCATAATACAGTGCTCTGCACACAGTAAGGACTCAATACCATCAATTTATTAATAAATACAATAATCAATATCATTATTAAAACTGGATGTATGGCCACCAGTTATGTATCATTCCCCACAATCCTGCTTTTGGAACAACTCTTTCACCTTAAAATTATCACTGACCTGGCTTACATGTGTGTACTATTTATTACTATCCCTTAAAATTATCACTGATCTGGCTTACATGTGTGTACTATTTATTACTATCATTATTATTTGTGTGCACAACATTTTAAAGAAGAAATGGCATGAAAAAGACTTTATGTTATATCATGGAAAAAAATTAATATGCAAACAAAGAGCCCTTAGTTATACTTTGGCAAAAAATGCATTTCAGTTGAACGAGAACGTGGAAAAATAACAGAAACACTCTCTCTCTCTCTCTCTCTCTCTCTCTCTTCACTGGAACATTTAGTGAGAAATGACACTACTTTTTTACTGCCCTTGTACAAACTAGTTCACATGGAACATTAATGCACCATTTTCTATAACAGTGGCTGGTTATACATGGTGGCCCGTTAAACTCCATTTTGCTCCTTATATCTGATTACACAGTAAATCTGTGGTTTTATTCCCCTCCCCTGATGGAACTATTCTCTAAAATTTTTCAAGGACAGAGTTCTCTTTTTCAAACTCACATGTCACCTGGCCAACAGTCTTTCCTTGTAAATCTATCTTCAGGCTTAAGAGTGCTAATTCATCCTGCAGTTCCCTTCACCCACCTCCCAAGAATCCTCAAACTCCCCTTTAGCTATCAGTTTCAAGTCCCCTCCCTGCCACATCTTTCGAAAAACAGTTGCCAATTTAAGTTTTTCCTCCCACCTCCTTTTTGTTTCACCGGTTCCAGTTCTGGCTGATCTGTAAGGATGGAGAACTGGCAAACTGGATAGTCAGCCCCTGCGTAATCAAAACTTGATTAGAGCTATAATCCTGAAGTATTTTCTTATGGTGGCGTGTATTATTCCCTCGAGGATATGAAAACCCAGTGGCTGGGTAATTCTCCTAGTTCCTATAAAGGATATTCCACAAAGGTAATGACACTGAAATAATTTAAAAAAATGATTTTCCAGCTATGTGCTTAATTGTATTGAGAAGCAGTGTGGCCTAGTGGATACAGCACAGGTCTGGGAGTCAGAACGATCTGGGTTCTAACCCCAGCTCTGCCACTTGTCTTCTGTGTGACCTTGAGCAAGTCACTTCACTTCTCTGTGCCTCAGTGACCTCATCTGTAAAATAGGGTTTGAGACTGAGAGCCCCAGGTGGGACATGGACTGTGTCCAATCTGTTTAGCTTCTATCTACCCCAGCACCTAGTATAGTGTCTGGCACATAGTAGGCGCTTAACAAATAGTATTAAAAAAAAAGTTTAGTGAAAAACTGGGTGAAGAACTTCCTTCAGATAGACGTACCCTTAATTTGCTAACTTCTACACACATTCACACACAGATTAAGGAACCAAATAACGTGATCCATGTAGAGGAAGACAACATTTGTTGTTTTATCCTAAATTATTAATTTATCCTGCTTGCCAAGCTTAAGGGAAATCTTCATACATCTAAACTATACCAACTCATACCTACACAAAACACTCTTCTGTCCAGGAAACTGCCAAACACCAAAGATCTAATGCACAAAATCATCTGTTCACTTTAGTCTAGGCAGCTTGTGAAAGACAAACTTGAGAGGACTTGGGTCTCTAATTTGGTCAGACATTTTAAGCAGATATTTCTGAGCAGTATATGGGCTTACTTAATAAAAAGGTTGATTATTTGACTATGGAAGAGCACACACTACTCTATACAGGCTGTGGGATGCAGCTCTGGGAAAGAGTAATAAATTAAAATATTAAGTAACAATTTCCATGTCTTGATGACTATCATATTTAAATGACTTCCCTCAAAGAACAATTAGGATAAATGAAGTTAAGAAACATTCAAATTTACTGCTGCTCTCCCTTTTATAGGAATAAGATTGATCAGGTAATATAGTATTTATACATTAAATTCATTCTAGAAAAACCCAAGTCCTTTATTGCAAATTATATATGCCCCAATTCTACAGTTTTGGAAGACTTTCCAAATATTGACCCGAATTACAAATACTGAATACAAAAACAGCAGCTAATTTATAATTTATTTGCAAGATACCCAGACATTTATAGATAAATGTATAGTCAATGCAAAAGAGTGGCCAGAAACAGGCTTAAAATGCACATGGCAGAGACCGACAGCTACACATCTGTCTTTTTGGCCACACTTTAAATCACTCATAAAGATCGCACCATCTTCAAACCCAACGGACACAAATACCTGTGTTTGTGTGTATGTGTGTGCATATACATTCATATATATATATATATATATGTACTTATAAAGAATGATTATGTGTGAAAGACTGAGGAGAGGGAGAATGATGGAGGATGCATTTAAATTATCCCATTTTTGTAAAGTTACAGCCAAGATGGATTCTCAGATTAATCATTTGGGCATATCAAAGTTAATGTGCTCTGACAAAATAGCATTTCCAGCCATGTCATGGGCTGCGCAAAACTTCAGTTGTTTCCTTTTTTTTCCAAATATTCTTGCCTTCATGTTCCAGGGCACGGGATAACGTTAAAAGAGCCAACAAATCACATGACCAGAATGTGTAAAATATGTAAACTAAGACATGTCAATGCTGGACTCCCAAGAAGAATCAGAAAACTGGGCACATCAAGTGCTTATCCAATAAAAATAATAATTATAGTGACAATTGTTAGGGCCTTTCTATGTGCCAAGCACTGTTTTTAGTGCTGGAGTACATAACCGCTAACCAAGTTGGATAGACCGCCTCTAACCAAGTTGGATAGACCGCCTATCCCTCATATGCGACTCCCAGTCTAAGTAGGAGGGAGAAAAAAAGAGGATACTGAACCACAGAGAAGTTAAGAGGCTTTTCCAAAGTCATGCAGCTGGCTCTGACTCTGAGGCCCATGCTCTATCCACTATAACACACTTTCCCAGGTCCATTTTGGGATGCTTCATTTGGTCTTACTACAATAATGGGTTTTGCAATGGCAGATGATCAACTGAAGCTTCTCTGATCCAGGCATATTTTTCCAAAATGAACGCTTGTGCAATTAGCTAATTGCGGCAGCAATTAGCCCCAAATTTACTGAACAAATTTTTATGTGTCTGAAGATGAACTCAGGTCAAAGACAGGTGTCTCTGGTAGATAAAACTCCCTGATGAGAAGCAGGGTGACCTAGTGAATAGAGCCTGGGCGTCAGAATGACCTGGGTTCTAATTCAGTTCTGCCACTTGTCTTCTGTGTGACTTTGGACAAGTCACTTCACTTCTCTGTGCCTCAGTTATTTCATCTGTCAAAGGGGGGGGGGATTAAGACTGTGAGCTCCATGGGGGACATGAACTGTGCCCAACCTGATTAGCCTGTACCTACCCTAAGGGCTTAATACAGTGCCTGCCACTTAATAAGGGCTTAACAAATACTGGCCCTCGCCCCCACCCCACCCCCCAAAGTAAAGAATGGATAATTGGACATGGGTAAATTGTCACAAGCCCTAGTGCTCATAGCACTCACAACAGTCTTAAGTGGCACTGCAATATTTATCTTCTCCACCTGACCACTTGGAGAGAAAGTGCATGTGGATTGGCTCTTAATTAGTACTTGGAAAAGGAAGCAAGTTTTCAGTTCCTCATTAATGCTCAGTGCAAGGCTGACTCAATTTTGAACATGCGCCAAATGCCACCTTGTATGTCGGAGAAGACAAAATGATAAACTCAGCTAAAGAACATTCATCAATTTTTTAAAAACCCTCAAAAACCAAGGCATAGAGTACTGCCCCTCATATCAATGCCCTAAATTTTTCATGCTGGAGGTGGATGAGGAATGAAGCATGAAAAACCTCTTTCTCAACTAAATGAAATTTGATTTTTATACTTCAAAGTAAAAGGAAGATGCTAGTGCCTGCGAGTCTAAATAAGAAAAGGAGAGGAGTCAGAAAAACAAGTGTGGTTGCCTACCTACAAGGGCACTTGATACATCAGAGCTAGATGCTTTGAGAAGCAGCTTGGCCTAGTGGAAAGAGCATGAACCTGGGAGTCAGAGGACCCGGGTTCTAATCTCGGCTCTCTCACTTGCCAGCTGTACCTTAACCTCTCTGTGTTTCAGCTTCCTCAACTGAAAAATGGGGATTCAATACCTGTTCTCCCCGCTCATTTAGGCTGTGAGCCCAATGAGGGGCACATGCTATGCCCAACCAGGTTATCTTGTATCTAACCCAGTGAATGTAGTAAGCCAATAACAAATACCATTATTATTATTATTGAAAATGTGCTTGTTTTGTGTGGTATATTTTCCCAGAGACTCATATGTTATATATCAGGATCCATTCCAAAACACTTGAAAAAATATCATCAAAATTACTTATGTGCTGTATTTTATCGTAAGTGGCACTAAACTATTACTTAAATTGTATTGACATATTTCAGAGCAAAACACATTACATAAATGACGAACTGACGAACTGTAATAAGACTATGAATCCTTGCAGTGGGTGCAGAAGGAGAAGCTTATTCTGACTGTGGTAGTGGTTTCCCAACTTTAGTGAAGAATTTGTCCCATTGACATTCAATTTTATTTTCCTTCTTAAACTGCTTTGGAGCAGGCTAACTTTCTGCAAATTTCAGTACACCTTTTGCCTTTTCTCTCCATTAAGCTTCCCCTCACTCATTTATAAATGAATCTGCTTGCTTGAAAATTGATATAAAACTTTGTGATCCCAGTATTTCAGCCGATGGTGTGAGAGAAACCTTAACTACTAGTTCATCTGTTTCATCTCTTTCCAGGATGCACTGGACTGTCAAGCATTTGATGAGTTCCTTGTTTTGAAAGTAATCAAAACGTCAGGCTATGTGGAACTATCTGAACACCATAAAACATTTCCCAAGAAATAGTACCATGTTTTCTAAGTCGCATCGATTCTTAAACAAATTGTATAAACTGATGAGGCATGCTCCATCAACTGTGGGTCCAGACTGCTATCTCCCTGATTCTCCATCTAAAGACGTTTCTCTAGACCAGCAGGATAACGTGTGAAAAACCTCTCTATTCTGGTATGCCGGACAATTGCAGTCTTGATAAATAATTTTTCAAGCCTGATTCTACAAAATGATCAGCAACCAATTTGAAAACTCTTTGCTAATAATGTATTTAGACTCAGGTAAGGTCAAAGTGGGCATAAGATAAGATAGAGAAGCAGCGTGGCTCAGTGGAAAAGAGCCCGGGCTTTGGAGTCAGAGTTCATGGGTTCAAATCCCGGCTCCGCCAATTGTCTGCTATGTGACTTTGGGCAAGTCACTTCACTTCTCTGGGCCTCAGTTACCTCATCTGTAAAATGGATTAAGACTGTGAGCTCCCCCTGTGGGACAACCTGATCACCTTGTAACCTCCCCAGTGCTTAGAACAGTGCTTTGCACATAGTAAGAGCTTAATAAATGCTATTATTATTATTATTATTATAAGATCTCTTTGAATTCTGCAGCACTATTAAAATCATTATTAAAATCACGCATTTCCTCCATGAGTTCTTCCATGACTGCTCATTTCCCCTGCTCCGTCTCCCTTTTGTGTCACCTATGCACTCAGATCTGTACTCTTCAACCACGTGAAATTCCACCCACAGCACTTATGTACACATCTGTAATTTATTTTGAAGTCTGACTCCTCTTCTAAACTCCCTGTGGGCAGGGAATATGCCTACCAACTCTACTGTATTGTACTCTACCAAGCACTTAGTAGAGTGTGGGTAACACAGTAAAGGCTCAACAAATACCACTGGTTGACTGAGAACTGCACCCGAAAGGACACCCATATATTAACTTGTAATAACAGTGAAAACAACCTAAACAGAAGGAAGGCCTACTTGGGCAGTGGCTTGACAGTAACAAATCCTAAACACATTCAGGTACGCGTGATTTTTACTGAAACCTATTACTTAGCTTTTTTTTATGTCCCCCTGTACAGGAGAAAAATATTTCTACAATAGTCATAAAATCTCAAAATGTCCTCATCATCAAGGGAGTGGAACATAAACTAGGGGAACTGGACTGGGTTTTTAAAGTTCCATCACTCTATGATGGATGCCAAACATTTAAAGTATTAAAATGCTGGGAGACAATCACATGAGACAGTTCCTGACAAATGTGGGAAAGCTCTGCTCCGCATAGCCATAGCTCTATTATTTTAAAATGATCTTTCCCTTATTTCTTCCTCTTGGTGATCAAATTTATGAAATGCTTGCTTAAAATTTAAGACTGGGATGGTGAAGCAGTTTTTCCAGGCTATATGCATAAGATGGTAGGGACTCAAAAATTATTTGCTAATTATCCAGCAATTACTGTGTGCAGAGCATAGTACTAAGTGTTTGGGAGTGTAAAATATACAATAGTCACTACCCTTGTCCTCAAGAAGCTTACATTCCAGTGGGATCACGGTAAAGGGGAAAAATAAGCCAGACCGAGTGAATGTGTCTGTCTACTGTGTTATGTATGCCAAGATTATAGACAACTAGGGCCTCTTCAGGCATCCCTCATAAGGTCTATCCTAACAGCAAGGAGAAAAATAAGTCACGATGCCCAGAATGGTATTTTCCTTTCACCGTAATGTTGTTAGGAAACACTGTTCAGAATCTGACCCAAAGCAGAGTGTTTTTTCTGAGGGGAGAACATCCTACCACAATTCTTTCTAGATGGCATGAAAGCTATTCCCAACCCATTTGTGTAAAAAGGTTGACTTTTTCCACGGTTCAGAAATGTACTGTATTACACTATTTTGTGAGACTACTTGGCTTCAAGTGCTTGGATTTTCAGTTCATTTTAGACCTTTTATTTACCGTAAATACTTCCCTAATCTGTACTGCAAACAACAATCTGGGGTCCTTCACTTCTACTGCCTTCATTACCTCAGATCATAAAAGAAGCTAGGACAGGACATCAGCTAAATCAATCCACCCTGTGCCAGTAATCTAATCTGCCTACCAGAATATCACTCATTTGTCAGTCACAACAGTCTTTTCTGAAAGGGCTAATAACCTAAAGTTCATTTTTCTTGATCAAGATACATCATACTGAAGGTAAACAATAAAATGGTTGCGGTGAACAACCCGGTTAACAAATCGTATTACCTGAATCAACTTTCACACCTGACAATATACCCTTTTAATACGTGCCAACTGTCATGGAAGGTTGCTAGGCATAGAAGCTACAAGATGCTAACTGGAACACTCGGTTCACATTAACAATGCTTAATATGTCTAAGATGTGGACACCTATGATTTACTATTTTGTTGATTGCAGCATATAACACTGAACAGAGTAAACCTGCTTTCCTGGCTTTATAAGAAAACAGGAGCTGTACACCAACATGACACTTCACCAGGTATTTCTAAGTCAAGTCAGAGGGTCACTTACCTGGAAAAAACTTATTCCAATAACATACTCTCTAACCAAAGGATAAATTGGATGCTAAATTAGACATATTGTGCTAAGGCACAATTTAACCATTCCTTTTCCTCAATCGGGGGATGAGCCATTTAGGGCACAAGAACCATAATCAAGAAATCGTTCTGACCATTTAAATAATGGGTCGCTTTTTAAGTCTCCAACACAAAGTGATGATTCTGCAAACAATAAATACCACTGGTTGACTCATTCCTTTCCATCATTACCTGTGGAGTGGGCTCTAAATACATTCCCAAAACAAAACTTGCAGATGGTTACAAAATGTTTTTTTTACTACACAGGCTACTATTTTCAAAGCTATCCCCACCACAACACAGTTTCCATGGATTGTGCATGTGAGGAATATGGATGCTAGCAAGTTGCCTAAAGACTTGCTAAATGGCTAACTCAAATAGGGGCCCCTTGAACAAGAGGGCAAGAAGAAACATAAAAGGACCAAGTGAAGATTGTTTCTAAAGGAGGCTGTCTCAGTGTGTGATTCTCAGAGACAAGGGCAGGAGGTACAAAAGTCTGACAGACAGCAATCAGGAATGGGGAGTGGAGAAGGGGGTGCTCATTTAAGTCAGAGGCTTTGGGAAGACCACATCTGCAAGAGACAAAAGAGAAAACAGCAGCAAACGTATCCTGGAAAGTCTGTAAGTTCGCTATGGGCAGGGAACGTGTCTACTGACTCTGCTGTCCTGAACTCTCTCCCAAGAGCTTAGTACAGTGCTCTGCACACAGTAAACAGTAAAGAAATATGACTGACTGATTGAAGGAGAGATGATTTTCTGGATGTGGCTGCAAGTGCCAGTCATTTATCTCTTCATCCTCTAATGTGGCTCCACCGATGCAAAGTTTCACTACTAATAGCCTCATTTTTAAATTCAAAAGACAACTATTCTTACTGTTTGGTACAGTTTATGCTCTATCCCTGGAACATACTTTATGCTTCTGTACAGGTATACCATCCTTGTCCCATCTCCACCATAGTTGATAAGTTTCATGATGGCAGAGATCAATCGTTGAATATGGAACCATGAGACCTTTTTTTAAATGGTAATTGCTAAGTGCCAATTATTATATGCCAAGCAGTAAGCACTGGGATAGCCTGTCTACTCTATTGATGCCTGTCTACTTGTTTTGTTGGCTGCCTCCCCCTTTCTAGACTGTGAACCCGTTGTTGGGTAGAAATAGTCTGTCTCTGTCTTTCTAAGTGCTTAGTACAGTACTCTGCACACAGTAAGTGCTCAATAAATACGATTGAATGAATGAACGAAAGATAATCAGGTTGACAGATTCCATGAGCTACTTGGGGCACCCAGTCTTAATCCCCATTTTATAGATGATGTAACTGAGGCACAGAGGAGTTAAGTGACTTGCCCAAGCTTACACAGCAGGCAAGTGGGGGACTTGGAATTAGAACCCAGATTTTCTGACACCCAGGCCCACGCTCTTTCCATTACGCCATGCTGCTTCTCAACAGACCACGCTGCTTCTTGAGTTCCAACTCTTCAATAAGTTGGAACTTATTAGTACTTACAGGGCACTCAGAGTGGAGAGCACTCTACTAAGCATTTGGGACAGTACAATACAACAAATTTAGTAGACATAATTCTGGCCCACAAGAAACTTACACAGTCTGGGAGGTGTTTACAGTCTAGCTATTAACCAAGATACACAATTAAGCATCACCATTCGGATTAATGACTTGCTCCTGCCCTTTACTTCAGAGACGTTAGGCAATCCAAGACACTACCACTAAAACTACATTTCAGTACTCCAGAGAAACTGGAAAGCACAGAGAAAAGAGGGTAGTAGTAGTAATAGTATTTATTAAGCACACACTGCGTGCAGAACACTGTACTAAGAGCATTGTGAGAAAATACATAGGTGGAAATTAGACACGGCCCCTGCCCCTTGGAGATGGGGCAGCTCACAATCTAAGAGTTTTAAGTGGGGGAAAAGCTGTTAGAGACGGACATACCAGATGGGATGAAATAGTAAAACGCAACACAAACAAGTACACAAAATAGGTTCAAAGTGTCAGAAGTGACAGAGGGGTCTGAGAGCTTGATGGAGCAGCTATTATCCTCAGCCTGGCATATCCAGAGAATGCCAAGGGAGGGAGGGTGCATATGAAAATGGAACTCGAAATCAGAGGGGTACACAGAAATAGCGACTATTTTCCAGAGCAACAAGTATTTTTTAAGCCGCTCCGCACCCAGCCCCTCATCCCTGCCCTCGCTTAGCAAATGCTTAATACCATAATTATTATAATTACTAAGGAACTTACAAACTAACCAAAGTGACATTAGTCCAATTGGTGAGTATACCATGGTTAAGTGACATGACACAGGTAAAAATCAGACATAAATGAGGACAAATGAACAGATGCATTCCTGAATGCTGTTGTGATTGGTGGAAGGGAAAGGGAATTAAGAGGAAACACTTCCTGGAAGCAATGCTTTTGAGAAGGGCTTCGAAGGAGAGGGAAAGTGCTCCAAGCAGAGACCCTCCTGTCAAACACTGAGCAATGGATAGGCTCGTTGTGGGTAGAAAATATTTCTGCCAACTCCTTTGTATTGAACTCCACTCAGTGCTTAGTACAATGCTCTACATATAATAAGCGCTCAAAAAATGTGATTGATGATGATACTGATGATGAGAAGGGGATTTGAAAGGGGGATGGTTGGAAGCAAGCCTGCTTGGAAGAAGCAGAGAGCATGAGTAGAATATGAAATGGAAACTGAGTAGGGTGTAACAACAATTTTATTTTTAAAAAACAATTTTTACAAAAGCTGCTGCCATTATTATTCTAATGCTTCTGGAAATGAAACAACTGAGCGATTTACTTGGTCACAAATACCCTACGATGCAGAAGGAGGACTCCATTTCTCATTCTGACCGGCACTACCACTGAATCAAAGCACTCTGTCACCCCAGGAGACCTAAATACAGTCAGGTTGTGACTACCACAGTACAGAGGGAAAACACTGGTGCATGAAAACTATGTTCTAGAACACATGGAATTAGGAGGTTAGTGTCAATTTAAATTTCTGAAACAAGATTCTGATCCGTACTCACACTGGCATATGCTTAAAATAGGCACTTTTATAGTAAGCAAACTGTTCATCCAAACCAAAAGTGCACAGCGTTGCCTAGAGGAAAGAGCACAAGTCTGGGAGTCAGAGTCTGCCACTTACTTCTGTGTCACCTTGGCCAAGTTACTTAACTTGGGGATTCAATACCTGTACTCACCTCCTACTAAGACCATGAGCCCCACATGAGAGAGGGACCATGGAAGGCCTAATTGTGATGTACCTATTCCAGCACTGAGTACAGTGGTAAGAGAATGCTGGTGAGAAAGTACCTTAAAGGTGAGTTTCAATCAAGCAATCAGTTGTATTTATTGAGCACTTGCCATGTGCAGAGCACTGTACTAAGCGCTTGGTAGACCACACTATAAAAATGAGTTGGTAGACAAATCCCCTGCCCACAGCAAGTTTACAGTCTAAACCATCACTGACTAACAAGCAAATAATTGAGAGAGAGCAGGTAAGTCACACAACTTACTTTTTCTTTCTCTCTTGTAACTTGCCCACCTGTCTGAGAGAAGAGCCAAGTTCTAGGGCCACTGACCCCACCATTCACTATTTGGGGATTAATGAAATGAGGTGGAACTAGAGGGGAAACCGACTGATTAAGTGACTCCACTCAGGAGGGCACTCAGCTGTGAGGGCAGAGAAAGGAGGGAGTTCCTGACATCTTCCTGTGCTTACAGGCACTGGGGTGGGCAGGCGTGAGAGACAAGTGTGGCAGACACTGCTGGATGAGACAGAGACAGAGACAGAGAAACAGGGCGTGGGCGGGGGGGAGGATAAGGAGAAGTGGGACTCTCTGTGGTGAATCTCTGCTGAAGCAGCCTGAATGGAGCTGGGTGGGCGAGGGTGACAGGGTTGACAGCCACAGCTGTTCTTTCTGAGGTGACGGGGCATTGGCAGGAAGGACACTGGAAAGCAGAAAGGCAGCCAGAGGAGGAATGGGAAATCACTAGGCCATAAGATGCTGGTGCTCTACTGAAATTGGAATCAACTCCCAAGGAATGTTGTGTGGATAAAACCATGCCATGAATAAAGTGCTTTGACAATAAAATGCTACATAATTGCTCTCTCTTGTGTCTGGACTGGTGAATGTTATTTCACTTCAGTATCCATCTAAGAAGATATGTTTACTTCACTAGCAACATTTACTGCTCTAAAACTAATATGGAGTTGAGTTGCTGAAGAAGTCAGCACTAAAACCATTATTTCGCTAACTGGTCAGGCCATTAGCCAGATTTGCTTTTGGTTTTAGCACTAATGTTTCAACCTAAGAAAATTTGGGGTAAGTAGAATGCCGTTGTTTTTCACTATAAATGATTCAGTACTTATCAACTTCTCATCAAAATAAACTTTTCTTCCCTTTTTTTGGAAGCTTGTTGATGCCTTTATATTCTGCTATCAGAAATAACCTGAAATGCATTATTGCTTTTATTCATAGTAGCTTGTTTTCTATCACCTAGTTTACAAGCCCCAGTCTTACAATCAGTATGGTAGAGCTTGTGATTATTTACAACACAAAGATAGGAACATCATCTCTCAACTCATTCAGATACCAAAACACTAAAATTTTACTATCTCAAAATAAATCTTAAACAAAAAGCTTAATTGTGTTGCTTGTATAACCTTCATCATATATATTCACGTTCAACGGCATTTCTTCTACCACAAAAGCAGCACATACCACAGTACAACGGAGCCCCTCTGCTTCTCATCGTTCTTCCTACTGATCCATTTTCACCTCAGAAATCTCAGCAATGTATTTGTAACAGTGCACTTATATAATGCATTTCACGTGCTGAATATGATGCCGTTCAAGTCTTGTAAGGTAACATAATTGCCTATAATGTCTGAATGAAGGGAATGAAGGGAGGGAGCTGGGAAAGTGATTACTTCAGGGAGCTCATCTGATGGTTTCGATTGGGTCAACAAAGTGGTTGATGATGTCATTGTGAGCAAGCAACGGGGGTGGGGGAGTAGTAGAGGAGGCCGTCATCATCATTATTACCTCCCAATAGTTCATTCTTAGAAAAATTATCAGGGACTGTGCTGCACTATCCCTAAAACATATGTTTGTTTTATAATGGTACTTGTTAAGCAGTTATTTTGTGCCAGGTACTCTACTCAGGAATAGGATAGCCACGATTGGTTGGACAAGATATAAGGTTGGACATAGTCCCTGTCTCTCTTGGGGCTCACAGTCAGAAGGAGGAGTATTTAATCCCCAATTTACAAAAGAGGTAAACGGAGGCACAGAGAAGTGAAGTGATATGCCCAAGGTCAAACAGCTCGTAAGTGGCACAGCTGGGATTAGAGCCCAGTCCTCTAACTCCCAGGCCTTTCCGCTATGCAACACTGCTTGCTTTGCACACAGGAATACCTATTTCTGTCCACTTTACAAGATAAACAGCAGACATCAATTCCCCCTCACAGGTCCTAGCCCTCCACGCAAAAGGAATCTACATTTTTGAAACTCTTGATGGAGCAACAATTTTTAAACCATTTTAAATTCTGAAGCCAAAATTTTAGGGAAGGGACTTCTAAAATAATCGCCACAATACAAGTTTTGAGTGACCTCCAATGAGAACTCCAGGACACGGTCACCTGTAAGTAGGACACAAAGCACAGTTCTTGGGACTAGCTGTCATGTATGACAACTCACTAAGATTTTAACATTTGTTAATTATTGAGCTGATCTGAATAATAAACAAGAAGTCACCCATCGTGGAAGTGGTGACATCTGTCATTTGCCTCATTCATTTGCTATATGACTAATTTTCTACTAAGTAGAAAATTGAAACAAAATTGCTGCAGTTGATGAAGAGTAAAAACAAGACTACCTATGGCTCTGTCCTTGGGTGACCTAGCACCTTGCTCAGTGCTGGGCACCCTGTGATCATTAAATGAAAACTTGCCGATCGTAAGGAAGAACAGAGTGATTCTCTAAAGGGAGGTTAGGAAGCCAAAGCAGATGTTCACTTCAGTTTGTTTCCAGAGTTTCCCAGAACGCCTCCCTGCAAAGCTCAAAGGGTAACCAGCTAGGATGTTAGGAAGTCAGCCCATCTGCCCTGCCTTGGGGGTCTTAGTCTGTTTAGTCCCTTATGGCTTCTTCCTGAAGCAAAGGCCTTCTGAAATCTTCACCAAGGACCTCAGGAGTCAGAAGACCTGGGTGCTAATCCCAGCTCCACCACTTGTCTTTTGTGTGATCTTGGGCAACTTCTCTGGGCTTCAGTTCCCTCATCTACAAAATGGGGATTAAGACTGTGATCCCTTTATAGGACAGGGACCGCATCCATCCTGCTTACCTTGTACCTACCCCTGCGCTTAGCACAGTTCCTGGCACATTAGTAAGCACTTCAATACCATCCACACACACATACAAAAAAAAAAAACCCACCTGAATGCCAATGAAAATAGATTCCTTAGATATTATCAATGATACTTCCACATAAGGAATGCAGTACTGTCCAAATCTTTGGAATATCACATTGGATATTGAGCCACTGAGGGAACAGCACACCTGCTTAAGAGTAGAAATGCAAATCTACATTTTTAGAAATGGGAGACACGGGGGTTAATTCCCTTTCAGGGTGTAGTTTAATTGGGTCTATAGCTCAGTCCAAAAACAATTAGAAAAATGGGTTAGCAACCCCTCCCATGCATGGCTTTAGCCCAGTGACCCCGATCATGTTTTCATGAAGAAAACATTACAAATCTTTCCCTAAGGCAATCTATTGCAACTGCACTTAACTGTTTATTTGTTACTGGTTTATTTATCCACTTAGGTCTACTCTCACACCTGCATAACTAGGTTTTGGGACTCATGTTGACTTATCTCCCAGATCTACATAACATCTCTGTTGTAGGATGATGGGCGGTGAGTGGGTTGGAGAAGGCTCGATCAGGGAAAGAATGCAGAAAGAGCAGCATGGCCTAGTGGATAGAACATGGGCCTGAAAGTCAGAAGGACCTGGATTCTAATCCCTACTCTGCCACTTGCCTGCTTTATGACAAGTCTTGGGCAAATCACTTCACTTTTTTAATGGCATTTTTTTTATTAAACGCTTACTATGTGCACAGCACTGTTCTAAGCACTAGGGAAGTTACAAGGTGATCAAGTTGTCCCACGTGGGGCTCACAGTCTTAATCCCTATTTTACAGATGAGGTAACTGAGGCACAGACAAGTTAAGTAACTTACCCAAAGTCACACAGCTGACAAGTGGCGGAGCCGGTATTTGAACCCATGACCTCTGACTCCAAAGCCCGGGCTCTTTCCACATCTGTAAAATGGGGATTAAGACTCTGAGCCTCATGTGGGACATGGGCTGTAAACCTGATTAGCTTGTATCTTAATAATGACTGCATTTGTTAAGTGTTTACTATGTGCCAAGCGCTGTTCTTACCCAAATACCAAAATGCCATTAAAAAACAGAATGTGGTACTCAGGAAGAGGGTGAATCAATCAATCAGTGGTTCTAATTGAGCACCTAGTGTGCACAGAGCACTGTATTAAATGCTTGGGAGAATACAATTCAGCAGAATTGGTAGACACTTTGCCTGTCCACATGGAGCTTACAGTCTAGAGGAGGAGATGGATAGTATAATAAACTATGGCTATATACATATGTGCTGTGGAGCTGGGGTGAATAGCAAGCTCTTAAAGGGACCAGATCCAAGTGAATGGGTGACACAGAAGGGAGAGAGGGTAGGGAAAATAAAGCCTTAGCTGGGGAAGGCGCCTTGAAGGAGAATAGATTTTTGGAGGGTTTTGAAGGTGGGGAGAGTGGTGGTCTGTCATACATGAATGGGGAGGAAGTTCCAGGCCAGAGGCAAGACATGATGTCACCATTTCAAGGAGAGGGTGGCTTAGCACACGGACATCCTGAACCTCTGAAAGGGTGAGGTGACCTGTAGTTTGTGGAGCTAGGGGACCAAGGAAAACCTGATCCAGATTTGACCACAAGAAGGCAAGTGGCCCTCCTGGCCCAGGCTACCTCAACCTACAGCTGTTTAACACCTCAAGGGCATTGGGGGAAGACCACACTGAGTCTGGAGGCCACCCAGAAGGGTCTACTATGCCACCGGTGGGTCTGGTCTACCCAGAGTCAGAAAATTCTGGATTAAAAAATGGGCAGGAAAGGACAGTGGCCCAGGGTCAGCGGGAGCCCAAGATGGCAATCATTCAATGAACACAACAAACGTAGCACTCATTTCTCATTTAAAAGAACACTTTACCTCTTTAGGGCAACCCCACACACTGCAAGCTCTGAAGAAGCCTCTCACAGGGCAACAAATGAAGAATGCACAAGAGAAAGTCATAAAACAACCCAAAATAGAAAAGAAGTATACCAAAGTCACTTGTTGAAACCATACCTTACTCTTTATGCAAACTAAATACAATTCACAGACTAAACCAATATGTCTTGGTTAGTTTAGATACGAATCTACCGAGCAAAGACATTTACTCTGGGTCAAGAAATAAATCCTCCAATACATAATGAATAGATAATTTGCAAAGGTCAAAAATAAGTCAGTTATGCTGTAATTTGGCTCACTAAAAGTAGTCATCTTTATTACAAATTAAGAGTGATATTTTTACCACCAAGAGCAAATACACCACTAACAGATGACAACTGGAACAAGAAACCTGCTTATTTATAAATACAATTCAGGGTAAGGGCAACTTGTCCCTTCTATACACACATAGGCACAAGCATGCACTTCTTAGTCATCCATCTCTCATAATTAGGTCTAGCATCTTCTTCACTAAGCTTGTTCTTTCTATAATTCAGATCATATTGAGTTTAGCAGGAGCTAGCCCACCAAGTTCCTTGCCCCTGATATACCCTAAATTAGCTAAAACTTAAAATTTTCTACTGTCAGTGACTGGCTTTAGAGATCATAAAACTGGACTAGGCCCTGGGGCCAGCCACTCTTATGTTTACTTTATAAATTTCTAACTTCTGAAGATGCAATCTTGCCAACAGAGGTGAAAGCTTCTGTAAGTAAAATGAGATCAGTTTAGCATCTTCTGTTTTATTGGAACCCGATGCCTCAAGCCTTAGAAATACCTTAAGAACTAACCAGACGGTATTGGACAACTAAGGTTTTCTGAATCAACTAAACATTCTCCAGGCAACATTAAAAGAAAGGGGAACCTGAATTTTTCACTGAAGGAAAATTGCAATTTAATTCAATCCGAGGATAGGGTGTCATTCCCTCTCCTCCCTCCTTTCATGTGAACATTCTTCAGATAATCCTCGATGCCCAAGGGTATCTAATTTATCCACTTTGGGAGACTGAAGAACAAAAGAGTTCTTTAGAACTTGGGTAATAAGGGCACTCTGGAAGTGGGTTTTCAAAAGCAACTTCCAACTGAGCTCCCTGTGACAACCAGTAACAGCCCATCCAACACTAAGGTGGGAGTACTATGAGTTGACCGCATTCAGACATTCATTACTTATAATTGGGTCTTCCAATTGTTTGCTATGTGACCTTGGGCAAGTCTCTGAACTTCTCTGTGACTCAGTCTCCTCAACTGAAAAATGGGGATACCACATCGGTTCCCCTGCCTCCTCACTACCCTCTCGTAGACTGTGAGCCCCGTGTGGGACAGGAACTGTGTCCAACCTAATTAACGTACATCTACCACAGTGCTTAGAACAGTATTCGAAACATAGTAAGCACTAAACAAATACCATAATATTAAATGCCACAATAATAATAAATATAATTTCCCAACTTGAACCATAAGGTCAGGATGTTTTTGAGGTTTTGCTAGGAATCTTCACCACAAATATGTGCATGTGTCCCATAAGTCCAGCCCACACCTCACCATAGAAGGGGTACGAAAACTGACGGAAGTACAGGAATGTCTTGAAGGCAGGGAACATGTCTAATAATTTCACTGCACTCCCCCAAATGCTTAGTGAAGTGGTCGGGCACCCAGTGCATGCTCAACAAACGGTATTGCTTTGAATGAATTCTGGGGTTGTGCCTTGAGGGGTGGTGGTCCAAAGAACCACAGAGGGTACCTTGTGTGGTAGACAGGCTAATAATAGTAATAATAATAATAATAACTGTGGAATGTTAAGCGCTTACTATATGCCGACTTACTGTACTAAGCACTGGCATTGATACAAGACATTCGGGTTAGACACAGTCTCTACCCTAGCAGGAATTCTGAAAATAGTGAGCTAAAGTATCTGGCAAAGACCACAGTGGCTACTCGGGCAGCTATCCTGGCAACCGCCTGTTGGCCAATAACGGTATTAATAATAATTATGGTATTTGTTAAGCGCTTACTATGTACCGAGCACTGTTTTAAATACAAGGTAATCAAGTTGTCCCACATGAGGCTCACAGTCTTAAACCCCATTTTACAGATGAGGTAACAGGCACAGAGAAATTAAGTGACTTGCCCAAAGTCACACAGCTGACAAGTGGCAGAGCCAGGATTAAAACTTATGACCTCTGACACCGAAGCCTGGGATCTTTCCATTAAGCCACGCTGCTTCCCCTAAATGCCAGTGACATTATGGGGCACAGGCTTGATGGTTCGGTCACTTGGATATAAATATGTTTCATATCCCAAATTCTGGCACGCATGCCACAATGTGAAGCACCCCTACTCAGCTATTCTTTTGTTGCGCCCACTCCCTCATCACAAACATGACTTGCAGGGCTGAGAGTGTGCATGACACTGCACAAACCACTAGCAGTAGCACCTGTTCCCTTCATGCACGTTCTCAGTTCTTAAGTTTGCATGTCTTTACCTAGGCTTATCCATCAAATAACAATAATAGTGATAATAATAATGATGATGGGCAATAATAATAATAATAACCATAATGATAAAAACCACCATGACTACTGCGGTGGTGTTTGTTAAGTGCCTACTATGTGCCAAGCACTGTAATAAGCGCTAGGGTAGACAGAAAATATTCAGGTTGGGCACAGACCCTGTCCCACATGGGGCTCACAGTCTACGGGAGGGGAAATAAATAATGAGTCCCTTTTCACAGATGAGGAAGCTGAAACACAGAGAAGTTAAATGACTTGCCCAAGGTTACAAGGCCAGAGGCAGGATTAGAACCCAGGTCCTCTGACTCAAAGGCCCGTGTTCTTACCACTAAGCCACACTGATGGGAGCCTCCATTGCATGTGTATGTTCTCCTTATGACACAAACATCGTCATGGCAGTTGCATGATTGAGAATGTAACTCCTGGAGGTCAGGAATCCTGCCTAATTAGCTTCTGGAGCAGCTAGACCTACTAGGACATGTAAGATGATGGTGATTTGAGAATATAATTGAAATGATTGTTAATCCTCATTTTTAACAGTGAATTGCCAGCTTCTTTCAAGCTTAACACTGTAGGGACAAAAACAAAAACACCCCAGTCATTGTAGCTTACTCCCTTAGGAACTTAATAAAAACAGTGTCTTCATACGGTAATCGAAGCGTTATTCTTCCTTCGGCTTCACCACTGGGAGATTGGTAGGCAATTTAAAAAATAATTAAGAATGTTTAGTAAAAAGTGAAGTGTATCTATTAATACAGACAGAAAAAATGAACAAGTAGCAGTCATCTCAGTGGTTAGCGGTGCTCTGCCCCTCAGTCTTACTGTCCAATGAAAAGCGTGCTACTCATTAGGGAATTGGAAATCGAAGTCAAACAACCCGTTTTACAACTGGCTGCTTCCATGAATTCATGAGAATTGACTTCAATTTAGTAGCAGTTAAGTCTCAGGACCACAGATATTTGACTCCAGCATGTAGAAGCATTGTAGTGTAAGCACCTGGTGGACAGAGGGCATGTCTGAGAAGCAGCGTGGCTCACTGGAAAGAGCACGGGCTTTGGAGTCAGAGGTCATGGGTTCAAATCCTGGCTCCGTCAATTGTCAGCTGTGTGACATTGGGCAAGTCACTTAACTTCAGTGGGCCTCAGTTACCTCATCTGTAAAATGGGGATTAAGACTGTAAACCCCCTGTGGGACAACCTGATCACATGTAATCTCCCCAGCGCTTAGAACAGTGCTTTGCACATAGTAAGCACTTAATAAATGCTATTATTATTATTATGTCTAAAAACTCTACTGAACACTTCGAGCCCTTGGTTGAGGGCTCTGCCCCAGGAAGGCAAGCTGATACTATTCACTGATCTAGTTGAATTTTGTTCAGAGTCCCCAGTGAGGATGCAGTTCAAGAGCTGCCAACAAAGACCTGTTGCCACCTCCTGTCTGCTCATTTGATGTTTCATGGCTTAATGGTAGCAGCCCGTTTCGGTGAAGGTGAAAAGTCCCAGTGTGCCAAGGTGTGCCAACTGGATAGAGCACAGGCCTGGGAATCAGAAGGATCTAGGTTTTACTCCTGGCTCTACCACTTGTCTGCTGTGTGACCTTGGGCAAATCACATGACCATGTCTCCGTTACCTCATCTATAAAATGGGGATTAAGACCGTGAGCTCCATTTGGGACAGGAAGTGTGTCCAACCTGATTTGTTTCCCCAGTGCTTGGTAAGTGCTTAACAAATACCACATATTATTACTATTATTATTATTATGGGGAAGCTACAAAGGTCCATGCACTTGATCACAAAATACTGGACGGCTTACATACCCCATTTCTGTTTGGTTTACAGAATAGTGAGGGTGCCGATTTTCATTTTTACAGACTGATGGACTTCTCCTTTCCCAGATTTGAATATTCAGAATTTCACAGCGGAGTCTCTAGGGATGGGGAGTCGGGGGAAGGGATGTGGGGGGAATGGGAGTGGAGTCTATGGACTGAATACCATCGTAGCCTGAAGAAGTTAACTTGCCACCTGTCTTAGTGGGTAATTTTCAAATAAAGTAACTGCTCATGCCTATTTTCACAACTGAAATGTTATTTGACAGACCTGTCAGGCAGATTCCTTCTCAGAGTAATTTCCTCAAGTTCTTAGTAAAGTGAGAATAAAGAATGAAGAGAAAAATTGAAATGTCAAGCTCTGCTAACTTGGGCCTTAAAAAAAATTCCAAATCATGGAAGAAATTCCATATAATTTTTTTCAAGAGAAAAATTGTCTGAATACTTACTACTTTTTTTGCACAGGACTTTGATTTTTTCCAAAATGCTTTCAAATCAATTACCTCATTTTACCCTCCCAACAGCCACGCACAGGTTGACTTGTGGTAGATAAAAGCTAATCCATTCGCTCATTCAATTACATTTACTGAGCACTTACTGTGTGCAGAGCACTGTAGTAAGTGCTTGGGAGAGTACTATATAATAATAAACAGACACATTCCCTGCCCACAATGGGAAGACAGACATTAATATAAATATATTACAGATATGTACAAAAGTGTTGTGGGGCTGAGATGGGGTGATGAATAGAGAGCAAGTCAGGGCAACGCAGAAGGGATGGATGACGAGGAAAGCGGGGCTTAGTCAGGAAAGGCCTCTAGGAGGAGATGTGCCTTCAAAAAGGCTTTGAAGGTGGGGAGAATAATTTGAGTTGGATGGTCTCTGATGGGCTCACAATCTATGAGAGAGAAAACAATTTTTTTCCCATTTTACTGTTGGGGAACCTGAGGCTCAGAAAGGTTGACTTGCCACGGTTACAAAGCAGCCAGAGGAAGAGCCAGGACTTGAACCCAGATCTCCTGAGTCCCAGCCCCATGCTCTTCCCCACTAGACTGCATCACCTCCACCAAACTTTAGGATGTTGACGGATGGAGAATGGAAGGTAGGCAACCCTGAGGCCAGGCATACCTCCACCAGTCTCTTTTTTTCTTTTGTGTACGTACACACACACACACACACACACACACACACACACACACACACACACACACACGGTATTTAAGCGCTTATTATGTGCCAGGCACTGTTCTAAGTGCCCTTTGACATGGCACCAGATAAAACCCTGCACAGATCAAAACGTCTTCAGGCCAATGGGGACTTCCAGACATTCATGGCAACCCCACATACCACAATTCTTTCATTCAATCATATTTATTGAGTATTTACTGTGTGCAGAGCACTGTACTGCATGCTTAGGAGGGTACACTCTAAGTGTTAAGACTCCTGGACAGGCTTTGCCTGCCCTGCCCTGCCCAGCCAGACAGCCAAACACCTGGGTTTCTCAGTCCTGGCCCCAGTTATAATTCGATATTCACCACCTTTGAGCCCTAACCCTACTCCTGAAGATGGTATCAGGAAATGCAAATGTCACTTCTGCAAAGAATGACTGTCAATCAGCCAAAGCAACATAAGCCTAGTACTTGAAACTTTTTAAAACCAAAAGCAGGCTAACCACTGTCAAGTCAGGTTTACTTCTCCGGCTAGGTAAATGAACAGTTGAAATCCTGCCATCATCAGGATACTTCATCATGCTAAGGTCATGAATCTCTGAAATTAGTTTTCAAAATCTGCATTTACTTTCAAAGAATGCAGTATTAAGATGGACTAAACCTGAACAAACTTGAGGGTGAAGTCTGGGTTCAGGTATTCTAGTTACTGGACTGACTTCCAAAGCCAAGCTCGAAAGATTTCTCTTAGGAATTATCTCACACAGTGTTATCCCTCAATATGCACGGATTCTCTCTGCAGAATGTCCCCTTAAAGACGCTTATGAATTGGGGGACAAAGCAAATTGTTGATGCTGAGGTGGGAGCTGCAGTGGCCCATTCCATTGCTTCCCCTAGAGGATAGGGTTGAGGGGGGAAAGAGTGAGGTACTTCCGGGGTGGAGTGAGATCCCATGACAACATTCCTTAAGGGGGTGGGGGGGCAAGGACTATAGCTGTTTACGGTAATGGATTAAATTAGTTTAGGATGTAAGTAGCTGGAAAGACTTCAATCAATCAATCAAATTTATTGAGCATTTACTGGATGCAGAGTGCGTATTATCATCATTATCAATCGTATTTATTGAGCGCTTACTGTGTGCAGAGCACTGTACTAAGCACTTGGGAAGTACAAGTTGGCAACATATAGAGACAGTCCCTACCCAACAGTGGGCTCACAGTCTAGAAGGGGGAGACAGAAAACAAAACCAAGCATACTAACAAAATAAAATAAATAGAATAGATATGTACAAGGAAAATAAATAAATAGAATAATAAATATGTACAAACATATATACATATATACAGGTGCGGTGGGGAAGGGAAGGAGGTAAGATGGGGGGATGGAGAGGGGGGCGAGGGGGAGAGGAAGGAAGGGGCTCAGTCTGGGAAGGCCTCCTGGAGGAGGTGAGCTCTCAGTAGGGCCTTGAAGGGAGGAAGAGAGCTAGCTTGGCGGATGGGCAGAGGGAGGGCGTTCCAGGCCCGGAGGATGACGTGGGCCGGGGGTCGATGGCGGGACAGGCGAGAACGAGGTATGGTGAGGAGATTAGCAGCAGAGGGTGCGGGCTGGGCTGGAGAAGGAGAGAAGGGAGGTGAGGTAGGAGGGGGCGAGGTGATGGAGAGCCTTGAAGCCCAGGGTGAGGAGTTTCTGCCTGATGCGCAGATTGATTGGTAGCCACTGGAGATTTTTGAGGAGGGGAGTAATATGCCCAGAGCGTTTCTGGACAAAGATAATCTGGGCTGGAGAAGGAGAGAAGGGAGGTGAGGTAGGAGGGGGCGAGGTGATGGAGAGCCTTGAAGCCCAGGGTGAGGAGTTTCTGCCTGATGCGCAGATTGATTGGTAGCCACTGGAGATTTTTGAGGAGGGGAGTAATATGCCCAGAGCGTTTCTGGACAAAGATAATCTGGGCAGCAGCATGAAGTATGGATTGAAGTGGGGAGAGACACGAGGATGGGAGATCAGAGAGAAGGCTGATGCAGTAGTCCAGACGGGATAGGATGAGAGCTTGAACAAGCACGGTAGCAGTATGGATGGAGAGGAAAGGGCGGATCTTGGCAATGTTGCGGAGCTGAGACCGGCAGGTTTTGGTGATGGCTTGGATGTGAGGGGTGAATGAGAGAGCGGAGTCGAGGATGACACCAAGGTTGTGGGCTTGTGAGACGGTAAGGATGGTAGTGCCGTCAACAGAGATGGGAAAGTGTATTATGTGTTGGGGAGAGTACAATACAGCAGAGTTGGTAGGTACAAGCCCAGCCCACAGTGAGCTTAGAGTCTATAGAGGGAGACTGACATTAAAACAAATTACGGATAACAGAAAGTAGAGTGTAATTCCCAGGCCAGTGTGAGGAGTTGTGTGACCGAGTGATGGCATTTGTTAAGTGCTTACTTTGTGCCAAGCACTAGTGGAAAAGAGCACGGTCCTGGGAGTCAGAGGACCTGGGTTCTAATCCCAGCTCAGCTGCCGGCCTGCTGTGTGACCTTGGGCAAGTCACTTTTCACCACCAACCTCTTGCCAAAGTGCTGCCTCTGGCCTGAAATGACCTCCCTCTTCATAGCTGACAGATGATCACTCTCCCCACCTTCAAAGCCTTATTAAATGCACATCTCCTCCAAGAGGCCTTCCCAGACCTAAGCCCTCTTTTCCTCTTCTCCCACTCCCTTCTGTGTTGCCCTTGCACTTGGATCTTCATCCTTTACTCACCCTCAGCTCAACCCTAACAAATTTATTATTAATAACAATAATGATAATAATAGACCGAAGCACTCATTTCTTCAAATTCTACAACGTACAAAAACTTTTAGTTGGAATGCAAGCCCTGTTATCTTACTTGACTGTGCTTTCACAGGGCTGGCAAGAACACTTGTTCCCAAAGTATTTTCTCCAATTGCATGACATGTGTGACAGACACCTTACCTTGGCAACTATTCTGTTCTTTTCATAAAGATAAAGAAAGTTCAATTACTTGGAGGAGGTTAAAATGGTCTCCTCCATTGGGTGCATTTTAACTTACATTACAAAAAGCAACCTTTGGAGTATAATGTTATAATGTACACAATAGAGTATTAACCTTACAAGCTTCACCTTGCAGCTTTGGAGAATATTTGTAGCCCTAAAAAAGCACTCCAAAAGAACTAAAGAAAAAACCCAACTGCATTAAACCCTAGGTAATAATAATAATGGTATTTGTTAAGCGCTTGCTATGTGCAAAGCACTGTTCTTAGTACCTTCATGAAGATCTCGTTCTGACTGCCACCACTGCATTTGGGTGAGCACCCTTTGGGGTAGATACAAGATAATCAGGTTGGACACAGTCCCTGTCCCACAGAGGGCTTATACTCTAAATCACCATTTTACAGATGAGGTAAGGGAGGCACAGAGAAGTTAAGTGACTTGCCCAGGGTCACACAGCAGATGTGGCAGAGTCAGGATTAAAACCCACATCCTCTGACTCCCAGGCCTGTGTTCTTTCCACTAGGTAAGGCTGCATATTCTTTCCCAGTGCTTAGTACATTGCTCTACACACAGTAAGCATTTACTACTACTACTACTACTACTACTACTACTACTACTCACCATAAATCAAACATAATTTATTTTTTCAATTACTTAAGTATTTGAAAGTTTCCGGGTAATGTTGACGAAAAATACATTACCCTGCAAAATGTGGCATATGAGAATTCTTCTTTGTTCATCTCAAAAAACTGCATTGCCTTCAGCCACCAGAGTGCATTCATGTGCAAATTCAAAACATAAAATGAATCACTAAACTTCCAAGCTCATGAAAAAGACAAATGAAAACTTACTGAAAATAAATATGTTCACCTAAAAAAGCATGAGAGTTGTCTCCTCTTGCAAAAATTGGAAAGAACCACTTCTTGCAAAAATTGGAAAGAACCACTATTTCCTCTCTTTCTGGTCAATCTGAGGATTGAAGGAAGGTATTAAGAGAACCATAAAAATGAAGAGCCACTGGTCTGCTGTCTGACCTTGGGCAAGTCACATCCCTTCTCTGTGCCTCAGTTAATTCATTTCTAAAATGGGAATGAGGACTATAAACCCATATGGGACAGAGACTGTGTCCAACCTGATTTGCTTGTATCTATCCTAGCATTTAGTACAGCGCCTGGCACACAGCAAGCACATAACAGATACCAAGGGAAAAAAAAAATGAGCGTAAAGGGGAGTGGCTCAGAATCGAGACTGGACACAATGCCATGTGTCAAAAATGGCAAGTTGTTGTCCTGTGATCATATGAGATACTTATTCTAATCTAATTTGAATCATCAAAAAAGAGAGGCACAAAGTTTAATCTCATTCAATATAAGGCCATTCAGAAGACGCTAATTATTCAATATAAAATACGACAGCTGAGTGTGCTTCCCATTATAAAAGCCTTCAATGGCATTCAGAGTCTATAAAGTTTCAGAACACTGAGACCTTCTCTTAAAATTCAGGCTGAAAGGCCAGGGTAAGAAGGGGTTTCCCAACTTTCATTTCCATGTAATCCCTTCCACACTCATTTGGTTCTGTTTAATTTGTATTTACCCAGGTCCGTGGAACATGGCCTTCCCCTCTAGACAGTAAGCTCCTTTTTGGCAAGGATTACATCTATCACCTCTGTTGCACTGTCCTCTCCCAGTAATACAGTGTTTTGTACATAGTAAACACTCAATAAATACCACTGAATAATAGTAAGCACCTAAGAGTGCGGTGGCAGCATGATTTCAGGCTCAGTCAATCATATTTACTGAGCGCTGACTGTGTGCACAGCACTGTACTAAGTGCTTGGGAGAGTACAATATAACTACAGAATGGACATTCCCTGCCCACAGTGACCTTACAGGCTAGACGGGGGAGACAGACATTAATATCAAGAAATAAATTACAGATATGTACATAAGTGCTGTGGGGCTTGGGGGAGAACAAAAGGAGCAAGTCAGGGTGATGCAGAAGAGAATGGAAGAAAAGGAAGAGAGGGCTTAATCAGGGAAGGGCTCTTGAAGAAGATGTGCCTTCAATAAGGCTTTGAAGCGGGGGTGAGTAATTGTCTGTAGATATGAGGAAGGAAGACATTCCAGGCCAGGGTGTGAGTGAGAGGTTGACGGTGAGATAGACTAACTGGAGGTACAGTGAGAAGGTTAACATTAGAGGAGCGAAGTGTGCGGACCGAACTACAAGTCTTCAGAGCTGGAGTGCTGTCCAAGCTTCTCCAGAGCTGGGGGACTTGGGACTCCCCAAAGACTCCACATCAGCCTCCTTGGGCAGCTCACGGGCTAAATGCCATACCAAATGGCAGGGCAGGACCACAAACAACCACTTACTAGGACAAAGCCCACTGGTCTCCTAGCAGCCAAGTTAGGCTCACCTCGGCTCATCTGCGCTGGGTAGGACGAGTCAATAGGTGACGGCGGGACAACCCAACAGTGGCTCTATGATGAGTTTAGAAAAGTGCTCAGCACACAGCAAGCACTTTACAAGTACCATAATGATTTTCATTATTATTGTAAGCACAAACTGGGAAACCAAAAGCAAGGATGACAAGGAAAAATTTTAAGGATTCAGTAAAGCAAAGGATCAGGCCATGCGATGTCCGGGCTGGGAGTTGTTTGGTATAGACAGACCAACATGGTGCATTACAATTAATAATAATAATAATAAGCATTTTCTATGTGTCAAGCACCGTTTTAAGCACTAGAGCAGATACAATTTAATCAGGGTGGACACAGTCCCTGTCCCATATGGGGCCCACAGTCTAAGCAGAAGGGACAACAGGTATTCAATCCTCATTTTATAGCAAGCTGTGGGTTTTTTTTGAGCTGAAGTGTCACAGAACCATGAGATGAAGAAGCCAAAGCAAACAGAGCACCGAGAAAAAAAATTAAAAAGCCGAGCAAGAACAACACTTCAGGTTGATAGTTTTGACTCAGATTCCTAGTTTTAGGTGCCATTTTTTTCTAATTAAGATGCACTTGTTTCCCAAATCTCAGTAACTAAACTTGCAGTAAGCTACTTAGTAATTTGTACTTGGATTTGCACCCATATTCACCCCTCCCTTGGCCCCACAGCATTTATGTATGTACCTATTATTCATTTATATTAATACCCGCCTCTCCCTCTAGATTGAAAGCTCTTTGTGGGCAGTTAGCAAGTCTACCAACTCTGTTATACGGAACTCTCTCAAGAGCTTAGTACAGTGCTCTGCACACAGTAAGCACTTGATACAATTGATTGTTCATTAAGTGAGTATAATGCCATCATCTATTTTTAAAATGATCTGAGCTTCTGAATCCCTGATTTTAGTGCTGCCTGTGGATCACCTGAACCCGTCACTTCCAGAGAAATCATTTACAAATGAAAACTATCTCAGAATAATCATTACTCTTTGAGTCTCTTACAAACCTCTTTGGTCTCATATTTACATAAACTATCATCTCTGTTTCTTCTAAGGCTGTCAGTAGGCGATGTAAATTGCTTAGGCTAATCTTTTTCGTTTCACTGAGGAAGATGACTTTTTTTGAATTTACAAGTTAATGGCAAAAACAGATGATGCCTAATGCATATATGGGTCCTATTACCCCAGTTGTTTTAAATAATAAGTGCATCTGTCTAGCAGAAATGTGATCTGGTTTTTGTTACATCTTCCCATATGTCCGCTAATCAGCCAACTAAAGCACCTATTACTTTGCTCCACAATTTTACTCAAGTTCATTAACTAGTTGATATATCTTTCTCAGGTGTCTGCTTAAGGCTACTAGCCCATCTGTCCCATGGCACTTGCCAAGGCCCATAGGTTCAAATGAATATGCTGCGGTAGAACACAGCAGTTATTTTGAAGCTGTTTCCTAACTTTCTGATTTCAAATACCCCTTCATTCTCTGCACAATTTCCCTCACTTTGTATTAACATAATTCTTTTGCTATTCAGATGTTCTTTTTTAGGTTCACTCGATTACTTACCTGAAGGTAAGCACCTTCCCAAACTCCCTGGCTCTGTTGCCTCTCCCTCAGTAAATTAATTTAGTGTCTGTCTCCCCTGCTAGGCTGTCAACTCTTCGAGGGCAGGAGTCGTATCTACTCACTCTCTCAAGTGCTTAGCACAATGCTCTACAAGAAGTAAGTGCTCCATCCCGATTGATTGATTTATCATTTCTAATATATGAAAAAGACCCACACCTTTTATAGCCATGGCTTCTCCGGTGTTTCTGCTCATCCTCATTTTCTAAGCTGCTGTTCCTAAACTGAAATTAAAGATTCTGTCACCTATAAAGAAATCAGTTTCCTCTACTTCCACACTTTTTGGTGCCCTGAGCAAATCTAAACATACCATTTCACATCTTATCATTACTCATTTCCATTTTTCCTAAAGGTGACTTGCTTAAAATTTTACAGTGCTTTTTTCATTCATTCATTCAACTGTACTTATTGAGAGCTTATTGTATGCAGAGCACTGTACTAAGCAATTGGGAGAATACAACAACAGACACATTCTCTGCCCACAATGAGCTTTCCAGTTTCTTCTCCCCATTCCGAACCAATGCTTCCTTTCTTGTAAGATGTCTGAGAAGAGGGTTCATAAAATTGCTCCTTCCCAACCCAATGAAATACAATACCAGTTTCATTATCAATATTTACTGAAATAACAAGGTACACGGCAGTTGTATAATTGTGATGACTCAGTCTCCACCCTCAAGAAGACTACACTTTATTTCTTGATCGAATTTACTTTATTGCATTTACATGATTATAAAACTCCTTCAGGCTGAAGTAGGGTTAGTTACAGGCCAATTTTTTTAGGGGGCATCTAGGGGAGGATTGAACTGGATCTGGTCCCCCTACTCAGCTCAAGTGGCACTGAAATGTAGAGATCAAGCCTGCCTTAATTCACCCAGTCAGTCAACAGTATTTCTTGAGCACATACTGGGTGCAGAGCACTGTACTATGCACTTGGGAGAGTACAAAACAGACACATCCCCGCCTACAACAAGTTTATTTCTGGCTTATAAAGGGTCCATGTAAGGGCTAATTCCTAATGAGGCCAATCAATCTACTCCATCTCCCTTTCTGTGTCGCCCTTACATTTGGATTTCTACTTTTTATTCACCCCACCCTGGGCTCTACAACACCTATGTATATATTTGTAATTTATTTTAAGGTCTGCTGCCCCCTCTAGAATGTAAGATCATTGTAGGCAGGGATCGTGCCTACCAACTCTGTTGTGCTATTCTCTTCCAAGCGCTTAGTACAATGCTCGGTACACATTAAGCGCACAATGAATACCATCAAGCTCAATAAACTAAGAGCTTCAAAGCATACAGCAAAAGAAAGACAAGAGCTTTTCCCTCAAGCTGCTTACAATTTAATAGGGCAACATTTTCAACCCTTTCACTCCACCAAGATCCCCGATCATTTCCTTAAAGCCCAATCCAATGGCCTCCACTTTGTCTTTGCTCCCCTTGACCTCTCAGCTACTTGTACATCATGGCCCACCCCCTTCTCCTTCAAACAGCTTCAGGCCTCAATTTAGCTAGCACAATATTAGCCTGGTTCTCTGGCTGCTCCTCTTCAGTTTCACTCACTGGCTTCTCCTCTGCCAAACTCTTGGCTCTGTTTTAGGCATCCCACTCTCCTCTCTGTTCACTCACTCTCCAGGGGAGCTCATCCAGTCACATGGATTCAGCTACCGCTTCTACAAATCCACCTCTCCAGTCCCGACGTCACACAAAACCTATGATTCTGCATTTCTTCTTGTCTCCAGGACATATTCGCCTGGGTTTCTTACCAGCATCTCAAACTGAACATGTCCGTAACTGAAAACCATTCACCTTCCCTCCTGGCCTCACTCCTCCTCCTGATATTCCCATTTCTGTCTCTAACCCAGGCAACTACCAGTTTGATTATAGTTAGCCTCTGCTCATTCATTCATTCAATCGTATTTGAGTGCTTACTGTGTGCAGAGCACTGTACTTAGTGCTTGGGAAGTACAAGTTGGAAACATATAGAGACGGTCCCTACCCAACAATGGGCTCCTACTCTCCCACTCAACCGACTGCTAAATCAGGCCTGTTCTACCCACGCATCTCTACCGTCCATCCATTCCTCTCCACCCAGACTGCCATCATTCTTTTATACCCTTCCTTGGCAATTGCAACATGAAGCAGTGCAGCCCAGTGGATAGAACCTTGGAGTCATAAGGACCTGAGTTCTAGTCCTAGCTCTGCCATTTGTCAGCTGTGTGACCTTGGAGCAGTCACTTCACTTCTCTGGGCCTCAGTTTCCCTCATCTGTAAAATAAGGATGAGAAGCAGTGTGGCTCAGTGGAAAGAGCATGGGTTTGGGAGTCAGGTCATGGGTTCAAATCCTGGCTCTGCCGCTTGTCAGCTGTGTGACTCTGGGCAAGTCACTTAACTTCTCTGTGCCTCAGTTACCTCATCTGTAAAATGGGGTTTAAGATTGTGAGTCCCACAATGGGACAACCTGATCACCTTGTATCCTCCCCAGCGCTTAGAACAGTACTTTGTGCATAGTAAGCACAAAGTAACAAATACCAAAATTACTATTATTATTGTGAGCCCCATGTGGGACAGGGACTGTGTCCAACACAATTACCTTGTATCTTGCCCATTGCTTAATACAGTGCCTGGCACATAGTAAGTGCTTAACAAATACCATTAAAAAATAAATAAATCTCTACCCCCTTCCTGTTGTGCAGTCAAGTTCAGGCCATGGCCTGGGAGGGGCCGGGGTGGTGGGGGGTGCTCCTGTTTCTGTGTCATTCGGGGACCTTCACAGGCATAAACAGACAAAGAAGGAAAAGTAGCAAAACCTGCAAGGTAAACTTAGCACATAAACACAGACAGGCCCCAGTTACAGAGACACAAAGGTGATGTAACACGCCCACACACTGAAAGAAAGCCAAGGGAAAAACAAGACTGAGAGGTCCACAGTCCTGGCAGTCCCAAGGACAGCCGCAGAAGTAATAGACTACCAGTCATTGGTTTCAGGAAACAGCATGGCCTCACTGAAAGAGCACAGGCCTGGGAATCAGAGGACCTGGGTTCCAATTCTGGCTCCGCCACCTGTCTGCTTTGCGACCTTGGGCAAGTCACTTCACTTTTCTGTTACCTCACCTGTAAAATGGGAATCAATGCTGTGAGCCCCATGTTGAAAGGGTCAGAGGCCAACCTGATTAGATTGTATCTACCCCAGTGCTTAATACAGTGCCTGGCACAATAGTAAACACTCAACAAATAAGGTCAAAAAAAGTCACAAAGATAGGTTATGTCCTTAAATATATAGATAGGGTAGGGATCATCTCTGTATGTTGTCAACTTATACTTGCCAAGTGCTTAGTACAGTACTCTGCACACAGTAAGCACTCAATAAATACAATTGAATGAATATATATATATATATATATGTATATATATGTATATATATATACATATATATGTATATATATGTATATGTATATATATAAATATATATGTAAATATATATATATTTACACACATGTATTTCACATTCCCCCTCCTAATTCCTGTTCATTCAATGACTCATAAAAACCAGCTTCAGCTCCACATAGCATGGTGTATTCCAAGAACTCAGATTTCATGGTTTGACCACAGTCAGCTCAGGGCATGTTTGCACCCTATGCAAAAGGCAGTAGCAAAAAAAGCAGATGAGGAGGGCTGAACCAGGGAGCCAAAAGAGGACCACAGTGGACAGAAGATGGGTGCCCCTTAGCCACAGAGCCCTAGGCAACGGCCATACTTGCCCACCAGGAAGAGCGTGCACTCCTTGTTGGCAACTAGCAACCTCGGTGGAAGGAGAGGGGGTGACAGGAGAGTAGCCACAACTTGGCCTGCTCGTCAGGCCCACAGTTCATACTGCCTACTTATTTACATGACTCAGGGAATGTGTCTGTTATATTGTTATATGGTACTCTCCCAAGCACTCGGTACCGTGCTCTGCACACAGTAAGCACTCAGCAAATACTCAATAAAGACTGGCTGATTGACCAAAGTATGAGAGACTGGTTGCCGCTCAGCCCGTGGGAGTGAACAAAGAGTGTCTCTCTGGAACTGCAAGCACATCCGATTCCTGGTGAGAGAGTACCTTAGGGTAAGCTTCAATCCAGTCAATCCACTGTATTTAGTGAGTGCTTACTGTGAGCAGAGAACTGTAGTAAGTGCTCGGTAGAGTTGGTAGACACGTTGGTATCCCACAGCGAGCTTAGAGTGTAGATGGGGGGACGGACCTTAATATAAATCAATTATATTACAGATGTGTACATAAGGGCTATGGAGCTGAGGAAGGAGTGAATAAAGGATGCATGTCCTAGGGCAAGGGCGAAGCTTTAAATGACTACTATGAGCATCTAAATGTAGGCTAAAAATGTAATTTCATTTGCCACCTGACAGAGAGTCAAAGGAGTTGTATTGCTCAGGTGATTATCAACACTGTTTTAGAAAAATCAATGCCACTTCTAATGTTTCTCAGAAACTCTTAACTGTCTTTCCCGAATGCACAGACATTGATTTCAAGTCACAGTCTTACTTCAATTGTACGTAAAGGGCCACATATGGCACTTTATGGACATTTGATCATTTAACACTAGAATTTTGAATGAACTAGCTGGCACATTTCAAGTTTACAGACTTTTTTTAGTGGTGTCTCTCCACACCACACTTCCCAAATCAGCAGCTGAGCACATTCCCTGTCTATCAGATGCACCATTCTCCCTTTTAAAAGAGACTGTGTTATTCAGTCCTATTTCCCTATTTTAGTGATGCCGCAGCCTTTGAACTTGGCATTTGGAGGAGGAAGACCAACAAATACGGTGAGAATTAAATTCTCGTCAATAAATGAAATGTCCCATTTTAGATGACTACTAACCTTTTTTTAACATGGAAAGATAACACTGAATGAACTTTATGAAAACACAAAGAAAAGAGAAAATGGCAGGGCTAATCATTTATTTTGTAACAAGGAACAACAACCAAAGCTCCCTTCCTTTCAGAAATGGTGCAAGGATATAGGAGAGATTATATGTGGAAAGCCCATGAAACTCTCCTGCAAGAAAGGCCCTATATAAATGTCAGGAATACTTGTTATTTAATCTCCTCATCCAGCATTATTTTTAAAAAAGGTAGTCAACCAAGGGTAGGTGGCTGGGGAAATTCATGTTCAACTGGAAAATCAGCCCAGAGTTCGGAAACCGAAACAAAACAACATCCCCAAGTTAGGGGACACAAAGGATTCTCTGTAAGAAGTTGTTCTTCCAGACTAGTGTTTGTCTTGGGACAAGATCAAAACAATAACTAATAAAATACAAACATTACTGGGCCTAGATGGGCATGTTCACACATACACACACACTTATGTCAGGAGGGGATCAACAATGGAAGTACATAGAAGCAGAAGCACTGAGGCCTAGTGGAAAGAGCTTGGGCCTGGGGTCAGAGGATCTGGGTTTTATTCCCAACTCTGCCACATGACTGCTGTGTGACCTTAAGCAAGTCACTTCACCCCTCTGTTTCCTCATCTGTAAAATGGGAATTCATTACCTGTTCTCTCCCCTACTTACACAGTGAGTCCCATGTGGGACCAGATTATCTTGTATCTACACTGCTTGGCACACAGTAAGCACTTAAATAGTATTATTATAATTAAGTCATTGCTTCAAAATCAGTCAACTTTGAAATCCTGAGAAACAACAGTAGGACGTGGATGATGTGACTGAAAGTTATGCCAGTGACTCTACTTCACTCTATACAGTTCAAAAATGCTATTTGTTAAGCACTTACTACATGCTAGGCATTGTTCTAAGCACTGGGGTAGATGCAAGATTATCAGGTTAGACCCAATCCATGTCCCACATGGGGCTCACAGCCTTAATCTCCATTTTACAGATGAGGTAACGAGGCTCAGAGAAGTGAAGTGACTTGCCCAAGGTCAAACAGCAGACAAGAGGTAGAACCAGGATTAAAACCCAGGTCCTTTTGACTACTAGGCCCATGCTCTATCCACTAGACCACACTGCTCCTCTTCAGAATTCAGATGATTTTGATCTAGACCTCTCCCATTGTGAAATGCCCAGAACGAGCTCCCAAGAAGACCATCTGCTTAATCAATCAATCGATCAATCAGGGGATTGTATCTGGTAGAGAAGGAACAGGAGAAGAGAAACACCCACAAGAATGGTTTACAGTCTCAGTCTTAGGTCTTTTAGGTCACGTCAACAGCGATGAAGCCAGAGAACCCAGATGCTGGGCCTGTTTTAATCTACAAGGCCACAAAAACAAATGCCACTCTAAGCAAGATGCATCACACAGATTGCACCCCAGTGCAAAAATGTCTGATGTCAATTTATGCCCAGGAACAAAAGCTTGTTGCTTATGGCAGGCAGAGTTTGGGTCTGTGCATTCGTATGCAGTCGTGCATATTATGGTAGCATATTACAGAATCCGCATGTCTGAGTCTCTGAACCAACCTATGGTATTTACTGACTGGTGCCATGGGGAGGAGGGGCAGGTATGTGCCCAGCCTCTCTGGGAAGTTCGAGACACAATGCCACCTGGCTGGCATTGGGTAGTGAGTTCTGCCCTGAAATCAGAGCCAAAGCACAAAGCAGGTGGGGATTAATTGAAAGCCTGGGGAAAAGAACCCACAGTGAGGTGCAGAGGTCCATCCGCCAGACTGCAAGCTTGTCATGGGCAGAAAGTATGTCTACCGACTCTGTTACACTGAACTATTCCTTGTACAGTGCTAAGCATTTAGTTCAGTGCTTTGCATATACTAAGCGCTCAATAAATACGACAATGAACTCTCCAGTTAGTAGAGTCCTCCGCACACAGAAAGCGTTCAATAAATGCCACTGATTGATTGACTGATTCAGGTGAAGCAGAGCTGAGTCTAACTGTGCAAATCTCTGCAGGTGGTTGCTGGGTGAGCACGCCAACCATAAAGGCATTCCAAGACCCGGGGATGTGCAGTGCCTTGCAAGAGCATATGTCTGTGTTCAACAGGCCAACCGATGCCAAGCACTGATCTGGGCAGAGCCCAGGGGGGCTGGAATGCCACCTGTGATGCTAGACATTCTGGCCGTGCTGAGTTATACGGTTGTAAAATGAGGAGCTCCTTACTGGGAGGGCTACTGTTCATGATTCACTTGAGCCAATTGAGGTCAAAAATGATGGTTACTGTTCACAAATGATAGTGACTATCTGACACAGGAAGCAGCTCATTTTACAATCTCTAAAAGTAGAACATTTACTCAAGACATCAGATGTGCTGTGCTAAGCACTTAGCACAGTGCTCCGCACATAGTGAGTGGTCAATAAGTACCACTGATAAATAAATTCATGGAAGAATCCTTACAAACACCTGAAAAGTAGAGGGTTTGGGCTTCTTTTTTAAAGGAAGCAAGATTGGGAGAGGAGGGAGGTGGTGCTGAGGAAGGAAGGGAGGCCCCCCCCCCCCCACCAGCCTCAAACACACACACACACACACACACACACACACACACATACATATTCCCTCAAATTCACAAGTCACATCAACCCACATGTATGCTTCTGTTTACTCGTACAGTTAAATACTTACAAAAATCAATCATGGATTGACTCTTTTTATCCTTCTACATTTGCACTGCTTACTGCTCCCACTCTCAGTAAATCAATCCATCAATGGTATTTATGGAGCACTTATCCTGTGCCAAGCACTGTATAGGAAGAACAGGAGAGTCCACGTATCCCAGATGGAAGAGTTCTTGTGTTTTCTGTCAGTTAAAACCCAATTATGCCTTCGGCATTGAAAATTAACAGAGCCCCTGACCAAGTTTCTCCCTCTTGAAACAGGATGTACACTGGAGAGACCCAACTGCTATTGGGTTATTCCAGAGAAGCAGCGTGGCTCAGTGGAAAGAGCCTGGGCTTTGGAGTCAGAGGTCATGGGTTCACATCCCGGCTCAGCCAATTGTTAGCTGTGTGACTTTGGGCGAGTCACTTCACTTCTCTGTGCCTCAGTTACCTCATCTGTCAAATGGGAATTAAGACTGTGAGCCCCCTGTGGGACAACCTGATCACCTTGTAACCTCCCCAGCGCTTAGAACAGTGCTTTGCACACAGTAAGCGCTTAACAAATGCGCTTTGTTTAATAATAATACTATAATTATAGTTTAATAATTTAATAATAATAATAATAATTTAATAATAATATAATTTAATAATAATACTATTATTATTATTATTATTGGGAACAGCCTCTCACTCCTTGCAAAATGAACAGAACCCTCAAACCCCAAATCTTCACCCCAACAGCACATGCAGATTTTCAACCGGTGGGCAGGGAAAGCAAAGTACAAGAAAGGAAGATACGTCTCCACAAATCCCTAAAGAACAAGGATATGTACAGATGTGGCTGGGCTGAATAGCAAAACCCTTTAAGGGCATCTCTTATTCCAAACTGTTTTATGTTCAAGCCAAGACCTTGTCTATAAACATGGACCATGGTGTTTAGGAAAGTGGCACCCAATAACAGTTGAATAATGATATGCTTAACAGTTCAATTTGTCTTGGGAACTCACACAAAACTTCTGAAATCTTTTGGATATCTCACTCAGCCTTTCTTGAGGCCCAGAAAACAAAGTCATCGCTGTCAAATCAGTGTCCGACTCCAAAATGCCATTTTCCCCCCACTCGGCTGATTCAATTTAAAGGAATGTGAGTTTGAAATTGTCCCCAGGCAATGAAAACTCTGATCTTCACTCAAATTCTGCCTGGGAAGTGTCAATATTACTCAAAGCATGGGAAAAAGTCCATCCTCACAACCCTTTGGCTCTTTTCTCCGTAGGTTTTACTTTTCTATTCTTTTGGGAGCTATATGCAGACAAATGAAATCCTACTGCCCACTGTCCTAATTTCATCCCCTGCCACTCTATGTATGTGCGTAAAAAGAGCTAAAGCTGGTTGGCATCTGCCCCACAGGCTTCTGGGAAGCTTCCCTGCTTCCCAAGTGACTCCCTGGCTTCTGAAAAGTTCTCAAACAGTGGGTAGACAAATGGTACCTACCCTCCATGCCCACGGAGGATGCCCGGTCCCGTACAGCACCAGCACCCCACGTGGAAATCCACTGGGCAGGGACGCCACTGCTGGAACCCCCCCACCCCTCCCTACAGTGGAGGGGAGATGGCAGTTGCTGCCAACCACAGAGTTTTCTGGTTGTACTTCCCCGGCGGACACCATGTGTGCTACAGAAATGAGGGCCACAACAGCCACATGACAGTGGCACAGGCCCTTCTTGCTCCTATCTCCCTCCAAGCACACATTTGTACCCATAGATCAACAGTTACCTTCTTCCCATTCACACACACAGGGTCAATCAGTCCATGGGATTTATTGAGGGCTAACTGTGTGCAGAGCACTGTATTAAGCACTTGGGAGAGAACGGTATGACAGAGTTGGTAGACACGTTCCCTACCCACAAGCAGCTTACGGTCTAGAGGTTGGGTTGTGGGGAAGTGAAGGTGATCTAACTGGGGGCAGGGAACTGTCTTCCAGCTCTGTTGCAATGTACTCTCCCAAGCACTTGGTATAGTCCTCTGCACACAGTAAGTGCTCAATAAATACCACTAATGGACTACAACATAATAGAGCTGGAAGACACTCACAGATATACTTAACAGCATCAGAAATCAGGACACAGTACAAGAAGTAAACAGCATGGTCTCTGTCTAGAAAAAAAAAAACCTTTGTCAAGGGCTTCGATCATCTCGAAAATTAGCACTAGATAAATGAAAAGCATAATTATTTCTGACTCTTTGCCTTCTCTGCCACTTTGTGCCTCGAACAGTCTCCCAATTAGGAATGTTAAGCCACTTCTCCAAAACTGGATAGCTCAGCAGATCATAAATTCGGGCATGATTTCCATATCAGCTCATTTGAGCTACTTTCAGCTTCTCAGCAGGCCAGAGGCCATAGAGACACATCTTTCCTGTACAGGTAGGCAGCTTTGAGTCTAGGGAAATATTCCACCTAACCTCGTCTGCTACCACATTGCGACTTCCTCAGATTTGCCTATCTGGTAGCAAACAACATCACAAATTGAAATCTCTTAAATGGATATCTCTCTTCCTCAAGAAAAGTTCTTTTAGGGTTTTGCTTAAATCTGGGTCTGACTTATTTAGCACTGTTCTAAGCACTGTGGTAGATACAAGTTAATCAGGTTGGACACAGTCCCTGTCCCACATGAGGCTCACACTCTCAATCCCCATTTTACAGATGAGGTAACTGAGGCCCAGAAGGGAAGTGACTCATCCAAGGTTACACAGCAGACATGAGGCGGAGCCGGGATTAGAACCCAAGACCTTCTGACTCCTAGGTCCATGCTCTCTCCACCAAGCCACGCTGCCTCAGTGCTTGTCCCACAGGAAATGCTTAATAAATATTTCAAATAAAACAAAACCCAACCAAAACCACCAGCCCCCAACCCATACCATTCCAAGGAGTCGATACAAACAGCTTACTCTGGCTGTACATGAACCAAACAGGAACACATTCCTTAAGACTGTAAAATCCCTCCAGTTTGGCAGGGAGAGGGGAGGGAAGAAATCAGTCTGGGCTGGACAGAGAATTATTGAAATATGAGACAGAGGCAGTACCTTCCCAGGGGAACACTGGTAAGACAGTGGGTGGGAAGGTGAGTCAACAAAACAGGACTCAAGTGGGTGGGACGCAGAAGAAAAGGTATCTCTCTTTGGCAAGGAGGAGAGAGAATTCCTCAGTTAAATCAATGGATACTTGATACAACAGGATACTTGGAGAAAATAAGTGAGTCTGTCCTCAAGGATCTCCCTAATATTTAGGGCTGTACTATCAAACCCCCTTTCTTCCCCCCACCCCATCTTCATCCCTAGTCTTCCTCTAGTAACCCACCATGGAGCACCAGACCATGAATTTGTTCCAACCCCTCTTGAACCTACTGAAAATTTCTGCCTACATTACATCCTGAGTTGACAAATTCCATTTGCTTAACACACACTGCGTGAAGAACTGATAGGGGTCTGGAAACCCTAAACAATCTGCTCTGAATTTTTAATCACTTTCTCCCACGTTCTACACCCTGCTTTGTTCTCTCATTTTCCACCTTTCCTCCAACTCCACCTCCAACATACACCTTACTCACCACCTCTCCCAATTTTACACATCTGCTCTCTTCCCCCGCTACTGCTCGGCTCACTCTCTTTGTCCCAAATTAACCTATGTGTATCTAATTCTCGATTCTCCTGCTTCAGTCACCTCATTCATGCTGTTTCCGCGACCTAGACATCATCATCATCATCAATGGCATTTATTGAGTGCTTACTGTGCGCAGAGCACTGTACTAAACACTTGGGAGAATACAATAGAACTGGCAGTTTCCAGTCTAGGGGGGGAAACTTAGAACTTCTACCTTCCCTAATAATCCTGGTGTAGTGGAAAGAGCAAGGGCCTAATAGTCAGAAGGTCATGGGTTCTAATCCCAGCTCTGCTGCTTCTCTGCTGTGTGACCTTGGGCAAGTCACTTCACTTCTCTGGGGCTCAGTTACCTTATCTGTAAAATGGGGATTGAGACTGTGAGCCCCACATAGAACAGGGACTGTGTCCAACTCAATTTGCATGCTTTCACCTCAGCACTTAGTACAGTGCCTGCACATATTTAGCACTTAAAATAACATCATTCTTATTATTAGACAGGACAAGACTCTGCACATGTTCAAAGCCCTCTTAAAATCCCACCTCCTCCAATCCCCATCTCCATCAAGCCCTCCAAACTCTTAATAGGATCAACACATCAGTCTTCTCTAGTATTTACATCTTTATTTATCCCTAAAGCACTTGTGCACAGATTTGTCTTTCAATTACTTGGGAGGGACCGTCTCTATATGTTGCCAATTTGTACTTCCCAAGTGCTTAGTACAGCGCTCTGCACACAGTAAGCGCTCAATAAATACAATTGAATGAACGAATTATTGTGTCTGATCATTCTATTTCTAAATCCTTCTCGCCCTTTGGAGCATAAAGTCCTTCAGGGTGGGGAAGAGGTCTCTTCTGATGTATTTAAATAATGTTCAGTGCACTGCATCTAGTGGGAGCTCAAGAAATACAATTACTTCCACTGTCCAAAGGCAGGTTTAGTTCCCTGGGGCATTTATTTTTTGAGGCTGACTTTGTTTTGTTGTCTATCTCCCTCTTCTAGCCTGTAAGTCCATTGGTGGGTAGGGACCATTTCTATATGTTGCCGACTTGTACTTCCCAAGTGCTTAGTACAGTGCTCTGCACACAGTAAGCGCTCAATAAATATGACTGAATGAATGAATGAAAGAAAAAGAAGTACTCTAAAGAACAGTGCAGTAAAAATTTAAGACCAAACTATCATAAAGTTGAAATTAGTGGGGTCTGATTCACTGTAATGAATTGAGTAATTCTGCCAGGATTAGCAAAGCAGCATTTGGGACTGGTGAGGTAGCTTAAATGGAAAGTCAGCTCTAGAGGATGAAATCATATGTCAGTGGATGATCACTTCTGCTCCGTCACCAGTGGCTGTGACTGACCCTTGCTGGGATGGCTACTGGAGATGATGGAGACAGTGAGGAAGCGGGACTTTGTTTGTGAAGCTATCATTCTGTTCTCAGGACTGGGAGAAGAAACAGACAAGACCAAACTGCTTCACTGGGAACAATGCGAGAATTCAACAGCTGCTAGTATTTTGCAAGAGACTCATTGCCATTTCTCAAAGGCCAACAAAGCAGGTACAAAGAAAACAAGCTTTGGACAGAAACAGACATGACTGGCAACAGGATGGCTAATGATATCTGGGGGTGGCCCGACAAATGTGAGACTAAAGGCTCCTGGGCTGTGTCAAAACACATCTCAGGGTTCAAAAGAAAGATGCTAATCAAACATAAGAGCCCGGGCCTGGGAGTCAGAGGACCTGGGTTCTAATCCAGGGTCTGTGACTTCTCTGCTTTCCGACCTTGGGCAAATCAATGGGCAAATTGTGGTATTTGTTAACTGCTTACTAGGTGCTAGGCACTATACTACAAGCTGGGGTACATACAAGGTAATTTCTCTGCATCTCAGTGACATCAAGCACCAACATTCAGTATAACACATGGCCACGGGGACCCAAGCACCCCCTGCCCCTCAGCATCTACCTCAGCCTCGGCCTGGTATTCCCAGCTCCCTTACCCTATTCCTAAACAGGAAACAGCTACAAATTTATTATGTTATTTGTTAAGTGCTTGCTATGTGCCAGGCACTGTACTATAGGCTAGGGTAGATACAAGCTAATCAGGCTAGACAGATTCCCACATGGGGCGCCAAGTCAATCCCCACTTTACAGATGAGGCAACTGAAGCATAGAGAAGTGAAGTGCCCTGTCCCAGGTCATACAGCAGACAAGTGGAGGAACTGCAATTCAAACCTAGATCTTTCTGACACCCAGACCTGTGTTCTATCCACTAGACCATGCTGCTTCTCCAACTTCAGCTGTATTTCTCCCGTTCGGTCTCCCTATCATATGTGAAAACAAGGTCTTGGGAGTATCAGAAAGATGCTCAGAATTTACATCGCCCAACGTAAGATTAAAATGGCCTATTTGCCCTGCCTCATTCTGCTTATTTTCTTTGTAAGTACAATGAACACTTAGTGGAATAAAACAGACATTTTATTGGTGTACAGAGGTGCTGGCTAGCCCTGCTATAGATGACCTAAATGGCCTGTGCCCCTCACTCAGCGCAACAAAAATGGCAGCATCAGTCTGGGGCCCATGACGTCTTCCAGAAAACAAATGGCCCCCTTAATGTAGCTGCTGTCCTATCTGTGCCCATCTCTTGTTGGAGTTGACTGATAGACTTAAAAAAAAAAATTAAATGGTGATTCCTCATGCCAGCAGAAATTCAAGGCAAAGAGGAGACTGTGCCTATTGCCTCTTGAGGTTGGGATGCAACACAATTTGTAAACACTGAGGAAATGTCCCAGAATTTTTAAGAGCACTCAATACCTGCAGGCCTCCATTACCCTCTAGAAGAGCAGTTTAGGGTGGCATCCCTCTGCTTTCAATAAGCTTTCAGAAGCTGGCAGTTTGGGGGCAGTTTGGCATCACAGGGAAGAATGGGTTTGGGGTTTTGTAAACATACAGCCCTTGGAGGATATACAATGCCCTTAGGACGGTGCAACCCAAACGAAGGAAGGCTTTATCATTGCTGTCCCAAAAAACGGCCCTGTGACTTCCAACTGCATCATTACTAACTGGGGGAAGACTTTTGAAACAGCTGCCAGGGTACAGAACCTGGCAAGAAACGTATCTTGGCTGCCCAGAGAAGTTGACAATTAGTTCGCTATTGCACTCTGGAGCATCACAGTTAAATAAGGGTTCTAAAGGAAAGGAGTGATGGTTACTGGGTTCAATCTTTGGCTGCATCACTGAATTACAGTGTGATGTCTCATTTCCTTTCTGCAAAACAGAAACCCACTACTGCTCTTTACCAGACTCTATTTACCGTGCACTTGGAGGCTGGAGAGATCACTGTGACTACCCGTGTGCCGTGAATTCTGAGCCCTGGGGGAGTCTCAAATTCTTCTCCTCTAGCTACAGCACCCTACTGATTTCAATTTGACTTTGTGTGTTTGTCTTTGGGTTTTGTTTTATTGTTTTGTTGTTCCTGACGTGTCTATCTCCAGCCCCTTCTCCCCACTTATACTCAGACTGTGAGCCCGACCTAAGGGACAGAGACCATATCTAGTTTAGTCTGTCAGTCGTACTGATTGAGCGCTTACTGTGTGCAGAGCACTGTACTAAGTCCTTGGGAGAGAAAAATATAACAATAAACAGACATATTCCCTGCCTACAACTAAGTGCTCTCTCCCAGAGCTTAGTATAGTGCCGTACACACAATAAGCATACTGCTATTATTACGACGAGCTAAAAAGAATGAGTTAAACTGTAGGGGGATACTAGATAAAAATCAAGCTGGCATTTAGGTTCCTTGGTACAGTCTGCTACATTGTGAGCTCCTTCAGGGAATGATGTGTCTTCTAACTCTAGCATACCCTCTCAAGCATATACTGTGGTACTCGGCACTCGACAGGCACTCAGAAAATAATACTGATTGAACGCCAATGGTTATTATTAATAATTATTATGGTACTTATTAAGTGCTAACTATGTGTCAAGTACTGCTCCAAATGCTGAGGTAGATACAAGTTAACCAGGTTGGACACAGTCCCTGTCCCCATATGTGGTTTACACTCAATCCCCATTTTACAGATGAGGTAACTGAAGCCCAGAGAAATTAAGTGCCTTGCCCAAGGTCACCCAGCAGACATGTGGCAGAGTCAGGATTAGAACCCAAGTCCTTCTGACTCTCAGGCCTGTGCTCTATCTACTGAGACATGCTGCTTCATTGGTTGCCCTTCACTCCTCCACATGATCTATGGAGCTTTCTGAAACCACTCCTGTTCTGTCAAGGCAGAAAGGAGAAGGGGAAGCAGAATCACCAAACCACAGCTCTCACTAGGAGCGCCTCGCTCAACCAACAAAATTGAAATTCAATCTGCCCACACAAGCAGGGCTCGAAATAGTCTCCATGACTTCTTGCTCTTGTAACCAATTTCTGAGGTCTGGTAAAACTTGAATTTGTAATTTGCTTTTGTTCTTGGCTTCACTCTTAGGATTCTTTATATAGGTCTCCTCCCTCTGCCCATTTAGACGTTGTATCCTGGTACCGACTGGAGCAGTATTTACTCTAATAACTTTGTATTTACCCTAAAGCTTACTGCTTTACACTGAGTGCTTAATACCTCTACTGCTTTTCATACTTGGCTAGCAAACTGAAGAAAGCAGATGCTTGAATTCTGGGGTCATTAAATTAATGGAATCCTTTTATCTTCTTCTGCCAAGAAGTGGGTTTCCATAAAAATGGGAGGGGTAATTTCAGAGGAAGAATTTAGGTGTTCCAAGCAATGGAGGCACAATACACTAAAGGTCTCCCTAGAACACCAGACCTGGAAAGTTTGGGAATGCCATACTTTGATTGTCAGGCCTTTCATGGAAAACTAACACACATCCTTTAAGATTTTTTTTAATCCTTGATTAGCCTTTTTAAGACTGCACAGAAAATGTGCGAAAATTGTATTCTCACCTCAGTTTGTCATCTGATCAATGGTTAGTTTCTGAATCTATATTTATGTGAAATTAGGATTACCCATTCTTTTACTAAGTTAAATGGATGAGGCTTTTCTTATTCAGTCTTAGTTTTCTCTTCCTTTCTTCAATTAGTGATATTTACTGACCCTTACTGTGTGCAGAGCACTGTACTAAGGGCTCTGATTATTGCTATAATTATGGCATTTATTAAGCACTTACTATTTGCTAAACCCTGGGGTAGATGGAAGATTATGAGTTTAGGCACAGTCCCTTTTTCACCTGAAGTTCACGATTTCTCTTATCCTCATTTTACGAGTGAGGAGCCTGAGGCCCAGAGTGGTTAAACGACTCACCTAAGATCACAGAGCAGTCCAGTGTGGAGCTGGGACCCGTCCCCAGGTCTCCTGACTTCCATTACCCTGCATTTAGTTCACATCTCCTCCAAGAAGCCTTCCCCGATCAAGCTCTCTTTTTCCTGGCTCATTCTCCCTTGTGTGTCGCCTATGCACTTGGATCAGTGACCTGTGGACACCTGATATTCGCCCCAACCCCAAAGCAGTTATGTACATACCATTAAATTATATATTATCAATTATTCATATTAATGTCTGTCTCCCCCTCTAGACTATACACTCGTTATGGACAGGGAACATGTCTGCTAATTCTGTTGTACTATCCCAAGTGCTTAGCACAGTGCTTTGTACATTGTAAGTGCTCAAAAAATACCATTGACTGATTGATTTTCCACAAGGTCCCACTTGCTTCCATGTTATTTTACTGTTTTCCTCTCTTTCTGCTCTTTCTCCCTATCCTACTGTGGGTTGTCATTATGCCTTTCTTTGCGATTTCTTCCTGTCCCCTTCACCTGCTGTTCTCCTCTTCCCCTAAAAATATTTTTCCCCCTTCAGCTTTTTCCCTTCCCCCTAGCTGCTCCTCTCCATCACTCATCTCCTGCAGGTTGGCCTAGTGGAAGGAGCACTGGCCTGAGAGTCAGAGGACCTGGCTTCTAATCCTAACGCTGCATTTCCTTGTAAGCCACTTCATTTCTCTGTGCCTCAGTTGTCTCACTGGTAAAATGGGGACAAGAGACATTTACAATCTAATGGAGGGAAACAGACATTAAAATCACTCACAGATTGGAAGGAGAAACAACATGGGTATACAGGTGAAGGAATGCTTAAGTAGTAGAGGAACCATAGTTAAGCAAAATCTCCTTTCAGGAGGTCCAGATTCAGCCTTGACACCAAGTGGATTTTTTTTAGATTTTCAAAACAAAGATCAGACTAGTTTTTAGCTCTCTCCATTTAATGAAAACTTAAACTTCCCCAAACCTTGATTATTTGACACACTGTCATACTGCTCTACTCAATAAATTCATTTGGCCTTCTGCATCCCTTTCCTTTCCTAGAGAAAGAGTCTGAAATCCCATCTCCTCCAGAAAGTCTTTCCCAGCTGATTTCTCAGCTCTCCACTTCAGAGTCTCCTAACTGCAATTTCATCCATTATAACCCACCCCAAAATTCCACAGCACTTAAAGTACATATCTTTATACTCCATTACTTCCTCTTATATATAATTCATTTCAGTATCTGTCTCCTAGTAGCCTGTAAACTTCTTGAAGCCAGAGATTTTGTGTACTAACTCTACTGAACACTCCCAAGGAGTCAGTATGAGCTCCCTGTCAGTGCTCAATGAGCACTACTGATTAATTAGCGGCATTTATTAAGACTGTATCTGAATGTGACACTAGAACTACCTCATGGACAAAATCCCAGCCCTTTACAGATACAATCCAAGCAAACCAGGCTGATACCAAACATGCAGAAAGCATATGATCTAGTGGTCGAAAACTTCACAAATTGGGAAAATATAGGCAATTCTCCCATAAGGTATGCGTTCACACCCTTTTTTAAGGGAATTTGTTAAGTGCTTACATGTGTCAGGCACTGTAATAACCACTGGGGTAGACACAAGGTTGGACAAAGACCATGTCCCACATGTGGCTCACAGTCTTAATCACCATTTTACAGATAAGGGAACTGAGGCACAGTGAGGCAAAGTGACTTGCCCAAGGTCACACAGCAGACAAGTGGGGATTAGAACCCAGGTCCTCTGGACTTCAACTCTGGGGCTCTTTCCACTAAGCCATCATGCACCCCTTCTGGATAGAAAGCAACCAAAGTTGCCATTGGTCTGGACAGAATGTAATATGCTGTCCCAAGGCATGGCAGTACTCTTCACTCAATCATTCAATCATACCTATTGAGCCTTTACAGTGTGTGCTCAACATTGTACTAAGCGCTGGGAAGAGTATAGGAGAGTAAGTAAACATGTGTTGGTCCTGACGTGGGTACTATATCGTGTGTGGCCCTGAAGCAGGGCATGGGAGGGCTGACTCAAAATGAATTAACACTAGTTTTAAATAAATGGGATGTGAACACTAAAGTGGGGTTGGGGGAGGGGATCAGAGGAGAAGATGGATGGAATTCCATCCATTCATTCTTTCATTCAATCGTATTTATGATGTGCCTATTGTGTGCAAAACACTGAACTAAGTGCTTGGGAGAGCACAATACAACAGACATATTTCCTGCTCACAATGAGCTCACAGTCTAGATATTGCATGAATAGGGCATTTTGGGGCCTGGGGATTACTGATTTGTCCAATTAGGAAAAGCTTCCTAAAAGAGTGGGGATTCAGCATTAAAATAATAATAATCATTATGGTACTTGTTAAGTGCGAACTATATGTCAAGCACTGTTCTAAGCACTGGGTAGACACACGCTAATCAATTGGACACAGTCCCTGTCCCACATTGGGCTCACACTCTTAATCCCCATTGTCCAGATGAGGTAACTGAGGCCCAGAGAAGTGAAGTGACTTACCCAAGGTCACAAGCAGGCAGGTAAGTGGCGGAGTCTGAATTAGAACCCAGGTCCTTTGGACTCCCAGGCCCATCCCTATCTACTAAGCAAGTGATCTGACTGCCAACCCTGGGTGCTTGTCAACTCAAACACTAGAATATGCTGGCTCCCAGCATTGTGTGCTCAAGGTAGGACATATCAAATAATCTCCTGACTCACATTCCCATCAATGAAACCATCTGAAACACAGGTAAACTAGCCTGTTTTTGTCCAGCAATTAAATCACAGGTTTCACTCTTCTGTACATGTGAAAGGTTTTTTTTTATGGTATTTGTTAAGTGCTTGTATGCCAGGAACTGAATGAAGCACTGGGGCAGACATAGACTAATCAGGTTGGACACAGTCCATGACCCACATGGGACTCACAGTCTTAATCCCCACTTTAGAGATGATGAGACTGAGGCCGAGAGACGGTAAGTGACTTGCTCAGGGTCACACAGCAGACATGTGGTGGAGCTAGGATTAGAACGGAGGGCCTCTGGCTCCAAGGCCTGTGCACTTTCCACTAAGCTATGTTGCTTTAAAATAAACTCTGTTCCTCCAGCCATGTATATTGTGCATGTGTCCTCTTGTCTCTTGCTGTTTCAATGTTCTACGGTTTCATTGCTCTCGTCTGTCTCCAGGTCTCTCCCCCACCTCTATTCACAGACTGTGAGCCTCTTAAGGGACAGGCCCTATCTTATTCCCACTTGCCTACTCTTTCCCAGTGCTCAGATCAGTGCTCGGCACATGGTAAAGTGCTTAATAAATTCTACTAGTATGTCACAAAGAACACCTGACTTCTTGTTCTATGGACCATGCACCCTACCAGAATTTAAGCTTACAGAATTGTCTTAAAACCTGGTTTTGAACTAAATTCAGTGAACTCTGATTTGTCTGCTAATTTTGTTATACTGAACTCTCCAAAGCACTTAGTACAGTGCTCTGCATACAGTAGGTGCTCAATATTCATTCATTCATTCAACTGTATTTATTGAGCACTTACTGCATGTAAATCACTGTACTAAGCACTTGGAAGAATACAATAAAACAACAGACACATTCCTGTCCACAGCGAGCTCACAGCCTAGAGGTGGAGACAGACGTGGAGACAGACGTTAATATAAATAGATAAATTACAGATATATTTAGTCAATAAATACGACAATGAATGAATATTTCCTCAAACCTTCTCTCATTAGTTATTCTCCTGGACTGCAAACTTGTATAAATTAGCAGCAAGAGCAAATTGCATATATTGTAATTACCATTACACAACATTCTAGATTGTACTACACTACTGTGACAAAGTTATCTATGCCCCAGTCTTTACTATCTGAAAGGTAATTAACCAGAAAAATAATATTCTCACTGGAACTTCAAAAAAAAAAACCCAAAGAGATGGATGTACAAAGCTTCCAAGTGATTTGGGGGTTGCTAAAAAGTTGCAAGAAAGGAATGTGTGATTGTAAAAAGAAATGTTTTAAAGTTTGTGCATGGCACAAATGTATCCAAATGCCATTTGAAAAAGTCTCAAACAAAACTGTTGTTTCCAAAATAACACATTGAGTATGTACCTACCAACTGGTATGTCCAAAGGGTGAAGAGGGTAAATTCATTGACATTAACTCAAAATCTTCATGGTAAGACTGGAAGGCCTAATTTTTATGTGAAATTTTTTCCATCATCACAAAATTCCAAAAGATTGTTCCACTTCAACTAAAATGTAAGTAACCATTGGTTTGTCTTCTGAGTAATGAGCTGGAGGGAACACAAGGGGCATGAACCTGGGACAAACATTAACCTGACTTGATACAAAACTGCTCCAAAAGCCTAATTTACAGCAAAGCACGAAGAGTGTTTCCATGAAAGTGTTCTCCTCTCTTACCAAAGCCCATTAAGAATCCTTTCCATAAGGAAACACTGTGGAAGAGGTAAAATCCTCCACCGACAACTGATTCGGAGAAGCCCAAGGATGTGAGGACTGCAGAAAGGGTGAGGGGCACTGCCAAAAGACCGAGGTTCTAATGCCGACTCTGCCGCTTGTCTGCCTGGGTGACCTTGGGCAAATCAACTCTGTGTCCCTCAATTTCCTCATCTATAAAATGGGGATTCATTCATTTAATCATATTTATTGAGTGCTTACTGTGTGCAAAACACTGTACTAAGCGCTTGGGAGAGTACAATCCAACAACAGACACAATCCCTGCCCACAGTGAGCTTACAGTCTAGAAGATTAGACAGGCATTAATATACACAAATAAATTACAGATAAATAAATTAGGTACATGAATAAATTACAGGTAATAAATAAATCACAGATACCATACCTGCTCCTCCTTCCACTTATGCTGTGAACCCCATATGGAACAGGGACTGTGTTCGACCTGATTATCTTATATCTACCCCAGTGCTCAGTACAGTGTTTGGCACAGGGTAAGCACTTAAGTACCATAAAAAAATTGGAATTAGCGATAGTGACCCACAAATATTCCCCTTACTTGGGACCATTAGAGCCTGCCTCAAGGGAGAGAGTGTACACGTACACACACACATACACACACATACACACATCACCCCTCAACCCCTCCTCCTCCTCCAGCTGAGAGAGTGAGGAACTGTAGGATTCACCTCCACTTTCAGAACAACAATAAAAATGGTTGGATTTGTTAAGCACTTACTACGTGCCGAGTACGGTACTAAGCGCTGGAGTAGATACAAGTTAACTGGGTTGGACACAGATGGGGGCTCACAGTCTTAATCCCCATTTTACAGAGAGGGAACTGAGGCAAAGACAAGTGAAGTGACTTGCCCAGGGTGACACAGCAGGCAACTGGCAGAGCTGGGATTAGAACCCAGGTCCTCCTCACTCCCAGGCCAGTGCTCTATTTACTAGACCCCACTGCTTCTCCTAAAATTAAAATATCCTCACACAGAAAGCACCTGTGGATGTGACACAACCTGGAATTCATAGAATTCAAAGAAAAGTCTTAACATAACATGTTATATAATGGTTAATTATTAAGCACTTACTACATGGCCAGCACTGTTCCAGGTAGTGAGGTAGGTGCAAGCCAATCAGGTTCCATGCAATCCCTATCCCACATGGGGCTCACAGTTTAAGTACATTGGGACTTGAGCTGGGGCTGCCAATGTGACTGTAATTGCTGGACTCTTCACTGCCAGGCCCCTAAAACTCTGCTCCTCCAGCCATTGTGCCCTGTTCCTCTTCAGGCAGCTATCACTATCCTTGTCTCTGATATTTTTTCTTGGGCTCTACTGTTTCATCCTTTCTTATGCACCCGACACCTGCCCCCTCTTTTCTATTTTTTTATGGTACTTTAAGTGTTTACTTTTCACCAGACACTGTTCTAAGTGCTGGGGTAGATACAAGCTAATCAGGTTGGATGTAGTCCGTGTCTCACATGGGGCTCACAGTGTAGGTAGGAGGGAGTACAATCTCCCCTACCTAGCAGGCAACCCCTCGCCCACATCCTACCTTTGGCCTGGAACACTTTCCCTCCTCAAATCCAACAGTTATTCTCCACCCACCTTCAGACTCTTATTGAAGGCACATCTCCTCCAAGAGGCCTTCCCAGACTAAGCCCCCAACCCCCAAATTCCTTTCCTCCCACTCCCTCTGCATCACCCTGACTTGCTCCCTTTGTTCTTCCCCCCTTCCAGCCCCACAGCACGTATGTACCTATCTGTAATTTTTATTTGTACTGATGTCTGTCTTTCCATGTCTAGACTGTAAACTCGTTGTGGGCAAAGAATGTGTCTGTTTACTGTTGTATTGTACTCTCCCAAGCACTGAGTACAGTGTTCTGCATGCAGTAAGTGCACAAGAAATATGACTGAATGAATGAATGATTCAATCCCCAATTTACCAATGGGAAAACAGGCACAGAGAACTGACGTGATTTGCCCAAGCTCACACAGCAGACAAGTGACAGAGCCAGGATTAAGAACCCAAGTCCTCTGGTTCCCAAGACAATGCTCTTTCCAACAGGCCATGCTGCTCCCTTATTCTTACACTGTGTAGCCCTTCAGGACCAATCATATTTACTGAACACTTACACAAATGAAAATTAGACATGGGCCCTGGACTGCAAGCTCACTGTGGGCAGGGAATGTGTCTATCAACTCTCCCAAATGCTGAGTACAGCGCTCTACACACAGTATTTTTCCCAGTGCTTAATACAGTGCTCTGCACAAAGTAAATGCTTAATAGCCATGTGAAGTGCATTTATTCAGCACTTAGTGTGCAGTGCACTGTACTAAGCCCTTGGGAGAGTACAATTTAACAGAGACATTCCCTGACCACAGTGAACTTACAGTCCAGAGGGGGAGACAGACATTTATAGAAATAAATACAACTATAGGTACGTACATAAGTTCTGTGGAGCTGGGTGTGGGGGGTGAATAAAGGGCTTAAGTCCGAGTGACGCAGAAAGGAGTAAAAGAAAAAGGAAAGACGGCTTACAGAAGGCCTCTTGGAGGAGTTGCGCTTTCAAGAAGACTTTGAATGGGTGAGAACACTATTTTTAGTAGTATTAGGAATGTGACACCCTTGCCTTAGAGAAATCCTACTACATTCAGAAAGAGGCAGTGTGGGCAAAACGGCATAAACCCAGGTCTAGAAGCTAGAGGATCTGGGCTGTAGTCCCAGCTCTGCCCCTGCCTTAATAATAATAATAATAATAATAATGACACTTATTAAGCACTTACTATGTGCAAAGCACTGTTCTAAGCGCTGGGTAGGTTACAAGATGATCAGGTTGTCCCACGGGGGGCTCACAGTCTTAATCCCCATTTTACAGATGAGGGAACTGAGGCCTAGAGAAGTTACGTGACTTGCCCAAATTCACACGGCTGGAAATTGGTAGAGTCGGGATTTGAACCCATGACCTCTGACTCCAAAGCCCGTGCTCTTTCCACTGAGCCATGCTGCTTCTCCTTCGCCTTGCTGTGGGACCTTGGGATAAGTCACATAAGTGTTCTCTGGCTTCCCTTCCTCATCTGTAAAACATGGGTACCACCTTCCTTTTCCAGCTATGAAGATAAAATTGAGGTGAGTCATGTGAAAGCTTTTGGAATGAAAGTACTATATAAGTATCAAGGTATTATACATCCAACTTTGAAAGAAATGAGGGTGTTTAATTTGCCCACATTGCCACCCCAAGGATTTAGAATAAAAATATAATGCCAATGTCTGCTTATTTCTCACAGCATCAATGAAAGCAAATAATGAAATTCAGTCACCACAAAAAAGTTCACTATTACCATAAAATTTTATTTGCTCTAAGGTCAAAATTAAACATTCTAAAAAATTTTCATTTGTGTGGGCTAGTATTTTCATTACTGATGGCCCTGGAATTGACCTTCTTTTTTTTTTCCAAAACAGCCATCAACTGTCATTAATGGACCCCCACAGGGTGCATGTCCTACAAAGTATGCCTGCCAAGCAACAATTTATAGCAATGCAATTTCAATTTAAGTTGCCATCACTTAGAAGTGTAGTGAAAAGGAGCATCAAATATATCTGCCTTGGAAGGTAGAGGCCACCCAGGTACCAGAGGGCCTTAAAAGGTGAACCGTTCTGTGGGGATGGCCCAGCAGGAGGGTTTTATAGCTAGAAGGAGCTGGCTATGCCAGATCCAACAGCTCTCTGTGGCTCCAGAAACATCCCTCTTGGCCATCACCATCCCACATGACAGTTTGGCGCCTCCCCTTTTATTGCTGGCCTGAACGACTGGGCATCTAAAAATAAAGGTGCTCTGATGGATGTTACAAACCCGCTAGGGTGGGGGAAGAGACTGTGCTGGGCTTGAATATTATTCAGGCTGTGGTTCCAGCAAACAGTGGAGACAGTTTATGGCAAGCTAGCAGCTGCTCCGATTTGACGGTTGCTACTGAAAGTTCCCTTTCCAGAGCCCAGGAGGGTTCTCTTCTTTCTTTCATCGTGGAGTCCCAGCTGGTGCCTGGGTTCGCATCCCTGTTCGGTATAGCCCCTTTACCCAGCCCGTTCTCTGGAAGCCCTGTACAAGCCAGCTACTTGAGGCCCTGGTTGTCACTCTCCCTCCCTTTGCACTTTTTTTAATGGCATTTGTTAAGCAGTTATTATGTGCCAGGCAATGTACTAAGCACTGGAGTAGATAAAAGCTAATCGGGTTGGACATCATCCATGTCCCACATAAGGTTTACAATCTTAATCCCCATTTGACAGCTGAGGTAGCTGAGGAGCAGAGAAGTGAAGTGATTTACCCAAGTTCACACAGCAGGCACACGGCAGAGCCGGGATTAGAACCCAGGTCCTCCAGCTCCCAAGCCCATGCTCTATCCACTAGGTCATGCTGCTTCTCCATGGAACCCAACCTGGAAATGGGCTGGGGCTCCCTGTCACGGGTGCTGCAGTGCCCAGAGATGACATCAGGGTGCCCAAGGCTGCTCAGAAGCTAGCTTTGGAGCATGTCCAGTTCATTCCGAGGTGGGCAGCTCTGGGAATGATGATCCGGTGTCCGGGAGGGCTCGGGCCCCTCAGGACCCGGGACAGCCGGCTCGACCGGCCCTGGCTCCATGGTGGGAGTTCAAATAACCCCACCTCACCCACTTCCAGGGGCAGTGGGTGAGTCAACCCCAGGTGGGGTGGGAGGCCAGGATTTGCCACTTGATGTCAACGGCCAGACCCCTGGCAATTCACTGAGACCCAAACTGAGATTTCAGGGGCAACCAAGAGGCAAGGGAATATTCTATTGGAGAAAATACTAAGAGACACAGACAGGATGTCTGTTCAGTCAATGCCCCAACTTCCAATCATAACTTCAAACACTCCGACAATTCGGTTTTTCAGATCTATTCAACAGGGTGTACAAGGTCCACAGGAAGACGGATTTGCCCTTGTGCTAAGTAGTTCTTGTGTCGAGAGACAATCAGCACAGCCTCAACAAACCCACCCATCTTTGGATGCATCTACTAACAGCAGCTCCATGCTGCCACAGGTCCTTTTATTTTGCTGCTACAGCTACCTGTTCATCACATTCTCTGGAAAAATTGCGAGTTATATTCCTTGGACTTGGCTCTCAAAAAGCTCACAACTTAATTTACTACCCCAAAACAGTTTTTCTTCCACGTTCAATAAAGCCTTCCCAAAATAAATTTCCCAGTAACATCGCATGCATGCATGCACACCAACCCTGCCCTGGCAAGCACACACACACACACACACACACACACACATACACTCTCTGTCTCTCGCTCTCTCTTTCTCTCTTTCTCTCTCTCTCTCTCTCTCGTAACTAATACAAATCTGGAAGGTGTTCTGTAATTTTCTTTCTCTAAATAATCCAGTCCTATAACAATCTGATAGTCTAGTATCAATTTTGCTTGAATGCCAAACCTCAAATTGAAGCATACATTGCAGTTTTCACAGCGTACCTTAAGCAGATTTCTTGTACAGGTACAACCTATATTAAACTGGTGAAATAACATTTAATATTACATTAAGGCATGCCAGTAGATGGCCACCATCATAAGTAACTGCAGTAGAAGCCATCCTTGCTCTGTGTTGTTGAAAACATCACAGACAGTCTCCATGTTAGCATTAGATGAGTGCCATAAATCAATGTGAATCTTAAAGGCCCAGGAAATCAAAGCCAGACACAAGCTGTAACAAAATCCTTACACAGCAAGGATTGGAAACAAAACTACACAGAACATAAAAGCCATGTTTTGGTCTTTCAGGTTCAGAACCTTCAGCCATCTGAAGCAAGGGCATTTGGGGCTTTCAAAAAGTAAATCGAACCACTTTTTAAACAAATGTAGCCTATTTGGACTATGTTTTCACAGTGGCACTACTAAGGTTAATTTTGTGCCCATCCCGCTCCCCTCCAACCCCACCTTAAGTGGGTCACTGATGAACAAAAATGGAGGCAAGATGTCTTTAAAATAAGTTATTAGATATAAAATATTGGCAGGAGTATGATGCTTCTTTACCCAATCTAAAAATGATGGGAAGTTTATTTTGCACACTGACAAGGAAATGACAAACTTTTTAAAGAAAATAGGTTTCAATATGAAGGAATCATCTTTATTACCTGAATGACATCATTCTTAAATTCCTACACTGTTTTACTAAGTCAAAGTGTGTAAGTAATTATGGCAGAGTCACTTACATTATCTTGCCCAACACACCAGAAAACATTACCCGAGGGACCATTTACATTTGAGGATGCCACTTGTTCAAGTTTAACATTCCATACATTTCAAAGATGGGGCCAAAAATAATTATATCCTGGGATAATTTTTTGCCCCTACCATTGTCCAAGTAGCATCTGTCATTCCTTAAAACCCTGGGATGTAAACAAAAACCAAAAGAACCCAAACAAAACCAAGAACAATATGAAAAGTGTGCTTCCTTTACACCAAAACAAATCACAATCTGCTGGCTTCCAGGAGCCAGACTAGATGGTCTTGGTTAAGATTAAAATCCGCTAAAATAGCCAGTCTTTCATTCATTCCCATTTATTGAGTGCTTACTGTGTGCAGAGTACTGTACTAAGCGCTTGGGAGAGTACAATACAACCATAAAGTCACATTCCCTGTCCATAAAGAGCTTACAGTCTGGAGGGGTGGAAACAGACATCAATACAAACAAATAAAATAACAGATATGTATGCAAGTGCTATGGGGCTGGGAGAGAGGAAGAACAAAGGGAGAAAGTAAGGGCAACACAGAACGGAGTAGGAAATGAGGTAGTGGGGCTTAGTCTGAGAAGGCCTCTTGGAGTAGATATGTCTTCAAGGTTTTGAAAGCAGGGCGGGGGGGCAGGGAGAGTGCTGGATTTGAGGAGGGAGGGCATTCTTACAAAGGAAACTTGGTATAGTACAGTAGTTTTATACAAATAAAGATCGTGGACTATTTCAAGCGCTTAGTACAGTTCTTCACCCACTACGCCCCTCTCCTCAGATGCAGCACGGGCCTGGGATTCAGAAGAACTTGAGTTCTAATTCCAGCTTCTCAACTTGCCTGCCGTGTGACCTTGGGAAAGTCACTTCACTTCTCTGGGACTCAGTTCCCTCATCTGTAAAATGGGGATTAAGAATGTGAGCCCCATGTGGGACAGGGACTGTGTCCAACCTGGTTACCTTGTATCTACTCCAGCACTGAGAATAGTGCTTGGCACATAGTAAGAGTTTAACAAATACCATTATTATCATTATACACTCAATCAATACGATTGAATTAATGTTTTGTGAAATTAGATGAGACCACTCAATCAAGCCATGGATCCACCATTTCCTGTGTGCTTCAAAGAATATTTCTTCCTCTCCAGGGTTCAGTACAAGCCCAGGACAAAATGATGTCCTGCCAAGTGTCACCGGAAGACAATTCCCAAGTAAGTTTCACTTTCTAGTCTGTGAGCCCACTGTTGGGTAGGGACCATCTCTATCTGTTGCCAACTTGTACTTCCCAAGCGCTTAGTACAGTGCTCTGCACACAGTAAGCGCTCAATAAATACGATTGATTGATTGATTTCCAGATCAATCATCTCTAAAAGGATTTACTTATGAGATGCCCTCAATCTTTCCAGAAGGTGAAGTACTGAATTCAGACATTCTTTCCTGCTACTGATGGCTGTCTCGAAAATGGTACTCCTACAAATTCTGAATATAGATAAAAGAACGCCAAGTCCGGCCCTTAAAAGCAGCTGGCCCAACCACTAAGGCAAACATGCCTCTGTGTGCTCTCTGCAGAAGCTGAAGTTGTAATAAGTCACATTGCTAGGCGTGATGCTTGACTCTTTACTATGGAAACCTCTGGTCTTTGCATATGTATCAGTTCATAACTAGGTTTTTTTCCCCCCCTCTAAATCAGCCCTCAAAAGTGGAGCTAAGGCAACAGAGTTGACTCCCAAATCGGGCTTCTGGGGGGGATAGAGACACTATCATTACCTATTGCAATACTGATTATGGAAATTATGAAATTTGACACTAATAACAAGATGTAACCAGGTTGCCCCCCCCCACCATGTTTCTGACCTCTATACAAGAATCTAAGCAATCAGAAGTACCTAACAAAACTGATTACAAACATACCAACACCTGATATTTTTGTCTAACTTTTAAAAATCATGGCAAAGTGGACACATGGGAAGCTATAGCTTTTGAAAAAAGAGTTACAACTCCTCTTTGTCAACAAGCATTGACACAGTCATCTTGAATGAAGTTTTTGGTAGATGTTATCATTTGAACTTCATCGATGCCTATCAACAGTAAAACTGGCACAATCTGACAGATTTTTCCCTTCTAAATACTCTGGGCAACTTGTATATGCCTCCTTGTTCGCGTTAAACATTAGGGAACCCAATCACACACGCACATATTTACCCATCCTGACTACATTTTGCGTTTAGCAATACAACTTCACCATGTGGGGTAACATCATAATACCTTGGTTCTGAAGATTCCCCTTTGAAAATAAAGTTCTCGACACTTCCCATACACACAAGTTAGTAATATCTAGATTAATGTATATCACAGCAATACATCGATTTAAGCCTACAGCAGTTTTCACATTTAAATTTCTTTTGAGGGGAAAAGCCAAGGTGGCAGATCTGAATTTTAGGATTAATAAATTGAGAGTTTGGGAACACAGAAGTAAGATTTTCCAGCACTAAACGGTAACTTGAATGATCTCTTTGTCCTCTAAGTGGTCATTTTAAAGATATTTTCTTTCATCCAGGCCTCACTCCATCTCCAGTCCCAAACCTTAAAATTTAGGTGCATAACCACACGTTCCACAGGGGCTCAATCATATTTGGTCCACGAATACTAGTTTTACTTTACTAAACCAGCACAAGCTTGTTCGGCCTCACCTCAAAATGGGTCATCCGAAACGGAACCAAAAAATAAACCAACCAACTTCAGACCGGCGTTGAAATCCAAGCTGTACAGTTTCCTTTCCCATCTTATAAGGGAATGCTTCCAAAGCGTCACTCCTTGCACGGACGTTGGAAAATGAAAGGCTGCTCCCCTTTCCGAAGGGGGAAAGCTCCCAAGTTAATTCTCGGTGAGCCCAGTGATTAATCTGATTTTTCTCTCTCTTCCTACGGTAATCACACATACCGGATAAAAGGATGAGGACCCGAAGGCGGCTGTCATTCAAGGGCCAACTGCCCTGGAGGCTCCTGACAGCTGTGCCCTCCTAGCAACTCGACTCTAACTCTCCATTTGATGGAAGGGATTGCCCATTTGTTTCCCCAGCCGTTGCAAGACGAGCCTTTGAGGCCTCTTTTCCTTCTTCCTGGGTTACTCCGAGGACCAGCACAACGCTTTGCAAAGGAGAGCATTGCACTACATGAGCTCCCGTGCAGGCTGCAAGCCCACCGTGCACGACAAAACCCCCCAGCCAGGCCCAAATCCTGGAGATGCTCCCTCAGTCTCTTCCCCACCCTCACCGACCCCCAAACCTATCTAGCCTGTGAGCCCGTTGCTGGGTAGGGACCGTCTCTATATGCTCCCAATTTGCACATCCCAAGCGCTTAGTACAGTGTTCCGCACACACTAAACGCTCAATAAACACGACTGAATGAATAACCCCAAATCCCTCACCCGCAGGAACTATCTAAATCAGCGTGTATCCTCCCCAGCGCGTAAAACAGTGCTTTGCACATTGTCAGCGTTAACAAATGCCATTATTATTATTATTGTTATCATCATCAGCTCGGCCACGTCCATGTGCCACCATGGGGTCGATGCAAGCTGCACCTTCTACCGCCCACTGCACATCTGCAGGCTGCAAATGCAAAGAGAGCAAGACATCATCCCTAAAAATAAATAAATAAGGGGGCATGGTCTCTCCTCCTCCACCCCACCACCCGGTGGGAGGTTCGGGTCCAGGTCTAGAAATACAGCCGGGTGGGAATTACAGAGGGTGGGAGGCCAGGGAGCACCTGGAAATCCATGCATTTCCCACCCACCCAATCCGGGGAGGGGTCGACTTACTTGCCGATCACCTCGCACAGCTCGTACACATCCTCAAACAGCACGTCGTCGTCGGCCATGGTCCGGAGGTGCAATTAGCCAGAAAGGGTGGAGGGGATGCAAAATAGATAGATAGATATAATAAATCCACCCGTCCAAAAATTATTTTTAAATCGCCGGTAGGAATATTCCGTCCGAAAGGATGCAATCCGGGTGGGGGGATGATTTGGGGGATTGCAGCAGTGCTGCTGCTGCTGCTGCTGCCGGTCCCGGGGTTTAGCAGGGGCTGATCCACGGGGCGTCGGCGGCGGCGGGCCTGGGTCTCCCCTTCCTCCTCCTCCTCCTCCTCCTCTTCCTCCTGGTCGTCCCCGTCTTCCTGGGGCGCGGGGGCTCGGGGTCCGTCTCCCCGCTCCCCTGCAGGGGCCGGGGCGGCGGCAGCCGGGGGAGGACAACGGCGGGGCTCGGCTGCAGCGGCTGCAGCGGTTGCAACGGTTGCAACGGCTGCAACGGCCCAAGGCGCTCCCCCCGCTCCGCCGGGGTGGATGGGATGAGCGCTTCCCGGGAAAAGGGTGCAGGCGGCGGCGGCGGCGGCGGCGGCGGCGCCCCTCCCCCCCCTCCCGTCCGATCCCGCCGCCGCCGTGTCCCCCCCCCCACCGCGGCGGCGGCTTCCAGACCCCCCAAGCCCCGCCCACTCGGCCCCTTACGGGGGGGAGGCTCGGGCGCATGCGCGCGCCGGGGAAACGTCACGGTGGACGGGAGGGCGGGGGGGGGGGAGAGTGAGGTCCCACGTGAACGGCCTTTAAGGCGGTGCGCATGCGCGCTCGACGTCCGGGGGGGGGGGGAAAGGGGCGTGGCTCCGTGTCCGGACCGCGGGGAGAGCAGGCACGTGGTGGCCGCGGAAGTCGCCGGCCTGTCCTGCATCTCTGCTCCGCGGGACTGGGAGAGATAATAATAATAATGGTATTTGTTAAGCACTGGGGAGGTTACAATCAATCAATCGTATTTATTGAGCGCTTACTGTGTGCAGAGCACTGTACTAAGCGCTTGGGAAGTCCAAGTTGGCAATATCTGGAGACAGTCCCTACCCAACAGTGCGCTCACAGTCTAAAAGGGGGAAGACGGAGAACAAAACCAAACGTACTAACAAAATAAAATAAATAGATAGGTACAAGTAAAATAAATAGAGTAATAAATATGTACAAACATGTACAGGTATGTGCAAAGCACTGTTCTAAGCGCTGGGGACGTTACAAGGTGATCAGGTTGTCCCACGGCACGGGGGGGGGGCTCACAGTTTTAATCCCCATTTTACAGATGAGGGAACTGAGGCCCAGAGAAGTGAAGTGACTTGCCCAAAGTCACCCAGCTGACAGTTGGCAGAGCCGGGATTTGAACCCATGGCCTCTGACTCCAGAGCCCGGGCTCTTGCCACGGAGCCACGCTGCTCCTCTGAAGTGACGAATAATAATAATAATGGCATTTATTAAGCACCTAGTATGTGCAAAGCACTGTTCTAAGCGCTGGGGAGGTTACAAGGTGATCGGGTTGCCCCACGGGGAGGCTCACAGTCTTCATCCCCGTTTTACAGATGAGGAAACTGAGGCCTAGAGAAGTAAAGTCACAGCTGACAATTGGCGGAGCAGGGATTTGAACCCATGACCTCTGACTCCAAATAATAATGATGGGATTTGTTAAGTGCTTACTATGTGCAATACACTGTTCTAAGCGCCGGGGGAGGATGCAAGGTCATCGGATTGTCCCACGTGGGGCTCACAGTCTTCATCCCCATTTTACAGATGAGGGAACTGAGGCACAGAGAAGTGAAGAGACTTGCCCAAAGTCACACAGCTGACAATTGGCAGAGCTAGGATTTGAACCCATGACCTCTGTCTCCAAGGCCCGGGCTCTTGCTACTGAGCCACGCTGCTTCTCTGAAGTGAAGAAGGGATGTAGAAGCAGGGGTCACTCAGGCCTACCAAGGTGGCTGGGGGTCTGGGCCATTGATTTGGTCCTTGTTTTGATCGGTACGTATCAGTCAGTCACGGCCCCACCTGGTTTACCTTCCCTACTGTGTCACCTGGGCACTTCAGACCCTCCTCCCCACCACACACCCAGCACTTTGGTTCTTCCCCCTCCACTTTCGTTCACTCAGTCATATTTATTCATTCGTTCATTCAATCGTATTTATTGAGCGCTTACTGTGTGCAGGGCACTGTACTAAGCGCTTGGGAAGTACAAGTCGGCAACATGTAGAGAAGGGCCCTATCCAGCAACAGGCTCACAGTCTAGAAGGGCACTTACTGTGTGCAGAGCACTGTGTTAAGCACCTAACTCCCCTCACAGGTTTTTTATTACCATTATTATTTAATGGTATATTTTAAGCAGTCTATGTGGCAGGCACTTTACTAAGCGCTGGGGTAGATACAAGCTAATCAGGTTGAGCATTTCATTCAATCGTATTTATTGAGCGCTTACTGTGTGCAGAGCTCCGTGCTTGGAAAGTAGAATTTGGCAACAGATAGAGACAATCCCTACCCAACAACGGGTTCATGGTCTAGAAGGGGGAGATGGACAACAAAACAAGTAGAAAGGCATCAATAGCACCAAAGTCCACCCCAGCGCTTATTACAGTGCCTGGCACATAGTAAACACTCCAATACCACAATTATTATTATTATTATTATTTTAAGGGTGGGATACCAGTGAAGAAAGAGGCAGGTATCGGGTACCAGGAGGACAGCCAGCGTTGATTTGAAGAGAGACCACCCGTTATCGCCGAGAAAACAACAGGGTCGATTTCTCAGGTCAGTCCTCGTGGGGCCGGTCAACTGAGGTGGGGGGTGGGCTGCCCCTTGGCAGAACCGTGCCCTCGGCTCCCCAAGACATGGGTTGGGTGGGGGAGAGCATGCCAATTCCCACTCGGCATCAATTTGGGGCCGGGGGGAGGAACCCGACGCCAGCACGGATCCCAGTGCTGATGGACGCCTAGGCCCGGCCGGTCAGGGGAGCGAATCGCCGGAGTTGTCACGAGGACGTGGTGCTTGAATGCACATTTCGGCAAAGGATAGGCTTGTGGAATCCAACCTTGTTCCCAGTGAAGAGTGTTTCGTTGCCACTGAAGTCATTCCACATGATGTTGGGGGGCTGGGAGGCAGTGGACTTGAGCTGTGTAATTTGTACAGTTCACTGGTTCTTGGGTGTCTTCGTTGATTTTAGGATCTTTACATATATAGTGTCCGTCCTTCAAGTCTTCACACTTGAGTGTGTCTTGGCCCCCGGCAGCGGTGAGGAAGGGGAGGAGGAGGAGGGCCGGGCGCCTGGGACTGCGGGAGCCCGCCGGCCTGCCCAGGGACCCCCCTGCCACCTCAGCCGCCACCATGTTGGGAGCACAGGCCCTGTCCCACATGGGGTTCATTCTGCCACTTGTCTGCTGTGTGACCTTGGGCAAGTCACTTAGAACAGTGCTTGGCACATAATAACCACTTAATAAATATCCTTATTATTATTATCATCACTTCTTTGGGCCTCAGTGACCTCTTCTGTAAAATGGGGATTGAGACTGTGAGCCCCACGTGGGACAGGGACTGTGTCCAACCCAATTTGCTTGTCTCCACCCCAGTGCTTAGTACAGTACCTGGCACACAGTAAGCACTTAACAAACACCACAATTATTATTATTTTATCATTCTACAGATAAGGTCACTGAGGCCCGGAGGAGATAAGTGACTTGCCCAAGTTTACATAGCAGCGAGTTGCAGAGCCAGGTTTAGAATCCAAGTCTTTCTGATGACCAGGCCTGTACCCTATCCACTAAGCCATGCCACTTCTCAACAAGGTTTAGGAACTCATTGGTAAAATCAGTTGCTTGCCCTAACTGTAATTTATTTCTCTGTCTCTCATCAGCTAGATTGTAAACTCCATGATGCCCAGGACTGTGCCCATTAACTATCATATCGTCCTAAATGCTTTGTACAGTGCCCTACATAGAGAAATCACCCAGTAAATACTATTGCTTTTTAAATCAACCTATTCATACAGGTGACTGAGAGCTGCAGAGGAATCACTGTGACCATATTACGTTCATATAATAACAATAATAATAATGTGTGGTATTTGTTAAGCGCTTACTTTGTACCCAACACTGTACTGAGCGCTGGGGTAGATACAAGCAAATTGGGTTGGACACAGTCCTTGTCCCACGTGGGGCTTCCAGTCTCCATCCCCATTTTACAGATGAGGTAACTGAGGCACAGAGAAGTGAAGTGACTTGCCCAAGGTCCCACAGCAGACATGGTGACCCAGGCCCAAAACCCCTGGAAACCTATCACTAAAGCATAAGAAAAATCATTTAAACTAGGAGGCTGTGGCCTCCCAATCAGTCAAGCAATCTGGTATTTATAGAGCACTTACTGTAGGCCATGCACTGTACTGAACACTTGGGAGAGAACATTACAACAGAGCTGGTAGACACATTCCCTGCCTATAAATAGCTTAAAGTTAAGTGGGTAAGGCTTTTCCACCTGTAGCACCTTTGAGGGCCCTTCTGTTCAATCTCCTGAAAAACTTAGAGGCACAAAAAATGGCATGGGCCAAAGGAAGAGTGCATCCAGGAGAAACTGGGGGCAAACACATAATGGGGTGGTTGGGGCCTGTAGCTGAATTACTCCCTGGTGGCCGAACATTCCAATTCACCTCCCAAACTGGGAATTCTGTCCCACCGAGCTGGTTCAGGATGTGACAGACATCAGTCGAATAGACCTCCAGAGAAGACTAGTAAAAAGGCTTCTCTATGACTCAGCCAGCTAAGCTAAAGTACCCAATCAATTCCTAAGTCGACCACCGGAAACCATCTGGGGAAATTTTCTGCGTGGTAATGAAGAAACAACTATTTACTCCCGAAAGAGAAACACATTCATTTCTTGTTTGCACAGCTCCAAAGGACAAAGATCTCCAACCCTTTAATTTAAATGGAGCATTGCTTGTCCCCCACTCTTGGAAACGCCATAGTTTTCTCCAGGGAAGGTAATCTAAGAGTTTGGGTAAATTGTTAACACCCCCTCCACTCAACAGAAGTTGACATAAAAGCATTCTGGCCTGAGATTCAGTTGCAGAGTGATGGTGATTAGCCACCTTGTCTATTTTCTTTTTTCCTATCTCACCTTCCCGAGTTTCTTCCACCCAAGGATGGGCTGAGTTAGTGTCAATTTCTCTTTGTCCATCTACTCGGGACCTGCTTCAGATCGTACTTTCCTGAAGCAATTGCATCAGGGCGTGCCATGGAAGGATGTGGGGTGGGGGGGCATTGAAACATGGCAGAAGATGCCACAGGGTGACTGGTTAAAAACCTTAAAGTGTGCAGCTGTCACAAGTAACCCCAGTGAAAGCTAGAATCTGGGAAGAAAACACAATGGCTTTGGAGTAAGGGGGTATTGCCCCCCCCCTTCCTGCCCCGCAATGAGAAACTCCTTAGGTGGGGGGTTTCCATCATCATGTCATGTTGCAGGCACATGCAGTGTGACGTAATTATGTCGTTCAGATCTGGAGTGGGAGGACTTGGGCTCTCATCCCGGCTCCGCCACTTCTCTGCTGGGTGACCTTGGGCAAGTCACTTAACTTTTCTGTTGCCTCAGTTCCCTCATCTGTCGAATGGGGATTAAGATTGTGAGCCCCATGTGGGACATGGACTGTGGCAACTTGATTAGCCTGTATCTACTTAGTGCTTAGTACAGTGCCTGACACATAGTAAGTGCTTAACAAATACCACCCCCCCCCCCAAAAAAAAAACTGTTGGAAAAGCAGAGTGGCCTGCTGGAAAGAGCATGGACCCAGGAGTTAGAATATTGGATTCTGATTCTGCTTCTATCCCAGTGCTTAGTGCAGTGCTTGGCACATAGAAAGCGCTTAACACATATTACAATTAGTATTATTATTCTCAGGGAGGCAAAATGTCCCAAATCATCCCTGGCTGCAATTTTTATGAAATTGAATGTCCAGCTATTCATACTGTACCTAAAGACTCCTTTCAACTTCCTTCTGAAGGCTTTCTATTTCAAGCAATTTCTAATTTCTCCCCTTCTTGTTAGATTGTTCTTCAATTCACTCTGTTCTGAAAATGTTTTATCATTTTGCATAGTTGATTGACTGCAGATCGCTTATTAGTTTACTTAAAATATGAAGAGATTAAAACTAATTTTACCAAAAATACAGCATACCATCAGAGTCCACTACAGACATTGTGCACCTTGAGGGTACTCAATAAAACCTTATTAACAGATTGATTGGCTTTCATTTTTGTACAAGGGCCGTTTAAAACCCTACACAGACCAGAGAAACTATTTTCTGTCTGTGGTACTGATAGAAAATGTAATTGACCTGTTGCATTTTATGGCTTCAACCCATTCAGTCAAGCTTCACTGTAGGCTTCTATGGTTATGTCAATGAAGAGCTGCTTGCAAATAGAAACTGTGTAAGATGGTACCAGGGGGCTCTAGGTAATGACCTCCCTAATTCATCCAGTCCAACTGATATTGATCTTTTCCCTTGAGTGTTCTAGGGGTGCTGGACTCAGAAAGGGAACATTGGTTTTACCATAAAATCTCTCTTTGCATATCCTCCAACCACAGGAGTGTAACATTCTTTCGTAGCCTTTACCCCTGATGCAGATAGGTAGCTTTTGAAAGAATCAATCAATCGTATTTATTGAGTGCTTACTGTGTGCAGAGCACTGTACTAAGCGCTTAAAGAAAGAAAGAAGCTTACCTTTGGCACCGTTTCCAAAATGCACCCATTTCATCCATGTGAAATTCATGAATTTGGAAATCTTTTGACCACTTCATCATCTGCAAACGTGCTTCCCCGACTGGCTTAGCAAACTGTTTCCCAAACCTTGTTTTAAATATCTCAAGCCAGCACTTGCTGGCTGTAAAAGTAAATGATTTGGTTACTTGCTCCCCCGTGAAGCTATAGGAGCATTCTGGTTTTAGCTTTTTCTGGCAAAATTGACTCGATCAGTGGAACTTAGGTTTGGTGCTCAAATTATCTGCATAGGCTCTTTCTCCACCTTTGTATGGTAGCATTTCAAGAAGACATTCTAGCACTTTCAGATTCCTTTACAGTAATGCTCACTGTCAGTTCTTCCCCAATTTATCTTCATTAAGTATAATGGCCGAGTCATTTTCACATATGAATGGGCAATTGAAACCATAGGCACTTGATCAGTGAATCAATGGGATCGAGCTTGTACTGTGTGCAGAACACTGTACTAAGCGCTTGGGAGGGTACCACAGAGTTAGTAGGCAGGATCCCTGCCCTCAAGGAGCTTACAGTCTAGCAGGGGAGACTGACACTAGTGTAAATTGCAGGGAGGGGAAGCATCCAACTAAAAGGGTATGTCCAGAAATGCTGTGGGGGTGGGGTTAGTACCCAAGTGCTTAGCAGTTATGGACTCAAATGCGTAGGTGACCCAAGAAGGAGGGAAAATAGGGTGGTCTTCCCTGATGCTCCTTCACCTTTAGCAAGCCTATCCTGCATTTCCCCACTGTGCAGGGCAACCAACATTTTTTTTTTCCATTTCTTCGCAAAGTCACATTTCACCCTTGAAGTTACTTTCCATTTTCTCCTCGAGCTCATGATAAACGCTTCATGAGGATGCTAAGGAACTGGCAAAGGCAGGCTTACCCAGGGTCTGTGGTTCAACATCCAATCACACTTTGAGAGCAATGGGGTGGTGAGAAGCAACCAACTGATTCTAGAGCCAGTTCTCGATCTGCATCTAGATCCGTTGTCGGTACATCTTGGCTATTGGGCCTCACTGTGGAAATGTGAAGTCACACTGTGCCTAAATATAAACAGACACGATTAATGAACTGTGCATAACTGACACCAGGTCAAAGGAATCACTTTAATCTAGAGAAGCAGCATGGACGAATGAGAAGCAGCCTAATGGAAAGATCACAGGCTTGGGAGTTGGAAGACCTGAGTTCCAATCCTGGCTCTGCCAAATGCTTGCTGTGTGATCTTGGACAAATCACTTCATTTATCTGTGGCTCAGTTTCCTTAACTGTAGAATGGGGATTAAATTCTACTCTCTCCTACTTACACTGCAAGCCCTATGTGGGAAAGGGATTGTGTTCAACCTGATCAACAGGATTCTGTCCCATTGCTTTAAATCGTTTGACACATATAAGCACTTAACAAAAACAATAATAATAATAATAATCCACTGCGCTTCATGGTGCTGTAATGATGAACCACTGTCCTCCACAAGAAAAAATTGCCATTAAGTGTTTTGCATTTCCATTGTCTACGTAGAGGAGGAAAAAAACTCTTCCCGTACAGTTTCACTCTAATACTGTGCAAGCTTCACTGAAGAATTGGTACAGATATTTCTAAACTAAGAATACTCTGAGAAAGTTTGAGAGATTTAGAACAACCAAAATCCCAAGTGTGTTTGTTCCCATTAAAACTTTGTCATGAATGTTTTATTTTATAGGGGGTATTTTCCAGAAAATCTTCATGATCATAGGGTCCTCTGAGTTAAGTTTCAATGAGGCATATTTAAAGGATGTGTTTCTCTTGGTTTCCAGCTGTATAAAATGGAGTATCCTACCTCAGTTAAAACCAGCGGTTTTCCCATTTTATCCCCTCATACTGCCTTTGATGTTTCAGAAACATTTTACATAGGCTTCAATCAATGGTATTTATTAAGTGCTTGCCATGTACAGAGCATTCATTCAATTGTTTATTCAATCATATTCCTTGGGTATTACTGTGTGTAGAGCACTGTACTACGCCCTTGGGAGAGTACAATATAACAATAAACAGACACATTCCCTGCCCACAGTGAGCTACTAAGCTCTTGGGAGAGTACATAACAGTACACTTGGTAGACATGATCCCTGCCCTCAAGGAGCTTGCAGTCTACAGGAGGAATTTATAATCTAAGTTTCTCTTGTTTATACAAGTATATAGAAAAATAACCCCCCAAAAGGGCAAAGATACAATATTTCAATGCACCTTTTTCTATTCTTTCAGAATTGATCCTTAAAATTATTATGTGTTAAAACATAAAGATTTCTCGAGTATTCAAGTGAGTACAATCAAAGAGCCAGAAGGAGTGATTCCTTGTTCTTAAAGGAGTATAAGCCAAAGGAGAAAGTCTTCAAGGTATGGGGCGGGGGTAGCAGTATTTTTTTTTCTGCAAGTTTTCAAGTGTCTCATACTGTGCTCCACACACACTCGATGTTAGGTAAATATTGCTGCTGCTGATGTGGGCAGAAATGGGCCTAAATCAGGATAGAGAGAACAAAGCATAAGGGCTCAGGAAACTAGAACTTGACAGAAAAGCCGTGAGGAATTCCTCATTGCTTTTGGGAAGGAAAATCAGTCACAGCACAACAAAATATCCCTCAGATGACCCAACTGGGATATCAATGATCCCAGGTCCAGGCGAGGAAAGAGTTAAGGTTAGATTGGGTAAGAGTCCTGCAGACTGTCAGAGGAGGAGGAGGAGGAGGAGAAAGTCCAAGGAAAATGAACCCGCTGTGTTTATGCTTGAATATGGGGCTAAGACATCAGTTTCTCTTCCAATGGCCCTTTGTTCCCTTTCCTCTCTAGTGCTCACTCCCCACTGCTTCCAAAGCCAGACGCTCCCCACAAAATCCTTTGTACCAACTGCCTTCAGGCAGCACACTTACTTGCTTCATCAAAGCATTTCATTGTAGCTTCTCTTGCCCAGAATTTAAGGCAGGGAAGAAACACAGGCAAAGGAAATAGTTACCTGTAAACTGAAATGGCAAAGGCTTTCCAAAGAAAGGAGGAAAGTTGGGGGTTCATTCACTCATTCAATCAATCAATCAATCATATTTATGGTCTAAGAGGGAAGAGGTTAGGGCTAGAGAGATTAACCTGACCAGGTGAGATCGGGCAGGTATTGGTGAGTTCTTAGAGTTTCAAAGTCATTTTAACCCCAAATTGCTTTTCGGCTTCTGAAACAGGGGAAGATTTTGACTGCTTATCCCCTGGAATACCCCTTTAAAGTAAGCATCTCCCCACTTTGTAGGTTGGCAAGCCAAGGCTGCGAGCAAGGTAATGGGAGGGTTCAAAGACTCAGACAAAGTAGTGAGATGAGTTCTGTCCTTGTGTAACAAGTGGAGGAGCCAGAATTGGAACCCAGGTCCTTTGGAGTCCCAGTCGCAGGCTCCATCCACTAGGCCATGCCGCTTCCCTTTTAAAGGAAGGTTATTCGTTGTCCTTCACTGCTCACTCAGAGTCGATAAAAGAATTGAATTAAGGCCTTTGAGGTACTCGGATAAGAGATGCTACAAAAATGCAAATTCTCATAGTCTCAAGGCTTTCTTAACATTTAATTTAAGCCATGTTCATGTTCTTTGCCCTCTCAATATCACTATGGAGTGTATGTGTTATAAAATGCCTCATGAAGTTTTTAATATTGTTAAACACCCAATCAATACAAATTTAATAAAGTGTTACTGAAATATCTTTAAACAAATTATTCAGGTCATCACTTGCTAATCCTGTATCATTTTTCTGTATAATTAAAAAACCTGACAATATCAGGGCTTTATGACAGCATAAGAGCCCCAGGCATTCCAGATATGACCCTTTCCTGAACAGTTCAGGTAGGCTGCGTGCTGCCTGCCCCTTAGTTGTTAATGGAATTTATCAAGTGCTTACCATGTGCTTTGCACTGTCCTAAGCACTGAGTTAAATACAGGATAGTGTGATCAGACAAGGTCCCAGTTCCACCTGGGGCTCACAGTCCAAGCAGATGAAGGCAGATTCATTGAATAATCATGAATTTCGAACAACAATCCAAATGTTTTTCATTCATTCAATCGTATTCATTGAGCACTTACTGTGTGCAGGGCACTGTTTTTCCCAAACAAAAATAAACCCAAAAATAAAAATACTGGAGTGGAGTCCAGCGCTCCTGCAAATAGCAGGGCAGTTTTAAGACTTCTTGTGGGGCGATGAATGGCATTTTTAGGGAACGTGTCCATCAACTCTGTTATATTGTAAGTACTCAATAAATACCATCATCGATTGATTCATTGATTGATTTTTGAACCTACAGTACTACTTAATCACCCAGCTCATGTACATAATCTGCTTTCCTTTTTCCTCCTGTCTAAAAATTATTTTAGTGTCTGGCTTCTGCCCACATATGATAAGATTATACATTTCTTGAGGGCAAGTATTGTGTCTGCCCAACTGATCAATCGATGGTATTCATCAAGTGCTTTCTGTTTACAGAGCCCTGTACTCAGCGGTTGGGAAAGTACAATACAGTGCAGTTGGTAGACAGGATCCCTGCCAACAAGGAAGTTCCATTCTAGAGGGAGAGGCAGGCATTGAAAGAAAGTACAGATAGGGAAAATGGCAGTGTGAGGAAATGAACATAAGTACTCTGGGGCGGAGGGTGGGGTGTATTCAACTGCTTAAGCAGCACGTATCAAAGTGGGCATAAGGAAGCAGCGTGGAATAATGGATAGAGCATTGGCCTGAGAGTCAGAAGACCATGGATTCCAATACCAGCTCTGCCACTTGTCTGCTGTGGGACCTTGGACAAGTCATTTCACTTCCTCTGAGCCTCAGTTACCTCATTTGTAAAATGGGGATTGAAACTTTGTGCCCCACATGGGTCAGGGTCTCTGTCTAACCCAATTTGCTACTATCCACCCCAGCACTTAGTACAGTGCTTGGCACATAGTGAGCGCTTAACAAATACCGTAATGATCATTATTATAGGTGATGCAGTCGTTGACTTTTATGGGAGCTATTTAAAGCCACCTACTCTTATTTATCTTATTCCTGAGGTTTTTGTCCAAGAAAATCAAACATTAGTTAATATACATTGTCTGTCTGGAGGCTATATCATTCCTTGGCAGAATCTCTGAATGATTTTATAGTTTTTTTCGATTTTTAGTGCACATGATTGCATCGAGCTCTCTCCACAGGCCCATGAATTACTGAACAGGCATGAGTCTACCGAAAATAATTTTTCTTCCCTTAAAGCAGTCTGATTAATTTGTGATTTAATTTGTGATTACATTAACTACATTGCATTTCTGCGTAGTAAATCGTGAGTTAAAAATGGAACCGAACTCATTTTGGAACGTTTATTTCTATTACTGAAAAATAATAGTAGTTATAGTTCAGCCGAGGACTAAACCAAGTCCATATTCTTATTTAGTTTAATTTCTTTATGGTCCATCCACTTTTCCTGATTTTAGTTCATTTTTCTGTCCGATGAAGGTAATAAATTGCCCATCCGAGCAAGATGAGCAGCCAGAGATGAGTCTTGGCTGTTTTTAACTAGAACTAACATCTCTGGGTCCACAAAGAGAAAATTATGAATCAAAGAGCATGTAAGAGTTTAATTTGAAAGCTGATGAGGGGGCATAAAACCAGTTATATCAGCAACAATTAACTGAGTGATGAGACCAGCAGCTCTTCCTAAGTCATCACTGAACTGTTTGATCTATATCAGCAAGATTGCAATTTTCAGTTTTTAAAACCCCGGATTTTTTTTTTTGTGCTCCTCAATAATACAATATGCACAATCCCTAGAAAGCCAAATAAGAGGAAGTTAAAGCTCACCAAGTTATCTTTAAGAAGGCTAAGACAATAAGCAGAGCTATTGCCAACTCGTTTTTAGAAAGTTTTTGGAATTTATGAATGCTTTTCATTAGAAATGCTCAGTACCATGCCTGACACTAAGTATGTGCCTAATCTTTAACAAATATATTTGGGAAAACTGGGAGGCAGTGGATTTGTTTGAAGCATTTGAACCAAAGTTGTTATGCCTGAAAATATTAGTGTAAATAATTAATGTTTTACTTGTATGTGAAACTTTTATGATGCATTGAAAAGGCGAGAACAAGAGAGAGAAAGCAAGAAAGGGAGAGAGGAGAGAGAATACTGGGTAGAGTTGTAGTACTTCATGGAGATTATCCAGTTAATCCCCAAAGCAGCTCACTGAACAATACAGGCGTAGTGTTATCCACATTAACAGATGAAGAAACTGGAGGAATAAAGTGGTTTATGATTTTTCCAGCTCATCCAATATTTTAGGGATGACCCAACTCATATTGCCGGCTTTCCAATCCAAAACTGTTTTCTCTTCTTATCCCAACCCCCATGTTGGTCTCCCTTATGGCTCTACTCTTAATTGCACTGTTTTTAATTATAAAACACATGTTTGCTTATGGGAAAGTGAAAAATTCAACAATGTAGAGCATATTTTTTTAATTTAAGAAGATTCCAATGGCAACTGATTAAACTCTGTATTTAGGAAATGAGTCTATGTACAATGCTTTGTCCCACTAATGGGTAGTTACTGTGTTGTTATTCTGTAGGTCCAAACACCTTTGTACCACCCATCAAAACACTACAACATCTTATGGTGGTTGTTTCTTATGGTATGTCTCCCCCAATATTGCCAACGGGGCTGAACACCAGAGGAAATATTTTCATTTTCCATTGTAGCATCTTACATATGTGGTTTTACTTTGGGTGTGATTTAAATTTGCCAGATGCATAGAGTTTTGGGCTTTTTAACACTATTAGGACCCTCAAAAAAGTCTCAGAAGTTTGGAAAGCATTAAAAGTCTTCTAACTGCCAGGAACTAATAGAGTCGCCCCAACGTGTTATCAGCCGGACCACTGAAGGAAGTAATTGCATCCACCACTTTGAAGATCTCCAACAGGAGAATTTGACTCAAGCCTTCCCTAGGCCTGGGAACAGCTTCACTTGAAGGACAGTAACAGCAGGTAATTGTACTAAAACCATGAAAAAATTCAGATAACAGCTGGTCCCTTTCCCGTAGTCTGGCCTGCTCCTACAGTCATGGCTGTCTTTGCCCTTGCTCCCGCCCCTTCCACAGAGAGACTATCTCTCCTCAGGAGATGGCTCTGTCAGTCTTTTCTCCCCGATCTGCCCTGATGGCTCCCAGGCACGGGAATCAGGTAGTCCAAGCCTAAGGTGGCACCCCCAAGGATTCTGATTTCGGGTGGAGTGGCCAGAGGTTAGCCCAGTGCCTGGGCCAGCCTCTCCCAGCATGGCAGCATATTGTGCACTGGAAATCCTATTCTCTGCATGGCAAGGGGTGGGTAGGGACTGACACATACGTGGCTCACAGGCCCTTTAAGACCAAAGCCCTGGTTTCTGCTGCGACCCCATGCCCGACTAGTAAGTAATAACAATAATAATAACAGTATTTAAGTGCTTCCTAGGTGTTATGAACTGGGATAAGCACAGGGGTAGATACAAGATAATCAGGTAAGACACAGTCTCTGTCCCATGTGGGGCTCGCAGTCTAAATAAGAGAGTGAACAGGGATTGAATCCCCATTTTGTAGATGAGGAAACTCAGGCACGGAGAAGTGAAGAGATTTGCCCAGGGTGATACAGCAGGCAAATGGTGGAGGTAGGATTAGAACCCAGGACCTCTGACTTCCAGGCCCTGCTCTTTCCACTAGGCAGAACTGCAGGACATCTGTACCAGCTTTTTAAACCTTGGGGAGTCTGCAGCTAAAGCCTTTTCCTGGAAGCTCCCTGCTTCCAAGAACTGTTTACCTCCTTGTCTTGGCATTGCTGGCTTATCAACTCTTATGTTTGCTGTTTTTAGCAATCTATTATCGTTGCTTTTAACTGTCTACCTCCACCTAGATGGTGAGCCCCATTTGGGTTCCCTCTAGACTGTAAACTCGCTGTGGGAGAGGGAACAGGCCTACCAACTCTATTGTATCATACTCTCCTGAGCACTTAGTACAGTGCTGTGCATATGGAAAGTGCTCAATAAATACCATTGATTTATGGATTCATTGAAGAATTAGTATTAGAGATCAGAAAAGTTGGAGAGAGAGGTAATGGTAAAACGTCAGTACAGTCTTCTAGACTGTAAGTTCCCTGTAGGCAGGGAATGTGCTTACCAGCTCTGTTATATTGTACTCTCCCAAGTGCTTAGTATAGTGCTCTGCACACAGTAAGCGCTCAATAAACACCATCAACTGAGTGATAGATTGACAGGGATCATGTCCAATTTGATTATATTGAATCTACTCCAGAACATAGCATGTGGGTTTTTTAGTTATGGTATTGATTAAGCCCTCTGTACATGTAATTTATTTTATTGTCTGTCTTTTTTGCTAGATTGCAAGTTCCTTGAGTGCAGGGATCATGTCTTCCTATTATACTGACTTTTCCAAGAGCTTAGTGCAGTGCTCTGCACATGGTAAGCACTCAGTAAATACCATTGATTCGTTGATTGCTATTTGTTAAGCACTTACTAGGTGCCAAGCACTGTGCTAAACACTAGAGTAGACACAATCAGATCAGACACAGCACCTCTTCCATATGGGGCTCACAATCTAGGGGGGAGAGAGAAGAGGTATTGACTCCCCATTTTACAGGTGAGGAAACTGAGGCACCAAGAAGTGAAGTAACTTGCCTGAGTTGCTACAGCAGGCAAGTGGTGGAACAGGAGAAGCACCTAATTCAGATGCAGGCCAAGAAATTCTGCTAGATCTCTACATAAAAAAGAAAGACCCCCAGGGTAGAACCCTAACAAAGCCTAAATTGGAAACAGTCACAAATATTGAATCAGACATGTCCAAGGGCAGGGAAAAAAAGTCACTCAAGCACCTTTCTGGGGAAATAAAGATTAAAAATAAGATGGCATTTTAATAGTGCCATCTTATTAATATTTTATAGAGCAGAAGGCGACATGCTGGTGCTGAAAAATGTATTAGAATAAAGATATTAATTGACCAGAAAAATTGCATAGCCGTTCAGCACTGGGAATGACTGTGGGAAATTGTCCATGAGAAGTAAGTTTCACAGGCAAAGATTGCACAGTAAGGAGGGCGAGGAATGAGAAATGGAAGAGACTTGCTGTTGTTCGGGAAGGGAGAGAAAAATCAGTTTGGATCTTACTGTTCTCTATCCCAGACACTTGTATTTCAGTTCATTCCTTCTCTGTTCCAAAATCTATTATAAAGGCCTGGATCGGAGTCCCCATAAAGATACAAACACGGTAAAGAAGAGATTGTTTTGGTACTAATAGTGAGGGTATTTATTAAGTGCCCACTGGATACAATAAGTGCCCACTGGATACAATATACTCTACTAACCATCTAGGAAAGTACAACATAGAGAAGAAATAGTGCTTATCTACAAGTAGCTAACACTCTAATGGGGAGACAGGTTATAGAGCATAGTTGACTAATCAGAATAAATCATCAACTGTATATTTGACTATATATATATACATATGCACAATAACCATCGTGACCTAGTGGAAAGAGCACAGGTCTGGGTGTCAGAGAGCCTGGATTATAATCCTGGCTCTGCCAGTTGCCTGCTATGTGACCTTCGTCAAGTCACTTATCCTTTCAGTGCCTCAGTTTTCTCATCTGTAAACTGGGGACTAAGTACCTGTTCTTCCTCTTCCTTAGGCTGTGGGGCAGGGACTGTGTCTGACCTCATCTTTTATCTACCCCAGTGCTTAATACGGTGCTTGGCGCACAGTAAGAGTTTTACAGTATTATTATTGCCAATATTACCAATCATCTCAAGCACTTTTCTACATATTATTATTGTTATAATGTGTGTCACCTGTAACAATTACTATACCAATAATAACAATAATAATATGTAGATAAGTACTTGAGATGGTGTTGAGATTATGCATCTTGGGATGTCCCATTCTTCCTTTGTCAAACCTGAATGCCCGATAATAACTGTGGTATTTGTTAAGCGCTTACTATGTGCCAGACACTCTACTAAGTGCTGGGGTGGATACCAGCAAATTGGGTTGGACACAGCCCCTGTCCCACATGGGGCTCATAGTCTCAAATAAATGGGGCACTACATTTTTCCATATCCCAGTGAGGTGGGGGCAACATGAATCCCCATCAGGCAATTAGGACGTGGATCACATGTGGGGCTAAATATCTAGAATGGTTTAATATAAATCAATCAGTCAGTAGTATTTATTGAGTGCTTACTATGTGCTAAGGGTTTGAGAGAGTACAATACAACAGAATTAGCAGACACGTTTCCTGCCCCTCGAGAGCTTACAGTCTAGAGACTGTATAACGTCTTTATATAGAACAGTGCCCAGTGCTTAGAACAGTGCTTGGCACATACTAAGCACTTAACAAATGCCATAATTATTATTATTATGGCTGCATATCATATAATACTGTGTGTCACCTGTATGATACTTTATATCATCATTACACACTTCCCAGTCACGGAGTTGTGGTTTCCCCCTGTTTTTGGTTGTTACTGTTGTTGTTTTCTTGGAAAGCAGACATTTTATGGTTCAAATCACATTTATATTAAAAATAACTTCTATGCGTGTTATCGTGTTAGTACTACTTGTTCATCAAGTGTTTCACAGTCTGTATTTGCATATATTTGACATGAGTTGGGGTAGATGGTAAGTGAAGGAAGATGGTTTAACGTCTGTGACTAAGGCAGGGGTTTCTCTCCCATTACCTTGAGAAGATGGATATAGGCTAGAGCAAGCTAGGACCAGCATTTATTTCACAAGGCTTCTCTGCCCTCTCTACGTTTACTCATCTTCTCCTGGGCGAGACTACAGCTACAGTCATTAGACTTTAGAAGGCATTAGTAGTCATTAAGTCTTCTCTAAGCCAGACCATGGGCTGCTTGGGAGAAGCCGTCCGACCTGAACCTACATGACTGAGTAGGGTGGGCCAAGAGCCCTACCTCATTGGGTACCGACAGGTTTGGACTGGCACCCCCTGAATGCCACAGCCCAACCCATTCCCCCATCCTGCCTCCTCACTGCCCATTGTGGGGACTTCAGGCGACTAAGCGAAAAATCAGGTTGGAGCTTACTCCTCCCTATCCCAGTCACTCCCTGGGAGAAGTTCCATCTAGGCACAGTTGTCTCTTGGAGGCAACCGCACCAATAATAATAATGATAATAATAGTATTTGTTAAGCACTTACTATGTGCCAGGCACTGTACTAAGCACTGGGGTGGATACAAGCAAATCAGGTTGGACACAGTCCCTTGTTCCACATGGGGTTCGTAATCTCAATCCCCATTTTACAGATGAGGGAACTGAGGCACAGAAAAGTAAAGTGACTTGCCCAGGATCACACAGCAGACAAGTGGCAGGGATCGGATAAGAACCAATGACCTTCCAACTCCCAGGCCTGTGCTCTATATCCACTATGGCATGTTGCTTCTCTAATGGGGTAGCAGACCAGGAAATCCACTTTGCCCCACTTCCTAGTTCAGCCAAGCTCATTTCTGAGAAGTAGTTTGAGCTGGTGGAAAACTCACAAGCCTGGAATTCAGAGGACTTGGCTTCTTCTCCCGGCTCCGCCACTTGCCTGCAGTGTGACCCTGGGCATGTCACTTGACTTCTATGTGCCTCAGTTATCTTAATCAATCAATCAATTGTAGTTATTGAGCACGTAGTATGTGCAGAGCACTGTACTAGAGGCTTGGGAGAATACAATCCAGTAGAGTTGGGAGACTCTATTATATAGCTATAATTCTATTCATATAGCTATAATTCTATTTATCTGATGGTTTTGACACCTGTCTACATGTTTTGTTTTGTTGTCTGTCTCCCCCATCTAGACTGTGAGCCCGATGTTGGGTAGGGACCGTCTCTATATGCTGCCGACTTGTACTTCCCAAGTGCTCTGCACACAGTAAGCGCTCAATAAATATGATTGAATGAATGAGACTCATTCTGTGCCCACAGTGAGCTTACAGTCTAGAGCAGGAGGCAGACATTAACATAAATGAATGAATTATGGATGATGATGATGATGATGATGATGATGGTATTAAGCCCTTACTATGTGTCAAGCACTGTTCTAAGCACTGAGGTAGATACAAGCTAATCAGGTTGGACACAGTCCCTGTCCCACCTGGGAGTAACAGTTTTAATCCCCATTTTACAGATGAGGGAACTGAGGCATGGAGAAGGGAAATGACTTGCCCGGGGTCACGCAGCAGACAAGTGGCGAAGCTGGGATTAGGACTCAGGTCTTCCTGACTCCCAGGCCCGTGCTGTATCCACTAAGATATATACATAAATGCTGAGGGTCTGAGGCTGGGGTACAATAAAAAAAAATGGCTTTTAAGTACTTGTTCTCCCTCCTGTTTTGACATGCGGGACAGAGACTATGTCCGATCTGATTATCTTGCATCTATGCCAGCATTTAATTCAGAGCCTGGCACATAGTATAGGCTGAACAATGATTATTTCTGGTCCTTCTTCCTGTTTGCCATAGGCCAGAATCAGCCCTGAGACAGGCTGGATAGGCCTGGACCCAGATTCCTTATCTAAGCATGACCCCCTCTACAAGATAGGGCACCAGAAGGAAATAACCTATAGTGCTTATGCGCCTCGATTTTTTTGGTCCAAAAAATCAAAATCCAAATAAAATTTTAGGACCAGGCAAAGGGGATGAGGGTGGGGAAATGTGAGAATGTGGGGAAAGTTTGGACTGCCGGTATGTTTCAGCTTGTCCTGGGAGAGTTGGATTCTACAAGGTAGAGGAAATGGGAAGAGCTGTCACACCACAGGCAGGCAGAAAGTCAGTACAGTTCAAATGAATCTAGTATGAAAGTCAGCTTCAAACATCTGAACTCAGAGCATTTGGGAGAAAATGAAGGGTTAGGCTTTGGTTCTACTCCAGCTCTCTGTTTAGAATCTGAGAGAGAGAGTAGCATTTTGTTTTGGAGCCTGACAAGACCAAAATGGATCGTCGTAGTCTGGCTTGTTTATAGAAGGGAAACAGGCCAAGTTGCCTTTTCAGCAAGGCTTTGAATTCTTTGCCACCGACATAAAGCGTGGGGAAAGTTTAGACCTGTTCTCTGAGGCTTTTCTGTGAGGAAAACAGAAAGGAAGGTAAATTTTAGAGAAGTGTTCTCCTTTGCTGTCCATCATTTTACAACCGTCCAGAAGTCATTCTTTGCTTTTTAAAAAGAACATTCAGTTAGCATTTGCCCCAGTGAAAATATATCCCACTGTTAAAAGGCAGGAGAGGAAATCAGAAGAGCAGCCAACTGTGCCAGTATTTTATTTCATTCATGGGAATGATGGGTTTTTGTAAGTTGCACTTCAAATGGTCTTGACCACCTGTACACAAGCCTGGCTGTAAAGTGGGTGATGTGCTTGCTTGGGAAACTGATGAAAGTCTAGTTTTTGAGTCTATTTTTAAGTCTATTTCAAGTCTATTTATTTTTAAGCCTCAAACATCAGAGGTTTTGAAGTGGAGCTTACACTGAAATCATCTGAAGCAGATCCTAAAGAGGGCGATTTGTAAGAATAATCATGGTACTTGTTAAGCACTTGTTATGGGCCAAGCACTGTTCCAAGCACTGGGGTACATGTAAGTTAATCAGGTTGGACACAGTCCCTGTCCCACATGGAGCTCACAGTCTGAATCCCCATTTTACAGATGAGGGAACTGAGGCACAGCGAAGTGACTTGCCAGAGTCCCACAGCAGACAAGTGGCAGAGTCAGGATTAGAAGCCAGGACCTCTGACTCTCCAACCTGTGCCCTATCCAGTCGGCTATGCTGCTTCCCACTGTCTCAACGTCGAACAAATTTCTGCGCCTGCATATTTATAACCGCTAAAAAAAAATCCGTCATAGTCTTTGTGCAGATACTGACTCCATATCTCTTTGACCAGACCACTCCACAGAGGAGATTGGATTGGACTGTGAGATTCCCCACAGAGAAAAATCTATACATTACAATTACTAGAGTGAGAGAAAGCATCAACCTAAACCAGTACATGATCGTTTGCCTCAGGGAGCTCTCTCTGTGTGTGCTTGTCTCCTCTGCCACATGTTCATTCAATCGTATTTATTGAGCGCTTACTGTGTGCAGAGCACTGTACTATAAATAGACTCTGTTGCTTATTACTTATTCTTCGCCAATCATTCAATCAATGGTGTGTTTATTGAGCATTTACTGTATGCAGAGCACCGTACTAAGCACTTGGGAGAGTACTGTACAACAGAGTTGGTCAACACATTCCCCATCCGCAACAAGTTTACAGTCTACAGGGAGAGATAGTCATCAATATAAATAAATAGTTTATAAAACTATTCAACGCATGAAAAAAAATCTCACCAGATTTACTGCACACCTTCCTGAACAACGTGTTATAAAAAACAGGCTAAGAATTATGTGACATCTGGGAACTTATGTAAGAAAAGCAGCATGGCCTAGTGGACAAGAGCAAGGACCTGGGAGTTGGAAGGACCTGTGTTCTCATCCATGCTCTGCCTCATATCTCTTTGTGACCATGGGCAAGTCACTTCACATTTCTGGGCCTCGGCTCCATCTGTAAAATGTGGGACAGGGACTGTGTCCAGCCCTATTTGCTTGTTATCCACCCCAGCGCTGAGATCAGTGCCTGTCCTGTAGTAAGTGTTTAACAAATGCCACAGTTATTATTAAAATACACAGCTTGGATGAACCTATTATCAATCAGTAGTATTTAATAATAATAACAATAATGATGGCATTTATTAAGTGCTTACTACAGGCAAAGTTCTAAGCGCTGGGGAGGTTACAAGGTGATCAGATTGTCCCATGGGGGTCTCACAGTCTTAATCCCCATTTTACAGATGAGGTAACTGAGGCACAGAGAAGTGAAGTGACTTGCCCAAAGTCACACAGCTGACAATTGGCAGAGCTGGGATTCGGACCCATGACCTCTGACTCCAAAGCCTGGGCTCTTTCCACTGAGCCACGCTGCTTACTGAGGGCTTACTATATTGAGAACACTGAACTAAGTTCTTGGTAGAGTACAGTAGAGTAAATGTACATGATTTCAGGCCTCAAGGTGTTTGCAAACTAGTTGGAGGAGTTAGAAGGCTATACTAACATGTACACAACAACACTGTGGAAAGATATGCATGTATAACAATGACGGCATTTGTTAAGCATTTACTATGTGCTTGGCACTGTATTAAGTGCTGGGGCACTGAACTAAGCACTGGAACACTGTACTAAGTGCTGGGGCACTAAAATAGATGTATGTAAATACACAAATGGCTATCCCTTAGGCTAGAACGTGATGTTATTGATGAAGAGGTTTTTGGGGTTTTTTTTGAATGGTACTTGTTAAGCGCTTCCTTTGTGTCAGGCACCGTACTAAGCACTGGGGTAGGTGCAAGATAATGAAGTTGGACACAGTCTATGTCCCACATGGGGACCACAGTCTTAACCCCCATTTTACATATGAGGTAACTGAGGCACAGAGAAGTTGCCCAAGGTCACACAGGAGACAAGTGGTGGAGCCAGGATTAAGACTCAGGCCCTCTTACTCCCAGGCCAGTGCTCTTTGCGGAGTAGGGACCCAGCTGGGAAATGATGAAGATTTTAGTGAGGGATTTCTTATCACTGAGGAAAGTACAATAAGCCAAAACAGGTAATGCTGTGCAGGAAGAAGCAGTAGAATGTGATAATTGAATTTGGGAAGCCAGTGTCAGTGAAGAGTCAAAAATGATCTTGCTTGAAGGGTGGCATTATTCATGGTAAACAACAAGTAGGAAAGGGAGATATTTTAGTGAATAAAAGACAAAAAGCTTGGTTTCTGTGTTTTATTGAGCAAAAGACACCTAGTTTGATTTTTCCAATGACATGGAGATTTGGAATTAGATGGCATTTAAAATGTATTCATTTTGCATATTCAAAATGAACCACAGAGGAAAATGTTCCATATGTTAATACAGAAGAAACTTGCAGTTTTGAATAATGAGTCAGGAGTGGATTGAGTGTTGAAACTTCATCAGGGCCTTAAACAAGTTACCATGATTTAGACAAGATTCTCTATAGTATAGTATTGTTTTACAATGTTGATATGTCTATCCCAGCCTATTAAATAAATGCTCTTATGAGTAAAGATTTAAAAGCCAAAGCTATCCCAAATACTCCAGGAAAGATTTTTTTCCCAAGTACATTAACTGTTACTACCTAATAAAAACAAAGCTAAAAATGATATGGTAAAGATTGAAGACTGGAGTTGTCAAATTTTCAGAGGACCTAACTGTCAGAACTAGCCTTTGGAAATTAGTAACGCACAAACCGGAAGAACTACATTGTGGTTCAACTGTGTAAAGAACCCAAGCTAATAAAAATGAAAGACATCCACTTGAAAGCAGAGATTTAGCAAGTAATACTTAATGCACCTGAACTATTCATAAATTGAAGTGAGAAGAAAATAGCTATTTGTCAGGCAAAATCAAACGACAACTTTTCAAAATAATCAATCTATCAATAGTATTTGTTGAATACCCAGGCACCTCCCAGACTGAGTAATGAAGAACAGCAACAGTGACTTCTCAGAAATGTAATGTAGCTTTAGTGGAGCCCAGCAAATGAGGTTTTTGCTGTTCATCAGGTACAGGCAAAGTGCAGAGGACAATATTCATTCATTCATTCATTCATTCAGTCGTATTTATTGAGCGCTTACAGTGTGCAGAGCACTGTTCTAAGTGATTGGGAAGAACAAATCGGCAACATATAGAGACGGTCCCTACCCAACAACGGGCTCACAGTCTAGAAGGGGGAGACAGACAACAAAACAAAACAAGTAGACAGGTGTCAATACCGTCAGAATAAATAGAGTTATAGCTATATACACATTATTAATATAATAAATATGTACAAATAAAATAGAGTAATAAATATGTACAATAGTAAGGTACACCATCAGTGAGCCTGGGTTCCAGAAAGTACTAAATCAGATGGACTTCCCTGAGCAGTTTGGTAATACCAATGATTATATGGTTAGTCTTGTCAAAATAATAGTAGTAATAATAATAAAAATCGTGCTATTTGTTAGCACTTACTACATGCCAGGGGCTGTACTAAGCACTGAGGTGAATACAAGTCAGACAGGTTGGACATAGACCCTGTCCCCCTGGGGCTCACAGTCTTAATCACCATTTCACAGATGCACAGAATAGTGAAGTGACTTGCCCAAAGTCACCCAGCAGATAAGTGGCAGTGCCGGAGTTAGAACCCTGGTCCTTCTGACTTCCAGGCCCCATCTCAGAACTGAAGGGTCTTTGCCTGGCTGATTGAGTTCAGCCTTATTTAACCAATTTAAGGCAGCCATATTTGAAAAGGTGACAAGTCACCTGAAAGGTAATATCAGAATAAGATTCTGGTCCTGTGGGAAACTCTTTCCACTCAGTTGGTTAAGAGCATCATTAAAAGTCCTCGTAAATCATTCGGGAACTGCTGTACTCGCCTGATTATGCTCACCCAAGAAGATGAGTGATGACCAAGAGTCAACAAAGTGCCAATCATTTGATAATTAGTCTAAAGACCACGAAAACTATGTTCCACCATGTGCCTAATAAAGCCTTCATCCAGTCAAGAATGTCCTTCAGTGACACAAACTGACAGTAGTTACTGAGTTCTGTCACGTAGATAGCATCCAATGATACAAAAATAGATCAAGAGGTAGAAAAGTGAATTAAGAAGGCTAGCATGTCCTTTAGGAGAATAATAGTCAGAATTTGGTGCCAGCCTGGTAATTAGATATAGGTCAAATTGAAGAGCCAACCTTCTTTTCTTCTCTGAAATTTGGGCTTATCAGAAATATCATATCTGACTTTTTGAGCAGTCCGTAAATGGTATTTATTAAGTGCTTACTATGTGCTAGTCACTGTACTAAGCTATAGGATAGATCAATCAATCAATCAATCGTATTTATTGAGCGCTTACTGTGTGCAGAGCACTGTACTAAGCGCTTGGGAAGTACAAGTTGGCAACATATAGGGACAGTCCCTACCCAACAGTGGGCTCACAGTCTAAAAGGGGGAGACAGAGAACAAAACCAAACATACTAACAAAATAAAATAAATAGAATAGATATGTACAGGTAAAATAAATAAATAAATAAATAGATAGAGTAATAAATATGTACAAACATATATACGTATATACAGGTGCTGTGGGGAAGGGAAGGAAGTAAGATGGGGGGCTGGAGAGGAAGGAAGGGGCTCAGTCTGGGAAGGCCTCCTGGAGGAGGTGAGCTCTCAGTAGGGCCTTGAAGGGAGGAAGAGAGCTAGCTTGGCGGATGGGCAGAGGGAGGGCATTCCAGGCCTGGGGGATGACATGGGCCGGGGGTCGATGGCGGGACAGGCGAGAACGAGGTACGGTGAGGAGATTAGCAGTGGAGGGTGCGGGCTGGGCTGGAGAAGGAGAGAAGGGAGGTGAGGTAGGACGGGGCGAGGTGATGGACAGCCTTGGAGCCCAGGGTGAGGAGTTTCTGCCTGATACGCAGATTGATTGGTAGCCACTGGAGATTTTTGAGGAGGGGAGTAACATGCCCAGAGCGTTTCTGGACAAAGACAATCCGGGCAGCAGCATGAAGTATGGATTGAAGTGTGGAGAGACACGAGGATGGGAGATCAGAGAGAAGGCTGATGCAGTAGTCCAGACGGGACAGGATGAGAGCTTGAACGAGCAGGGTAGCGGGTTGGATGGTGAGGAAAGGGCGGATCTTGGCAATGTTGCGGAGCTGAGACCGGCAGGTTTTGGTAACGGCTTGGATGTGAGGGGTGAATGAGAGAGCGGAGTCGAGGATGATACCAAGGTTGTGGGCTAGTGAGAGGGGAAGGATGGTAGTGCCGTCAACAGAGATGGGAAAGTCAGGGAGAGGGCAGGGTTTGGGAGGGAAGACAAGGAGTTCAGTCTTGAACATGTTGAGTTTTAGGTGGCGGGCAGACATCCAGATGGAGATGTCCTGAAGGCAGGAGGAGATGCGAGCCTGGAGGGAGGGAGAGAGAGCAGGGGCAGAGATGTAGATCTGGGTGTCATCAGCGTACAGATGATAGTTGAAGCTGTGGGAGCGAATGAGGTCACCAAGGGAGTGCGTGTAGATCGAGAATAGAAGGGGACCAAGCACTGAACCTTGGGGAACCCCCACAGTAAGGGGATGGGAGGGGGAGGAGGAGCCTGCAAAAGAGACTGAGAATGAATGACCGGAGAGATAAGAGGAGAACCAGGAGAGGACGGAGTCTGTGAAGCCAAGGTCAGATAGCGTGTTGAAGAGAAGTTCATGTCCCAAGTGGAGCTCACAATCTCAATTCCCATTTTACAGATGAGGTAACAGGCACAGAGAAATGAAATGACTTGTTTCCACTAGGCCACATATGCCAAACTCTATTTAAAATGGCAAGATAGGATCACAAACAATAATATCTTGAAAGACAATTGGTCCATCAGCAACAAAGCTATGCCTATTATAGCACACCTTCCCTGGATTGCTACAGACCAGCTGAAGGCATCATATTTTATAGACTCATCCTGAATGCACCCATAGAGAGATGGGCAGTAAACACCATATGATGCATTTGACACCAATTCCTACAGGGATTTGGAATATTGACGGAACATTATTCAGGGATTAAGGGCACTTCTGCCACAGATCAGCTTTTCTGCTGGAAAAGTAAGTGGGTGGAAACCTGATTATTTTAAATTGGGGAGAGAGTGATTTTCAGAATCAGTTAAACCCAGCCTTATCCCTGGGTTATTGGTTTGAAGTATGCTGAACACAGTTCCCATCCTAACACATATATCTCAACGCTTCGTACTTTTCTTTTGAGAAAGACAGCAGGCAGGCCGGAGGGAGAAGATCTGATCTTTCAATTTATACCTGATTAAAATGAAGAATTCAGGCAGCACATTAAGGTCATTTTCAAACAATCAACTCAATAGAAGGTTGTCAAGGTAAAAGACTTCTGTTAATGAGCATGGTTTCTAAAAACCATGAAACGATAAACAATAATCCCAAGCGATAGCCATAAAAGAGAAGCAGCTGGGCCTAGTGGAAAGACTACTGGTCAGGGAGTCAGAAGGACCCGAGTTCTAATCCAGCTCCACCAATTGTCTCCTGCGTGACCTTGGGCAAGTCACTTCACTTCTCTGTACCTCAGTTCCCTCCTTTGTAAAATGGGGATTAAGACTGTGAGACCTATGTGGGACAGAATAATGGCATTTATTAAGCACTTACTATGTGCAAAGCACTGTTCTAAGCGCTGGGGAGGTTACAAGGTGATCAGGTTGTCCCATGGGGGGCTCACAGTCTTCATCCCCATTTTACAGATGAGGGAACTGAGGCCCAGAGAAAGTAAGTGACTTGCCCAAAGTCACACCAACCTGATTAACTTGTGTCTACCGCAGCATTTAGGAAAATGCCTGGCACATAGTGAGCACTTAACAAATACCTTTAAAAAGCCAAAAATGATTGTGCCTAAAATACCTACTTTTTACAAAGATGTATATATGTAATAATAATAATAATGGTATTTGTTAAGTGCTTACTATGTGCAAAGCACTGTTCTAAGTGCTGGGGAGGATTACAGTCTTAATCCCCATTTCACAGATGAGGTAACTGAGGCACAGAGAAATGAAGTGACTTGCCCAAATAACACAGCTGCCAAGTGGAAGAGCCGGGATTTGAACCCACGTCCTCTGACTCCCAAGCCTGGGCTCTTGCCACTAAGCCACGCTGACTTGCCCCCGCCTCCTTGCCCCCTACCATGGGTGTTTCCACTGGAGTTGTGGGTCCAATAACAAACAGGTGGCTTACTATGTAGCACATACAAATGTTTCAGAGAAATGTTACAGAGAAGCAGCATGGCAGATTGGATAGAGCACAGGCCTGGGAGTCAGAAGGTCATGGGTTCTAATCCTGGCCCCACCACATGTCTGATATGTGAACTTGGGCAAATCATTTCACCTCTCTGGGCCTCAACTCCTTCATCTGTAAAATGGGGATTGAGACTGTGAACCCCACATTGGAAAGGGACTGTATCCAACGTCATTTGCTTGTATCCATTCCAGTGCTTAGTACAGTGCCTGGTACACTGGTAAGCCTGGTAAGTGCTTAAAAAATGCTATTATAATGGGTTGACTCTTATGACAGAGGCTTCAGGAAGAAGATAGTGACCCTAATATAGGTCTAGACTGTAAGCTCACTGTGGGGAGGGAATGTGTCTGTTTATTGTTGCATTATACTCTTCTAAATGCTTAGTGTAGTGCTCTGCACACAGAAAGCACTCAGTAAATACATTTGAATGAACAAATGAATGAATGGTGCTCTGTCTATTCCCCTTTGTTCCACTCCCAAGGAGAAGTGGGAATGGAAGCGTAACCAAAGGGTGAGTGGGAATGATGAATTCAGGATGACTTGAGGGTGTAAAAGGAAGGGTGTGATCTTTAAGGAGGAGTTGAGAAGCCTGGGAAAAGATAGCTCACATTATTATCATGAGGAGGTGATTCACTGTGAAGTGGGAAACTGGTTTGACTGCCTGTATGGGAGGTGGGAAGCTAATAATTATTATTAATGACAAAAAAAAGCATTGGGTGGGAGAGTCTCGCCATATCTGGGCCTAAAGGGAGATGATGTCACCTTTAATGTGTATCTTCGAGGGAACATTTACAAGAACTGTGTGCTAAGTAGAACTGGGTGAGAAAGTTAACAAGGAAGCCAGAGTCCAAAAAACATTCTGACAATGTTTTGACAATTCTGACATCTTGACATCTGAATCCTCCTGGGAAACCCAAGACTGTCATTCTTTCCCGTGACTGCGAGCTCGTTGTGGGCTGGGAATGTGTCTGTTTGTTGTTATGTTGTACTCTCCCAAGCACTTAGTATAGTGCTTTGCACACAGTAAGCACTCAATAAATATGATTGAATGAATGAATAATACTCTGGTGTAGATTTCCTCAGGGAAGAAGCCATCACTAGTAAATATGCACCACCTATGGTGAACAGCACAATGTCCCAAGCACTCGGAAGAGTACAGTAGAAATACCTGGGCGAGTCATTAGAGGTGTACAGGGAAAGATTATCTCTGAGGTTTATCAGTGGTTTGTAAACTCCTTAAGAAAACCTTTTTTCATACTTTTCTTGAAATATCCATCTGTATGTTTTACAACAAAGGTGCCGAATAAATTCTAGAATAAATAAAAAGTCCTAGGAGTCACCAGATTGCAAAGCTTTGGTGAGATACCTTGTGGAAAGCACTAGGCTTTAGGTTAACTCCAAAACAGATCTTCTTGCTAAATATTAGAAACCACAGTATTTCATTTTCATGTGGGCCACTAGGAGACTCGACTGGATCACTTGTACCCTGTCTAGTTATTATCACTCTCTAGATGGGGTGGGCAAGGTCCAGTCAGAAATTTAAATCAATGCTGGGATGGGCGAAGCAGGTTTAATAATAATAATAATAACAATAATAATAATAATAGTGGTATTTGCTAAGCACTTACTTAAAGTAATTGTTTGATAAGTATTAGTGGGGTAGAATCAAAGTAACTGGGTTGGACACTGTCCCTGTCCCACATAGGGCTCACAGTCTTAATCCCCACTTTCAGATTGAGGTAACTGAGGCCCAGAGAAATGAAGTGACTTGCCCAAGTTCCCCCAACAGACAAGTGGCGGAGCCGGATTTAGAACCCAGGTCCTCTTGACTCCCAGGCATGTGATCCATCCACTAAGCTATGCTGCTTCTCTTTTATTATCACATCTGGTTTGCAAGCAGTCTACACAACTGACTCAGTACTTAAGGAATGCTTAGAAGTGAAGTATGTTTTCTGGAATTACAAATTTCATTCATTACCCAGGCACGCTTTCTGAAACTAGGGGAAATCTATTCTAGTCATAATATAGCTCTAAAAGTTATGCTGTTCTTATTCCATTTTTTTTCTCCTTCACAAAGGCTTTCTTACTTTCACCCATTCTCCTATAATGTTAAGACTGCATTTCTGCGATACTTGCAGTGCTCCTTGGTTCTGACACTGGATGTGTTGTTTCTTGTGTTGTTTCTTCAGTAATACAAATGCAGACTCAAACCAGTTTGTGCAGTTGGATAAACACTCCCTAATTGTGCTCCAGCCACAGTGTGAAGTGAAAGGCAGCTTGGCCTAGAGGAAAAAGCATTGGCCTGTGAGTCAGAAAACCTGGGTTCTAATTCCTGCTCAGCCACTTGTCTTCTGAGTGACTTTGGGTGAGTCACTTAACTTCTCTGGGCCTCAGTTGCCTCATTTATAAAATGGGGATTAAATCCTATTCTCTCCTACTTAGAGAGTAAGCCACAAGCCGGACAGGAATTGTGTCCAGTGTGATTAACTTGTATCTAAACCAGTGCTTAGAACAGTGCTTGGCAGATAGTAGGCACTTAACAAGTACCATAATTATGAATTATGAATGAATTAACACATAGTATTATTATTATGAATAAAACACAAATGGCAGAACTGAGTGTACTTGGTTAAAATCTTGTTTAGCTCTAAAAGAGTAAAACTTCGTTAGTGATGTTAAATGAACAAATACAGTGTATTGATAATGGATATATTTTAGCTAATTAAAAATTATTCTCAGAGGAGGAATGATCATTGTATCTTTAAATTTGTATTTTTTATGTTCTCAATTTTGGCAGTTAGTAGTGAAATAGTTACTTAAGCATTCCATTGTGAAAGCATTGCAGATGTGTCACACATGCAAATTGTGGAAGATTATTGCTCACAAATCATTTTTATGAATATAAAACTTATGTTATTTTGACATACAGGAAAACTGAAGTCATTCCTGAGTAACAAAACTTCAGTATTTAAGTTTAATTTCATTTTGCTTTGTGCACATACTTCTCTTCGTACATTTTTTGTTGAAAAGAGAATGTTAAAAAAAAATCCAGTTAACTATTGTTGATTACTGGAATTTGCAAATGATCTGGGAAAACTGATGTCCTGAGTCCCCATAAGAGAATTGGAGAGTTCAAGGTAGCAGACAGATAAAGTGTTTTTCCGATGAAAAAGATTGATTTTAGGAGTCGGGTTGGGATTGAGAAGAAATAACAAGTCAGGAAGTGGTAATCCAATTTGTGGTTTATTCAAATCCTCTCTGGGCTTCACCAGGGGACAGTTCATTTTTGTGGTCATTAGTCTGTTCTCTCAAGAAAATGAAAAGATTTGACAGCTGCTTCTTCTAAAGTTGCCTGGTGGTCCCCCAATCAATTCCCACCACCCCAAATTTCAGCAACCTACAGCCTCCCCTAGCACCCATTCTCAGCTCTTACGTATAGATCAGTGTTTAGATGAATACTGTAATTTGTGCCAATCAATCAAGCAGTCGTACTTATTGAGGGCTTACTGTGTTCAGAGCACTGTATTAAATGCTTGGGAGAGTACAGTATAACTGAGTTGGTAGACATAGTCCCTGTCCACAGTGAGCTTACATGTTAGAGGGGGAGACAGTCATTAATATAAATAATTAAATTATGGAACTGTACATAGGTGCTTTGGGGCTGAGAATAAAGGGAGCAAATCCAAGTGCAAGGATGTTGCAGGCGGGAGTGGAAGAGCAAATGACGCCTTAGTCGCAGAAAGCCTCTTGGAGGCAATGTTCCATCAATCAGGCTTTGAAGGTGGGGAGAGTGATTGTCAAATATGAAGGAGGTGGCAGGACATGGGTGAGAGATTGGCTGTGAGATATATAAGATGGAGGTACTGTGCCTTCCTGTCACTCCCATTAGCTTGAGGGTAGTAGTAGTAGTAGCCGTCATTGTGTGTCCACTTTGTGCAGTGCACTACACTAGGTGCTTGGGAAGTACAGAATATTCATTCATTCATTCATTCGTATCTATTAAGTGCTTACTGTGTGCAGAGCACTGTGCTAAGTGCTTGGGAAAGTACAAAACAACAGTAAAGAGTGACAGTCCCTGCCCACAACGAGCTCACAGTCTAGACAAGGGGAGACAGACAATGCAAATAAACAGACATCAATACAAATAAATAAAATTACGGATATATATATATAGATATAAAAGTGCTATTGGGCTGGGAGAGTGGGGATGGGCAAAGGGAGCAAGTCAGGGCAATGTAGAAGGGAGTGGGAGATGAGGAAAAGTGGGGCTTTGTCTGGGAAGACATCTTGGAGGAGATGTGCCTTCAGAAAGGCTTTGAAGGGAGAGTCATTGATGGATTTGAGGAGGGGGCGGAGAGCTAATCCTCCCCTGTAAAATGGGGAAGAGATTCCAGCTCTCCCTACTTCTCAGAGTGTGAGTCCTGTGTGGTACAGTGACTGTGGCAGAACCTGCTCATCTTCATCACTAACCCCAGTGCTTAGTACAGTGTTTGACCTAGAGAAAATGCTCAAGGAATGCAGTTATTACTACTACTATTACATTCATTCATGAAACATGCACATTGCTCATAAATGGGGTATTTTTTCTTCCACCCTTGGTTCAGCCCCTCGTACAGTGCTCTGTACTTAGGAAATATCACGGGTAGGTGGGCTATTTATTTTTCAGAGTATGTTATATATGCTTCTCTAGGCTGTAAGCTCCTCTAGACTGTAAGCTCGTGGGCAGGGAATGTGTCTGTTTATCATTATACCGTACTCTCCCAAGCCCTTAGTACAGTGCTCTGCATACATTAAGGTATACCGTACTCTCCCAAGCCCTTAGTACAGTGCTCTGCATACATTAAGGGCTTGATAAAAATGAATGAATGAAACTTTTTGGGCAGGCACACATTTGGCAGGCAAGCATATTCACTGAGATGTGCTCCCATTGGCTCCCCAGGCTCCCCGGTTACACTGTAAGTTCCTTATAGGTAGGGAGCACGTCTTGCACTTGCCTTATACTTCCCACAACTGGATTGCATGATATAGGTGCTCAATAATTACTACTACTACTACTATTACTATGGATTAATCCCTGCTCAGAGGGCAGTTGTCATAACCCCATCCACCCGATGAACTTTTTAAGAGTGGCAGTCCTCAGTTCTCTTGTGAATTTGACAGCATTTCAGTGGAATCAAGTTTCCTTAGGAGAGGTCTTATTAAAAATAGTTGAAGGCATTTTAAGGACAAATGGCTTCCATCCTAAAAATATTCATCTCAAAAAGCACATTCCTCCTTAGGCGGATGGCACTAAGTAATTCATAAAAACAAGATTCTTTTTGGGTGGCATTTTAACTGAGTTCTGGATAAATTAGGGTTCCCTTTGTGGAGTTTTCCATACCCTAGCATTGTACAAATGTTCCACAAAGGCAGCAAATCACTCTACCAGGGTCAAGCTTTGTTTTCGGCGTATATTTTTAAAGCTACCATGCCTTTGTCTCTTCTCCATCACAACCTTTCCACTGTGATACTTGTGAAGATCACATTTTTAGAGAGTAGATAGATTCCCCCTTTGCTCTGTAGATAGTTAAAAATGAAGTAAAAGAGCATTCTCCAAAACAAAACTAGGTCAAAGGGGACCAGATTGAACATAGGAAGCAAATTGTATTTTGATTGATTTTTCCAGTGCTGTCTAGAACTGTAAACCATGACTTTATCCATTGAATGGGGCGACTTTTAGTGACTACTGTTTATCAAAATCAGAGGCTGGATTCTAAGGGAAACACATACTTAGGATGTCAGAATATGGTTCTATTTACGTGTCTTTAAATCAGCCCTTTCTCGGAACTCTTCTTTCATATTCACCCTGGTTTTTCTCCCATTTCTGCAACGGACTGAGTGATTTTGGCCAAGTCTAAAACCTCTCTGTGTCTCAGCTTTCCCATATGAAGGCCTGCTGTCCCTTTCTAAGAGAGCAGTTCTTAAAACCTAATCTGGCCTTCAGATCTTCAGGTTCTGATAATCTAATCCTAGTTCTGCCAATTACTAGCTGCGTGACCTCGGGCAGTCACTTAACTTCTGTGCCTCAGTTTCCTATGCACATTTCTTTAAATTATATTCATTCATTCAATCATATTTATTGAGCACTTACTGTGTGCAGAGCACGGTACTAAGTGCTTGGGAAGAACAAGCTGGCAACATATAGAGATGGTCCCTACCCAACAATGGGCTCACAGTCTAGAAGGGGGAGACAGACAACAAAACAAAACATGAGGACAGGTGTCAAGTCGTCAGAACAAATAGAAATAAAGCTAGATGCACATCATTAACAAAATATATGTTATAAATTACTTATTTCTTCATATTAATGTCTACCTCCCCCTCTAGACTGTCAGCTCATTAAGGGCAGGGAACATATCTGCTAATTCTATTGCATTGTACTCTCCCAGGTGCTTAGTTCAGTGCTCTAGACTAGACTGTAGAATCTAGACTGTAAACTCGTTATGGGATGAGAATGTGTCTGCTAATTCTGTTGGATTGTAATCTCCCAAGCGCTTAGTATAGTGCTCTGCACATAGTATGTGCTCAATAAATATGCCTGATTGATCAATTGATTGATTTTCTCAACTGTGAAATGAGGCTACCTGTTCTCCCTCCTACTTTGACTGTGAGCTCCATGTGGGGCAGGGACTGTGTCTGACCTAGTTAACTTGAACACATCCCAGCGTTTAGGACAGTGTTTGATGCATAGTTAGGGTTTAAGAAATACCCCCCCTCCACCAAAAAAACGACAAATGAGATCACAGATTAGTTTTCTCAGGAAGCAAAGCCGACAAACAGCTGCAGTAGAGGGAGTTGAAAGTGTGTGATTGAAATCAGGGCAACAGAAGACAGGCATGCTATTTAATGGTGGTCTGGATGCAAACTGCAAAAGGCAAAGAGAAATAGAACAGCATCTAAATTTATAGGACCATAGTTCTATTTCTCACACTGTAAGCGAGACATAATTTATCAGAGTGTACTAACATTTTTCTTGTACTTCTTTATATTATACGACATCAAACAAGAGATAAGTTAAAGTGTTTACTGCATAGGTGGGAAAGCTTAAACTACTTTGTGTCTGCTTTCCAAACCAATCTGACTTCTGCCCGTTTCCAAGATTGTACCGACACTAAGTGCCTAGTGTGTGTAGGCACTCAATAAATAAAATAATGATGATCAGGCACTTTCAGAGTTATTTTCACTTCAGCCTGAATTTTAGATTCAGGTGATGAGGAACTGGTTTGCCGTCAGATCTATTTATTCAGTTCCTGGGGAGAGTCTATTATTTTTCCACAACCAGATCCTGGCAGCTGATTTTCCATAGTCACATATGACGATGCAACTCTAAGTTGGGATTTCTAAAGAGCACCTGTGCACAGTTTGTGCAGAACTCATCCATTCGTACTGCTTACTTGCACTTTCCTTCAGCATAATTATATTGTTCCTTCTGCCCCAAAATGCACAAAAAAGCCCCAGAACTCTTTTAATCAATACCGTCAAACTCCTGACCCTTTAAACCATTGATCAGATTGGCTAACAAGTTGCAAAATATCCTAGTAGGGGTTTTTAACCTACAATTTTCCTCTCCAATACCCCACCCTGGACCAGAGAAAAGGCTTTAATGTCTGTCTTCCCCACTACATTGTAAGCATCTCAAGGACAGGGATTGTGCCTATCAACTCTTTGAATTGCACTCTACCAAGTGCTTAGTACAGTGCTCTGCCCACAATCAGCTCTCAGTGAAATACCACTGATTGAAGAGGAAGAGGAGCCCCCAGTGAACAGAGAGGTGGTTTTATTTGGATTGATTGATTATTTGTTGAAGCAGCAGGACTTAGTGGAAAGAACATGGGAGTCAGAGGACCTGGTTCTAATCTCGGCTCTACCACTTGTCCATTGTGTGACCATGGGCAAGTCGCTTCACTTCTCTGCCTCAGTTCCCTCATCTGTAAAATGGGGATTCAATACCTGTTCTCCCTCCTATTTAGACTGTGAGCTCTTTGTAAGACCTGATTATCTTAAACCTACCACAGTGCTTAGTACAGTGCTTTGCAAGTAGTAAGCACTTAACAAATACCACAGTTACTGTTGATGTTGAAGATGAGTGTGTAGCTTAGGCTGCAGCTGTCCGTGGCCATAACTGCCCCTTCCCCTCTCTCCACTGATCATGCTTGAACAGAGTTGATTTAGTGCAGTAAATACAATCGATTGATCAATCATGGGAGACATAAGGAAGGTGGCAATGGGTTCAAATTAGAAAGTATGTCCAGAAAGGTGCATTTTGAGTTCTGGCTAATGTCAAGTAGCTTCTCCCATGAACAAGTTTGCCCACTCCTAACACAGTGGATAGAGCACAGGCCTGGGAGTTAGAAGATCATAGGTTCTAATTCCGACTTCACCACTGGTCTGCTGTGTAACCTAGAGCAAGTCACTTCACTTCTCTGTGCCTCAGTTACCTCATCTGTAAAATGGGAATTGAGACGGTGAGCCCCACATGGGACACGAACTGTGTCCAACTTGATTTCCTTGTATCCACCCCAGAGCTTAGTACAGTGCCTGGTATGTAGTAGGCATTTGACAAATGCCATCATGATTATTAAAACCTCTCCCTCCAATTGGGCTTTTCGTAAACAAAATCAAAAGGTAGCCTTACCGTTGGTTCACTGGTCTGGGAATTAAGAGACCTGAGTTAGCATACAATTCGCTACCTGGGCAGGGATGGCATGCACACTTCATAATGTGCTGCGTCTCTGCCCGCCTCCCTGCTCGTTGAACTCTGTGCCCTGGAGCACACGACTGGCAGAGATGAGAGAGCATGTGAGATCCTGGACAAGCCAGTAGCACTGTAATCTGTTCCTTTATGCCAGTTCTCAGTCCTCAAGTTTCAGGCCTGAGCTCATCCACTGTTCCTTGGGGGGCAACTTCATCATCCTTCTGTGAGCTACTCAAGATCAGAGGGCATTTTAAATGCCCAAGAATTGAGTTCTTATAGTTTAATCAATCAAACCTCTCCCTAACTTTGGCACTTAGCAACAATCTGAGAGAAAAAAGAAAGAAAAGTTTAGCCCAAGGTTTGCTTTAATGGGATTTATTTTACTGTCCCAAGAGAGAAGCAATTCATACTCCTTATCAAAAACACCATTAGAAAGGAGTATTAATGCTCTTGTTTTAGGAAATAGAACCCTCTGGAGATTGGGAAAACATTATCTTTAGAGTAATGAGAACTATAGATTTTAATTTTTTAGAACACATTGGCAGTCGCCATTAAGAGTCTATAAAGTGGCAGGAACTACTTTTTCCTCTTTAGGGTTATGGTTCTCAGCTTGGTGGCTGTGTGGTTTTTAAAGGCTCAAAGGAAAGAAATACAGCCATTAATAGATGAATAAGCATCCTTGGGTATCTCTGTCTTTGAGGAGTCAGATTTCAACCCCAGAAAGAGGATATGGATTGAAATGCAGATTGTTTTATCTTATGCTTCTCTCCTGAACCAGAGTGAAATGTTTTTAGAAATACTAGCCATACTTTCCACATTTGTGCCAGAGTTGTCCAACCTCCATAACACGTGGAGAAGCAGCATGGCCTGGTGGAAAGAGCATGAGCTTCAGAGTCAGAGGACCTGGCATCTAATCCCTGCTCTACTATAAGCACTTAGTACAGTGCTCTGCACACAGTAAGCACTCAATAAATATTATTGAATGAATTTGTCTGCAGTGTGACCTTGGTCAAGTCATTTCACATCTGTGTTCCTCAGTTACCTCATCTCTGAAATGGAGATTAAGACTGTGGGACATTGACTATGTCCAACCTGATTATCTTATATCTACCCCAGTGCTTAGCATAGTACCTGACACATAGTAAAGCGACTAACAAATGTTATTTTTTTTAAAAAAAACTCCCCTTTATATCTGGGGGAATCTGCCTAGGGCAGAGTGGGGGAAGATGGCATGGTCCACTTAGCACCAGAAACAGCCACATGAAGGGCTTCAGGCAACTTTATCTGTAATTGATTTATTTATTTATAGTAATGTCTGTCTCCCCCCATCTAGACTCTAAGTTTGTTGTGGGCAGGGAATGTATCCATTTATTGTATTGTACTCGTTTGAGGGCTTAATACAGTGCTCTGCACACAGTAAGCACTCAATAAATGCAGTTGAATGAATGAATGATTATGAATCACAATGCATTCTGTTTTGCCTTCCTTCTTCCTAGGCATCTTAGCAGGTTTTTCTCCCATGCCGGGTTCTCCAACTTTTTTTTTTTAAATGGTATTTGTTAAGTGCTTGCTGTGTGCCAGGCACTTCTCTAAACCCTGGGGTAGATGCAAGGTAATCTGGTGGGACACAGGCCATTCATTCATTCATTGTCATATTTATTGAGCACTTACTGGGTGCAGAGCACTGTATTAAATGCTTGGGAAGTACAATTCAGCAACAAATAGAGATATCTGCCCACAACGGCTTACAGTCCAGTCTCCAACTGCAGCTGACTGCTTTGAAATGGCACCGGAGATAGCCCATCCACCATTTTTTGTGTAATGTAAATGACACTGTGATCATCCAGTGAAGATGGAAGGGGACCTGTCTCTTGAGTCCTTTAAGTGGCCATATGCAGTGGCCATAGTCAGGGAGCTGGCCCCTCTCCTTGGGCCTTGGCTTTCCCGGCTATTGCCCCCATGGACAGAGGGAGAGAGCCCAATGCTCTTAATCATTCAGTTGTATTTATTAAGCCCTTACAGTGTGTGGAGCAGTGTACTGAGCACTTGAGTGTACAATACAACAGAGTTGGTAGACACATTCCCTGCCCATAGTAGGTAAATTCTCTGTGCCTCAATTACCTCATCTGTAAAATGGGGATTAAGACTGTGAGCCCCCCCCCCCCCCCGCCCCCGTGGGACAACCTGATCACCTTGTAACCTCCCCAGCACTTACAGTCTAGATGGAAAGACATACATTAAAGAAATTATGGATCTGTACATACGTTCTCTGGGACTGATGGTGGGATGACTATCAAGTGCCTCAGGGGTTTTAGGCTCAAACCCCTCCAAAAGAACCTATCTTGGACAATATCCGGTCCCTCTTCAAACCTTTTCCTTCTTTCTGTAGTGTCAGCCTCTTTTTGAATCATTTTTCAGTGGTCAAATATGAAACGACTGCTCACAATTTCGGAGAATTCCACTAATTAGTTTTGAATTGTGAAGAGTTTAGTAAAGCCATAAGAGCCCAAGCCATATTGACCTGCATCTAAAGATTCTGAGCAGGTCAACTTCATTCCAGTTGTGCCCCGTAGCTGAATGCAACTTAAAAACCATCAGACGTGGACCAGAGCTTTGGTACGTTTTCCCCATTTCGGAAAGTAGAATTTGCTCCAACCCTAGAAACAATTTAATTTTTTGATGATTGTTTTTAAATTGGTATTTTTACACCAGTATTAGTAGAGGGTCTTGCATTTAGGATAATGACATTTAGTGATAAGGGCTGTGGGAGCAGGATGGGATGAGGTTAAATTAAAGCAGGACCCTGCAGGGGCTTCTTATTAGTTCACTTTTCTTATTGTCATGTAAACGGATTAGATCACTTGGAGCAGACTAATCAGCTGTGCACCTCGATCAGCCAGAGTAATTTAGTGTATCTTATTTATTTGGGTGGACGGAGTTTAGGGAGCTGGAATTTCACCCTGTGAAATTCCCTCATGGAGAATCCCCAAACCTTACTTTTTGTTATCCCTTATAATGATGGTTATGTGCTGATTAGGTCTTGGGTTTACATTGGTCTTTCTCCTACCCAGGAGGAAAATGGTGAGGAAATTGATTGAGATTCTCAGCCCTGAAGTCTTTATGACCGGACCTAGGCTTGTCCGGTGAGGGTCAATCAGTCCATCAACCAGTGCTATTTATTGAGCAGAGTGTTGTACTAAGCGCTTAGGAGAGAATGGGACAATAGAGCCGGTAGTCACAGTCCCTAGTCCTCCTTGCTGTAAGCTCCTTGTGGGCAGGGAATGAGGCTATTTGTTGTTGTATTGAACTCTCCCAAGGTCTTAGTAAAGTGCTCCGCACACAATAAACTCTCAATAAGTATGACTGATTGACTGCCCATAAGGAATCTGTGATGGGAGACTGCAGTATCAAGATCTTGCCTTCCAAGAGCTCAAGGGGCTTTTAGATCTTGGCTCCTTTTCTGCTGTCCTCCCACTCTGTTGCTGCTCCTACGATCTCCCCATCCTTCTCTGGGGGGCCCCAGATTAACCAATGGCCGTGACCATTTGACATTGGTAGAACGAGCCCCCCCCCACCACCCCGTCACCCCCCTCCCCTGGTAGGGATTGTCTCTGTTGCTGAATTGTACTTTCCAAGTGCTTAGTACAGAGCTCTGCACTCAGTAAGTGCTCAATAATTATAATTGAATGAATGAATGAATAATCAGTTTCGACACAGTCCCTGTCCCACACGGGGCTCAGAATCTTAATTCCCATTTTACAGATGAGGTAACTGAGGCACAGAGAAGTGAAGTGACTTGTCCAAGGTCACACAGCAGGCAAGCAACAGAGGAAGCAACTTGGCAAAAGTCACACAATGGGCAAGCAGTAGAGCTGGAATTAGAACCTAGGTCCCTCTGACCCCTAGACCCGTGTTCTATCCACTAAACCATGCTGCTTCCCTCCCTCTTAGCCTGTGAGTGCCATGTGGAACTGGGCCTCTGTCCAATGTGATTATCTTGTATCTACCCCAGGATTCACTACAGTGCTTGGCACATCATAAGTGCTTAAAAATACTATTATTATTGATTGAGATAATATTATTGATTGAGAGAAGGACCTACATGAAACTCTAAAGGGTTCTAATCCCATTTGGATAGTAGGGTGGGGGTTGGGTTTGCGGCCAGTGCTGGGAGGAAGCAGGAGTCAATCAGAACTTACCCTCTCAGGGTCGCACCTCGAGTTTCCAGTACTGTACTAGCCTCAACTACAGGAGGGAGAGTCAAGCAGGGGCATACCCATTCCACTCCTAGCTTGGCCAGTGGCTAATGCATGGAAGGCAATCTGCTACAAGTCAAGATTCCCCTGTGCAGGGCAGCAGCGGCATGGGAGAGAGTCGAGGGAGGAGATCCAGATTGAAGTTGACCGCACGGAAGAAGGCAGTGGTAAACCACTTCCTGATTTGCACCAAGAAAACTCTATGGATACACTACCAGAATGATTGCAGATGGAGGTGGGGCGTTCTGTGAGAGTTGCGTCCATCGTGTCACTATGGGTCGGAGAGGACTTGATGGCATAAGACAAGTCAGAACTTGGCTCTGGTATAACAAAGTGTGATCTGTACAAGTGGTGGAGACAGTGGTGGATGGGCAGGGACCAGACCTAACCCCCTATTTCTCCTGCGTCTCCAGCATCCGTATCGCATCATTCGCTGAAGCCCCTTCTGTCCCAGTGTTCTGCTGCTCCTATTAGATTTACTGGAGACAGTAAGTTATTATATTTGTAAAGCTTCTACTATGTGCCAAGCACTGGGCTAAGCAATGGGATAGATGCAGTAGAAGATGTGATACAATATAGTAGACATTCTACTTGTCCCACCAAGGGCTCACAGATCTAAGGAGGAGGGAGAACAGAGATCTTATCCCCATTGTACCAATGAGAAAACGGAGGCACAGAGAAGTGCCTTGGGATCTCCCATGAGAAGCAGCGTGGCTCAGTAGAAAGAGCATGGGCTTTGGAGTCAGAGGTCATGGGTTCACATCCCGGCTCCTCCAATTGTCAGCTGTGTGACTTTGGGCAAGTCACTTAACTTTTCTGTGCCTTAGTTACGTCATCTGTAAAATGGGGATTAAGACTGTGAGCCCCCCCATGGGACAACCTGATCACCTTGTAACCTCCCCAGCACTTAGAACAGTGTTTTGCACATAGTAAGCACTTAATGTCATCATTATTATTATTATTTGAAGTCCTTACCATCGTCTTTAAAGCACTCAATCACCAGTCTCCAACCCAGCCTGCACACTTCACTCCTCTAATGCCAAACCTGCTCACTATCCCTCCATCTCATCTGTCTCACTGCTAACCTCACTCCCACATCCTACCTCTGGCCAGAAATGCCCTCTCTCTTCCTATCCGACAGACAATTACTCTCCCCATCTTCAAAGCCTAGTAGAAGGCACATCTCCTCCAAGGAGCCTTCCCTTACTAAGCCTTCATTTCGTTTTCTCCCACACCCTCTGCGTCACCCTGATTTGTTTCCTTTATCCGCCTCCCTTCACATCTCAGCCCCACATGAACATATTTATAAGATATTTGTTTATATTAATGACTGTCTCTCCTTCTAGACTGTAAACTCAATGTGGGCAGGGACCGTGACTAGCAACTCTGTTATACTGTACTCTCCCTAGTCCTTGGTACAGTGCTGTATACCCAGTAGGCACGCAATAAATACAATTGATTAATTGACCGAACGATCACTTTGAGCATGCTGGCTTTGCTGTTGAAAGGACAGGTCATCTTTTCCTGCCCCAACCTCCATTGCTGTAGTTCTCTGAGCACAATACATTCACTTTGGCAACAGTAACTCACCTAGCTGCTCAGGACAAAACAACATCTCCTGCTGGAAGGCAGAAAAGAATCCTCACTGTGTTTATTTTTGTTTCAAGCGCTTCCGGCCAGGATAGCTGACTGGTCAGGAAATGAAGTATACTTCTTTACAAACCTGTGTGTCTTTCTTTCTGCCTCAAAGGCATTGTGGGATTCCAGTCAGCTGTGGTCTCAGCAAACTTCCACGAACCCCAGCTGGGCTTCCACTCTTGACTTTGGATTCCAACCAGCCATTTCAACACTGGAGTGGAAAGAAAGGAAAACAAATCAAAGGCACTCAATATTCAGCCATCCAAACTTGTGGTAAGTAAAAAATATTGCTGAAATAGACTCTTTGGCTTACTCTTTTTTAAAAAAGAAACTAATGATCTGTTTGTATAACTCAGAAAATGGCAGTTAGTTCCTAATTATGCAGGTTGCTTATTGTTTTCCTTAGAAAAATGAAATTAAATGCCATGTCGTAATTTGGATGAGGAAGAAATATTGCCGGTTACATCTGTTGTGTTTAATGACAAACAGGGCTAAACAGTTTTGACAACCAAAAAACTCTAATTTTGGATGTGACAGAGATAAACAGACACACGTATGGAGGGAGAGAAACTCTTGCTTAGTTGGGGAGGGTGGGGGTGTCTGACTTCTAGTGTTTCAGCTTGCAGTGGGGAAGGAGGAAGAGGAGGAGTGAAGGGGCTGCATAACCATCACTTCTTCCTCTTCCTCCTCCTCCTCCTCTTCAGCAGTAGTAATAGCTGTCACCATCCCATTGCCACCATCCCATTGCCACCTTGTCTGAATTGGCCCGTGTAGGGCTATTTATTTGGAGCTGAGGGCGCAGTCAGTCAGTCGATCATATTTCGCCACGTGTCTGCTGTGTGACCTTGGGCAAGTCACTTCACTTCTCTGAGCCTCAGTTCCCTCATCTGTAAAATGGGGATGAAGACTGTGAGCCCCACGTGGGACAACCTGATCACCTGGTATCCCCCCAGCGCTTAGAACAGTGCTTTGCACATAGTAAGCGCTTCACAAATGCTATAATTATTATTATTATTATTATTTACTGAGCACTTACCCTGTGCAGAGCATGTAATCATCATCATCATCAATCGTATTTATTGAGCGCTTACTATGTACAGAGCACTGTACTAAGCCCTTGGGAAGTACAAATTGGCAACATATAGAGACAGTCCCTACCCAACAGTGGGCTCACAGTCTAAAAGACTGTGCTAAAAGAATGAGTGCTAGGGAGAGTGCCATATAACAGTATAACAGACACATTCCTTGCGTACAAGGAGCTTAGAGTGTAGAGGGAGAAACACAGCTAGAAATGTATCACCTGGGTACACTGGGAAACTCCAACTGAGGGCTCAGCAGGCCAGTTCGTGTGGAGCCACGTGGCCTGATGGCCACAGCTGCCCTTTGAGTGGCAATGGCAATGCTAACTGGCAGCACTGGCCACCCAGAACTCCTGACCAAGAAGAACCGGCCCTACTCTGTCATAGAGAAGCGGCGTGGCTCAGTGGAAAGAGTATGGCCCTGAGAGTCAGAGGTCATGGGTTCTAATCTCGGCTCTGCCACTTGTCTGCTGTGACCTTGGGAGAGCCACTTAACTTCCCTGTGCCTCAGTTACCTCATCTGCAAAATGGGGATTAAGACTGTGAGCCCACGTGGGACAAGCTCATTACCTTGTATCTACCCCAGCGCTCAGAACGGTGCCTGGCACATAGTAAGCGCTTAACAAATACCATTATGGAAAAAAAGGGAAAAAAGGTGGTGAATCCCTATTTCACAGATGAGGAAACTAAGGCACAGAGACGTTAAGTGACTTGCCCAAGGCTACACAGCAGGCAAATGGCAGAGCTGGGATTTAGAACCCAGGCCCCCTTATTCAGAGGCTCAACCCCTTCACAGTAGGTCATGCTGCATCTCTAGGAAACCAAGAGCTTATACTTGAGTTTTAGGCCTTTACAATCTGGAGGTATGCTTTGGGCATTATTCACACTTGCTCATTAATAGCAACCTTTGCATTATAAATACCAGCGCTAACTCAGGGGCCTTTAAGAGCACCAAGAATTATTTATCCTATAGTTTATACATCCTATAGATTGGGCCTATTTAAAGTCAATTTTCCAAATGGACCCAGATAAAATTACTGAATGGTGTAATAATCTGGCCTGGAATGCCATCGTAGACATTCCAGGGAAATGAGCTGTGAGGACATACCATGATCTGCTAGGACGCAGTGACAGAAGACTTGCAAGCAAAAACCGGCCCTTTGTAATAGTTACTTTTGTGTAACCAAAGCTTGCTTTGACTGCTGTTCCGGCCCAGTTCTGACTGTGAGTCTTATTCCTCCACATGGACTAAGCGAGAAGAGGAAAGGAGGTAGGGAGATGATGAAGCTGACAGGAATCAGGTTTCCTAGAGGGTAAAGAAAGAAGTAGGGAGCAGTGGAAAATGGATTGGAATTGCTTTTCAGATCCTGTCCCTGGGTTGAACCAGACTTCTGCCCTCCTCCTTGTTCCATTTTTCCCACCATGTCCTTATTATTCTGGCATCTCTCTGGAAAATGCTTTAGTTTCTTGACAATCTTAGAGATTAAAGACACAGATCCACCTATATCTGTACATCTGTTAGGGCATTTCTACTAGAGAAGCAGCATGGCTCAGTGGAAAGAGCACGGGCTTTGGAGTCAGAGGTCATGGATTCAAATCCCGGCTCCGCCACTTGTCAGCTGTGTGACTTTGGGCAAGTCATTTAACTTCTCTGTGCCTCAGTTACCTCATCTGTAAAATGGGGATTAAGACTGTGAACCCCCCGTGGGACAACCTGATCACCTTGTAACCTCCCCAGCGCTTAGAACAGTGCTTGGCACATAGTAAGCACTTAACAAATACCAAAATTATTATTATTATTATTACTAAGACACATTGGAACATGTTTACTAAGAAGAAGCAGTGTAATTTAGTTGAAAGAGTACGGGCCTGGGAATCAGAGGACCTGGGGTCTAATCCCGGCTCTGCCACTTGCCTGTTGTATGACTGGGGACAAGTCACTTCACTTCTCCGTACCTCAATTTCCTCATCCAGAAATGGGGACTCAATATCCATTCTACCTCCTAGTTAGACTGTGAGCCGCATGTAGGGCAGGGAGTGTGGCCGATCTGATTTATCTTGTATTTTCCCCAGTATTTAGTTCAGCACTTGGCACCTGATTAGCACTTAATCAATCAATCAATCAATCAATCGCATTTATTGAGCATTTACTGTGTGCAGAGCACTGTACTAAGCACTTGGGAAGTACAAGTTGGCAACATATAGAGACGGTCCCTACCCAACAGTGGGCTCACAGTCTAAAAGGGGGAGACAGAGAACAAAACCAAACATACTAACAAAATAAAATAAATAGAATAGATATGTACAAGTAAAATAAATAAATAAATAGCGTAATAAATATGTACAAACATATATACATATATACAAGTGCTGCGGGGAAGGGAAGGAGGTAAGATGGCAGGGGATGGAGAGGGGGACGAGGGGGAGAAGAAGGAAGGGGCTCAGTTTGGGAAGGCCTCCTGGAGGAGGTGAGCTCTCAGTAGGGCCTTGAAGGGAGGAAGAGAGCTAGCTTGGCGGATTGGCAGAGGGAGGGCATTCCAGGCCAGGGGGATGACGTGGGCCGGGAGTCGATGGCGGGACAGGCGAGAACGAGGCACAGTGAGGAGATTGGCGGCAGAGGAGCGGAGGGTGCGGGCTGGGCAGTAGAAGGAGAGAAGGGAGGTGAGGTAGGAGGGGGCGAGGTGATGGACAGCCTTGAAGCCCAGGGTGAGGAGTTTCTGCCTGATGCGCAGATTGATTGGTAGCCACTGGAGATTTTTGAGGAGGGGAGTAACATGCCCAGAGCGTTTCTGGACAAAGACAATCCGGGCAGCAGCATGAAGTATGGATTGAAGTGGGGAGAAACACAAGGATGGGAGATCAGAGAGAAGGCTGATGCAGTATTATTACTAATTCAATGACTACCGTTTAGTGTATTTCTGCAATTTATTCCCATCTATTTTTTTTATCACGTAGGAATAAATACAATATACTGTCTACCCGAAGCAAATGTGATAGTACAATGGATTTTTTAATGATATTTTTATTTCTGACTCCCAGGCCTGTGCTCTAACCACTAGCCCACAGTGCTTCCAATTTTCTGTAAGAGAGCATGAACTCCAATACAACAGAGCTGAATTCCAGACAGTGGAGCCTGTCTCCACTTTTTGGCAAAAATGACGACTTTTGGAAAATTTGAGTTATTTAAATTACTCAAATAGGAGAGTGGAATTTTGGAATTCATTGGTCTTTCAAGGCAATTACCAACCACTCAATAGATCCATGGTATTTATTGAGCTTTTACCATGTGCAGAACACTGTACTAAGCACTTGGGTGAGTACCACACAGAATAATAATAATAATGGTATGTGTTACAATGTGCCAGGTGCTGTACTAAGCACTGGAGCAGATAGAAGCAAATTGGGTTGGACAAAATCCCCATCCCACGAAGGGCTCAGAGTCTCGATCCCCATTTTACAGATGAGGTAACTGAGTCGCAGAGAAGTGAAGTGACCTGCCGAAGGTCACACAGCAGACAAGTGGGGGAGTTGGGATTAGAACCCATGACCTTCTGACTCTCACGCCCGGGCTCTAGCCATGCCATGCTGCTTCTTGATCCCTGCCTTTATGGAGCTTAATTCCTAGGAAAAACAAAGCATTTGTCACTGTCAGGGAGGGGAATAGGTATTTTGCTGAGCTGCCAGAATTTCCAAGTAGGACCTGTCAATCATGTGGACCCACTGGCCATTCAGGAGGCACATCTAGGAAACAATACTACTGATGCCATTCTCCATGGTCCTACAGTATTCTTTTCCTCTGCATTTATACTAAAACCACTAGTTACTATACCCCTCTAGTTAAGTTGAAAAAAAAAACTGCTAAAATCAGGAGGGATCCAAGAATGCTGCTTTTTTGCTACCCGATGAAGATGATGGTGATACTAATATAATTGACATAGTATTTATATAGTACAACCATTTCCCTCTTCCACGATTCACAATTGTGGTATTGAATTTTAACGTGGTAGTACTTACAAAGCTCACTTTGAGATAATATTACAAAGTTTACCTTGGCTTAAGTAAGGGCTCCTCTCCCTTGCAAGTACTTTGACAGGCTTGACAGAGTTATTAAAGCCCACTTCAGTTTAGCATCTGTTAGTATGACATCTGTTAGTATAAGGTGACATTTTACTGAGTAGGATTTGGAAGTTAATGCTTAAAAATTAAATACTGTATCTACACATAACACAAAAAAGCTGCTCAAAATCTTTCATTATTGGTGCATCTTTACATTGCTAGTTGATGTTATAACTGTATTATCTTTCAGTACCACCATTTTTCTCATATATTATTTTGGTCAATTTTTCTTACCTTGGACACTCACTTTTGCTTAACATTGTTTCATGGAACCAGTTAAGAGCGCCAACAGGAATATCACAGTACTTTGAATTTGTATAGAGCTTTTATTTTTCCAACCTGCCTTTACCTCATTTTATCCATCCAAGGAGAAGCAACAACATTATTTTCCCCATTTCACATTCTACCCCTATAAATTTGTCCTCCTGATTAGTGTGGGACTTCAATTTTAAAATTTCCTGCTGGCTTTTAAGCTTATTGATAGTGGGAAAGTAGTGGAAAGACCACAAGCTTGGGATTCGGGGGATCTGGGTTCTAATCTCTGCCTGGCCAAGCTTCTGCTTTGTGACCTGGGGCAAGTCACTTCACTTCTCTGGACTTCAGTTTCCTCATCTGTAAAAATGGGGATTGAATCCCTGCTCTCCTTTCTACTGGGACTGTGACCCCCATGTGGGACAGGGACTATGTCGGAGCTGATAATTTTGTATCTACCCCAGTGCTTAGTAGGGTCTGTGACACGTAGTAAGCCATTAACAAATACAGATGGCCATTATTAAATATTATTATTAAGTCATTATTATTAAATTATGGAAGAAGGCTGTTTTGCTTTTCCCCTGCCTCCAATAATAGAAAAGCAAGAACTACCTTTTTATATATTTGTGAGATCACTCACTGTTGCTTAATAGACTTTTATTATGTGTAGTGTACGGTTTTTTTTAATTTTGGCTTTGGCTTATACAATCACTTCTGTGATTTATGCTTATGTGTTTTGAATTAATGCTGTTACATATATCAAGAGGTCAATAAAATGTCGTGGAAAAAAGGTGAGCTAATACTAAAAATAGTGAAATCAATATGCCACAGGTCTTTCATGCTCTCCCTTGCCATATGGACTTAATATCATGCCTGAATCCCTTTGGTGTCTGAAGCTTGGATCACAACTTTCTATTTTAGTGGGGGTTTTTTAAATAATTCCTAAGAGCATATTATGAACTACATTTTTCTATTTTTTTCCCTCTAGGTGATAGAAAATTACATTTACTGTTCTATAGCCTTCTTTTGATTAAGCCTTTTGTCCCACATAGCAAATTAGCTGTAGATTCCTTCTGGATTTTGGCTTAGGTTTTTTTACTGGATTTCAAGATGACAGGTGGTCATTTGGGGACTTGGAGCTTCTTAGGCAACAGTTTCATGACTGCATCAGCTCAGAACCAGGTTTAGGGTAGATTATTCCCAAGTTTGTGGGTTTTACTTTATTTGTGGGTTTTACTTTATTTGTGGGTTTTACTTTATTCTTTGGGGTAGTTCTCTCCTTTTACAGCCCACCCCGCACCCTCCGCTCCTCTGCCGCTAATCTCCTCACCGTACCTCGTTCTCGCCTGTCCCGCCATCGACCCCCGGCCCACGTCATCCCCCGGGCCTGGAATGCCCTCCCTCTGCCCATTCGCCATGCTAGCTCTCTTCCTCCCTTCAAGGCCCTGCTGAGAGCTCACCTCCTCCAGGAGGCCTTCCCAGACTGAGCCCCTTCCTTCCTCTCCCCCTCGTCCCCCTCTCCATCCCCCCATCTTACCTCCTTCCCTTCCCCACAGCACCTGTATATATGTATTTATGTTTGTACATATTTATTACTCTATTTATTTATCTATTTATTTTACTTGTACACATCTATTCTATTTATTTTATTTTGTTAGTATGTTTGGTTTTGTTCTCTGTCTCCCCCTTTTAGACTGTGAGCCCACTGTTGGGTAGGGACTGTCTCTATATGTTGCCAACTTGTACTTCCCAAGCGCTTAGTACAGTGCTCTGCACACAGTAAGCGCTCAATAAATATGATTGATGATGATGAATAAAAAGGGGCTTAAACTCCACAGGAATTTAGGATCTGGTAGGTCGTCCCCACTGTACACAAAGCCATCATCTTCAAACATGAATGATAATTGTGGTATGCGCCACACCAACTGGGGTATGTACAAGATAATGAAAGCAGATACAGTACCTTCCCCATCATGGGACTCCTAGTCCATTCATTCAATCATATTTATTGAGCGCTTACTGTATACAAAGCACTGTTCTATACTAAGAAAAACACAATATAACAATAAACAGACACATTCCCAGCCTATAATGAGCTTACAGTCTAGTTTAAAGGGGAGGGAAAAGGGGCATTTGTACTTCCCAAGCACTTAGTACAGTGCTCTGCACACAGCAAGCGCTCAATAAATGTGATTGATTGATTGATTTAATCCCCACTTTACAGATGAGAATACTGAGGTCTTGGGCCTCAAGGCCCAAGTGACTTGCTCAAGGTCTCACAGCAGACAAGTGACTGAGCTGGGATTAGAACCCAGCTCTTCTGACTACCGGTCCTGTGCTCTTTCTACTTGACCACAGTGTATTTGAAATAGTTTCTATTATTAAAGCTTCTTTCAATGAGCCCATCCGTCCTGTGGCATCTCCCCCTCTAGACTGTAAACTCTTGATGGGCAGGAAACATGTCCACCAACTCTGGTGTAGTGAACTCTCCCAAGTGCTTAGTACAGTGCTCTCCACACAGTTAACTATTGACACCCTCTTCCCTGCTGCCTCCCGTTTGCTCTGGGGGAAAGCTGCCAAGGAGGGAGGGTTTTTCTCAGGAACTGGAATGTTCTTGGTTAGAGTTTCCAAGAATTGAATTCATTGCCATTGGAAGCTGCAGTGACAACAGCTGAATGACTCCAAAGTAAACAAAGGTAAAGTTGGGTTAGGAATGTTTAAGAACAGTTCCATTCCCTTTTGGAACTCCTTTGGAGCCCCTTCCCATGGGGCTCTTTGGAATTGTGCAGGAAAGGGTAAAACCCACCAATCAGCGGCACATGACGGCAGCCGCCTCACACACCGTTGTGCAGTGCATTGGGAAGGGAAGTCCCAACACCTGCGCTCAGCAAGGCATGAAAATTGGCTGAGCGGAAAGGATCATGTGGTCTACCACAAGAAATTGCTGTTTTTAAAAGGGCTGTCTCTCTTCTGGATGACTGGATGAACATGTCTGCTAAATCTGTTGTATTGTACTCTCCCAGACACTTAGTACAGTTCTCTGAACATAGTAACGGCTCAACAGGTACCGTTGATTGAAGTAATTTCCCATGGTTTAATAATGTTACAGCTATTAAGGTGTTAGACTTCAATGTGTTGATATTTTAAGCATGATAAGAGTATGTTTTTAGAGTTCAAATTCACCTAATATGACACCTGCTATTATATCACTGAATGGTGTTATTGCTGCTTGCCTTGGCATTCACTCTATGAGCTGTCAGTTTCTCTGATCTTCTGCCCTCTCCTCTTCTGCCAGATTACGAAGTTCTTTTAGGTACTAGTCCCTGGAGTGTTAGAATAGGAGAAATGAGTAAACCACTGTAATAACCTTAAAAGAAGGAAAGCTAACAAAAAGATAGTGTTTTTCCTCTGGTGACTTATAACTCAGATTCTTCTATAGTCTTTTGGATTCAGAACCTCTCTAGGGTTCTATTATCTCATCATTTATATGTTTAGCATTCCAATTGTTGATGTTAGCCCTCCAAGGATTCTTCCACAAAGATGTTCCTTCTTCTTGCTCGCATAAAAAAAGTTTTAATGGGTGTAGGCACACCATGACAAACTATATTATTTTTGTGTTCTAGTACTTTTTCAGTACTGTTTTGCCAACTGAAAATCATTTGGAAAATCATTCAGTATTGTGCTTCAGGTTAGGAAATATATTTCAGGCTATAATGCCATAAACAACAACAACAACAAAAACCCAGAACATCAGTAGGGCAGTTTCTTCTCCACGTGAAATCCATCCTTTCTGATATCAGGGCTCAGGAAATCAAGACCTTGATTAGGCTGAGAGAAGAAGATTGAATACCTGCTGTTATCTTTCATTGTCACAGCTCTGCTAAGCATCTATTTGCTATTTCTCTGATCCTGAAACCAGAGGCATCGTAGTGATACTATTTGTAGCAATGGGCCACACCAATCTACCAGTCAATCAATGGTATTTACCGAGTGCTTACCTTGTTCAGAGCACTATACTAAGCGCTTGGGAATGTACAATATGATAGAGTTCTTGCCGTCTAAAAAAGGTAAGTGACATGCCTAAGGTCACAGAATAAACCAGGGCAGAACTGGGACTCAAATCTGAGTGTCCTAACTCTTAGTTCTGCACTTTTTTCACTACTTAAACCATCATTCATTCAATCATATTTATTGAGCGCTTACTGTGTGCAGAGCACTGTACTAAGCGCTTGGGAAGTACAAGTTGGCAACATATGGAGACGGTCCCTACCCAACAGTGGATTTGTAGTTATTGAGCACTTACTGGAAGAGTACAATAGAACAATAAGCAGACACATTTCCTGCCCACAGTGAGCCTACAGTCTAGAGGGGGAGACAGACATTAATTTAAATAAATAAATTTCAGATATGTACATAAGTGCTGTGGGGCTGGGAGGGGGAGATGAATAAAGGGAACAAGTTAGGGTGACACAGAAGCAAGCGGGAGAAAAGGAAAGGAGATCTTAGGGAAGGTCTCTGATTGACTGACTGATTGATATTGTTAACTTTCAGTTATCTTGATGTCCTCTTTGATCATGGAGAATCACAGTGGAATTCAAAACAGCTCTTTATGGAAGAGGCACACAAGTAGAGCATACCATGTAACCGTTAGACAGTTCTTCTCAGCTTTCTGCCTCTAAACAGACTTTCTAGTCTGTTTTGCAACTATTTCCAGATATGAGATTCCCATCAAGGCAGCAAAGATGGGAAGTTATAACATCAGTTCTAAAGTGCAGATCTTTTATTAGGAGCTTTGAGATGGGCTCTATTGCAAGGTCTCTATAAGTGCAGATAAGCGTGCCCTTAGGCATGCCAATATAAGGGCAGGGAGGGCAACCGAAACCTCTGGCTTCATTGTGTGCTTGGGAATGTTTCCAAGAAAGAGCAATTGTCAGGAGAAAAGAAAACAAATGGAAATGATATTGTGACCCAGGATTTCATCAACTGTATTTCAAACTATCCTCTTATGATTATATTAGGATATTGTGAGGTTGATTCGATTCCTTAGGAGGCTTTGTAATTTCACCAGGGACTTTGGCTGTGTCTTAAAAACACAGATCCAATCCTCTACCTCTGGTAGAGAGTCTGCTTGCCAGATATTCCCCATTTCTAGAAAAATTATTGGAAAAAACCAGGTCAAATTTCTTTTGGCTGGTGCTGTTTCCTTTCTTCTTTACTCATTGCTCTACCTTCTCTTTTGGGCTTTTCCATTAATACCAATGCACTGAATGAAATATTTATCCATGATCTATTTTAATGTCACTCTTCCCCGTAGACTGTAAACTCCTCGTGGGCAGGTATTGCCTCTACCAACTCTGCTGTTTTGTACCTTCCCCAAGCGCTTCATACAGTGTTCTATGCACAGTAAGAAGTCAGTAAATACTGTTGATTGCTTCCAGTGCCAATCAATCATATTTAATCAATCAATCAGTCCTTACCCTCTGCACATTTCCCTTCACCCCAAGAGCACTTCCCCAAAGTGAATTTTCACCAAGAAGCTGTTCTGCAAAGTCACTTGTCCTACGGTTCCTGATTCAAAAAGCCACTGAGCTTTTTGCAGTTAGTACAGTGCTGTGCACACAGTAAGTGCTCAATAAATACGATTGAATGAATGAATGGAGTGACTCCTTTCTCAGGAGAGCTTAGTACAGTGCTCTGCACCCAGTAAGTGTTCAATAAATATGATTGAATGAATAATAATAATAATTATGGTACTTATTAAGTGCTTACTATGTGCCAGGCACTGTACTAAGCACTGGGGTGGGTACAAGCAAATCAGGTTGGAAACAGTCCCTGTCCCACGTGGGCCTCACAGTCTCAATCCCCATTTTACAGGTGAGGTAACTGAAGCACAGAGAAGTTAAGTGACTTGCCCAAGGTCACACAGCAGACAGGTTACAGAGCTGCGATGAGAACCCAGGTCCTTCTGACTCCCAGCCTCATGCTCTATCGACTAGGCCACGCTGCCTTTCAGCATGGGGGAGCTTTCAGAATGATGGATGCGTGGTTATACCCCCAGAGCTCCCAGTCCTCTCTTCCTATCATGCTCTTCCTTCTCTCTGTTATGGAAATGAAACAAAACAAAAAAGAGTTGAGTAAAGTTTAGATTTAAAAAATGATCTCTTACTTTTTTGTTTTTGACGTAAATCCCTTCCATTAGATCTACTCGTCAGTATTGCCCATGTCTCCTTGAGGTCAAGGACGAGGACCTTCTTTGATTTCTTCTATAAAACAGCAATTGTGTGACTCCATTTGCATCGAGGCACTTATAGAGTCATGTTGAATTTTAATTATGTAAGAATTGTAAAATTCACAAGAAACACCACAGGGCCCTTCCATGCAGTAGTAAATAGGGAACTTTCCTAAAGGTAGACACTGTATCTCACCTGTTATGACTCTGAAGAGTAAATAAAAAATAAAGAACTGTGGTACTTGTTAAGCACTTACTATGTACCAGGGACTGTGCTTAGTGCTGGGGTGGATACTAGCAAATCAGGTTGGCAACAGTCCCTGTCCCATGAGCGGCGCACAATCTCAATCCCCATTTTACAGATGAGGTATCTGATGCCCAGAGAACTAAAGTGATTTGCCCAAGGTCACACAGCAGACATGCGGTGGAGCCAGAATTAGAACCAGGTCCTTCTGACTCCCAGGCCTGTGCTCTGTTCACTAAGCCACACTGCTTCTCTGACTAGTTTCCTTGCTCTAAATCACCGTATTGGATTCAGTGTCGTTGTAGCGTCTCAGTTTTCCCCTGGATCAGTCCTTTAACAGTAAATAGTTGACTTAGAGGGAATTTTTCTTGAATGTAGTAATCCTCAAGTTTGACATGGTGAATATCAACAGATCTATAGTGGTTAATGATCAGGATTATTTTATTTCAGTTATCCCAGATGCTTGGCTATCTCAGCCATTGAGTGGTGTGTTAACCCTCTGCCATTTGCTACTCAGCGTCTCCAGGCATCCCTCCTTGCCCTTCATTGCATTTCATTAGATGACTGGCTCTCCATTGCCGCCTGAAAAAGTTCATCTGCTGCAGTCTGGATCCAAACATGTGATGAGCATAGAGCAGGAAGGGGCCAGAATCAATCAAACAATCATCAATCAACCATATTTATTGAGAGCATACCGTGAGCAGAGCACTGTTCTAAGCATTTGGGAGAGTACGATACAATAGAGTTGGTAAATACGATTCCTGCCCACAAGGGCTTCTCGTGCCCCTTAGGAGGGAGTCAGAGGACCTGGGTTCTAATTTTCGCTCTGCCACTTGTCTGCTGTGTGACCTGAGGCAAGTCACTTCATGTCTCTGTCCCTCAGTTACCTCATCTGTAAACTAGGGATTAAGACTGTGAGTCCTATATGGGACCAGTACTGTGTCCAACCTGATTATCTTGTATCTACCCCAGCGCTTAGTACAGTACCTGCAACATAGTAGAAGCCTATAGTCTAGAGGGAAGGAAAGGGGAAATATTGTCCATAAAATATTTCCCAGCCCTGCCTCTTGGACTAACTCCCCCCCACCACTTTCGTATGGCGTTTGTTAAGTGCTTGCTATGTGGCAGGTACTGTATTAAGCACTGAGGTAAATACAAGTTATTCAGATTGAATACAGTCCAGTCCCCACAGACTGCCAGTGGTCCAGGGCAGGGCACTAGAGGGGAAAGAGAACTAGCCAGTTGATTTTCCAGACTAGAGGCCTCATGCCTGGAAGGTGAAGCCAGCAGATTTGGGCAAGTCACTGCACCTCTCTAGGCCTCAGTTCCCTTATCTGTAAAATGGGAATTAAGACTGTGAGCCCCCCGTGGGACAACCCGATCACCTTATAACCTCCCCATCACTTAGAATAGTGCCTTGCACATAGTAAGCACTTAAAACATGCCATCATTATTACTAAAATAATTATTAAAACAATAATTTTAATAATCGTTCTCGCCTGTCCCGCCATCTACCCCCGGCCCACGTCCTCCCCCGGCCTGGAATGCCCTCCTCTGCACATCCGCCAAGCTAGCTGTCTTCCTCCCTTCAAAGCCCTACTGAGAGCTCACCTCCTCCAGGAGACCTTCCAAGACTGAGCCCCATCTTTCCTTTCCCCCTCCTCCCCCTCTCCATCCCTCCTGGCTTTCCTCCTTCCCCTCCCCACAGCACCTGTATATATGTATATATGTTTGTACGTATTTATTACTCTATTTATTTAGTTTATTTGTACATATTTATTCGATTTATTTTATTTTGTTAATATGTTGAGTTTTGTTGTCTGTCTCCCCCTTCTAGACTGTGAGCCCACTGTTGGATAGGGACTGTCTCTATATGTTGCCAACTTGTACTTCCCAAGCGCTTAGTACAGTGCTCTGCACACAGTAAGCGCTCAATAAATACAACTGAATGAATGAATTCTCCCTTTCATGCAGGAAAATCAGTCAATCAATCAATGGTATTTATTGAGCTCCTATTGTAGGCCGAGCACTGTATTAAGCGCTTGGGAGAGTATGATATAACAGAGTTGGTAGGCACATTCCCTGCCCACAACAAGCTTGGATACTCTCCCCAATCCCACAATATTCATGTAAGTATTCTTATACTCTACTATTTCCCTGATCTCTAATCCATTTTAATGTCTGTCTCCCTCTAAGGACTGTAAGCTCTTTGAGGACAGTGACCACATCTACCAGTCTGATGTATTGTACTCTCCCAAATGCATAGTATAGTGCTGTGCATACAGTAAGTGCTCAACAAATACCGTTGATTGGATAAGCAGAGGAAAAGGAGCGATCTGGGTGGAGAGGGCACGGTTACATAAATTCAAACCGTATCCAGCCAGTCCCCCAGGACAGTGCCAATGGACAGTGCAACGTTCTTCCTTCACCTGTGACTCTGTTCGTAGACCGGCTTCTTGCACAGTCTGGCACAAGGGTGGCAGAGGGGAGCTTGGAAATGCTTTGGTAGCCCCGAGAACTAAATTCAAGTTTTAAATACAAAGTTGTAACTGCACGCTACCCTCCTGGGTAAATTTTCAAAATGCATGGGGCATAGTGAATGTCTGCTCAGTTACCAGATTTGCTTTTCTGTTTTTATTAGACCACTAAGTAATCGAAACATAAAGGGAGAAACATTTTTAAAATAAATGTGGTCACCCAATGGCTGTTTTGTGAGCATCCAGATGCCTTTTCAAGGGATAATCTCTACATATGGCTTCCAGAGCAATCGAAATCATTAAAAATCAAGGAGGAAATCATGTAAACACATTCTAATACACTCCTGGCAAGAAGGGATTTGATCTTGTATAACTAAATATGACACCATTACTGCAACAGCAAATATTTGAAGTCAGTGAAGAAAGAAGCCCCAGAGTAGCATTTTTTTTAATGGTACTTGTTAAGCACTTTCTATGTGCCAAGCACTGTACTAAGTGCCGGGTTAGATACAAGTTAATCAGGTTGGACACAGTCCCTGTCCCACATGGGGTTCACAGCTATTTGGCTGAATAAATGTAACACAAACAAAATCTCGCTCTAACTACCACTAGCCCAAGAAAGTGTTGCATATGGTGATTCCGAGTACATGGTTTTTTTTATGATAACCCAAGGGTTCTGTGTTTAGAATTCTCCTATAAATCCACGGGTTGCACCTGGGAAAAAAGCCAGGCAAACGGATGCTTCCTGGAATGTTTCTGGGTGAGAATTATCATCTGTTTGTCCATCTTGGTTCCAGGAAGTTGGACTCTCGCTTTTTGGCTGGCTTGCAAAGCCAAAAATAAGTTGAGAGTTTCAGGATAATTTTTCCTTGGGACTCATTTAATTGCAGTTCCTCCCCCGACCCCCATCACCCCCAACACCACTCAGTTAAATCTAAAGTTAAGCTCTATTTGAAGGATTTGCCTGGAGAATTTTGGAGGAACAAGACTGTAGATTGTTAACTCGTTGTGGTCAGGGATTCTGTCTACCAACTCTATTGTATTCTTCCAAGTGCTTAGTACAGTGCTCTGAACACAGTAAGCGCTCAGTAAAAACCATTGATGATGATGAACAAGTGTGAATTCCAGAATCTTAATGTTAGAAGGCACCACAAGAGATCCTGATTTAGCCGCTTTCCAGATACTTAAACCAGCCATGAAAGGATCAAAAACACATTTTCCTTCTGTGTAATCTTGGGCAAGTCACTTAACTTCTTTGTGCCTCAATTTCCTCATCTGTAAAATGTGGATTAAATACCTGTTATACCTCCCCCTTAGAATGTCAGCCCCCAAGTAGAACAGGGACTCTGTCTGACCTCATGCATATGTAACCCAGTGCCTAGTACAGTCCTAGGCAGTACAGAAAGATGTGGAAGGAGGAGGTCAAGGATGAGGGTAATTATTGTTCAGTAACAGAACGACCCTACAAACAGCCAGCCAGCTCCAACCACAAACGCTCCATTCTGGCAACCCCCCAAAGTTGTAGCAAACTCTTTAATACCTAATCTGCCCTTCTCCCCATTCCATACTGGGTGAACCCAAGCACCCTGACTCTGGATAATAATAGTAATTAATAATTATGGTATTTTTTAAGTGCTTACTATGTGCCAAACACTGTTCTAAGCACTGGAGTAGATACAGGGTAATCAAGTTGTCCACCATGGGGCTCAGTCTAAATTCCCATTTTACAGATGAGTGAACTGAGGCACAAGGTGAAGTGACTTGCCCAAGGTCACTTAGCAGACAAGTGGCAGAGCTGGGATCAGAACCCACATCCTCTGACTCCCAAGCCCGTGCTCTTCCCACTAAGCCACACTGGATAGCTCTGAGCCTTTCTCTGTCAGGCTAGAAACCCAAGCACCTTGGGCATTCACACTCAGAATCTCCCCTCAGGGCTGACTCACCTAGGGGCCCAAATTCTGAGGCACCCAGCCTTTTAATGGTTTCTGGATGTCTGTGAATGGTTGAGTCATCGGCTCCCTCATAACTACCAGCTCTTCCTTGATCCTACTCTTTCTGGCTTTCTGGCCACTTTCCCAAACTCCAGGCCGGGCTCCTCTGAGCTTTCCATAGGAGGTCAATAGGTTCTTTGTGGGTGGTTTCAGGATTTTAAAAGTCCATTTTCTGCTCTTCGTAGGCAAAGGGCAAAGTACTTCCAAAGGACTAGGGCCATATACCTAGCCACAGAGCAGTCTACCCTGGGTCACACCCACTCTGCCTGTTGTTCAACATCTCCAAAGCATCTTGTGGGCAGGGAATATATCACATCAGTGTTCGGCATTTCCCAAACATCTGGTGCAGTATGCCACACCAAGTGGATGTTCAATAAATGCTACCACTCCTGTGATCGAGCCATTAGTCAATCAAAAGCTATTGATGCTGCTGAGAGGAACAGTAAAATAGTTACCTCAACAGCTTTTGGGTGAGTTTTCTTGTGGGTTTTAATTATAATTATCTGGAAGCAGCACGGCTTAGTGGATAGAGCATGGGCCTGGGAATCAGAAGTACCCGGGTCTAATCTCCGCTCTGTCACTTGTCTGCTGTGTGACCTTAGGCAAATCACTTCAGTTCTCTGGGCCTCAGTTACCTCAACTGTAAAATGGGCCTATGTGGGACAGGGTCTGTGCCCAACCCAAGTACCTGTAGTAATAATAATAATGATGGCATTTATTAAGCACTTATTATGTGCAAAGCACTGTTCTAAGCGCTGGGGAAGTTACAAGGTGATCAGGTTGTCCCACGGGGGGCTCACAGTCTTAATCCCCATTTTTACAGATGAGGTAACTGAGGCACAGAGAAGTTAAGTGACTTTCCCAAAGTCACACAGCTGTACCTACCCCAGCACCTGGCACATATTAAATGCTTAACAAATACCACAGTTATTAATATTATTTCAAGAGTTGAAGTTGTCAGGAGTTGGAGTTTAGCAATTTCCACAAGAGCAGAAGGGAGTGTCTTTTATTTCTGTGGTCCCTGCATGAGTTTAATATAGCGTGAATGACTTGAATTAATGGAAAGAGTACAGGCCTCGGAATCAGAGAACCTGACTTCTAACCTGGGCTCTGACAACTTACTTGCCATAGGACTTTGGGCTGGTAACTTCACTTCTCTGGGCCTCAGTTTTCTCGCCTGTAAAATGGGGATTCAAAACCCGTTCTCCCTCCTTCTTGAACTGGAAGCCCCATGTGGGACAGAAGTTGTGTCTGACCTGATTATCTTGCATCTGCCCCAGTAATTAGAACTTAGTAAGTGCTTAACAAATGCCATTATTGGGATTTTTATTATTGTTATAATTAACAATAATAATAATAATAATAATGAGCAGGCACTCTAGTGGGTTTTTTTATTATTATTATTTTTTACTAGGATGTGAACTCCCCGAGGCACAGGAATGGTGTCTAATTCCTACCTGGGTATTGTCTCTCAACTCTTACTTAGTAAAGTGCTTTGCAACCAGTTAATGCATAATAAAATACTGGTCACCCTGACTTGTTCCTTTCATTCATCCCCCTCTCCCAGCTCCACAGAAGTTATGTCCATATCTGTCATTTATTTATATTAATGTCTGTCTCCCCCTCTACACTGCAAGCTTCTTGTGGGCAGGAAATGTACCTGTTATTGTTATATTGTACTCAAGGGCTTAGTACAGTGCTCTGCACACAGTAAGAGCTCAATAAATGCAATTAAATGAAAATACTACCATTCCTACCTGGAGTTTTAACCCCCATGCCAAAGACATGCAGACTTAGTGTCAAATAACTGTCAAAACAACTCATTTGCCTAGTCACACATACTTGTTTTGAGCAGACCTGTCCTCTCGAAATCACCTGATACCAGGAAGGAGGAGAGGCTGCCAGGGTTAGGTGCTTGGGAGGGTTAATTTTACTTGTACATATTTACTATTCTATGTATTTTATTTTATCAATATGTTTTGTTTTGTTGTCTGTCTCCCCTTTCTAGATTGTGAGCCCGTTGTTGGGTAGGGACCGTCTCTATATGTTGTCAACTTGTACTTCCCAAGCGCTTAGTACAGTGCTCTGCACATAGTAAGTGCTCAATAAATACGATTGAATGAATAAGCATAGTGCCTGTGGGGAAGAGAGGAGCACCCTCCTTCTCAAATATTGCTGCTGCAAACATCTCTGGGTAGGGGAAAGGAGAGTGAGAGGGATGGGGAGGAAGAAGTGATAAGGGAAAAGAGGAGGGAGAGGTTTTCTGTGGCCTCATTCATTCAGTCTAATTTACTGAATGCTTACTGTGTGCAGAGCACTGTATTAAGTGCTTGAGTGCAATATCACAGGGAACCTGTGCCATGATAGCCTCTGTTCTGTGTTGTGGTGGTTTTTGCTGCAGTAACTGCCAACACGTTTGAAAGGGCAGGCAAAGTACAGCTGTGGGCAACACCCCCACCCAAGGTCTGAATTGCTCTAATTTGAGCTCAGTTTGTTGCATCTCTTTTCTTACCCACAAAGGGTATAGTCAAGTGGAGATGGTCAAATACCTGGTAGCTGAAAAGCTAAATGATGAATTCAGGTCCTTCAGGAGTGAGGACTGGGGACAGGTAGAGATGTAGAGTTGTGGGAAAACTGGGATAGAAGCCGCCATCCCAGCTCAAGGCAGAGGGAAGGTCCAAGGGACTCTCGTAGACCTTGACTGATTTGATTGGCTGTCTTGGATTGACAGGCAGCTGAACCGAGTTCACCCCAAAAAGAGATGAGTGGAAAGGAATTGGCTGACTAGCCCGTCAACAAATAAGGCACCTGGAAGAGGTGAGAACGATGCCATCGCTGGTCTGAGCAGAAGCCATGGACGCAGTTTACTTATCCTTGACATGGAGTAGGGCAAGTATAATTTAACAAATGTGTCACTTAGAATGCTATAATCCAATGCCAACCTTTTGATTTCTGGTGAGCAAATCATGAGTATACAAATCTTTTGGAAAAAACTATGTCCTTTTCAGCAAGTAAGTGGATATCACCTCATTTCCTTTCCATGCATTTTCTACCGCTTGGCAAATGTCCTGAAATATTTTTACAAGTAATTACAATAACCCCTTTGCTTATGACCCTCCTGCATCCTATGATGCTACAGTCATTTCTAAATCCTGCTCAGAAGCCTTGTTTATGCATATTTTTTGTCTCTTACAAATTTATATTTATTAATTGTTTTTGGATTCTGGGTCACTGTTATTACTGATAACACATCATTTATTTGCCTTTCATTTTCTTTCTGAGGCACCCCAAACAATTCATGAATATTATCTTGTTTAAATTCACAAAATCTCAGTGGGAGGATGTATTACTAGCTATCTATTGGTCTGGGAATTTGTGCAAATTTCCTTTTATTTTGGTATGAAGAGTGCTGTTTGCTTATAACACAGGAACTTACTTGGCTTATACATCTCTTTCTACTTGTTGAATATTAAAGGTAAGGTACAAGTTAGTGTTGTGGCTTTCAAGACAAAATGGCTTTTCTTAGAGGCCATTTTGCTTTTTGAGTTATAGTGGGATTCATTGGTTATTTGTAGAGAAACTTGAAATCCTCATATTATTAGTGTATCATTAGAAGTAGTAATTTCTGCTCTTCAGAGTGCAGTGCACCTTTCTGGCACGTGGAAGTGCCTTGTTAAATGTTTCCTGATGGGGCTTGATGAATTCTATAATCAGAATGGAGATCGTAAATCCAGAATCAGTGAAGCCGCATTTCTGAACAAAGGAAACATACATTAAGGATGTAAAAACGCATCCTGGATTTTAGGGAAATCTTCTGAATGAGTCTAAAAGCTACATTTGGCTTGCAATCACTAACCGTCTATGGTAATTCTGTTTTAAAGAGCTAAGTTGGGAGTCCTCAAAGAGATTTTGTGTGGTATAAAAGAGGCTTCTTGATTTGAAAAGAGAGAATGACTTTAAATAAAGCAGGGTGCATTTTTAAAGACTTGATTTTACTGGTTGGGCATTAGAAAATGTGAGATGCTTAGGAGAAAACCAGCTTCTCCATACTGGGTAAGATTTTTCCCTCTTTTAGAGGAGGAAAGCAGCATATATGTCTCCTCAGCAATAATGCATTCATGAATTTTACATGACAGCCTGGGTAGAAGCTTTCAGGGCAGCTGTTCCATTGCCCAGGGGTCAGCCACATGTGCAGAATGAATGAATGAGGGAGGTGATTCCACTTAATGGTGGCTCTTTGCCACATTATGGCTCTAAGAGATTAAACAGGTCACTTCTTCATTGTGTCTCAGCTCTCTTCATGCATACTACCTATGTCCGTAGCTAGGTTCTAACCCTCAAAGAGTAGAGCTCTTTGAAGCATTCTGTCTGTTTTCAGAGAAAGGTCTTAAGCAAGTGAATGGTTTAAAAAAATATATTGACCCATTTTATTCCCCAAGGACATTCTATGTCACTCTCTCTACATGGGGTAGATGGAAAAGATTGTGCAATATTCATTTGTGCTAATAGGGATGATGTGTTCAAATCGCCAGTCACCTGCTAGGCCCCTCATCTGAATTATATTACTTCATTTTTTTTGGTTTGTCTGTTTAAATCTTCATCATGGCTTCAACCACATGGGACTGGAAAGAATGGGGTTTAATTTGAAAACATAAAATGGGCTTTTAACTTTACTAAGAAGCAGCGTGGCCTAGGGGATAGACATCGGGCCTGAGAGTCAGAAGGCCTCAGTTCTAATCACGGCTCTGCTACTTGTTTGCTTTGTGACCTAGGGCAAGTCACTTCACTTCTCTGTGCCTCAGTTACCTCACCTGTAAAGTGGGGCTTCCCCTCTGGACTGTGAGCTCGCTGTGTGCAGGGACTGTCTGTTTATTGTTATATTGTAAGCTCCCAAGTTCTTAGTACAGTGCTTTGCATACAATAAGTGCTCAATAAATACGATTGAAAGAATGAATAAATGGGCTTAAGACGTGAGCTCCATGTAGGACATGGACTGCGTACAACCTGATTAGCTTGCGTCGAACCCAGTGATTAGTACAAAACCTGGCACATAGTAAGTGCTTAACAAGTACCTTAAAAGTTATGGCTTTTTGTGAGTTTAATAAATACCATCATAAATAGTCAGTATCCATTTTAGACATCACTTTTCTCTAAGATTACACTTTTCTACAACTGACTGCTGTCAAATCTTTTTGGTAATGGATAACAGTAATTTTATGAATCACCCAAATTCTACTCGTTTTGATTTTTAATATATTGATTTTTAAAAGCCAGATTGTTTAAGGGAAAATTAGGGATCCTGGTATTAAATTTTTGAGCTGTTCAAAAACCTCTAGATTCACTATCTACCATAGTATTGTAATCATGTGGCATTTTGTAAAAGTTATTTGTCGTGGGCTAATGAAGGAACCAGAAAAAAATTGAGGTTGTGTCAATATTTCTCAACCTCCACAGAAATCTTAGATGTATGACTTTATTTTTTTACCATAGAGGACAAAAAGGAAACAAATTAAATCCAAATTCTTTCATTTCCCTAATTATTCAAACTTCAGTGGTCACATAAATTTCAATAAAGTTACCAGCTTTCTTGAATCTGAGAAAGTGTACCCACAGTTACACTTTTGGTGGGAGCTGATCAGAGGCTGTCTGGGAGGGAAGGAGAAAGGAAGAGTGAACTCTTTCAGTTCCTCCTGAATTTTGATCCATCAGTGGTATTCACTGAGCACTTACTGTTTGCAGGGTACTGGTCTAAGCACTTAAAATAGAGTAAGTAGACATAATCTCTGCCCTTAAGGAGCTGACAATCTAGTGGATTTGAAAGTTCTGCCTACTTTGTCAGTTAGCTGAGATGCCTCTGGAAGATGTAATCTTTCAAAATCCTGGAAACTTTGAATTGCCAAGATGAGGGTTAGATAATTAAGCTTCCAACTGCTGTTCCAGTCCCACCCCTTCGGAGCCTAAATATCTCCAGGCACCAGGCACTTCTACCACCTAGATAAAAAGATTAAAAAAAACCCCCAATATAAACAGTTGAAAGACACTTCTTTTATTTTTTTGGCTTCTGTTTCTGGGGCTTGTTGTTCTATTTGCCCCAATTCCCTCTCCCTTCTCTTCTGAGTCATCTATGCACTTGAATCTGTATCCTCTGGGCACTTGATATTCACCCCTTCTTCAGCCTTCCAACATTTAGGTACGTAACAATTCCTTATTTATTTACATTAATGTCTGTCACCTTCTCTAAGACTGCAAGCTCACTGTGGGCAGGAAATGCATCTAACAATTCTGCTGTATTCTCTGGAGCACTTAGTACAGTGCTTTGCACACTGGAAGTGCTCAAATATCATTGACAATGCTATCTGCTAAGGGAACAGTGTCAGTAGAGCTACAATTTAAACGTATAGGGTCACAAAAGCAGCCACTGGGGTGGGAAAATAATGGAGGCTCAGAGAACTAGAACTCCCTGCAAACCTGAGAACTAGTTTCAGTGAAACAGATGAACCACTCTTGTTCATGGGTCTGGGCAGCTATTTACACCTAGCATTTAATTATGGCTATATATGGTGCAAAGACCTACTTCACAATGCTGAGGGATTCATGTTCCTTGAAAATGTGGTGTCTTAGTGTCTCTCCTCTTAGATTTAAAAACTCCTCAGAGGTAGAAATCATGCCTACTAACTCTATTGTACTGTTCCAAGTGGTTATTATAGTGCTCTGCACAGAGCAAGTGCTCAATAACTACTATTGATTGATCATGAGTTCTGTTTTCCTATAAACAAGTTATAAAATCCATTCCACCACCACTGGGAAAAAAATCACAATTTACAGCCTGTATATTACTTTTTTTGAGTTTGAGCGACTACTTTCAATATGGTTTGGCTTAAAATGCTTTAATCTTGGCAAGTGTCTTCATAAAGCATCTGTGCTAGGTACGTTTGCCAGAACTGAGCAATGTTTCAGGAGATACAAGATTACTCTGAGCATCTATCAGGAAGGTTCAGGTGAGACATTAGCCAAACCCCTGGAAGTTGGGAAATCCATGATCGCCAGTAGAGAAATCTGTCTGTTCTTGTATCCATCGATCATATTCATTGCAGGGCACTGAACTAAGTGATTGGGAGAACACGATAAATTCGCCAGTTGATACGTTCCCTGCCATCAAGGAGTTTACAATCTGTTCTTCCCGTTGTTCAGCTGCCTGACTGAAGTGGGCTACTTCTAGGACTATGTGAGTGAGGGAATTTTAAAACATTAGTATTGCATTTAAGCACTCACTCTGTGCCAAAAACCCTACTAAGCACTGGGGTAGATGTAATCAGGTTGAATACAATCCCTTGTTCCACATAGGGCTCACAGCTTGAGGAGAAAAGTTTTTCATCCCTCTTTTACAAATGAGGTAACTGAGATTCCAAGAAATTAAGTGACTTGCCCAAGGTCACACAGTAGGTAAATTGCAGAGCTGGGATTAGAATTTCAGGTCATCTGACTCCCACTCGGCCACACGACCTCTCATAAACCCAGTGGACCATCTTGTAAAACATTGCTGGAATCCTTGCTTAGGAAAAAAGGTTTGACACCGTGAATTCTACCATTTAAGGGTCAATCTAATGTCTCCTTTCTTAATATTCCTATTCTCTGTAATTTCATGGGGAGATACTACTGTGCAAGAGGGCTCAACATACCGCCATCTGGTCAACCACCCAGGAAGGAAACTGTGCCAAGTTCAACAAAACAGCAGCAGGTGTGGGAAAGTTAAAGTGGAACTGCCTCCTCTCGGTTCCTGTGAAAGGGCTCATAATTACCTAGGTGCTTAGTTACCCTGTTCTAGGTACCTTTTGTTTAATAGTGTATCCAATTTCCTGTCCAATTAAAAAACAGTACTTGCTTCCAAATCCAGCTTAGTTAATGCTAAAGAGCGGTTTATTTCATTTTGTAAAAAGCTTTTCTGTGGTCTAAAATCCAGACCCAAACACAGATATCTTGATATTTATCAATTTGTTTTCATTTCAGTAGCCCAAAAACCCACCTCAAGAAGGGATTATTTTGATATCTTTTATTTTTATCTTTTAGACTGTGAGCCCACTGTTGGGTAGGGACTGTCTCTATATGTTGCCAATTTGTACTTCCCAAGCGCTTAGTACAGTGTTCTGCACATAGTAAGCACGCTCAATAAATACGATTGATGATGATGATATCTTTTTTTTTGGTACAGCTAGAGGTGCCAACGTCAGGGCAGTGTGGCCTAATGGAAAAGAGCCTGGGCCTGAAAATCAGGGACCCAGGTTCTAATCCCAGCTCTGCCATTTACCTCGTGTGACCTTGGACAAGTCACTTGACTTCTCTGTGCCTCAATTACCTCATCTGTAAAATGAGGATTGAAACTGCGAGCTCCATGTGGGACAGGGGCTATGTCCAAGCTGATTGGCTTGTATCCACCCCAGTGCTTAGTATGGTGCCTGGAACATAGTAAGTGCTTAACAAATTCCAAATTGTTGTTATTATTATTATTATCTACACAGTTCCTTTCTTCTGCTAAGCTCAGAGCTTTTCGGGCCTGCAGCTTCCTGCCCTCAGCTGCGCCATCTTGATAAATTTAATAAGTGAGAGAAGAACCGGCAACCATTGTTGTTTGGATCATGAGTCTCTCCTTTCAGGTTTTTTTCCACTGTTGTTCTCTCCTAATCACTTACTACAGTGTTCTGCAAACAGTAAGCACTCAGCATTGATCGATCCCTATGGCATCGCTCATAATTGTGGTATTTGTGAAGCGCTTACTGTGGGCCAAGCGTTGTACTAAGGCCAGGTTACATACAAGATAATCAGGTTGGACACAGGCCCTGTCCCACATGGGGCTCACAGTCTGAGTAGCAGGGAGAACAAGTGTTCAATCCCCATTTTATGGGTGATGAAACCGAGGCAAAGAAAAGTAAAGTGACTTGCCCAAGGTCTCAGCAAGCCAGTTCCAGAGCTGGGGTTAGAACTGCAGTCCTCTGACTCCCAGGCCAATGTTCTTACCACTAGGCCACACTGCTTCTCATCCCTGTGAAGTGAGTTTTATTCACAGAAGCTGCAGTGGAATCCTGGAAAGGCCATGTGGCGTAATGATGGTCTTCCAGAAGAAATAGGATGGAGCTGGGGGTAGAATCTCGATCAATCAAATATCCATTAACCAAGGCTTGGGTCCAGCCTGCCAACCTCTGACTTTCTCAGACTTCCTTACCTTTCTCTTTAGTTCTCACGAGTTATTATTAATATGAGGAGTTGTGGTATTCGTTAAGCACTTACTGTGTGCCAGACACTGCATTAAGTGCTGGAGTAGATACAGGATAATCAGATTGGACACTGTTCCAGGGGGACTTCCAGTCTCCTAAGTCTGGTTGTATCCTCCTCCCTCCTGCCCTCCTCCTTGCTGACTTAAGCAGAACTCTGTTTGTACAGATTTACTACTCTATTTATTTTACTTATACATATTTACTATTCTATTTATTTTATTCTGTTAATATGTTTTGTTTTATTGTCTGTCTCACCCGTCTAGACTGTGCTGTGAGCCCGCTGTTGGGTAGGGACCGTCTCTATCTGTTGCCAACTTGTACTTCCCAAGCGCTTAGTACAGTGCTCTGCACACAGTAAGCGCTCAATAAATATGATTGAATGAATGAATGAATGCCCACTCTGTTTCCCCTCCTTATTTTCCACTAACATGTATTCGTATATCATTTGGATGAACAGGATTCATTGGAGTGCATTTTTGTATTTAGGGCCAAGAATCCCAATTATCCCTAGGGTCAGATTCCTGCCGATGTATCTATTAGTATCTCAGTTTTGGTCCGTGGGTACCCATGGGAGCAATAGGCTGAATGGAAGAGAAAGTACTTGTGTGGCTGTTTTCCCTTAAAGTGGATAGAAAATGGGATTTTACACTCAAAATAAAACTCCCCTCCTAATTAATACAGGACATGAATATTAAAGCTCTCCCTGGTACAGTCTGGTGGCACGTAATGTTAATTTGAATTTTTCCTTTTATTTGGGAGTGTGTGAATTTACAAACTGCTGCTGATGTTTCTCTGAAGTGTAAAGAATATAAAATCAGCACCTTTTTCACATTCCTCTAGGGTTCTTGATTCGTGGATTGTGTAAACATGCTTATTTGGAAGAGAATAGATTTTTGGCTAATTGAGGTGATTTGTTTCCTTTGGTAGAAACCTTATTCACTGCAAGTTGAAAGATTGGAAACACTTTACGCCTCTCTGTCCTTTCCTCGGACTTCCTACCTGGCAATTTTCATATCTGCTGTCAATCACATCTTCCCTCCCTCCATCCCTTCACTCTTGCAGTGTTTCCCAGCAATTATTTTCCTGCGAGCAGGTTTACCTCACAAGCCCAACGGGCTGAATATCCTTCTCTGTTTCGTACCATACTTAGAACTCTGTTGTGCTGAACAAATCATAAATAATCTGGTTTTGGAGTAGGAAAAGGCGGGGGGAAAAAAAAAACCCCGGGGCCTTTAAGTTTATAAACAGTTGATCTAAATGCAGTGTGATTGACTATTTTGTAATAGCAGCTAGGAATATGCTGCAGACCATAAGGAACCAGAAAGCCAATGGAGCATCAGATGCCAGAGGCCTGGAAGATGTAGGGGGAGGAGCAGGAAGTATCACTTAATCTTCTCCCTGTGCCTGCTTCTTTAAGGGTAAAGACACCCTATTTCTCCCTCTCCCCACCAATTCCGTTCTGCTGGCCTTCCCCAAATTCTCCCCCCCTCCTCTTCTACAATCGGTAACCTGCCTGGTTTGTTCAGTGGAGAAATAAAAAGTGAAGTTGGCTGGAATTTTCTTTCTCCTACAGTGTGATTGGCTTAGCCTTGCCAGTCAGAACATGGAGTAAGGAGAGATCCAAGGTCTCTTTCCTGAGCTGAAGCGTATCGACTCCCTGCTATAATGGTGAATAAGTCCCGCCATCTTGTTACCTAAGTGACATACTTCTCTGTGAACTTGAAATAATAATGCCCACCCAGGGCTGGTGTGAGGCTTATTGAGTTCAGATTTATAAAAGACTACAAGCCCTGTGAACCCATGGTATTTCTAAAAATAATTTTTGGTGTGGCTGTATTATTACTCTCAGAGGTGATTAATGGCTGCCCTCTCAGATGATGAGGGATGCGTAAATATTCCAGCACCATTGGTAGAGAACATCCTGGGGTTGTCAGGGACCAATGCTGAGCCTGAGGGTGTTGCTAGAATAGGATGGAAGTGGTTCAGTGGCTTGCCTTCCCTCTTGGGACCGTCAGAGGCCAGGATGATAGGCAACTAGCAGGTCCAATCACTGAAGAAAGCCCCATGACCTCTTTTTGGTTGGGCCCTCCCCCCTCCCCCCCCCAGCCCCTAATTCACGTGTGATAATAATAATAATAATGATGGTATTTGTTAAGCACTTACTATGTGCAAAGCACTGTTCTAAGCACTGGGGAGGTTACAAGGTGATCAGGTTGTCCCACGGGGTGCTCACAGTTTTAATCCCCATTTTACAGATGAGGTAATTGAGGCACAGAGAAGTGAAGTGACTTGCCCAAAGTCATACAGACAGTTGGCAGAGTCGGGGTTTGAACCCATGACCTCTGACTCCAAAACCCAGGCTCTTTCCACTGAGCCACGCTGCTTCTCCATCATGGGATCATGAAGCAGGGAAGGTGGGTTTCAAATTTTTTTAAAATTTGTTTCCTCTCTCCATTCCACCCCGCCCCCCATCCTCTCCTCACCTGCTTTGAGGTCTTTACAGTCTGAGTTAAATTGTAAGCTCTTCTACTAGACTGTAAGATCCTTGGGGACAGGGATTGTGTCTACTTCCTCTGTTGCACTCCCCCAAGCATTTAGTACAGTGCTCTGCACACAGTAAGTGCTCTATAAATACGATTGAATGAATGAAGTGGTGAACAACCACTTACCAGGTCTTTACTGCCTTGGGTTCGCCTTGACAGACAGACACATTTTTCTTCTCATAGACAAAGCAGACACCCTCCTCCCCCACGTCCCAGCAGTTATAGCTGGGTCTGTAATCCCAGGGCAGACATGGTGGGATCAAATTGTTTAAGGAGTTTGTACCCGAGCAGGGATCTTGTCTACTTCATTGGACCCTCCCAAGAACTTAGTACAGTGCTTAGTAAACTAACTGCATCCAGTTAGTGCTCGTTACTTTTGATTGATTGGACGCCATCTATAAACCAGGTATCCTTCATCTTTGTGTATTTTCCCCAGTGCTTCTGATGGTACTCTGCACAATGTAAATGTTAGTGGCCCTACATGATGATGGTGACTGTTAATAGTCATCACAGAGGAAGCAGCATGGCCTAGTGGAAAGAGAACAGGCCTGGGAGTAAGAGAATCTGTGTTCTGATTCTGGCTCATCCACTTACTTGCTGTATGAGTTTGGGTAAGTTACCTAACTTTTCTGGACCTCAGTTTCCTCATCTGTAAAGTGGAGATAAAATACTGTCCTCCCTCCTACTTAGACTGTGAGCCTCATGTGGGACAGGGATTGTGTTCGACTTGCTTATCTTGTATCCAGCCCCATGGCATGAGCGTTGTCTGGAACCCCAGGAAGAGAATTGAGCCATTTTCGTTAGGAAATTCCCCAGAAGAAAGAAAGGCAGAGGACCTGTGGAGGTTTCTATTTGACCAGCCAAAGTAAACAATGTTTTGAAATGCATTTAAGTCATGATAAATCAAACTGTAGGAAAAAAAATTAAAATGAAGAGATAGCACTCTTCATTCCCAGGATGAGAAACTGTGGGATGTTTAGGGCCAGGAAAAGAGGTACTTTACAGAAAGTGAATTTTCTAGTCTGTTTCCAGTTTCCACTCCATGCCCCCAACTCCCTCAGAAACATCACAGAAAACCATCTCTTTTTAAGGGGTAAGCTCAGGGGTATCTGAAAATAGAAACTGCATTTTAAGAGTGATATTTTCAACAGGGAAAATGACGTGGTGGCTTATAGATGAAACCCGATAGGAAGGAAAATATTTGAAAGATTTTTCCCTATGATGTTTTCTCTTAAAGTACAGTTAAATATGCTGTGGTTTGGGGGTACTTTGCAGGGAGCGGATCCTTGTAAAATAGGTACCTTAAAGTTAATGCCACCAGTGTGCTGAGCAGGCAAAGAAAAACAGCTCTTTTAAATCAAGATTTGTTTCAGGCCAGAGGGAGTTTTGAAACTTTCCGAGGTTCTCTCACCAGTGTCTCACGAATGAATCGTTGTTCAGCCCTTTGATTTCTCAGATTATCTAACAAACATGGTCTGTTGTTGTTTTCTCACACTACAGTTCATTAGGAAACTATCAAATGTGTTAGGCAGTGTGGCATTCCTTCCCTTGCAGCAGGGAAAACCAAGAATGGGACTTGATACTACTAGTATTTCTTTTGATTAACTTTTGAAACAAGAATTCAGAAAAATTTTCACTCCTGAAATGGACAGTTTAGAAAATACACTGAAAATTTCATGCTGCTCTGCTTTTTGAGGTACTTTATTTGTTGTATCTTCCTGAAAAATGAGTATACATTAATTCTACTCTGAAGGAGCTTACAACCTAAAGGAGACAGACACTAAAGAAATCACAGATTCTCTAAGTAATTGCATATGTGTGGGCATAAGTTTAAAGGAAGGTTGTATGTGCTTAAGTGTGTAGTTGTGGGAGAGATAGGGTGGGGAGATGAGAGAATAAGTAGGGAAGGCCTTCTTGAGGAGATGAGATTTTAGAAGAACTTGGAAGATAGAGAGAGCATTGATCTGTTGGATTCATTCAGTTGTATTTGAATGCTTACTGTATGCAGAACACTGTACTAAGCACTTGGGAGAGTACAATACAACAGTAAACGGACACATTCCCTGTCCTCAATGAGCTTAAAGTCTAGGGGGATGGATGTTGGATAATAATGATAGTATTTGTTAAGCACTTACTAGGTGCCAAGCACTGTTCTAAGTGCTGGGTGTGAAGGGGGAGGGAGTTCCAAGCAAGAGGTTGGCCAGTGGGAGAAATGAGTGAAGCAAAGTAGGTAATTTAGGTAGACAACCTCAAAAATACTTCCAATTTTATTTAATGTTCATGATCAAACACGGGCTTTGGAGTCGGAGGTCATGGGTTCAAATCCTGGCTCCGCCACTTGTCAGCTGTGTGACCTTGGGCAAGTCACTTAACTTCTCTGGGGTCAGTGACCTCATCTGTAAAATGGGGATGAAGACTGTGAGCCCCCCGTGGGACAACCTGATCACCTTGTAACCCCCCAGCACTTAGAACAGTGCTTTGCACGTAGTAAGCGCTTAACAAATACCATTAAAAAAAACCCCCAAAAAACCCACAAGGCACACATACTTCAAGTGAAAAGGTGTGTTCAGAGAGAGACTATTCAGTTTGTTGATTTTCCAAATCCCTCAGGTAGGGATTTCTCTCCCACTAGTTCAGTCTCTGAAGGCACAGATCTTTCCTTCTAACTTTATGGAATGCTCCCAAGTACTTATTATAGTACTTTGCACTTGGTAGGTACTCAGTAAATGGTGTCAACTGATTTATTTCTCGAGAGAAACCATTCTTTTCTTTGCCCCCCTCTCTTCCCCTTTTCCCCTTTTGCCTCAATTTCCCCATATTCCGTAACCCTATTCAACAAACACCCCAGGGTCATGCTTCCAAAGTGCAGTAGCTTTTACTTTGCTGTCATTATTTTCTTTTTAAAATAAATTCTGGTTGAAAACAAGGGGCTGCTTGGCTCAGGAGTGACCATCTGGGGAATTTGGAGAGTCTTAGGAGTCTGGCATTTCCTTGAGAAGGGGGTTGATCCCCTGAAACCTTGAGATGTGGGGTTGCTTGGGGTTTAGGGGTGGATGGGTATAGTGTGGATTGGAAGGAGTCCAAGGGGGCTGAAGAGAGCAGAATCCTCAAGGCCAGGAGCAATCTAGTTCTTGGAGAATCAAGAAAGACAGGATATTTCATCATTATTATTATTATTGTCGTGGTATTTGTTAAGCACTTACTACATGCTAAGCAGTGAGGTAGCTACAAATTAATCCGGTCTGGACATAGACCCTGTCTCCCATGAGGCTCATAGTCTTAGAACATAGCTTGGCACATAGTAAACACTTAACAAGTACCATCATTATTATTATTATTATTGAGTGCTTACTATGTGCAGAGCATGGAACTAAATGCTTGGGAGAGTACAGTACAACAGAATTAGCAGACCCATTCCCTGTCCATAGCAAGCTTGCCGTCTAGAGATGAGCTGATGGGAGCGATGGCCAGGCATAAAGTGAATGCCTAAAGTGGGAGTCGGAGGTACTGTATCGAAGCAATTGGGAGTAATCAGACTATGGAAAAATAAAATAAGCAGAGTTCATAAATGGATGGAAAAACAACTGCCTTTCCTTTCATACTCTGGAAACTCCAGACCTCAAATCATTGAGGGATTGGCTTCTCTTCCTGTGCATGTACTTATGTGTCTAAAAAAGTGCAGACATTTTTCCTACATGAGCTTTGAATAGTGTGGTTAATCAATCGTATTTATAGAGTGCATACTGTGGGTAGAGCACTGTACTAAGCGCTTGGGGGAATGCATTGTAACAGAGTTGGTAGACACGTTCCCTGCCCACAATGAGCAACAAACACATTCCAGATTCTGGTAGTGGTATGAAGGTTTGTTCTATTTGTTTGCAGCTGAAGAATGTTTGGTGTGTCTGAGGTATTCCCATGTCCTTAGCAGAATGCACTGCAGTCAGTAGATGCTCATAAATACCATTGCTGCTGCTGCTACCACTACCTTGAGCCTGTTCAGCTACCTGTCTGCACTTATGGGGAGATGTTTGCAAGGAAGACATGATTGTGTGCAAATGAAGTTGTTTAATATATCTTTTCAATTAATCAGCAGACTTGGGTAGAACAAAGGTAGAATTTTCTTGTTTCAGAGGTTAGAATGATAATTTGAGGTTTTTTGTTGTTCTTGCTCCGTTTTAAACACTTTTTCACCAATTAACTGTTTGATAAAGCTGTGTCTGAGTCTGAAGGTATTCTAAACTAGGAAAATTTATGAGCAAGAATCACCATCTCTACGTAGATTATATGTGTGGGGGGACGCTTTAACTATTTAAAATGCATGGCTTGCTGCCTGAGGCGACTCTTCTTGTGGCCCCAATTGGAGGAAATAGTTATTTTGTATTTTATTCAATCAGTAAGAAAACAGATGCTATTTCGCCTGTTCAGGGATTGATGTAAACCATTTCTGTGATGGTAGGGGTCGAGAAAATTGGATACAATTTTTAAAAACAAACATACTGATCTTCAAGAAAAGTATAGTAGCAGCATACATATTTGGGGTTTTGTGATCGTTCAAGTGATATGTTCTGGGTATTTTATCGGTGTATGCCAGTGAGAATCAAAGTAAAAAGGTAGACTGTAAGCTCACTGTGGGCAGAGAACAATCTACTAACTGTGCTGAATTGTATTTTCCCAAGTGCATAGTACAGTGGTCTGCACCCAATAAGTCCTCGATAAAAATTATTGACTGATACAGGTGCATCTTAGAGAATAATAATAATAATAATAATAATAATAATGGCATTTATTAAGTGCTTACTATGTGCAAAGCACTGTTTCATAGGGCAAAGGGCAAGAAATCATGGTAGGTAATAATAATAATGATGGCATTTGTCACGCACTTACTATGTGCAAAGCACTGTTCTAAGAGTTGGGGTAGATACAAGGTAATCAGGGTGTCTCACGGAGGGCTCACAGCCTCATGGGTTCTAATCCCGGCTCTGCCGCTTGTCAGCTGTGTGACTTTGGGCAAGTCACTTAACTTCTCTGTGCCTCAGTTATCTCATCTGTAAAATGGGGATTAAGACTGTGAGCCCCACGTGGGACAACCTGATCTCCTTGTACCCATCCCAGCACTTAGAACAGTGCTTCACACATAGTAAGCGCTTAACAAATGCCATTATCATTATTATTATTATTACCATCTCAGAGAAGGAAGATATGCTGGTTATAAAGAGTGAGAGCTTTCACTATGATAATGGCTTCAGTCAATTAATACCTGGTCCTTACTGAGTGCTTACTGTGTGTAGAGCACTGAACTAAACACATAGGAGAGTACAATACAGTTGATAGACATGATCCCTGCTCTCAAGGATCTTTGGTACTTTTGCCTGTAGGTATATGTTTGTTTTTATTTCATTTGGTCAATGTAAGCTCCTAGTCCAGCGCTCCGCACACAGTAAGGGTTCAATAAGTATCAATGATGGATGTGGATTTTTCTTATTTCATCGTTAATACATCCTGTCATATATATCTCCCTTGCACACTACTTGAAATAATATTTGGCTGTCTCCCCAACAGGATTGTGAGCTTCTTGAGGGCAGGGAATGTGTCTTCTTCTCTTGTACTCGCCCAAGTGCTTTAGTACACTGTTTGGCACTCAGTGGGTGCTCGATAAATACCATCAACTAATTGACTAATTGATTGAAACTTCCTCACTCTGCAGGACAGAGCCTTGCAAAGCTTCTTAATTACTGCTCACATCAGATTAAAACTCTTGACCCCTTCCTCTCCTAGTGTCCTTCAACTCTCGCCCACACCCAATGACTCAATCAACCAGCGGTATTTATTGTCAATTGTGCAGAGCCCTGTACTAAACTGTTGGGTGAGTTTGAGTTGGTACCATCCCTGCCCTCAAGGAGTTTACAATCTTTTAGTGAGTGCAAGGGGGTAGAGAGTAATTCTGTCTTCTCCCATTTGGCTTCCATCTCTCCTTCCCTCAGCAGTGAAATCACAAGACACACCTGCATTATATTTTTCTTTTAAAACTCTTCAAAGCTTCTACATGCCCCATCTTGCTCACCCCCCCCCCAACCCCAGTCCTCCCCTATCCACCCTCCTCTCTGCTCTTTGAATTCAAACAAGACGAAACACGGGCATGTATTTGAAATAAGATTACTAGAGTGCAGATGCTAAACTGTGCCTCCGCCACTTTCCTGGCTGGCCCACGTTTGTTATGTACACACTGTAGTCCTTTCATACTTAACCTAATTTTCACGTAGAATGTGCTCACAAGCTTCCTGAAAATAGCACCAGCAGATTGTGTCGGTGTTAGAAGGTTTAAGTTGATTATGATGGGGATTTCCCACTACACGGTACAGGATTTTAAATAAAGCAGAATTTCTTTGCTAGGGTTTACTCTTGTTCTTGAGGACCTTCTCTAGAATGTGCAAAGCATGTGGGTTTTTATTGTTTAGTCATTCCTTAGGGTCTCTCTCCTTTCCCTTCTCTCCTTTGCTTTTGCTTAGATGTTGAGGGTCAGGGATGGTGTCTAATTCTCACAGGTATATTTTTTTCTCCAGACATTAGTATGGTGTTCTGCACAAGAAATGTTTAATAAATGTCATTAGTACTACTAGTCTGTAGTCCTAGACTGTAAACTCACCTTCTAGACTATAAACTCATTGTGGACAGGGAACATGTCTGTTTATTGTTATATTGTACTCTCCCAAGTACTTAGTACACTGCTTTGCATAATAATGATGATGACATTTATTAAGCGCTTACTATGTGCAAAGCACTGTTCTAAGCACTGGGGGGGTTACAAGGTGATCACGTTGTCCCACGGGGGGCTCACAGTCTTAATCCCAATTTTCCAGATGAGATAACTGAGGCACAGAGAAGTGAAGTGACTTGCCCAAAGTTACACAGCTGACAATTGGCGGAGCTGGGATTTGAACCCATGACCTCCGACTCCAACGCCCGGGCTCTTTCCACTGAGCCAATGCTGCTTCTTTGCATACTGTAAGGGTTCAGTAAATACGATTGAATGAATGACTACTACTACCTGGGAGAGCACAATATGTGATCTCTGCTCTCAAGGAGCTTACAGTCTAGAGCCAACGCTGCTTCTTTGCATACTGTAAGGGTTCAGTAAATACGATTGAATGAATGACTACTACTACCTGGGAGAGCACAATATGTGATCTCTGCTCTCAAGGAGCTTACAGTCTAACGGGGTATAGGACAGAGTACCAGATGGCGAGAAGCAGCATGTCCTAACAGCAAGAGCACAGGCCTAGGAGTCAGAAGACCTAGGTTCTCAACCTGCCTCTGTATGGCCTTGGGCAAGGCACTGTACTTCTCTGTGCCTCTGTTCCTTCATCTGTAAAATGGGGATTCAGTACTTGTTCTCCCTCCTACCTAGACCGTGAGCCTCATGTGGGACAGGGATTGGGTCGACCTGATAAACTTGAATCTACCCCAGTGCTTTAGAGCAGTGCTTGGCACATAGTGGGCCCTTTAAAAAATACCATAATATTGACATAATAGTGGAAAAATGATGGCACCTGGTCAGAAGCGGCATAACTTAGTGGATAGAGCACGGGCTTGGGAGTCAGGAGGACCGGGGTTCTAATCCCGGCTCCACCACATGTCTGCTGTGTGACCTTGGGCAAGTCACTTAACAGTCTAGTTCCTCTAGACTGTGAGCTCATTGTGAGCAGGGATTGTCACTGTTTGTTGTTACATATATATATATATATATATATATATAAATTTATTTATTTATTTTACTTGTACATATCTATTCTATTTATTTTATTTTGTTAGTATGTTTGGTTTTGTTCTCTGTCTCTATATGTTGCCAATGTGTACTTCCCAAGCGTTTAGTACAGTGCTCTGCACATAGTAAGCGCTCAATAAATGCGATTGATGATGATGATGATGATATTGTACCTTCCCAAGCACTTAGTACAGTGCTCTGCTCACAGTAAATGCTTAATAAATACGATTGACTGAATGAATGAACTTGACTTCTCTGGTCCTACGCCCGTGAGCCCCACGTGGGACAGGGACTGTGTCCAACCCAATTTGCTTGTATCCACCCCACCGCTTAGTACAGTGTCTGGCACATAGTAAGAGCTTAACAAATACCATAGTTATTATTATTATACATTTCAAATAATTAATAAATTATTATTATTAATAATTTCCCCTTCTCCCCTGTATGCGGGTAGCATGCAGTAGTAACCAAGTTTGTGGAAGTTGCTACAATAAGGAATTCAGATGATGGTGCTTATGGGAACCCCCCTGCAAGCAACAGGCCCCAGTGAGGGGAAGAATGCCTTCCCTGAGGGTTTGAGAAGGTTTCTAATCCCCACTAATTAACAAGCAGAAGCCTTTCATTGCTATCTTCCTTCCTAGTAGTTCAAAGACCTTGGCAATCACTGTTTTTATTAATCCTCTGGAAAGTACCAGGCCTGGCCTCTGCTCTCCTGCCTCCTGGAAGATAGCGATAGGGCACGCGCCTGGTAGTCAGGAGGACCTGGGTTCTAAATCTGGCTCCATCATTTGACTGCTATGTGACCTTGAGCAAGTCACGTCACTTCTCTGTGCCTCGGTTGCCTCATCTGTGTAATGGGGATTAAGACTATGAGCCCGATGTGGGACCTGGTCCGTGTCCAACCTGATTAGCTTGTATCTACCCCAGTACTTAGTACAGTGCCTGACACATAGTAAATGCTTAACAAATACCGTGAAAAAAAGTGCCCACAGTGGTCTCCCTGGAACCGGAGGGCAGGGAGAAGAGAAGTCAGGGCAGGAAAGGAGAATGGCAGTATTGTGATTTAATGGAAAGAGCCTGGGCCCGGATGCCGAAGGACCTGGGCTCTAATCCCAACTTTGCCACTCACCTCCTGGGTGACCCTGGATGGGTCACTTAACTTTTTCAGCCCTCAGTTTCTTCATCTGTAAAATAGGCATTCAGTACCAGCTCTCCCTCCCCATCAGACAATGAACCCCTTGTGGGATGGGGACTATGTCCGACTGATTATCTTTTATCTAGTGTAAGAGTAAGCCTTTAACAACTACCCCAACAGTAATAATTATTATCATTATTAGGTGCTTGGAGCCAGCTTCCTCTGCATCTCTCCTGTGGGGGTGCCTTATTACCCTGCCAATTCTGTTCAGTCAATTCCCCCTCCCCGAATTGAATGCAGCACCGAGGAGGGAGGGATGGGTGAGGGGAGCGGAAAGCCAAGGCTCAGGGTAGATAAACCACTGGGGGCTGGATTCCCAATCTGGCAGTGGTCCAGAAATCCCACGGTTGAAGTGGCCCCAGCTTCTGGCTCCCACCTGGGTGGCCCCTGCTGCCAGTAGATGGCAAGTTGCCCTGCCTCATAATGATCATTAATTGAGTCCCGAAGGGGCGGAATGGTTTTCTTAGGGATTGGTCCCTCTTCCCTCACAACTTCCCCACCATCTTTGTGGCAGGCCATCAAGGAGGCAGAGTGGGGCTACACTGCACCTGGTTCACAGCCCCTCCCTACCTACCTGTGTCTTGGGGGCTGGGGACGGGGGACTGTTTCTCCTAGCAGGTTGGAAGCAGAACTTCACACCTCCCTCTGCACCCAGGTCAGTGGTAGAACTGGGATTAGAACCTGTTTCTTCTGACTCCCTGTCCCACGCTCTCTCCACTAGGTCCTCATCTGTAAAATGGGGATTAAGACTGTGAGGCCCGTGTGGGACAACCTGATTACCTTGTATCTGCCCCAGCGCTTAGAACAGTGCTTGGCATATAGTTAGCACTTAACAAATACCATTATTATTATTATTACAGTGTTTGCGCACAATAAGTGCTCAAAAAATATGATTTAATGCATTCACAATTCTATTTCCCCTCCTCTCTCCCCATTAATTGTTTTTAACCAAAGCCAAACTCCCATTTCTATCTTGTTTTCCTGTTTATTCCTGTCTCTCAGACCACTCTTAGCCTTGGACCAACCACCTAAATAACTGTTGCCAAGCAACCACTGTTGCCTTACCCAGGTTCTCTCCTAAAAGCATATCTATTTGATCAAACTATGCAGTACTCATCCTGTGTCCCCAGACTTCAAGTCAGGGTTGGATAATTAATCGTCAAGTCTATAGTAATAGAAAAATAATATTAAATGCAGTTGGTATCTGTTTCTATGCAAGTTTGTAAACATCAGTTGTTCCCTGATGTATTCATGAAACAGACCAGAGTGTGACAACGACTTACAAGAGTCAAGGAATTCACCATTAAGATCAAAATTTGCCTTTAACTCATCTCAGTAGTCCTTTGGGTCACAGATCACATTCCACAGAAAGGAAAGTACGGAAGGGTGGCCTAGTGGAAAGTTCACAGGCTTGAGAGTCAGAGGTCATTCATTCATTCATTCATTCATTCATTCATTCAGTCGTATTGACAGCTTAGTGCAGAGCACTTACTAAGCGATTGGAAAGTACAATTCAACAATAAAGAGAGACGATCTCCGTCCACAACGGGCTTACAGTCTAGAAGTGGGGAGACAGACATCAAAACAAGTAAACAGGTTTCAATAACATCAATATAAATAAATAGAATTATAGATATGTACACATCAAAACAAACATGCATAAATAAATAGAATTACAGATATGTACATATGTACAGAAATGCTGTGGGGTAGCGGAGTGGGGGGAAACAGGGCTCATAGTCAAGGGAGAGGGGAACAGGAGTTCAATCCCCATTTTACAGCAAAGGATATAGTTGCACAGAGAAGTTAAGACACTTTGCCTGAGGTCACTCAGCAGAGCTGAGATTTGAGCCCAGGTCTTAAATACAGGTAGATATTGAGCCCCTATATTACAGCTGAAGAAACTGAAGCACAGAGAGGTGAACTGACTTGCCCAAGGTTACACAGCTGGCAAGTGGCAGAGCTGGGAATAGAATCCAGGTCCTCTGCTCCCAGGCCGATGCTCTTTCCACTAGGTTATGCTGCTTTTTTATAATAATTTTGGTGTGTTTAAGTACTTACTTTGTGCCAGGACTATACTAAGCTCTAAGGTCACTATACAGTTATCAGGTTGGATACAGTCCCTGTCTTACATGGGGCTCACAGTCTAAGTAGGTGGGAGAATAGGTATTGAAATTACAGATGAGGAAACTGAAATCCAGGGAAGTTAAGGGGCTACCCAAGGTCACACAACAGACAAGTGGCAGAGGCAGAATTAGAACTCATCATCATCATCATCATCATCAATCGTATTTATTGAGCACTTACTGTGTGCAGAGCACTGTACTAAGCGCTTGGGAAGTACAAATTGGCAACATATAGAGACAGTCCCTACCCAACAGTGGGCTCACAGTCTAAAAGGGGGAGACAGAGAACAAAACCAAACATACTAACAAAATAAAATAAATAGAATAGATAAGTACAAGTAAAATAAATAAATAAATAGAGTAATAAATATGTACAAACATGTATACATGTATACAGGTGCTGTGGGGAAGGGAAGGAGGTAAGATGGGGGAGATGGAGAGGGGGACGAGGGGGAGAGGAAGGAAGGGGCTCAGTCTGGGAAGGCCTCCTGGAGGAGGTGAGCTCTCAGTAGGGCCTTGAAGGGAGGAAGAGAGCTAGCTTGGCAGAAGGGCAGAGGGAGGGCATTCCAGGCCCGGGGGATGACGTGGGCTGGGGGTCGATGGCGGGACAGGCGAGAACGAGGCACAGTGAGGAGATTGGCGGCAGAGGAGCGGAGGGTGCGGGGTGGGCTGTAGAAGGAGAGAAGGGAGGTGAGGTAGGAGGGGGCGAGGTGATGGAGAGCCTTGAAGCCCAGGGTGAGGAGTTTCTGCCTGATGCGCAGATTGATTGGTAGCAACTGGAGATTTTTGAGGAGGGGAGTAACATGCCCAGAGCGTTTCTGGACAAAGACAATCCGGGCAGCAGCAAGAAGTATGGATTGAAGTGGGGAGAGACACGAGAATGGGAGATCAGAGAGAAGGCTGATGCAGTAGTCCAGATGGGATAGGATGAGAGCTTGAACGAGCAGGGTAGCGGTTTGGATGGAGAGGAAAGGGCGGATCTTGACAATGTTGCGGAGCTGAGACCGGCAGGTTTTGGTGACGGCTTGGATGTGAGGGGTGAATGAGAGAGCAGAGTCGAGGATGACACCAAGGTTGCGGGCTTGTGAGAGGGGAAGGATGGTAGTGCCGTCAACAGAGATGGGAAAGTCAGGGAGAGGGCAGGGTTTGGGAGGGAAGACAAGGAGTTCAGTCTTTAACATGTTGAGTTTTAGGTGGCGGGCAGACATCCAGATGGAGATGTCCTGAAGGCAGGAGGAGATGCGAGCCTGGAGGGAGGGAGAGAGAGCAGGGGCAGCGATGTAGATCTGGGTGTCATCAGCGTACAGATGATAGTTGAAGCTGTGGGAGCGAATGAGGTCACCAAGGGAGTGCGTGTAGATCGAGAACAGAAGGGGACCAAGCACTGAACCTTGGGGAACCCCCACAGTAAGGGGATGGGAGGGGGAGAAGGAGCCTGCAAAAGAGACTGAGAATGAACGACCGGAGAGATAGGAGGAGAACCAGGAGAGGACGGAGTCTGTGAAGCCAAGGTCAGATAGCGTGTTGAGGAGAAGGGCGTGGTCCACAGTGTCGAAGGCAGCTGAGAGGTCGAGGAGGATTAGGACAGAGTATGAGCCGTTGGATTTGGCAAGCAGGAGGTCATTGGTGACCTTTGAGAGGGCAGTTTCCGTGGAATGTAGGGGACGGAAGCCAGACTGGAGGGGGTCGAGGAGAGAGTTGTTGTTGAGGAATTCGAGGCAGCACGTGTAGACAACTCGTTCAAGGAGTTTGGAAAGGTCCATGCCCTTTTCACTAGACCACACTGCTTTGGCACGTTGTATATTCCACACAGCGCTGCTCTCTCCTGCTGATGTTGTCTGGCTTCTTTAGGTTTCCCTGTTTCAGCTTCAGAGCAGGCCAAACTATAAAATGTCACGGATCAGCTCCCTCGACCTTACAAGAGGAAGAGAGGAAAAAAAAAGCTAGTGGGGATATTCCCTTTCTGGAGTTTCTACATATCAGAGCTATTTCATTTAGATGACCGACATCACCTCTTGTCCACTCTATTTGTTTCCGTAGTCTGTGATCCACTCCTCCCCATAATGCAATTTACAGTGTATTTCCCAGACTGGGAAAATTCAATCACCTCCCCTATTTTAATTTTTAGCATAACAAGCTTCAACACCCATGGGCAGTTTGATAGTTTTGCTTCAAACAGTTATTGCCTTTTCCCTGCTTGGTTGTTCTTGGTACCAGACCACTTTGTAGACTACAAATAATCAGTTATTCTCATCAAACACACATCTGCTCTGTGCCTATTGCTCCTTTCTGGTGCAATACCTGAGACCATGATTAGAATGTGATTAGCGTATGGAGTTCATGGTTCATGCAGGATTGGGGAATTAGAGAAGCAGCATAGCTCAGTGGAAAGAGCCCAGGCTTGGGAGTCAGAGGTCATGGGTTCTAATCCTGCCCTGTCACTTGTCAGCTGTGTGACTTTGGGCAAGTTACTCAACTTCTCTGTGCCTCAGTTCCCTCATCTGGAAAATGGGGATTAAGACTGTGAGCCCCACGTGGGACAACCTGATCTCCTTGTACCCAACCCAGCGCTTAGAACAGTGCTTGGTACATAGGAAGTGCTTAACAAATACCAACATCATTATTATTATTATTATTATTATTATTATTATTATTAATAAAAGCTTGGGTGTGCTGATGGGATAAAAGAAAAGAGCAAGTCAGGGGAATGAAGCAGGCCATCTTCTCAGGGGCTGTGAAGATCTTGGGGTGGCTTGGCAACACCCCCAATACTGTGCCAATCACAAGCAGTTCCTACCCATCCCATCCCACTTCCTCCCTCCTCACCACCCCCACACACTTCCTGTGGCTTTGGGTCTTTGGAAGAAGTTAGTCAATCACATTTGTTGAGGGCTTACTGTATGCAGAGCACTGTACTAAGCTCTTGGGAGAGTACAATATAACAGACAAATTCCCTGCCCACAATGAGCTTACAGTCAATAGGACAGATGAATCATTCAGTGATATTTATTGAGTGCTTACTGTGTGCAGGACACTAATAATAATGATGATGGCATTTATTAAGTGCTTACTATGTGCAAAGCTCTGTTCTAAGCGCTGGGGAGGTTACAAGGTGATCAGGTTTTCCCACGGGGGTCTCACAGTCTTAATCCCCATTTTACAGATGAGGTAACTGAGGCACAGAGAAGTGAAGTGACCTGCCCAAAGTCACACAGCTGACAATTGGCAGAACTGAGATTTGAACCCATGACCTCTGACTCCAAGCCTGTGCTCTTTCCATTGAGCCATGCTGCTTCTCTATACTGTACTGTACTGTACTAAGACACTGTACTAAGACCTCAGGAGAGAATGAGGAGCAGCATAGCCTGGGAGTCAGGAGACCTGAGTTCTAATCCTGGCTCTGCCACTTGCCTGCTGTGTGATCTTGGGCAAGTCATTCACCTCCTCTGTGCCTCAGCTTCCTCATCTGTAAATACGGGAATATGATACCTGTTGTTTCTCCCCTTCAGACTGTGAGCTCCGGGTTTATACTGTATCTACCCCAATACTTAATACAATACTTGTCATATAGTAAGTGCTTAACAAATATCATGATGATGATGATGATGATGATTGTGTGGCCTCTTTATTGACCAATTGCTACTCTCTAAGATTCCTGCTGCTTTGAGGGTCCTCCTAGCTATTCCCCCTATCTTCCTTGGCACTGGGATCAGCCCAGAAATTTTTGGCAAATGTTTATTCTATGACATCTAGATTTCTCCTTTGGCTTTACTGACTTTCTCCTGCTTTTTTCAGTAATTTGTCTTGCAAAAAAAAGAGGCTTCCTTTAAGATTTCTGGCACAGAAAGGGGAAATGGAGAGCGAATTGTTTTATGCGATGGCGTGTCATATTGAATGGAATGTTAAGCTTAACGATCTATTTCCTCTGAAGTTAAGGTTACAATGATCTGGAATCAAAATGATTCAACGAGCCCCAAAGACAGAATTTGGTGACTTACTGGGTGACCTTGAGAGGGTCCCCCTGCTGACTCCTTCATCTCCTTGCTTCACTTCCTTCAACAGAACTGTGGGACCAAACATCTATTAAGCACCCCGGACATCTTCTCTGAATAAACTCTGGGGATTCAGAGGAGGGCAGCAGGACTTTCCTGGAAGGAAAGAAAAATTAAAAAAATGGGGAAAAATAGGAGCTGAAGCCCATTGGCTTAATTTGGTCGTACAGTAGTGTCTTGTCTCTACAGCTGGCTCCATCTCCTTCTCTTTTTCACCCTGTTCCCCAAGACACAGATCACATTCAAGAACGATGAGAAAATGTTTCTAAAGTCCCAGGAAATTGTGCCTAAAACCTGGAATTAAGCAAGGAGCGTGACCTGGTGGGAAAGAATGTAGATCTGGGAGCCAAGGGGCTGGGTTTCTAATCCTGTCTGCTCCTTGCCTACTGTGTGACATTGGGTGCATCATTTCACTTCTCTGGGCTTCAGTTTCCTCATCCATAAAATGGGGATAAAATACCTACTTTCCCTCTCTCCTAGACTGGGACCCCATGGGGGACAGGCACTGTGTACGACCTGGTTAGACTGTATGTATTCCAGTGCTTAGTACAGTGCTTGGCATTTAGAATGTATGTAGCAAATGCCACACTTATGATTATTGTTATCAATTATTAGGTAAGTTGGTCTTTGGAGGGAAGAAGAATAAGAGGATGGGAGTCTGTCTTCTTTCTAAGGGCCACTTCATCCCTGATGTGAGGGGAGACATTTCCATGTCTGGCTCTCAGGTTTTCATTGGGCAGTCGAGACCCCAAAACCAACACGGATGCTGCGAGTCTACCTGAGCCGACCCATCTGAACAGAGCTGACTTCTCTTCTCTGTGGACCCCAAATCCGAGCAGACCGCCCCCGCTCCCCCTCCTAGGTCCAGTCAGAGAGGCAAGGATTCAAGGAGATCCAAGGAGCTTGTTCCCCTCAGTATGTGCCCTCAGACCTCCTGTCATCCCCAAAACACCAGAATCTCTCTCTTTCCCTTGACTCAGAATCATTTTGGCAGTCGGATTTTTAGTTGGGTGAAGAAACCACTCTCCCAGAGGTAGCCAGATGATGGCAAGGAACTTCTGTCTGGTCTCTCCCTCCTTCCCTCCCTCCCCTGAGCTGGTAGCAGGACAGTGCTAGAATTCTGTTTGAAGCAGCCTCTTCCCTTCCCGCCGTCATGCCGGAAGTACATTATGTTTGCGCTAACTTGAAATCGGTTTAATTAAAAACCTTATTTACAGTATCGTTTCCACCATTTGAAGTAAAGAAAATCCATCAATGTTACATGAGGTTTCTAATTAGTATCCTATTGGATTAAGTCACGTTTAATTATGTTTTACAATACTGAGTGTAATTGGGGTAGGCTGCTGTTCACCCTCAAAGAACACAACTCTTTTTTTCCCCAGATTTCAGCCTGGTTCTTTTTGACCAGGTTCTACTTGGGAACTGAGGTACAGACAAGTGAGCGATATTTTTTTTTATGGTATTTAAGCTCTTAATATGTAACAGGCATTTACATAAGCCCTGGGGTAAATGCAGGCTAATCAGGTTGGACGCAGTCCATGTCCCATGTGGGGCTCTGTTTTGACCCCCATTTTACAGATGAGGTAACTGAGGCTCAGGGAATTGAAGTGACTGAAGTGACCCAGGGTCACACAGCAAAATGACAGAGCCAGGATTGGAACCAAGGTCACCCAGTAGGTACAGAGGAGTTAGGATTAGAACCCAGGCCTTCTGACTCCCAGGCCTGTGCTGTTTTCACTGCTCTGTAGAGTGGAAAAGGGCTGGTCCTTATCATCAGAGCAGCCTATCTTCTTCCACTCTGATTTGCTTTTCATCCTCTCTTAATTGAGGTTTTCCCCTTCACACTCCAACCCATCTAGACTGTAAACTCACAGTGGTCAGGAAATTTCTGTCATATTGTTGTACTGTACTCTATCAAGTGCTTAGTACAATGCTCTGCACACAGTAAGTGCTCAATAAATATGATTGATTAGTACATCTACCCTTTGTGTGCCTAATAGCTCTCTTGCACCAAGAAAGGAGGAGATACTATTGGGGGGAAAAGCAAAATGAAGACTATAATGAGCATATCAACTACATACAATTAATATCCAGATTTCCCTTTCTTTAAGAATTTCAAATTTAAATCCCAGCCTCCAGAAAGGAGAAAAACCTCATCTATTTTCTTTTTTCCTGTTCATCTCCACTGGAGGAAAAAATGTTTAAGCTCAATTTATTGCTCAAACTCAATTTGGTTGAAAGATGGGATTTGGCGACTGAATGGATTAAGCTTAATTTCTCACATTCTGGAATGATTTGAGTCCATTATTTAATTGTTCCTGAATGAGAGAAGATAAAGGTCTGGTTGCCTGGCTGAACACCTTTGGGTGCTGGGGAATATAAATCAATCAAATGTATTTTTTGAGCACTTACTGTATGCAGAGCACTGTACTAAACCCTTGGGAGAGTACAATATAAAAATATTATAGAGTTGGTAGACTTGGCCCGTGCCAGCAATGAACTTACTGTCTAGAGAGGGAGACAGATGTTAAAATAAATAAATTATGGATATGTACATAAGAGTTATGGGTCGCGGGGGCAGTGAATAAAGGGAGTAAACCAGAGTGATGCAGAAGGGAGAGGGAGAGAAGGAATTAAAATCCACCTTAAGGGCCTCTTTGGTTCCTGAATTTTTCCCAAGTCTTCCCCCTGCTTTCTTTTCTCCTGCTTCTCTTCTTCTTCTTCTTGTCAGTCCCCTGAATCTATAGGATAATAAGAGGAAGGCTTCATTTTAAGAAACAAGCTTATTGTTACCTTGTGTGCAACAGGCTTTTCCATCTGTAGTTTAGAAGGTCTGTCCTGTGAGTGAAGCTGCAGATAGTAGCTGTCTCAGCAATAATAATAATAATAATTGTGTTATATAAGTGCTTACTATGTGCCGGCACTATACTAAGCACTGGGGTGGATACAAGCAAATAGGGTTGGACACAGTGCTTGTCCCACGTGGGCCAACAGTCTCAATCCCCATATTACAGATGAGGTAATTGAGACCCAGAGAAATGAAGTGAGTTGTTCACGGTCACACAGCAGATAAGTGACAGAGTCAGGATTAGAACCCACAACCTTCTGATTCCTAGGACAAAGTTCTGACTCCTGTGAAGCTCTGGAGAGCACACTGAGGGGGTATCAACGAGTTCTATTCCATTTATAGAGCTTCATCTGAAATCCTATTCTTTTCTTAGGTCGGGGAGACCAGATAGCCTGACATTGAGGTCCCCCTGCTGATTTATTTCACAAGATGTCATAACTGGAAAAAGGCCATGGAAGACTCCTCCAGACAAACATACGGTCTAGGTCAGAAACAGGTTAATTGAAAACTTATAAGCAAGGTGGCAGTGTTTTGAAATAGATATTCCCTGCTCTGAATTTAGCCTTGCTACTGGCTTTTCATACTTTCCTCTTTGGGTAGCGTTCCCAGTGCCATTTCCATGTACTCATCTGAGTTTATAAAAAAGCTTTACTCTCCAGCTCCCATCCTTCTACTATATGCTTAATTCGTCATTGATATTTGATACTGGAGAAGCATAGTAGCGTTGTGGGGAAAGCACAGGCCTGGGAGTTAGCGGACCTGTGTTCTAATCCTGGCTCTGCCACTTGTCTGCTGTGTGACCTTGGGCAAATCCCTTAACTTTTTTATGCCTAAGTTACCTCATCTATAAAATAGGGATTAAGACTGTGAGCCCCATGTGGGACATGGACTGTGTCCAACCTGATTGTCTTGTATCTACCCCAGCACTTAGTACAGTGCTTGGCACATAGTAAGGACTTAACATGTCTTGTCTTATGCCGTCAAGTTGTTTTCGATCCATAGCGACACCACGGACACATCTCTCCCAGAATACCACACTCTCCATCTGCAATTGTTCTGGTAGTGTATCCATAGAGTCTTCTTGGTAAAAATATGGAAGTGGCTTTACCATTGCCACCTTCAGTGCAGTAAACTTGAGTCTCCGCCCTCGACTTTCTCCCATGTTGCTGCTGCCCAGCATGGGTGAGTTTTGACTTGTAGCAGATTGCCTTCCACTCGGGCGCCACTGTCCAAACTAGGAATTGAATGGTTAGGCCTCTGCTTGACTCTCTCTCCAGTAGCCAAGACTGGTAGAGTACTGGAAACTCTCCAGGTGAGACCCTGAGAGGGGAAGCACTTAACAGATACCTTAAAAAAGAAAAAAAAATCAAGAATGTGTTTCATACCATCATAATCTCACCTGATGGATTCTTCTCTGTCTATAGGGCAAGCACCAGGCAAAACTAACCTAGGCCACTTCTATCTGTAATTTTAGTGTCTATCTCTCTTATTTGGTTGTAAGCTTTTTGAGGGATGAGATGAGATGAGATCTCCTCCCTCCTCTCAAGTGCTACTCCAGCCACCTATGCTTCTGAGCCCATTCCCTCTCATCTTATGAAATCTCTCGCCCCTTCCCTCCTCCCCTCCTTAACTTCCATCTTCAACTGCTCACTCTCCACTGGTTCCTTCCCCTCAGCCTTCAAACATGCCCACATCTCCCCCATCCTAAAAAACCCTCTCTTGACCCCACCTCACCTTCTAGTTATCACCCAAACTCCCTCCTACCATTCCTTTCCAAACTCCTTGAACAAGTCATCTACACCCTCTGCCTTGAATTCCTCAACGCCAACTCTCTCCTCGACCCCCTCCAATCTGGCTTCCGTCTCCTACACTCCACCAAAACTGCCCTCTCAAAGGTCACCAATGACCTCCTTCTTGCCAAATCCAACGGCTCCTACTCTATCCTAATCCTCTTCGACCTCTCAGCTGCCTTCGACACTGTGGACCACCCCCTTCTCCTCAACACGCTATCCAATCTTGGCTTCACAGACTCCGTCCTCTCCTGGTTCTCCTCTTATCTCTCTGGCCGTTCATTCTCAGTCTCCTCTGTGGGCTCCTCCTCCCCCTCCCATCCTCTTACTGTTGGGGTTCCTCAAGGGTCAGTTCTTGGTCCCCTTCTGTTCTCTATCTACACTCACTCCCTTGGCGAACTCATTCGCTCCCACAGCTTCAACTATCATCTCTAAAGACTGTGAGCCCACTGTTGGGTAGGGACCGTCACTATATGTTGCCAACTTGTACTTCCCAAGAGCTTAGTACAGTGCTCTGCACACAGTAAGCACTCAATAAATACGATTGATTGATTGATTGATTGATGACACCCAAATCTACATCTCTGCCCCTGCTCTCTCTCCCTCCCTTCAGGCTCGTGTCTCCTCCTGCCTTCAGGACACCTCCATCTGGATGTCTGCCCTCCATCTAAAACTCAGTATGTCCAAGACTGAATTCCTTATCTTCCCTCCCAAATCCTGCCCTCTCCCTGACTTTCCCGTCACTGTAGACGGCACTACCATCCTTCCCGTCTCACAAGCCCGCAACCTTGGTGTCATCCTCGACTCTGCTCTCTCGTTCACCCCTCACATCCAATCCATCACCAAAACCTGCCGGTCTCACCTCCACAACATTGCCAAGATCCACCCTTTCCTCTCCATCCAAACCGCTACCTTGCTGGTTCAGTCTCTCATCCTATCCTGCCTGGATTACTGCATCAGCCTCCTCTCTGATCTCCCATCCTCCTGTCTCTCCCCACTTCAGTCTATACTTCACGCTGCTGCCCAGATCATCTTTGTGCAGAAGCGCTCTGGGCATGTTACTCCCCTCCTCAAAAATCTCCAGTGGCTACCAGTCAACCTACACATCAAGCAAAAACTCCTCACTCTTGGCTTCAAAGCTGTCCATCACCTCGCCCCCTCCTACCTCACCTCCATTCTCTCCTTCTACAGCCCAGCCTGCACCCTTCATTCCTCTGCCACTAATCTCCTCACTGTGCCTCGTTCTCGCCTGTCCCGCCGTCGACCCCCGGCCCACGTCCTCCCCCTGGCTTGGAATGCCCTCCCTCCGCACATCTGCTAAACTACCTCTCTTCCTCCCTTCAAAACCCTACTGAGAGCTCACCTCCTCCATGAGGCTTTCCCAGACTGAGCCCCCTTTTTCCTCTCCTCCTCCCTATCCCCCCGCCCTACCCCCTTCCCCTCCCCATAGCACCTGTATATATGTTTGTACAGATTTATTACTCTATTTTACCTGTACATATTTACTATTCTATTTATTTTGTTAATGATGGGCATCTAGCTTTACTTCTATTTATTCTGATGACTTGAAACCTGTCCACATGTTTTGTTTTGTTGTCTGTCACCCCTTTCTAGACTGTGAGCCCATTGTTGGGTAAGGACCATCTCTATATGTTGCCAACTTGTACTTCCCAAGTGCTTAGTACAGTGCTCTGCCCACAAGAAGCGCTCAATAAATATGATTGAATGAATGAATGAATGAGGGCAGGTGTTGTGTCTACTAATTTTTTTATGGTATTTGTGAAGCGCTTACTGAGTGCCAGGTATTGTTCTAAGCGTTGGGGTAGATTCAAGCTAATCAGGTTGGACACAGTCCCTGTCCCACAGGGGGCTCATTGTCTTAATCCCCATTTTAAAGGTGAGGTAACAGAGGCATAGAGGAGTGAAGTGACTTGGGCAAGGTCACAAAGCAGACAGGTGGCAGAGCAGGATTAGAACCCAGGTCCTTCTAGCTCGTAGGCCTGTGCTCTATCTATTGCTTCTCTGTTGGACTCTCCCATGTCTTTAGTACAATGCTTTTCTGAGAGTTGGTGCTCAATATATGCAACTAATTGATTGATTGATTGGCTTTAGAACCTGGTGAGGGTCAATTCAGGGAGTTGGGTTTGCCCTCTAGCTGTTTTGACTGGTTAAATTTATGAAATCATTCAACTCACATAAAGGCTTATTCTTCAGTTAAATAGCATGCCTCTCTGATGAGGAAAATTTATAATCTCTGGGCCTTTAAATGTGCTTCTGGCTGCCCTACCTGGAAAATCAGTGTATTTTCCACTTATTGGTTTCAGGTTTTCTGAAAATACATTAAAATATATGTAAGCCAATCTTTATTTTATAAATGATGATAGACATATTTAAAGCCCCAATCATAACATATCTATTATTTATGAAAGGTGCTTAATCTTCCTATGTTTTCCTACATTTGAGAGGTGGTAATGGGAAATTTGAACTCTGTTACCATTAGTTTATTCCTCATAACTTCCAACCCGCATCAAGAAAACATCTGGGATTAATGTCAAGGCAAGAAGTGTCATCTCACCAGATTTTCGCTTCTGATGAATTTTTTCCCCCTTACATTTGCCCAGAACAACTTTCATGTTGATGCGATTCTGACGTAACAGAGGAAGCATTTGAAACCACATCCTCTGTAAACCACTGAAGTGGGTTTCCAGAGACCATTAGAAAAGGTTGGGGTCTGGCAATGTCGACAGACTTAAGGGGGTGGTGGGGGGAAAAAAGAACCATTTCTATTCCTTTAATTGCAGCTTACTCTTACTCTGTGAGCTCCTCTTCTTCCCCCCCCCCCCCCCCCCAGTTCCACCAGGGAGATGTCGGGCCTTGCTACCTAAACTAGGCTGTGTTCCCCCTCTAGACTGCAAAGTCATTATGGGCAGGGATCGTGCCCACTAATTCTGTTATACTGTACTCTCCCAAGTGTTTATTACAGCACTTGAGCATATAAGTGCTCAATAAATACCATTGATTGATTATTTCCTGCTTGTGTTAGCGGGTGAGCGTCGTCTAGTGGAAAAAAGTTAGGACTAGGGGTCAGGAGACCTGGACTCTAATCTCAGCATTGCCATTGGCCTGCTGGGTGACCTTGGGTAAATCAATTAGCCTCTTTTGCCCACTGGTTTCCTCATCTGTAAAATAAAGATAAGATATCTTGGGAGACCTGTGGGGGACAGGGACTGTGTCCCATCTGCTAATCTTGTGTCTACCTCAGCAGGTAATAATAATTGTGGTATTTGATAAGTGTTTACTATGTTGCAGTCACTGTACTAGATGTAAGATAATCAGGTCTTACATGGGGCTTACAGTCTAAGTATGAAGGAGAATTGGTTATGAATCCACATTTTGCAGATGAAGAAACCGAGAGCTAGAGAAATAAAGTGACTTGCCCGAGGTCACACAACAGGTAAGTGGTGGAGCCGGGATTAGAACCCAGGTCTTCTGACTCCCAGGCCCATGCTCCTGCCATTAGGCCATGCTGCTTAATAAATGCCATAATTAAGGAACTACCCTGCAGCACTTCTTCTCTAACCAAGGAAAGATAACAGATCTCTGACCTGTCGTCTTAGATTTCTCTGCTCTGGGGAATCCCAATCCATGGGATTACTCTGGCATCCTTCATGTAAAGGTCAGCAGCTCACAGAACAGGGGCGGTATGTTGGTTATTTTCATTAAATATTCTCATGAGTGGTGACAATGGTTGATTTGATCAGATTTGTTTAAAATGACCATTGTCATTTCCTTTATCCTCCATCCTCACCTTTTTTCCCTCTCCTCCTCCCCTTCCTCCTCTTATTACTCTTTCTCCTCCCTCTCGTCCCCCTTTCTCCTTCAATTTTCTTGCAATTTATTAAACTCTTATTTGCCTAATGACTTAAGAGCAGCGTGGCCTAGTCGAAAGAGCACAGGTCTAGGAGTCAGAGGACCTGGGTTCTCATCCTGGAAATCAGAGGATGTGGGTTCTAATCCCGGCTCCTCCACTTGTGTGCTGTGTGACCTTGGGCAATCCACTTAACTTCTCTGTGCCTCAAGTACCTCATCTGGTAAATGGGGATTAAGATTGCTAGCCCCACATGGGACAAGTTGCTTACCTTGTATCTACCCCAGGGCTTAGAACAATGCTTGGCACATAGTAAGCGCTTAACAAATGCCATCATTATTATTATTATTATTCTGGCAACATCCCTTGCCTGCCATGTGACCTTAGGCAAGTCGCTTTCACTTCTCTGGCCCTCAATTCTCTCATCTGTAAAGTGAGAATTAAGTCCTTCTCCCTTAACTTAAATGGTGAGCCCCCTGTCTCCAACTGGATTATCTTTTGTCTACCCCCATGCTTAACACAGCATCTGAAATAATAGTAATAATGGTATTTGTTAAGCACTTACTATGTGCCATACACTGTACTAAATTCAGGGGTTGAAATCAGATTGGAAGGTCCCTGTCCCAAATGGGGCTCACAGTCTTAATCCCCATTTTACAGATGAGAGAACGGAGGCACAGCGAAGTGAAGTGACTTGCCCAGGTTCACACAGCAGACAAGCGGTGTAGCTGGGATTAGAATCCATCACCTTCTGACAATGAGCACTTAACAAGTACCGTCAAAAAATTTAAAACCGGCTCTCATGACTGTGGTCTTGGTAAGTTCCTCACAGAAATTTGTAAAAGAAGAGGGAATTTTTGAATCAAGAAGTAAGATCTTTGATGTTATATATCTCCTCTCTAGTGAAATGTTGTCATGCACAGGCTTATTAATGCTTTAGTCAAATTTGTACTGGAGGAATAACAAAAAATAGTGAAACATCTGTAACTTGCAATAGGATTTTCAGTTTTGTAACTGCCTGCAGAATGGTTTAACCTATTCTGAGTGAAAATAGCATTTCCCACTCTTTGGAAGTCCTCTAAAGAACCTCACAATAAAGAGATTTTCATGGTACTATTCAGATTGTTATAGTTCTCCCGTAACTGAAAATAGTGAACAATGCATTCATAGAAGACGGGAATGTTGTAGACCATTCATAGAAGCTGGTGAAATATGAGAATCACAGATGAAACAGGGGGCCCAAAAAATCCAGCATCAGTGCCCTAGTATTTTCTAGAGACTTGACATATTGGCTCAAATCCCTCTTTTGCACTGGGTAATTTATATTCCTTGAAGAGCACCCCTCTCCCACGCCTTCTGCGTGTTCCTCATTACCCAGGCTCCAGTCTCCCGAGAGTTCCCAACCGACTGTCCTTTTTGGGTTGCCGACACCTCACTGCCAATTGCACTATTTGAGGCTGCATATTTTACCGTATATTTAAATTATTTCTTCTTCCCTCCTGGCTTGCGGGTGCCCTTGTTCAGATCACCGTTCACAACTACTTGGGTATCCTGCCATCATCCATTTCCCACAAAACATCTTGGCCCAGGGAAGCTGTGTTGCTGGGAGCTTTGCCTCAATTGAGTGGTGAGCCGACTGAATGGTTGGAAATCCAACAGTCCATCAGTGGTAATTATTGAGCACTTACTGTGTGCAGAGCACCATACAAAGTGCTTGGGAAAGAACAATATGATAGAGATGGAAGATGCAATCCCTTTCCTCGAGGAGTTTATAAGCTAGGACAATCCTGCTTCGTTTGGCTTTGACTGAGGAAGTTACTCCCTCCAAAGTCGAACCTAAGGTCTAGCTCAATGTAAAAGACATTCATGTTGGTGCCAGTTTCTTCCATATCATTTTGGGGGACTAGAACGTGTCTCATCTCCACTTCTCCTTCCTCAATCCATCAGTCAAACAAATTTATTGAGAGCTTACTGTGTTTAGAGCACTGAAGTAAGCGCTTGGGAGGGTACAATGTAACAGAGTCGGTAGACACGTTCCCTGCCCACAAGGAGCTTACAATATAGAGGGACACTGGTCTGCCCCTCTCATTCTTCTGCTTCCCTCTCTGTCCATGACCCCAACCTGGTTGATAGAGGGAAGAGGAAGAGACCAAATTTCAGGATGATTTCACCCCTAAAATAATTAGACAAGCCCACGCCTTGTATTAGTTTTGTAAGTCTTTTCAGGAACTCATACTCTATACATTGGACACTCAAAAAAGGTTGATGACTCATTGGCTAGGAAGTGAGTCTTATGTCAATATGCTCTTGATCATCTTTGCATTCATGGTCAGCACTGCATTCAGGAAAAATTACATCCGGTTTCCCAGTAGGAGAAATTTCCCTCGCTTCATTTGCATTACTGAAGGAGCCATAAGCAGGAAAACATTACATTCAGGTGGGATTTGACTTTCCTCACCTGCTGGGAAGAAATATCTTCTTTGAAGCTGCAAGGCTTAATGGAAAGATCATGGGACTGGAAGTCAGAGGACCTGGCTTCTAATCCTGGCTCTGCCCATTGCCATCTATGTGATCTTGGGCAAGTCACTTAACTTCTCTTTGCCTCAGTTACCTCCTCTGACAAAATGGAGATTAAGACTGGGAGCCCCTTGTGAGACAAGGGACTGTGTCCAACCTGATTATCTTGTATCTCCTTCATCACTTAGAACGGTGCCTGGCACATAGTAAGTGCTTAATAGATAGCAGTTTAAAAAATCATGTAAATTCTCTGTCCCTCAGTTTCTTCATAAAATGGGGCTTGAAATACCTGTTTTCCCTTGTATTTAGACTTTGAGCCCCATGTGGGACATGGGCTGTGTCCATTCTGATTTACCTATATCTGCCCCAATGCTTAGAACAATTTCTGATACACAGTGAGAGCTTAACAAATACCATTATTACTATTATTATTGTAGTTATTACCTTATGTCTGTGAAGTAACTTAGATGTCTATCCCCAGGACTTCTGTTAGGCATATAGAACAAATCCCAAGTGCTTAGTATGGTGATCTGCACACAGTAAGCGCTTAATAAATATAATTGATAGACTGATTGAAACCCCCAAACTGTTAGTGAATGATTCCAATTCCCAGGAATCTGTTTTTAATGGCTCAAAGTATGGACAGGCATGTAATTAAATTCTGCCTTGTTTTCCTTCTTATCTACTGCAGAATGATATATTCATAAACCACCCTGCTTCCTTTTTGATTATCAACATTGATACTCATTTCTTCCTCTCAGGTTTGGATTAGTTTATCTGCTTTGCATCGGAAGCTTCAAAATAGGGTATTAAAAAAAGTTCTGGTTTAGAGTAGGGCAGTGTATTTGTTCACATTATAATTAGCCACGCACAGCTAAGCATGAAGGTCTAAATGATTGGTTGAACGCAGTAGATTTCTGAGAAGGTAATGCTGAACAATTTGTAGCACTGTTAATCTTCAACCTCAGCATGAAATAATAATAATGACAAAGGTATTTTATTAAGTCCTTACCATGTGGCAAGATGGGGTAGATACCAGGGTAGTCAGGTCACTCCCAGTCCCTGTCCCACACAGACGGAGGAAGAGAAGGGGTATGTTCCCCATTTTACAATTGAGCAAACTGAGACATGGAGTGTTTAAGTGTCTTGTCCCAGATCACACAGTAGGCAAGTGGCAGAGCCGGGATTTTGATTAAGACCCTAAATCTCCTGACATCCAGGTACACTAGGCCAAGCAGCTTCCTGCATCACTCCTCTATCACTCTTACATACTGTTAGTCATGTAGTTGGATTTATTTAATAATAATGATGGTATTCGTTAAGGGCTTACTATGGGCCAAGCAATGTTATAAGCGCTGGGGTAGATAGAAGGTAATCAGGTTGTCCCAGGTGGAGCTCACAGTGGAGGATCCTGGATTAGAACCCACATCCTCTGACTCCCAAGCCCATGCTCTTGCCACTAAGCCACGCTACTTCTCTAATAATAATGATGGTATTTGTTAAGCACTTACTATGTGCCGAGCACTGCTCTAATCGCTGAGGGAGATAAAAGGTTATCAGATTGTCCCAGGTGGAGCTTACAGTCTTAATCCTCATTTTACAGATGAGGTAAATGAGGTACAGAAAAGTGAAGTGATTTGCCCAAAGTCACACAGCTGACAAGTGGCAGAACTGGGATTAGAACCCCTGACCTCTGACTCCCAAGTCTGTGCTCTTTCCATTAAGCCACACTAACTGTGAGCAGAGCAATGTACTGAGTGCTTGGGAGAGTCCAGTATAACATATAACAGACTCATTCCCTGCTTAAAGTTAGTTTACAGTCTATAAGGGGAGACAGACATTAAATACATAAATAAAATTACAAATATGGGCATAAGTGCTATGAGGATGGGAGGGTGGATGAATAAAGGAAGCAAGTCAGGGCGATTCATTCATTCATTCAATCGTATTTATTGAGTGCTTACTGTGTGCTGAGCACTGTACTAAACTCTTGGGAAGTACAAGTTGGCAACACATAGAGGTGGTCCCTACCCAACAAAGGGCTCACAGTCTAGAAGGGGGAGACAGACAACAAAACAAAACATGTGAACAGGTGTCAAGTCATCAGAATAAATAGAAGTAAAGCTAGAGGCACATCATTAACAGAATAAAATAAAGAGAATAGTAAATATGTACAAGCAAAACAAATAGAGCAGTAAATCTGTACAAACCTATATACAGGTGCTGTGGGGAGGGGAAAGAGGCAGGGCGGGTGGGATGGGGAGGGGGAGAGGAAGGAGGGGGCTCAGTCTGGGAATCCCAAATGGGAGGGCGATGCAGAAGGGAGTGGGAGAAGAGGACAGGAGAGCTTAGTCAGGGAAGGCTTCCTGGAGGAGATGTGCCCTCAATAAGACTTTGAATATGGGGAGAATAATTGTCTGTCAGATATGAAAAGGGAGGGTGTTTCAGGCCAGAGACAGGATGTGGGCAAGGAATCGGCGGCGAGATAGAAGAGATTGAGTTACCTTGAGAAGGTTGGCATTTGAGGAGTGAAGTATGTGGGCTGGGTTGTAGTAGGAGGGCCCGTTGTTGGATAGGGTCCGTCTCTGTATGTTGCCGGCTTGTACTTCCCAAGCGCTTAGTACAGTGCTCTGCACACAGTAATCACTTGATAAATACGATCGAATGAATTAATGAAGGTGAGATACGAAGGGCTCCCTATGGGCCTGTGTCTGACATGGTTATCTTTTATCTACCCCAGGGCTTATTAAGGCCCATATCAATCAGTCTTACTTATTGAGCATTTACTGCATGCTGAGCTCATACTAAGTGCTTGGGAAAGTACAACGTTATAGAGTTGGCAGTCATGTTCCCTGCCCACAACGAGATTACAGTCTAAAGACTGTAATTCCACAATTATTGTTACAGAATGGACAGTGTGTGAAAGCGCCTTTGCTCTATTTCACGTTGAAGTGGTGCTAGCAATTGCAGGTGGCCCATGACATGGTAATCCAAATCACTATGGACAGTTGTTTCCAGATTGAGTCCTTTAATGGTAAAGGCTCTTCACTGAAGTGTAAAGAATAAGCAGTCTGCTTCCATTTAGGCCCAGCACTCGGGCTCTTATATGTTCGTCATATCTGCACCAGGAAGTTTTAATTGCTCCTTTATAACAAATTCTCTCTGATGGACCCTTCTGCCATCATCTGACATGTGAGAAAGCCCTCAGTGTAGAAAAAAAGCACTACAGAAAAACTATTTCGAATATACCCCAACACCGTTGGTGATAATTATATGTGAGCATTTAAATTTATCTTCTTTAAGCACCTTATAGTCTATTTTTACACTTGTAACTTCAGGCACTTTACTTATTGAGCTCTGCAAATGTAACTTTTGCTTGACTGAACGCTAAAAGTACAGAAAAAGGTCTCTTCCAGATACTAGCTTTGAGTAACACTCTCTAAATATAACCTACCAGGAGGCCACAAAGGAGGCAAGGGTGAAAGTGCGGGAGGCAGAGGACTGAGAAGGGCTGGCATACAGTAATAATTGCTGTAGGTTCCAACAAGACAGAAATAGTGTGGTTACACTTTGCTCCTCCTAATACCAACCTTCTCACTGTACCTTGATCTCGTTTATCTCGCCACTGACCTCTCACCCACGTCCTGCCTCTGGCCTGGAACACCTTCCCGCCTCATATCTTACAGATAGTTACTCTCGCCCAACTTCAAAGCCTTGATGAAGGCAAATCTCCTCTAAGAGGCCTTCCTCTAAGAGGACTCTAAAAGGCCCTCCTTTCCTCTTCTCCCACTCTCTTCTACGTCACTCTGACTTGCTCCCTTTATTCATTCCCCTTCCCAGCCCAGTCGCACCTGTATACATATTTGTAATTTTATTTATTTATATTAATATCTGTCTCCCCCTCTAGATAGTAAGCTCATTGTGGGCAGGGAATGTGTCTGTTATATTGTTATATTGTATTCTCTAAAGCACTTAGTAAAGTGCTCACAGTAAGCACTTGATAAATGTGATTGACTGACTGAAAGGTGAGTTTACATAGCCATGTTAGTCCTCTGTCGTAACCCCCAGGGCCCCTGTTCCCAGCATGCTTTGGTCATTGCGGGCCACAAGGAACTAAGCCACTGGCAAGTGCTCCCTGGCCTCTCTACCAGTTGTCAGCTGGGTGACTTTGGGCAAGTCACTCAACTTGAGAAGCAGCGTGGCTCAGCAGCAAGAGCACGGGCTTGGTAGTCAGAGGTCATGGGTTCTAATCCTGGCTCTGCCACATGTCTGCTGTGTGACCTTGGGCAAGTCACTTAACTTCTCTGAGCCTCAGTTACCTCATCTGCAAAATGGGGATTAAGACTGTGAGCCCCACCTGGGACAACCTGATAACGTTAGTGCTCGACACATAGTAGGTGCTTAACAAATCGTTATTATTATTACTATTATTATTATTATTATTACTAGAATAGTGCCTGGCACATAGTAAGCACTTAACAAATTCCATAAAAAAACAACTAAGGGCTATATTATTAATGATGACGGGGGCGGGGTGATGGAGGGTGGATTAGATGACCCTTTAAAATGTTTTCCTTCTGGATGGATCGAGTGAAAAGTCTTTGTACTGCTTCTCACAAAAGATCAAATGCCTTTTAGGCACTGAAGCTCTGACTTAATCCCTCAAAAGAAAGAAGACCCAGTGGAAAATGAGTCCAATCTTTCTGCTGAAGAATTTTTGATTCAAAAGTGTGGTTAATTTTTCTTTTTCTTTTGGAAGATGCAATATCTAAATGCAAGAGGATGAATTGAAGATGCTGTGCAAGCCTGTCTTTCCAGCATTCCCTCAGAATTTCCCCTTTGTGGGTTTAGTTTGGACTCCTAAAAGGCTTTGTGCTTTAATGTGATTTGAATTTTAGTAATTTTAAAATGCAAATAATACTTTGGGGGAAAAAAAGGCCTGGCTTTTAGGGGCAACCGTTTTTTTTTAATCATAAGGAAATTATTCAGGTTCTTTGGTGGGTAATTTCACTCTTGAAAATAAATCAGGCAATCTTTGCAGTAAAGCAAATAGCAATTCAAGCTGGAGTGCTGGACTGATAACAGCTAAAGTAGAGAGCTTCAAATGATTTTGAAAGAAGATTGCTGATAGGCAGTTTTTGACTTGCCAGTGTGAGCACTAAATGACTTGATTCAGGTAAAATAAAGCATATCTGTGCAGAATATACTATAGTGTATTTCCAAGCATCCTTTCATATTGGCTTAGCAAGAAATGCTGATTTATTTGGTTTATAAGGACAGGCATCCCTTTTATAACCAGCACTTTCAAGTATTTTAAGTGATAATAGTAATTGTGATATTTAAGTGCTTACTATGTTCTAGGCACTATACTACACATTGGGGGAAAAACAGGATAGTGGGGTTGGACACAGTCCTTGTCCCACATAGGGCTCATGGTCTCAATCCTCATTTTGTAGATGAGGTAACTGAGGCACAGAGAATAATAATGATGATATTTGTTAAGCGCTTACTATGTGCCAAGCATTGTTCTATGCACTGGAGGAGATGCAAGTTTATCAGGTTGTCTCATGTGGGGGGCTAACAGTCTTAATCCCCACTTTACAGATGAGGTAACTGAGGCTCAGAGAAGTTTAGTGACTTGCCCAAGGTCACACAGCAGACAAATGGCAGAGCTGGGATTAGAACCCATGTCCTTCAGACTTCCAGGCAAGTGCTCTAGCCACTAGGCCACGCTGCTTGTGTTTCAGTCCACCACCATCCAGTACATGGAGTTCACAGATACAACTGCTCGGTGGGAGGCTCCAAATAAACAAAGCTAAATCACAGATCTGAGACACCCTGTTGTCATATAGTGCTTTCCCAAGTGCTTAGTGCGGTGCTGTCCATACAGTTAGCCCTCAAATGTCACTGATTGGCTCTGAATAGATTTTTTTTAAATTAAATTGAGGAGGGATCACTGGAGTCCCACGTCTCCTCCAAGAGGCCTTCCCAGACTAAGGCCCACTTTTCCTCATCTCCCACTCCCTTCTGAATCACCCCAGCTTGCTCCCTTTTCTCTTCCCCCTCTCCCCGCCCCACAGCACTTAGGTACAAATCTGTCATTTTATTTATTTGTGTTGATGTCTGTCTCTCCCCCGTAGACTGTGAGCTCATTGTGGGCAGGGATTGTCCCTGTTTCTTGTTGTATTGTACTTTCCCTAGTGCTTAATACAGTGTTCTGCGAACAGTAAGTGCTTAATAATAATGATGGCGTTTAAGTGCTTACTATGTGCAAAGCACTGTTCTGAGTGCTGGGGGGATACAAGGTGGCTGGGGGGGATCGAATGAATGAGTGAATCCCCCTCCACTCCCACCTCCCCAGGAGGGGTGTTTAATGCTGACAAGCCAAGGATTGGGCTGGGACTTTAGTACAGTGCTCTGCCCACAGTAAGCGCTCAGTAAATACGATTGAATGAGTGATCAGGCTGCATGGGGCACCGAGAGAGCACAGGAGCCACTTCAGTGAGGCTGGGAAGCAGAGCCTGCTGACTAAGGAAAACGGGAATTGATGGGCAGGAGCCGTGTTAAACATGGAAGATGATGAGCTACATTTGCTCAGGGCAGCTCATTCCAGGGAACCCGACTCCCATCCTAATGTCCATGTCATTATCTCCGTCTCCCACCTTTAGTGCTCTAATAGCTTCGTAGGAAGAGTACTCCATTCTTTAACAGCAATTCCGGCAGAAATGGCACTGTTAGCTTGCTACTTGAACCTGTTTCCTCTCATAGAGCCCCTTTATTGAACAGCTGCTGCCTAGTAATGCGTGAAAATCAGCCTTCTTTTCAGCATTAGAGCATATGTGTTAAATGATTACGTTGTACCTGCATCTCTGTCATTTCTGAATCAACAAAGTACTCTCTCATTTGTGGTAGAGGACTGACTGTTAAGGTATTTTCTGTACAGAGATTCGCTGGCTGTGGGCCATTCCAGCTGATTTTACGTGATATTTTCTTTATATGCACATGGGAGTTGGGACAATCACTTGATCTTAAAAAGTTCAGTGGCTCTAAATTAATTCGTATTGAAATATCAAAAACTTTAATTCATCGGAGTTATTTGGAGAACCTTTTCCAGCAATATGGAGGGAAAAGTCTTTTTTGTCTTCAAACATATTGGATAGTTTTCCATTTTCTCTCCCCGTAGCCTATCAGCTTATCTTAAATCTCATAATTCTACTGTGGTTTTGAGGGATCCATAATGATCAGTAGACCCAGGGTCTAATTGTGGCTCTGCCACTTGTTTGCTGTGTGACCTTGGACAAATCACTTAGCTTCTCTGTGCCTCAGGTACCTTATCTGTTTAAATGGGGATTGAGAAGGTGGGATACGGACTGTGTCCAACCTGATTATCTCGTACCTACCCAGAGCTTAGTACAGTGCCTGGAATATAGTAAGTGCTAAAAAAAAATACCATTTAAAAGATAAAGAGAAACAATGGGCTTAATCCTGTAAAATTAATGCTTTTTATTTGGTCAGTTCTGAGAGCCATTTAGTGGGCAGCCTGAGTAAATACTTTTCAGAATGTAGTCCTCTCTGTTGAAGTTGGCGATGAGCTTTTTTTAAATCCAATGAAATTATATGGATTCTGAATTAAAAAAGAGTAAATTTAGTCTTTGTGTATTAAGTAATCCTTAAAAAAAAGCCCCTCAAGTGTGAGCTTCGCCACCAAAATTCAAGTTAAATTCAGTGTTTAGTCTTGAATTGCATGTTTCTAAATGGAAGGGCGTGTTGGGAAAAAGAACAGCCTTAATTGCAAAGTACAGGGCTAAAGGCATTTCTTTAATTTGAGTTCTCTATATAATATCTGGCATACTTGACTTATAGCAGTTACACTCACAGTAGCTGGTCTCTTTCAATTCAATTCTCCCAATCCCTTCTGCATCACTGTGATTTGCTCCCTTTATTCACCCTCCCCAACCGGCCCCATAGCACTTAGGTACATAGTCATAACTTATTTATTTATATTAATGTCTGTCTCCCCCTCTAGGCTGTAAACTCATTGTGGGCAGGAAATATATCTGTTATAATGCTATATTGTACTCTCTAAAGTCCTTAGTGCAGTGCTCTGCACCCAGTAAGCGCTCAATAAATACCTGTGATTGATTAGGCAAGTTGAATATGGAATTCAAGGTTCTTATGCTCCAGAAATGAGAATTGATGTGGCCTAGTGGAAAGAAGCCAGGACTGGGAGTCGGGGAGACTGGGTTTTAATCCTGTCTCTGCCATTCACCTGCCTTATGTCCCTGAGATGAAAAACCTCCTCTCGTGGGAGCAGGAGTATGTCTGATCTGTTGCTACTGTATCTTCTTTGGTACCTGGTCCATAGTAAGTATTTTTTATGGTCTTGAAGTGCCTACTTGGTACCAGGTTCTAATCCTGGTTTTACTGCCTAACTTGGGCAAGTCACTGCTCTGTTCCTCGGTTTCCTCATCTTTAAAATGGAGATTAAATCCTACTCTCTTCTGTAGGTGGTCAAGGACTGTGTCCACCCTTATTATCTTCTATTTACCCTAGCGCTTGACACATAGTAAGCACTTAACAATTACTTCCAATTGTTTAATGATATTCTTCTTCTTCTTATATTCCTGTATTACATTCTTCTTATATTAGGAACATGAGTCCAAATTGAATGTATGAATTCTACCCAGCACAACTGCATTCTCCTCTCAGACTGACCGTGGCCAAATTGAATTTCTTTGACTTAGTCTTCTACCTTCCATTACTTTTTCTGTCCTCAATTTGAGGGAATAGTCCCATTTTTGTTCTTCAGGTCCTGCCTACGTCATGCTCCGTTTTAGGGCACAGTTCATCTGCTTCCCCCTCCCAACACCCTGCATCTTGGTGGACAGTAGCGAAAGAGACTAAGGACTTGCCTCATCCACCTCTCTGGAGTCTTTTTCAGGTGTTTCATATTCTGGAGAGGAAGGGCCCTTAAACTGACTTTGTCTTTGGGGTGCCCTCTTCTCTCCCCCTCAGTTTTAAAAGCTTTGGGCATTTCAGGGGTGCTAAGCCCAGAACACCGAAGGAACCGTCGTGACTAAAATGTGTTTGGCAGTTTTTTCGTGGAACCTTTTCCATGATAATCTCCGTCTGCTCACCCTTGTCAATATTCATACAGTCTCGGGGGATCCTTCTCATAGGAAATGGCTGCAAGTGGGGTTGGCTGGATGAAAAAAAGAAGTCAGTCAGTCATATTTGCTCTGTTTCCAGAGCACTGTACTAAGCGCTTGGAGAGTACAATATGGCAATAAACAGACACATTCCCTGCCCACAGTGAGTTTACAGTCTAGTCTGAAAAGTAGATGGCAACTTCTTCTTACTGATAATAATAATGATAATAATAATTTTTTTATTTGTTAAGTGCTTACTATGTGCAAAACACTGTTCTAAGCACTGGGGAGGATACAAGGTGATCAGGTTGTCCTATGGGGGGGCTCACAATCTTAATCCCCATTTTACAGATGAGGGAACTGAGTCACAGAGAAGTGAAGTGACTTGCCCACAGTCACACAACTAACAATTGGCAGAGCCGGGATTTGAACCCATGACCTCTGTTACCAATTTAACCGTTGTTATGTGCCACGATGGCCCAGGTCCAAGGACAGAGTAGTTTTTATGTAGTTTCTAACACATCACTTATTTATAATTATCATCAATCATTCATATTTGAGTGCTTACTTTGTGCAGAACACTATATTAAAGGCTTGGGAGAGCACAATACGACAGAGTTGAGAGGCCCATTCCCTGCCTACAATGAGCTTACAGTCTAGAGGGGTAGACCAACATAAAAATAAGTAGGGAAGCAGCACGGCCTAGTGGATAGAGCCCAGGCCTGGGATTCAGAAGTCACTTTGGCAAATCACTTCACTTCTCTGTGCCTGTTATCTCACCTGTAAAATAGGGGTTGAGTGTGAGCCCCTGTGGGCCATGGACTGTGCCCAACCTGATTAGATGGTATTTACCCCAGCGCTTAGTACAGTGCCTGGTACAAAATAACCGCTTAACAAATACCGCAGTTATAAATTACAGATATGTACATTAGTGCTTTGGGGCTAAGGGAGGGGTGAATAGAGGGTGCAAATCCAACCAATCATTCTAATCATGGTTATCCTTATCAATGGCTCATCAGTTGATCCGACAGAGTGTCAAGTTGAGGATCTCGAGGACAAGCACGGCTTTATGAAAGTATTTTTACAAGAGGAAAATGTCTCATTGGAAACTCTGAAATGTAAGGGGCAAACTGCCTTGCAGGTTGCAGTGGATTATGTAAAAGTCTCTGAGTCTGGGAAGCCCAAGATTATTAGGATCATTTCGACACTGCTTATGGTACAGAAATAAATTTACAGAAGGAGCGAAGGGTATGACTAATGTCTTTCATTGCCTTAGAACAGAAGTGAACTCTTAGAGAAAGCCACTTTGCCTGGTCAGTCTCATAATTATTTTGCTTGTGCTATGGTAGAGATGACGTTATTTGGTGACACAATTATCCTAGAAAGGCTTTGAAATTTAGTTAGAGGGGATGGAGACCTGGAAGGATGATTTTACACTGAATGAAAATGATCAAGTGCTGTGGAAGTTTTTGAATTTAGAATCTTCCCAGGATTGAAGATGATTCAGTGTACGAGAAACCATTGTTTGATCTCTCTATGTTGCTGAAGATCATGAACCTTACTTTATCCGGTGAATAAAATGGTGCTTCTGTATTTTCTAGAGGGTGCCCAGTGTGTGGTGACTCATTGAGGTGGGGGGAAAAAAAAGACCCCTACTAAGAAAAATTAGAAAAGTGATAGCCAGGGTGTTTAATTAGCTCAATCTCGAAGCAGTCTCTTTTATGGGACATCCTTTATGCGTGGGTGTGCATTTGAAAAGGCCCTAGATATTGAAGAGAGCATCTGACTGAGTAAAAAGCATTTTCTTAATATAAAGAGGCCTTCTGAAGACTTTCCTTCTCATTTTTTGAGCCCTCTTGATTCTTTCAACCTGAGTAGTGTTTTCTCATGATCTGACTCCAACTGCATAGGCAATTTAAGGTCAATGTAATTCTTTAGTCTGGGTTTTGCTTGATGGATGAATCATTTAATAGCAGGTTGACTGGTTACCAATAACAAAAGAGTTCTCCAGTGGAGAGAGAAACAACAAAGCGCCTAATGGTAATAATTCTGGTATTTGTTAAGTGCTTACCATGTGCCAGGCACCGTATTGAGCACTGGGGTGTCGGGTTGAAAGTGGTCCCTGTCCCACTTGGGGTTCACAGTCTTATATTTTACAGATGAGGTAACTGAAGCACAGAGAAGTCAAGTGACTTGCCTGTGGCCACATGGCAGACAAGTTTGACTGATTTTAATAAATGTTTGAGTTTGTATAGTGCACTAGGAGATAAACCAATCAGTAATATTGTGTGCAGAGCACTGTACTAAGTGCTTGGGAGAGTACAGTATTGTTGCAGACACAATCTATGCCCTGTCCTCGTTGTGGTTACAGAATAATTGAACTAGATCGCCATCACATAACTTGGACTCTTTTTTATTTTTTTCCCCAAATGCTATTGGTCTCCAATGAAAGGGCAAAATGGTGGTTAGGTAAGTGATGATCATGATCAGGTGTCTGGGCCTATCCAATCTAGTTCAGGATGCAGTAAGAAGTCTACAGGGTAGAGTCAGGATATGGTTTGTATTCCCCTGGGAAACACTTGCAGCTCAACAGGTTATGAACACTGCCAAAAATCTTTGAGATATTGGTTTTGCCAACTGCGATAGGCAGATGACTGTGCTTTGGAGGTATGTACCCAAAAGACAGGCGTATTTCTATGACTCACTATAGATTCAGAAGGATCAGACAACAACGAGAGAGCTCAGAGAAGGGGAAACGAAAACAATATCCTAGCTTGGGCAATAGAATCTTTGAGGCAAGTTTGAAGGAGGTGGGAATGTTAGCTGAGAGAAGAGAAAGCCAGGGACTGTCATATGAACTGTGTTCAAGAGTACAAAGAGCTATTTTGAAGATTCTGATCAGTCTCTGTACATCCCATTCAGTGGGACTACACAAGAGGAAATGGACATGAACTTCAGTGTGAAAAAGCATGGTGGGGCTGGTGGAAGAACTTTCTTTTCACTTTCTTTTTCAAGTGACTTGCCCAGGCATGTGGTAGAGGTGGGATTAGAACCCACGTCCCCTCAGGTCCAGGGCCTGTGTTCTTTCCATTAGGCCATCCTGCTCCTCCACAGTCCTTCTTAGATGTAATTCTACTTCCCTAAAGATCCTTTAACAATAGGATTGGTAATGATTTATTTTCAATAGGTTTGGTAAACTGGCTTTAGGAGGGAATGGAGTTCCAGGATTCGATACGGTTGCAAGAGTTCAGCGTTTTCGAAACATCAGGTGAGAAAGGCTTGGTATTTGAGATGTGGCATGTTGAATGGAGCAAAACAAGTGAAATTGGAACTGGAGAAAAGTCAGGATAAAAAGGTGTCAATAGTCCAAGCACAGACTGGCTCAATCTGTATCGTATTTGCTGAGCACCTGCAGTGTGCAGAGCACTGTACTCAGAGCCTGTTGTGGGCAGGGATTGTCTCTATTTTTGTTGAATTGTACTTTCCATGTGCTCTGCAAATGGTAAGCGCTCAATAAATACAATTGAATGAATGAACGAATGGAGATAGACACAATCCCTGCCCTCATGGAATTAAGTCTAGTGGAGATCACCAGTTAATCTTAATCCCCGTTTGACACGAGTAGCATGGCCTAGTGGCAAGAGTGCGGCCTTGGGAGTCAGAGGACGTGGGTTCTAATCCTGACTCCTCCACTTGTCTGCTGTGTGACCTTGGGCAAGTCACTTAACTTCTCGGTGCCTCAGTTACCTCATCTCTAAAATGGGGATTAAGACTGCGAGCCCCTCGTAGACAACCTGATTCCCTTGTATCTACCCCAGCATTTAGAACTGTGCTTGGCACATAATAAGCACTTAACAAATGCCATTATTATTATATTATTACTATAATTATCTCTCTTCAGTGTAGCTCATTCATATATTGTATTTTCTCATTACATTCGTAGCCCCCAATGAGTTTATAAATGGGTGTATTTCCTGTTCATGCACATAAAACCAAAAAGGTAAATGTGAGGGTGTTACTTCTGTTCCTAGAGGAATATTATGTCCTTTGGATATTGATGAGTTCTGCTCTCAGGATACCGCTGTGTGCCTCTCTCTCTTTTTATGTCTCTCTCTTATCCACTCACTTTAAGGACTCCAAGCATACATAACATTTTCATTGTTGATTTTTAGTTCTTGGGACCAGCACTTTGTTTTTCTTTCAGAGTTGTCGTGACCTTGATTTTCTATAACTTTTCCCCATCTATTATGTATGGGGTCTCCTTCAGTCTACAATAGAGCAACTCTTGCATGATGTGACTATTGCAGTTCCAATCCAAATTCAATACTTCTAATTTTTTCTCACTGGATTAACATTTGAGATTAAATTTCCACTTTAAGCAAAATCTCCTGACCATTGGTTTAGACAAAGATCACACCGTCCCTGCTGCCCGGAACTCCCTGCCCTTTCGCTTTTGGCAGACCACTGTCTCCCCAATATCACCTTGGGAGGTAGTGTGGCCTAGTGGATAGAGCATGGCAGCGTTGCTCAGTGGAAAGAGCCCGGGCTTTGGAGTCAGAGGTCATGGGTTCAAATTCCGACTCTGCCACATGTCTGCTGTGTGATCTTGGGCAAGTCACTTAACTTCTCTGGGCCTCAGTTCCCCCATCTGTAAAATGGGGATTAAGGCTGTGAGCCCCATGTGGAACAACCTGATCACCCTGTATCCTCCCCAGTGCTTAGAACAGTGCTTTGCACATAGTAAGTGCTTAATAAATGCCAATTATTTATTATTTATTTTATGGGCCTGGGAGTCAGAGGACTTGGATTCTAATTCTGAGCTCCACCACTTGTCTGCTATATGACTTTGGGGAAGTCACTTAACTTCTCAGTTCCTCAGTTACCTCATCTTCAAAATGGAGATTAAAGCTGTAAGCCTCATGTGGGACATAGATTGTGTCCAACCTGCTTTATCTTGTATTTTCCCCAGTGCTTAGTACAGTACCTGGCACATGGTAAGCACTTAACAGATACCATAAAACAATCAAGACCCTTCTAAAATTGTCTCTCCTCAGGAAGCTTTTCCTGATTAATCTCTCATCTTCCCATCCTATTCCCTGCTTAATCTGCTATTTCCTTATCACCTAAGCACCTGTGTACTCACAGCTCTGTTTTTTTTAATAGATATTTGTTAATACAAGTGTTTCCCTGCATTGGACTTTGACCCTCATGTGGGACAGAAAAACAGGTATTTAAATCCCATACTAGGAGAAGCTAGATGTTCCCCTAGAATGTTGGCATACTGGCCAATTTCATTATTGTCATGATCATTTGGTGGAATCAGGTGTTTCTTTCCCAGGCACAGCACTCCATGACTCCTCAGACCATAGTGCAGATGGGATTGCCCCCAGTGCCATTTATTTTAGCTCAGACAAAACCCAAACTTTTCCATTCCTGGGAAAATGGATATGAAAATGACAAAAGGAAATGCAACATTAATTTTTACCCAAGGAAAATTCTTTGCCAAGGTTTGGAGGGCATACAGCACCATTTCAAACTGTGCTTTAATGTGGCTCTTACTTTAGAAGCATATTTTAGAAATTAGAAACTCAAGTGTCCTCGGGAGCTTAATTGTTTCATTGTTTCTAAAGGCAAACCTAATATATTTTAAAAGTAAGGGCTCCACCCTGCTTTTTCCTTTTTCACACAGGGCCATATAAATGTAAGATGACCCGTGGAGTGGGGAGTTATTTTTTTTTTAAACGTGAGAAAGTTGTCTTCAATTAGGGAAAAAATCTGGCCACAATCTGATGGGATTGATTGGCGATTATTTTAACCTTCCTCTGAAGGTTAAGTCAATTCTGGATTTGGAAATGTGGGACTTCAAGTCAAATCAATCAATGGTATTTATTGAGCATTTACTATGTGCAGAACACTTTCTAAGCACTTGGGAGAGTACAACAGAATTAGCAGACACGTTCCCTGCCCACAGCAAAATCAAAGACTGAGTAACCAAAACATAACCGAAACCTGAGAAAAACAGGGGGCATTTAGGGGTGATGGTGACATTTGGAAAGGCGATGATGCTGTCTGCACATATGTTCTGCTTCTGAGTATGGTCCTTGGCCTCTGGCCTATATTGGCTAAGGGAGGGTACTGTGGGACCAATGAGGGACTTAAGGAACATTCCAGAAAGGGGCTCTAAAAGTACCTAAAAACGTCCTGGTCCTCTGGTCCAACAGTAAATTGAAAGGGGATGACTGAACTTACATACCACAATTATTATTATTAATATTATAATTATTAATAAATTAGGCTCTCCCCCATCCTCTTTGCTGCTCTCAGCCGTGAGTTCCAGGCTTTTTTTTGTCATCGATTTTACTGTATTTGTTAAGCGCTTACTATCTGTTAAACACTGTTCTAAACACTGTGGTAGATAAAAGATATTAGGTTGGACGCAGTCCCTGTCTCTCTTGGGGCTCACAGTGAAAGGAGGGAGAACAGGAAAACTGAGTCACAGAGAAGTTAAGTCTTTAAGTATCTAAGTTAAGTCACATAGCAAGCATTTGGCAGAGCTGGGGTTAGAACCCAGGTCCTCTGACTCTCAGGCCCATGCTCTTTCCACTAGGCCATCCTGCTTCTCAGAAAACCAGGATTTGGAGGGTGGTGGTGGTTTAGGGTGGGGGGGGTAATTTTCTCCTGTATCCCTGGACTGTGGCCCTCCTTATTGCATCTCATTCCTCCCCAACCCTTAAAAAGCACTGAGCCCGGGGCATCGTCCTTATAATTTGGGCCAAATTGGATGAAGCCTTTCTTTAGTGAGAACTGACAAGCTTGTAAGTCTCTGAAAGCAAGCCCAGTTCAGCTTCACTGTTGATTTATGTAGGTCAATTGCTTCTGAAAGGGAGTGTAAAAAATCATTTCTTCCTCTGGAGACCTTTATGCCAAAAAAAAAATAGGAATCTGTAGGCATTTTTGGGCAGCCACTGGGATGGTGGAATGTTGTGTCGTCTAAATCTGGCTCGTTATAATTTCTGTGTGAGATGATGATGATTTGCTCACCTAATGTCCCCCTACTTAAAAGAGAAGGTCGTTCCTGTCTTTTCTTTCTCTAGCCGCTTGTAGAGCCAGCTTGTTTTCTGCAGAGTAGACTCTAACCCAGGCTGCTCTAGAAGTTCCAGGGGGCTCTGATACCATTTTCTCCTTTTCAATTTAGCCCTTGTTCCATGAGGTATCAACTGCAGAACTGACAGGGTCTAGGACGCCCTGAGGAGCTTCACTTGAAACAAGAACAGGCAGAAATTCCCTTGGCAGTGTTAACTTTGTTCCTCTCTTAGTCTCAGGGTACCATTTAAATGCCATCTTGGAGGAATAGAAGAAAAGAACTCCAAAGCAAAGGGGTTGATCTGGAAAACGAGCAGATAATGTATCTACCAACTTATTACAGTGCTCTGAACACAGTAAACACTCAGTAAACACCATTGATGATGATGATGATGATGATAGGGGCTTTTCACAGTCTTACTAGCTTCTAGTTAATGTTGAGAGATGACCAGAAAAATAGGCGTAATGCCCGCTAGCACCACTTCCAATGGTAGTGATAACAGTAGCATTTGTTAAGTACAAATTGTGTGCCAAATGCTGGGTTAATCCCTGGGGTAGGTACAGGATCAGACACAATCCCTGTCCCACATGGGATTCCCAGGTTGAGGGAGGAAGAGGACGGGTATTGAATCCCCATTTTACAGATAAGGAAACCAAGGCCCAGTGAAGTTCAAGTGACTTCCCCAAGGTCACAGAGCAGGCAAGAGGCAGAGCTGGGATTAGAACTCTGGTGTCCCAATTCCTAGTCCTTTGCTCTTTCCATGAAAGAGCAATATGATACAGCCACAAGGAGAGTGACACAGAGGAGAATTCTAGTGAAGGCCAGGACCTTTGCAATAGTAAAACCAGAAAATCCTTTGCCCCATCCCTAACATACCTGAAGAGTTTCTCTAAGGGTCTCCACTAGGGTCCTCAAGAGGCCCTGGGACAATTATCAAAGAATACAGATGGGCTCTGCAGTTAGAGGGTGCGGTCCATTTTCCAAATCTCAACCCGACTTGGAAGTGGTCAGCACGTAGTAATAATGACACGGCGCTATTTGAGGTTGCAGTATTTCACGACAGACCATTCCAGCCCTGCCCCATCCTCTGCTTCATTAATATCTTAATTTCATTTCTGTCTGAGTCCTCCCCATTTTTCACAGATGATTCTGTGAAAATTAAGTGCCGAAGGAGGGCCATCACATTGTCGAAATTGCTCTTAATACAAATCATTTTGTTGTCCTGGCAAGCATTCATTGGTGAGCGTTCATTTGGTTGCTTGGAAACTGCCAAAAAGCCACATCGTTTAAATGGTGTTGGTTTTGTTGTTTGCAGAAATCCAAGTCAGTCTTGAAGGAAGAAAAAAAAAAAAGATGCCTGAATTGAAAACCTGGCAGACTACTACTTCTTTATTTGAAATTGGGAAATTATGTAGAGGGAGATTGAAGGGACAGCTGATATAGACTGCTATATTGTACTCCCTCAAGCACTGAATATGCAGGTCTAGACACAGTAAGTGCTCAATAAATGCCATTAATTGATTGAAAAAGAATTTTCTGTTTAATCAATCAGTGGTATTTATTGAGCACTTCCTGTGTGTAGAGCACGTAACTATTCGGGAAAGTACAATACAATAGAATTGGTGGATACATTCTGTTCCCACAAAGATTTTACAGTCTATAAGAGGAGACAGGCATTAATATGAGTAAATAAATTACGGATATGTACATAAGTGTTGTCAGTTAGAAGAAACAACATGACCTATCTGATAGAGCATGGGCCTGGGATTTTTATGGACCTGGGTTCTAATCCCAGCTCTGCCCCATGTCTGCTGTATGACCTTGGGAAAGTCACCTAACTTCTCTGTGCCACAGTTACCTCCTCTATAAAATGGGGATTATGACCATGAACCCCATGTGGGAAATGGATTGGGTCCAACCTGATTAGCTGGTATCTATCCCCATGCTTAGTACAAATTCCATTAAAAATAAGGGAAGGGTGAGCAGTTGAAGAAGAAGGGGTAGATGGAAATGCGGTGAGGGGAGATGAACTACAAATCTTAGAGGAAAACTGACAAAGGAACAAAAAGCCAGTTGACGTACCAGCAGAAAGCACGAATGCTGAAGAGGAGATGGAAAGTGCCTTTGGGTACTTTCCCTGAAGATGTATTGAAAGAGAGGTCATAGCCCAAACTCACCTGGAGAAGAATGAGAATTAGTGTAGGAATACACAAAATCTCTTTTAAATCACAATAACTTAGAAAATATTGCCCATGTTTGGGTTCTGCTTAGGTAATTAAGGGCTATGATAATAGTCATGAAGAGAAGAAAAGAAATCATAAAATATACGAATATGACAATGCATAATGCTACAAACCCAATCTAGTGATTCCTGATGATTCCTTGCATTGGCTGGGATATTACAAAGGTAATAGAGTGCCTTACTTTGCTAATGAGTCTCTGGTGTGACCAGGAAGGCGAAAGAAAGGTGCTAGAACGCAAGACCTTCGGTTCTCACCTTGTTGCCCTAATTGCCTGATTTTATCATCATTCTGGCAAAGCTGGTTTAAAGCTTGTGTCTGAGAGAGACACTCTGGAATGCTTTAGTTGTTCTTGAATGGCTGGCTGGGGGGTGATTGGGATAGTGATTAAATAGTGAACTGCAAGGCATGGTTGTAATTCATACTTTTAATTTTTGTTCCAGACATTCTTCCGAATAACTTTTCACCCCTGAAGAACACCACAGTTCTTAAATCAAATTGCTCATCTTTTTCCAAGTGGCATATTTTAGCTGCCTAGTCGAATTGAAACTTTCCCCTCTCCCTGCTTCTCATTTTCAATATAGGCACTAAAAAATTCAAATATGTATTTAATTTTTCACTCATTTTCACTGAGGAACATTGTCAGACTTTTAAAAGTTTTCAATATTGCATATGGATTGAAAGGGTAGCTTTATGACATTTACCAGAAAATTAAAAAATGATCACTTCATCTTCTGTGAAATAAACTAGTGGTCGTAGTGAAAAAATTGAGGAAAAACACTATAACCCCACTTAGAGAGTCAATCAATCAGTTGTATTTATCGAACACTTGCAGTGGACAGAGAACTGAACCAATCTGTGGAGAGAGTACAATCAAGTTAACAGATGTGATCCCTGCCCTCAAGAAGCTTACAATCTAGTGGTGTAGCTTACAACTATGGAGAATCAGTTGGCTAAGTCTGCTCATCCTTATCCCAGAAGGAGCAAAGCTTCCAAAAACTGAGTTGTCATGACAAAAAAAAAAACCCCAAATCAACCTCATCTCAGTTTTAAGTTTGATTACGTAGTCACATTTTCAGAATCCTTGCTGGACTTGCCCATTCAAAACAGGTGAGAGAAAGAGAGGTGTCAAAGAGAGAGTGGAGTGATAAAGAAGGAATGGATAGAGAGAAGGAGAATGAGACGGATGGTGTTCAGGAAAACAGTAACTGTATTTTAAACTTCAAAGTTATTTAAGGATAGGCTGCCCAGGTGAAAGAGGTTTAGGTAAATTCCATACAAGTATCCCTCCTTCTCCTACAATTTTGAAGAGCTAGAAGTGGAGATTGGAAAATCCCAGTGAAGCTTCCTCAGAAGGCTAAAGGCACTAATACTTTAATGCACAAATTGCACTGCACATGTGACTTTCTGCATACATGTCTAGTTTACCGTTCTATCCCCTGTGCTTAGTACAGGGCTTTGTTCGGAGTGAATGCCCAATAAATACCATTGATTGATTAACATTTCAATATTTTCAGGAACAGGACTCATTTAAAACAGTGATTTAAAAGAGCCTACTGGTTTCAAGTTCTCATAAACACACTTTCAAATCTGGAAGTCGGTTCAAAGCCTATAGTAAAACAGTACTAGCTCATTAGATTGTAAGCATCTTGAAGATCTTTGCCATAGGCCCTGGGCCATGTCTTTTATAATAGATGCTCTGTAAATACTCCGTAAATGGGAATCAGTGTGGCCTATGGGAAGCAGTGTGCCCTAGTGGATAGAAAATGGGCCTGGAAGTCAGAGGACCTGGGTTCTAATTTTGCTCCACTACTTGTCTGTTGTGTGACCTTGGGCAAGTCACTTAACTTCCCTGGGTTTCAGTTACCTCATCTGTAAAATCAGGATTTAAAACTGTGGAGCCCTATGTGGGACACTGACTGTATCCAATCCGATTAGCTTGTATCTACCCCAGCACTTTAGTACAGTGCCTAGCACATAGTAAGTGCTTAACAAATACCATGAAAAAAATACCACTGAGTGGGTAATGGTATATTCCAAATAGTCCATAATGTGGAAAAAATGCTATTTCTTAATGACTACCTGCCTTCTGCTCCTAATAAAGAGATTATTCAAAGCTGGTTAAATTAAAACAGCATTTTAAAATATTACCATCATTATCAATTATTCATCGAGTGCCCATTTTGTGCTGAATATTTTGCTGTGTGCTTGGAAATACCTGGAGTAATTAATTAAACATGGCATCCTAGATATAATCTAAGAGGGAATATGAGAGGAAAGGTGCATTTGGGATTCAATGATGGGAGCAGACAGTATAGTGGTAATGTTTATTCAGCATCTGTTGTATTCAGAGCACTATACTGAGTTCTGGGAAAAAATATGCAGTTGGGAATTAGAGTCCCTGTCCCTAGGGAGGTTCATAATCTATGAATTGAGGTAGGAGAGAGGACTGGAGACAGACACTTTGGGTGCAGTGAAACCTTGAAACACCATAAAGGACTAAGACTAATACACACCACATAAAGTAAAAACAAAAGTCAGTAGGGAGCTGTGACTAGGGGAGCAGTATTACAGGCTCCTCGTGAGTCATGGTACATCCGTGGCCACGGTGGTGGCCACTGCAGCCACCTGCTTTCTTAAAGTTACTCATTCAAGCATTCATTCAATCGTATTTGTTGAGCACTTACTGTGTGCAGAGCACTGTACAAAGTGCCTGGGAGAGTACAATATAACAATAAGCAGACACATTTCCTGCCCACATTTCATGCTGGGGTCCTGGAATGGGTTTATCCTGATGATGCAGAGGGGAGCCATTGCTGGCTGTAGATGCCAGAAGGGGATGGAAAGGGAGACAGTGTGGAGAGAGAAGGAAGATGAATTAGGATTTAAGAGGTACTCCGGTTTCTGCCCACTCTCCATAATAAGTGATCTGAAACCTGAAACTTTATAGAAATTGATGAAGTCCAATTATTGGTAGATTCAAATATATACAATATTCAAATATCATGAAGACACCGTGGCCTAGTGGAAAGAGCACAATCCTGGGAATGGGAGGACCTGGGTTCTAATCCCAACTCTGTCACTTGTCTGCTGTGTGGCCTTGGGCAAGTCACTTCATATCTCTGTGCCTCAGCTTCCTCATCTGTAAAATGGGGAATCAGTATCTGCTCTCCCACCTAATTATATTGCAAACCTCCTGTGAGATGGCTGGGGACTGTGTCTGACCCGATTATCTTGTATCTACCCCAGTGCTTGGCATATAGTAAGCGCTTAGCAAATGCCAATAATTATTATTATACATTTATAAAAGAGTCATTATTAAATGCACTTTGATATGCTGGTCAAAGTAATAAGCCTCCTTTACAAGTTTTGAACTTGTACCTCATCTACAAACTATCTTGTTCAGTGAGTCAATAAATTTGGGCTCTGCCTAAGTAATAGAAACCACATTTGGGAGTTGAGGTTCTATTAGAATCATCTGTCTCTTGGTCCCTTGAGGTTTAAACAGAAGGATTGCTTACAGTCCTGCCAAGCTTCCTATTAAAGTAACAGCAGGATGGGTCTTGCGTGGTCTCCAAATGTCGGGGTTGGGTATGTCAACATCAGGTGGAATAGTTGGGAATATTTGTAGAAAATCAATGACAGCTGTAGAAAAATATGTTATTGCCCTAGAGTTTGGCCCAGCTGGTCAGCCTACCTTGAACTGACCTTCGCCTGTCTTGGCTCAGTTTGATGCTTCGACTGGCATGGTGTAGCTTAGAGCATGCTCTGTTGAGGGCCCACGGCCATGTGGTACAGACTTCTCAAGGGGCTGAGAGGTTTTTGAGCCCATATTAAGCTCCGCATTAAGCAGAAACTCCTCACCATTGGCTTTAAAGCATTCAATCACCTGCCCCATCTCACCTCACCTCACTTCTCTCTTACTGCAACCCAGCCTACACACTTCCCTCCCTCTCATGCCAACCTTCTCAGTGTACCTCGAGCTCAACTATCTCTCCACCAACTTCTCGCCCACGTCCTGCCTCTGGCCTAGAATGCCCTCCCTCTTCTTATATGATAGATGATTCCTCTCCCCTACTTCAAAACCTTATTAAAGACACCTCTCCTCCAAGAGGCCTTCCCTGACTCCTTTCCTCTTCTCCCACTCTCTTCTGTGTCACCTTAACTTCCTCCCTTTCATCCCCCCTTCCAGCCCCACAGCACTTATGCCTAAATCTGTAATTTATTTATATTAATGTCTGTCTCCCCCTCTAGTCTGTAAACTGGTTATGGGCAGGAAATTTATTTTTTTTATTGTACTCTCCCAAGTGTTTAGTACAGAGCTCTGCATACAGTAAGTGCTCAATAAATATGATTAATGAATGGACTTGCCCAAGTATTTGGTAATCATATCTGGTAATAATAATAATAATGATGGCATTTGTTAGGCTTTTACTATGTGCAAAGCCCTGTTCTAAGCGCTGGGGAGGATACAAGGTGATCAGGTTGTCCCACATGGGGCTCACAGTCTTAATCCCCATTTTACAGATAAGGGAACTGAGGCCCAGAGAAGTGAAGTGTCTTGCCCAAAGTCACACAGCTGACAATTGGCAGAGCTGGGATTTGAACCCATGACCTCTGACTCCCAAGCCCAAGCTCTTTCCATTGAGCCATGCTGCTTCGCTAATGATCTGCACCAATAATTGATCCATACCCAATCCGACTCTGCACAGAAGGTCGGCTCACCTCATCTGACCTGCATTTGGGATGGTAATTTAAATTTCCATGTGGCAGTGATTTCCATGTGGCAGTCTTCATACGTAATGATAATAATAATAATGATATTTGATAAGTGCTTATTGTGTGTCAAGTACTCTGCTAAGTGCTGGGGTAGATACAAGCTAATCAGGTCCCACATAGTGCTTACAGTCTTAGTAGGAGGGAGAACAGTTATTGAATTCCCATTGTATAGATGTGGAAGCTGAGGCCCGGAGAAGTTAAGTGACTTGCCCCAGGTCATTCAACAGACAAGTGGTGGAACTGGGATTAGAAGCCAGGCCCTCTGACTCCTAGGACAATCTCTTTTCTATGCTGCTTTCATGCATAGAAATATTTGAATATTGTATATGCTTGAATCTATCAGTAATTGGGTATATTAACAAATGATGATGACAGAGCTCTTATGTAATTTATTAAACTCTTATTTAATTTAGATTAATATTAGTCTCCCCCCTAGACTGTAAGATTGTTGTGGACAGGGAGCATGTCTACTAACTCTGTTGTACTCTCCCAAATGCTTACTCCAGTGCTTTGTGCACACTAAGCACTCAATAAATGTAATTGATTAACTGATAGAGGGAAAAAGAAAGGAATGGTAAATACTTTCCTGTCTTTTAATTCTGTCTCCCCGAGCCATTGTTCACTGTTTTAGGAAACTGTCCGGTGACAGAGGCATAGGGCTGGGAGATCAGGGGTCTCAGACAATTTTGGCAGAACTGGATGCCATCCATATTTCACTGTGACTTTGCCCCTTTCCTTCACACCTCTCTTTGTTTCTCTCCTGACTCAGCTTCATAATCCAGGCTTTATTTCCCTCCATTTTCCCTTATGTCCAGGGGACCCATGTCAAATCTCTCTTGACATCTCACTTGCGCCTTTCCTCTACACCTCTCTTTGTTTCTCTTCTGACTCAGTTTCATAATCCAGGCTTTATTTCCCTCCATTTTCCCTAATGTCCAGGGGACCCATGTCAAATCTCTCTTGACATCTCACTTCTTCCACAGTCTTTCAACAAGTACACTTCAAGCTTAAGTCCTCCCTTAGGAAAATAAATAACAAGTCAAGACTCAATGCACCACAGAAATTGAACTGTCTTTCTCACTGGGGTGAGTTTATGCCTGAACTGTACTGACAGCCTAAGAATTTGTCATTTTAGCAGAGCCTAGGTAATCCTCTAGTCTTTGCACAGCACAAGTACCACATCATCACTCCACCCATCATTTTGGGGCTTCTTTCCAAAGAAAAAAGCTAGTCTTAACTGAGAAGAAAATTTAATCAGTTATGTATCAAGGCCACTCAGTTCAGAAGGGAACATTCTCAAGAATCCTGTCGCTAAAGATCAGTGGGGCAGCAAAAATGGAGTATAATCCAGACAAATTAATTATCTCAAAAGGTTCAAGGCTACAGGAGATTATATTCAAAGTAGAACTGCTGTATATGAAGAGCGGAGTCCACCTTGATGAAGACAGAAACCCAAAAAATAATGATGTTGGTATTTATTAAGCCATCACTATGTTCCAAGCACTTGGGTACCCACCAGGTAATCAGAGTGGACCCAATCTCTGTCTCATAAGGGACTCATATTTAAGAGGGAGGACAGGTATTTTATTCCCATTTTAAAGATGAGGAAACTGAGTGTAGGGAAGATAATAATAATGGCATTTATTAAGCGCTTACTATGTGCAAAGCACTGTTCTAAGCGATGGGGAGGTTACAAGGTGATCAGGTTGTCCCACGGGGGGCTCACAGTCTTAATCCCCATTTTACAGATGAGGTAACTGAGGCCCAGAGAAGGGAAGTGACTTGCCCAAAGTCACACAGCTGACAATTGGCGGAGCCGGGTTTGAACCCATGACCTCTGATTCCAAAGCCCGGGCTCTTTCCACTTAACCAAGCTGGTTAAGCCATGTGCTCAAGGTTACCCAGCAGACAATGATCAGACCTGGATCTAGATAGAACCCATGTCTCTTGACTCCCGGTCCCGTGCTTTTTTCCACTAGGCCATGCTGCCTCATCTTGTTCCCCTCAGTCTCTTGTTTACTTGTCTCCCAGGCACTATGGAAAATTCACAGACTTTTATGTCTATCCTTAGGAAGATTTGAAGGACTGCTAGGAAGAATTCAATCAGATAATGATGTCGGAGATTTTCTAAGTCTCAAATCCCACAATGACTGTTTATGTGCTTAAAAAATATGAGGAACACGAGTTCCATATTTCCAGAGAAACTAGAACATTGACATTTCAGGCAAATATGAATCCTTTTATCCTTTAAGACGTGTCCTTTACAATACCAAAGGTATTTTTTCTCTCATATTAGAGCCCTCTATAGCCTAAGATGGTGATTTATAACAATTACAGATATTAGATCAAGTGATCAAACACTTGGTTTGCCACCTCTTAAGTACATAAGAGCCAAGGAGGCAACCATAAGCCTAATGGAGAGAAAAGAACATGAGACAGATGCCAGAGAAGTAGCATGTCCAGGGGAAAGAGCCTGAGCCTGGCAGACAGAGGATGTGCATTCTAATCCCACCTCTGCTTTTTCCCTGCTGTGTGACCTGGATCAAGTCACTTAACTTTTTGGTGCCTCAGTTTCTTCTTCATAATGAGGTTAAATCATATTCCCTCCTATTTAGACTTAGCTTCATGTGAGACAGGGATTGGGTCCAACCTGATTATCTTGTATCTACCCTAATGTTTGGTAAGGTAAGCACATAATAAGCACTTAACAAATATCACTTAAAAAAAACTTGCTATGCTGGAGTGATGACAGACAAGGGAGAAGTGAAAAATGTAATTTATCTAGATTTTGGCGAGACTTTTGCTTCCATCCCACATGGCATACCGTGGACAAGGCAGAGGATTATGGTCTAAAACTGCTTTCATTTTAGAAGACAGGAATTGAATTCATTGTGACTTAAGTTGGGGAATTGAGACTAAAAATGGGAATGAAATTTCCAAGAGAGAAATGCATGGCAGTATACATAGTGTTGAAGGGCCAACAACATAATGCAGGAGAAGGAATAAGCTGTTCGCGACCTCACCCTTGCGCAAAGATTTAGGGATAGTAAATGCTTAGTAGTAGTAGTAAAAAAAATAACCAAACATAGCCTCATCATACCAGCTATTATAAACATCTGTCCCAGTGGCATAACAACATGTAGAAGAGACGGTTGGGAGGATGTGGAGAGGCTGGGAAGGAGCTTGTCGGATGACTAGAAACAGCTCCCTAGAGGTGGGCAGAGGGAGGAGTGTAGGAGTCTCTCAGGGCTCCATAGGAGGGCTGCCAGAAGCATTCATTGCCTCTTATCCAGGTTTCAAACAGGAGCTCCCTTATACTGAGTCTGAAGCAGAATAAATGGGTCCCTAAGGGACCTAACTGAAACAGCATGGGGGTTTGAGAAGCAGTATGGCCTAGGAGAAGTAGAGTGGCCTAATGGATGATGATAATAATAATAATTGTAGTATTTAAGTGCTTACTATGTGCCAGACACTATACTAAGCGCTGGGGTGGATACAGGCAAATTGGGTAGGACACAGGCCCTATCCCACGTGGTGCTCACACTCTCAATCCCCATTTTACAGATGAGGTAACTGAGGCACAGAGAAGTGAAGTGACTTGCCCAAGGCCACATAGCAGACAAGTGGCAGATCGGGATCCTTCTGCTTCCCAGGCTCATCAATCAATCAATCAATCAATCAATCATATTTATTGAGTGCTTACTGTGTGCAGAGCACTGTACTAAGCGCTTGGGAAGTACAAGTTGGCAACATATAGAGATAGTCCCTACCCAACAGTGGGCTCACAGTCTAAAAGGGGGAGACAGAGAACAAAACCAAACATACTAACAAAATAAAATATAATAGATATGTACAAGTAAAATAAATAAATAGAGTAATAAATATGTACAAACACATATACATATATATAGGTGCTGTGGGGAAGGGAAGGAGGTAAGACGGGGGGGATGGAGAGGGGGACGAGGGGGAGAGGAAGGAAGGGGCTCCTCTGGGAAGGCCTCCTGGTGGAGGTGAGCTCTCAGTAGGGCCTTGAAGGGAGGAAGAGAGCTAGCTTGGCGGATGGGCAGAGGGAGGTCATTCCAGGCCCGGGGGATGACGTGGGCCAGGGGTCGATGGCGGGACAGGCGAGAACGAGGCACGGTGAGGAGATTAGCAGCGGAGGAGCGGAGGGTGTGGCGTGGGCTGTAGAAGGAGAGAAGGGAGGTGAGGTAGGAGGGGGCGAGGTGATGGAGAGCCTTGAAGCCCAGGGTGAGGAGTTTCTGCCTGATGCGCAGATTGATTGGTAGCCACTGGAGATTTTTGAGGAGGGGAGTAACATGCCCAGAGTGTTTCTGGACAAAGACAATCTGGGTAGCAGCATGAAGTATGGATTGAAGTGGGGAGAGACATGAGGATGGGAGATCAGAGAGAAGGCTGATGGAGTAGTCCAGACGGGATAGGATGAGAGCTTGAACGAGCAGGGTAGTGGTATGGATGGAGAGGAAAGGGCGGATCTTGGCAATGTTGCTAATGGTCTATCTACTACGCCATTCTGCTTTCCAAGCAAAACGGGCCCGATAGAGCAAGGGCCTGGGAGTCAGAAGGACCAGGGTTCTTATCTCATGTCTGTCATTTGTCTGCCGTGTGACCCTGGGCAAGTCACTTCACTTCTCTGTGCCTCAGTTACCTCATCTGAAAAATGGGGATTGACTGAGAGCTCCATGTGGGACAGGGACTGTGTCCAGCCCATTTTGCTTGTGTCCACCCCAGCATTCAGTACTGTGCCTGGCATATAGTAAATGCTTATCAAATACCACAATTATTATTATTATTTTTGAGTAGTTCAGGATTTCCTAGTGGGTGCATTTTACAATGGCCGGGGCAGGAAAGAATGAGTGATGCCTCGGTGTGGCCAACGTGGGCGGAGAGATCATTTCCTGGAATCAGGATGAGGAGAGAGTGGGGATGAGAGGGCAGGGGAGAACTTTCATGTCCCATCCGTTTAGGAAAATTTCTGACATGCATTCCTAATGGCATCCTGGGCAAATGGAGGAGCATATTGTTTTCTTATATTAACAGAGGAAGTCCTTAATCCTGGACTGTTTCAGAGTGTTACAGGAATAGACAGAAAGTGAGCATAATTAGAGAGCAAAAATCCTGATTAGTAATAGCTCACTTCATCCTCAGCCCAAGGGAGTCTAATTAGGGAACTCTATTGGTCTCATGTTCTGAAATTAGGTGGTTGTAAATGGTGAGACTTGGCTGTTAGTTTGGGTTACCAGGGATCCAGCATCTAACGGGCACTGCAGAGTTGGTGCCCTGCAGAAGAGGCCTTTTGTTATTGGTCTTGCCTCTAGCTCTGGCAGACACACGAGGCTCAGTACTCCTCCAGACACTAACAATCTCCTCCAGATGGAAGGATCAAAATTCTTTGTGGCAAGGATTGGAATTTTCCCAGAAAGCAAAGGCTTTCCTTGAAAGGAAATCATTCCCAAAGAATAGTTTCTTGGTTACGGTGGAATATTTTAAGCAGGATTGACTGCAGTTCTCTTTTCAATAGCCATTCCTTGTTAGATGGGTTTTAAAGAGTTCCAGAGGAAAGACCAGACCACGAGATTGCTTTCGCCCTCCAAGAGCACCTGAGATTGCATTTCTCCCTGGCAACAATTTAGATCTGGCTGAAGGGACCCTAGAACTGAGAACCCATCGATTTTCTCATGGAGGTGGGGCTAAGGTGAACACCCAGAATTGTGTGAAGTTGTGTGGGTTACACTAGGCATGCGGCTTAATGTAGTGACACATTAATAATAATTATGTTATCTGTTAAGAGCCTACTATGGGTCAAGGACTATTCTAAGCACAGGTGTAGATTCAAGTTAATCAGGTCAGACACAGTCCCTGTCCCACAAGGGGCTCACAGTCTGAACTGGAGGATTTAATCTCCATTGTTTACAGACGAGGTAACTGAGGCACAGAGAAGTGAAGTGACTTGCATAGCAGATAAAGTGGCAGAGCCAGGATTAGAAGTCAGATCATCATCATCATCATCAATCGTATTTATTGAGCGCTTACTGTGTGCAGAGCACTGTACTAAGCACTTGGGAAGAACAAATTGGCAACATATAGAGACAGTCCCTACCCAACAGTGGGCTCACAGTCTAAAAGGTGGGCTCACAGTCCTCTGACTCCCAGGCCTGGGCTCTTTCCACTAGGCCGCACTGCTTCTCGTCATACAGAATATTTTGTGGAAGTCAATCTGAACCTAAAGCCTTTCTCTGGGTAAGACCCCTTGTTTCATAGTCATTTCTTTCCCCTCCCTGGACCCATAAGTATGGGTATACTTCTGAACCACAGAACAGGATGTCAAGATTCAAGGAGAAGGGAAGCTGAGTGCTTACCAATAAAAATCTGGCTATAAAAGAATCTAGTGCCATTTTTGTTCTGTGTAAGGGGAAAGGCTAGTAGAGTATATGCTTATGCTCTCCTTTTCCCCCTATCCCAGTCATTCATTCAGTCGTATTTATTGAGCGCTTACTGTGTGCAGAGCATCATCATCATCATCATCAATCGTATTTATTGAGCGCTTACTGTGTGCAGAGCACTGTACTAAGCACTTGGGAAGTACAAGTTGGCAACATATAGAGACAGTCCCTACCCAACAGAGCATTGTACTAAGTGCTTGGGAAGTACAAGTTGGCAACGTATATTTTAATGTCTGTCTCCCCCAAAAGATTGGAAGCTCCCTGTGGGTAGGGATCATGAGACTGTTGTTGGGTAGGGATCGTCTCTCTGTGTTGGTGACTTGTACTTCCCAAGTGCTTACTACAGTGCTCTGCACACAGTAAGCGCTCAATAAATACAATTGAATGAATGAATGAATGCGTACCAACTCTATTATCGTGTACTTTCCCAAGTGCTTAGTGCAGTGGTCTGCACAAAGTAGGTGCTCAATAAATACCATTTATTGAACATTTTAAGTGGGGTAAGCTACTGATAACCAGTCTAGCTAAGATGACAAGGTAAAAACACACTTCTATGTTGAAGTCAAACCACTCTGAGCTAAATCACTTGAAATTACCAACGTGGAAGCAGTCCCATATCTTTAAACTCTGTTGCTCCCTGCTAACTATAATTTATTTTGGGGTCTGCCTCCCCTACTAGATTGTAAACTCCTCGAGGTCAGGGATCATGTGTAGTAACTCTTTGTACTTTCTCAAGCATCTAGTACAGTGCTCTGCACAAAATAAGTGCTAAATAACTATTAATGATTGATTGAAGCTGAATTCTCCCATTTATTCATTCTGTTGTATTTACTGAGTGCTTATTATGCTTAGAATACTATACTAAGCACTTTGGAGAGTACAGTACTCCCAGAGTAGACAGTAGCTAGCATATTCTTCCCGTGGCTTGCCTTCCCCTTTCCATGACAAGACTTTATGTGGGCAAGTAGAAATTTCCTTGGAGAGGTCTACCTAGTTCTTAACCACAAAATTTTTCTTGAAAGTCCGTGGGAAATGAAAAACTGAGTGAGACTTTCACCTGATGGAGCATTGAATTATAAGTATCATCGTTACAAACAAGTCTCTCTTGCTTTTTCCTCGAAAATGATCCTTACTTTTTCTCCTCATGACACTGGCTTATCAGAGGCAGTGATATCTTTACGGCCCATGAAGGCAGTACATGATTTAGAACAGTTAAATAAAGAGTTTCAAAGAAGGTTAGTTGGAATGCAAAGCACTGGCTCTAGTGTAATTTATTTCTCCTCAATCTTCCTTATGTCTAGGAAGGAAAAGTTGCTGTTTATTTGTAGGGATAATATTTTTTTTAGGGCTTAGCTTCATCAATCTGGTTTTGGAGCCTGTTTACCATAAAATTTTTAGAGTGAACCCAGTTTCATATGAATTTGTTTAGGTGGGAATATAAATTAAGTTGGAATGGTGCAAAGTAAATATTTCAGAAAAAAATTCACGAACCATTTCCACTACTGAGGACTTGAATTATAGGGCAAAGATCCAGGTGTAATGTGTCATTAGTCTCATTTGGAAAATTATTCAGGTGGGTGGAAAGAATGAGCTGTTTGGTTACAAAGAGACCTTACCCCACTCTTCCAAGTTGCAATGCTTTGAACTATGGGTCTGTTTGCAAGTTCATCATTCCAGTCTGATTATTTTTTCCCCTCCACGTTTGATCATTATGTTTCACAATTCAAGGGAAAATAACCACATTCCTATTAATGGCGGGATGTGTTCCACCTTTTTTTAGGCTATTGCCCCTTGTCCTTCCCCTGAGTGCCTCCTCTCCCAGAATTTTTCTTTTTTTATTATGCCCAAATCAAGTGGAAAATCTGTCAGAGGGACTCCAGGTTCCTGAACCTGCACCTGAGACATTTTAGACTTTATAACTGTTAAGCATGATTAAAATGTGGCATCGTGCACATTTACCATGTTTGGAGAGAGAAGCACGATCAACTCTAGATCATCATCATCAATAATATTTTTCGGAGCTCATTATGGGCAGGGATTGTGTCTACAAATTCTGATTTATTGTACTCTCCTATGTGCTTAGTACGGTACTCTGCACACAGTAAGCTCTCAATACATACGATTGATTGATTGATTCACATATAATAACCTCCTTCAGAGTGGGGCCTATTCAGACCTATTCTATGTCTCTCTCCCGCATGCTTAGTTACAGTGCTCTGCACACAGTAAGTGCTCACTAAATACCATGGATTGAATGGGAAATTACTCAAGTCCTTATGGGATTAGCCTCTTAATATCTCCTGTTCAAGGGAATATTGCAGTCAAATGCTGCATAGTGAACAAAAGGAGTAATTGTTAAACAAAAATGGTGAACAAAAGGAAAGTAGAATTGATGTCAGAGACAGCAAAAGGCTCTCAGAGATTGGGTGAATAGAGAGTCGGTGAGGAAAACCGAGATGGAAAATAACAGTGCAAATGCGACTTCTGGGTTGCAGCGGGCCAATCAATCAGTCAGTCAATCATCAGTCTTTATTGAGCACTTACTGTGTGCAGAACACGGCTTGGGGGAGTACAGTACAACAGAGTTAGCAGAACGTACTCTTCCCACAAGCTTCTAATCTAGAGGGCTGAGAATTGATGAGTTGTGCATTGCTCTGGTTTACCAGGTCAGCAAGATTCTAGGATGCACAGAGAGCAGTAGCAACCAACAGTCTCTAGACTGTAAGCTCATTGAGGGCAGAAAATGTGTCTGTTCATTCAGTCGTATTTATTGAGCACTTACTGCATGCAAAGCATTTGAGAGAGTATAGTATAACAACAAACGGACACATTCCCTGCTCACAATGAGCTCACAGTCTAGAGAGTTTGTTGTTTTATTGTACACTCAGCGCTGGATTTAGCACTGCAGGGCTGGATTTAACTGGATTTTGATATAGTGTGCTCTCCCAAGCTTAGTCCTTTGCTCTGCACACAATATGCACTCAGTAAATATGATTGATTGATTAGTACACTCTCCTGGTCAAGGTCTGGGCTCTCATGACAGAACAAGCCATCCATCCATAACAATCTTTCAGACATCACGTCTCTGATGGAAAAGAGGCTTGCAGAAGCCAATTGTCGCAACATAGAAATCATTTGTGACAAATAGCGTTATGCCTGTATCCAACCCGATTGGCTTGTATCTACCCCAGTGCTTAATACAGTACCTGGCACATAGTAAGCACCCAACAAATACCATAAAAAAGCCATCCAGGGCATATGCACATGGGCCCCACCCACGGAAGACCAAACAAAACCAAGAACATCAATGGTCCTGACCATGCCATCACAGCACTGGTGAATGATGAAAACAGATTCAGCCTCAACCCAGACAAGGAGAGAATCCACGCAGTGGCCAACTGGGATGGGGAATTTAGGTGGAGGAGAGGATTTGGGAGAGAAGATGAGGAGTTGTTTTGCCACAGTGGATTGAAGTGACCCATTTTTCCTCATTCAGCCAAATATTCGTAGACATCTGAGTTGTGTAGCAGCCTTCTAATTCACGGGATCTAATTGATAGGCACAGACAAGGTCATCTTTCAGTTTGAAGTGAAAGATGAAAGCAGAGCCCTCAGGGTGGTTTTGTAAAATTTCATCCTAGGGTGGTAACTCCATGCACCCCAAAAAGGCATCTGCATTTTTATTTCCATATCAAATGACAAACCCAGGTCTAATGGGCATTTAACTTTTGCCATTGTCTAATTTTGGCATTCTGGTTTTCTTGGGGGTCCAGCCACTGGGCAAACTGGATTTTAAATCAGATTTTCAAAAATGCAATACCATATTTAAAATGTTTTTCTAAGTAGATTCATTCTACTCAAGCCAATGATTAGAGAGCTGCAGTTTATTTGCCACTTTCTTGGATGGCCTCAGGAAGAAAGGTTTGGGAAATACATTCTCTAGACTCTAAGCTCATTGTGGGCTGGGCATTTGTCTACCAACTTCTGGTATATTGTTATATTGTATTCTCCCAAACGCTCTGCATACAGTAAGCTCTCAAATATGAGAGCTTTATTGATTGATTCTCATATTGGTGCCAATGAAATCCTTGATTATATTCGGTCTGTATTCCTTCTCTTAAATCAGTTTGTCTTGTTTCTCTACCCTCATTAGTGTTTGCAATTTCATTTACTTCTTCTTCCAGATCATTAAGTTAAATAAGACCCATTCAAAGCCAACCCGTTGTAGCACTTACTAGACATTGTCCCCAGATGACTTGCTTACCATTTACTGATGAGGATTCTTTGGTTGGTTTCCAAACCTCTGCAGTCTTTTTCCTAACCAAGAAGGTTGGCTGGCTTTAACTTTGCTCATGGAAGGAGAGACCCTATCAAATAGTTGAATAACTCCTTTCATCCACTGATTTTTTATTCTTCCAATAAGGCTATCCATATGCCCAGTGAGACTTGTACTTTAACAATCCCCAATATGTCTTTCTGTTCCCAGTTCTGTTATCTTCCTGATTAAATGGAACATTATTTTCCCAAACATAAATTCATACTAGCAGTCCCATGAAACATTCTGGCCAGGCTTTAAGGTTTTTGCTTCTCAGTTTTCCAACAATAGAGTCTAAGTCACTGTTTGTACCCACCTAGTCTCTGCTCACCTGGGTGTAATCTACAATTATCAAGAGAGATAAAATGTTTCTGAAAACCAATGAATGAAGAGTGAAATGGAATCTACTGGAAAGAATACGGGCCCAGGAGTTGGGGGACCTTGGTTTAGAGTCCCGGTTCTGCCACTCAGCTGCTTTGTCACTTGCTGCTGTGTAACTTTGGACAAGTCATTCAACTTATCTGTGCCTCAATTTCCCGCTTTGTAAAATGGGGATAAAATGTCTTTTCTTTCCTTCTACTTGAACTCTGAGCCCCATGTGGGACAAGGGTTACGTCTGACTTGATTATCTTTGAATTATCTTGTATCTACCACAGTGCTTAATACAGTATTTGGCACATAGTAAGCACCTCAGAAATGTTACTACATTATTATTATTATAATTAATAACAAATTAGATAAAAGTATCTTATAGGAGCTTTGTAGACCAGTTCAAAAAAAAATATGTAAGCTCAGGTTTATCCCCGCTTAGATTTAGCAGTGCCAACTCAATTGCTCTTACAGTTTGATCGCACATTTATGCTTTGGTTTCTTCCCGAGTTTCCTCCTCAAGTGCCATGGAAACCAAACAAGAGGGAAAAGCAAAGGGACATAGTGCTGACTGGAGTTCCTTTCGTTAAACTGAACAGATTTTCTGGAGTCCAAAGTGAGGCAGGGAGTGAGAGGTAAGTGGTGGGAGGACAGAAAGACAGGAGGCATCAATCCAGAGGCAGAAAGGAGCAAGGGGAATTTGTGGAGTCCAAGAATAGAGTGTGGGAGAGTGACAGATTAGTGCAAACTCTCACCCACCTGCGGGCAAACGCGCTCAGTATAGTGCTCTGCACTCAGTAAGCACTCAAAAAACTAGCAATTAAGTACTCATCCCTTTCTTATTATTATCATTATTATTTTTATGGCACTTGTTGCACACTTTGTATCAAGTACGGATCTAAGCATTAGGATAGATACAAGCTGATCAGGTTGGACTCTCATCCACTTGGGGTTCGCATTCTAAGTAGGGGAGAGAACAGGTATTTAATCTCCATTTTGCAGCCGAGAAAACTAAGGTACAGAGAAGTTTGGTTACTTGTCCAAAGTCAAACAGTAAGCAATTGGCAGAGCCAGGATTAGAACCCAGGTCCTCTGACTCCCAGGTCTGTGCTCTTTCCATTAGGCTATGTTGCTTCTCATCTCCACAGCAGTTTGTAAATATCTTTAAGCTCGACTTATTCCCCTACTTGTAATTCATTTTAATGTCTCTCTCTCCTTCTCTACTGTAAGCTCCTTGTGGGCATGGAGTGTGTCTATCAACTCAGTTGCATTGTACTCTCCCAAGTGCTTAGTACTTGTACTCTGCACGCAGTAAGCACTCAATAAATACAATCAATTGATTGCTCTGCACTCAGTAAGTGCCCAATAAATACTATTAATTGAAGGATTGTTAGCTCTTTGAGAGTAGGGATCTTGTCTACTATCTCTGTGGTATTCTTGCAAGCCCATAGTATAGTGCTCTTCACAGGGTAAGTGCTCAGTATATTCCATTGATTGATTGAAAACTGTATTCTATTTTGGATTACAGCTATCCCTTCTCTCCAGATATTCCATAAATTAGCCATTCTGTCTTCTCCTACCTTTTCCCACCCACTAAGCCCCTGGAGAGAATTCACAGGTGGGAATTTAGATCCTGTCCCTGAGAAAGACCATTGGCCCTTTGAGATTGGGAAATTGTTCTCAAGCCACTCAGGAAGCATTCTTGCTGGTGTCAGATGTGAGGGGACAGGGATGACACACCCTTTTATCTCTACCTCACAAATTACATCATTGGCCGGGGGTCTTGCCTTGTAGGCTAGCAGTTGAGTTTTTATGAAATCTCTTTCCTCGGAACTCCCCAGGAATAGTAAAAACTACCCATTTGTCTAGGGTGATTTAAGGCCGCTGTCAGTCCTGCCTTGCTCTAGGTGGGTGGTTTAGATCAGGGTTCAAATACAGTGTCTGCAGCTTGGCTGGGACTCCCACGTGGGGCATTGTTTTTTCAATCATCACATGTTGGAAAGGAAAAGACATGCCTGTGGGATGCTAAAGCCGGAAAGAATGTGCCCCCGGAAGTTGATTGCAGGAGGAGAGTTCTCCAACCTGATTCGAGATCTGGTTTGGCACAGTTTGCAGCCAATCAGCTTTGAGAAGGCTGGGTGCTGAATTTTGTTTGTTTTTAAGATATTTGTTAAGCACTTACCATGTGCCAGGCACTGTCCTAAGCGCTGGGATAGATGCAAGTTAATCACATTGGATACAGCCTATGTCCCATGTGAGGCTCATTGTCTTAATCCCCATTTTACAGATGAGGTAATGGAGGCCCAGAGAAGCAAAGTGTCTTGCCCAAGGTCACCCAGCAGACAAGTGGCAGAGCTGGGACTAGAAATCACATCCCTCTCCCTCCCAGGCCCGTGCTCTATCCAATAGGCCAGTTCAGTCAGGAGTACTCATTCATTACTTCCTTATTCATTGATTTGCACGCAGTAAGCACTCAATAAATACGATTGAATGAACAAACAGACACATTCCCTGCCCCCAGTGAGCTTACAGTCTGGAGACTGTTGGTTGCTACTGCTGCCTGCATCCTAGAATCTTGCTGACCTGGTAAACCAGAGCAATGCACAACTCATCGATTCTCAGCCCTCTAGACTAGAAGCTTGCTGTGTGCAGAGTACGTTCTGCTAACTCTGTTGTATATATCTTGATTTTTAACACATTAACTCATTCTCTTTGATATTCTCCTACTGAAGAACTTGGCTTCTTATATTTTTGATCTTTGAAGGAATCCCCGAAAATAGAATATTGGAGAAAAGTGACACATAAGGGTTAAAGGAAATTGTTCAAAAACTGTTAGAGTTGATTCTAAAGTTAGAATTATTTTTTAGTACACTGAAATTGTTTTGTATTATTGCACTTAATGTTTACTGTACAAAGTCCCACTGAAATCAATGACCCCACACATCATCTTCATTTCCTTGGGCCTAAAAGTAATAAAAATAAAAAAAGACAAAAAAACCTTCACCAGGCAGTAAAATGATTGGAAACATTCCAAAGCAGTTTGGTTATCTCTGAATCAACAGTCTTTTCAGAGTGTTGAGAAGGGATTGCTCCCTCAGCATATTTGTGACTGTCACTTAGCAAATTTAGTATTCAATAAGAAGCATTAATTCAGTGACCTTGGAGGCTGTAGTCCTGAATTGAAGCATCATGTTGTGGTTAGAGCACAAGCCAAGGAGTCAGAAGGTCATGGGTTCTAATCCCTACTCTGCCACTTTTCTATGTGACCTTGGGCAAGTCACTTAACTTCTCTGCGCCTCAGTTCCCTCGTCTGTAAAATGGGGATTGAGACTGTGAGCCCCCAGTGGGGGCTCACAAACTGTTTCCAACCCAATTTGGTTGTACCCACCCCAGTGCTTAGTACAGGGCCTGGCACATAGTAAATGCTTAAAAAATACCACAATTATTAATTGAAACAGCGTGGTCTAGTGGATTGGGTATAGGCCTGGGAGCCAGAAGGACCTGGGTTCTAATCCTGGCTCCACTACTTGTCTGCTGTGTGACCCTGGGCAAGTAACTTTTCTGTGCCTCAGTTATATCATCTGTAAAATGGGGATTAAACCCATGAGCCCTGTGTGGCACAGGGACTGTGTCCAATCTGATTACTTTGTATCTACCCCAGCGCTTACTACAGTGCCTGGCACATAGTAAGCACTTAACAAATACCATTAAAAAAATTGTCAGAGAGTGTATACGGCAGGGGCAGTGGCTATTGTAAGCTGTGTGACTTTGGATGAGTCACTTAACTTCCCTGTGCCTCAGTTACCTCATCTGTAAAATGGGGATGAAGACTGTGAGCCCCCCTTGGGACAACCTGATCACCTTGTAACCTCCCCAGCACTTAGAACAGGGCTTTGTACATAGTAAGCACTTAATAAATGCCATTATTATTATTATTATTATTATTATTATGCAATATTCCTCCTGTAAACTTTCCAGGTTCTCAATTATAAACCCTCCCTTGTGACTGGAAACCAACTCTGTTGTACTCTCCCAAGCAGTTAGTACAGTGCTCTGTACACAGTAAGTGTTCAATACATATCATTGATTATGTTGATGAAAAGCAAAGCTTAAGCATGGGGTCTGAGCACATTGAAGGGGCACCAGGTAATAGGGTCATGGGGGGAGGGTGTCATCAACTCCACAGCCTTTTACTTATCCCAGTCTTCAACAAAACTTGAGAGGTTCCCAGAATTCAGTCAATTATATTTATTGAACTCTTACTGTGTGCAGAGCACTGTAATAAGTGCTTGAGAAAGTGTGCTATAACAGTATAACATAGTAGACAGGTTCCCTGCCCATAGTGAGCTTGCAATCTAGAGGGGGAGACAGATATTAATATAAAAACAAATTATGGATATGTACTAATAATAATAATGATGATGGTATATGTTAAGTGCTTACTATGTGCCATGCGCTATTCTAAGTGCTTGGTAATCAGGTCATCAGGATGTCCCACGTGGGGCTCACAGTCTTAATCCCCATTTTACAGATGAGGTAACTGAGGCATAGAGAAGTTAAGTGACTTGCTCATAAGTGCTGTGGGACTGAGGGAGCAAATCCAAGTTCAAGTGTGATGCAGAGGGGAATGGGAGAAGAGGAAAGGGGAGCTTAGGAAAGGCCTTTTGGAGTAGATGTGCCTTCAGTAAGTTTTGAATCGGGGTAGAGTAATTGTTTGTCAGAAATGAAAAGGAAGGGCATTCCAGGCCAGAGACAGGACGTGCGTGAGATGTCGGCAGCAAGATCGAGGTACAGTGAATAGGTAAAACATGGAAGCACTCAGGCCCAAAAGATCCCAGAGTCTTAGGTGGGTCTGGAGAGACCCCTAAATAGAGGCCTTCTGACCCAGGAATTCTTCTAAACCTGCCTGTCACTTGCAACCCACAGTTTCTCTCCTAAAAATTCTGCCCCCTTTTCACCCCTGCCCACAACATGAGAAGCAGCGTGGCCTAATGGAAAGAGCACTTGACTGTTGGTTTATCTTGGGGGAAGTCACTTAACTGCTCCATGCCTCAATACCCTTATCTGTAAAATGGGCATTAAGTACCTGCTCTCCCTCTCCCTTAAACTGTAAGGCTCACATGAGACATGAACTGTATCTGATTTGATTGTATTCTATCTACTCCAATGCTTGGCCCATAGTAAGTGTTTAAAAAGCACCATAGTCATTATTCTTATTAATAATAATAAAATGAAAAATTATCACCTCCATTTGATATTCACAGCATTTATCCCAACTCTGCCACTTTTCTGCTGTGTGACCTTGGGCAAGTCACTTAACTGCTTTGTGCCTTGGTTTCCTCATCTGTAAACAATGGAGATGAATTCCCACTCCCTCCTATTTAGACTGTGAGCCCAATGTGGGACGGGGACTTTGTCCAACCTTATTATCCTTTTTACCTGCCCCAGTGCTTAGTCCAGTGCTTGGAACTTAGTAAGAGCTCAATAAATACCATTATCATCGTCATTATTATTGAGCACTTATTGTGTGCAAGAGCACTTGTACTAAGCCCTCCCTAAGTTCTCATTTCCCCTATGCCCTTTCCCTTCTGCAATGCATATGCATTTGGATTTATACCCATTAAGCACTTGGTATTCACCCACAGCAGTTACATACAGTACAACTGTACAGTGTTCTGCACACAGCACTCAATACAATCAACTGACTGACATAGCTGTAATTCATATTAGTCTCCATCTCCCACTCTAGACTGAAAACTCCTTGCGGCAAGGGAACGTGGCTACCAACTCTACCAAGTAGGGATTAAATCCTCTGACTTAGACTGTGAGCCCCATATAGGACAGGGACTGTATCCAAACTGACTATCTTGTGTCTATCCCAGTGGTGGGTAAGGAATAGCAATGGGAAAAGCAAGAACTGGGCAAACTTAGAGGTATTTTGTGAAGCTAAATGTCCTAGTCTGGGTAGATTGGTGGTCATCAACATTGGACTGGTTATGCTGGTATATAATAAAATTTGACCTAATAAAATTTAACCTCTAAACCAGGCCTCAATGGTAAATAAATTCTTACTAATTCATCGAGAGTAAGATCAATGGTGATTTCCCAATGAAAATGGGCCCAGCAGGTAATTGGATGGGAAATGGCTAAGGAAAGCCCAGGTGCGGTAGAAAGATTGGCTAATAATCTGTCTGGGAAGGTTTTCTAGTTAGATCGTAAGTGACCCTGGGGTCAGGGAAGCGGCTTCATACTCTGGAGATCCTGACTTTGCCTGGGCAACAAATGGGGTTTGGATCATTTGCTGTCATTAAAAAAAAAATCCTCAGAAATTTTCACCCAGGACGTGGGCTATTAGGATTGTTTTTCGGGTCAGATTCCAAGTTGGTTTATTACATTCCCCAAAGCTAAATTCCACGGGGCATTTTCAGTTGGATCACACTTGCTTTTTCTCGCCATCCCAATCTGTTATGCATTGCTTCAGAGTGGTAGCTAAAACAATTGCTGCATTTCATACCAGAGGGAGAGCCTTTTAGCGAGAAGAGTAATGACACTGACAGATCATGTCAATGAAGGAGCAGACACATCAACCGCCTGACCCCCCTCCCCTGGCGACCTGGTGTCTAGCATTGCCCGCAGTCCCGACTGGCATTTGCTGTAAGACCTGCTGAGACGCAGCCCTGGCAAGAGGTCTTGTGTCCTTTCCAGAGTGGACCACCCCTGGCCTTCGGCTTCTCGCCTCCAGGGTCGGGCCCACAGTTGGCTTCCTGATGGGAACCGGGCCGCTAGGGCTCAGGCCCTTGTCTGAGTGGCGTGGCCCGTGGCAGGTGGGAAGGTGTGCATGAATCACGCACTCCCCAAATTGGGGCAGGCATCAAGCACTGGTACCGAGGAAGAGCCTAGGCCACCCCTAGCCTTGCCGATTGATCCGGCCTGGACCCCTCTCACACTGGCTCTTCAAGTAGGAACTTCGAGAGAATCGTGAGATTGAAGCAGTATGATCTATCGATCAATCTGACATTTATTGAGTGCTTACTTTGTGCAGAGCAGTGTTAAGCACTTGGGAGAGTACGATTCGGTAGATTTAATGGACCTGTTCCCTGTCCATTTCAAGTTTACAGTCTAGGAGATTAAAGGATGCAGAACTGGAAGTCAGGAGCCTGGGTTTAAATCCTAACTTTGCCTTAACTTCTCTGTTCTTAACTTTTCTGTGTCTCAGTTTCTTCTTCTGTAAAATGGGGATTAAATGCTCATTCTCCCTCCCCTTTAGACTGTGATCCTCCTGTGGGATAGGGACTAATCTGATTGTATTGCACAGTCGGTTGGCACTTCGTAAGTGCTTATATTATGATAATTATCATTATCATCATTATTTTGATGAGGAAAACATAAAACATTTCCAGGCACTGCAACGGCAAGGACATCAGCCCAACAGGGTCAATCTGTGCCCAGTGGTGTAGTTACTTACCATTCATTCAATCATGTTTATTGAACGCTTACTGTGTGCGGAGCACTGTACTAAGTGCTTAGTTTTAGTTGAATCAGTGAATTGCATTTACTGAAGATGGTGTATAGAGTACTGTAGTGAGTGCCTCGGAGAGTACAGTGCAACAGAGTTGATAGACACAGTCCTTGCCTACAGAAAGCTTGCAGTATATGTGCAGAAGTCCATACAGTACATCATTTAATAACCTCCCTTGAATTGAATCTGTGCGCAGCTCTCTAGTAGGTGACTCTGTCATAAGCTGCATTAAATTCTCTGAAACCTATTTTTGAGCATTTCTAAGACTTTACAAAGGATAAATGATACTCCATTAAAATGACAAGTTGACTGTTGTCGTAGGATCTATCAGAGTAGATGACAGATGCAAATTGATGTTATCTTGTATATGTCTTCCTGTCTGCTACCCTTTGTTTGCTTCGGGCATCTTCATGTTTTATTATGGCTGCTTAATAAGCTGCTATTTCCTTAACATGGTTTTACAGCGTCTTATGGCTTTCCACTGTGATTATTTTTCAGGCTGTAAATGAAATTAAATAGAATATTTTTCAGCAAGGTTTGTCTCATTTCAATTTGTAATTCTGGGCAGCAACTTAAAAGAAATCTATCTTCACCAAAATTTTGGAGTTAAAGGAAAATTTTGAGGAGAGATACCATGAGACTTTCAACAGATAGTGTGATAGTATGACCATTTAAATGCAGTGTTTATTAAAACTGAATTTTTAAAAATTGGTTTCTAACTCAGGACATCATTGCTACAGTCTATTAAGTTTCTACTAGATAACTTTGTTATAAAACCCATGCTCTAACCGTCATCTTGGGTATAATTGATACTTCAGTCATGGCAAATTCCCCGTAATCAATCAATCGGTTGTATTTATTGAGTGCTTACTATGTACAGACTGTACTAAGCACTTGGGAGAGTACAGTACAATAGAGTTGGTAGACAAGCTCGCAGTGAGCTTGCAGTCTAGAGGGAGGAGTTTACTTTATTCAGTCAATCAGTGGCATTTATTAAGTGCTTACAACTACTACTAATAATACTTGTAGTATTTTATAAGTGCTTACTATGTGCCAAACACTGTACTAAGCTCTGGGCCGGATACAAGCAAATCAGTTTGGACACTACCCCTGTCCACGTGGGGCTCATAGTCTCAATCCCCATTTTATAGATGACATAACTGAGGCCCAGAGAAGTGAAGTGACTTGCCCAAGGTCACACAGCAGACAAGAAGCAGAGTGGGATTAGAACCCATGACCTTCTCACTCCCAGGCCCATGCTATATCCATTACACCATGCTTATTTAGATTCTTATTTAGAAAAGTTGGTCATTGAATTGAAATCATATCCTACAGGAATGCACAAGAAACCAAAACCATTTAAATGTCATTGTACGGTGAATTTCCACATTGGGTTTTCGTTCACTACTCATCACTTACTGTCCCCCTAATGTGTGTATAGCAACAAAACTATACCCTCAACATGGTCAGCCAAGATTAAGGCCAGAAATAATTCATTTGAATTATAAAAAGTAATTCAGTTTACATATAAAGATATATAACTTGATTCTTTTCATAGTACAAGTTTCTTTAAAATAATGTACAGTTTAGCAGTTGTCTTCCTAAAATTAAAAAAGGAAAATTCCTACACTAAGCAATTCTCCTTCTGCTTTTTGCATGATATCTTACACCACTTGGTTTCTGTATTAGAAACGTTATACATTTTATCAAGATCAAATGGGTGAGCCACTCCTAAAATTGGGGGATTTTAATAGTTACGTTGCCAGAGCATTCACTACTGAGAAGTCTTGGCCCTTTCCCCTTAGTCTATTGTTCTGTATGTGAATAAAATAAACAGCATGCTGTTTGACATTTAAAAATAGATATGGCATTGTCAATTAGTTGATTGGGCCTGTGTAACCTTATTCACTGTTCTAGTGGCAATCGCTTCTGGGAAGCCCCAACATATTTTATAATTGAACTGCCAAGTTTGCAGTTACCCACAAATCATTCCCACACAAGTTTGACTTGTTAACCAAATTACTTTGACTCTCTTGAAAAGCTCAGGAATAAGAGAGTACCATTTTATAGGACATCTGACTTCCTGTGATAGTCCAGAGCCATGGCAGGCCATTAGCATGTTGAAAGATTGATTATCATCTGGCAAACAACACTGTAATTCTACTCCATTTCCATATTTTTCTTTGTCATCAATTACAGAACACTCTGCACCATTTTGAAAGCTATGAAATCAGATCTCATGTGTGAGTTTTCTTTTCTCCTCCCGTATCTTCAAGATTATCACCTTCTATGAAACTGTTGCAAGATTGAGATCTCAGAGCAAACAAAAGCATGTTGGACCATAACCTCTCTTCCAAACCGAGACTGATGCTGCATTTGACACACTAAATAACCTTGAGCAAATTCCGTGGCCAAAAATAATAATAGTTATGGTATTTATTAAGCACTTACTATCTGCCAAGCACTGGGCTCAGCTCTTGAGGTAGATACAAGATCATCAGGTGAGATACAATCCCTGTCCAGCATTGGGGCACTCTGTTTAAGAAGGAAGGAGGTTAGGTGTTTAATTCTCATTTTACTGATGAAGGAACCGAAGAACAGAGAAATTACATAACTTGCCCAAGGGCACACAGCATGTGAGTGGCAGAGCCGGGATTAGAACCTGTGACCTCTGACTCCTAGGCCTGATTCTTACTCTTCCCACTAGGCAACACCACTACTCAGGTCAGGGAAGGGGTCTGGCAAAGTTGGATCCTACAGACTCCCACCCCGGCCCTTGTAATTGTTAGGCGTTTCTGCTCGATGTGAAGAGGAATTGGAGGTTTTGGAGAAATGAGGAGGAATTTGTGGAATGGTATTTTAGTAAAATGATCCTGGCAAAAACATGATGTATAGAAAGATGAGAAACTGGAGGCAGGGAGATTAGCAAAGAGGCTAAAACAGTAGTCTGTGGTAATTTATATTAATGTCTGTTTCCCCCTCAAGACTGTAAGCTCATTGTGGGCAGGGAATGTGTCTGTTTATTGTTATATTGTACTCTCCCAAGCGCTTAGTACAGTGCTCTGCACACAGTAGGCTCTCAGTAAATGTGAATGAATGAATAAATGAAAGTCACTTCACTTTGCTGTGCTTCAGTTACCTTATCTGTAAAATAGGGATTACTGATCCCCAGGTGGGATAGGGACTGTGTCCAACGCGATTACCTTGTATGTACCCCAGTGCTTAAAACAGTGCCTGGCACATAGTAAGCACTTTACAAATACCTTTTTTTAAAAAAGAAGTGTTCCCTCATGTGTTGATTTGAAGCCCTTTTATCTTCGTGAAGGTCACAGACCGAGGGGCAGGGACGAATCTGTCAGTCTGGAAGCAACCCCCTGAAAACCAGAGTGTTCCCCAATCAGATCAAGCAGATTTTAGCCAGGATAGAATCTTGGTCGCATTGGCCACAGGGAAGTTGCAGGGAAAAGAAATATCCCAAGGCACTTGAAAATGGTGGAATTAGCATTTTTTCCTTGGTCAGTAGAAGTGTCACTTCTAATAACAGAGTACTAGAAGTGCTGCATTGGGTTATGTCACTATCACTATCAGCTATTAAGTGTTTCTAGATGCCAGGCCTAGGGCAGAGCTAAGATGGTCCATTCTCAATGTCCACAGATGATTAAATGGCATTTAGGTGAATGAGCTTGACCTGTCCTGAGCAGTTTTAGAAGCAGGGAATCAAGGCTCTTTCGATCAAACCATCTCACTTCCCTTCACGGAGGGCCCAGGGCATGATGGGATTGGGCCATTTCATGGCCCCGCATATTTCTAGATCTATACGTCTACTTATCCCTGGCTCAGTCCATCTGTATACCTGCCCCTAGCACTGCCCTGGGCACTTGGGATGAAACCGTTCCATTCATTCCATCAAACTTATTGACTACATACTTGTGCAAAGCACCGCACTAAGCCCTTGGGAGAGTACAATATAACAACAGACACCTTCCCTGCCCAAAGGTGCTAACAGTCCAGAGGGAAAGACAAAAATTAAAATAAATTATAGATATGTTCGTAAGTAAGCATTCAGTAGATACCACCAATTGAGTAATTGCTTGAACAGATTTTGTATTGTTTTCAAAAAAGACATCATTGACACTTCAAAACTGTATTGACTGGGTGCTTGGAAAAGGGGAAAGACAGACATATTAGCCCCTGATCAACTCATAGTCTTCACCAGCCCCTCCAGAATAGAAGTCAAGGCTGAGGTGGGGAAGAAAAGAAAAGGTAAAAAAAAGGACTATTCCTTGAACTATATGCGATATTAGGATGTGAGACTGTGAGCACCTCAAGGAACAGGGTCCTTGTTTAAACCCCACCTGTGTATTCATTCATTCATCATTCATTCAGTCATATTTATTGAGCACTTATTGTGTGCAGAGCACTGTACTAAGTGCTTGGGAAGTACAAGTTGGCAACATATAGAGACAGTCCCTACCCAACAATGGGCTCACAGTCTTCTTTCCCAGGTTTCTGTACAGAGCTCTGCACAATAATAATAATAATTATGGTATTTCTTAAGCACTTAATATGTGCCAGGCACTGTACTAAGTGCTTAATAAATACTAGCACTACTGACTAGTAATGTGAACTCCTTGTAGGCAGAAAATGTGCCATTTACCTCCATTGTACTTCTCAGGTACTTAATAACTGTGGCATATGTTAAGCACTTACTATGCACAAAGCACTGTTCTAAAGACTGGGATAGATACCCGATAATCAGTTAGGACACAGTCCCTGTCCCACATGGGGCTCAGTCTTAATCCCCATTTTACAGATGGGGGAGCTGAAGCATGGAGAAATTAAGTGACTTGCCTAAGGTCACACAGCAGACCCGTGATGGAGTGGTACTAGAACCCACATCCTCTGACTCCCCAGACCATGTTTTTTCTACTAGACCATGCTGCTTCCCAGCGTATAGTAACTGCCCTCAGTAGCACTTAATATATGTCATAAATACTACAACTGCATGCCCCAAAGATTGCAAGCTCCTCGAGGGCAGGGATCAAGCCTATGAATTCCACTCTAACTTTTCCAAGCATGCAGTGCAGGGCTCTGCATACAATAGGTGCAGCGAGGCTCAGTGGAAAGAGCCCGAGCTTGGGAGTCAGGGGTCATGGGTTCTAATCCCAACTCTGCCACTTGTCAGCTGTGTGATTTTGAGCAAGTCATTTCATTTCTCTGTGCCTCAGTGACCTCATCTGTAAAATGGGGATAATGACTATGAGCCCCACGTGGGACAACCTGATCACCTTATATCCCCCCCAGCGCTTAGAACCGTGCTTCGCACATAGTAAGCGCTTAACAAATGCCATCATTATTATTATTAGGTGCCCAATAAACTGTATTAATTGACTGATTGATTGAAAGAAGAACATGTTTGAGTGTTTCTTAGCCTATTCTGGGCCTCAGTTGCCTCATCAGGAAAATAGGGATGAAGACTGTGAGCCCCATGCGGGACATGGACTGTGTCCAACCCCAGTGCTTAGAACAACGCCTGGCGTATAGTAAGTGCTTAACAAATACTGTTAAAAAAAACAGCAAAACAACAAAAACCTCGTATCTCCTGACTTCTGAGTTCTGACTTATGAGAAGCAGCATGGCTCAGTGGAAAGAGCACAGGCTTGGGACTCAGAGGTCATGGGTTCTGATACCGGCTCTGCCACTTGTCAGCTGTGTGACTTTGGGCAAGTCACTTAACTTCAGGTTGTCCCATGTGAGCCCCACGTGGGACAACCTGATCACCTTGTATCCTCCCCAGCGCTTAGAACAGCACTTCAATCAATCAATCAATCAATCAATTGTATTTATTGAGCACTTACTATGTGCAGAGCACTGTACTAAGTGCTTGGGAAGTACAAATTGGCATCACATAGAGACAGTCCCTACCCAACAGTGGGCTCACAGTCTAAAAGGGGGAGACAGAGAACAGAACCAAACATACCAACAAAATAAAATAAGTAGGATAGAAATGTACAAGTAAAATAAATAAATAAATAAATAAATAGAGTAATAAATATGTAAACCATATATACATATATACAGGTGCTGTGGGGAAGGGAAGGAGATAAGACGGGGGGATGGAGAGGGGGACAAGGGGGAGAGGAAAGAAGGGGCTCAGTCTGGGAAGGCCTCCTGGAGGAGGTGAGCTCTCAGCAGGGCCTTGAAGGGAGGAAGAGAGCTAGCTTGGCGGTTGGGCAGAGGGAGGGCATTCCAGGCCCGGGGGATGACGTGGGCCGGGGGTCGATGGCGGGACAGGCGAGAGCGAGGTACAGTGAGGAGATTAGTGGTGGAGGAGCGGAGGGTGCGGGCTGGGCAGTAGAAGGAGAGAAGGGAGGGGAGGTAGGAGGGGGCGAGGTGATGGACAGCCTTGAAGCCCAGGGTGAGGAGTTTCTGCCTGATGCGCAGATTGATCGGTAGCCATTGGAGGTTTTTGAGGAGGGGAGTAATATGTCCAGAGCGTTTCTGGACAAAGATAATCCGGGCAGCACTTTGCACATAGTAAGCGCTTAACAAATGCCATTATTATCATCATTATTATTATTCTGTCCCCAAGCTGTTTCCCATTAGGCCATGCTGGGTCTTGCAATTTTGTGACTTTGGAGTAGGTGTAATGAAGGTAGGAATGCTTAAAAAGCAGGTCTTTGGTTGCTCCCTTTCCCCTCTGCTGCCCTACACACTTCCCACCTCCATCTCTCCTTTTCTTAGCCCAGTCATCAGTCAATCAATCAATCGTATTTATTGAGCGCTTACTGTGTGCAGAGCACTGTACTAAGTGCTTGGGAAGTACAAGTTGGCAACATATACAGATGGTCCCTACCCAACAGTGGGCTCACAGTCTAGAATGGGGAGACAGAGAACAAAACAAAACATGTTAACAAAATAAAATAAATAGAATAGATATGTACAAGTAAAATAAATAAATAAATAGAGTAATAAATACGAACAAACATATATACATATATACAGGTGCTGTGGGGAAGGGAAGGAGGTAAGGCGGGGGGGATGGAGAGGGGGAGGAGGGGGAGAGGAAGGAGGAGGCTCAGTCTGGGAAGGCCTCCTGGAGGAGGTGAGCTCTCAGTAGGGCCTTGAAGGGAGGAAGAGAGCTAGCTTGGCGGATGTGGGGAGGGAGTACATTCCAGGCTAGGGGGATGACGTGGGCCGGGGGTCGATGGCGGGACAGGTGAGAACGAGGTGCGGTGAGGAGATTAGCGGCAGAGGAGCGGAGGGTGCAGACTGGGCTGTAGAAGGAGAGAAGGGAGGTGAGGTAGGAGGGGGCGAGGTGACGGAGAGCCTTGAAGCCCAAGGTGAGGAGTTTCTGCCTCATCTTGTTCCTAGCAATAAAGGGGAAGAGAGTAGCTGGGCCACTACGGAAAGTCCGGAGTTGAGGGGCCTGGGAGAGATAGGGACAGCGTGGAGCTGAGTGACTGAGAGAGTGGGAGACAAGGGAGATTGTTTTGGGCAGCTTCAAAGGATGCCAATCTCTGCCCTTGAAGAAAACTGTGAACCGAAAGCTCCTCTTTGGGGTGACGGGGTACTACCCAGGAATACTGACAGTCGCTTTTGCAGAGTTCAAAACCAGGAGAGGCTATTAGAGAAAATTAAAGCCATTAGAATACTGTATCAGCTAGTTTATAATTAGCAATTTCAGTCCAAATGAGAAACATTTAGTCTACACTGACAATAATGACCCAGTAATTGCACCAAGGGTGCTGGCTCACGCCTCCCACCCCACTCTAAGGACAGCGTAATTTCCATAGGATCCAGATATAGACTACTCTGATGGTGACAGGCAATAGGAGAGATGGGTCTTGTGCCAATGCCAGCAGCTCCTGAATCTATTGTTAAATCTCAATTCTACTTCCCCCTCCAGTCACCTAATTCACTACCTCAAGCTGGACCTCTAGACTGTAAACTCGTTGTGAGCAGGGAACATGTTTCCCAACTCTGTTGTGTTGTACTCTCCCAAGCGCTCAGTACACACTCTGCCCACAGTCAGTGCTCAATAAATATGATTGGTTGAGTGATTGATTAATTGTTTGATCTCAGTGGCTCCTTTAAGACTGCCAGCAGAATTGCGGAGGCATCCTGAGATAGAGAAGCAGCATGGTTCAATGGAAAGAGCCCTGGCTTGGGAGTCAGAGGTCATGGGTTCTAATTTTGGCTCCACTACTTAGCTGTGTGACTTTGGGCAAGTCACTTAACTTCTCTGTGCTTCAGTTCCCTCATCTGTAAAATGGGGATTAAGACTGTCAGCCCCACGTGGGACAACCTGATTACCTTGTATGCCCCCCAACGCTTAGAATAGTGCTTGGCACATAGTAGACACTTAACAAATACCATCATCATCATCATCATATGTAGTCAGCTGCACAGATGCCCCATCCGGCTCGAACCAGACCCTATGAGATGGAGATCCAGTCTACCTGCCCAGGTTTTGGCCAGGCATTCTGGGATATGTAGCTGGATTCTGGGATATGTAGCTGGATTCTGGGATATGTAGCTGGATTCCGGGATACATAGTTGGATCCTGTCCTGCCCTGCCATGCCTAGCAACTCTCCCAACATTCCTCTGCTATCCTGCATTGCTTGGGGCTGTGCTGTTCCAGTTTTTTGAGGTAACTGAGTTAACTGAGGTAGACTGAGTTAAATGAGGTAAGTCAACCCTCAATCCATTCCATCTCCCTCACTTCCTATCTCCTGGAATTTCCATTTGGAATCCTAAAACATCCCTGATAGGGAGAGTACTGTTTGTTTGTTTTTCTGGAAAATCCAGAGAAGATGTTCAGGGAGACTGAACAGTCTGAAAATTAGGCATAATGACAGAGGTGACTGTGTGAGAATTTTCTTCCCTCTGCTTTCTCAGAATAACACAATTACTGGCTGTTATTATTTTCTTGTTGCAGATACCTCATTTTATTACATGTAGGGGAAAATCTCATGTAAAAAGGAAACAAAAATTATTCAAAACTCTTTCATGGCACAAGGAACAGGCCACTGGGTTGTACTGAATTTTTTTCAGCAAAATTTTGAATCCCTCATGTGCAGCACAGAGAGGCACATTATATCATAGTTTCCAAACTATTCTAAAAGCAAACCAACTATGTGTATACTGTATTCTCTGTTCCCAATCTGAGAGTAGCAAAGGGACCAGGATTCATTTTCTTCTTGGGTGGTTTTCAAGATGGAACAATTGTTGATGTTAGAGCATAGCCCGTGACCAAGAAAGTTGTCAGAACTACAGGCTGTTCCATCCACTCTCACGGGTGGATTGTGAGCCCCAAACCATGGCGGGGGTGGTGGGCTGGGGGAGAGAACCATGATTCTTTGAAATGTAAGGAAAAGGACCAAATACCAGAAGAAAAGCTCAATATGAGCCAGCATCTCCTCAGAGAACATCATCTTGTCATTTTCAGCTTTAAAGGGACCCAATCTGAAAGAACTGAGAATCCTGTAAGGGACAGGAACCGTGTCGAATCAGATTGTCTTGTATTTACCTCAGCATTTAGCACGGTGCTTGGCACATTGTGAGTGGTTAACAAAAGCTGCAGTTACTGTTTAAAAGGTAGTCTGGGACATAGGGTACTGTTTTTAACTCTTCCTCATCATTGTGGTGGTGAACAACTCATTTTTTTTTTGTTTCTTCCCTTTTGTTTTCCAGGCATATTGAGACTTTACACAAAAGGTTCTGCATAAGGCAGAATTTTATTGTTCACTTTATCTGGATCAAGTGATTTTTTTTCATCCCCAACAATTGGTTTATTGGTTATTTTCTGAAGCACATTTCATACAAGTAGTGAAGTTTAGAGGTCCTTTGGAAAATGATACCATTTTCCACTGACACTTCCAATTGGAAATTACAAAGGGACCGTCCTTACAGTCGATTTCAGTTAATGCGGCAAAGGACTAAGAAATATGTTACTACTATAGAGTGTTGCACAGAGAGGTTACAGTCAGCCATGTTCTATAGGCTCCCCGCTAGTCACGTTCAACACAAGTCTGCCACTTCTCTCCTGGTCTGGTAATCTGCTCTAAGCTATTACCATTCAATTAATCTTTTTATTGTTATTATTGTTATTATTGCTAATGGGGTAAAGGAGGCTGTCATAGCCAGTGTGCTTTGGTTAAAGCTCCTCAGGTGGGAGAGTAGTTGGTGACAGATGTTCCTGACTGAAAGACCATAATGCAATTCACTGCATTTAAAATATTGGTTGGGGAAAACAATATCAGCATGGCCTAGTGGAAAGATTCCAGGTCTGGGATACAGAATAATAATAATAATAATAATAATGGCATTTATTAAGTGCTTACTATGTGCAAAGCACTGTTCTAAGTGCTGGGGAGGTTACAAGGTGATCAGGTTGTCCCACATGGGGCTCACAGTCTTAATCCCCATTTTACAGATGAGGTAACTGAAGCAGAGAGAAGTGAAGTGACTTGCCCAAAGTCACACAACTGACAATTGGTGGAGCCAGGATTTGAACCTATGACCTCTGACTCCAAAGCCTCTGTTCTTTCCACTGAGCCATGCTGCTTCTCTGCTTCTCAGAAGACCTGGTTTCTCATGCTGCTGTTACTTATTTGCTTTGTGATCTTGGGCTGGTCATTTCTCTGTGCCTTAGTTCCCTCATCTGCCAAAAAGGCACTCAGTACTGTTTGTTCTCCTATTTAGATTGTGAGCCCCAAGTAGGACCTGGTTATCTACCCCAGTGCTCAGTACAGTGCTTGGCACCTAGTAATTATTAATACCTTGTTTTTTGTAGTGTGCTTTTATCTATCCAAAACACATTCACTTCAGTGACATCAATTAATCAATCAACTGTATTTATCGAGCACTTACTGTGTGCAGAACACTGTACTTTGCGCTTGGGACAGTATAACACAACAATATAACAGGCATCTTCCCTGCCCACCATGAGTTTACAGACTAGAAGGGGAGGCAGATATTAATATAAATAAATTACAGATATATGCATAAGTGATGTGGGCCTGGATGGGGGTGGTGAGTAAAGGGAGAAAGTCAGGGCAACAGCAGGGAGTGGGAAAAGAGGAACTGAGGGTTTAGTCAGGGAAGGCCTCTTAGAGGAGATGTAAGCTCTCAGTAAGGCTTTGAAGGTGCAGAGAGTCATTACCTGTTGGATATGAAAAGAGAGTGTGTTCCAAAACAGAGGCAGTATGTGGGAGGGAGGTCAGTGGCGGAATAGACAGGATCGACATATAGTGAACAGGTTAGCATTAGAGGAGGAAAGTGTGCCAGTTGGGTTGTGGTAAGAGAGCAGTGAGGTGAGATAGGAGGGGGTGAGGCATTTGAGTGCTTTGAAGCCGACGTGAAGGAGTTTCTGTTTGATGCAGAGGTGAATGGGCAACCACTGGAGTTACTTGAGGAGTGGGGAAACATGGACTGAACAGTTTTATAGAAAAATGATCCGGGCAGCAGACTGAAGTATGGACTGGAGTGGGGAGAGACAGGAGGCAGGGAGGTCAGCGAGGAGGCTGATACAGTAATCAAAGCTAGATAGAATAGGTGCTTGGATTAACATGGTAGCAGATTGGTTGGAGACGAAAAGGCGGATTTTACCGATGTTGTGAAGTGATGTTGCGATGTTATCCTCACAAAATTCCTGTGAGGCAAGTGATATTATTCCCATTTTTCAAAGGAGAAAACCGAGAAAGTAAGCAATTTTCCATGGTCCCTAATCAGGCCAGTGGTAGAGTTTGGACTAATACTAATAATAATAGTAAAGTGCTTATTGTGTTCTAAGTGCCACACTAAGCACTGGAATAGATCCAGTATATGCCCATCAGAGACAGTGCCTGTGCCCTTTGAGGCTCACAGTCTAAATAAGCAGGAGAACAGGGATTTCATCCTCACTTTACAGCTGAGGAGACTGAGGCCTAGAGAAGTTAAGTGACTTCCCCAAGGGCACGCAGTAGGCAAGTGGAAGAGCTGAGATTAAAACCTTGGTCCTCTGACTAGAACCTAGTTCTCCAGACTCGCAGATCCATGATCTTTCCACTAGACCTCTCTGCCTCCTGAAGCCTTCTTCCTTCTGGAGGGAGGAGGGATCATCGGAGGAGAGGAAAGGCACAGGAGGTGGCAAAGAGTTAACGTCCTGAGAATGATTGAAGTGATTCAGATTAAGTTTGGCTAATGAGTAAAAACAGAACAAAAGAAAAAAAAAGATGATAAACGGATGATGAGGGGAGAAGAAATAGCCAATCTATAGCCAAAGCGACAAAAATGGCCCGGAAGCCACAGTGGACTAAAAGAAGTGGGTAAAACAAATGGAAGTGTCACGTCAACAGGGACTTGGCAGACTGACTAAATTGACAGCACTGGCTGGGGAAGTTTAAAGCCTAATGCAGCAAGTCTTGGCGGTTGCCACGGTTACCGCAACCTTCCCTAATTTCTCCCTATCCAAGTTGGAGCAGGGATGGAGAAAAAAGATAAAGTCTGTGTGTGCTCCTTGCTTTTTCAGAGGCTTAATTTTTCCTCACTGGTTAAGGAAAAAAAAAATCCCCTTTCTCTTTCAAAGGCATAACACTAACATACGTGTTTAGCGAGAAGCTGGGGGATAACGTGAATAAATGCAAGGCAAGCTTGCCAAGTTGATTTTACCGTTGGACTATAATAGCTTCTGCTCACGACCTGGATCTTGTCAATTCCCCCATCTCTCTGCACGTGAATGTTGTGTCTGTTAAATCTTGGTGTTTAACAGATGGATGAGTTCTCTACACCCAAACCTTGCCAACTTCTCTCTTTTCCCCCCTAGGCAAAGCCCCCCATATAGGGGCAAAGATGGTACCGGGTTCACATAAATGGGGCGAACCAGGAGAACAGCAGGCAAATGTCATCAGCTCCAAATCAGGCAAATGGAGGTGTCAGGCAAACAGGCAAACACAGTAAGCGCTCAATAAATATGATTGAATGAATGAACATAGTAAGCACTTAACAAGTACCATAATTATTATTATTATAGTAAGCACTTAACAAATATCACAATTATTATGAGCTTACAGAGGGGCTAAAACGAATGGAAGCATTTGATGCTTTGATGTAGTTGAGGGGAAGGAAGCCAAGGAACTGGATGCTAGCACTGAACGGGAGGGAGAGGAAGTGGAGGCAGGAGGATAAAAGTGTCAGAGGTGAGGCAAGGCGATCCCTGAGTGGACAAGGCTGGACAGCTGGATTCATGCCCAGGATTTCACGGCTGAATAAATATGGAAAGATTCCAGTTGTGCTCATGTTCCGTCTTGGACCGTTTGCAACGTGGGATTCATTTCAGGATCTGCCCAGGAAGCTAGCGAAGGAGCATCTGAGGCTTTGTTCTCTGGGACATGTTTAAGATGGAGATTTTTCTATCTTGTTGGCCACAGGGTAGTCAGGTGGGGCTACCAGCTGATGTGTGACTCAACAACTCGTTCTAGGAACAAACGGTCTGTCTGTGCCTGTTCCCTCATCTGTAAAATGGGAATTAAGAATGTGAGCCCCATGTGGGACAGGGACTGTGTCCAACCTGATTTTCCCATATCCACCCCAGCGCTTAGGAGAGTGCCTGGCTCATAGTAAGTGTTTAATAAATGCCACCATTATTATTATTACTATTATTAAGTAGGTGCGGGACAGGGAGAGGAGAGTGTAGTTAAATGAAGGACATGACACTCATAATTTGAAATGTCACATTAGTAATTGGTGTATTTGTTCAGTGCTTACTCTGTTAGTCTTCCCCACTATTTTGTAAGCTCATTGTGGGCAAAGAATGTGTCTACCTACTCTGTTGTACTCTACCAAGTGCTTAGGATAGTGCTCTGCACAACATAAGTGCTCAATAAATACCACTGATTGATTGATTGCCAAGCACTTCTAAGCACTGGGGTAAATGCAGTCAAACCCAAGTCAGTCCCTGTGCCACAAGAGGCTCAAAAGCAGAGGAGAACAGGTAAACATCATTTTTCAGCTGGGGAAACTGAGGCATAGAGAAGTTAAATAACTCGCCCAAGGTCACCCAGGAGGCAAGTGACAGAGATGGGATTAGGACCCAGGGCCCCAGACTCCAAAGCCCATGCTGTTACTACTAGGCTCCCCTTGCTTCTCAGGTTCCCTGAGTGTCTCCTGAAGGCTGCCGCATAATGACACAATCTCCAGAGACAGGAACCAGGAAACTACCTCCAGTGGCTGCCCATCCACCTCATGAAACAGATACTTGTCACCATCAACTTTAAAGCACTCAATCACCTTGCCCTCTCCGACCTCATCTCACTACTCTTCTGCTACAACCTGGCCCGCACATTTCTCTCCTCTAATGCTAACCTCAGTCTACCTCCATCTCATCTATCTTGCTGCCGACCTCTCACCCACATCCTGCCTCTGGTCTGGAACACTCTCCCTCCTCATGGCTAACAGACCATCACTCCCCTGCCAGGCCCCTTCGAAGCCTTATTGAAGATACATCTCCTCCAGGAGGCCTTCTCTGACTAAGCCCTCTTTTCCTTTGCCTCAGCTCCTTTCTGCATTGTCCTGATTTGCTCCCTTTATTCATTCCCCCTCCCAGCCCCACAGCACTTATGTACATATGTCATTTATTTGTATTAATGTCTGTCTCCCATTTTATACTGTGAGCTCATTGTGGGCAGGGAATGTGTTTGTTATATTGCTATATTGTACTCTTCCAAGCACTTAGTACAGTGCGCTGCATGCAGTAAGCACTCAATAAGTACCATTGATCGACTGCTTTCCCTCCTATTACTGTAGTGCTCTGCACTTAGTAAGCACTCAATAAATACTATTGATTGAGACCCAGGACAGGCAGGGATTGTGTCCAAAGTGATTATCTGCTATCTTTACCAAGGGTTTAGTACATTTCTTGGCACATGGTAAGCACTTAACATTCCAGAATTATTGAAATTTGCGGAACAAAGAGGAGAAAGGAACAATGCATATGTGGAGGATTAATCGGTGGTATTGAATGCTTAAGTAGGGTCTGTAAGTCAGTATTGAAGGCACACCTCCTCTAAGAACCCTTCCCTAAACCCTCCTCACCTCTTCTCCCACTCCCTTCTGCATCACCCTAACTTGCCCCCTTTATTCATCCTCCTTCCCATCCACACAGTACATATATATATGTTATTTATTTACGTATATTAATGTCTGTCTCTCCCTCTAGACTGTGACCTCCTTGTGGGTAGGGAATGTGTCTGTTATTGTGTTGTACTCTCCCAAGCCTTTAGTACAGTGCTTTACATCCAAAAGTGCTCAGTCAATAACAACTGAAATGAAAATTGAGTATTACTGGTGCATGATTGGCTCAGGACTGCCAAGGTGATAGAAGGGGATATGACTTAGGGAGTAGAAAGAGTAATTGGGGAAGGCTCACTGGTGGTGATGTAAATTCCAAAGGGCTTTAAGCTGGGGAGAGCTGTGGGCTGGCAGATTTGACGGGAGGCGGGAGGGAGGGTGTGAGCAAGGGGTTGGAAATGGGAGAGACAAGAATGACGCACAGTGAATAGGTTAATCTAAGTGGAGCAAAGTGTTCAAGAAACCCGTGATTATTGACTTCAGAGTGATTTTATTTTTTATCAGTTGTGTCTAAATTGTGATTCCCAGGGCATGCATATAATCAGTGTCTGCCTGTCTCTCTGATTAGCTCGTACTCTAAAACCCTTCTGAAATCACATCCCCAGGAGTCCATCCCTGATTAGTCTTGCATCTGGGAAGCAGCATGGTCTAGTAGAGAAGCAGCGTGGCCCAGTGGAAAGAGCACAGGCTTGGGAGTCGGAGGTCATGGGTTCAAATCCTGTCTCCGCCGCTTGTCAGCTGTGTGACTTTGGGCAAGTCACTTAACTTCTCTGTGCCTCAGTTGCCTCATCTGTGAAATGGGGATTAAGATTGTGAGCCCCACATGGGACAACCTGATCACCTTGTATCCTCCCAAGATCTTAGAACAGTGCTTTGCACATAGTAAGTGCTTAACAAATACCAAAATTACTACTATTAGTGGTAGTAGTAGAAAGAGCATGGACCCGGGAGTCAGAGGACCTGGGTTCTAATCCCAGATTTGCCACTTGTTTGCTGTGTGACCTTGGGCAAGTTACTTACCTTCCTGTGCTTCAGTTTCCTCATCTGAAAAATGAGGATTACCTCCTACTCCCCCTCTCAGGGTCACTCCTGAAGGGTTCTTCCCAGTACTCTGCCAGTCTTGACTACAGGAAGGAGAGTCAGGCAGGGAATAGCCATTCCGTTCCTAGCTTGGGAAGTGGCTAGCCAGTGGAAGGCATTCTGTTACAAGTCAAAACTCCCCATGCAGCAGCATGGAAGAGAGTTAAGGGCAGAGACTCACGTCCACTGTGTGGAAGAAGGCGATGGGAAACCACTTCCATATTTTTACCAAGAAAACTCTATGGATACACTACCAGGTGGACTGCAGCTGGAGGTGGAGCAATCTGGGAAAGATGTGTCCATGGAGTCGCAAAGGGTCGGAAATGACCTGACAGCACAAGAGAAGAAAAGACTGCTTCTCCCCACGTACAAATCCTAATTCTGGAATCCTTTAAACTTCCCAGCTGCTAATCTTTTGATGGTGGAAGGAAATTTCTTGGTGGGTTATGGAAAAAAATGTATTTTGGTCATCTTTTATTTGGGGTCATTCCTGGAAAAAAGATTGGTTTGTGCTGCTTCTTCCTACCCCTACTCCCACAATGTTAGTAACCTCCCCAACCAAGAAATGAGAGTGTGTTGCCACATGACGAAAGTGTAAATAGTTTCTTAGACACTGGGCTGCCAGCTATGGTCTTTGTTGAAGCATTTTTCCTTTCAACATTTAATAAAACATGCCACTGTTTTTTTTGAAAAAATAAATCTCCTCAAGTAACTCCCCTGAGCTCAAAATAGCTCACAGTAGTCCAAATCAGGCAATTTAACAGCTAAAATATCACCCACGAAAATTCTATAAATATTTATTGGTTATAACATTTATATTCATCTTTCTGAATTTGGAGAGCCGGGATTACTCATCGGTGTTGACTCTGTTTCTCCACGATTCACTAACTAGAAATGAAAAGCATTAGCACAATTATCCATCCTATATTATACATGTAATTTTAGAAACTGAAGCTGACTTAGAAGGTAACAGTGAAAATGGATGACTACTAAAAATTGTTTGCTTTTGGGAGATTTAATATGACTGTTTTAATTACCAAAGGACGTTCTGAAACATCTCATCTCATTGACTGGTGAAAGTTTTGTATATATGCTAATTGTTTAGCAGAATTCATTAGTCAACGTGTTTACCCTTGTTGGTAGTTCCTTATTTTTTTTTTCATTTTGTTTCTTGTGAGTGAAAATAGTCAATTCTAGAAATTAGGTAGAATCTCCAACAGCACTAGCAATTCATAGCCAACAGTCTCCAAAATTTATAAACGATCTTTGAGAGTTTTACTGCTAGCTGCCTCTCAAGCCTGTTCCTCAGGAAATTATCTGACCTCAGGAAATGGTCACCAGATTGCTGAAATACAGGTAAGGTGCTTTAATAGTAATTACTGTTTCAATTTGAATTTGATTTCAGCATAAATCTCCAACACAGGCTGGCAGGTATTCTTGTGAAAAGTGCTGTAGACGAGTCATATATTGTATTAAAAAGCATAACACATACAACGAGTGTCATATGTGATAAAGATGATCTTCGCGCAACCACATGAGTAAGAGAAGGAAACTAGCTAGGATTCATTCATTCAATTTATTCAATTGTATTTATTGAGTGCTTAATTACAGTCTAGGGAAACACTGAATATGGCTGGTCGAACTAAGTAGGATGAATAGAAATTATCAGTAGGTTCATGAAGGGTTGGAATAGATTCCTGGATGGTAAACCCATGATAAATTTTGGAGGGAAAAGTTCGGAATATTAGAAGGATGGATAATAGTAATAATTATGATACTTAAGTACTTACTGTGGATCAAGAACTGTTATTCTGATTGGACCCATTCCCTGTCCCACATGGGGCTCACAGTCTAGGAGGGAGAACAAGTATTTAATCCCCATTTTACAGATTAGGAAAATGAGGCTTAGAGAAGTTAAGTGACTTGCCCGGGGTGACACAACAGGCAATTGGCAGAGCCAGGATTGCAACCCAGGTCCTCTGACTATCAGGCCTGTGCTCTAATCACTAGGTCACACTGCTTCTCTGGTGTGAAGTAGCCTTTGGCGATTGAGTACTAGGTCACGGACCTCTTAACTGGCATTTCTTTGGTTCTTATATACCTAAAGCAGGGAGGACAAAGATAAGTGAGTTCCTTGGCACATTTGAGGAATTTAGCCTAAGAGGGAAAAAGCATTTTGGCAGCGAATTGGGATGTTAACGAGGATAAATTTTGCTTCTGAAAAGTTGTCACAGCAGTATGCACACTTCACTGTCGCAATTAACAGGAGGACGATCTTCTCTGACGTTGAGCCGAAGCACTGTTAAATTGGGAAACAAAACGTTTAATCCTAAAGGCAAATCATACTTCATTAGACTCTAAGTCTGTAAAGAAATTCAGAGATTTTTTCACATAGCGTTATCCAGGTCAGCGCTATCTGAGCATGGCTCAGAATTTAGAGACATGGCGTTTTATTGTGGCTTAGCTGCCTTCCTGCCTTTTCTAGAGAAAAGTTACCTGTTGCGGGATTCACCACAGGAGCCATGGTTGGTTCAAGTTGTTTCGAAGCAGAGTACAGATGTTGTCCTTCAAGTGTGGGCACAGATGAAATGATACTGAATTTAATGGCTGAAGCATATTTAGAGAGAAGACAAAGAATGTGGGTTTCACTAACTTGAACTAAGAACAGAGAGGTTTCTGTGCTAACAACAACCGTGAATGACCCATTTTAAAGACCTTTATGAATATGCAAATATAAACAGGCACCATGTGATTTTTTTCAGGAAGGAGAATGGGATTATGCTTTGGTCCCGACAGCATTGAACTAATGAGGAATTATGAGAAAGTCTTAACTGGGCTGTGGAAGTGACAGGCTGTGGATTTTGACACACAGCTTAGAATGAGGAGGCAATGGAAGCCAGGGAGGTGTAATGGAAGGGTTTCAGTTGAGCATGGTCTTGGAGGTAATGGTGAACAGAATCAATAACTCAATTGTAAGAATAATCACTGCAGGAGAAGCAGCATGGCTTAGTGGGTAGAGCACAGGCCTGAGAGTCAGAAGGTCTTGGGTTTCTAATCCTGGCTCTGCCACTTGTCCACTATGAGACCTCGGACAAGTCACTTCACTTCTCGGGCCCTCATCTGTAAACTGGGGATTAAGACTGTGAGCCCCATGTGGGACAGGGACTGTGTCCAACACAATTATCTTGTATCTACGCCAGCACTAAGAACAGTGCCTGGCACATAGTAAGTGTTTAACAAATACCATTATTATTATTATTATTATTATTATTTGTAAAACGCTTCCTATGTGTCAAGAACTGAAGTGAGCTCTGGGGTAAATACAAGATAAACAGATCCCATGTAGGGCTTATTGTCTAAGTAGGAGGGAGAATGGGTATTGAATCCCCATTTTGCAGATATGGTCACACAGGTCACACAACAGGTATGTGGTGGAGCCAGAATTAGAACGCAGGTCCTCTGACTCCCAGGCCTGAGCTCTTTCCACTAGGCCATGCTGCCTCTCCGTTAATAGTGCTCAGTTAGTAGTATTAATGATTTAGGAGGTGAGGAGAGTGACAGACTGTCAAATATGGAGATGAGGGGAATTCCAGGCCCAAGGGTACAGTCAGTGTCTGTATACTGAACGACTATAGGGCTACCAGCATTGCACTTAATTCCAGGGCAGAACGGCTGAATTCTCACCGAAGAGAACTTGCAGAGCACCATACTGAGTGCCTGGGTTACACTGTGGTCTACTGAGTTAGTAGACCATAATCCCTGCCCCAAGGAGGTTATCATTTGGTGGGGAAACGTACCCTAAAATAAATCATGGGTAGCTGGGGAGCAACAGAGTTTAAACCCATGTATGTAACTCCTGGAGAGGGAGTACCCATGGCTGGGTGCCCTTGTGTTTGGGTGATGCAGAAGTGCTGAATAATAATAATAATAATTGTGGAATTTAAATGCTTACTAGGTGCCAGGCACTGTACTAAGCATTGGTGTAGATACAAGATAATTGGGTTGGACACAGTCCCTGTCCCACTTGGGGTTCACAGTCTCAGTCTCCATTTTACTGACCTGAGGCTCAGAGAAGGGAAGTGACACAGCAGACAAGTGGCAGAGAAGGGATTAAAACCCAGGACCCTCTGACTCCTAGGCCCATGCTCCATCCACTAGGCCACACCACTACTCTAAATTAAGATGACTCCGGGTGGGACTTGAACCCACAATCCCCAGTTTAGGAGGCCAGTGTCACATCCATTAGGTCACTAGGGCATGTGCTGAATTGGCAGTGGTGGGTGGGGAAAGGAGGCGGTGTCAATGGCAGCCGGCAGAGACAGGCCCCATTAGAGCCCACGTCCTCCTCCCGGGTAGAAGCAGCCTGCCCAGCCCGGTCCAGTACTGACCATTTGAACGGGGCGGTCACTAACACTGCCGCTGCCTCTCAGTGGAAGTGGCAGCAGAGTTTGCATCAGGCCTCTGGCCACTTGGAGATAAGGAAGAATTTTCTGCTCTCTCCCATCCCACATGATATCATTTTGTTACACTGCAAAGTGATGCTGTAATAAGATGACATCACACAGTTGTCAGTCTGAGGTTGTTTTTTTTAATGGTATTTGTTATTCACTTACTAAGTGCCAGGCAGTCAATCGTATTTATTGAGCGCTTACTTTGTGCAGAGCACTGAATTAAGAGCTTGGGAGAATACAGTATAACAATATAGCAGACACACTCCCTGCCCACAATGAGTTTACAGTCATTGTAAACTCTACCCCAGCATGTGCTGGGGGTAGGTACAAGAAATTCAGGTTGGACACAGCTCCCTGTCCCACATGGGGCTCACAGTCTTGATCCCCATTTTACAAATGAGGTAACCGAGGCACAGAGAAGTTAAGTGACTTGCCAAGCAGACAAATGACAGAGCTGGGACTAGAATCCAAGCTTTCCAACTCCCAGGCCCATGCACTCTCCACTACATGCTGCTTCAGCTGGACCCACAGACCTACAATGTTTCCCTTGCAAAGGGCCCTCTGAGCCTCCTCAATCTTAATCCAGAATTTTGTGTTTGAGTCTTTTATGTATATATCTTTAAATTATATATTATAAATTACTTATTTATGTGAAGGACTGTCTCCCCCTCTAGAGCTCAGAATTATGTCTGCTAATTCTGTCGTATTGAACTCTCCAAAGTGCTTAGTAAAGTGCTCTGCACATCATAAGCGCTCAGTAAATATCATTGATCGATTCAGCATTCTCTTGTCGTACCTCCTATAAAACAACACACTTTGTTTCCGACTGTCCTGCAGCTCCTGGGGAAGGAGGTGAAAGAAGGAAGTGAAATGTGGTTTCACTACTCCTTTCCCTTTCCACACTGTCTTGCCAGTAGGATTTTCTTTCTCTGTTTGCTTGTTTGAAATTCAGCTTTCGAAGCCGCTTTTCAGTTTGCATAACCGATCCTGGGTTGCAGCGGATTTGAGCAGTAGGCCGCTGAAAAATTGGTGAGAGGCAGAGACCGTTAAGATGACTCGGCCCAGGAATCTGCAGTTGACACATTCTCTGGCCAAACGTGGACTCTTCAGGCTCATCTGCTGCAGCCTCTGTGCTTACTGTTGTCATGCCCTTGACCGAGAGATTCAGCGGGTCGAGGTGCGTTAGATTGTAAGTGTCTTCTTAGCCTGCCTGAGCTCAGTCCTTTGTTCTGACACCTGTTCTTGATTGTCCTGCTTGGGGAGAGTTTTGTATCAGCCCCCAAACCAGAATCTACTAAGAACAGAGACCCCTGGAAAACTTCATAGTTTACTCAAATACTGTGCCTGTAAAGCATGTGGAGAAAAAGACATCCAGGAATCACCCGAGGGGCTGAGTTTTACATCTCCTAATTGGAAGAACAAATATAGGTTGGGTCCAGATTCTTCATGTGGAAACATTTCAAGATGGGTTTGCTTGTTGTTTCTGCATAAAAGGAACTCCTGTACTTCTTTAATTGAGGGTGTAATGGAAAAATTACAAGTTCTGGAAAGGACATGGCGATTAACAAAAACAGGCGAATGGCAGAATTGGGGTGAGTGGCTCCAGATGCTTCAACCACTCCCGCCCCATTGGGGTGAGATCACCCATGAGGTACACGAGCAGCCATGGAAGCGCTACCTTTCCAAGCGTGTTTGTTTTATGGTAGCTGTTAAGCGCTTACAATGTGTCAAATCCTGTACTAAGCACTCGAGTAGGTCCAAGTCGATGAGGTTGGACACAGTCCCTGTCCCGTATGGGGCTCACAGTCTAAAGTGGGAGGGAGAACAGGTACTGAATCCCTGTTTTACAGTTGAGGAAACTGAGGCACAGAGAAGTTAAATAACTTGCCCAAGATCACACATCTAGCAGTTGGCAGAACATTTGGCAGAGCTGGGATTGGAACCCAAGTCCTCCGACTCCCAGGCCTGTGCTCCTTCCACTAGGCCATGCTCCATTCTCTGCCTCTCCCACACTATCACCCCAGTGCTATCGCCAAATTCACTTGAGTTAGTCAAAGTGACTGCTGAAAATGGATGAAGGGTGATAGGGACTTCCAGGAAGCCTTGTAGCAAAGGAGGCTAGAGCCACTGGATGTGGTGTTTACCAACTCAATTCTTCTCTCCCAAGTGTTTGTGACAGTAGTCTGCCCAGACAAAGCACTCAATATATCCTCTTGATTGACCGATCGGTTTATGGAGTGTCCACTGAGTGCTTGGCCCTGTACTAGGGTTTTGGGAGGGCAAGTAACAAGACACAGGTGCCCTGCCCTCAAGGAGTTGACAGTCTAATGGTAGAGATGGCAGTGCCATTCAGTGATCACATCTGCACATTTGTGAGATTGCATCTTTAGGGAAGTCTTGCCCTGAGCCTCCCCTAGGATTCCCTGTGAGTACATAGTTCACGGTAGAAGGGGCACAGAGGTCTGCAATAGCCCCAACTCCCTTCTTGATGCAGGTGCTCCATGCAGGAGGAGAGACCAGCACGGAGCACTTGTATCGAGAAGGGAGTTGCTCTCTTTGAGCGAAAGCTTCGTAAGGAATGAGGAGCAGTGTGGCCAGTGGATAGAGAAGCAGAAGCAGAGTGGCTTAGTAGAAAGAGCACGGGCTTGGGAGTCAGAGGTCATGGGTTCTAATCCCTCCTCTGCCACTTGTCTGCTGTGTGACCTTGGGCAAGTCACTTAACTTTTCTGTGCCCCAGTTACCTCAACTGTAAAGTGGGGATTAAAAGTGTGAGCCCCATGTGGGACAACCTGATTACCCTGTATCTACCCCAGCACTTAGAACAGTGATTGGCACATAGTAAGCACTTAACAAACACTATAATTATTATTATAGAGGAAGGGCTTGGGTTCTACTCTTGGCTCCGCCACTTATTTGCTGGGTGACTTTGGGCAAGTCGCTTCACTTTTCTGTGCCTCAGTTCCCTCATCTGTAAAGTGGGGATTAAGGCTGTAAACCTCAAGTGTGACATGAACTGTGTTCAGCCTGATTACCTCAGCACTTAGTTCAGTGCCTGACACATTGTAAGCGCTTAACAGGAACTAAAAAAATAATAAGCAATGAACAAATAATTATTATTGAAGTCAGGACTGCTCCCAGAAGGACATCTCAGGAATGCTACAGTCATTTTAGGTCATAGCTCCCCGGGAGGAACTCCGCTGGCTGAAGGGAAACTTCAGGAGATCAGGCAATCAGGGAGAGGGCGGGGGTGTGTGCAATGGTAGGATGAGACAAAGGTCAATTCTATTTGAGCTGAAAAGGCCCCCAAGGTCATCTTTCCTGAATTCCATTCCATTTCTTTTACTCTTCCTTAAAGAAAGTTGTGAGTCCTCTAAAATTGACCCCATTGACCCCAGCTGTGCTCACTATCAATGAATGAGATCCTGTACTCTGCTGCCTGGACTGAAAAACAATCCTAGCCTCCTATTGATTTTTTTTTCACCCTGGAATCCTTTGGGCAAAAGCTCAAAAACTCCATTCAGACCTTGCGCTGAGCAGTGACTGATTGTTATCTGTGGAAAAAGTGAGCCAGAATCATTGCTTCCGCATCCTGGAGGAAAATTGTGCGCAGGACTGTAATTTTATTTATTTCTATTAATGTCTGTCTCCCCCTCTAGACTGTAAGCATGTTGTGGTCAGGAAATGTGTCTGTTATATTGTCCTCTCCCAAGTGCTTAATACAGTATTCTGCAGGCAATAAGCGCTCAATAAATAGGATTGACTAAACTGACTCCCCAGTACTGTGGTCTGCAGGAACGGAGAGAAACAGAATCTCTGGTTTTTTACAGCCACCTTAGGGGAAGAATGGGATGAATGTGAGTGGCTCTTGGCCATCTCTGTTATTGTACAGCAGGGGAATTTTCCCACTACTGAGGTCTCCACTAACTGTAAAAAGGAGGGTTTAAAAGCTGATACATTTTGCTCCTAGGCAGCTGTTGTGGTGACTAAGTAAGCATTTAGCCCAGTCCTTGAAATAAGCGGACACCACCAGCTCTTCCTGCCTCTAAAGATTAGATGGTGAAACTGGGCAGATAAGTGTGTAGACATAGGTGGGTAGAAACAGTGAGACTTCCGATTAAGCATCATGGGATTCTAAGGTGTTGGTCTGTGGAATTCTTTGGTGATGGTTGCAAGAAAAGGAATTATTTTAAGCTGCCATTTGATTTTGAGAACAGAATGCAGCAAAGGTTGTGGCTTCCCCAGGCATAAGCTTGGCTAAGAAGAGGTAAGGTATTTCAACTGTTAAGCACTTAGTAATAATAATAATAATAATAATAATAATAATGACATTTGTTAAGTGCTTACTATGTGCAAAGCACTGTTCTAAGCCCTGGGGGGTTACAAGATGATCAGGTTGTCCCACGTGGGGCTCACAGTCTTCACCTCCATTTTAAAGATGAGGTAACTGAGGCACAGAGAAGTTAAGTGGCTTGCCCAAGGTCACACAGCAGACAGATGGCGGAGCCAGGATTCAAACCCTTGACCTTTGACTCCCAAGCCTGTGCTCTTTCCACTGAGCCATGCTGCTTCTTTATTTGCACACTGTAAGCATTCAGTAAATATGATTGAACGAATTGTGAGTTCCATGCGCGACAGGGACTGTGTTCAAACCTATTTCCTGGTATCCACCCCAGTGCTTAGTACAGTGCCTGGCATATAATAAGTGCTTAAGAGAAACCACAGTAATTATTATTATTATTATTATTATTATTATTATTATCATTATTGTGATCTTATCAACTTCTGGCAATCAATCAGTGATATTTACTGTGAGCCCTGCATGGGACAGGGACTGTGACCGACCCGATTAGCTTGTATCCACCCCATTGCTTAGTACAGCGCCTGTCACATAGTAAGGGCTTAACAAATACCACATTTATTGTGATTATTATTTCTGAACACTTGAAGTGTGCAGAGCACGAAACTAAGTTCTTTGGAGAGTACAATACACAGGAGTAGGTAGCATGATCCTTGCCCACTAAGTTTACAGACTAAATGGGAGAGACAGATATTAAAATAAATTACAGATATGTGCATAAGTGGTGTGGGGGCTGGAGGAGGGTTGAAATGCTCTCCCAGGCACTTAGTATATTGCACTGCGCATAGTAAGCGCTCAATAAATACCACTGAGTCAGGTGGTATAAATTGACCGACCGAGTCAGGTGTCTGACTGGACTGTCTTGCCTGTGCAAGGTCAAATACACTATAATGCTCTACAAATAGTAAGCATTGAATAAATACCATTGATTGACCGAATACCAAAGAGCTTAAGGGATAATACTAAGCACTTCCTATGTACCAAGCACAGTTCTAAGCACTGGGGTTGATACAAATTAATCAGGTCGGACAAAGTCCCTGCCCACATGGGCCTCACACTCTTATTCCCATTTCACAGATGAGGTAACTGAGGCCCAGAAAAGTGAAGTGACTTGCCAAAGGTCACACGGCAGACATGTGGTGAAGCCTGAATTAGAACCCAGGTCCTTCTGACTCCCAGGCCCTTGCTCTTATCCACTAAGCCCCTCGTCCCCCTCTCCATGCCCCCCATCTTACCTCCTTCCCTTCCCCACAGCACCTGTATATATGTATATATGTTTGTACATATTTATTACTCTATTTATTTATTTATTTATTTATTTTATTTGTACATATCTATTCTATTTTATTTTGTTAGTATGTTTGGTTTTGTTCTCTGTCTCCTCCTTTTAGACTGTGAGCCCACTGTTGGGTAGGGACTGTCTCTATATGTTGCCAATTTGTACTTCCCAAGCACTTAGTACAGTGCTCTGCACATAGTAGGTGCTCAATAAATACGATTGATGATGATGATGATAAGCCATGCTGCTTCTCTGGTACAGACCCAAGAGTATACAGAAGGAAGGGCTTAGACAGGGAAATGAGGGCTTAGAGAGTTGTTCAGTAATTTCCTAGGTGGGTGACCATGGGTCACCAGAGTCCTAGAATGCTGAGAATTTCAGGCTCTATTAGTAGTAGTAGTAGTATTTCTTGTCAAACTGAATGAATGGACTTTCTCCTTCCACCCGAACTTGCCCCTCCCTGACCTTGAAGTGGGGAGGGTTGGCAAGGGGGTTGTTCCCTATCTCTAGAGTTGTCTCCAGGGGCTTCCCTCACTTCAGTTCTGGGGTCTAAATGCTCCATGGAAAGATCTGTGGGCTCTGCCTCTGAGCTTCCCTACTCCTAAACCATGACAATTCCAGAGCAGCATTTTCAGTGTATTTGTTTATTCTGTCTGAATTTGCTTTTGTCCCAGTTCATATGAGCCTGCAATATTAGCCAGGCTCAGAAATCAATCCTAGAACCAGGAAAGCCAATCGTGAATGGCCTTTCCTCACAGATTTCTCTGGTGAAGCAGCGTGGCCTGGTGGAAAAATCACAGGAGGCAGGAGATCTGGGTTTTAATTCCAGCTCCACCATTTATTTGCTATGGGGCCTTGGGCAAGTCACTTAACTTCCCAGTTCCCTCATTTGGAAAATGGGGATAAGATACTTGTTCTTTCTTCACCTTGGATTGTGAACCCCAAAAAGAACCAGAATTACGTCTGATCTGAGGCTGTTGACCCCAACGCTTAGCATAGTGCTTGGCACATAGTGAGGGTTTAACAAGTACCCCAGTTATTGTTGTTATTTTTATTATTCTTATCTCTCCTCACCTGGCAGGAGGCCTTGGACTCACATCTCTCTTTTCTGCTTCCACTCTTCTTCTATCTGGGGCCAGAAAAGACTTTTTGATCAAGGCCTGTAGACAAGTCCCAAGCACTTCTGGGGATTCACTTCCTGCTAGTGAGCCTACACTTGGCTCCTCTCCCTGGCTAATAATAATAATAATGATGATGATGGCATTTGTTAAGCGCTTACTATGTGCATAGCACTGTTCTAAGTGCTGGGGGATGCAAGGTGATCAGGTTGTCCCACGAGGGGCTCACAGTCTTAATCCCCATTTTACAGATGAGGTTACTGAGGCTCAGAGAAGTTAAGTGACTTGCCCAAGGTCACACAGCAGACATGTGGCGGAGCAGGGATTCGAACCCATGACCTCTGACTCCAAAGCCCATGCTCTTTCCACTGAGCCACACTGCTTCATGCAATCCCACATCTATTATAATGATGATAATATTCATCTTATTTGTTAAGTGCTTACTGGGTGGGGTAAATACAATCAGATCATATCTGATCCCTGCCCCACATGGGGTTCAGAGTCTGAGAGAGAAAGGGAGAAGAGGCATTGAATCCCCATTTTATAGATGAGGGAACTGAGGCACAGAGCTGTTGAACCCTGCCCACTTGTCTGCCCTGTGACCTTGAGCAAGTCACTTAAGTTCTGTACACCCCAGTTGTCTCATATGTACAATAGGGATCGAGACTGTGAACCCCATGTGGGACTTCGGCTGTGTCCAACCTGATTAACTTATATCTACCCCAGTGCTTAGTATAGTGCCTGGCACACGGTAAGCATTTAACAAATACCATAAAAGAAAAGGTGACAGAGCCGAGAGTAGAACGTGGATCGCATGACTTCTAGTCCTGAGCTCTTTCCACTAGGCTTTCCAGAAGCAGCACAGCTTAGTGGAAAGAGCACGGGCTTGTGAGTCAGAGGTCATGGATTTTAACCGACTCCACCACTTGTCAGCTATGTGACTTTGGGCAAGCCAGTTAACTTCTTTGTGCCTCATTTACCTCATCTGTCAAATAGGGATTAAGTGAGCCCCACTTGGGACAACCTGATAACCTTGTATCTACCCCAGCGCTTAGAACAATGATTGGCACATAGCACTTAACAAATACCATTATTATTATTAGTAGTAGGCCTCACTTCTTCCCTCCTGAGTGCTTCTCTATCTTGTCATCTGTCTTAGCCTCCAGAGAGCTTCCTTGATGGTTTCCCTCTTCTCACATTCCACATCCCAAATACGTTATGGAGATGTCCGTTGCCAGGTCCACAAGACAGAATGTGTGACTATTCCACATTAAAAGCATTCCTACAAAATGAAACAAAAAAAATCCACCATTAGATTAATTGCAATGATTTACCTAAAGTTATAAAGTACAATAAGGGGTAAATCACTTTCCTTGGCACAATTATCGTCTCATGTACCTTTGACATATCTTCTTTCTTTCCAGTAGAGTGCAGTCTTTTATGAAATTACAACACTCTGCATCATAAGATTTTCTTAAAATAGAGCTATAGTTATTACCTTGGAGAAGAAACCCCTGGTATTGTTGCATTTAAAACACAAATTGAAAACAAACTCTGCAGGAAATCTGACCCCTTTGGTATTTGTGAAATTATAAAATCCAAGTAAGCTGCTTTTCTCTTTTAAAATTGTCATATAGAGCAAAAACAGTTTAATTGGCAACTTAGACTAGAAGAGATATTGAACTGGGGAAAAAAAGAAAAGCAGCAAATGGATTCCTCCAAAATGCAGAGTTGGGAGAAAAGACTGACTTTTTTAAAAAAAAAAAATCTGTTGTTTGTTAAACATAGTGTAACTATATGCCAGGCACTGTAGTAAATTCTGGGGTAGATATAATCAGGTTGGAAACAGTCCCTGTACTTCATGAGGTTCACGGTTTTAACCCATTTTACAGATGAGGTAACTGAGGCACGGAGAAGTGCGGTGAGTTGCCCAGAGTAACACAGCAGGCAAGTGGTGGATTCGGACTTAGAACCCAGGTCCTCTGACTCCCAGGCTTCTGCTCTTTCCACTATGCCACACTGCTACTCAAATAGTAAATGCTGTTGATTACTTGAAGGGGTTGTCAGTTAAGACCTTCAACAGATATTTATATTAGTAGAAGAACTCCTTTTTTTAAATGGCATTTGTTAAGTGCTTACTATGTGCCAGTCACAGTACTGAGCTCTAGGACACCATCCAGGTCCCATATGGTGCTGACAACCTTTATCCCCATTTTACATATGAGGTAACCACGGCACAGAAAGGTTGAGTGACTTGCCCAAGGTGACACAGATGACAAGTAGCAGAGTCAGGATTAGAACACATTTCCTCTGACTCCTAGGCCTGTGCTTTATCCACTAGGCTACACTGCTCCTTACTGCATTCGCTGTTGGTGCTTTAGGGAACTAAGGTAAAAAACTAGAAATATAAACTTAGTTTTTCCATAGCGCTTGTTTGCACTATGTCTCTTGTCATTTGGGGAGTTAGGGAACGTCTTCCAACATTGCAGTCCTGTTTGGTTACAGCACAATGCGGCATCAGAAGGATTATGTGCTTATTCATGTGCATGGTATTGGTCACCGTGAGGGCTTCAATATGTGTGTGTCTTTTTTTAAGGCAGGGATTTGGCAATAGCACAGGCCCTGAGTTCTAAGAGAACTCGGAGTAACTAAAGTTTAGATGAATCTAACAGGGCTCTTCTTTTCAGATGTGGGAGTGGTGAATTGCAGTAAGCTGCACTTTCATTCATTCAATCATATTTATTGAACGTTTACTGTGCGCAGAACACAGTACTAAGTGCTTGAGAGAGTACAGTATAATACTAAACAGACACATTCCCTGCCCACAACGAGCTTACAGTTTAGAACGGGAGACAGACATTAATATAAATAAATTACAGCTATGTACATAAGTGCCGTTGGTCTGGGAGGGGGGATGAGTAAAGGGAGCAAGTCAGGGTGATGCAGAAGAGAGAGGGAGAAGAGGAAAGGAGGGCTTAGTCAGGGAAGGCCTCTTGGAGAAGATGTGCCTTCAATAAGGCTTTGAAGGAAGAGAGAGTAATTGTCAGATATGAGGAGGGAGGGCGTGCTGAATGATTGTTCACATGACCCACTCAATGCAAGTTATTATTTTTTTAATTTTGCTTAAAACTGTAAATGTTATGGTCTAGGTAATTAAACTGTAAAGCATGAACAATCATTTCTATTACAAACGGCAGTTCTAATGATTCATTGAAAATGAGCTGGTTCAGTGAATTCAGCAGCAGAATTTAATCGGAATTCATCTGGCATTCCAGCCAGTTTTATGGACAGGGCATCTTAAATCTGATTCCTTTGTTTTTGGAAGGTGGGAAAAGAAGGAGTTAGTAAGTGTAACTGGCAATCAGGGAATCCATTCAAAAACTTTCTCATCATCACTTTCTTCATCATCTGTTTTTGAGGGTCTGTTGTGTGCAGGGCCCTGTACTGAATGCTCAGGATATACAGTAAGAGTAGTAGAACCATTTTCTACCTTGAACTTCCAAGCTAAGGGGAAAGATGGACAGAAGGAAGTAGTATGCATAGAATAGGAACAATCAGGAAGCAAATGTGCCATGAGGCAACTGATCTCAGCAGAAGTGTGGGGTGGGAAACAGCATGGCTTAGTGAATAGAGCCCCAACCTGAGAGTCAGAAGGACCTGCATTCTAAACCCAGCTCTACCACATGTCTGCGGTTGTAACCTTGGGCAAGTCAGTTCACTTTTCTGGGCCTCAGTTACCTCAAGTAAAATGGGGATAAGAGTATGAGCCCCATTGGAACAAGGTCTGTGTCCAACTTGATTAACTTGTACTTACCCCAGTGTTTAGAATAGTACTTGGCAGACTGTGAGCCCGTTGTTGGGTAGGGACTGTCTCTATATGTCGCCAACTTGTACTTCCCAAGCGCTTCGTACAGTGCTTGGCACACAGTAAGCGCTCAATAAATGATTGAATGAATGAATAATTAATTAATTAAATGCAGAGGTGGCTGAGAGGTTGATTGTAGAAGTGAGGATTTATTAGAGAAAGCCTCTTGGAAGAGGTGCTTTTTAGAGAGGGTTGAAAAGTCAGAGGGAATGTGGTTGTCCATTGTGACGGGGGAGAGAGTTCCAAGCAGAGACAAGGTGGTGTGTACTGGGTAGGAGATGCGAAAGTGTGGCGTGAGATCCAGTGAAGAGGCTGAGGCTGTTTTGTTGTCCTCCACCTTGCCTAGCAGTGTAACTCCCTGCTCACCACACCTTCGATTTTCACTGTGCATCAGATTTATGAATCTGCTTGAGTATATTTTCTTATATGTATGTCTTAATATGTCTTTCTACAGCTGCTATTTGCATTAGTTTGTAAATCCCTACAGATGAAGAAAAGCTAAACATACATATAAGGCAGGGACCTTTTCTGTTTAATATTCATTCAATCGTGTTTCTTGAGCATTTACTGTGTGCAGAGCACTGTGCTAAGTGCTTGGGAGAGTACAATATAATAATAATAATAATGGCATTTGTTAAGCACTTACTATGTGCGCAGCACTGTTCTAAGTGCTGGGGGTGGATACAAGGTGATCAGGTTGTCCCACATGGGGCTCACAGTCTTCATCCCCATTTTACAGATGAGGGAACTGAGGCTTAGAGAAATTAAGGGACTTGCCCAAGGTTGCACAGCAGACATGTGGCAGAGTTGGGATTAGAACCCAAGACCTCTAACTACCAAACCCGGGCTCTTTCCACTGAGTCAGGCTGCTTCTCAATATAACAATAAACAGACTCATTCCTTGCCCACAATGAGCATACAGTCTACCTACTCTATTGTTTTCTCTCATGTGATTAGTACAGTGGTCTGCACACAGTAAGCACTCCATAAATACCATTGATGGATTGTGGTATTAAAGGTGTAATAGTTATCAAGGACTGTGCTAGGCACTGAGATAGAAACAAGGTAATGAGATTGGACATAGTCCCTATTCCATATGAGCTGCACAATCTAAGCAGTAGGGAGAGCATACATTTTATGCCCATTTTACAGATGAGGAACCCAAGGCCCAGAAAAGTTAAGCAACTTGCCCAAGCAAGGTCACACAGCAGGCCAGTGGCCGTGCTAGTATTAGAACTTTCTTCTCCTCTTGACATGCAGTCTCATGGCTTTCTCGCTAGGCCACACTGATAACTTTATTTGTGAATTGCTCTGCAGCCCTACCATTGGTCCAATGCAAAGAGTGCTACTCTAGGAATCAGGAGACCTGGGTCCTAATCCTCATTCTGCCCACCACGCTATGTTCCCCTGCCCTCCCCGAAGGTCCGGGTTTCTGTCCGCAGAACTCCCTGAGGTGTTGCGGTGGGCTGGCCAACAACAATCCTGAAAAGTAATAATTCCAGTATTTGTTAAGTGCTTACTAGGTGCCAAGCACTGTTCTAAGCTCTGGGGTAGATACAAGATAATCGGGTTGGACACAGTCCCTGTCCCACATGGGACTCACGGTTTTATAATCCCCATTTTACAGATGAGGTAATTGAGGCACAGAGAATTTAAGTGACTTGCCCGTGATCCCAGAGCAGACAAGTGGCAGAGCCGGAATTGGAACCCAGATTCTCTGGCTCCCAGGCTTTTGCTCTTTACAGGTAGAATCCAACCTAAGAAGCTGTAAAGCCACTCAGGATTGTTCTGATTTGGAACCAGCTCGAGTTCATTTTTGACGGCACGTGTCGGGGGTCAGAGAATTTACTTCAGCCTTTATAGGCAGTGCTTAACCACTCTTCTACAGACTTGTTTGTTGAAGACATCAAATTACGGTCACGTCCCCTGACATGTATTCTTTCCCAGCTGCGTGAGCATGTGACATGCAAGAGCAGTGAAAGAGCCAGATGAATGATTTTAACCATGCATCTTTGTTCGATGTGCTTTTCATGATGCCTGTCCAAAGCATCCATCTGCTAGCCTGGTGGCCCCTTACAGAGGTGGGACGGAAAGGAAAATAGTGAGTTATTCCATATATATGTAGTTAATGGTGCATACCCTGGAGTTAATGATGCCTGGAATGGGGCTGGAATGGATAGCTTTCACCTCTCCCCCTGGCCTGGAATGCCCTCCCTCTGCACATCCACCAAGCTAGCTCTCTTCCTCTCTTCAAAGCCCTGCTGAGAGCTCACCTCCTCCAGGAGGCCTTCCCAGACTGAGCCCCCCTTTTCCTCTCCCCCTGTCTCCGACAGCACCTGTATATATGTTTGCACAGATTTATTACTCTGTTTATTTTACTTGCACATATTTACTATTCTATTTATTTTGTTAATGATGTGCTTCTAGCTTTACTTCTATTTATTCTGATGACTTGACACCTGTCCACATGTTTTGTTTTGTTCTCTGTCTCCCCCTTCTAGACTGTGAGCCCGTTGTTGGAAAGGGACCGTCTCTATATGTTGCCAACTTGTACTTCCCAAGCGCTTAGTATAGTGCTCTGCACACAGCAAGCGCTCAATAAATACAATTGAATGAATTGAATGAATGAACCTCTACCATTTTTCAAACCTTGCTAAGAGAGGTTTGTATAGCAGTTGGACTATCTGAGTGGAAAAGTTTGTACTAATGAGCGTTAGCTCTGTTCAAGTCTGTGTCTCACTGGTAATGCACCCATTCAGTCCTTTCCTTGAATAAGCTCTCACTACCCCTATTCCCTTCTGCATCAGTATGGTGTGGTCGATAGAGCATGGGCCTAGGAGTCAAAAGGTCATGGGTTCTCATGGCTCAGTGGAGAGAGCCCGGGCTTGGGAGTCAGAGGTCATGGGTTCTAATCCCGGCTCTGCCACTTGTCAGCTGTGTGACTTTGGGCAAGTCGTGCCTCAGTTACCTCATCTGTAAAATGGGGATTAAGATTGCGGCCCCACGTGGGACAACCTGATCACCTTGTATCCCCCAGCGCTTAGAACAGTGCTTTGCACATAGTAAGCGCTTAAGAAATACCATCATTAATTAATTAATCATTAATTAATTAATTAATTCTAAGCCCGGCTCTGCCACTTGTCTGCTGGGTGACCTTGGGCAAATCACTTACTTCTCTGGGCCTCAGTTACTGCATCTGGAAAATGGAGATTGAGACTGTGAGCCCCACATAGGACAGGGACTGTATCCTACCCTATTTGCTTGTATCCACCCCAGCGCTTAGTATGGTGCCTGGCACATAGTAAATGCTTAACAAATACTATAATTATTATTATTATTGTTATTATCACCTGCACTTAGGTCTATACCTTTTTAGCACTTTGCTCTTCACCCTGATTCCAGCTCCACAGCACTTATGTTCGTATCCATAATTTATTTTAATGTCTGGCTCCCCCACTAGACTGTAAATTCGTTATTGGCAAGGATTGTGTCTACCATTCATTCGGTCATATTTATTGAGCCCTTTCTGTGTGCAAAGCACTGTACTAAGCGCAGGGGAGAGTACAGTATAATGGACATATTTCCTGCCCACAAGAGCCTCTTGAGAGAGAGATAGACATTAATATACATAAATAAATAAATAACTCCATTGTATTATACTCTAGACTGTCTGTGGTAACTGTGGAGGAAGAGTCATTTGTAATCACAGAAAGGGTGTCAGATCAAGGCCCAGGAGTTATTCCAGGAATGGGGAGGAGACTGAAGGAGACCCATGTTTGGAAGAAGCAGCTCAGCTTGGGGAGAGGGAGGAGAAACATGACAGAGCTTAAACATGGCTTTTGATAGTCATCATTTTCCTTCCCTTAAAGGTCATTCAAGGCTACTTCAAACCATGTGGTTCTACCTCAATCAAAAAGTAACGTGGTATTTGTTAAGCGTTGACTGCGTCAAACACTGAACTAAGCGCTGGGGTAGATACAGATAATCAGGTCGCATAGGGCTCACAGTCTAATTAGGAGGGAGAACAGGTATTGAGTCCCCATTTTGCAGATGAGGGAACAGAGAAATGAAATTACTTGCCCAAGGTCACAGAGCAGACAAATAGTGGAGCCGGCATTAGAACCCAGGTCCCAAACATGTGCTTTCCACTAGGCCACACTGCTTCTCTCTTGATTATGATGATTATGGTATTTAAGTGCTTACTATGTGGCAAGAGCAGGAGTGGGGAGAATACAATCAGATCAGGCCCAGCCCCTGACTCACATGGGGCTCACAGTTGAAGAGGGATGGAGAACGGGTATAAAATCCTCATTTTGCAGAAGAGGAAACTGAGACCCAGAGAAGGTCAGTGGTGTGCCCTACGTTAGGCAGCAGGCAAGTGGTGAAACTGAGATTAGAACCCAGACCCTTTGACTTCCAGACCCAAGCTCTCCCCATTAGGCTGCTTGGAAGTGTAAACTTTATTACCTGTGGGGTGAAATATCTGTACAGTTAACCCCTTCTCCCTGCCGCTATGTTGCCGCCTCCTCATCTTTCAGTGTGCAGCCAATCAAGAAACAGGGTGGCCTAGTGCATAGATCAAGGCCCTGGGACTCTAAAGGACCTGGATTCTAATCCTGGTACCTCCACTTGTCTGCTGTGTAACTGTGGGCAAGTCACTTCCCTTCTCTGAGCCTGTTATCTCATCTAGTAAAACGGGGATTAAGACTGTGTCCAACCTGATTACTTTGTATGTATACCCATGCTTAGGAGAGTACCTGGCACATAATAAATGCTTAACAAATATCATTTAAAAAAATCAATGGCATTTACTGAGCACTTACTGTGTATGGAGCACTGTACTAGGCACTTGGGAGAATAAAACAGAGTTGGTAGACCCATAACAAACTTACAGTCTAGACTTTGAGACAGACAGTAATAGAAGTACATAATTTATAATATGTGATTTATATATAGGTACATGAGTGCTGAAGGTGAGGTGAATACCAATCAATCAATCAATCAATCAATCGTATTTATTGAGCGCTTACTATGTGCAGAGCACTGTACTAAGCGCTTGGGAAGTACAAATTGGCATCACATAGAGACAGTCCCTACCCAACAGTGGGCTCACAGTCTAAAAGGGGGAGACAGAGAACAGAACCAAACATACCAACAAAATAAAATAAAATAAGTAGGATACCAAATGACCAAGGGTCTCAGATCTGGGGGAATAGATGAGGCAGAAGGTTGAAGGAGCCAGGGAAAAGACGGCTTAATCAGGGAAGGCCTCTTCAAGGAGATATGACCTTTGAGACCTTAATAAATCCTCCTCTGATGTGAGTTGCTGTCACCGCTTACAGTTTTGTGATACAAAAAATAAGTCCCTCCTGCTTCCTCCAAACTTGGGATGGGAAATTTATGTGACAGAGGCAGCTCTGAGAGTAAATACGGGGCATGCAGCAATTTTGAAGAAATTCAGTCTCTAGTCACCCTTTGCAAACTGTCGCTGTTGCATCGTCCTTTGGTACGAAGATGACACAGGTGCTGGCAAAAAGGCATCCACGATTTTGGAGGTTGTGGAGAACAATTCTCTCTTGTCTTCCCATTTGGTCCATGAAAATGAAAACAAACATCCCCTACTATGTAAGGCATCGCCTCTGAGAAACCATCCAATCACTGCGGGTTTTAGAAAATAAGTACTTAATTTAAAAGATTTGAACTCTTTCCAAGTGAATCTGTGCCCAGTTCTATTACTACCTCTGCCCTTTGTCACAATACCTCCAATATCTCATAGAACCTTCCTTAGAGAAGCAGTGTGGCCTAGTGGATAAAGCATGAGCCTGGGAGTTATGAGGACTTGGGTTCTAATCCCGATTCCTCCACTTGTCTGCTGTGGCACCTTGGGCAAGTCACTTCACTTCTCTGGGCCTCAGTTGCCTCATCTGTAAAATGGGGATTAAAAGCGGGAGCCCCATGTGGGACAGGTACTATGTCCAATCTGATTATTTTGACTCTACCTCAGTACCCAATGCAGTACCTAGCACATAGTAAGTGCTTAACAAATGCCATAAAAAAAACCCCAAAAATCTTCCTCTCTGAAGTGTAGTATCCTGATTGCCTCCAAAGGTGGGAAGACAACAGTATCACCAGACAAAGTGGGCCTGGAGGCTTAATTCACTTCTCAACTTCTAACTTCCTTGTACCTAATGACAAATTACTTTTAGTCTAGTGGAGATTATGCAGGGGACCCATTGTACGGCATCCCTTATATGTTGTTAATCTTGGTGGAACTAGCTAGAAGCAGGACATTAACCACAATATCCATCACATTACTCTCTTCATTCAGAGATTTGTTAATTTTGGCCGTATTTCACAGCCTGCAACACTACATTTAATCCTAGACCTTTAGGCCATAATCACTAATCAGCCTTCTTACAGTCCAGTCCCTACTGTTAATAAGTGCTAGGCATAACTTTTAGAGCACACATTATTTTAACTAGCTTAAAACTACGTGCACTGTCAACAGGAATGTCTGCCTTTAGGGGGATGGAATACCTCATCCAAATTGGGTGGAATTATATAATGTTGGCTCAAAAGATTGCCGGTGGGATAAGATAATAAGTAGGTGGGATTCAAAAGAGTTTAAAGAGTAATAATCTAAATATTGATGTTTCAAAGACTAGTTTGAAAAACAGACCCATTTAGAGGTTTTCCATTGACCACTTTCTCTTTTAGAACCAAGAAACAAGATCCTTACTTTTATAATTTCCATAATAGATTGATGTATAAAATGTGTTTTTAGGGGCTGTGTCTGGATACTAACCCATTATAATTGTTTTATACCACATCACAGCTTCAGAAATAAAAAAAAAGATCATCAACAGAAAGGTAGCAAGTGGTAGGATTTTAAGAATAACAGGATTCTGTCTTTTATGTGGCAGATTCAGCCAGGGAAACTAGACAGCACCCTTACAAGGACAGGATTTGACCTTCAAGCAGTAAAGATTGACCATATCATAAAAAGATCCCTTTAAGAGCTTTTATATCTCCAAAAGATCTGGTCTTAAGAACTTTTCTATTCCTGCTGCCTGTTATCTAACAGATTAGGAGCATGAGAAGCAGAATGGTATAGTGGATAGAACATGGGCCTTGGAGTCAGAAGGTCATGGGTTCTAATCCCAGCTTTGTCATTTATCAGCTGTGTGACCTTGGACAAGTCACTTAACTTCTCTGGGCCTCAGTTACCACATCTGTAAAATGGGGATTGACACTGTGAGCCCTACATGGGGCAGGGACTGAGGATTATGTCCAAACTAATTTGCTTGTATCCACCCCAGTGCTTAGTACGGTGCCTGGCACATAGTAAGCCCTTAAGAAATACCATAATTGTTATTACAGTCAAACATACATATATTGCATAAATCCTGATGGTGGGGATAAATGCATAAGGGCATGAACTGGCTTTTGGATTGATGTAGCCCGGGTCATTAACAGGTAGTCAGAGAAGGCTTGCGGGACATGGGCTTTGAAGATGAGGAGGACTGAGGTCTGGCCAGTTTGGATGGTGAGGGAGTTACTGGCTGGGGAACCAATGTGAGGGAAGCCCAGATAGCCACGTGGGGCTGGCCCACAGTCCAAAGGCCCCTGATGATTCCCCAACTTAGTAGACTTCTCCCCTCATGGCAGGGTTGGGGGACAAAGTCAGGGCAGTTCTCCACATATGGTGTGAGTTCCCTGGAGCGGGACCTTTGCAGCAGGTGGCTGGGAGCCAGGACACTACCTCTAGGTGACAATTCCCAAGCTCAACTGAGAAATCCCCATCAAGAAGACTTGACAGAGGCAGGAGTGGAAGGGTAAGGAGAAGCTCCTCGACTTCAGGTTCTGCTCATGCACCACTCCTAGCAGGCCCCATCCCCCTGGCCATGGAGGAGGCCACATGGGTACCAACCCCCAAGATTTTCCCAGAATCCTGGTGGGGCAATCCAGCCTTATCTGCCCCTGATTTGTCATTGGCTCTTGAAGATGCACTTTCATCTTTCCCTACCCCCGGCTCTCTTCCAGGAAGAGTGAGAATGATTGTTCCCCATAAGTTGTTAAGCCTTTGAACCTCTTATGCTCCTTTAGTGGTGATATTGCAAGGGAAAGAATTTATTTTATGTTACCTGTGGATTGTTACTGTACATTTTATAGCCTTTTAAGCGTACCTGACGGAAAAGGTGAGCTTGCCCCAAGTAAATAACAGCCTCTTTGAACTGGGAAGGTAGCACAATAGAGGCAAAAGTGAAGATTGAGAGGTTCAGTGTTGTCACAACCAAGATACCTCAGGGATGACAAGGAAAATGCTAAACCGAAGTGTTACTGTACTTCTAAACTCTGAGCAAGTAATATCATAAATGCTTATACAGGTGTGCAGCAGACTCCACACTGCTTATAATCCTTTCTCTTCCCTTTTGAGTGCTGCAATGATTGCTTTTCTGCTGTTGTCAAGGAGGAGTAAACTTAGAGATAAGTGGTTTGGGAATCAATAAACTCTTCAGCTCAAAGCTTCTCTGTTTTTGCCACCCACTACAGTCTCCTGGTAGTCACTCTTTCCCTCCAAATGCTTATTGCCTAAATATTTCACTGGAGAATGCTCTGATCATCAGCCCTAAGGATATTGCTAAATAAACACTATTATCACTTGGGGAAAATCTGGGCTTCCTTAATGTTATTTTAGTGGATATAAATAAATGTGTCCTTTCAACAGCCTTTCAGCGCCTTGGATTCTTGTGCCTATAAATCAGATGAAGATTTTCATAAAGGCATGAAGACAGAGAGGATAAGTTGCTGTCCAACATTTAATATTGAAGGATGCATTTTCCATAATAGCTAAACCACTCTTTTGTTTTATTTTAAATATATTAAACTGCTGAGGGGCTCTAAGGAGGATGTTGCCATTGTGCTCAAAGCTAATAGAGAAGATTTTCTGGATTCTTGGTTTGTATCAATTACGATAAAGGTGTTTCTCAGAACATTAGCTATATCCTTTCGTTGCATGCTAATTGCAATCTCAATGTATGAATTCATCAAAATTTCTTTTGATGATGGCAATACTGTTTAGGGAAATTGTCTCTCAGGCCAGATAAGACTCTATATGGCAGATCTGACTGATTTGTTTTGGAGTCCGGTGTTAATATTCTTTAGTTTTGGCTACCGGAAGAATTAAAACCAAATTAAGACCATCAAAAAAATCCATCAATCAATGGCATTTATTCATTCAATAACATTTATTGAGTGCTGACTATGTGCAAAACACTGTGACAAGTGCTTGGGAGAATACAATACAGCAGAATTAGCAGATATGCCCCTGCCCATAACAAGCGCTTAGTATAGTGCTGTGTGCACAGAAGCACTCAATAGATATGATTGATTTATTGATACAATATAACCATATAAGAGAGTTGGTAGACACATTCCCTGTGCACAGTGAGCTTACAGTCGAGAGGGTATTACTGTCACCGTTTGTGTAAGAAGTATAATAGCAAGATATTGTAGGCCTAACTCCTACCCAAAGTTGTATGATATGCATTTGAGTACTGCATATGGTGTGCAAAAGCATTGGGCTCTGACAAATTGGGCTAGGAGATGTAGTGGGGAAAACAGAATGTCCATTAGTCACTGAGGAACTAGAAACAATGTAAAGAATCATAGCCATGATTTGCCTTCATTTAAATATGATCAGCTGTTCCACTAGATTGTGAGCTCCTTGGGTTTATGTCTACCAACCGTATTGGAAGCAACAAGTCCTAGTGGATCTGGGCTCTAATCGTAGATCTACCATTTGCCTGCACCGTGACCTTGGGCAAGTAATTTAACTCCACTGTGCCTCAGTTTCCTCATCTGTAAAATAGAGATTAAATACCTGTTCTCCCTCCTATTTAGACCTGTTTAGTCCTCTGAGGTGCAAGGGACTGTGTCTTCCCTGATTCTCTTGTATCTATCCCAGTCTTTAGGGCAGTGCTTACCATATAGAAGTGCATAACAAATGCTATTATTATAAGTGGATATTACAGTTCAGTAAGCGCTCAGTAAATGCTATTGATTGATGGATGTCCCATTTAGCCCAAGGCACCTCCAAGACCTGAGTGTAGACTGGAGAGTCATAGAATCTTATCACTATGGTGACTATGGTATTTATTAAGCACTTACTTGATACCAAGTTCTGTGCAAAGCCTTGGAGTAGATATAAAATAATCGGACTGGACACGGTCCCTGTCCCACATGCAGTCTGTGCACCATCTGTGAAGGGCATTGCTTGTACTGGGAATGCCTTCTGAAACGTGGTTCTTTCCTCTCCATCTGTGTTCAGGCTTCTGTGATTTTCCATATCTAGAAGATTATCAGGTTTCTGATGGTAGTATGACACCTACATATTTCTATCAAAGAGAAAATTTCTCTTGAACTTTCTCTTCATTTTAAAAAGCAGTTGGTTTCTCGCCCAGAGAGGTAGTTTTGAAAAGTAACAGTGCAGGAACTATTTAAGGCCTCTAAATATGATGATTGCTCTTTAATCCTTTACCCAGACTCTAGTGGGGGCGGGGGGGGGAGGGGTCTGGAAGTGGCAGGTAGGACAATAGCCCTAATTGTATCAAAGTTACTGCAAGATTCTAGTTGGATCTTGGAGCTGAGCTGAGTTGGAAAGGCAAGTTATACCAGCCCCTGCCTTCCAGTGTGTCTTTGCCGCCTCAGGTTCTAACCTGTGACATGGATTAAAGTGACCCTAGAATTCATTCATTCATTCATTCAATCATTTATTGAGCGCTTACTGTGTGCAGAGCACTGTACTAAGCACTTGGGAAGTACAAGTTGGCAACATATAGAGACGGTCCCTACCCAAAAGCGGGCTCACAGTCTATGCTGAGGTAATGATGATAATAATAATAATAATGAAGGTATTTATTAAATCCCCTGTCAGGGTCACACCTGGTGAGTTTCCAATCCTCTAACTGGTCTCAGCTATGTGAGGGAGAGTCAAGCAGAGGCCTACCCATTCCATTCCTAGCTTGGGCAGTGGATAGCCAGTGGAAAGCAACCTGCTACAAGTCAAAACTCACCCGTGCTGGTCAGTGGTGGTATGGGAGAGAGTCGAGGGTAGAGACTTAAATTTACTGCGTGGAAGAAGGCAATGGGAAACCACTTCCGTATTTTTACCAAGAAAACTCTGTGGATACACCACCGGAATGATTGCAGGTGGAAGTGAGGCTTTCTGGGAGACATGCGTCTATGGATCGGGGATGACCTGACGGCATAAGACATTTTTTAAGTGCTTGCTAGATGCCTTGCATTGTACTAAGCACTAGGGTAGGTATGAGATACATCAGACAAAGTCTCTGTCCCTCATGAGATTCACAGTCTAAGAGGGAGGCACAGAGAAGGTAAGTGACTCACCCAAGGTCACACAATAATAGTAATAATGATGATGGTATTTGTTAAACGCTTACTATGTGCAAAGCACTGTTCTAAGCCCTGGGGGTACAAGGTGATCAGGTTGTCCCACATGGGGCTCACAGATTTAATCCCCATTTTACAGTTGAGGTAACTGAGGCACAGAGAAGTTAAGATGCTTGCCCAAGGACACACAGCTGACAAATGGCGGAGCTGGAATTCGAACCCATGACCTCTGACTCCCAAGCTTGGGCTCTTTCCACTGAGCCACGCTGCTTCACAAAAGGCAAGTGGTGGAGCCAAGTCCCTTAATTCCTATGCCCATGCTCTTTTCATTAGGTCATGCACTGTTCTCTTCCTGAACTCACACATATCTGAATTTCCAAGCAAAATTCTGTCAGACTGTTTGCCACTTGGCAGGGGAATAGTCTAGAGATTCCGATAAATGGCTCATTGTCTGTCGCAGGTGTTCATAAGCATATATAAAGAGGTGTGACATCCATTCTGAATTCACAATTAACATTATTAGTAATATCATTATTACTATAGTATTTGTTAAGGCCTTACTATGTGTCAAGCACTGGGGAAAATACAAGTTATGTTTTATTTGGCCACCATTTAATTATTATTTAAAATAATAGATGATTTAAGATGCTGTTAGGGCATTCAGGAATTAAGAAGGGACACACTAGGAGATAAAAATGCCTAGTGTTTTTATCCTGCTTCCGTAGGCCAACACACACATCCACAACTGTTCTCTGGAGTGGCTGAATACTGGATCAGGTATCCGGTCATCCTCTTCTGCTGGCACGCCATGGGGCGGGGTGGCGGGGGAGGGGGGATGCGGGACTGGCACACTGGTGTTACTGAGAGAAATAGAAAGCTCTTCCACTTGCTTTGCAGCGAGCAAGTGTTCCTCTCAGCCAAAGAAAGAAAGGGAAATCCTGTTTGCTAGAGTGAAGAAACCACAAACAAGTCAGAGATTGTGTCATTGCCAACTGTGGCATGAAATAAGTAGGAAACAGCTCCCATCTTTAGCCCCATGTCAGTCCGATTAAAATGAGCCACAAGTTCTATCTTTCTGCCTCTTGTCAAAAGACATTTATGCTCCTCGAACCTTGAATCCCAAGATCTCATAGTGAGAACTTGCCAGCTTCAATAGTTCAATTTTTAGTTCCCCTTTTGCTTTCATGTTCCTAGTATCAGCTGCTAGGAAGTGAGTTAATAATGTTGAGTCTGGCTGAATTCAGTTCATTTAATTGCTCTGCCAATTCCCTTGCATTCATGAATTTTTAAAGCGTCATCCTACCCATGATAGCTTCCCAGTGCTTTGGAAGAAGAAAGAGAAAGCCAGTGAATCTGAATGGGGCCAGTGATCTTCGATAACTGGCTCTGTCACACTCACACGTGTTTACCTGGAAGGTAAAGAGGATATCAGCCCTGCCCTGCCTGGCATGATAGATTGGTGGCATTGATATAGTCTGGTAGTTCTCACAAACCTAAGAATGCTAAGAAGAGGATGGGGTTGGAGAAGAGCGACTTGGTTTCCATAGTCACCCCTTGTAGCTATCCTGTACCAACCAGAACAACAAATGCTAAAAAGTTTTAGATAGAAGCAACTCAACCTCTTTGGCATTTCTTAGGGTTTCCTGCCAAGAATCACCCTAGGTTTGAATGAACTTGGGGCACTCCTGCAACACGTACTTATGACATCATTATTGTATGCTGTCTGCCTGGTATGACACGTATGACAGCGTGTGTCTGTGCCTGGTGTATTAGAGTGGCTACCCAAGCTCATTCTGAGAAGCAGCATGGCCTAGTGGATAGTGCCTGGGCCTGAGAGTCAGAAGGACCTGAGTTCTAATTCCGGTTCTTCCACTGGTGACCTTGGACAGGTCACTTCACTTCTCTGTGCCTCAGTTCCCTCATTTGTAAAATGGGGATTAGGACAATGAGCCCCATGTGGGACAGGGGCTGTGTCCAAGCCAATTATCTTGTAACTACTTCAGTGCTTAGTACAGTGCCTGGCCCGTAGTAAGTGCTTACCAAATACCTTAAAAAAAAAGAAATGAAGCTCATCTACACAGACTACCGCACAACTCTGACCCACTGTGTCACATTAATCTAAAACCAAAGATTATATTTAGAAGGATGGCTAAAAGTCACTAGAAAAAATAGTGTGGAACTTTAGATTTTAAACTCAAGCTCCGTCATGTCTGTTATCACCATGCTTTGCAATATCACTGGGGCCCTCTGGGAGAACAGTAAGGCCAGATGATACAGAAATACATTTTCCAAGAGCTACACCTGGGGTGTAATAGATAAAACACAGGCCTGGGAGTCAGAAGGCTGTGGGTCCTAAGCCGGCTCCACCACATGTCTTTAGTGTGATCTTGGGCAAGTCCCTTCACTTTTCTGGGCCTCAGTTACTTCATCTGTAAAATGGGGATTGAGACTGTGAGCCCCATGTAGGACAGGGACTGTGTCCAACCCGATTTGCTTGTATCCACCCCAAAGTTAAGTACAGTGCTTTGCACGTAGTAAACGCTGGTGCTCCCTGTTGTTTCCTATCCATCTCTGGGAATAGTTCACTCTGGAAAACTAGTCCTATCCCCTCAGTGGAGATGGGATGAGCACGGTCGTATTCCTGAAATGATTCACCTTCAGCCAAGCCTCAGACCTCTGGGAGAAGTCATCCCACTATTAAGGCAGCACACTGGCCAATTCTGCAAGGGGCCAAAAAACCCCACCAAAACTGCAGAATCAACGGGTTTCTTAACAACCTTAATGAAAGCTGCCTCATTAGCTGGCTAATGATGGTAAGGGGGCTGCTATTAAAACTTCTGGAATAAATTAGGCAGGGAAGGATGAGAAGCAATAGGTTGAGGTCATGAACAAAGGTTGTTTTTTATTTGTTTTATCTTATAAAATTGCATCCTCTGTCAAGACTCCTAGTTGTCAGAGAGGAGTTTGGTTGACCACTGCTGCCCAGAGCTTGCCATTCTGTGTCTCTTTTGGTTCCCCTTTCTTTCTTTAGAAAAGTAAATGGTGCAAAATTCAAAAAGCTTCTATCCTTTCTACATTTAGAATCAATTATTGTAGTGTACTATATTCTGTTTGTCTGCTGTGTGACCTTGAGCAAGTCGCTTAACCTCTCTGGGCCTCAGTTCCCTTATCTACAAAATGCAGATACAATTCCCGTTCTCCCTTACCTTTAGACGGTGAATACCATATTGCACAGGGACTGTTTCTGATGTGATTGCATCTACCCCTGTGCTTAGCTTGGTACTTGGCCCATGGTAAGTGCTTAACAAATACCACAGTTATTATTATTTTCATCATCATCTTCAAGATTACCTGGGTTGAGGCACCTGAAGCTTGGATATTCATTTTTGATTCAGTCTCTCTCTGCAGGGTCTTTGAATCAGAAAAGCTAGTTTGTTATGGGTAGAGAACCTGTCTGCTAATTCTGTTGTATCGTACTCTCTCAAATGCTTAGTACAATGCTCTGCACGTAGTAAAGTGCTCAATAAATACCATTGATTCATTGATGTATCTTTATATTTGCTGAAGATTTGAAATTTTCATGGCTACCTCTGTAGAAGCTCTGGGAGTCTGTGATAGGGGAAACTCTGCTTGAAATCAGACCCTTATCTTTCTTGAAGGTTTTGGACATAACTAAAAAGTTGTGACAAAGGTTGGGCACTCCCTGTCTTCGCTTCCCCTGACCTGCTGCCAATGGTGTCATGCCCTTAAGCCACCCATGGTGCCAGGTGTAAAGGGGGGGCAAGGGAAAGGTCTGAAATTCCATCTGCCAACATTGAGCTTACAGTCTAGAGGACTACTAGCCCCACTCTTAGTTTCAGGGGAACGTTTTCCAAGATTGGGTTTCAGTGCCTCTGGAGTCCATATAAAGTCTGCACCTGCAAGATTTCACCTAAAAAAGCAGCTGTCATATATGGTTAAACCACACCTGGGTGCTTCTGTAGCTTTGTAAATCAATGTAGTATGAGTAGAATAATACCACAGATCTCAGTTGGGATTTCCCAGTAGTATAAGGCTGTCAACTCTGAGTGGGGTGATACTTATTTCAAATGTCTTCATTTGTGGTTTGACTGACATGGACAATTTTTGAGAACACATAGCAGATGTACTTTGGCTGTACTTGGTTCCCAGTGAGAATTCAGTACTGATTGTAGCAGAGAATATAGCATTCCTTGGAGGACAGTACCTGGAGCAAACACCATTACACTATAGATTTTTTGGGAGGAAATAGAAGTGTGATGGATAGGTCTTGTTATTATGCTTAATATGAAATACAAAGGCTACATCACTTTTCCAGCCATCTCATGGCTTCGTAACATTTTTCTTGGAGTGGAGGCTTCTTGTTGAGATCATTGTGAGCTGTGTAAGAAGTCTTCCTTCTTTTGCAAACTTCAAATAGTCACAGGTTTCCTCTGCAAAAACTGGTTATCAAGGCAACCCAAGGCTGCTGTAATCCCATTGCCCTTCCTCCAGACAAAACCACGTTTTTTAAAGCATCCCAGACTGGTAAATCCATCTAAATTTTTAAGCCCCTTGGGAGGGTGATGGTACCATTGGTAAGCCTGCCAAACTGGATAGATGTCTCTGCCACCCCAACAAGGAAAATCCAAAGCATCAATAAATTAATCAAGTGTATTTATTGAGCACTTACTCTGAACACAACACTAAGTGCTTTGGAGAGCACATTAGAGCTAGGAGGCACAATCCCTCTCCTCAAGGAGTTTACAGTCTAGCAAGAGACAGGTACTGAAATAAATTATTATGATTATTCGGATAATTCTTGCATTGTGAACCTCTTAGGGTCAGAGCCTGTGTCGGGCTGTGTCTGTGTGTATTTCTTTCCCAGAACTTAGTATAGTGCTTTGCATATAGAGAGCGCTAAATAAATACTATTACTACCAAATTACAGGTGGAGGGGAGCAACAGAGTTTAAAGATATGTCCATGAAATGTTGCGGGAAAGACAGTGAGTACCCGAGTGCTTAGGGTGTGAACACTGAAGTGCGTATGTGATGCAATAGGAGGAAAATAGAGTGAGGAGGTGCAAGAGATGTGATTTTAGGAGAGCTGTTCAGATGGGGAGAGCTTTGGTCTATTGGATATGAAAGGGGAGAATACTAGGTCGGAGAAAGAGCAAGGGGTCAACAGTGAGAGAGACAAAAGTGAGACACAGTGAGTAGGTTGGTGTAGACTGTGAGCCTGTTGTTGGGTAGGGATTGTCTCTATTTATTGCTGAATTGTGCTTTCCAAGTGCTTAGTACAGTGCTCTGCAAACAGTAAGCACTCAATAAATATGATTGAATGAATGAATGAATGGTGTGCAGAGCACTGTACTAAGCACTTGGGAGAGTACAGTACAACAGAATTAGTGGACATGTTCCCTGCCCGTGACGAGTTTACGGTCTAGAGGGGGAGACAGACTGTGGACTGTAAGGTCTCCCTCTAGACTGTAAGCTCAGTGTGGGCAGGGAATGTGTTTGCTATGTTGTACTCTCCCAAGCATTTACTGCAGTGCTCTGCACACAGTAAGCACTCAATAAATATAATTCATTGATTGATTGACAGGCGTTAAGATAAATAAATGTATATCTTTTAATAAATATGCATAAAACAATTTTCAAAGTATGTCAAATTATTTAAAATTCAGAACCAAAATTCTTTGACATTAGGATGTTAATTGCTAGTGTCTCTAATAGTTGAGGAAAAGAGAAGGCATCACTCAATCAATGTTATTCATTTAGCACTTATTGGGTGCCAAGCACTTTACTAAACCCTTTTTTATACTATTTGTTAAGTGCTTATTATGTGCCTGGCACTATACTAAGACCTGGGATAGATACAAGTTAATGAGGTTGGACACAATCCCTGTCCCACCTGGGGATCACAGCTTTAATCCTCATATTCCAGATGAAGTAACTAAGGCACAGAGAAGTTAAGTGTCATGCCCAAGATCACCCAGCAGACAAATGGCAGAACTGGGATTGGAACCCAAGTCCTTCTGACTCCCAGGCCGGGGCTGTATTCTAGTAGGCCATGCTCAGAGGCTCAGGAGGGGTTTCCAGACTGGAGGAGGGGTATTCAGACTTGAGTAGGGGCTTTCAGGAAAAGAGGAGGCATACATTTTCTATTTGCTAGCTGGACTCTCAATCCCCTTGCCTCTCTGAAAAGTTCATTTTCAAAACATCAGTTCTCTGGCATTTGACAGCTTGCTGCTTGTGAAACTACGTTTTCGGGTAACTGCAGAGTGCAACTAATATATGTGCATTAGGAAGTATTGTTTCTGAATTCACGATCATGCATCCCTTAAATTATACGGTACTGTCAAGTATTGACTTTTATGGTTGATAGCTTTAATATTACTATTTGTAACTCAATATATTATACTTGCAAAAATAACAGGAAACTCCAGGTTTTATTAATAGGTATACTAAGCATAACACTCAGAACATAATTGATTTGACCATCAATAGCACCAATTTAATACCATCAAACATCCCTGTGTCACGGGAGAGTGTTTTCTAAATGTAGAGTGGGAGTGGAGCTGTGTATGTAGTGCAAATTCTCCTGACTCTAGATCACCTGGCTGAATCTAGAAACAGAACTGAGGAACTGTATAGTAGACTTGGACTCTGGGTGACGGTATTCTGGAGATATTTTTGACACTCAGACTTCATAGCATCAATGTCTCAGGAAGCTGGGAAGTCTTTATCCCCAACATCCCCACTCTCACAATTACCAGGAGAGGCAGGGAAAGACTGTTAGGTTAGGCTGGCTTGCAACCATTATCCGATCAGCCAGAGAGTAAGAGAAACCACTGGCAGGCGTTCTGTTATCCTGAAGGCATTGGTCTGGCACAGTGTATTCCGCATACAACTGCATCTTAATTGTTCTATGCTTCTGGATTGTAAGCGTCTTGAGAGCCAAGGTTATGTCTAGTGACTGTATTGAACTCTCCCAAGCACTTAGTGTAGTGCTCAGCATACAAAGGTGCTCAGTAAATGCTATAGATTGATAGTTATTATCCTTGAGAAGGAATTTAGTGGAGTTCACTGACTCTTATCCCACTCACGTGATTTTATCCCACTCATGCGGTCTTATCCCATCAGGTCAGTCACTCTCCACGGCTACCGCTCATCTCCTAGGCTTTATAAGTCTAGGGAGGAAATTTAAAAATGGGGATTAAGCACCTTAAATCTTACTAAAGTAATAACAGTCTTATTTTTACATCAACCATGCTCTCTGGATGGCACCAAGTTTTTTAGTGTGAGAAGCAGTGCACCAGAACATTTGGTTTTTCAATAACAAAAGCATTAATTAACATCCCCTTATTACTTCAGCTTGGTAATTATCTTAATTTCACAATATTATTGAAATCATTCAGTAACAAGAAGCTCAGTGTTTATCAGAAAAATCAATTCAAAGATAATGTAATAGCCAGGATTTTTCTTCTTGCAGATGGTTTAGCCATTATCCAAATAGATTGCTTCAAAAAAAGCCATCTCTACTAAGGGAATTGGATCCATTAGTAATGTTTTTGTCTTCCTAAGATAGAGTTGTGGAAAAACATCCCCCAGAGAAAGGGATGCGCCTTAAAGACAGAGGGATCAACAAAAGCCCAATGCAAAATGAAAATAGAAGCCAACGTAGATTCTGCAGCCCTTAGGGACCAATTATTCCTCAGTTTGTTAAAGCTTGAGTTGCATAAGGATCCACAGCGATGTTGTAATAATAGAATTTATTTTAGTGCTTACTATGTATGAAGCACTGTACTAAGCAGTGGAAAAACAGTACATGGATAAGATAGAGACATGGTCCTTGGCCCTACAAGAGTTATAAGCTAAGAATGAGGTTGGGGTCAAACTTGGAAGGAAAGGGAAAATTTGTTCATTCATTCAATTATATTTATTCAGTTGTATTTATTGAGTGCAGAGCACTGTACTAAGTGCTGTACAATATACAGACTCATTCCCTGCTTACAACGAGCTTAGGGTCTAGAGGAAGAGCTACAAAGACAATGACAGACACATGCCAAATAATCTCCTTGTAGCTCAGACCAACAATCGTGACCTTCTCAATGTTTTGAAAGTTCGAAAGGTCATGTGTTGCTGAGGGTCGAGTTCTTCCTGGGCTGGAGCACGGGATTGTGGGAACTCCAGGGTTCTGGGGGAGAGGGCAGCATCTTTCCCACCTGGTTGAGCCTGAGGGATAGGGAATAGGGAGTGTTGCCTGATGGAGAGAGCCCAGGAATGGGAGTCGGGAGATCTGGATTTTATCACGGCTCCGCTACTTGCCTGCTTTGTGGCCTTGGGCAAGTAGCCTAATTCTTTGTGCCTCAGTTTTCTTATCCACAAAATCGGGACTGAATAACTGTTCTTCCTCCTCCTTGGACTGTGTGGGCCATGTGGGACAGGGACTGTGTCCCATCTGATTATCTGGTCTTTAACTCGGTCTGGTCTTTAACTGGTCTTTACCCAGCTCGGAGTACAGTGTTTGGCACTGATAGCGTAGGTGCTTTAACAAATACCTCAATTATTATTATCAGGAAGAGGGGTGGAATGGCTCCCAAGCACTTAGTACAGTGCTCTGCACACTGTAAGTGCTCAATAAATACAATTGTTTGATTGAGTCCTTCTCTGGGCTTGAGCAGGGGATCAAGAGAACTCTGGTATCCTGGGAAAATTACCTGAGATGTTCAAAGACCCTGATATTCAGGCTCAAAGCGGCAAGCATTGTTGCCCCTAATGTCGAGAGATCAGATCAATGAATGCATCCAGGGCAATGCATTTTGATTTCCACATGAGAAGCAGCATGGTGTAGTGGATAGAGCATGGGCCTGGGAGTGAGAAGGTCATGGGTTCTAATGCCGGCTCTGCCACTTGTCTGCTGTGTGACCTTGGGCAAGTCAGTTCATTTCTCTGGGCCTCAGTTAGCTCATCTGTAAAATGGAGATTGAAACTATGTGCTCCAAATGGAACAGGAACTCTGTCCAACTCGATTTGCTTGTATCCACTGAAACACTTAGTACAGTGCCTGGCACACAGTAAGCACTTAACAAAGGCCATCATTATTACTATTATTATTACTTGAGCACTTCATCTCTCCCTGCACCAGAGCCCAGTCAAAAATACAATGACTTTTACACAAAACATTATTTTTCCATCCTGAGGAAAGATACCTACTGTGTGATACTAAATAGTTCCTGATTGGTTTGTTTTGGATTGAGGGAGAAGACAAGTGCTGACTGTTGAAACGGTGGGACTTTAAGTACCGGGAGGCTCCCCAGATGTGAAGTTCAAAGTGCAGTGTATTATTTTCACTTAGTAATTCCCTGTACCTGGGGGTACTTTCACTCACCCAGTGTCCTGGGATACTGTTTTCCTTCCCCATCGATTAAATGTGAGAGAGAGGGAGAGAAAGCACAAATAATCCAATAATTTCAATTGAAGAAACCTCCTCTTTCAAAAACACTAATGGCCTGTGCCAGACATTTCACGTGCTTTGTCTAGCTGACTCTGATTTCTTTTCGATTCTCCACCACTCACCAATGGACGGGAGGTTTGATTTGGCAGGAATTATGTGTTCAAAGATGTTTTACCATCTGCCGCAAGATTCTTGGATGCTATCCCCACAGAAGCATTGATTACTAATAACATTTTCTGGCCTGGGTGTTCAGAAATTTGCCTTTTTCGTAGATTGGGGATGATTATTTGTCTACCTGATAGAGGAGCTGGTAAAAGCCTAGAAGATTACGATTGTAAACTCCTTGAGTCAGGGATCTTATGCTCCCAAGAGTCTAGTTCAGTGTTCAGCAAAGAAGCAACATGGTTTAGTGGATAGAGCACGGGCTGGGAGTCAGAAGGACCTGGGTTCTAATGCAGGCTCTGCTACTTGTCTGCTGTGTGACTTTGGGCAAGGTGCTTCACTTCTCTGGGCTCCAGTTCCCTCACTTGAACAATGGGGATTAAGATTATGAGCTCCATGTGGGAAATGGACTTTGTCCAACTTGATTAGCATGTATCTACCCAGTGCTAAATTCAGTGTGTGTAGTCTCCAAGTACTTAGGACAGTGCTCTGCACTGCTCTGCAACACATTCCACTGATGAATTAATTAGGTCTTTTCTGCAGGCCTAACAATATAATTATGGTTCATTTAGTAAGTATAAAGATGTTCTGAGACTCCTGATTCTTGCAGCCTCAAAGAGATTTAGTCCAATTTCCCATGACAGAAGTCTTCCTAATCAGAACTATATTTTACTCCTGGGAGAAATAGCATTTGGTGTCAACCTCACCTCTGTCTTTTACATCAATATTAAGCCTGTCAGAGGGCACAGTCAGGGCAGCTCTAGCCTGGTCCTGTTAGCACCAGGTATGGAGAGCTTTAAAACTGAGCCAGTCTTGGGATTAAGGGAGGACTGTTGTTCCCTGGATCACTAAGCAGTTGTGTTTCCAGGTTATTCACAGAAAGGCAAAAGGACCGGGGAAATCAATGAAATGATAAAATGGTGGTTTGTGTATCTCTAACTTCATTCATTTTGCCCTTAACCTTGTCATCTTGGGACATATTTCTTGTGAAATGGTTGACTGGAATGTTCCCTTAATGAGCATGAATTAAACTTGTCTCACCTTACTGCTGGAGGTGCATGTCTTCCTAACCCTCCCAGGCAAGTTATGTTTGCATTATGTTGGTTACTGTTTTTCATGTTGCTGGACTCTTATTGAATCAGATTTGGTCTTTGTTTATCATGTGTACCCAAATGCTGGTCCCCGTGGTCCCCATTTCTTTTAAATGCATCAGGGCCGGGCCTCAGCATTGATTTTAGGCTGCATGTTGTCACTCTGAAAAGAAGTATAGGAAAATGGACAGGGAGGACATTGGGATAAGTATCGGCTTCCTGAGGTCAGAGAAGATTTGGAAGAGTGGTGGGAAACGGGGAGGGTCTAGCGTGAACATGCAAGTGGTGGGGTGGCGAACCCCAAATTTGGTCATGCAGGAGCAGCAGTGTTGCCTAGTGGAAAGAGCATAGGCATGGGAGGCAGAAGGATCTTGGTTCTAATCCCAACTCTGCCACTTGTCTGCTGTGTGACCTTGGGCAAATCACTTCACTTCTCTAGGCCTCAGTTACCTCATCTGTAAAGTGAGGATTAAGACTGTGAGTCCCATGTGGCACAGGGAGTGTGTCAACCTGAGTAGCTTGTACCTATTCTGGGAAAGATGTGACCATGGGGTCGCTAAGGGTCAGAAATGACTTGACAGCCTAAGACAAGACAAGATTCCAGTGCTTAGTGAAGTGCTTGGTACATAATAAGCACTTAACATATACCATTAAAAATGAGTTTTTGCTGTAGGGGGAAAATGGAAACCCAGTGGCCTGGCCAATAAGATGAGTTAGTACCTGCCCTGGGGAGAGCCGGGACTGAAGGGCCCCTCCCATCTGACAGGGGGGATGGGAATGATGTGATCCGGACCACGGGCGCACCTGCTGCTAGCTGGGACTTGGCTTCTCTGTCAATCCACAGGCCTGCTTGGCACCGGGGACACCCGTCTCTTTGTGGGAAGGAAGACAAGACGCTGATTCTTTCCCACCGTGCCGGGAAGGGATCCGGAAGGGTGGAAAAACCCTTTTGTGTGTTAGCTTGCAGGCGGTTCCCCGTTGTTCCCAACTAACAACTTGCTTAGGTGGTATGTTGATGGCCTCGGGCATGTAGGCCCCTGACCTTACATCACCCCTAATAATGATGATGATAATAATAATCGTGGTATTTGTTAAGCACTTTCCATGTGCCAAGCACTGTATTAAGTGCTGGGGTGGATACAAGCAAATCAGGTCAGACTCAGTCTGTGTCTCATGTGGGGCTCACAGTCTTAATCTTCATTATCTAGATGACGTAACTCTCAGTCAATCGTATTTATTGATCACTTCCCGTGTGCAGAACACTGTACTAAGTGCTTGGGAGAGTACAAGAATCAACAGTTACGTTTCCGAAGTGACTTGCCCAAGATCACACAGCAGACAAGTGGCGGAGCTGGGATTAGACCTCAGGTCCTACTGATTCCCAGGCCTGTGGTCTATCCACTAAGCCATGCTGCTTCTCATGCTGCTGCTTCTTTGCTAAGCAAATCAATTTTGTGGCGTACATTTAATTTTGGTGGGCTGGCAAGCAATTGTACTTCTAGCACTGTTTCTGCTTCAGGGAATCTTTACCTTTGATTCATTAAACTGGTTTAGAGGACAGTCTTTATATCGGATTTCCATCCGTCTGAAAGGCTCGTAACTAAGAGCTCCAGAAACTCTGCCCTGGACATAAATCATCCGGCACCTGTGTGAATCCTTCTCTCCCTATCTCCCTCCACCACTCTCTCACAGGGGAATTAAAAGGTTTGCAGAAATCAGCAATAATCATCAGCTCAACAGAGGCAAATTACACAGTAAGGTAAAGGAAATGACACTATTGTATGTTGTAGCCCTAAGAGCATGGGAGAGGTCTCCCCACTGATATTTTTCTCTCTTCCCTTCTGCACTGAGCCAGAGTTTAGGACAAAGTGGGAGCTTCATGCCTGCTCCATGATAGTCAGTTGCAATGAAAAAAAATGAGAGAAGCAGTGAGGCCTAGTGGATAGGGCAAGGGCCTGGGACTCAGAAGGATCTGGTTTCTAATCCTGGCTCTGCCACAGGTCTGCTGTGACACCTTGGGCAAGTCACTTAACTTCTCTGTTCCTCAATTACCTCATCTGTAAAAGGGGGATTAAGATCATCAGCCCCATGTTGGACAGGGAGTCTCCAATCCAATTTGCTTGTATCTGCCCCACTGCTTGGAACAGTGCCTGGCACATAGTAAGCACTTGTCTTATATCATAATTATTATTATTAAAAGAACATTTTTTTCAGATGGTTTTATCTAAACACAATGTTTTAAATTATATTACGGATTCTCTGCTCTTGCAGTAGCGGGGGTATTTTGTTTAGGGACAAACACCAGATGAAAATGAATACAGTACCTTTAAAAATTATTTTTATTAATAATGATAATAATAATGGTATTTGTTAAATGTTTACTGTGTGCCAGGTACTGTTCTAAGCTAATCAGTTTGGACACAGTCCCTGTCCCACATGGTGACAGTCAATCTCACCAGTCACTCCATCCTTTTGGGCTCAGAAGGAGAAAAAGAAGTGAGTTTTCTCTCCTGAATTTACAAGAGGTCACATGGTGATTCTGGGAAATGAAGTTCCAAGGCATTGGTGCTGCCAGAATAAATTTCCTTCCTCCCTCAGTCCTTTGACTTCAGTTATGCTACCTATAGGAAATGAGACACCGCCCCCCCATTGGCTCGGCTAACATTAGCCACATGTAGGCCCTACTACATCTACTAGTTAATAAGGGAATGTATTTTCCTACCTCTCCCTCATTTCTTACCACCTCTGGGGAGAATTCAAGGTGGTAGATTCCTCCTCAGGTCAGCCCTAGGCAGCCGATGGGAGGCCACCTGAGAACATTTCTTTCAGAGATCCCAGTAGCCAACTGTCAGGGCAGAGGGTAAATGATGCCATCAGGGAGGAGCAAGCTAAACTGCATTTTGACTTCATCAAACATCTCAGAGAGGTTCGGGTGTGATAAAACTCCCAGCAAGTTTGACTTCAAACTCCTGTTGTAATTATTGAGCACACTTGCAGTTTGTGGAGAACCTGATGCTTTGTTTCTATCACCTCATCAGGGTTGTTGTTTCAAGGGTACTGGGTAAGTAGAAAGCTCCTTTGCAGCTCCTATGAAGTGACAAATTGGTTTTTACTTAAAGTGACTGGAGCAACTGCAAGTTAGAACTCCAAACCCACAGGGTGTGGGTTGCTGGAAATCTTGGCCATTTACACCTTGTCTTCTTTCCTGTGGCTTTCGGCCTCCACCACAAAACCATCCATGCTCGGTTAGGAAGGAGAACAGACATTTTAACTATATTTTCCCTTGTCACATGGCAGACAAGTTGTAGAGCCGGGATCAGAACCAGGTCCTTTCTGTCCAGAGTGGTTACCATCTGCTGAATGATTTTGGGCAAGTCATCTAACTCCTCTGTTCCTGAGTTACCTTATCTCTAGATTGGGGATTAAGACTGGGAGCCACCTGTGGGACATGGGCTGTGTCCAACCTGATTACCTTGAATCAATCCCAACACTCAGTACAGTGCCTGGCACACAGGCACACAGTACGTACTTAAACAGATACCATAAGTAAAAAAAGCCTGGACCAACCCATTCCACTGAACTATCAGGCTGCGTCACCCTACTCATAGAATTGCTCAAGATCGCCTCCCTGTTATCTTTGCTGCAAAACTGGTTTTTTGTAGCAAAAGAGTTTTAAGTTCTCTGTCCATTTAATAACTTCCTGAAGCTGAATTGCTTGCCACGGCACTTAGAACAGCCGCTTCCTTGCACTTTCTTCCGACTCCCAGAACTGAAATGGGATCTGCAAAGTGACGGGTGAGGCTTCAGGGAGCCCCTGGACTTGATAATGCTGCCAAGTAAGGTGAGTGTCAGTAAATGTTTGTACACCGGAGGCACTGGAGCGACATTACCTTGGCTCTGAGGGCAATCCGAGCGGCATAATTAGGGTTTTGCTGCATGATCATCTATGGGAGAGATTTGATGTTGGAGCACAGGTTCAGATAAATTAGGTAATGAAAAAAATGCCTTGCATTTTTAATACTTTTTTTCTTCCAAAGTGATCCGAAATGTTGCCCACAGAGCATCTCATTTATGCCCACCTCCTCTAAGATTGGGAGGAAGTGACAGTTAGCTTTATGCACAATATGGGTGTGGAGCATATAGAGCTGCCAGCATCAACCACAAAGGTCACATAGCAGGCAAGTCACAGAGAGAAGATTAGAACCCAAGTCTCTGATTGTCTTTCCACTAGGCCATACCTTATCGCAATGCAGGGCACAGAGTAAGCCCACTGATAGTGTTATCAAGTATAGAATCAATCTTTATCCACTTTGAGGGCCCCAGTCAATCTTTCTCTATCAGGGGAGGTAGGGAGAGAAAGGAAGGGGAAAGCCAGCAAACAACTGAGGAGGGCCAGTGACCTTGGAGTTACTCAGATGCCTGTCAGGTCCATTAAATGCCTGTTGAATGATTGGGCTTTGGCCAGTCTATGAAGCAGCAATAAAATACCTTGGCATAGAGCAGGCACACGGCAGTCCTGCTTACCAACAAAAGCCCCCTGGTCCATGAGGTCATGGAGACACGACAGGCCAACCCTGGAACCACGTTATCCTCTGAGGTCGAACCAAAAGCTCTAAAGAGGCAGCATGGTGTAATGGACAGAGCACAGACTTGGGAGTCAGAAGGTCATGGGTTCTAATCCTGGCTCCACCACTTTTCTTCTGTGTGACCTTAGGAAAGCCATTTCACTTCTCTGGTCCTCAGTTACCTCATTTGTGAAATGAGGATTGAGACTGAGCCCCATACGGGACAAGGACTGTGTCCAACCTGATTTGCTCTCATCCACCCCAGTGCTTAGTACAGTGCGTGGCACATAGTATGAGCTTAACAAATACCACAGTAATAATAATGGATTAATATTATCAATGCTCACTGGTATTTATAACCGAGGCACAGGGAAGTTAAGTGAGTTGCTCAAGGTCATATAGCAGGCCAGTGGCAGAGGAAGGACTAGAACACAGGTCCTCTGACTTCCAAACCCATGCTCTTTTTCAGTAGGCTGTACTGCTTCACCAGGCCTCATGGCTTTATTGAGTGTCTGTTGGGTGTGCGGATGATTTTTCCAAGTGCCTGAGGGAGAACAATAAAAATAATAGATATGATTTAGGCCCAGTGCTTCCAAAGGATCATTCCTCGGAATTATATCACGGGATGCCCCCTGAAAGTCTTCAGGCAAGGCCTTATTTATTAGTTATCCCAAACCTTAGAGGTCTGCATCTGAAAACCCAAGGGGAGGAATTTCCTCTAGGTCTTTCGGTAACACCTACCCTGTTCATCTTAGCTTAACTGTGCATACTCAGAAGCATTCTTAAAAACCCTAAAATGATCAATCAATCCGACGATGGTCTTTATTGAGTGCTTACTGTGGTCAGAGCACTGTACCAAATGCTTGGGAGACTAAGACTAATAATAACTACTATTTGTTAAGTACTTAATATGTTCCAGGCACTGTACTAAGTGCTGGGGTGGATACAAGCAAATAGGGTTGGACACAGTCCCTGTACCACCTGGGGCTCACAGTTTCAATCTCCACTTTACAGATGAAGTACCTGAGGCACAGAAAAGCAAAGTGACTTACCCAAGGTCACATAGCAGATAAATGATGGGGCCGGGTTAGGAACCCACACCCTTCTGTAAGAACTTATGACTGCAGTACAACAGAGTTGGTAGACACTGTCCCTGCCCACAATGACCTTAAAATCTAGAGCGGGAGATGTTAAATAAATTACAACTACATCATCATCATCATCAATCGTATTTATTGAGCGCTTACTATGTGCAGAGCACTGTACTAAGCGCTTGGGAAGTACAAATTGGCAACACATAGAGACAGTCCCTACCCAACAGTGGGCTCACAGTCTAAAACTACATGCCGGAGTGCTGTGGGACTGAGGATGACGCGTGTATCAGATGCTTAAAGAGTACAGAGTATGCTTATAGAGAAGCAGCATGGCTCAGTGGAGAAAGAACACAGGCTTTGGAGTCAGAGGTCATGGGTTCAAATCCCTGCTCTGCCAATTGTCAGCTGTGTGACTTTGGGCAAGTTGCTTAACTTCTCTGGGCCTCGGTTACCTCATCTGTAAAATGGGGATTAAGACTGTGAGCCTCCCGTGGGACAACCTGATCACCTTGTAACCTCCCCAGCACTTAGAACAGTGCTTTGTACATAGTAAGTGCTTAGCAAATGCCATTATTATTATTATTATTATTAATTACAGACCCAAGTGCAGAGGTGACACAGAGGGAGAAAGAGAAATGAGGGTTCTCAGTTGAGTTTAATAAGGCTTTGAAGGTGGGGAGAGTCGTGGTCTGTTGGCTATGAAAGGGGAGAGAGTTCCAGGCCAGAGGCAGTGTGTGGGCCAGGGGTGGGGGTGAGATAGATGAGATTGTGGTACACTAAACTGGCCTTTGAGGAGCAAAGCTTGTGGGCTGGGTTGGTGTAGGAAATCTGTGAGGGGTGGCAGGAGGGGGCTGAGTGCCTTAAAACCTCTGCTAAGGGAGTCTAAGGCCTTCGAAGTGTAACAGAAAGGGGTATCAGACCTCTAACAGAGGGGGGAGGTCAGATCCCCCTACACCGACCCCCTTCCATCAGAGAGGGTGCCTCTCCAATTCCTTTCCCACCCTCGGGGTTTTTTGTAAATTAAAAAAAGAGGGAGAGGGGAGGAGCTCCCAGAGATAAAATTCATTATGATGGAGTTTTATTCTTGGTGTGATCAGTCCCATAACATAATTGCCCCACCCTGAATTCTGAAGAGGAAATTAGCATTTATTTTATTTTATTTTATTTTCTTCCAGCCAACTGTAAGTAACGATAGCGAAGCAAAAGGTTGGGGTAGGGAGGGAGGAGTGGGAGCGACCGGCAGGTTGAGTATGGTTGGAAGCACGTGGGCTTCTTAATTAAGTGAGCCGCCCCGGAGCCAGGTGTGCCCAATTACCCCGCAGTCGGGGAAGAAGGAGCAGAGGACGGGCAACTCCATTAAGCAGGGAAAAATAGTTTATTCCACTAGGTAAAGATAGGTTAGGAGGAGGAGAATTGGTAGGTGACAGCACTGCAGGGGTGGAGGGAGTTTGATTAGTGCCTATTGTATGCAACATTTGGAGAGTGCAACAGAAGTAAATCGTAAGTCTCCTCTAAAATTTCCTTTTCCTTCTCTCTCCCACCTCCTTTATTTTCATCCCCCTTCCCCCCCTTGCTCTATTCCCTCTCTCTCTTTCCCCCCCCTCATTCCCCCACCCCCTTTTCCCCCCTTCCCTCCTCTTCCCCCCTTCACCCTCTCTTTGTCCCCCTTCCCCCTTTCTCCCTTCCCCTTTCCCCCTTCTCCCTCTCTTCCCTCTCAACTCTTTACCCTCTCCCTCCCTCTCTCCCTCCCTCTCTCCCTCCCTCTCTCCCTCCCTCTCTCCCTCCCTCTCTCCCTCCCTCTCTCCCTCCCTCTCTCCCCCTTCCCCCTTTTCCCCCTCCTCTTTCCCTCCCTTTTTCCCCCTCTCTCCCCCTCTCTCCCCCTCTCTCCCCCTTCCCCTCCTCCTTCCCTCTTCCCTTCCCCCTTTTCTCCCTCCTCTTTCCCTCCCTTTCCCCCTCTCTCCCCCTTCCCCTCCTCTTTCCCCCTTCCCTTCCCCCTTTTCTCCCTCCTCTTTCCCTCCCTTTCCCCCTCTCTCCCCCTTCCCCTCCTCTTTCCCCCTTCCCTTCCCCCTTTTCCCCCTCCTCCTTCCCTCCCTTTCCCCCCTCTCTCCCCCTTCCCCTCCTCCCCCGCCCCGTTTTCCTCCCTCTCCTTAAGGCTAGATTTAATTCCCTGCTAAGGAGGCTTCCTCCTCTATTTTGGGGTGGTAAAGGAATGGGACAATTTTTTTTACAAAAAAATGATATCCTCTGCTTGCTCCTTGGTTCCTTCAGAGAAAGATTTTGCCTTTCTTTTGAACACACTTTGAGAGATGGGGTTGGGAATGTCCATATGTGAAATGTAGAGAGTTTGGGAAAAGTTGATTCCAGAGGGGCATCAGCTTTTACATAAGCTTGACCCAATTACAGAAATGTTTATTTGGAACTAGGAAGTACTGCCCAAAAGCCATGCTTCTAAGCTCAACTCAGTTTGACATACTATTTTCATTTCAGTCTATCCAAGGATTTTCCTTTAAATATGTAGAGTGTTATCTTCCTTGAAATGTCAAGGCATGATCTGAAATTTACCACTGTTCTGAGATTTGATGGTTTGTTTTTATTTGAACTGTATTGTAGGATCTTAAATGACTGCACACTTGCTCAGAATCTTCAATACATAGATTTGGTAGCAGAGTTTAGGCACTGTTATGTTATCTCTCGAGCCTCTACTAGCCTGGTACTGTCACTTAATATACAGAATAAAAGTCATACCTTGAGGGGTTGACAAAAGGAGAAAAAGATACTTTAAGACTAACCTTCAACTCAGTTTCATTTATTCTTATAGCTCAGGGCTTCCCTAGAATGAAGGCAATTAGACCTGTAATAATATTATTAGAGCCCTGCTCCTGGACCACAGTGATTCTTATATTATTAAAATATGAAAAGACCATTAGATTTTGCAATACCACTTGTTTCTTCAGATTTACAGTGGAAGAAGAAGGTTGAAGTACTAGATTGTAAATTCCTTGAGGGTAGGGATCGTGTCTACTGGACAAAAGCTCTTAGGACAGTGATCTGTACCCAGTAAGTACTCAATAAATAATTGATAAGGGCTGCTTCTGTCCTGGTGTCTCTTCTTTCCCTCCAACCGTGATAAGTGGCTTAATCCATTTTTTCAATTCTAATTTAACCTTCATATCTGTCACTGTGGCAGTAAATGGCTAAAAAGCTCCCACTGGAGTTTTTTTATTCCGGACCCGATAGTGTAGCCCCTGTGAAACAGCAGCCTAGTTTTTATGTGTTGACCAATGCCATTACAATTTTTCTTCTAAACACCACTGTCACTCTTCAGTGACATGGTACCTGAATGTTTATTATTATTTTATTTCATAATTATTATTAAGAGCTTACAGTGTGCCAAGCCTTGATGTAGGTTCAAGACAGTCAGGTCAGACACAGTTCCAGTCCAACATGGGCCTCCCCGCATAACTGGGAAGGAGAACATATGAGGAAAACAAGGCCCGGAGAAGTTGTGACTTGCCCAAAGTCATACAGCGGGCAAATGATAAAGCTGGGATTAGAACCCAGGTCCTCTGGCTTTTAGGTCTGTGTTCTTTGGAGAGATTTAGTAGGTTCTTTTAAGTCCGGTTTGCTTCGTGAATCCACCCCTGACTTGAAAGGGGACATGGTTGCACTATTTAAAAAGGGCATTAAGTCTCTGCAACTAGGTCCTCTCTCTCCCCAGGAATCTATGAGGATCATCAGGATCTTTTGTCTCTGCTCCCCTGCCCAACCGTCCCCAACATCTTCAAGTGGTCAGAGCCCCAGATGGGGAGAAGAGGCCCTGATTTGAATCCAGCTCAGACATTGCCTCACTCTGTCTGCTGACGGTAAGTCTCTTCACCTCACTAGCCCTTAGATTCCCCAACGAGGATGTTGTCAGGAGAAATATGGTGATTGTTGTCAAAATACTCTGGGAGTTAAAATAATAATGATAATTGTAGTATTTAAGAGCTTACTGTGTGTCAGGTGCTGTTCTAAGTGCTAAGGTTCATACAGGGACACAGTCCCTGTCCCTCATAATGCTCACAGTCTTAATCCCCATTTTATAGATGAGGTAACTGAGGCACAGAGAAGTGAAGTGACTCACCCAGGATCACACAGTAGAGTAGTGATGGAGCTGGGACCAGAACCCAGGTCCTTCGGAAAATAAAATTTTGCCATGCTAGGCACAACTCTTGGAGTTTTGAAATGGGCACTTTTCTCTCTGACATTTGTCAGGGCTTCTCAGGACATTTTTCTTTTCCCAAATGTCTGCAACAATAAACACACAGTTATTTTCCAGGACTGGGAGTGATCTGCAGTAAGTGGGTTTTAGTAAGTTGCTAGGTGGGTTTTAATTTTGTTTCTTTTTGTAAAAGCAAATTCCATTTGATAGTGACCTCATCTGGGCAGGTTTTTGCACTTTTTATATACATTTGATAGTTCTTTTGCAGGTATTTTGCCTCAATCAATGGTATTTACTGAGCACTTGCTGCGTGTAGAGCACTGGACTAAGCATTTGGAGTTGGTAGTCATGATCCTTTGCCTCAAAGAGTTTACAATCTAGAAGCAGTGTCCGGGTTCATGTTAGACTCAAGAATGGTGGGGGTTTTTAGGGTTTAGCTCCACTGGCCTAAGAAAAGGCCAATGTATCCATCATTTGGAATCATACACATGCAATTCATTTCAATCGATCATATTTGGTGCTTACATTTGGTGCTTACTGTGTGCAGAGCACTGTACTAAGCGCTTGGGAAGTACAAATTGGCAACATAATTGGCCAATTATGATGAACAAAGGGAGCAAGTAAGGGCAATGCAGAAGGGGTGAGAGATGAGGAAAAGTGGGGCTTAGACTGGGAAAGCCTCTTGGATGAGATGTGCCTTCAGTTAGGCTTTGAAGTCTTATCTCATAATTAATGATAGGAGCCCAGATCATATTTTTTTTGTGTTGTTTTTTTTTAAATGCTTAGTATGTGCCAGGCCCTGTATTAAGTGCTGGGGTAGATGCAAGTTAATCAGGTTGGACACTGTCCTTGTTCCACATGGGGCTTGCTGTCTTAATCATCATTTTACAAATGAGAAAACTGAGGCATAGAGAAGCGAAGTGACTTGCCCAAGGTCACACAGCAGGCAAGTGGCAGATCTAGGATTAGAACCCAGGTCCTTCTGTCTCCCAGGCCTGTGCCCTATCCACTAGGCCATGTTGCTTCTCACCTTGTAGCCTTGTGAAAATGGCTGGGGAAAAAGGAGCTTGTGACAGGTTTTTCATATAGTCCCAAAAGCATCACCAGTATGGGGTTAAGCATCTCTTTGCCCTCCCTGGAAGAAATCAGAAATGGGTGGCCAGGCTCTTCCTTTACCAGATCATCAAATAAGAGCGTCAGAGGTCATGGGTTCAAATCCCGGCTCTGCCGCTTGTCAGCTGTGTGATTTTGGGCAAGTCACTTAACTTCTCTGTGCCTGTTACCTTATCTGTAAAATGGGGATTAAAACTGTGAGCCCCATATGGGACAACCTGATCACCGTGTATCTTCCCCAGTGCTTAGAACAGTGCTTGGCACATAGTAAACGCTTAACAAACGCCATTATTATTATTATTAAATATCTGAAAACTTTTTCTGGGGGGAAAAAAAAGAAAGAAAAAGCATTGATTTTTTTTTCCCTAAAGCATTAGGAGAATGATTCTTTAGTTTGTCATTTATTTAGCATATACTACCTGACTGTTCAAAACTTTAGTGCTGTGATGCTTATAATCACCGGGGTAAAACCAAACCCACCTGCTGTATGCTTCATTTCTTAAATTTTACCAAATTAGAGGAAATTGGAAGTTTCTTTGCTACCACAAGAGAACCAAGAAAAATACCATCACCTGACCTAGTCAGATATTTAGGGCCAGGCAAACTCCTTGGGAAAGCTTAATTTTTTTTATTATGGAGTTATGAGTCTGGGTATGAAATGTTTTAGGGACCTTGCCACAAAGCCAGGAAAAATCAATATTTTTCTGTTAACAGGTAAGCTGTCATACAAACAAATAAGCTGAAAACCAGCACAGAACTGTTGACAAAATACCTGCTACAAATGTGTACTGAAAGCAAGGGGCTTTGCTATGATTCAGCCTGTTATGATAGGGTTAAAAAAGCCTGTATCTAGTTTACCTTCTAATGCTTTCTGCCCTGAAGAAAAACCAAATGCCTTTTTCTAAGGACTACATTGTGGGATTATTTTTTTGAGCTGAGAACAAGATCCTGTGTTTTGGGACGAGGTGACAAGGTCCTTCTCGACTTTCTCTTCAGAGACAAGGATGATAGATCCCAAAGCCCAGCACAAGGCTGAAGCCATCTTTATCAGGAGGAACAGTGAGGCATCCTGTCAAGTTTAATTATGTTTCTCTGGGCTGCCTGTGCTCTGAGCAACTTCCAGGATCTGCTGATCTTTGTTTCTTTGTCTTGCCTCAATTCTAAAATAAAACCAATCAAGAGTACAAAATGGGGGTGCAAGTGAAAGATATTCATTCATTCAATCAATTGTATTTATTGAGCGCTTACTGTGTGCAGAGCACTGTACTAAGCACTTGGAAAGTACAAGTTGGCAACATATAGAGACGGTCCCTACTCAACAGTGGGCTCACAGTCTAGAAGGGGGAGACAGAACAAAACAAAACATTAACAAAATAAAATAAATAGAATAAATATGTACAAGTAAAATAAATAGAGTAATAAATATGTACAAACATATATACATATATACAGGTGCTGCGGGGAAGGGAAGGAGGTAAGGCCGGGGGATGGAGAGAGGAAGGAAGGGGAGAGGAAGGAGGGGGCTCAGTCTGGGAAGGCCTCCTGGAGGAGGTGAGCTCTCAGTAGGGCCTTGAAGGGAGGAAGAGAGCTAGCTTGGTGGATGTGAGGAGGGAGGGCATTCCAGGCCAGGGGGATGACGTAGGCCAGGGGTCGATGGCGGGACAGGCGAGAATGAGGCATGGTGAGGAGATTAGCGGCAGAGGAGTGGAGGGTGTGGGGTGGGCTGTAGAAGGAGAGAAGGGAGGTGAGGTAGGAGGGGGCGAGGTGATGCCTTGAAGCCGAGGGTGAGGAGTTTCTGCCTGATGCATAGGTTGATTGGTAGCCACTGGAGATATGCAGAGGGCCAGGGAATCACTCAACTTTCGACAGCAGGAGAGAATGCTGGTCATTCATTCAGGCCTATTGAGAGCTTTCTGTGTGCACTGCACTACTAAGCGCTTGGGAGAGTACAGTACAACAATAAAACAGGCATATTCCTTGCCTACAATGAGCTTACAGTCTAGAGGGTCTACAGTCCTTGAGGCTCCAGAACAAACCCCTCTTTTTAAATTCCAGGTAGAGCAGTTTTTGTCTAGTGGTCACCCTGGTGATAGTTAAACTCGACTGCTGGTGTTTCTACTGTTGGAGTCCGGACTTTACCAGCCCAGAACTAGAGTTGGCCCCCAGACCTCATTGGAGAGGAGGTAGCTAGCTGGCTGCAGGAGAACTAGTTTGGGAACTGGGGTAATAGCTTCTACCACCAGTTTTACTCAATTGATCTTGAAGTGAGAAATTGACTTTGCTCTCTCCAGATCCGAAAAGAGGGTTGAGTTCATCGGGGGCAAGTTGGAATAGTGATTGAAAGTTGATTGATCCCTTTGCGAGAAAGGGAATGAAAGTCAGGGCCCTCTGACTCTCAGCAGTCAGTCAATCAATCGGTGGTATTTATTGAGCACTTTATGCAGAGCAGTGTGTATGCGGAGCAATGTACTAATGGGAGAATACAATCCTTTAGAGTTGGTAGACCCTCCTGACTTCACAGAGGTTACAGTATACAACCAGCACTCTAAACACAGCAGGTGTTTTTTTTGTTTTGTTTTTATAGTAATTGTTATGCATTTACTATGTGCCTGGCACTGTGCAAAACACTGGGGTAGGTACAAGATAATCAGGTTGGAGACAGTCCATGTCCTATCTGGGGCTCAACATCTTATTCTTCGCTTTAAAGACGAGGTGACTGAGGCCCAGAAAAGTGAAGTGACTTGCCCAAGGTTCACACAGCAGACAATTGGCAGAGCTGGTATTAGAACCCAGTTCCTTCTGACTCCCAAGCCCAGGCTCTAACCCCTAGGCCATGCTCTGGTTGTGTGTTCCTTTCTTCTGCTTCGTAGTCAGTGTATTCAGATTTTTATGCCACTCAGTCTTCTCCCTCCAGCTCATCTTTCCAGTTTTGTCCCCTTGTCCCCGTCTATCTCTTTGGGAGCTTCAGGGCCTCTCCTGGACTTTTCTATCTATTTATCAACATATCTCTTTAGGGCTCAGCACACATTCAAGGTCTTAACAATGCCACGGTTGAATTGTAATGATGGAATCCTTTCTTTGGCACTGGGGATTTCAGTGGAAGCTTTTCTCCAAAGGAGATTGGGGAAACTAATAGAGTGTAGTTGAATGTATTGAAAAATAAATTATTCCTGGATGTTTCCCCACCAATTGTTAGGTTTCAAGGTTTGTTGGTGTTTTTGTCAGGTCTTCCATCCCCACCGATTGTTAGGTTTCAAGGTTTGTTGGTGTTTTTGTCAGGTCTTCTGGTCACTTGGTGAGCTCCTTTACTAGGCAAACTAGAACAGAATGGGCCTCTCCAAAACTGGACTGATTGCAGTCATGCCACTTAGACTTACCATACTTGAGCAGAAATTCTGTTCTCTCTACTGTGGAAAATGGAGTTGGTTTGTTAATAAGGTTGCAGCTGCACCATGCTAGCTGGACTCCAACACCAAAGTCTCCCTGCTAGATGTAAGCTGTTGGGGTGCAAAACAGGAGGGCTCAGGAGAAAGGGTGGGGTGGGTGGGTGGAGTTGGCCTTCCTTTTCAGGGCAAATTTTCACAATGCCAAGCCCTCAGGGAGGGAATGGTTCTGAGCAGGATATTGGGGGATAAGGCTATTTGGGACAAGAAGACTTCTCTCCTGCTCATCAGCCATACTCACTGCATGGCATACTGGAAAGAGCTCAAGCCTGGGAGCTCTAATCCTGCCTCCACCTCTTGCTTGCTGTGTGATCTTGGGTAAGTCACTTAACTTCTCTGTGCCTCAGTTTCCTAACCTGTGATATGGGGATAAAATATCTGTTTTCCCTCCCAGTTAGACTGTAAACCCAATCTGGGCCAGGGCCTGGATCTTACATGAATATCCTTATCTATCCCAGCACTTGGTACAACCCACGTTGTAAGGGTTTTACATGCAGTTGCCCAGTGTAAAACAGTGACATCATGTACAGCTGCTCTGTGGTAATAGTTTTGCAATCGGTGACAACTTGGCCAGTCACCTGCACCTTAAGGGGCACAGAAACTTTCAGGAAATCTCTTCATATAAACTCCAGTCTTAGGCAGAGGGAAGTCCTAAAGGGGTCCAGTTTTAGATTCCTACTGAAGTGAGTTTTCAGCCTCATGAAATCCCCCAGTACATTCTCCCCTGGATTCCTCTGCAGTCTCCAGAGACTATTCAGCACAGCCACATTGCACAGTTGGGAAATCTCTCCCCATTAACTTCCCCAGAGGCTCACACAGAGTTACGGAAAACTAACTCTGACTTTGTGCTGGCTCTGTGGTTGCCTGCTGTCTCATTTCGGGTTCCTTGAGTGGGCCTGGAGAGGGTCTCCGGTAGTCTGTCAATTCCCTTGCTAAACCCTCATTTCCTCTTCTCCCACTCCCTTCTGCATCACCTTTGTACTTGGATTTGTACCCTTTATTCACCCCACCCTCAGCCTCCTAGCACTTATATGCATATGTGTAAGTTATTCGTATTAATGTCTGTCTCCCTCTCTAGAGTGCAAGCTCGTTGTGAGCAGGCAACTTGTCTACCAAGTCTGTTATATTGTACTCTCCGAAGCTTTTATTACGGTGCTAAGATTATTCTCAAATCTACCACGTTTTCACAAGCCCAAGTCTCTTGTCTCGACTGCTCATCTGCTAGTATGTCTCAGGGTGTGAAAGTGGAAGAGGCCTAGAAAAGGAAACTCTGGGAAAAAGTCTGGGCAATGTGACCTGAAGACAAAAGTAGGGTGGGGGTGAATATCAGACATCTGATAAAGGGAAAAGATCCAAGTGCATAGGTGATGGAGAGGGAGTTGGAGAAAAGAGGGCTTAATCAGGGAAGGCCTCTTGGAGGAGATGTGATTTTCAGTAAGGTTTTCATGGTGGGGAGAGTGGTGGTCTGCCAAATGGAGGGGGAGGGAGTTTCATGCCAGAGGGAGGACATGGGAAAGGAGTCAGCGGTGAGATAAATGAGATTGGGACCCAGTGAGCAAGCTGGTGCTATAGGAACAAAATGTACACACTGTGCTGTAGTAGGATATCTGTGAGGTAAGCTTGCTGGGGGTGGTAAGCTGATTTAAAGCCAATGATAAGGAATTTCAGTTTGATGTGCAGGTGGCTTGGCAACCACTGGAGGTTCTTGAGGAGTGGGGAGATGTGGGCCAAACCTTTTTGTAGAAAAATGATCCGGGGAGCAGGGTGAAGTATGGACTGGAATGGGGAGAGACAGGAAGGTCAGCGAGAGGGCTGATAAAGAAGTAATCAAGGAGGGATACAAGTGCTTGGATCTGCCTAGTAGCTGTTTGGGTGGAAAGGAAAGGGTGGCTTGAGAGATGAATTGAGTATAATGCCAAAGTTATGAATCTGTGAAACAGGGAGGATAGTGGTATCATCTACAGTAATGAAGTCTCAGGACCAAGGCTGGCCCATCATTCTTGGACAGGAGACTTCCTTCTTTGGTCCCCAAGAGAATGGGTCAGCTCTAAAGATGTCTTCGTGGCATTTCGGTCACCCAGTCTTCCTGCAGACATTCAGATAGTGTCGTCAGACAGCCAGCTTCACACTTACAACCTTCAGTCTCAAGGTCGTCATGAAGCTCAGGGTAACTGGCTGGCTGAGCCAGGTTCCAGAAAGGCCCACTCTACAGTCGAGGGGAAAAGTGAACAGTCATGACTGATATTTCAGAAAACTGAGTTCTCTGCCCTAAGATCTTTCTCCATCTTTGTCTTACACAGTACAGAGATTTTACTATTTGGCAAAGAGCACATTTTTAAAAAAAACAACCCAGAATATCACTGCAAAACACTTATAATAGGAATGCTCCCTTCCCTTTGACCTATACCGATTTAATTTTAAGTTTGGAGATTAGGTCTGACCTTATCTATCAGGGCTGGGAGTTGTTTTAAGGGAAATGCAGCTTGAGAGTCTTTCACAGGCTTCCTTGCATATTATAACTTAGAAGCTCTGGGTTATCACCAATGCTTGTGATTGCTATGGAAACTGAGTTCATATGCATCTTTCGGAGAGCCCGTTTGGGAAAAAAATAAGAGCAGGACAGGCCTCTTGTAAGAGCAAGTTATTTAGCACCCAGATTGCATAGGCAGGTTGAGAATGGAAAGACTATCTCCAAAAAGACAAAAGAAAATCTTTAAGTTTCCAGAAACTGATTCGTTAGTCATAGAGCCACATTTGTTCTGACATACCAATGTGTTGCAGGATTTCCAGCTAAGACTTCCCTTTGTTTTTCAGGGAGTGTATAATCTGCCAAGCAGTCTTCAGTGTGCTCTAGCAGTTGTATTGTACTGTACTCTCCCAAGCACTTAGTACAGTGCTCTGTCCACAGTGAGCACTCAATAGCATTGATTGATATAGACTGCAAGGAGTCAAACAATGATCCCTGCATCATCAAAGCATGTAGAGTTCAGGTGTCTGAGTGCCATTGATAGCAACGCAAGCAGAGCAAGGCCATCTTCTCTTTCCACTTGAACAGTCCATCCCCAGGGGCCTCGGGGAAAAACATCCCAATTTTTAAATGGCACTGTGGGTTTGCTTTTCACATTTCTCCCATTCAAGTTGAAGAACAATTGGGGCTTTGGCTGATCATTGCCCTCCCCTCATTCTGCCAACAGGTAGCAGTAGCATAACATGTTGGCCTGGCTCTAGCTTTTGATTATAATCAATAAATGGCCGTTATTGAGTATTCACTGGGTACAGAGCACTCTACTAAGCACTTATCTTATGCTGTCGAGTCGTCTCCGACCCATGGCGACACCACAGGCACATCCTTCCCAGAATGCCCCATCTCCTCCTGAAATTGTTCTGGTAGTGTATCCATAGACTTTTCTTGGTGAAACTATGGAAGTAGTTTACCATTGCCTCCTTCTGTGCAGTAAACTTGAGTCTCTGCCCTCGACTCTCTCCCAGGCTGCTGCTGCCCAGCACAAGTGAGATTTGACTTTTAGCCGATTGCCTTCCACTCGCTATCCACTACCCAAGCTGGGAATGGAGTGGATATGCCTCTGCTTGACTCTCCCTCCCATGCACATAGTAAACGCTTAACAAATGCCATCATTATTATTATAGACGAGACTGGTAGAGTACTGGAAACTCTCCAGGTGCGAACCTGAGATGACACTAAGCACTTGGGATAGTACAATACAAGAGAGTGTGTCATCCTATTCCCTGCCACTTGGGATTTTACAAATCTATTTTACAAATTTAATGTTCACTTTGAATAAGAGCAGTGCATTTTTTCCTGTACAAATTTGACTTGGATGCATGCAGGGCTAGGCACTGTCCAGGGTGGGAGTCTATATTAAATGGTATTCAGCATCCTCCCCACTTAAACTGTAAGCTTCTTGTGTGCAGGCATCATGGCTACCAACTTGAATGTACTCTCCCAAGGGCTTTGACCAGTGTTCTGCACACAGTAAACACTCGACAAATACCACTGAGTGATTGCTTATTCAGGGAAAGATAGTTGAGTTGCAAGCCCCGTGTGGAAAGGGATTGTCTCTCTTTATTGCTGAATTGTACCTTGCAAGTGCTTAGTACAGTGCTCTATACACAGTAAGCACTCAATAAATAAGATTGAATGAATGAATGGAGCAATGGGTGGAGGGAAAGCAAGCAGCAAGATCGATGGGAGAGAGAGCGTGCAGGGCCAGGGTAGTAAATAATACTTTATTTATCTGTAGTAGTAGCAGCAGCATTTTTTTGACTACCCACTTGATACAGCACACTGTAGCAGTTATCTGGGGTGTATAAAATAGTGACACGTTCCAGGCCCAGTGAAGTGACTTGCCCAAGGTCCTACAGCGGTCAAGTGGTACAGTTGACACATTCTAGACACAGTGAGGTAACTTAAGGTCCTACAGCCAACAAGTGGTACAAAATAATGACATATTCCAGGTACAGAGAAGTAAAGTGACTTGCCCAAAGTCCCACATGAGGCAAGTGGCCAAGCAAGGATTAGAATTCAGATGCTCTGAATTACAGAGTGAGAGAGTTTACAACAGGTTGTGGCGGGGACTGTGTGTGTGTGTGTGTCCAGTTTTTCTGCCACACTTGCCTTGGTCCCTTTTCATCTGAGGTAGCAGTGGAGGAAAGGAAAGGGGTAAGGGAAACATTGAACTCAGTCACTCAACCACAACTCTGGTCGCTGGGTTATTTATCCCAGACAAGCATTAATTCTGAGATAGTGTTCCTACAAAGGACATTCTGCATTATAAGACTCTATTGTGCTGCCAGGGCTTTCAGAAACTTCAAAAGCTGATCTACTAGGATATGGGAAACCCATCAGGTACGTCAGGAAAAAAAATCTTTCATTATTCCGAAATAACTGAAACTCTCCTTTAAAGCAACATAAGGGAAGAGGTATCTCAGTTTAACACAAACACAATTTATCTTCCCAGCTGATAGGCTTAAGGCAGAAATGCATCTGTTTGGCTGTAAAGAAAATGTCAAGGGAGGCAGCAATTCCACTGCAGCATTAGTTAGCTTTTTTGTATACAAAATATCCACTGGGGCCCCCCTGTACATACCCTGTAATCTCTAGACTGTAAGCTCCTTATGGGCAGGGAACCTGTCTGCTGTTTCTGTTGCACTCTCCCCAGAGCTTAGTATAGTGCTCTGCAGCGCTCAGTAAATACCACTGATTGAGTGATGTGATGTATATAGTACAAGGTGTGGAGGGTTTGTGGCTTTTCAATATTCTTTAGGCCACAAGCAACTCATATATCATGAGAACCAGGGACTGTAATTGACCTGGTTTTCTTCTTAGTACAATGCTTGGCACCTAGTAAGCTTTTAATAATTACCATTACTATTGCTTTAAACTTAGTATTTTAAGAAAGATAGTGAAACTGTTAGCATTTCCAATATCACTTAATCAGTCGAGGCTCTTTTCATCTTCAAGGTGTCTTTTCCTGTCTCTCTCTCTCTCCATCGCCATCTCTTTCCTCCTTTCCATTTCTGAGGGTCCCCAATCCCACCCTTAACATAGACTCAAAACTCTCACTGACAATAACAGTGTGCCCACTGATATACCTGCCTATTTGTTCCTGTTTTCCAGTTAATAATTTATACATGCATAAAAAACCTGATGGCCCACTAGGGTTTTATCATTTTCCTTCTGATAATAATGATAATAGCATTTAAATGCTTACTATGAGCTGAGCACTGGGCTAGATACAGGATGATCAGATCAGATACAGTCTCTTGTCCTATAAACCTTTGGTGTCTACCACCCTTTTCACAGTCTATCATCAGGGAGTTCATGAGGTTGTGAGATTTTTCAAAGGTAGAATCAGTGAGGGATAAAATCTTTTCAACCGGATGTGGTGGTTCACTGGAGGCCGGAGAGGCTGAGGTGCCACAATCAGGATGAGACTCTTTCAAACAAGGGACTTCTTTGGGGAGAACTTGGGTTGAGAGGACAAGAGAAGGTCGGGGTTTCCTCCGGAGAGGCTGAGAAGAGGTCCCGAAGCTGTCCAACTGACAGAGCCGGAGCGAGCAGATAGAGGATTTCCAAAAACAAAGCAGGCTATTTTTGGCCTGTATCCCACCATGTAGGGAGAGCTGACAACTACCTGTTCTAAGGGTTAAGTAGTGGCAGATCCGTGTGTGACAGGGAAGGAAGTTGGAAGGTTGGCCAGAGCACAAGGAGACTTGGTGGTCCAGCAGGCTAAGCCTTTACGTAGCCCAGCGACCGGGGAACAGGGCACAACTGCTTCCTCCTCTGGGCCCCTTCCAGAAGGTGAGCTATTTTCAACAGGCCAGAGGTTGCTTAGTTAGTGGCACCAAGCTGGAACCCAGCCAATTTAAATGGGAAGATTTGGGCCATGAGGCGAGGGTTAGAAAAGCAGGGGGAAGCACCACGGCCATCAGGACAAGTCAGGTGAAGCTCATATGTGAGCAACCTGTGTCCGATTTGATGATCTTTTCTTTGTCCAAGTGCTTAAGACAGTACCTGGCACATAGTAAATGCTTACGTGTCATTGTTATTCAATAAATCAGTGGTTTTCTTGAGTGCTTACTATGTTCGTGGAGGAGCTGCTAAAGGAAGCTGAAGAATGGCTCGATGTAACCATCAGGAAGTGGCCGTTCTTCCTGGCCCCAGGGTAAGATTCTACACTGGATATTTGTTTATCACTAGGATGCACATGAGCAGTGGGATCTAGAGGAAGGACCACAAGACTGGGAATTAGAGGACCTGGGTTGTAATCCTGGCTCCAGTGCTTTCCTGTGTGTGATCTTGGGCAAGTAATGGGAACTGTAAGTTCCCCCTGTAGACTGTCAACTACTTGTGGACAGGGAAGGTGTCTGCTAACTCTGTTGTGTTGTACTCCCCCATTTAGCACCGTGCTCTGCACACAAAAAGTGCTCAATAAATACCAGTTTTCTTATCTGTAAAATGGGAATGAAATACCTGTTCTCCCTGTTTGGACGATGAGCCCCATGTGGGACAGGGACCATATGCTACCTGATTATCTTGTATCTACCCCAGCACTGACTGCAGTGTCTGGAACATAGTAATTGCTTAACCAATTTTTTTTTAAAGAAAGGTGACAGGAAACATTATAGAATGAGAGAAGCCTAGGGGAGAGTTTTAGTTAGATCTGTCCTGAGGCTTCTTTGGGGATAGAAGTCAAGGTTGAGAAGGTCACACTCAGAAACTGTTATCTTTGGAAACATAGATCCACTTTGTTCCTGTTCCTAGGGAGAATTTGAGAGATGTGGGAATTGAATAGAAGAGAAGTTCAATAATTCTTACGATGATGACACTGAAATCCAGCAGGCCCTAGAAAATGTGGTTGAATATGTGATCTACATCCTAGTGACTCAACTGAGATGTTCTCCACGGGGAGGGGTGGAGAGATACTGTCACAATTTCAGGACCTGAACTGTAGTATTTTTGGCTACCAAAGAGTATCAGCTAGCGAATTATTCTAGTCGACATAACCATCTTCTCTTTGACATCTGTCCAGCCTGTCTAGTTAATGCATTTCAGCTTTAATGGGAATAAGTAAACCAACGAGTGGCATTTGGTGTGTTTTACTGAGGCTGCCCACAATCTCACATCAGAGACCTCCATTAGTTGCCCTGTTTGGTGACCTCTCTGTAAACCTAGAGGGGTGAGCAGAATATGCAGTCTCATCAGGACTTGAGTGGTCTAGGTTCTTTTAAAAACAAACAAACAAACAAAAAACTGCGAGGGTATCCAAGACTCTGAAAAATAAATGCACCCTTGTGATCTTCTTTCTTGCATTCCTATCTGGAAGTGTGAAACTAGAGATTTCTCTCTTGGATTTTCCATTTCACCGCCCCCCCCCCCACTTTTTTTTGCATTCCCGTTTGCTGTTTGTTTCTTGCTGGGGTCCCAGGATGAGAGGGGAATTGGAGGGCTTTGAGGCTTGTCAATGCCTCTTGCAAAATAGCTTTGTGAGGCTCACTTGCAGACTGCTGTTGGATGAAGTTGGCAGGACTGTGGAGGTTTGATTTCAGTTCAGTCAATCATATTTACTGAGTGCTTAATATGTGCACAGCACTGCACTAAGTGCTTGGGAGAATACAGTATAATAATGAACAGACAGATTTTCTGTCCACAATGAGCTTACGGTCTGGAGGGAAACCCATGACTATTTGTGTAGAGCAGTGATGGGTCAAGGCATGCCCTCTCCCTCCTTAGACTGTGAGCCCCAGGAGGGACAAGGGACTGTGTCCTAGCTGAGTAACTTGTATCCACCCCAGCACTTAGGACAATGCTTTACACATAGTAAGCACATAACAAATACCATTTTAAAAAGTACTGTGATATGTTCTTCAGTTTTATCAATTGCTGGTATTTATTAAGCACTTACCATTGGCAGAGCACTGTACTAGCCCTTGGGAGGGTACAATACAAGAGAGAGGGTAGACATGTTCCCTGCCTGCTATGAGTTTACAGTCTAGAGGTAGGCTTTTATTGTTTACTTTGATTATGGTAGTCATTTAGTTATTATGCCTCAAAAACTGTGTTAAATGCTGTTGATGGTATGAGATAATCAGATCAGGCACAGTCTCTGTCCCACATGGGACTCACAAGATAAGTGGAAGGGAGAGTATCTTCTCCCCATTTTACGGATGAGAAAGCCGAGACACTGGGAGGTTGTGACTGGTCCCAGATTGAGTAGGAGCATGACCTAGTGGGAAGAGCCCGGACCTGAAAGTCGAAGAACATGGCAGACAAGTGGCAGAACTGGGATTGGTTTTAATCCCAGCTCCGCTACTTGTCTGCTTTGTGACCTTGGGCAAGTCACTTAACTTTTCTGGGCCTCTGTTTACCTCACTGTTAAATTGAGGTTAATACTGTGAGTCCAGTGTGGGACAGGGACTGTGTCCAATCTCATTATCTCTTAGCTACCTCAGTGCTTAGGACAGCTGTGTGACTTTGGGCAAGTCACTTAACTTCTCTGGGCCTCAGTTGCCTCATCTGTAAAATGGGGATTAAAATGGTGAGCCCCCTGTGGGACAACCTGATCACCTTGTAACTTCCCCAGCGCTTAGAACAGTGTTTTGCATATAGTAAGCGCTTAACAAATACCATTATTATTATTATTATTATTATTATTACAGAAAGTGCTTTATAAATATCATAAAAAAAATTCACACCCCCAACACTTCGCAGAGCTGGTCTTCTGACTCGTATGCTCTAGTTCTTTGGCTGTGCTGCCTTAAAGCATGTATCTCCATGTCTGCCCTCCCATGCTTATTTTTTCAGCCCCTTGAGGGACAGGACTGTATCAGAATGCTTCATCATGTAGCTGCCAGTGCTTTGTGCAGGGCTCAGCATGGAGTAAACATTTATGGAATACCATTATAGTAATAGTAATGATAGTATTTATTAAGCACTCACTGTGCGCCAAGCACTGTTCTAAGCTCTGGATAGAAATATAAAGATGATGCTTTCCACCCAGAACATTGCCAGCAAGTGAGTGGATTGTAAACAGGGAAAATCTCCAGAGGAATTTGTTTTGGAGAATTGGATTTGGCTTGGGGTGTAAGCATTTGTAAGATTATCTTAATGATTCTCCCTAAAAATACCAGGTCTGAAAAGCTGACACACAAACATGAAGTGTGACCCTGCTTAGGTAAGGCTTATAAAACCATGTATTTCTTATAGTAATGACCTATCCAAATCAGAAAGGGAAAAAAAAACCTCTTTCAATGTCTTTTAATAACAATTCTGATTGTTAGGTTCTTAGAGGAGAAATTCATTTCCAGATAGATTCCAAACTGCAAGATGAGAATCAGTAGTATGACATGCAAACATAAATAATGCATGGCCATAAAATTGATGCAGGATGCCTTATTGCAGATGTGAAGTAATGTATCAGAAAACCACTATGAAGTATTCGATGCTTCAATATAACCTGCTCCTTGCCAGTGTAATGCAAAGTTTCAAGGCATGCGTATGCTCAGTTTATTACACCAGTGTGTTTCTAAGGTTTCATTCTCTAACCTGTGTCAAGGTGTGTGCCATAATCAGGGTGGGAAGAATGGGGATGAATGTAGAAATTCCCAGAGGCCCTTAGTTGATGTTTGGGACATTAAAATCCATCATACAAGCTAACCAGGTTGGACACAGTCCCAGTCCCACTTGGGGCTCACAGTCTTAATCCCCATTTTTCAGATGAGGTAATGGAGGCTCAGTGAAGTGACTTCCCCAAGGTTACACAGCAAATAGAGAAGCAGCGTGGCCCAGTGGAAATAGCCCGGGCTTGGGAGTCAGAGGTCATGGGTTCTAATCCTGGCTCCGCCACTTGTCTGCTGTGTTACTCTGGGCAAGTCATTTCACTTCTCTGAGCCTCAGTAACCTCATCTGTAAAATGGGGATTAAGACTGTGAGCCCCACGTAGGACAACCTGATCACCTTGTATCCCCCCAGTGCTTAGAACAGTGCTTGGCACATAGTAAGTGCTTAACAAATGCCATCATTATTATTAAATAGAGTCAGGATTAGAACCCAAGTCCTTCTGACTCCCAGATCCATGCTCAATCAATCAATCGTATTTATTGAGCGCTTACTGTATGCAGAGCACTGTACTAAGCACTTGGGAAGTACAAGTTGGCAACATATAGAGACAGTCCCTACCCAACAGTGGGCTCACAGTCTGGAAGGGGGAGACAGAGAACAAAACCAAACATACTAACAAAATGAAATAAATAGAATGGATATGTACAAGTAAAATAAATAGAGTAATAAATATGTACAAACATATATCTACAGGTGCTGTGGGGAAGGGAAGGAGGTAAGACGGGGGCATGGAGAGGGGGATGAGGGGGAGAGGAAGGAGGGGGCTCAGTCTGGGAAGGCCTCCTGGAGGAGGTGAGTAGGGCCTTGAAGGGAGGAAGAGAGCTAGCTTGGCGGTTGGGCAGAGGGAGGGCATTCCAGGCCAGGGGGATGACGTGGGCCGGGGGTCGATGGCGGGACAGGCGAGAACGAGGCATGGTGAGGAGATTAGCGGCAGAGGAGCGGAGGGTGCGGGCTGGGCTGTAGAAGCAGAGAAGGGAGGTGAGGTAGGAGGGGGCAAGGTGATGGACAGCCTTGAAGCCCAAGGTGAGGAGTTTCTGCCTGATGCGCAGATTGATTGGTAGCCACTGGAGATTTTTGAGAAGGGGAGTAACATGCTCAGAGCGTTTCTGGACAAAGACAATCTGGGCAGCAGCATGAAGTATGGATTGAAGTGGGGAGAGACACGAGGATGGGAGATCAGAGAGAAGGCTGATGCAGTAGTCCAGAAGGGATAGGATGAGAGCTTGAACGAGCAGGGTAGCGGTTTGGATGGAGAGGAAACATTGCTCGATTCACTAGGCCATGCTTCTTCTCTCTGTGGATATGTACACTAAAATAAGTTTGCCCTTAGAATAGCATATGCAACACACACCAGTACATGAAAAGCATTTGTATTAATCGAGAACTATTGACTAACACCCTTAATAAGCACCCCATGGCAATAGATATGCCATAGTGCAGAGTGTTGCATACGGTCAGTTACAAAGATGTAGCACATGGCCCTGGCCCTTAATGATCAAAAGGAAAGTGCACTTCGGAGAGAAAATCAGCCATGAAGAGTATAAAGTACTAGAAGGCTACTGGCCATAAGGAAAGAGGGTTTGGGTGCATTTTGATGAGAAGGAAGAGTTGCGATGTAAAAAAATGCAGAATATTTTAATTTCTGTTGCTTTTCCTGACAAGTTCTGGTTTGCAAAAATAGGAATGATGTTTTGTGACAAAGATATGCAGGAATCTGCATATGGCTTTTGAAGTTCCCTCTTCATCTTATTTTCAAATTCAGATGTTCAAAGGACCAGAAACACTCCTGAAGAACAAAATGACTATTTTGCCTCTTTTTTAGAAGTTTTACCAATTTTAAAAAATTATACTCCCACTTTCCATCATTTTCCCCCGTTTCATCTTGACTCTCTTTGTCCTATCATGTAAACTATTAGCCAGACTAAAGAGAAGTTCTGATTGAGTAGAGTGATTAAGAAATATTTCTGGAAATACCGTGTTAGAAACAGTTGCGGGTGGGATGATGTCAAAATCCAAAGGAAACAAAGATCCGGAATATGGTATGGGAGAGTCTGAAGCATGAAATATATAGAAGCAGAGAGGCAGCATGGCTCAGTGGAAGGAGCACGGGCTTGGGAGTCAGAAATCATGGGTTCTAATCCCGGCTCTGCCACTTGTCAGCTGTGTTACTTTGGGCAAGTCACTTCACTTCCCTGGGCCTCAGTTCCCTCGCCTGTAAAATGGGGATTTAAGCCTGTGAGCCCCACGTGGGACAACCTGATCACCTTATATCCCCTCCAGTGCTTAGAACAGTGCTTCACACATAGTAAGCACTAACAAATACCATTATTATTATAGAAAAGATGTTAGATTTTACTCTAGAAAATGAGGATTCTTGCAAGAATAATTTCAGCAGTGAAAGAACAAAAATAATGACTTAAAAAAAGAAATTGTAAATATGCTGAAGGAAAAATAATTTGGCAACTAAAGAGTAAAACTGACACTCTTGGGGTTTTTTTGGGAACATCTCAAGAATATCATAGAAAATGAGGTCACATTTTCAGTCACTGAATTTATCAGTCTTTCAGTCCTATTTATTGAGTGCTTACTGTATGCAGGGCACTGTACTGTGTCCAGAGTGCTTGGGAGAGTAGGGTACAACAGAGCTGGTATACACATTCCCTGCCCTCAGGGAGGTTACAGTCTAGAGGGGGAGACGGACGTTAAAATGAATAAATGCTTTACGGTTATGTGCATAAGTACTATGTGACTGAGGGTGGAAGGAATAAGTGGTAAAAATCCAAATGCAAGGGTGGCGCAGAAGGGAGAAGGAGTAGGGGAGATGAGGGCTTAGTTGGGGAAGGCCTCTTGGTGGAGATATGCTTTTAATAAGGCTTTGAAGGTGGGGAGAGTGGTGGTCTGAAAGATATGAAGTGGGAGGGAGTTCCAGGCCAGAGGTAGGATGTCCACCTAGCCTGTTTTATTAGGAATAGGTTCAAGTTCAAGAGCCCAAACAAAGCTTATAGTGGCCCATATGAAGTCATCCAAATGTCCTAAGAAAAACAAAATGAGGAGTTGGTTAAAAGACATAAACAAGCATTTTGTTTCAAGCAGGGGCAATGAAAGGAAACCCGAAAGGAGCAGCGAGATAAATATACCAGTTCTTAAATCCCATGGGAGATAACTTAAATGCTGAGTTCAGAGGAAAGCCTGTGTTCTCACTTGGTGGGTTCTTCTTTGTTTTGTTCTTTTTTAAAATGGTACCTGTTAAGCACTTACTATGTGCCAGGAACTGTGTGAAGTGCTGGGATAGATACACAATAATCAGGTTGGACACAATCCATATCCCACATGGGGCTCTGATTCTTAATCTCTATTTTACAGATGAGATAACTGAGGCACAGAGAAGTGAAGTGACTTGCCCATGGTCACACAGCAGACAAATGGCAGAGCTGGGATTAGAACCCAGGTCCTTTTGGCTCCCAGGCCCGTGCTCTACCCACTAGACCATGCTGCTTCTCGTGCTGCGCTCTCCCAAGTGCTCAATAAATGCAATTGAATGAGTGAATGAATGATTCCCCTTATGCTGGCAAGTTCTGTCTCCACCGTGCTAAGTGAGATTGATTGAGCCTTCTTATGTGACCCCTGGAGGACACTTCCCCCCTGCACACGACAATTTCTTCCGACACCCACGTGGGCGGGGAAGTCTTCCCTAATAACGCCATTCATCTTGTAGCCAAAACAAGTCATGAAAACACCCATTCAAGCAGAGCTGTGGGGAGGAAGAATGCAGTTTTCCTGAAGTTGCCTCTCCCTTGGCAGAAACAGAGAGCTGTACTGTCCCCTTGAAAGCCCGCTAAGGGGAAATTGTCCTTTAGGTCTTGTAGAGGTTCTGTGGAAAGCTTGTTGCCATTAGGCAGGATATAAATATAGATTTATGGGTAACGGCTGCAATAACAAAGGGACAGAGACTGTGCTGGAACAAAGAAAGAGTGCTGAGACTATTTAGGCTAATACTACATCTCTCTAAACGCTGTATAACCCTCAATGAGCCAGGCACCACAAATACAGAACTCAAGATTATTTGGACAGCAGACTGATGACACTCCTACTTCTCTGCCTCTATTTTTGTCTCAGGAAGGTAGGTTTTGATCCAGGCAGGGATGATATATAGGATTGTGGGCTCTGATTAGTAAATTAATCTCCGTTAATCTACAGACCCTCTGGGATGCCAGAGACCATGGGAGCTGAGCAGTGGGGAAGCAGAGGGACCTTCTGTCAACCCAGCTGCACTACAGACAGGCAGTAGTCAGAGAAAGAGACACATCAATCAAGCCTCTGGGAAGATGAAGCCCTTGAAAGGCAGTCAGCCAGAAGCCAGCCAATCAGTCACTCTCTCAGTGGTATTTATTGAGCATTGACTCTTTGCAGCATTGTGCTCAAGCAGTTGGGGAAGTACAGTGCAGTAGAGTCGATAGACATGATCCCTGCCCCCGGAGAGCTTATAGTCAATATGGGAAACCAATAATAGAGCTGTCCCAAAAAAACAAATTCTACAATTTCTCCACATCCTTCCCAGCCTTGTATCTTCCCTACCACTTAGCACATAGTAAGTACTTAGTAAGCACCTTCATTTGTATTTTGACATTATTACAATTCAAGTTTTCACTAATTCAGACTAGTGTCTCCAGTCCAATTTACAGAAGCTTTGCTATGTTGACGGGTTAACACAACTGTGAAGTCACTACTCCACAGGAGAAGCCCTATGTGACATCCTTTTTTATTTTATGGTATTGTTAAGTGCTTATTATGTGCCAGGCACTGTACTAAGCCTTGGGATGGGTACACACTAATCAGGTTGGACATAGTCCATGCCCCACATGGGGCCCACAGTCTTAACTCCCATTTTACAGATGAGGTAACTGAGGCACAAAGAAGCTGAGATTTGCCCAAGGTCACACAACAGACAAGTGGCAGAGTCAGGATTAGAACCCAGGTCCTTGTGACTCCCATGCCCATTCTCTAGCCACTAAGCAATGCTGCTTCCCAGGCTAATCCTGTCTTCATGTTTCTTCGTCTGTATTTTTATGGACAAAGAAACACAAAGCCTGCACAAGCCTGGGTTTTCTTTGACAAGGCTTGAATTTGGCTTTTGAGCTTCCTTGGTTGCTGTTGGATAGATCAAATGACTTCCAGGTAGTTCTGATGACCTGGATGTTTGAGGGATCCATGACAGTGGAGTGCTGAGATGTCTTTGTTCTAAATGAACCTTGAGAGGATCTCTCAAATTCTTTGTACTCATTTGAAATGCCACCCTTCTCTCTTTAAAATGCAAATCGTTTTGCCAGACAAGACATAAGGGCTCTATCCCAAACACTGATACAAGTAAACTAGGTCAGGTCCAGTCTAGGTGACCACTGAAAGCACTCAAAGTCCTGGGCATGGAGATGCACATGACAGCCCACACATTACGCAGGTATTTTGTAAGGAGGTCACATATGCCATTTTGTGAAATTCCACCCTGTTCACCCTAATAATAATTGTATTTGTTATGCACTTATTTTGTGCCAGACACTGTACTAAGCCCTGGAGTGGATACAAGCAAATCGGGTTGGACCTAGTCCCTGTTCCAAATGGGGCTCACAGCCTCAATCCCTGTTTTACAGATGAGGTAAGTGGGGCACAGAGAAGTGAAGTGACTTGTCCAAGGTCATTAAGCAATTCACCCTAACCTAGAGGGCATCTCTGGGGCAGTAACTAGGTCCCTCTACTTGTTCTAAGGCCTGAGTGCTCCTCTCTCAGGCTTCCTCTGAACATGGAAGTCACAGCTGACCGATGAACTTGGTGGGAGGGCCTGAGCTCTGGAAATAAAAAGACTGCACATAAAGGTGGCCTGGGCTGCATTTATGATGGACAGAGGACAGGCCATCAGGGAATGGGACTGTCCAGTATTAAGCCAATGACTGGTCACCCCAATTCTGACCCTGTGGGCAGGAGGCAGGGACTGGAGAGCAGGTACCTAGGGGCTCATCATGATTCATGATTCTGCAAGGGGTAGTGCTAGCAGGTGGAATGCCACCCAGCAAACTAGCCTTCCTATGGAGGATGAGCAATACAGCTATGGGGGACAGGGAGGAAATCAGACCTCTAACTAGAGGTCAAACAATCCCTTACAACACTTTAATGATTTGGGGACAGAGCCCTGGAAGTGACTACTGCTGGTAACTCAAGGGACTAGCGAGCGCTTACCTGATATAGAGCCCTCTACTAAATGCTCGAAAGAGTAAGGTATAGTTGGTACCCGTGATTCCCTGCCCACAAAATGCTTTTAATCTAAGTGGGGATTACAAATATGGGAAGCCACAGAGTATAAGGATATCTTCATAAGTACCATGGGGGTGAATATCAAGGAACTAGGGAAGTATGAGCCCAAGTGCATAAATTCATTCAGTCAGTTGTATTTATTGAGCACTTACTGTGTGCAGAGCACTGTACTAAGTGCTTGGATGAGTATAACAGGCATGTTTCCTGCCCACAATGAGCTTACTGTCTAGCAGCCACAGAAGGGAGGGAAAATAAGTTGGGGAAATATGAGGTTAATTAAAGAAGGCTTCGTGGAGGAGGTGTGGAGGAGGTGTGATCTTAGGAGGGCTTGGAAAGTGGAGAGAGATTGGTGGTCTGTCAGATATGAAGGAGGAAAGAATTCCAGGTCCGAGGGAAGATGTGGGTGAGCATAGTTGGAACGTCAGCTCGGATCACTGCGGAAGAAGCACCGTGAGAAGCAGCATGGCTCAGTGGAAAGAGCACGGGCTTTGGAGTCTGAGGCCATGGGTTCAAATCCCGGCTCCGCCAATTGTCAGCTCTGTGACTTTGGGCAAGTCACTTAACTTCTCTGTGCCTGTTACCTCATCTGTAAAATGGGGATTGAGACTGTGAGGCCCCTGTGGGACAACCTGATCACTTTGTAACCTCCCCAGCACTTAGAACAGTACTTTGCACATAGTGGCTTAATAAATGCCATTATTATTCATTATTAAGACCCCTTCACCCTACATTGGCCTGAGAACAGCTGACGGGGATGGATTTACCCACTCAATTTTACCAGCTCGATTCTGAATCATTACGGGCTCTCGTGGCCCTCCGTATTTAAGTCCTTTTTAAAGATGTGCTACTTAATTGACAGATCATTACAGCTCCTTCAAAGTCATTACTGTCGATCATACTGCGACAGTCTTAAGTATGGAGTTGTCATTATGTTAATATGAATATAAATATTAGCAGGAGATATGAAGAAAAGTTACTGCACAAAGGAATGAATAATGGAAAGTGCAGCTCGTTCACACTGCTGTAGATAGGGTTAAGCTGCACCTTGTCCACCAATCAATTAGTGATATTTACTGAGTGTCTATTGTGTTCAGAGGACTGAACTAAACATTTGGGAGAGTTCAGTGGAATTGAATATGATCCCTCTTCTCAAGAAACTTACAGTAGAGCGGGGAAGGCAGGCACAGAATAGTTCACAAGTAGAAAGAAGAAAAGGAAAAATGCCACATTTCTAGTATATGGCTTGCAGAGACTGACACTTCTCTAACTCCTCCATTCCCAACTGATCCTAAGCAATCCCAAGAGGGTAAGCTCCTTGAGGGCAAGGATCGTACTACCAATTCTTTTGTATGGTCCGTTCCCAAGCATTTAGTCCAGTGCTCAGCTCACAGTATGGACTCAGTAAATACCATTAATTAACTGATCTTTCCAAAGAAAAGGAATCGTGGAAAAAAAATACTCTGGAAACATGAGATATGCAGTTTTTACCGAGACTTTGAACATTTGTTTTATATGTATTTGTATGTACTTTCATTGGATCCAATTCTCTCAGGGTTTAAATCTCTTCCCTGTGATGAAGCTGACTCCTCTGGAAGCTGCCATTCTCCCTTTTGTACCACCGGGACATTTAGTGCTTTGAAACAGTAATTTACCGAAAGGGTAATTGAAGTGTCTTCAAAGAGTAATTTTCCGAAACAGTAATTTTCTATCTGAAAGCGTGAATGTAGCCCAGGCTTCTGCCATGCCTAGAGAAGGTTTTCAGCCCTTCCAGATTTTCCTTGTCCTGTTGCTAAGGATGGCAGGTTTTCATCTGATAGGAAGCTCTAGTTCCTTTTTTTTTCTTTTAAATGGTGTTTGTTAAATACTTACTATATGTTAGGCACTGTACGAAGCACTGGGGTATATAGAATATAATCAGGTAGGGCACAGTCACTGTCCCACCTAGGGCACACAGTTTCAGTCCTCATTTTAAAGATGAGGAAATTGACACTGTGAGCCCGCTGTTGGGTAGGGACCATCTCTATATGTTGCCAACTTGTACTTCCCAAGTGCTTAGTACAGTGCTGTGCACACAGTAAGCACTCAATAAATACGATTGAATGAATGAATACAGAGAAGTTAAGCGACTTGCCCTGGGTCACACAGGAGACAAGTGGTGAAGGCAGAATTAGAACTCAGGTCCTCTGACTCCTGGGCCCCGGGCTCTGTCCACTAGGCCATGCTGCTTCTCATTTCATTGTTACTCCATCTCCAAATGGGACTCACAGTCTAACTAGGAGGGAGAACAGGATTTGAATCCCCATTTTACAGATGAGGAAACCGAGGTACGGTTTAGTTAAGTGGCTTGTCCAAGACAGCAGACAAGTGATAGAACTGGGTTTGCAACCCAATTCTCCTGACTCCCAGTCCTGTGCCCTTTCTATCCAGTCACTAATCCTTCCCAAGCCAATGTCCTAAAATAGAGGACTTGTGAATGTCTGTTTATTATCCAATGACAGGATTTTATTGGCTACTTTTTGCTTTTAACCTTCATATCTATCTACCTTTTATCAATAGCACACTTTTATTTTGTGTCTGCTTCCATCATTTCAAGGGAAGGTGACCTTGTCTAGGGCAGGGAACCATGGCTTTTATTTTGAAGGTATATTCCCTGTGCCCTTAATTGTGCACCAGGTCTCAGCTAGAGTGTGGCTGGCAGGGAAGCCTGTGAGTAGTTTTGTGGTTCCCTTCCAACTTTCCCTTTCTCCCAGGCAGGCTCTTTGCCCACTACTTTCTGGCTCGCACTCTGTGCCTTTTTTTCAAGCTCACTTTCCAACTACATCTCATTCTCCGTTCTCCTGCCTCCAATCCCTACTCACACCCCTTTTTCTACATGGAATCTCGAGTCCACCAGAATGCAGCACTCCCCATCTTCAAAGCCCTCTTAAAATCCTACCTTCTCTAGGAAGCCTTCCCAGATTAATTCCCAACAGTTCAAGTCATGACAACGCAACTGCCACCCTTAGGTCTTATGTATTTGTAGCTAGCCTCAGCACTTATTCCAATATGCATAGTTGATTATATATTTAGGTATTTCTTGACATTTATTATACTCACTGTTATATCTTTGTTCCTCCTACTCTCATTGTTGACTAATAATTTGTGAATATCTCACCTAGTAGGTGGTAAGCAAACACACGCTCCCTCCATTCAGGAAGCTTATGCTGTACTCTTCCAAGGTCTTAGTACAAGCCCTCAGTAATGGCTCAATAAATCCCATTTATATATTGGTGCAAAATGATGAACAATTTGTCAAATTGAAACTCGCTCCCATAACAGGGTTCCCTATGACACAAGAAAATCCAATTAGAATTCTTGCCAAGGCAAATATTTAGAAGGTGGAGGGGCTGACTTATCCTATCAACAGTGGCGGTAACAGCTAATTCGGACCTTTACTGAGGAAATAAAAAGTAACTAGAAATGAAGAGCAAGGACTTCAGCAGCTTGATTTTTATCTCAAATTCTATTCTGTGCAAATAAAGATGGTAGAGAAAATAATGAATTATGGAGGTGGTGCCAGGCTGCTTTTCTCTGTCCTTCCAGTGTGGGTGAGACAGGTTAGGCTGGGCGGGGTGGTTGGAGGCAGGTGGGCTGGAAAGGAAGCCCCTCAGTGACATGGAGGAGAACTGGGGTGGGAATCCTGTAGAAGCAGCGGCGGGTCCACTGGGAAAAAGCACTGAGGACCCTGGAGCCCCGAAGTGGGCATCGACAGACATGGGGAGGAGTTGTGTGGTGATCCCAGGGAGAGACACGCACCGCAGACACCCAGTAGCAGCTTTAAGGCCACACGCCTGGCCGTGTTTTGTGACAAGTGGCCCAGTGAGTCGGCGGGATTGAAGCCCCTGCACCTCCTCCCAAGGGGAGAGTTAGCGACTTTGTCCTCGCCCGGGCTACTCACAACCTCTTGTCAGTTGGCAAACATTATTCATTTTAAGAGAGCTGTTCTTCTACTAGATACATGTGGGATTGGGGCTGACCAAGCTCAATCAATCAGTGCTCTTTATTGAGCGCTTACAGTGTGGAGGGCACTGCTGTAAATGCTTGGGGGAGTACAATGCAACAGAGTTAGTAGCAGCTTGCGGTGGGGCACAACTCTATGTCAAGTGGCTTGCTCGTCTCAAAAAGAAGAGAATCTTCTCATTTTTAGAAGAGAAACCTGAGCAGGTTAGAGGTCATTTGGTTCTTCTGGTAGTCGCTGTTTTATCTGATTTTTGCTTTTTATTAAACTTGTGTATATCTCGTATTGCTTCTCACAGCCCTGTGCAGTAGGGTCAGGCCAGGCTAGCTTCAGATCTCTGGCAGTGTGTGGGCATGCATGAGAGATAGAATGAGAGAATGAGAATGTTTGTATATATGTATTTCATTCTGGGTGAAGTGCAGGAGAAACAGAATGAAATATTGGAGCTGGATTTCTTCCTTAGTAAAAGATGATCTATTCTTAAGGCCCTATGTGGAAAGCATTTTTGTCTTCCCTTTGCTATCTCCGCGTGTTTGGTCCTGTTATATAATTCAGTGTGACTTAAAATGTCCCTGAATAAAGCAAGCCTTTCTACCATGTGTAGTTTGTAAAGCAAAGCTGTTCAAAAGGAGACATTGATGGGAGGTTCTTGAGGACCAGAAAATGCTGGGCCCTCAGAATGCGCTGGCTGAAGGTTAGGCATTATTTCTGAGTGAAAGTACAGCCAAGTCTGCCCGGATTGATAGGCTGAAGAAGAATTGCTTGCTGGTAGCTGGGAAATATAGGGCCCAACCAGGTAAGGGATTTTTTGAAATGTAGCCAGATTGTGAAAGAGGGACTTAGCAGAAAAAGCTTGGGAGACACTGCTCTAGACTCTTCTCCCTCCTGCTTAAACTGTGAGCCCCACGTGGAACAGGGACTATGTTCGACCTGATTAACTTGTATCTATCCCAGTGCTTAGCACAGTGCTTGACATGTAAGTGGTTAACAAATTCTATAGTCCTTGTCTTACACTGTTGTCTCTGACCCATAACGACTCTGTGGTCAGTTCTCTCCCAGAGTGCCCCACCTATGCAGTTGTTCTGGTAGTGTATCCATAGAGTTTTCTTGGTAAAAATACAGAAGTGGTTTACCATTGCCTCCTTCTGCATAGTAAACTTGAGTCTCCAGCCTCAACTCTATTCCGTGTCCCTGCTGCCCAGCACAGGTGAGTTTTGACTTGTAGCACATTGCCTTCCTTCCACTCGCTAGCAACTGGCCAAGCTAGGAGTGGAGTGAGCATGCCTCTGCTTGACTCTCCTTCCCATAGCAGAGACTGGTAGAGGACTGGAAATTCTCCAGGTGCGATCCTGACAGGGTTCCATAGTACTAGTAATAATAATAATAATAATAATGCAACCTGATTAGCTTGCATCTATCCCAGCACTTACCCTAGCACATAGTAAGCACATAAATACCATTTAAAAAAAAATTAGGTACCCTCTCTTTGTCTCAGAGCCCAGCTTAGACCCTAAAACCATTTCCTTGGGTGACAGCAGCATTCCTTCCCAGGGCATCCATTCTGTCAACTTCCCAGACACCTTGCGTGGGTGACTGGAAGCCTGGTAAGTCCTCAGCTTGAGCAGAGGTCTGGGACACTGGGAGATGTTGGTTATTGTACTTACTGACCCCAGAGTCTGGAATCCCATGATGTCCTTCGCCGTTCTTTTCTTCACATGTAACTCACTAATGCCCAGTTTGGCCATGTTTAAGGGGAAAAAAATCACATCCATCAAATATGTCATTTCTTCTCTGACTTAAATGACCAGTTACCTCTTGCTGTTGCATATCGCTTCTTGCCTAAGATAATCTCTCTTCTCACCCTCAACCCGAGCCATGCCATTCATTCGTTCATTCATTCATTCAATTGTATTTATAAAGCTCTTAACTGTGTTCAGAACACTGTACTAAGTGCTCGGAAAGTACAATTCAGCAACAAAGACAATCCCTACCCAGCTACGGGCTCAGTCTAGAAGGGGGGTGACAGATGACAAAACAAAACAAGTAGATGGGCATCAATATAAATAAATAGAATTATAGATATATGCACATCATTAGTAAAATAAATAGAATAATAAATGTGTACATATATACACAAGTGCTGTGGGGCGGGCAAGGGGGTAGAGCAGAGGGAGGGAGTTGGGGCAGTAGGGAGGGGAGGAGGAGCAGAGGAAATGGAGGCTCAATCTGGGAAGGCCTCCTGGAGGAGGTGAGCTTTCAGTAGGCTTTGAAGGGGGTAGGTCGTCTCTGTCTTAGTCTCTGCTCCCCCTACTCACCTCTCTGTGTCTGTAGAGATAAGTGATGGATAGGTAGAGGATTGATGATTGATAGATGACAGCTAGATGTCAGCTAGACAGATTGGTAGAAACTGATCCGGAAAGGGGAGTCCTGGTTGGGGAAACTTGGCAGACCCTAATATTTAAGGTAACCAACATCTCTGAAAATCTGAGCCATTACTTGGGCATGGGCCAGAAGAATACTAAGACATTTACTCTCTCTCTCCCTGCCTCTTGTTCCTCTTAATGTGTAGACAAGTAGCTTCCTGTTTGGTATTCAAGCCTCATTTAGAAACACAAACAAGCTGTGAATCCAAACATATCTGCAGAGCCTGAAGGTCACAAAAGCGGAGGTCTAACCCTGGTGGGTTCAAATGTTCAGGGCCTTGTTCTCAACTCCATAGGAACTCCCTCCCTTCCTCTCATCCTCCCTCCCGTCAGTGGAGGATGACTAAACCGGAGAGGCTAGAGGTTGCCTCACAATGGCTCGTTTCAGCAACGACCCTGCATTTCCAATTGAAGATGTTTTTCTCCCCAAATCTTGGGGTAGTGAACCCTGACCAACATCATTCTGGGGCCGAATCATTTCACCAGAATTTGGGCATTAGGCCTGTTCAGGGGCTGGGGTGGGGGGGGGGGGGAGAATTGGAAGCATAAAGAGGAGTTCCAATCCAAACTAAGGAAGAGATAGAGCAGTGGAGAGAAGTGCAGACATTCCGTTTGAGACTGTGCAATCCACACAGCTGGGATGCTTCTCATCTGGGATGAGGTCATCAAACGTGCACACAGTCCCTGGAAACCCAGCAGCTTCCTGACCTGCACCGTTTCCTGCTCTTAAAGAAACAGGTCATGTCTTGTGCTGCAGTGCCCCCACCCTCGGTACATACTAATACAGGCTGCCGATGAAAATCATCCATCACCTTAACCTCTTGCCTTGCAGGTGCAGATGAAAAATTTTATGTGGGCTACCTTTGTGATTGTGGCCTCCTGGAGGAGCACACAGGGACTGAACTCAATCCTCCGGCTTTGCAAGCTAAACTAGCCCCCAACACCTGAGGCTTTGACAAACACAGGATATATCCAACCTGCTCAGTCTTCCTTCTCTCCTGCTGCCAGCTGCCTCAGCAGTCGGGCAGCGGAAGAGATAGAAGGGTTGGGCTCCTTTTCCGACTTGGACCAGGTACTTCCTTCCTGCTTAGACGGTGAGCCCTATATCCGACAGGGACTTCTTCTGTCCTGATTAATCAATCAATTGATGGTATTTACTGAGTGCTTTACTCAGTAAATAGGCAAGTACCCAGTACTAGGCACTTGGGATAGTGACTAGAGCATGAGCCAGGAGTCAGAAAGTCATGAGTTCTAATCCCAGTTCTGCCATTTGTCTGCTGTCATTTCACTTCTCTGTGCCTTTTAAAACAGGGACTGAGACTGTAAGCCCAAGGTGCGACAGAGCCTGTGTCCAACTTGATTTGCTTGTATCCACCCAAGCGCTTAGTACAGTGCCTGGCACATAGAGCTTAACAAATGCCATCATTATTAGCGGGCTTTCAGTCTAGAGGGACTTGTATCTACTCCTGCACTTACTTCACAGTAGGTGCTTAACAAATATCTTGTCTTAGAAGCAACATGGCTTAGTGGAAGGAGCACGGGCATAAGAGTCAGTGGTCATGGGTTCTAATCCCACCTCTGCCACTTGTCAGCTGTGTGACTTTGGGCAAGTCACTTAACTTCTCTGTGCCTCAGTTCCCTCATCTGTAAAATGGGGATTAAGTCTGTGAGCCCCACATGGAACAACGTGATTACCTTATATCTACTCCAGCACTTAGAACAGTTCCCACTCTCCATCTGCAGTTGTTCTGGTAGTGTACCCATAGAGTTTTCTTGGTAAAAATACGGAAGTGGTTTACCATTGCCGCCGTCCGTGCAGTAAACTCGAGTCTCTGCCCTCGACTCTCTCCCATGCTGCTGCTGCCAAGCATGGGTGAGTTAGTTGTAGCAGATTGCCTTCTACTTGCTAGCCACTGCTCAAGCTAGGAATGGAGTGGGTAGGCCTCTGCTTGACTCTCCCTCCTGTAGCAGAGACTGGTAGAGTATTGGAAACTCTCCAGGTGCAACAATGAGAGGGGTAACAAGTATTACAATTATATTAAAATGTTTAATCTTCTGCTCAATTTAGCACCATCCTACCTCTCTGCTCCTCTGAGACCTTGAGGCCGTTATTTCCCCCTCTAACCATCTGAAAGTGGTCCTGGATAGGAGTCTCGAGTCTGGTGGGAAGCGGGGGCCTTTTCATTTATTAGAAGCAGTGTGGCTCAGTGAAAAGAGCACGGGCTTTGGAGTCAGAGGTCAGGGGTTCAAATCTTGGCTCCGCCAACTGTCAGCTGTGTGACTTTGTGCAAGTCACAACTTCTCTGGGCCTCGCTTCCCTCATCTGTAAAATGAGGATTAAGACTGTGAGCCCCCCACGGGACAACCTGATCACCATGTAACCTCCCCAGTGCTTAGAACAGTGCTTTGCACACAGTAAGCACTTAATAAATGCTATTATTATTATTATTATATAGGTTCCATATTAATGCAAATAATGGTCTGGTATGCCCATTTCCCTTAATGTGCTGCAGAATTTCTTGTGATCCATGCAATCAAAGGCCTTACTATAATTAATAAAGCACATGCTGACTTCCTTTTGCTATTCTCTTGTCCTTTCAATTATCCAAAGGACATCAGCAATAATATCTCCTGTCCCTCGTCCTTTCTGGAATCCTGCCTGAGCAACAGGCAATTCATATTCCATGTAGGCCTCCATTGGACGCTGTATAGCCTTTAGCAGTACCTTCCTGGCATGTGAGATCAAGGAAACTGTAGATAATTGTCACTTTTAGTTGTATCTCTTTGTTTCAGTATTGGAGCATAAACTAATCTTTCCCAATCAGATGGCCATTGAATGGTTAGCCATATTAGCCATACCTGTTGACATAATTTGGTAAGGACTTTGACCGCTTCCTCTTCAGCTGCCTGAAACATTTCAGTAGGTAGCCTATTAAAGCCAGGTGCCTTGTTTTTGGTGAGGTAGTGTAAAGCTGACCTAAAACTTCACTTTCTATGATAAGTGGCTCTTATTCAAAAGGAACTTCCTCAAATACTTCTAGTATATTGCTCTCTTTTGGGTACAGTTCCTATGTGTATTCTTTCCATTTCTGTTTGATTCCACTTGGTATCATTTATCGTCAGGCCATCTTTATTTTAACAAAGTCAATCCGAGGACGACTCATTCCCTTAATTTCCTTAATCTTCTGAAATAGTGATCTTGTCTGCCCATTTTTGTTACTGACTTCCATTTCTTTCCATATGCTGTTATAATATTCCTGTTTGTCCTTCCTTGCAGCATGCTGGACTTCTCTGTTCAGTTCATTAACCAGGTTCTTTTGTCCTCTGATTTTTTGCTTATTTTCCTTACTTACATTCCAAAAGTCACACAGCTGACAAGTGGTGGAGTCAGGATTTGAACCCATGACCTCTGACTCCAAAGCCCGGGCTCTTTCCACTGAGCCACGCTGCTTCTCTGTATGTCAGTTACCTCATCTGTAAAATGGGTATTAAAGACTGTGAGCCCCTTGTGGGACAACGTGATCACCTTGTCACCTTCCCAGCACTTAGAACAGTGCTTTGCACATAGTAAGCGCTTAACAAATACCATTATTATTATTTATTCATATGCCTAGCTGCCCTTCATTCCAAGAGGACACCACTGACAATGAAGTTCACTTATTGATATGTGTGTGTGTGTGTGTGTTGGAAAAGGGTCAAAAGCCTAACTGAAATAAATTCCTCAAACCCTTTCTAGGAAACACAGAGGATTTCAAGGAAGGGGTTTCAGGCTAGGGAAGGAGTCGACAAAGTGAAGTTTCTCCCTCCACCTAAAACCCAATAAAAGTTTTCATTTGGAGACAGGCTCCAGGCTGGGAAAAGTCATTCTCTTCAAGCAATAAAAAGCTCATAACCTCAAACAGTATTTCCAGAACACCATTCCACCTGAGATGAGTATTTTAGAGAGAGTTGGCTGGGTGACTCACCAACTGGGTGTTTTCATATATTTATACATTTTATCTTACTTGAAATCACCTGTTCACCCAGTAAATTCCCCTGATAAAATAAAACCTCCCCAGAGGAAAATGAATTCATTCCAAAATAAATGGCAACAAAAAACTTTTAACCCATATCATCGATACCAGTCATAATTTTTTTTTTTTTAACAAACCCAGGTGGCTTGCCTCTTATTGAGTCCATAGAAGTCAAGGGTTATGCTAGGATTTCCATAACATAATATTTTCATTGGCTCAAAACAAAAAAAAAACCTATAACCCATTGCTTCACTTCAGGGATGATATGTTGTACTCTCCCAAGCACTTTATACAGTGCTGTGCATACAGCAAGCTCTCAGTAAATATGATTGATAGTTTGAAGTCTTTTTGTTTAGATTAACACATCATGAATTATTTGATTAATTATGGTATTTAAGTGCTTACTATGTGTCAAGCACTAGTCTAAGTGCTGGGGTAGGTATGAGATAATCATCAGCAATGCCTATGTTTTATCTTTGGCTCCTGGGGAAGTTGTTTTACAGCTCATTCTTCCAGATTCTTTAATTCTCTGCCGCTGACATTGGCAGTCTGTTTAGCATTCATACTTCTTTGTTTTAACAGAATGAGTCCAAAGACATAAGTAGCTCTGTGGCTGATGTTCATTCTCAGGAAGCCGAGAAGTGAACCAAGTGAAGAAGTCAATAAGTTAGGGATCCTGGGGCAGAAAAAGCAGCCTCTCTGGCTGGTTTCTTCCCATCATAAAAATAATTGTGGGAAGTTTCCTAAAGAGCACACTTTGCTTTATTTCTGGATTGTTTTCTGCCTCTCCCTGTCTTTACTGGTTTTCTGGTTGATGTCCCAGAGGTTTCTATAGAGACTGTCAGCATGATTCGTAGCATCTGGGTACGAACTTCTTGAATCTGGGGGAGGAAATGGCAAGTGCCCACAAGAAGCTTACAGTCTAGAGGGGGAAGTTTCTAACTGGAAGATTGAGCACTTGACCCAGAATGGACAAGGCAAATTTCATCTTGCTGACTCAGGTGAAGTTCCTGAGACCAGGACAGTCATCAGATATCTGGCCGTGCTGAAGCGGGGAGAGTTTTTCCAGTTTCCCGTCTCCGTTCCGTGTGATGGCACCATGTGACCGTTTTGCCGATATCTGGGTGAACAGGCCTAGTGGAGAGAACGTGAGCCTGGGAGGCAGAAAGACCCGGCTCTGCCACTTTGCTGCTGTGTGACTTGGGCAAGTCACTTTGCTTCTCTGGGACTCAGTTACCTCATCTGTAAAAAGGATGAGCCCCACGTGGGTCATGGACAGTGTCCAACTTGATTAGCTTGTACCTACCCCAGAGCTTAGTACAATGCTTGGCAGTAGTGAGCACTTAAAAAAAAAAAATACCATAACAATGGAAAAAAAATGGTTTCTCTGCCCCAATCCCACCTCCACATGGTCACCTCAGTTATTTTGTTCTGGGACCCAGACTGTGCCCTTTCTCCCTACCAAAAACCTTGCAAGCATGCCCCTAGGGATTGGGATGGGAGAGAGAGTTTGGCTGGTTCAGGGCAAACCATTGCCACTTCTGCAAAAGCAACTCCAGTCTCTGGCAATAGGTCATGACTATCCTGCTTAAGTCTTGGTGTCTAACTAATGCTCACCCAAAAATGGGAAGCTCCCTGAAAAGGTGCTGTGGTGTATTCTTATTGGCTCAATATGCAAGGATGCAAGAGATTTTAGCATGAAACTCACATCCATGAATACAATCAGTAATTTTGTCTTTGAACTGAAGGACAGCCCTGTAATTAGGTGCAGATTCATGACACACTCATTCCTCCCGCAAAGCATACTTGGATGTGTACGTGTGGACATGTAGTTTTTCCCGTGGGGCTCATAGCACCCCAAATGTTACAACCTGCCTAGATATGTTCAGGGCAAAGAATCTGTGGGGCAATTTTATTATAAGGAATATTGCATTATTTGTGGCTCCTGCCCAAATCTACCATAAGTGGGTTATCATGGCTTTCTATTACATAAACATATCACACAGGCAACTCTTTAGTATCTGGGAATCCCCTTGAGATTGCCTGAAAATCCAGAGATAGATTGAAACCATGTCTTCCATTCACAGTTCTTTCATAATGTGTTAAACTACGGATTTATAATCTTCCCTAAGGAAATTAAATTAATTTTCTGGCTTTTTTTTCCTGGTGAGAGAGGTGAGTATAATAAATAATCCTTTCTCATACCTTTGGAGATAATTGGCCGGAAAACTATTGGGTGATAATTGTTAACCAACTTGAGGTCACCTCAGCTGAACATCAGCACCACTGAGGCATGCTTCTGTGTAACGAGGACATGCCCTTCAGACAAAGATTAATTAAGAGCCAGAGTTAAAAGGAAGAAACAGATGAATCCACAGCATGTGTTGGAGAAGAGAGGTGCAGTCCATGTAAATGACTGACTTAGTCAAAGAGAATTTTCTGAATCATTCTGTGCATCTAAGTTTAAAGATTGACATTCATACTAATAATAAAAAAATGAAAATGAAAGGGAGCCTGTCCTAATGGCAAAGGTTTGCTGAAAAAGGAATGATCTTTCTCAACAGAAAACCTTATTCCCAATTCTCTCTTGAAGTTTCAGCCCGAGGATAAACACCCTTTGCTCTTCTGTTTTCAGCTGGTAGAACTAAAATTCCGGCTCAGCTTCCCTTTCAGAGTGCTCATCCAAGTCCCAAAGTGTGGACTGGATGAGAGCTCTCCTTACACAATCAGCATTGGTCGAAGTTAAGTCCAGTAGTCTTATACATTTCTTTGGGAAAGAAATACACTGTGTACTGTACTTCATCACTTGAAATTCATGCTTATTCCTTCAAAATTTAAACGTAAGAAAATGTTCACTGAGCTTTGTGATACAATGGTAAAGAACAGATTTTAAAAGCTATCCTGACCCATTAATGCTTGAACGTGGCAGTCCTCTAAGTGACTTCCAACAGCTATCTCCCCTCTAGATGTGAAACTGCTCGGTCAATCAATGGTATTTATTGAATGTTTACTGTGTGCAGAGCACTGTACTATGCTTTTGGAAGAGTACGATATAATAGGGTTGGTAGACACTTTCCCTACCCACAAGAAACTTCAGTCTTGAGGGATGTGCTCAAGGAATGTGCTACATTCTATTGCAGACATAAGAAACTCCATTCTGGGTCAGAACTGTGGTCCCTTGTGGTCAAGGTTCTGTCTCTGTTGGTTTAAAGAGGATGCTTGAAGACCACATGACCAAGGGTTTTTGTGTGTGTGTGTGTGTGTGTATATATTTTTTTTTTTCTAATGGTATTTGTTAAGCACTTACTATGTGCTAGGCACTGTTCTAAGTGCTGGTTAGATACCTAGTAATCAGGTTGGACAGTCCATTTCCCACATGAGACTCACAGCCTTAATCTCCATTTTACAGGTGAGGTAGCAGAGGCACAGAGAAGTGAAGTGACTTTCCCAAGGTCACACAGCAGACACACAGAGCGGAGCTGGGATTAGAACCCAGGGTTCTGGCTTCTAGGCTCATGCTCTTTCCATTGGGCAACAGTGCTTCTCTGCTTTTCACTGTCATCCATCCTCCCGAAGGTCACAGTTGCAAACTATCTGCAATACTGGAAGGCTGGTCTGGCAGATTTTCATCCTGAATGCCGGATGTTTTCAGATAGGCTTCCCTCCCCTCCCTTTTCCCCAGCCCCTGAGTCTCCCAGGTGTCAGTATCATGTCATGTGAACTGTTTCTTTTGCAAAAATCATTAGAGCTGAAAACCCAGCCCACTTGTTCAAGACATTAGCTACTCGCCATTCGAACTTGGCTCCTGCTTGTTGAAAGGGGCATCAACTGACCATAGGATTCTTGATCTCCAAAATGGCACATTTGGGTTTTTATTTTTTCTGGCAAAACATCAGTGAGGGACAAAATACCAGAGATATCAAAATGGCAGTTTAATTTATGTTTTGAAAACCACACAATAGAAGCTGTACTTATTTTTTCTTGTACCATATATGCCACATTATATCAGTTACGTAGGACTTTACATTGATCTTGAGGCAGCAATCACTTCCCATTACTCTTTGTCAAAGACTTTTGGAAATGTTACGCTAAAAATAACAGGCTTTTAATGTGGGTTACAGGTTACCGAAATGAAAGTTGCTATAGAAACGGAGGATGCAGTTCAGAAAACAAGAACACAGGGAGAAATGATATTTATCAGTTGCAGTGAATAAGCAAAAAAAAAAAACAACCAGTCTGTACTCTATGTTCTATTTTTCGGGATTAGGGTAATAGTTTATGATTCTGTTTTCCTAGTGCACTGGTGAATCTGAACCATTTCTGGAAGGGAAGAGGGGTATTGACTAGTGGCAGACAAACTGAAGATGATGGTTCTGCTCGGTTACTGGGCAGTGTGGCCCAAACCCTGCCAAAATCACTTTGCGCCCACTGGATCGTAAGCCTGGTGTGGACAGAGAATGTTTCTACCAACTCAGTTATAATGGTACCTTCCCAAGTGCGTATTACAGTGCTCGGCACACAGTGAACACTCAAATACGATTAATTGATTGATTCCAGCAGGGCTAGCCCAACTCCCCGAAACCATGTTTTATCAGTGGCCAAGCCCCCGGCTGTGGTTCCATAAGGAACAAGAGACAAGGAGTCACTCCTTTCTTGATAGTAGCGGTCCATACTGGTCTTTCCTTGGCAATCCTCTCAAGTTTTCACGGAAGGGGATGGATGGGGAGAAAATGTTCTCTGGTTGCAGCGATGGACCAGTGAATTGTAATTTGGGCACACATGTGTTTTGGCAACTTAGGCCAGTGACAGGACAAAACCAGTCTATAATTAATATTCTCATGAAATGTTCCTTAAACATAGATGGGCGCCACTGAATTGACAAAGTGGGAACGTGAACTTTTAGGAGTAGGTAGGGTATCCTTCATGTCATAAATCTCCACCCAGATTCCCTTGGGGAAAGGTAGGCTATTTCGGTGTCGTGGGTAGAGCCTGGGAGTCAGGTCATGATTTCTAATCCTGGCTCTGCCAATTTTCTGCCTCAATTCTCTGAGGCACAGAGATGTCAAGTGACTTACCCAAAGTCACACAGCTGACAAGTGGTGGAGCCAGGATTAGAACCCACGACGTCTGACTCCCAAGCCTGTTCTCTTTCCACTAAGCCTTGCTGCTTCTCAGGGATGATACCTGCTCTCCCTCTCTCTCAGAGTGTGAGTCCCCTGTGGCCGAGGGCTTGTGTGCAAACGGATTGTCATTATCTACTCCGGTACTTGGCCCCTAGAAAGTGCGTAATAAAGACCACATCTCTTCTCGTTATTTCATCGAGCATGGCCACGCCAGTGGGTTGCACGCTACATGGACAGACTGAGCCTTCCAAGAGCCATGGAATACCTCTCATCCCAGGAGTTCTCTCATTTCTATTTGTTTTCATTAGGAGAAATGAAAACAAATGGAGGCATTCAACTCTCAGTGGAGAAGGACCACTGCAAAACCTTGTCGTTATTAGATTGAAAATTTCCCTTGTTATTCAGGAAGCTCACCATCTGAGTGAGTCTTCGCCTACAGCTTGACTCTTTGGGGAACCCAGAGGCATTATTTTAAATTATGTCAGAAGAGGATGCTCCCAGCCAATCAAGATGCAGCACTAATGTCAGATTATTTTCCATCAAATGGCTGCTCCGTTGACTAAAAGCCTCTGCAGACATCACCACACTTCTCTTTCTCTTCCCTGCTTTCTCTCTCAGCCCCATTTTAACCCTCAAGGGCACAATCCACAGCCCTCAAAGCAGTGAATCGTTCTCGATTTCACTGGGAATTCCATATGTATGGGGAGCTCATCTGCGGCCCAGATAGCAATGGATTTCTTCCTTAAAGTTCACTTCCCCACTTTGTCAATTCAGCGGCCCCCATCCACATCCAAGACACGTTTAATGTGATTGTTAACTGTAGACCCGATTTGTCCTCTTTGACCTAGCTGCCGAAACAGATGTTTTGTCTGAATCCCTATTCACATGTCCATCACTGCTTCCAGACTATATCTCCTCACCCACCCTGCACATTTTCTTTCACAATTCCTTTACACCATTGAATGCCTTCTTCATCAGTTCCTCCAATTGCTGTTGATTCCCAAGGCCCACCTCTCGACTCAGTTTTTTCTCTTGAATTTCCCCCACGTCTCATCCCAGTTGGAAATTTTAAGGGTGATCTCAGCCTGTCCTGTAGTGGAGGAAGCGCCATCGTGACTTCAGCAATGGAATCTTAGAATCATTTTTGAAGAAAAAATAAGTCTTAGACAGTGCTGCATCCCCACTGAGAATTTGAGAGACAATTGCCAAGGAAAGGCCAGCATGGCGCACTGCTGTCGAGAAAGGAGTGACTCTTGAAGCAAAGGCTCTGTAAGGAACAAGAGACAAGGAGGCAAAGACAGCCCCAGGTGTTGCAAACATCAAGCACAACACCACAATAAGCGATGGCATTTTTGTGTGCATTTAATGACTGGGACTGTGGGTCCCACATTCATTTTTTCAGTCACGCAAGCGCTCAGAGGTGAGTTTCCTGTTCGCTAGTATCTTTGAGTACAGAGGGACCCATCTAGATATAGACCTTTGCTATTTAGCTTCCCAAACCCATGAATTGTGATTCCTTTCACTTCATTTTTTGGCATTGGAGTCCCCCATTGATGATCATCTTCTCAGCTACTGGCATTGCCAAATGTCTTTAGAAATTTTCTTCTTACTCATGTAGTAATTGTGATAAAATGCTTACAGTGTGCCTAGCTCTGTACGAAGCAGTGGGGCAGATAGAAAGTAATAAGATCAGACAAATCCATCAGGGCCACCTTCAAAGCTGTATTGAAGGCACATCTACTCCAAGAGGCTTTCCCTGATTAGGCCCTCATTTCCTCTTTCTCCCACTCCCTTCTTTTTGTCACCATCACAGTAGAACTGAACTTAGAAAATTACTCAATACATGTTTGACTACTTCACAAACAGGTTTTCACTCTGGATATCTGCTGGTTAACATGATCACATAGCATCTTGATATTTTAGGAAGAAATGGTTGTTTTCTTGGCATGTACTAATTTTCTACAACACTAGCTTTTTTTAATGGCATTTAAAAGCATTTACTTTGTACTAGGCACTGTCCTAAGAACTGGGGTAGATACAAGATAATCAGATTGGACACAGTCCATTTCCCTCATGGGTCTCTTGGTCTTAATTCCCATTTAACAATTGTAGAACTGAGGCCCAGAGGAGTCAAGTGACTTGCTCAAGGTCACTCAGCAGATAAGTGGTAGAGCTGGGGTTAGAACCCAGGGCCTTCTGTCTCTCAGGCCCAAGCTCTGTCCACTAGGCCACTCTGCTTCTAAGTGTTTATCTACTAGCTTGTATATTTTCTCTGGACAGTGAGCTGGTAAAGGTATGCTCACTTCCCGTGGAGGTAGGGAGCTGATTCTATGCACTGCTATTTGTAAGTAAGAAGCTGTGCCCTGCAGAACAATGATATTTATGCTGCAGTCTAACATTTAGTGGTTTAGAAAGTAGAGTAATTTAGCACCTTATTTATTTAGTGCTTTGCATTCCTTCATTACTGTTCATTCCAAGGGACAGTTCTGGTAGGTAACTCCGTAACTCCATTTATAGAAAGAGTCAAGGAGGATGAGAGAAACTAAATATTTTGTCCCCAAAAGGTAATTTTTAGCAAGTCTACAGTAGAGGTAGGAACAAATGCTAGATTTCTGTAAAGTCCTCTCAACAAGCGCTTAGTACAGTGCTCTGCACACAGTAAGCGCTCAAATACGATTAAATGAATGAAATATCTTCTCTAACTTCCAAAAATAGTTTTAACCTCCATAATGCAGAAAGCAAAATAAGAGCATTTGGAATTCAATCAGTGGTATTTCTTGAGTGCTTATTAAATGCAGAGCACTGTACTAAGTGCTTGAGAGAGTGCAACAGTGTAAGTAGCCTGTAAGCTCGTTGTGGGCAGGGAATGTGTCTGTATACTGTTGAATCGTACTCTCTACAGTGCTTCACCCCCAGTAAGCTCTTGATAAATACGATTGAATGAAGTAGACATGATTCCCTGCTCTCCAGGAATTTACATTCGAGTGGGGGCAATGGACTAGAAAATGATATTAAGGGTGAGGATTAGATTAATTCTCTGGATCCAGAAAACTTCAGGGATCATGCAAGAATGATTCAGCCCATGGCTCAGTCAGGTAAGGGGAACGATCTAGTGGAAAAAGCACGGGCCCGTGAGTCAGAGGACTTGGATCCTAATCCTGGTTATGCTACTTGCCTGACCTGTGACCTTGGACAGATGGTATTTATTGCACACTTACTATGTGCAGAGCACTGTGCTAAGGACTTGGGAGAGCACAATACAACGGACTTGGTAGGCATGTTCCCTGCCCAGTTTCCTCAACTGTAAAATGGGGATTCAGTACCTGTTCTCCTTCCTACTTGGACTGTGTGCCCCATTTAGGACGGGGACTATGTCCGACTCAGTTTTCTTGCATCTATCCCAGTGCTTATTACAGTGTTCAGCACATAGTAAGCACTTAAATACCACAGTTGTTGTTATTAGCTTTGCTATTGTACTAGGAAACCCAAGTGTCGTAAGGAGGCAGAGAGCCACCAGAAAGCAAAAATAATAATGTCATGATTTGCATTTCTTTTCTAGAGAGAAGATTGTTCCTGATACATCAAGATCCAGACATTGGTGTGGGTGAGTCATTTGCAACAGTCTGAGGTCAATACCATCAACTCATTGTCCAAGTCCCATGTGAAATGGGTAGCTTCCCCTAGTGGGATACTTAAGCAGGGGTCACTTTCACTTGTTCCAGAACAGAAAAATATTCTGGGTGTCCTCTGGGGCCCTTGCCCTCGGCATTTACAAATGTGATTTTGTTGTTGAAGGGGGGTGATATAGTGGGAGATTTCAACAATTCTTCCTTTGCTTTTTAAGGTTTACTTACTGACTGCTCTCGTAATCTCAAGAACTGAATTATGATTGTTTGAGGTTTCGAACCACTGTTCTAGAGAAGTAAACCCTTCACTTGAGGGGAATGTCTAAAGTATTTTAGTGGTCTCTGAGATAAAATCTGTGGGCTTCTTGTCGTCCCAGCATCTGAAATCAACTAATGGCTAGGCTTAGATCAGAGGTAGATTTCTGCCCTGTCGACTGAATTGTTTTCATTAGACATTTATTTGCACCCCTAACTGTTTGATCCTTTGAGCTGGCTGTTTGTGTTGTGGCCCATGTGGGTGAAGAGATTCCTGTGTCCTTCAGAGGCTCCTGTCCCCACTGTTGGTCCAGTGGAAAGGGCACGGCTCTGGGAATGAGGAGAACCTGGGTTCTAGTCCCAACTCTGCCTGCTGGGCAGAGGTCAGGTTTTCTGACAGACAACCACATAGGATGGTCTGCAAGGTGGACAGGCCCAGTAGGACTCATGAATAAATGGTTGGTTGGCCGGGGCACCGAAGACCTCAGTGGCTCCCCAGGCTCCTGAAATATGATGCTATGGCTCAGCTGGGGCTCTACGCTGTGGCTGCCATTGGATCCCACACATATTCAAATCCATGTAGGCATCCCTGCTGGCTAATTGCGCTCCATGCCCCAGTAATAATAATGCTGGTATGTCTTAAGCACTTACTATGTGCCAGGCACTGTTCGAAGTGCTGAGGTAGGCAGTGTGGCCTCGTGGAAAGAGCATGAGCTTGGGAGTCGGACCTGAGTTCAAATACCTGCTCCGCCACTTGTCTGCTGTGTGACCTTGCTTGGGCAAGCCAGTTCAGTCTTCTGGGCTTCAGTTACCTCATCTGTAAAACGGAGATTAAGACTGTGAGCCCTAGGTGGAACAGGGACTGTGTCCAACCCAATTATCTTGTATCTACCATGGTGCTTAGTACAGTGCTTGGCACAAGGTGCTTAAAAACTACTACAATAATAATAGGTAGATAGATAATGGCATTTAAGTGCTTACTATGTGCCAAGCACTCTTCTAAGCACTGGGCTAGATACAAGGTTATCAAGTTGGACGCAGTCCCTGTCCCACTTGGGGCTCACAGAATTATTCCCCATTTTACAGATGAGGGAACTGAGGCACAGAGAAATGAAGTGACTTGCCCAAAGTCACAAAGCTGATAAGTGGTGGTCAGGATTAGAACCCACAACCTCTGACTCCCAAGCCCTGGCTCTTTCCACTAAGCCATGTTGCCTCTCATATAATAATAATAATAAGAAGAAGAATGTAAACTATAATCTATCAATGGTATTTACTGAGTACTTACTATGTGTAGAGTACTGTATAAGCTCTTAGGAGCATACAATATGAGAGAATGAGCAGGCACGTTCCCTGCCCAAAATGAGCTCATGGTTCTTGGTCTTGAGATTTCTTGTCTGGGGATCCCAGTGGGAAAATTCCTTACCATCACAACCTACTTCAAGTACCACCGACAATACTAATGCATACCAGTCATGTGCCCAACCATGTAAGCACAGAACACAAGCATATGTTAAGCTAATAAATAGTGTTTGAGACTTTGAATGTCTCAAGCCTCTCAAACTGTTTAGCAGAGTGCTTCTTCCAAGCGACTTCAGGAGATGTGAGGGAAAATACCCAGATTCCTTAGCTAAGGTGAAAATTATCAACAGTTAAGTTCTCTAACCTGTGTTTATTCAACTCATAACACATTTGGAGTGTTTAGATTATAATAATGCTCTAACTTGGTTGAAAGCTGCAACTGAGCAAGTGTGTTTCAAAGACGTGTTCATCCTAGAGTTTTCAAAGATTGATACAAGTGGCACCTGATTTTATTCTCCTGGAGATAAACTGTGGCTGATGAATTCGTTATAATGTGTTATTCACATGCATCCTTGGTCCCGATTTTCTCTCCCTCTCTCCCTCTCTCCCTCTCTCCCTCTCTCCCTCTCTCCCTCTCTCCCTCTCTCCCTCTCTCCCTCTCTCCCTCTCTCCCTCTCTCCCTCTCTCCCTCTCTCCCTCTCTCCCTCTCTCTCTCTCTCCCTCTCTCCCCCCCTCTCTCTCTCCCTCTCTCTCTCTCTCTATCTCTCTCTCTCTCTCTCTCTCTCGGGTGGCAACAAGAGTGAAGTTTTTACCATTTGTACTTACACTCTTTCTTTTGTCTGTAATTGGATGTTTGCTACTTGTATCTGCTGGTCTTCCTCATGAGATTGCAAAGTCTGGAAGAGCAGTGATCATGTGTCCTGCTTCTATCATACTCTCCCAAATATTTGGTCAAGTACTTTGCCCTTGGTAGATACTCATTACACAGATGCTCGTGCCGAAAAAAGACATGGTCTAACAAGAGGAAGAACAAAGATGTAGCATTCAGGAACACAAATATACCAGGATAAATAAGCTGGAAAAAACCTTTTAATATATAAATAAAATTATGACTTGTTGCCTAAGTACTGAGGGTAGACGCTTATTGTTGGGAGGGGATGTATCTATCTCTGTTGTATAGTACTCTCCCAAGTGCTTAGTACAGTGCTCTACACGTAGTTGGGGCTCAATAAATACCATTGATGGTGATATAAGTGCTTAGGGAGGCATTGAGTTGACTGAAGTGTTGTGAATTAATCAGGGAAGGCTTCCCAGAGGAGGTGTTATATTTCTAAAAGCTCAATAAATGCAACAGCTATTAACCATGATGTTAAGGTGGAAAACACATGTAAGAGAGAGTTCTGAACCCTGGCTCATTATGGCTGGTGTGTTGATGATACCTGCCCACTTATCTACAACCCAAAGATCTATCAGTTTCAGCCATGATTCATCTTACAAATCAACGTCGACAACTATCAGGCTTGAAAATCAATTACATTAAACCTAGAGCCATGTTTGCAGGTAATATACCAAAGGGCACATTCACAAAGTTTTGACCTTTCAAGCTGGCAGGAGCCAGTTTTCATTATTTAGTGTTGTTGCTCTCAAATGCTAAGTCAGTTATATCAGGACGATTTCAGGTCTGTGACCAAGTATATATTGGAGAGTTGAGGCATTGACTCTTAACCACTTGGGAAGAACAAATGTTTCTGAAATGACAGTATTGTTCTCTATTACTGAACCTACTACCATGCAATTATTTTTTCTACTGGGATAATATTGAAGAGCCAACAGAGTTAATTATCAGAGTGGATGGAATAAAACAAATGATGGCCCCGACATATATTTAGGCAAGTGTGAAGGGAGACTGTTGGATGTGACCCAGCTTAGGAGTGAGTTGGGCCAGTTCCAAATTCTCTAGATTTAGGCCTCTGGGAATAGACAGTATGTGTGAGCCCTGGAATCTGTTGCCCCTTTCTAGTCAGTCAGTCATATATTAAGTGCTTATGTATGCAGAGCACTGTACTAAGTGCTTGGGAGAGTTCGATATAACAGACACAGTCCCTGCCCACAATGAGCTTACAGTCTAGAGAGGGAGACAGACATTAATATAAATTAATTACAAGTATGTACAGAAGTGCTGTGGGGCTGGAAGGGGGGGATTGAATAAAGGGAGCAAGTCAGGGTGACAGAAGGGAGTTTCAGAGAAGGAAAAGAGGGCTTAGTCAGGGAAGGCCTCTTTGAGGAGATGTACCTTCAAAAAGGCTTTGAAGGGGGGAGAGTAATTTTCTGTTGTATATGAGACGGGAGGGTGTTCTGGACGTGGGCGAGAGGTCAGTGGTGAGAGAGACGAAATTGAGATACAGTGAGATGATAGGCAGTAGAGGAGTGAAACGTACAGGCTGGGTTTTAGTAGGAGAGAAGCAAGATGAGGTAGGAAGGGGCAAGGTGATTGAGTGCTTTAAAGCCAGTGGTGAGGAGTTTCTGTTTGTGGAGGTGGATGTGCAACCAGTGGAGGTTCTTGAGGATTGGGGAAATGTGGAAAAATGTTTTTGTAGAAAATGTACACTTGGAGGCCTAAATCTCAAGACTGGGTGCCACAGAAACATATTCAGATCCTATTTTGAGGACATAGTTGAAATAATGGAGCATTCATTCATTCAATCGTATTTAGCGCTTACTGTGTGCAGAGCACTGTACTAAGCACTTGGGAAGTACAAGTTGGTAACATATAGAGCCGGGCCCTACCCAACAGCGGGCTCACAGTCTAGAAGGGGGAGATGGACAACAAAACAAAACGTATTAACAAAATAAAATAAATAGAATAAATATGTACAAATAAAATGAATAGAGTAATAAATACATACATATGTATATATATACATACATACATACATATATATGTGTATATATATACAGTCAGGAGTCAGGAGGCGTGGTCAGAGGTCAGCAGGCACGTACAAACATATATTCATTCAATCGTATTGAGCGCTTACTGTGTGCAGAGCACTGTACTAAGCACTTTGGAAGTCCAAGTTGGCAACATATAGAGATGGTCCCTACCCAACAACGGACTCACAGTCTAGAAGGGGGAGACGGACAACAAAACATATTAACATATATATATATATATATACACAGTCAGCAGTCAAACATATATTCATTCATTCAATCATATAGTATATTTGTGAGGGTGTGTGTATGTATGTGGCTTTGAAAGGGTAATGAACTATTTTGGTCAGATACAGGGTAAACAAGGAGTGTTCATTTGATGAGCAGTTTTATACCACTCAAAATCCCAGACAACAGCAGAAACCTTTTTCTCCTAAACTAAACAGCAATGACTGGCAGGCCTGAGATGGATCCAGAGATATGGTGATGCTGTCTCTGCTAAATTATAGCACACTGTGGGCAGGGGTCATGTCTACTAAACTGCACTGTACTCTCCCAAGTTCTCAGTAGAAGCAGCGTGGACTGGTGGATAGAGCACGGATGGGCTTGGAAGTCAGAAGCACTTGGGTTCTAGTAGCTCTTCCGTGTGTCTGTTGTGTGACCTTGGGCAAGTCAGTTCTATGGGCCTCAGGTACCTCATCTGAAAAAATGGGGATTAAGACTTTGAGTCCTATGTGGGACATGGACTGCATCCAACTTGATTAGCTTGTATCTGCCCCACCACTTGGTAAAGCGCCTGGCACATAGTAAGCACTTAAATACCATACAAAATAGAAATTAAAAAAAACCCAAATAGTCAATAGTATTTGGATGGCTAGATTCCCTGGCAGAGTTAAATTCACCACTAGAATGTAAACTTCTTATGTTTGCCATCTCCACTGTACTGTGCTCTCTCAATTGCTTGATTGATCGATTCACCATCCGTGGCTGAAAAATGATGCCTTCGGAGGCTCACCATATTAAAGCAACATTTCTTATGTTAAGCCCTCATGCCCATGGCACTGTGCCCAGCTTCTTCAGGAGTTCTCCTCAGAGTCTATACCAGTCATGTCCTCTTGACAAGTTCAAAGATAAATGGAGGAGAGAAAGAGTTAGCATGCTACCATTACATTGCAAGCACCAAGGGGTGGTGTGGTCTAGTGGAAAGAGCATGGAGTTGGGATTCAGGACCTAGTCCTGGTCTTGTTCCTGGCCTGCTGGGTGACCTTGGGCAAGTTACTTATCCATTCAGAGCCTCAATTTCCTCATCTGTAAAAATGGGGATGATAATACCTGCCTCTGCCTACCTCATGGAGTTATTGGGAGGATACGATGAGATAATTGGGGTAAAAGCACTTTAGAAAAGTGAAAGCATTAAACAAAAAGGTGTTATGCTCTGGCATTAATGTTAATACCAATAATTGTGGTTTTTAAGCCCTTTCTTGGCACAGACCAAAATTTGGCACCTGCTTTTCCCAAAGTTTCCTCTTGAATGTTGCATTCAGACTCTCTTACACTCTGCTTCAGTGTCTCAGCCAGGCTAACTCTGCTTTTCATCTTACAATTGGCACTCCTATCTAGCAGCCCAATAAATCGCCTGTGTGTGGTGGTAATAATGTTGCTAGTCACGCCCTGGAAGAAAAACTCCAGAGGCCAACAGAAAATCAGTTTATTTTTGCCTGCTTCCACCATCTGGAGAGTCTACAAGATGTATATCTAAGTGCTTTGGTGCCTTGAATCCGGAGTTATTCTTTAATTTTTTAATTGTTTTTTATGGTATTTGTTAAGTGCTTACTCAAACATTGTTCTAAGAGCTCAGGTAGGTACAAGTTAATTACATCAAGTAATTACATCTGACATAGTCCCTTTCCCACATGGTGATTACATTCTAAGTAGGAGAGCACAGGAATCCCCATTTTACAGTTGAGGAAACTGAAGCACAGAGAAGTTGATTGACTAGGCTTTACTTCTTGGAAGTGTCATGTGTTGTTTGAGAACTGTGGGACCAGAACCAGGAGAAAAGGGCATTTTAAAAATTTTATTTTGCTTATTGCTGGTATACAATTGCCATACACCTGTCAGGCTCCAAGGACCTTGGAATTCCAAAGGTGGGGTTTTTTTTCCCCTTTCAGAACAGGCCACTGAAGCATGGCTTTGCACATGGTTTCAGAGCCCATTACTGCTGATAGAACCCCAACCCCCAAGCATTAATCAGGTCCAAGCGCTAGCGGGGCCTAACCAGGCTCTGTGCCCATGGAAAGACAAAAGCAGTTTCCTCTGGCAAACAGAGAGGGAGAAGGGGGTTCAGAGAGGTGAAGCTCCCTTAATTGTCATTTCCATCTCCCCCCAAACCTCATCTGAAGAATTTGAAGTTCCTCCACCCAGGGGAACATCGGTAGAGGGTGAAGCCCATTAAGAAAAAATGAAAAAGAAGAATAATTGTGATACTTATTAAGCGCCTAGTATGCCCCAAGACATAGAGTAGTTAAAATGCACCCAGATCAGACACAGTCTCTGTCCCACATGGGGCTCACGGTGTAAGGAGGGAGAACAGGTATTTAATCCCCATTTTGAAGATGAGGAAACTTGGGCACAAATAAATCATGTGATTCACCCCAAATCACACAGCAGGCAAATGACAGAGCTGGGGTTAGGACCTAGGTTTCCTGACTCCCAGAGCCTTTGCGCTATCCTCTACTTTCAGGCTGAAATCATTGTTCTCCACATTTCCGATGTTGCTTCTGTGATGAAAGAATTAACTCATGCCTTAGTTTCGGCAAGGCTCAAGAATTGGTGAAGCCAGAGAGGAAGGGACTGGGTATTTAGAAGGATTATCCTGTTGTGATTAGAAAGGGTCTTAGAGTCACTTTGATCAGTTTTTCCTTTCCTTCTTACATACAGTACCTAAAGGAATGCCCAGTGGATGGGACAATGGTTAGACAGGGGATTGCTGTGAAAAATGGGGCACGATGGGGCGGAGGTACTGAGGTGAGTCAAGGCTGTTCACTCTGGCCCTGCCCAACAGTCTGTCGTCACAAGGAGTTTCTCTTCACATTGATGTTTCTCCTGTTCAGCCTTTATTTACCTCCACCCTCTACTTCTGCCAAGTGGATAGAACACAAGCCTGGGAGTCAGAAAGACTAGGTTTTAATCCCAGTTTCACCACTTGTCTGCTCTGTGACCTTGGGCAAGTCACTTCACTTCTCTGTGCCTCAGTTAACGCATCAGTAAAATGGGGATTGAGGTTGTGAGCCTGATATGGGACAGGTACTGTGTTCAACCCGATTTGCTTGTATCCACCCCAGTGCTTAGTACAGTGCCTGACACACAATAACTGCTTAACAAATACCAGTATTATCATTACTAACTGTGAGCAAACATGACAGCAAAGGCCCAGGCTTAATCTCTGAAGATCCTCCCAGCCTGAATCTCCAGGCCCTGTTCAGGACTGTGAGCCCCTTCAGGGACAGGGACTGTGTCCAACCTGATATGCTTGTAGCTACCTCAGCACTTAGTACAGTGCTTGACACATACTAAAAACTTGTGCCATCATTATCATTATTGATTGATTATCAAATACCATGATTCCTGTCATTATCATTAGAACCTGGGGGAGCCTGAGAAGGATTGTAGTGACTCCTGTGAGGGTCAGAGAACTAGATATTCTCTACCCACCTCCATTCTGACAGCTCCTCTCTGCATTGGTGTTCATGCAAACCAAACCTGAAAATCTGGAGGGATGAGGTCAGGGGGTAGTGTAGGTGGGCTCACTCTCCTAGGCCTCAGTTGCAGTAGGATGCAGGATAAACCTTAGAGGGGTCTGGAGCCTGATGAGATCATTCGGAAACCCAACAATGCAGCTGCTCCTCGTATCCCCGGAATCTGGCCTGAAATCAATTTGGTTTGATTAAATTCATGAACAGGAAGAATGTAATGTGAGATAAAAGATCCATCTGTTGTCTCTGTCCTTTATTCATCTGCGGCACCTAATACTTTATTCCAGCCAACACCTGGACCCGGCTGAAAGGCGCGGATATATTGACCATGTGGCCATTGTGCCAGTTAAATATGAAACAAAGACTGATCATGGAAGGACCACTCTGTTTTGGCCTCCAATTGTGGCAGCCAGGAGAGGAGCCATTGCACGCCAGTGACAAATTTGAAAAAAATACAATAGAGGGAATAGGAATCCTGGAATTTCAGTGTTGGGGTCAGCTGGAATTTGCCATTTTTTGTTTGTTTGTTTATGGTACTTGTTAAGCCCTTACTATGTTCCAGGCACTCTTCTAAGCGCTGGAGTAAATACAAGCTAATCAGGTTGGACACAGTCCCTGTCCCACATGGTGCATACCAGTATAAGTAGAAGGGAGTAGTCTTCAACCTCCATTTTGCAGATGAGGAAACTGAGGCTCAGAGAAATGAAGTGAATTGCCCAAGATCACACAGCAGGCAAGTGGCAGAACCAGGAATAGAACACAGATCATCTGACTCCCAGGCCTGTGACTCTTTCTGCTAGGCCACACTGCTTCTAGTGAGTATTCATTCTCTTCTACTGGGCTGCTAGATGGGTTATTGATGGTACAGCTTTGTGAAGCTGAGGGCCAACACATTGTAGGTAGACTTCTGCTCAAAGCTACCTACTAGATACCTTAGTAGTAGTAGTATTAATAATAATAATAGTAATAATTGGGTATTATATAAGTAGTGTGGCCTGTTATCTTGGAGGAAAGGAGAGGGTCTCAGCTCAGAGCAGTAGCTCAGACTGTGGAAAGGAAAAGAATAGAAAATGAAGCCACATGTAATTTACTTTGGGTGATTTAACTCTGTAGTGAATAAAGTGGTTCCCCGATGAGCTGAGGGCCAAACCTCTTCAGAGTTCGTCATGAAGCAGGCACCGAGTGAGGGAAAAGAAATCATACCTCCCAGCCACAGTATTCCTTAACATCATTGTGACAGTTCAGAGTCCAACTTGTCAAGTCTTGAAGACGAATGAATGGGTGAGTTTAGGAGTTTCCATTGGCTTGGCAGGTTTAAGCTTACTTAACACAATACTTATCAGTTGCCCAAAACGAAGTGCCACAACCACCACTGGGCTGAATGCACCATCGAAAACATAAATCTTATGGCAAACACTCAATAACAAGATACAAATCTTGTTATACAAAGTCTGGAGGAATGAGGTCAGGGGGTAGTGTAGGTGGGCCCACTCTCCTGGCACAAGGGTCCTAGGCCTCAATTGCAGTAGGATGCAGGATAACCCCTAGAGGGGTCTGGAGCCATATGGGAAAGGGAAGTTCCAGTGTACCTCTTCAGGGAGAATAAGCAGGAAATGAAGAAGTCTGAATTGAGGAAAATGGGTGGATATGAGAAGGTATTGTAATGAAAATAGATATCTCAGGCAGAACCATTCAACGGATGGGTCAGTTGGGGCAAATTGATGGGAGATTTTGCAATTGCTTGATCTCAGGAGATGGCAGAACTGGGTAACTTGGACCAAAAAATTCACCTTGTCACCTTGAGCCAGATAATCACCAAATCTCTCCCTCATTTTGTGCTGGATGGGCGCAGTCTCCCCTAAGGGCAATTCTTGTTGGTACTAACTCTGCCCTTTACTGCACCGGGTGTTGGGGAGAGAAGGGTGGTAGAGAGGGCTAATAAAAATCAGTGGAAGGGAAGGAAAGTTCTCACATTTTTAGCTGCACTGAATATTGTGCAGGAGAGCAGAGGAGAGGCACTTTGCTCTTGGACCTCTAATTGCACTTTTAATAATGAAAATGATAATAGTATTTAAGAGCTTACTATGTGCTAAGCACTGAACTGAGTGCTGGGGTAGATATAAGATAATCAGGTCATATGCAGTCTGACACATATAGGTCTCACAGTCTAAGAGGAGGGAGAACAGGGATCTTATCCCCGTCTTACAGATGAGGAAACTGAGGGGCAGAGAAGTTAAGTGTCTTGACCAAGGTCACACAGCAGGCAAGTGGCAGAGGCAGCATTAGAACCCAGGTCCCTTGACTCCCAGGTCTGTGGTCATTCCTCCAAGCCACTCTGCTTCTCAGAGTTTGGACTCCCTGGAGTCTCCATTGCATTGCTCAGAGTGGCTCAGTTGATCAGATAGTTGAAACTTTCCAACTGGGGGAAACCATATTATCAATCAATTAATGGTATTTAGTGAGTACTTACTGTGTACAGAGCACTGTTTTAAGTGCTTGGGAGAATACAATGTAGCAGAGTTGGCAGGTTTGTTTGTATACCCTTTAAAGCTTCCTCAGAACAAGTTGCAAAAAGAAAGCCCAAAGTAGTTGAAATTTAGCAGGCCTGGTCCAGTGAGGTGTTAAGAGGTCATCTGGCTTAGATAACTTGGACACAGGTTCTGATTTAGAATGTTTCTTGAAATGAGACCAAACAGTTTCACTGGTCAAGTGTATGGGTAGCTTCAAATGCAAGTCCAATGACTGGGAAAGTGCTTAAAGACATTTCGTAATCTGCAAAGCCTTTCTGAACCAGCCATTGAGAATTCGAGGGTGCTTCTTGTAGGATGCTTCAGTCTTGTAGCGTGAAAACAGTTTTGCTTCGTGTACACCTAGGTGTGGTCTCCTGAGAGTACAGCTTAATTTAGAGGAAAGAGCAGTATCTTTTTGGTGGATTATAAGGAAAATTTGTCATTGAATTGAAAACTGCATGAAGATTTTTAGAAATGGAGATGATGTCTTAGGTGGGAAAAGAATTGTTTATTCCAGGAGCATGTGTGTGAGAACAGTTTGGCCTGTTAGGTGGTCATAGCAGGGAAGTTAAAATGATGCTGTTCCAGATGCTTGTTTGCCCAATGCCTTCCCAGCAGGGACCACTATATATTGAAACTATCTTTGAGATACTTCCAGTATATCTGGATATAGGAAAAAGAAGAGTCAACCTGAGGCATATTAGCTGGAGAAAATGGCATTTGAACTGTTGGGTAAAGGCTACTTAGGTGGAGAGCCCTGTATGGAAGAGGGATGGTGTCCAGCCTGATTATCTTGTATCCACTCTAGTTCTTAGCACATAGTAACCACTTGAGTCAGAGGTTGTGGGTTCTAATCCTGGCTCCTCCACTTACCAGCTCTGTGACTTTGGCAAGTCACTTAACTTCTCTGTGCCTCAGTTACTTCATCTGTAAAATGGGGATTAAGACTGTGAGCCCCATTTGGAACACCTAATTGCCTTGTATCTACCCCAGCGCTTAGAACAGGGCTTGGCACATACTAAGCACTTAATAAATACCATCATTCTTCTTATTATTATTATTCCTGAATTTAATAATAATAGCGATGGTATTTCGTAAGCACTTATTATGTGTCAAGCCCTGTTCTAAGCCCTGGGGTAGATACAACCTAATCCGGTTGGACACAGCCCCTGCCCACTTAGGGCTCACAAGCGTAAACCCCATTTTACAGAACTTGATTCCCTCATGCTGATTCCAGTTTTGAAGTCTCAAGACCAAGGCTTATCTGTCGTTCTCTATGTAAGACTCCTTCCTTCCCCCATTAGCATCCTGTACAGCATTGATTGTTGATTGGATTGTGGGTTTGCAGTTGTGCCATTCATAAGTGGCAGTGTCTTGGCATGAGAGGCTCCAGGGTGCAGGCAACAAGATTCAATGGGCAGGCAGCTGCCTGGAAGTTAGAGCTGTTAATCCTAGTCCCAACTATGCTGCAAACACAATATGGTACCTTGGACAAATCCATGAGACTTTGAACCTCCCTGAGAATGAGATTTCTCTTCAGGAAAGACGATCGGCATACCATTGACTAACTTGCTCTCAGGGCTGTTAGAAAATATAATGTCTAAAGATGGTGTAAAGCACTCTTCAAGTGGACAAGGCTTTTTATTTTTTAACCCTTCAGATCAATTGAAACTCTGTTGCCAGTATCTAACGCGCTTGAATTCAGCTTCAGGTCGTTGTGAAATCTGTGACTTGATTTCTGTTGAAGTGTTTTTAATGACAGCTGGGGATGTTATCTTTTGACAGGACATTTTTCCCCAATTCTTTCTCTCCAGTTTTCTATTCCTTTAAAATAAATATGCACCTAAAGTTTAAAGTTGTGGGTACGTTTTAAAAATCCTTTGGGGTAGGGGAAGAACCTTAAAATGATTGCTTTGGTTGATATTCTACCTGTTGAACATTTTCTTAATGGTATCAAATGCCCAGCACTTGTACAGAAAACAGAAATGGGGTGTTGTCCAATCCTAGGGTTGATGGCCAGCTTCTGAAATTGTCACCAAAGCAACTGTTTAGGATCATTTTCTCTATGGGGTTGAAACAGTTGGGCAAGCTTCTAGCTTCCATGATCTGTTGTTCAGAAATTTCCCCCACATACATGTAGAGACTTTCTTATACATGACTAGGAAAACGTTTTGTAAAATGAGGAACAGTAGTTTATTGTTAAGACTCTACTCTAGGAAAATCACTTCTTGAATGTCAGTTCACAGACAAATGAAGGCATCTAGGTTTTTGGCTTCCAGCCCTGACAGTTTGGAGTTGTGGATATAGAGTGTTATTGTGGAGGCTTATTTAAGTTGCTTTCAGAAAAATCTTATTTTTTTTATTTTCCCTAAGGAAAAACTCACCCACATAATGCAAACCAGCTGGTTGTCAGGCTTTAAAAATACTTTATTTTTATCCTAATGGAAATTGAAGACTTATCCTAAATGGAAGGGGTAATGTGAGATGAGACTGTTCAACTGTTGACAGAAAATGCCAGTGAGAACTTTTGCAATTTTATCCTACTGGAAAAAGTCCACAGTCTGGAGTCAGGGGACTGGGGTTCTAATCTTGGCTCTGCCACTGGCCTGCAGGGTGACCTTGGGCAAGTCACTTGCCTCTCTGGGCCCCAGTTTCCTCATCTGTGAAATGGAAATGAAGATCCCTGCTCTCTCTCCCTCTTAGACTGTGAGCCCCAAGTAGGACTGGGACCATGTCCAGTCTGATCATTTTATGCTAGTGCTTAGCGTAGGCCTTGACACAATAAGTATTTAAATAGTTTGCTGCCATCATTCATTTATTGTGATATTAGTTAAGGGCTTACTATATACTGAACACTGTACTAAGCAATGGGGTATATAAAAGATACCCAGGTTGGACACAGTTCTTGTCCCAAATAGGACTCACAGTCCAAGTAGGAGGTAGAACATATTAAATCCCCATTTTACAGATGAGGAAACTAAGGCACAGGGAAGTTAAGTGATTTTATACTAAGATGCTGGGAAAGGGTTAGGTGATGAGCCACCTGATCTCAGGGTCCTAGATAAAGAGATTAATCTCAGAGGGCATTGGTGTTGACCTGTCATATGATTGGAGCCTGGGGCCATTTGGGGTCATTAGCCAGTTGCCAATTGAGAGTCATTTGTGCTATCCAAATGCACATGGTCAAATCTTGGTTCTCTTTCTGACAGGTCTTCATCAATTAAATCCAAATATTTCCATCAATTCTTACTGCTCTTTGGGATTTTTTTTTGTTTTTCGTAATCATTATCATTTTCTTTCAAAAAATTATCAAGTAGGGTTGGGTGGAATTCAACCCATCTTTTGGCTAGAAATTAACTTTAGCCAAAGTCATTTTGCTTGAGTAGGAGACTATAAATTTGTGCCAGTCCCATCCTTATTTCAGCTTCTTTAATAAGGGAATGTGATTTGCATCCATGGCTGATAGAGTTTTAATATATGGAGTTATAAAGATTCCTAAATATTTAATATTATTCTGACCTGCTTAAATTTGCATTTGTACTAGAGCTAGTCTTTGTAACTGTAACGGATCATGGCTTGTTTAATAATTATATTCAATAATAATTTTGGGTTCAGAGCCTGTTCTCACCTAGTCTGAAATCATGATGAGACTATTACCTGCTTACAAAGGCTGTTTAAATTGAAAGCTTCCCAAGTATATTTTTTTCATTATCAAGACAGATATTTCCATAACTATAATAGCCAGAATAGACAATAAAGACCACCCTGTCTCTCTTCCTGTTAAACAGGAATCATCTTGAGGTGCTTCACTTAACTTTAGCTTAGCTACAAGGAAATGGAAGTAGTTCCATCGTACATTTTGGGTTTGAGCATCTAATTCCTCTATTCAGCAGTCTTCATTCAACCCAATCCAAGGCTTTCTCACCTGGAGCGGAGGTGACAGAATTTGCCAGCATAAGGAGAATCAGTTTAGCATGAGAAGCAGCATGGCCTAGTGTATAGAGCACATGCTTGGGAGTCAGAAGGACTGGCGTCCTGATACTGGCTCCACCACATGTCTGTTGTGAATTTGAGCAAGTCACTTCACTTCTCTGGGCCTCAGTTACCTCATTTGTAAAATGGGGATTAAGACTGTGAGCCCCTCGTGGGACATGGACTGTGTCCAACCTGATTATTTTTTATCTACCCAAGTGCTTAATACAAGACCTGGCTCATAGTAAGTGCTTAACTAATATCATTAAAAATCCCGTTTAGTCAACAATGGCATGTATTGAGCTCTTGCTGTATGCAGAGCTCTGTACTAAATGCTCGAGAGAGTATAATGGAGTTAATAGATATGATCCCTATCCTGAACTTCCAATGTAATCTGCTATAATCTGTGAATTTTGGTTGGATTTAGTGTAGTGACCTAGAAATCACGTCATGATTTATTAATTATCTGTACTATTCTTTGAAGTCAAGACTTAAAAGGCAGACTAAAACAGTCAATATTAAATATTATTTGGTCCTTTCTCATAAAGCTAGTTGAGCAAGGCATTCATCAAAGGATTTAGAAGTATTATGTTGTAGATGAACTGTTTTGCTTTCACAGGCAAAATAATTTTACCCTCCTTTTAACTTAATGCACGTGTTCTTTATTTTGTATATCTCTAGTAAGTATTATCCCTTCAGAGTAATTTTTAAACTAAGATATTTTAGTTTTTTTCCCATTTAAAAAATCACAGTTGATTTTTCCCTAATATTTGTATTTAAAGAACTGGTTCTATTTTGTAAATTTATATTGAGAACTTTTCCCTTTCAGATTTTTTAAAAATATGAGCTTTTACTGATGAATTAGCCTCTAATTATTTTCTTTCTGCTTATTCAACATTAGGTTCCTTTGGATTTCCTGATTTCTAATATTTTAAAACCGATTTTCTTTCCCTTAAAATACCTCTAACTATCAAATCGTTGATTCTTCCATATTCCTGTGCCTACTCCCTGACCAATCTCCGAACTCTGTCACAACTAGAATATTTTTCAACCTTTTTAAATATTCCTGGGCAGTTGCAGCCATAGCAAACCTGAATGTTCCTGGCCTTTGAAGTCTACTCTCTTAGGTGTTTTCACCTTCCTTTCCCTCTGCACCCCAAATTATTTGATGAGAAAGGGATTGCTTGTTCATTTCCCCTTTAACAAAGAAGTCCATCAGTACTAAGGTGACACCTCTGTGCTGGACACTCAGCTAATCAGGCGCCACTCTGCACTCTCCAGGAGGTAAATCATTGTTTCTTGCATGGATCCCAAAAAATTACCACACCCAATGATAACATTAAATTCAGAGTATGCTAGGGTCAGCCGCCCCTAGTTTTAATTAGGCCCCTTCTGAAACTGCATGAACTCATTTGGTGAGGTGACCCTATCTCTTTAATGCTTAACCAGCTTTCACTGTTATCATCTAATTGTTATTTCTTGAAAGGGCATTCTCATGGATGCATGAACTACCCAAGTTAATAAAGAGGGTCTTAGGTGATCTCAGGGCAGGAAGAGAAGGGTGAGAAGTGTCAACTTTTTATACTGATGGTGTAAATGAACCAGGATTTGGGGAGGGAGTGTAAACTTCATTCATTCATTCAATTGTATTTATTGAGCACTTACTGTGTGCAGAACACTGTACTAAGCACTTGGGAAGTACACGTTGGCAACATATAGAGACGGTCCCTACCCAACAATGGACTCACAGTCTAGAAGGGGGAGACAGACAACAAAACAAAAGATGTGGACAGGTGTCAAGTCAGAATAAATAGAAGTAAAGCTAGATGCACACCATTAACAAAATAAATAGAATAGTAAATATATACAAGTAAAATAGAGTAATAAAAATGAGAAAGAAAAAAAAGTCTTCCAGAAAACTTCCAGGAAATAGAGTTTCTGGGAGAAAGGATAAAATATCTTCTGCCCATATGACTGGCTTGGCGAAGTTTCAGAAAACTCACTATCCCACTTTTCTACATTTTACAAAGCCAGCTGTTTTATAGGAACCCCAATTGCAAATGACAATGCCCTTAGCATCCAGCCCTGCGCCTGCCTCCTACTTCTTTTCCGTTGGTTAGAGACTTGATTTTTCAGAGTCTTGCATATGGATTCTTCCAGCTGTATAACTGTAAGTGTGAGCATAAGCTAGTTGGACTTGTGGCACAGGGTTTATTCTTCAGTGCCTATTGGCAGGAGGCCCAGTCTCTCTGGCTGAAAAGTGTTAAATACTTTGCTTTATTAATAATAATAATAATAATGATAATAGTAGTACTTGTTAAGGACTTACTATGTGCCAAGCATTGTACTCAGCTTTGGGGTAGATGCAAGATAATCATGTCCCACATAGCGGTCACAGTCTTAATTGCCATTTTACATATGAGGTTCATTCAGTCGTATTTATTGAGCGCTTACTGTGTGTAGAGCACTGTACTAAGCACTTGGAAAGTATAATTGAGTAACAAATAGACACAATCCCTGCCCAACAACAGGCTCACAGTCTAGAAGGTAATAATGATGATAGTGATGATGGTAATTAAGCACTTACTATGTGCCAAGCACTGTTCTAAGCACCGGGGTGGATACAACGTAGTCAGGTTGTCCCAAAAGTGGGGCTCACAATCTTCATCCCCATTTTACATATGAGGGAACTGAGACACAGAGAAGTGAAGTGACGTGCCTAAAATCACATACCGGACTGATGCCTAATAGGAAAATGATTGCTCTCTGGAATTGTTAACACCACCCTGGTTTTCTGCCTGGGGAAGGCACACAGGGAAGGTGTCTTGTCTGAGGGTGAGAGGCTGAGAAGCAGCTTGGCCTGGTGGATAGAGCACAGGCCTGGGAGTCAGAAGGACCTGGATTCTAATCCTGACTACACCACTTGTCTGCTTGGTGACCTTGGTGAAGTTACTTAACCTCTTTGGGCCTCAGTTCCCTCATCTGGAAAATGGGGATTAAGATTGTGAGGACCTTGTGGGACATGGATTGTGCCAACCTAATTAGCTTCTATCTACCCCAGTGCTTAGTACAGTGTACAGTGCCTGGCACATAGTAAGCGCTTAACAAATGAGATTTAAAAAAAAGGCAGCCTGGCCTTGGTCAAGTGGGAGGCAGCAAAGATTTCTCTCCAGCAGGTGTCCACTCAAAGTCTCAGGGCCCATTGTTGTTATCAAGTCGATAGGTTGGATGGCCTGTGTATAAACTTGAACACAGCATGTAAGAGGCAGGTGAAGACATGATCCGTTCTACCTCTCATCTGGTCTTTCTTGGGTATTTGTTCACTCTGGAATGAAGAGCATGGCATTCCTCTCTGGAAAAAAAGGCTTCTTGGAAATTTCATTTGGTTATATGTATCCTCTTTTCTGTTTGTTTTTCATTCACACCTGGTCACCCTTGATTAGAATAAACTTAGAACCATCATCTTTCAATAGGAATAGAGGAGTAGTGCAGCCTATTGGAAAAAGCCTAGAACTGGGAGCCAGGAAACCTGGGTTCTGGTCCAGGCTCTGCCAGCTGTCTGCTGTGTGAACTTAGACAAATGCCTTAATCTCCCTGTTCCTTCTTTTCCTCATCTGTAAAATGAGGATGAAATACCAACTCTCAAGCCCCCTTAGATCCTGAGCCCCAGGTGGGTCCAAGACTGTCTGAGTTGGTTGTATTGTTTCTAGCCCAGCAATTGGCCCATAGTAAGTGCTTAACAAACCCCAAAGTTATCAAAATTATGAAGAATAATTATACTGTATATGAGGAAGGAGGAATATGTGTATGTGTATATATGCATGTGCATCTGTAAAACCTGTAGAAAACAATCGTTTGTCTATAAAAGAATCAGAAATTCTAAAAAAGACCCTGACTTTTCCCCCTAAAACCCATTATCTCAGACTTTTCAAAGGAAACGTGATCAGCAGCATGCATTTTGGAATTGCCAAATGAAGATTTTCTGGGTGGGGCAGTGGAAGTGATGTCTGATGAACCCAGAGCATGGCCCAGCTTTCCTGATCCCTGCTATATCAGTGGGAGTGAGCAACTGAAAAGCATTTTTGTGTTATTGTCTTTTATTTGTGAGTTTCTCAAAGCTGAATACATCATGAAGTCATAAACCAGCTCTAATTGTCAGATAAGCCAGATTCTCTTGCCTGTCTTCTCCCCAAGGTTCACGGTGACCTGGGGTGTTGTCATTGTTGGCAAATCATAGCCTTTCACCCGGATGAAGAATGTTTTAAATTACCCTGTCAGCCTACATTAGGTCACCACTGAGCGGCAGTTTATCAGAGCTGTGATTACCATGGGATGATGGGGCTTCCACTGAGCTTGTCCTTCATGTAACCTGTGGTGGGGATGAAAGGGAGGAGGAATAAGAAGGCTCTTGACAGTGTATGGCATGCTAAACCCCTTCCTGCCAGAGAGGACTGTGGGGAATGGGGATAGAGTACACAGCATACATTGTAACAGTAGTAGTAATGGGTGTGATGCAAAACCCTCGCTCTTGGAAAAATAGAATATCATGAGATATGCTTTTATTGATATTTATTAAACCCTTAATGAGTTCCAAGTGCTGGGGCAGATACAAGGCAGTCAGATTGGATACAGTCTCTATTCCACAAAAGGCTCATGGTTTGAGGGAGAGGGAAGAGGTATTTTATTGCCATTATACAGATGAGGAATTTGAGGCATACAGAAATTAAAGGAACAGCCTATGGTCACACAGCAGGTAAGTGAGAAGCATCATGGCCTAGTAGAAAAAGCACAGGCCTGGGAGTCAGAGGTCCTGGGTTCTAATCCTGACTCTGCCAGTTGCTTGCTGTGTGACTTTGGGCAAGTCACTTAACTTCCCTGTGCCTCAGTTTCCTCAACTGCAAATACCTTTTCTCCCTCTTAAAACTGTGAGGCCCTCATGTGGGACAGGAACTTTGTCCTACCTAATCACCGTGTATACCTACCCCAGTGCTTAGAACAGTGTTTGATACTCACCTCACCTGATCCCACCAGCAGCACTTACATCCATACGTTTACACTCAGTTGCTTCCCCAATTGTAATTTAGTTTAGTGTTAATCTCTCCCTCTAGATTGTAAACACCTTGAGGTCAGGATTGTGTCTAATAGTAATAATAATAATGGCGTTATTAAGCATGCCAAGCACTGTTCTAAATATTGGGGTAGATACAAGGTAACCAGGTTGGATACAGTCCCTGTGCCAAATGGGGCTCATAGTCTGAATCCCTATTTTACAGATAGGTAACTGAAGCACAGAGGAATGAAGTGACTTGCCCGAGGTCACATAGACACGTGGCAGAGCCGGGATAAGAACCCACGTCCTCTGATTCCCAGGCCCGTGCTCTTTCCAGTAGGCCACAAAGCTTCTGTAATAACCAAGAACTTATCTGCTTTGCCCAGAGTACACTCTTAATAAATACTGCCAATTGATTGACAAACAATAAGTAGAGTGTAAGCTCCTCCTCTATGGATACACTTCCAGAACAATTGCAGATGGAGGTGGGGCGTTCTGGGAGAGATGTGTACATCTTGTTGCCAACTTGTACTTCCCAAGTGCTTAGTACAGTGCTCTGCACATAGTAAGCGCTCAATAAATACGATTGAATGAATGAATGATGTCAGTGTGGGTCGGATACCACTGAATGGCATAAGAAGAAGCGCCTCCTAGGCAGGGAGTGTATGTTTTCTGTCTTTTTTTAACTTTCCCTGTTGCTGAGTACAGTACTTTGAGTAGGCCTTCAGTAAACACCAGGGATTCATTCATTCACTGATTAACTGCAGTCGAATAGAATGTCATGTGTGACACCTTAAATTATCACTAATTTATAAGGGTGTTGAATAGCCATACTGTGATTACTCAGGTTTTCATTATATCTCTCAAAGAATGTAATTCACTGAACATACTGGCTTGTGTAGTCTCTACCTATGAAATAACACCTTGGCCATCAGTTTTAATGATTAGCTATAAACGTGCATCTTTTACGGACAGGTAAGGGCGAACTTTAGAAGCCGGGCACTGGCCCAGACTGCACTATGAATTCAAACAGTGATGGCCTTCTTTGGCTCGAGCCCATTTTATCTGCTTCTGTTCAATTAAAGCTGGTGGCCTTTGCGTTAGACGGGGAGTGGGGTTTGGCTTGGTAGCCGCACAGGAGAGCAGTGGACCCTTCTGGCCTGGGGACCCTCACGAGGTGCTTCAAACAGGCAAATTTCTTGTGAGATTTTTCTGATCCAGTCGGAGGAAGGTCAGAGACTGCGTTGACTGAGTATTTGGGAGAAATTAATGGGAGGGATGAGATGGTCCGCTGAAATAGCAGATGTAATAAATGGTATTTACCTGGACACCTTATTGACTAGCTTGTATCTACCCACCGCTTAGTTCAGTGCCAGTACACAGTAAGCGCTTAACAAATACCATAAAAAAGTCTCAGAATCAAGACATAGATGATTGAATGAATGAATGAGTTAAGCTCACCAAGTTTAAGACTTTGGGGAAAGCCCCATCTGAGAAGGGATGACTGGAACTTTATGTCTCTGAGCACACATTTAGATCACCTTTTTCAGCGTGCAATTTTACACAGAATGCCTAGGTTTCAGATATTGAGGGGAGGGAGGTCTGTTTAAAAAGCTTGTTTTCACTCTCCAAAGAGCTCATTAATGAGATTGCCCATAGCCAGTGCCCTATTTCCACAACACAGTGACCAGGTAGTTTGTGCAGGGATATGGATTTGCATTTCACCATACTGATTACTTCTCTGGCTGTTCTGTTTTGCAATGGGGTAAATGTGTTTTCCCCTTGCAAATGAGTTTGAATCCTAGAATGGTAACAAAATGTATCTGGCAACATGTATAATAATCCCAGTCTAAAAACAAAGCAATGACTGTTTGCAGTGTTTAACATCCTATTCTTTGGAGTCCCTGTAATGTAAATCCTCTCTCTTTTTTATTGGTCCTTGTGATGTATGAGCTCAGATTATAAACCTGTTGGGAAGGAAATTTGTCTTCTAATTCTCTAACGTAGGTAAGTGCCAGGTAAAAGGCCATGAACACCAAGGGGGGCTGATCCATATCACTTAATGATGAGGGAGATTCTTGATGTAGAGCAGTTGGGAGTTGAGGGAGACTGTCATTAGGGCAATGATCTCCAAGGGTGAAATGTTCTGAAACTGGAAGCCTGTGGAAGATTTTGGAAGGGACCCAGGAAGGAAGAGCAAATGGGAGCAAGAAGAAGCAGCAAAGCTTTGGAGAAAGATCCTGGGCCTGGGGTTCAGCCATTTGTCTGCTACGTGGCCTTGGGAAAATCACTTCTCTGTGCCTTAGTTTTGTCATCTGTAAAATGGGGATTAAGATTGTGAACCCCTTGTGGGACATGGACTGTGTCCAATCGGATTAGCTTGCATTTTACCCTAGCACTTAGTACAGTGTCTGGCATATAGTTATTCGCTGAGCAAATGCTATTTCGGGGGAGGGTTGGGGGGAGGGGAAAAGGGAAGGGGGGGCCGAGAGAGAAAGGAAGGGGAGTAAGGAGACAAGGAGGGAAAGAACAAAGACTCCAGATCTGATTTTCTTCCAGGTCACTTAGAAGTCCCACCCTGCTGCAGGATCACACTATTCACTCCTACATACAGAATGGAAAAGTAGCTCTCCAGTGCTGTTTGAAACTTTTTATGACTTGTGATGGTAATATGAAATTTCCAACCTATGCTAGAGGGTATTACATCTAAGGATTTTCCCAAATTTACATCTCATTAAGTAGTGTCCAAAGAGAGATTGTAAATTCACAAAGAATGATTTGGAAAGATTATAGACCCCAGAAATGCGTGGTATGAATGTGGGGAAGAGAAGGTGGCACTTGAATTGGGTATTTGATGTTGGTAGGGAACATGTCTATCAACTCGGTTATATTGTGCTCCTCAAGCACTTAGTACAGTGCTCTGAACACAGTAAGCACTCAATAAAGACCACTGATTGATTGACAGATCAAAAGATTGGCAAAAGTGTATCTCTAACAACTAGAAGGCCTAGAAAAAGAGTAATTAATGTGAAAAAAACTGAAGAAAAGTGAAAGCCTTATTAGTTTTAGTGCTTTTCAAAGAATAAAAAATATAGCTTTAGGACACCAGTCAAGAAAAAACAAATAATGTTTCATGTTGGATATTTCAAAGAACTCGGTGTCTTGGAACCTGGTTTCACACGATATAATTACAATTAAAATCCTTGTAGTAGTCTGCAAAAGCTGATCTACTTATATGGAGGGTGTAGAAACGAGGGAGAAATTAATGATTATCCTGTCATTATCAAGCCACTTAAGAAATGAGGAAGAGAAATTCAATTGTAATTCATTCAGGGAGAAAGAGGGGAAATAGATGGAATCATAATGCTTACACATTGCTGCACAATTCACATGCTTCTATAAACATAAAAGCAGACCTCCAAAAATACTCAAAGCTCTATAAATCCATAAGCTTTCTTGGAGCTGAGCATATCTTCACTCTAAACGGATAGATGGGTGACAGCCCCTCCTCTCCTGAATTTATAAGCCCTGTCTCATTTATTGATTGGCTCTCATCTTACTTCCAGAACCTTCCAATCTTCCAAAGGATTTGGGGAAATAGAGTTCTTCTGGGCTTTGGAAAATGAGGCTCCCAGGAGGAGAGGACTGCAGAAATACATTTCCTACCATTAGAACATTTTAAAAAATGATGAGAAATGACATTCGTGGATCAAATCAGAGGGCATCCAGATCAATATTCTGTCTCTGCCAGTGACAAAAGAATGTTGGGAGGAATTATGTGATAATAAATTAAGCACTTACCCTTTCCAGACCAAGCCCCACTTTTCCTCATCTCCCACTCCCTCCCGTGTTGCCCTGCCTTGCTCCCTTTGCTCTTCCCCCCTCTCCCAGCCCCCCAGCACTTACGTATATAGCTATAATTTATTTATTTATTTGTATTGTTGTCTGTCTCCCCTGCTGTAGACTGTGAGCTCGTTGAGGGCAGGGATTGTCACTCTTAATTGTATTATATTTTCCCAAGTGCTTAAAACAGTGCTCTGCACACAGAAAGCATTTAGTAAATACGATTGAATGAATGAGTGAATGTGTGAGCTAAGGGCTGAGTTAAATATAAGATAATTATTTTGGACACAGTCCATGGCACACGATCTAAGCGGGGAGGATTACAACTGTGAGCCTGATGTGGAATATGGACTGCATCTCACCTGATTACCCTCTATATACCTCAGGGCTTAGAACAAAGTCTGGCCCAAAGGAGGGGCTTAACAAACACCATAAAGATACAGGAGGCCCAGGGTCCTTCTACTAGGCCATGCTGATGCTGCTTCTCATCCTTAGCATGGAATTAGAGAGCCTTAATAAAATCCCCCATCTGCTTTACCAAACAATAGTGGCAGTGGCCCTTAAGAATCCTTACATTGTATCACCAATGCACCATCACAAAAAGGAACCGTTGAAGTCCCTTAAATTCTGTTTACCAACTCTCTCTTTGGCTCTCTGTGCCCTTTGAAATATTCGTAATCACTGCTTTTAAAATGCTTCATAAATCAGAATTATCCCACATGCCAAAGAAACTCACCACCACATGCATCACTGGAAATAGAAGCAATATTTCTTTGGATGCCACAGAGAGAATTGTCACCTTCCCCCTGGGATGACATTTTGTGTCTTTTTCTCATTTCCTCTCTTTCAGGAATATTCTCATTTTCTGAATTTCTGCTTCTTGTTTCTTTTTCTTTTTTTTCCCCCTTCGTGTCTTGTTTGCTCTCCTGGACACTCTGTGCCCTGCCTCACAACCTCCTTTTATTTATTAGGTAGTGGGCTGCCTCTGGATTTTTATAAACCAAACAATCATTGCCAGTTTTCTGCCTCTCATTGGCTGCAGGGCACTCTGGAGTCCATTACTTTGGACTGCTGAGAATTAATGGATGTTATCAAGTAGTGAGGAGGCAGAAAAAATATTTGAAACCACACAACCCAGTCCCTATACTTACATCTTAACTTTAAAAATGCTGCCTGCTAAATTGAAGAAAAAAAGTCACCAAGATGATTGTAATCAGTCAGTCGTATGTACTTATTGAAGCGCTTACTGTGTGAATCACTTGTCAGTCATCTCAAAGATTATCTTACTGACTAGGGAGTCAATCATGTTTATTGAGCCCTTATTGTGTGCAAGGTACTGTACTAAGCACTTGAGAGAGTACAATATAATAGACATATTCCCTGCCCACAGTGAGCATACAGTCTAGCCAGGGAGACAGATATAAACAAAATTACAGCCATGTTCATAGGTGCTGTGGGGTTGTGGGCCAGGGGTGGGGGGAATGAATAAAGGGAACAAGTCAGGGTGATGCAGAAGGGAGTGGGAGAAAAGGAAATAAGGCCTTAGGGAAGGCCTCTTGGAGGAGATGTGCCTTTGATAAAGCTTTGAAGGCAGGGGAGAGTCATTGTCTGTTAGTTATGAGGATGTTCCAGGCCAGAGGCAGGATGTGGGTGAGAGGTATATGGCGAGATAGATGAGAGGGCCAGAGGGCCCCTTCAGTTATGTTTTCTCCCATCACCCTGAGATAGATGAGAGGGCCAGAGGGCCCCATCAGTTATGTTTTCTCCTATCACCCCCCAGTCCCTTTTTCTCAGTACAGGTAAGTGTACATTCATGTGAAGACTCCTCCTCGAGATCATAAGCTCGTTGTGGGCAGGGAATGTGTCTACCAACTGTGTACTATACTCTCCTAAGCACTTAGTTCAGTGCTGTGCACCCAGTAAGCGCTCAGTAAATATCATTGATTGACTCTGGGTGAGTTCTACCAAGCTACCCTCTCAACTCAATATTCCGTTCTCTGCCTCCTGTTGGCCATTAGGTTTTGCATCTGGTCTTATGATCCTCTTCTCACTGAAGGGGCTGAGGACCTGAAATCACCAAAGGGTCTCTATCTACTCTTGATGATCCGGTGACTTAATATCCAGCTCACAAACCAAGCTCCTCGCCATCTCCCTTCACTTGTAACAAAAGCAAAGAAGTGTCCTGTTTTTTCATTTGACCCTCCTACCTCTTATTCCAATATATGTATACATAAAAATATATGCAGTCTCCTTTTTCCTCCCATTTGTAAGTGATTTCAGTATCTGTCTCTCCTGTTTGATTGTAATAATATTGATAATAATAATAATTGTGGTATTTGTTAAGCACTTGCTATGTGCCAAGCACTATACTAAGCACTTGGGGGAGTACAGAGCACTTGGGAGAATACTAAGCAATGGGAGAGATACAAGATAATGAAAATAAGGTCCCTCGTGGGGCTCATAGTCTACGTAGGAGGGAGAAGAGTTATTGACTCCCCATTTTGCAGATGAGGGAACTGAGGCCCTGGGAAGTTAAGGTCACACAATAGGGAAGTGGCAGAGCTTGGAGTAGAACCCAGGTCCTCTTCCAATCTAGCAGGGGAGACGGAAACTAAAATAGGATTCAAAAATACGTACCTGTGTGCTTTGGGGCTGGGGAATGAGTAGAAAGACAGGAAAAGAAAGGAAGAGATATTGATGGAGGACATAGGGAGGGAGGAGAAGGAAGAGGGGTAATTACCCAAAGGAGCACTAAGAGAGGAAGACTAAAGGGGTGGAGAGTGGGGGAAAAAGACCTCATAACCATGATTTCTATCTAACTTTTCTCTGTATTTTGATTGGTTGATTAAAAGGAGGTCAAATTATTTTCAAGTAAGAACTGAGAAGATCTGGGAAGTTATTTTGAAGGGCATGAAGCTCTGGTTTGATTGGTCATTGAATCACCCTAATTTATTTTAATTGTTAATGTTAGTTTGATAATAATAACTCTGGTATTTAAGTGCTTACTATGCTCCAGGCACTGTACTAAGCACTGGGGTGGGTACAAGCAAATTGGGTTGGACAAAGTCCCCGTCCCATATGGGACTCAGTCTTGATCCCAACTCAGTCTTGATCCCCATTTTACGGATGAGGTAACTGAGGCACGGAGAAGTGAAGTGACTTGCCCAGGGTCAAACAGCAGACAAGTGGTGGAATCAGGATTAGAACCCATGACCACCTGATTCCCAGGCCTATACTCTATCCACTAAGCCATACTGTTTCTCACCCCAAAAAGCCTCTAGTGACACCAAAGACACCAGGTACTGTAAAATTAGAAATTCCCCAGACTTGGTATTTCACCAGTTACTTGGTTTAAAAAGAACACATCCATTGCTCATGTCTGATCTCAGGCCCCACGTGTGATGGATTTTTTGCTTGTATACTATTTCTACAGTTAAAAAAAATATCGAGACTCCATATACTCTACTGAGGCTCTACAGTTTTTGAGAAGTTCTAGGGCCATGTGGTTTTCAGTCATTAGAGGCCTCATTGAAAGAGGTCTCATTCTCCTTGGGAAATGTGCTTTAAAAAAAAAAAGCATTTCTCAGGAGCATTTTGAGATTACAGTTCTAGTCCCATTGCTTAAAACCCTAAATACAGACCAGCTCCATTGAAGTCTGGAGAAAGATATGAATGGAGCCAAATACTAGCAGTGAGCGATTGGCTAAAATCAGAATAGAAAAATTGAGTTTAGGGATTTGCATTTGAATAATTGGTATTTTACAAACTCCTTATTCTTTTTTGTGCCTTGGTAGGAAATGCAATATTTCACTGCCAAAATTAGTGCAGTCTTGGCCAAATGGAGATATAAATCTTTCACTAGGCCTTAAAGAACGTAGACTCAGGCTTTCAAATGCCCGTAATTTCAACATGTAATCTATTTGGTCTCTAGATTTATGTTGTCAATCCAAAGTATTTAACATGCCGATTAATACTCAGGACATTGAAACATATTTACCCTTTGTGAAAACTGACTTGGGAAGCTTGAATGTGTGGGTGCATAATATACATGTAAAGGGAGTATAATAACTCCCTAAGTCTTATATAGCTCCCTAGGGGCTTGTTTTCTCAAAGCAAATAATGAAACTGAGCATTGTCTCTGAGGTAGAATCTGCTGAGAATACATTATGGCCACAGGTTAGGTTTCGGACTTAAATGGATGACGTAATGATATTAACCGGTGGACTCATTAGGGCTGAGCACTGACTGGGGTCCCCTTTTCATTCCCTGAAGGGAAAAAGAGGAAAGAATTAAAACCCCAGCTGTAGGATAGATTAAATGATTTCACGCTCACTCTTGAGAACAAAACCACTGACTTTGGGACTTTGCTCCTTAAAGTGTAGTGGATAGAGCATGTGGTCTTAGAGTCAGAAAGTCATGTGTTCCAATTCCAGCTCAGCCACTTGTCTGCTGTGTGACCTTGGGCAAGTTACTTCACTTCTCTGTGCCTCAGTTACCTCATATGTTAAATGGGGACTGAGACTGTGCACCCCATGTGGGACAGGGACTGTGTCCAACCTGATAAACTTGTACCTACCCCTGCTCTTAGTACAGTGCCTGGCACATAGTAAACACTTAACAAATACCACAATTATTCATCATTATTAAAGTGAATTTGGAATTCTATAATAATTCCCACTGAGGCGACTGTTTCTTTTCATCACTTGCCAATTCAGTTGCAGACCAGATGATGGAACAGTCACAATGCACTCTTGTAGTCCAAGACCACACATCATGCAGGTAACCAGGGAAGTAACCCCCCCCCAGGCTTTGCACTCTGGCTATATATCGATCAATCAGTGGTATTTATTGAGCATTTACTGTGGGTGCAGAGCCCCGGGCGAAGCGCTTGGAAGAGTACAGTCCAATAGCATGGCTGGACACAGTCCATCTGTTCAAGGAGCTTACAATCTAGTATGCTCTTTCTCAAGCTGCCAAATGGCAGGCTAAGGTCCACTAGGCATATAATAGTTGTGCTATTTGTTAATCGCTGTGTCCCAAGCATTACACTAAGCGCTGGAGCGGATGCAAGATAACGAGATCAGTCCCAGCCCCTGACCCACATGAAGCTTGCAGTTTTGAGTAGGAGGGAAAACAGGTATTGAATGCCCATTTTAAAGATGAAGCGATTGAGGCACAGAGACATTAAGCGACTTGATCAAGGTCACACAGCGTGCAAGCAGCAGAGCCTGGATTAGGTCCCAGGTCCTCTGATTTCCAGGCCTGTTCCTTTTATTACTACTTAATCTTCCCAGCAATGAAATACTGCAAACTGAGTCACTAAGAAGGTGGAAGATCTGCCACATATCAACCCCAACTAGTTCTTAGGACCCTCCTCTAATACACTGAACACGTCCTCCCCACTCCTGGAGAATGGGGCATTTGTGAAATAATCAGTCAATCAATCTGTGGTATTTATTGAGCAGTTTTCTGTGTACAGAACACCATATTAAACATTTGGGAGAGTACTGTACAACAGAATTGGTAGGCATGTCCCCACACACCAGATGTTTACAGTCAAGAGGAGGAGGAGGTAAAAGGTACGTGGGTACTCTTTTCTTAGATGCTCAGGTTTTACTTTCACTCTACCAATGCCCAAGATGGCCAGGCCTGATTTTAACGTACTTTATAAAAGCCGAGCAGCCCATCTTAGACCCAAATAAAATATGGCTCCCAAGGAAGTGAAAATGCAATCCTTGAAGAGAGTGTGATTTGAGTCCAGCCCCAGGGGGGCCAGGGCCATCCTCAAGCTTCACCACAGGAACTAGATTAGCAGTTCCATTACCAAATACTTATAAACTCTAATTATGGAAAATGATGCAAATGACTTTGCCCTTCACTGGATTGGATTCAGCTGGGAAAGAAGGGGGTGTTTACAATGAGCTTTTCTTGTCTTTGGATTCTTTTAGGAGGAGATTTTGAGGGAAAGGTGTTCAATACACAAGGCTTTCTTAAAGGTCACTGCTCCAAATTTTTTCAGGCTGCCTAATCTAGGAATGGTCCGATTGTGGTCAATCATGAGTAGACTCCAATGCCCCCAACAACAAATCCTTCAGGTCACAGTTCTTCCCATCTTCAAATCCCCTCCTAAAATCCCATTTCCTTCAGGAAGCCTTCCCTGATTAATTCTCATTATCCTAGGTCCACATCAGCCCTTCCTCACCGTCAGCACTAGTGTATCTCATTCCTATGCTCACGTGCCTATTTCATTTATATTTTCAATTACTTAGTTTTTTCATCCTGATTCATTTGTATTATTTCCTGTTCAATCAATTAGTGATATTTTTGAGCACTTGCTGTGTGCATAGTACCATACTGAGTGCTTGGGAGAGCCATCTAGAATAGAGTTAGAAGCAGCGTGGCTAAATGGAAAGAGCACGGGCTTTGGAGTCAGAGGTCATGGGTTCGAATCCCAGCTCCACCACATGTCTGCTGTGTGACCTTGGGCAAGTCACTTCACTTCTCTGAGCCTGTTACCTCATCTGTAAAATGGGGATTAAGACTGTGAGCCCCACGTGGAAAAACCTGATCACCCTGTATCCCCCCCAGAACTTAGAACAGTGCTTTGCACATAGTAAGCACTTCACAAATGCCATCAACATTATTATTATGTGGCAGGAGTTGTGGACAGGAAAAGTGTCTACCAACTCTGTTTTACAGTGCTCTCCCAAGTGTTTAGTACACTGCTCTACGCTCAGTAAATGCAACTGATTTATTGGAGGAAAGCAATAGAGGACTTTCAGAGAAGACTGCTGTGGTTTGACTATGCCAACCAAAACTGGTTGGGCTGGCCAGAGAGAGAGAGAAAGGCAAAGAGACCTTGTCTTTGATCTTGTGTAATGGCTGCTATATCCAGTTCCCTCAGCTTCCAAGTCCTCATCCCTGTGCTCAGGGGACAAGAAGTCAGTGGAAGAGCCTGTGGATCTACTAATTCCCACTGTTGCCGGGCTCAGCATCATGTCCCAGGAGACTGAGAGAATTCATTTCCTTCTCTTTGAGGAACAGTTGAAAAGCAGCTTGGCCTGGTGGAAAGAGCACGGACCCAGGAGACAGAAGGCCTGGGTTCTCATTCCGCCTCTGCCACTTGCCTGCTCTGTGACCTCAGGCAATCCACAGTGTGCCTCAGTTTCCTTAGCTGTAAAATGTGGATTAAATACTTCAAAACATCCCTCCTAATGTAGAGTATGTTTCCCTTAGGTGACAAGAACACTGATCTGATGATCTTGTTTCTCCCCCACCTTGTAGTACAGTGTTTGGCCCATAGTAACTGTTTAACTATTATCATTATTACAGAGAATCATTTGTGTAAGGGCAGATCTTCCTTGGCATGGCAATTGGAAAGTGCAGCTTTCTCCTTGTTATCTGTCTGATTGATTCTAAATTACCACAGCCCCTGCCATTTGAGCTCCTGTTGTGTTCATTAAGAAGATGATTATGACTTTTAGGACCAAAATAATTTCAGTTTATATTTTCAAGCCGTGTCGACAATGCAACTTTTATAGTTCAGAAACCCTGAATTATCTTGTCTCTGAGAACCATCAGAACAGACGGACATTGTTGCAGGCTGGGACAGTGCAGTTGAAAGAGAAAACTGAAACTCCCATAAAGTCCACTGTCCTTATTTGAACTGATGGAACCACCTGTGGCTGTGAACATCTTTCCATTTCTTTGCTACTCATCTTTGTCAAAGGGCTACTCCCTACCTTCTCTCCCTTCCATGGTTTCAAGTAATAACTCATGCCTGTCCACCGTAATTGGCTTAACAATAATAATTGTTATTATGGTATTTGTTAAGTGCTGTGTGCAGGGCACTATTCTAAACACTGGGGTAGATACAAGATAATCAGGTTGGACACAATCCCTGTCCCACATAGGGCTCACAGTCTTAATCCCCATTTTACAGATGAGGGAACTGAGGCACAGAGAAGTGAAATGACTCACCCAAGGTCAAACAGCAAACAAGTGGCGGAGCCAGAATTAGAACTCATGACCTTCTGACTTGCAGACCTGTACTCTATCCACTGGGCCATGCTGCTTCTCCTAATTCTAATCTGGGTGAGAGAATGATTTAGACTGAGCCCCATGTGGGACAATGACTGTGCCCAACCTGATTATCTTGAGTCTACTCTGGTGATTAGCATAGTGTTTGGCACAGAGTAAGTGCTTAACAAATACCACAGTTATTACTGTGGTTATTATGTAATTCTTCTTTAGCTCCTAGGACTTGTTCAGTGATGTACTCCCTGCCTTGAGCCAGATGGAAATTAAAGATGGAATGACAATTAAATCCTACTCCCTACCACTTAGACTGTGAGTCCCATATGGGATTATCTCTTATGTACCCTAGTGCCTAATACAGAGCGTGGTACATAGTAAGTGCTTAACTAATACCATAATGTTAATAACTATACTCATTATCCTTTTAAGTGAGCAGACTGAGGGGAAGCCATGCGTATAGTTCCTCAAACTAATTAGCCAGTCTGCCCTAGGATATTAGGGGAATGTTTCCTGATCAGAATTACGGCAGAAAAGATGAAATTTGGGAGGAGGGGACACAGTGAGGATCTTGATCAGTAGTCAAGAAGATAGGACCCTGTAGGCTGTAAACTCTTTGTGGACAGGCATCACGTAAACCAACTCTAGTCTGTTGTACTTTTCAAGCACTTATTACAGTGTTGTGCACACAGTAAATACCATTGATTGATTGACTAAGCAGAGCATAGGCAGGCATCTTAAGTTAGAAAAATTAAAAAAATAGAATTCCACATTGTCCCTCCCTTTCCCTTTTGCTGCCCTCACTTCATTTAAGGCCAGTATCTTTATTATCTGACACCCAACCTGGAGAAGGAAATGTTTTTGAAGTGTCCTTAATGAAAGTAAATGGGCACTTGGAAAAAAACAAAAAAGGCCTTCTAAAAAAAATACCACCAGCTAAAGGAACTACACATCATAATTAGTCAAGCAACTAAGTATGTTTTCAGCCCTGTCCCTGCTGTTATTTGTGTCATACAGAGTTACCAAAACAGGGAGGAAAATAACCATTTCAGAATTGAAGCAAATTGTCTTTGGTGACTCTTCCAGAAATCTGATAGTAGAAGTAGAGGAATGAGAACCTAGATTTCTTATTTATTTTCTGTAAGAGTCCCTAAGAGTTTAGTTTTGGACCCCACAAACAAAGATGATTGAGAACTAATTCATTCATTCATTCAATCGTATTTGTTGAGTGCTTACTGTGTGCAGAGCACTGTACTAAGCGCTTGGGAAGTACAAGTTGGCAACATGTAGAGGTGGTCCCTACCCAACAACGGGCTCACAGTCTAGAAGGAGGAGACAGACAGCAAAACAAAATATATTAACAAAATAAAATAAATAGAATAGTAAATATGTACAAGTAAAATAGAGTAATAAATCTGTACAAACATATATACATATATACAGGTGCTGTGGGGAGGGGAAGGTGGTAGGGTGGGGGGATGGGGAGGGGGAGAGGAAGGAGGAGGTTCAGTCTGGGAAGGCCTCCTGGAGGAGGTGAGCTCTCAGTAGGGTTTTGAAGGAAGGAAGAGAGCTAGCTTGGCGGATGTGCGGAGGGAGGGCATTCCAGGCCAGGGGGAGGACGTGGGCCAGGGGTCGACGGCGGGACAGGCGAGAATGAGGCACAGTGAGGAGGTTAGCGGCAGAGGAGTGGAGGGTGCGGGCTGGGCTGTAGAAGGAAAGAAGGGAGGTGAGGTAGGAGGGGGCAAGGTGATGGACAGCCTTGAAGCCGAGAGTGGGAGTTTTTGCCTGATGCGTAGGTTGACTGGTAGCCACTGGAGATTTTTGAGTAGGGGAGTAACATGCCCAGAGCTTTTCTCCACAAAGATGATCCGGGCAGAATTAGTCAACTATTAGTTTTAATTGGGTGCTTACTTCATGCAGAACACTGTACTCATTTCTTAGAGAGTGCATTAGAGTAAGCAGACACAATATCTGCCTTCAAGGACCTAACAATCTAGAGGGAAAGATAAATGTAAACTAGGAAAAGGATAAGAATTGAATTGGAATAGGAAGATTAAATGCATTGTGAGAGACTGAAAAAACTGGGATTATTCAGACTGGAGAATATAAAATCAAAATTACCTAAAGAGCTTATTTTCCAAAGTATGTAAAAGGATAAATGAAAGATGTCTGGAGGTTCCATGATGTTGTAACAGTATCTTCTCTGGTTCCTCCAAACTTGGTAAATCACCTTGTCTGTGGTTAGTAATTGCAGTCCTGCTGTTTCAGATCAAGTTTCCAAATATTTTAAAGAGCCCAGAATACACCACCCACCTCCAAAGGAAAGAAGCCTGTCCCCTTGTAAGTTCCCATTAGGAATGTAAATGTTATTTCAAAAACTAACTACTGAACTCTTTAAATGGTTTCAGTTATCCATTTGGACATTAATAGTTCACAGTTTACCCTCCCAAATATTTTATTTTTGCCAAAGATTTTTATTAACAAAAACAGAAACTTTTATGTGCAAGCCCGCTTTTCCAGTGCCTAAGTGCAATGTTCTAAGTGCTTGGGAGAGTATAGTATAACAGAACTGATAGACACATTCCCATGCCCAGTACAAACTTACAGTCTGGTTGGGGACTGCAAGCTTCCCGAGGGCAGGGGCTGTGTCTTCTACTTCTACGAAACTTTCCCAATCAATCAATCAGTGGTATTGATTGAATGCTTACTGAGTGCAGGCCAGCATGCTGGGTCCTTAAGATAATGCAATAGAGTAAGCAGACTCAATTCCAACCCTCAAGAAGCTTACAGTCTAGCAGAGGGGACAGACATTTAAAAGCAGTTTACAGGTAGGGCATGGAGCTGGGTTAAAGGATTTCTACATAAGTCTCAATTCCTTAGTTTTACACTACTAGGTTACATGGTTTGCTTACCTTGAGCGGTGTCCGTTTCTGCTCAAGTGATTTTGCAGCTTTGATGCTACTCAGAGAATACTTCTGACCCCCAGACCTGTGCTCTTTCCATTAGGTCACACAGCTTCAAGCACTTAGATACCCTACCTCCACAGCACTTATGTGCCTATCCTTATGCTCTGTTGTTTCTCTTATCTATAATTTACTCTAATGTATGTCTTCCCCTGCTAGATTATAAACTCCTCCAGGATAGAGATCCTGTCTACTCACTCTATTAAACTGTCCCAAGTGCTTAATACAGTGGTTGGCGTACAGTAAGGGCTAAATAAACACTACTGATTGATTCCCCAACATAAGCGCTTAGTACAGTGCTCTGCACACAGTAAGCGCTCAATAAATACGATTGATGATGATCCACTTTACCTGGCCTCCCAAGCTTCTTTCTTCCAGGTCCTGTGGACTCAGGCTGTGCAGCTTGGCTTAATGAATAGAACCCGGGCCTGGGTGTCAGAAAGACCTGGGTTTTAATCCCATCTCCACCATATGTCTGCTGTGTGACCTTGAGCAAGTCACTAACCTTCTCTGTGCCTGTTACCTCCTGTGTAAAATGGGGATAAGGGTGTGAGCCCCATGTGGGATAGGGACTGTGTCCCTAGGGACTTGATTAACTTGTATCTACCCCAGAATTTATCTAATAATTATTACTATCACATCACAGCTTGCATGTAGTCACCAAGAGTCCCTCAAATCTCTAAATTTTACACTGTAGCCCTTATCTTAGAGCAACCTCCTCCCCCCTGAATCCCATTGACTTTTATATACCTACAACAAACTCCCAGGTTTGTGTATATCCTTAAGCCAAATGCTTAAGCTTCCCTTCATTCCCCCTTTCCTGCCTTCCTTAGCTATGAAGGTATTCACTTCCGAGCTCTGTCTCTCAATCACTGAACTACCGGGATTGTCTTCGCTTCCTTTCTTCCTCCCAAGACTCCTTCCCTCTAATCTCTTCCATGAAAGCATTCCAGGATGATTGGAAATGAAACAGTACTTTTTTTCCTGTACACAAACCTCTCCAAACATATACTCATAGCTCTCTCTTGCCTCTCCCGCTCCACAAAATACCTCCTTCTCTTTGTGCATAATATACACAATTTATTTTGGTTTTGATATTTTAATAGTTATCTGGATCTATGTTGTTTGCACATGAGACACCTTGTTGGGGAAGGAAGTGAGTCTCTCAGTTGGAGTGCCATGGGACTCAGTAGATTTTTATTGCTATTAAAACACTTGCAGGTGGCTCTCATCATAGTAATGTGACATGCGGATGGGAAGGTTAGTACTGCTACTGCTCTGTGGTAAGTGCAGTACTTGTTGAACAGGACTCTTGGGGAATGAGCAGGAAATCATTACCAGTGAGTGAGATCCAGCATAGCATAGTGGTCTATGTACCCTAGGCCTGGGGGTAAGAAGGTCATTTTTTTTATGGTATTTGTTAAGGGCTTACTATGTGCCAAGCAATGTACTAAGTGCTGGGGTGAATACAAGCAAATCAGGTTGAACACAGTCCTTGTCTCACATGAAGCTCGCAGTCTCAGTCCCCATTTTACAGATGAGGGAACTGAGGCACAGATAAGTGAAGTGACTTGCCCAAGGTCACACAGCAGACGAGTGGTGGAGTCCGGATTAGAATGTGCTGTGTCTAGTGTTTCTTTGTCTAGTCAAGACTCCTAGGCTTGTGCTTTATCCAATATGCCTGGATCTGCCACTTGGCTGCTGTGTGATTAACACCTAAAGATCAACACTCAGCCACCATTGATGCACTGCTTTTCTCTCTCACATTGCATTTTTGGGTAGGGTAGTTGAAGAGAAGGCTGACAGCAGAGTTGATACTCAAGCGGCTGTGCAGGCAGAAAGGTTTTTGAGGGGTAGAGAAGCCCACTCTTGAATGCTGCATTGTGGTAGTACTGTCGGGTGACCATCAGGATTGGCCTTCCTACCTTAGGAAAGGTTGGCGAAAACATCACAATTCCAAGAGAGAATTTTGAAAACAGCAAAAAAATCTTACCTCCAGGATGGAATGGATTCTCAGTCTCCATTCATCTTTTTGGCCATGTCAACACTTAGGAATAGTATCTCATCATTTTAAGATGTCAAGAAAGGGGACACCTTTCAAGCATTTCCAACTCATAATGTCAGAGAGCACATCTGCTCCATAATGGTTCCTAAAAGGGGAACAAAAAAATGCTAAAGTATAAAAAAAAAAAACAAAAAAAAACAACATTTTCATAGGTCAGAAAAATGCATCTGGCTCTAAAGTTCTCAAAGTTCACATTCAGGGGGAGGAAATTACACAGTAAAATGATTTGAGGTAGTCCTTATTGTCTAATTCACTTTACACAGGGGAATTCCTTTCCCAGCAAGATTAAGGCCCAACTAACTCAAATGATGATTTTTGCCTGTGTCCTGAGAGAAAGTGGATATATTGGGGATAGAAAATAAATTCTCATGGCAAAGTTTTGTAATTCAATTGAAATGTATTCAGTCAGAATGTGGAAAACTTCAAAGGGCTTAGTGCACATGAAGCACTTAAATATATTATTATTATTATTACTATAGTTTAAAGCCAATGATTTTACCAAAAATACTTAATTTGCTGCAGTTAACACAGAAACCTATTTCTCATTAATACCAAACCATTAAGTTCTATGTCAAAAAGCAGTAAACCCCAACTCCAAAGCCTCTTTGCAGGTTAATTGAGTGACTATATTACCAGAGCCACTTTGGGAAGCAGTGGTGACAGAAACCCATTTCATTCTGTGGCCTCTCTTAGTTTTGTGAACTTACCAGAAATAAATTGTTCTACGTAATTCTTGGGACATTCAGATGCTGCAGTATTGTAGACAATGAGAACAGAGATCTTTGGGCTCAGAATTGGATGAGCTTGTACAGTTGAGTTGCCAAAGCTTCTCAGGGTTTTTTTTTTCCCCCCAAATGTTGCGTTCCTGAGTGTAGTGGAAGATGGGGCCCTGAAGGGGCAAATCCCATAAAACCATTGCAGCTGCGTTCTCTGGGTAAAAAATAAAAGGGAGACAATTTCATACTTTGCTGAAATTTGATTGCCTATTTTCTGTATGTAGATTTCTCATTACAGTAGCTGCAGCTGTTGCCTGGGATGTGTCTTCTCACTGATGATGGAGTCTCTCATCCCTGTGGAAAGCATTTAATTTGCCTTTGAACAGCTCACAACTTATTCAGATTTGTTATTGGGTGGTTTTGGGTGGTTTTTTTTCTTCCCCCATTAGGAAGGAGCAGTGACTTGGTTTTGAAGGCTGCCGCTGTTCTAGTCCAAACAAAAGAATATCTGTTCTAGTCGGGAAAGGTTATTTAAGCAAATTCAATACTGGGCTATGCAGAAGCTGAGGAGCTTTATCCTCACTAGGAGTTGTTTCTGCCATCAGCACAAATTGTTAAAGAAGATAACTCTTCAGAGACAAAAGATGATGATTTCTTCCACAAGGGAGATGAGGGAAGGTGTAGAAAGAAATAATTTTTTTAATTGTGGTCAGATTTGGTAACCTGAAGGTTCTTTTTTCTTCTAATTAGTGTTGAAAAGCAACTGTGTTAAAAGTCTACATCCTAAGCTCACATGGCTTCAAAGCTGTAAAAGTTCCATGCCTTTTTGGAGACCGAAATAATCCCAGAGCCGTCATCAAATGCTTTATGTTCTCCCAGTTTGGAGTTTATTGTTGTTAGCAGGGTAACACTTGATCCTCTTTGTGCTGAAGTCTAAACATGTCTGATCAGCCCATTGTCACAGTCAAAACCAGTTGCATTGGTCTGTGATAAAACATGTTTGCATTGGACAGTCAGTGCTGGCTGAAGGGAAAGAAGAAGCAACATGGCCTCGTGGAAAGAGCCTGGGCCTGAGCGTCAGAGTCCTCGGTTCTAATCCCAGTTCTGCCACTCCCTGATGGTTGATCTTGGGCAAGTCACTTTACTTCTCTGTGCCTCCTTTCCCTCATCTGCCAAATAGGAATTCAATATCTATTCTCCCTCCTACTTGGGCTGTGAGCCCCAACTGGAACCTGATAATCCTGTATCTCCCTCAGTGCTTAGTACCTGGTAAGTGGTTAATAAATACCGCAATTGTTATTATTATTATTCCTGTGCTTGGCATATAATAGGCGCTTAAGAAATTATCTCAAATTCCTAAAGTCCTGAAAAATGAAAGATTTGGGTCTCCTATTTGGGCTGTCAGGAGGAGGAGAAGAGTGTTTGCAAATGGAATGGTTTACTTTGGCCTCTGGATGATGTGAAATGGGAAAAGGTACAGAAAATACAACAGCTGGGAAGCTGTGGGAAGTGGTGGGGGCTGGGGAAAGAACACATGGCTGGAAGTCAGGAGCCTGGAAAGTCATGAAACTTCTCCCAGTCTTTTGCCTCGTATGAAATGGGGATCAAAATACCTGCTCGTATAATGACGCAGTAGTATCACAGAACACCATTCAGCTTTCTCAACTTCACCTAATGCATTTCTGTCTTTTGATGATGAATTAACAATAAAAAAGTATGAATGCCAACTTCTCCTGATGCCAACTGGCTAATGATTTAGATCTCAGTTTTATGACAACAAATGTATATTCTCTTGAATTTTTAGCCAGCCATTAGGTTTAAGCTATGTAGTCACAGCTTGTGGCAGTTTGGTTAACCACCTAATTCAGTGCAGTGCCCACAGTAAGAACTTAATAAATGAAGCTGCAGTGTGTACTTGGGTGTTCAGTTGTTGACCTTCTAAGGCATCTCTCAAACATTTCCTTCCTTTTCCCAGTCAGTCAATCAATCAATCAGTAGTATCTGTTGAACGCTTACTGCATGCACAGCACCATACTGGAGTGCTTGGGTGAGCACAATAGAAAATAGTGGGTAGACATTGTCCCTGCCTATAAGAAATTTGCAGTCTAGAGGGGGAGACAAATACTAAAATGAATTATTCATTCATTCAATAGTATTTATTGAGTGCTTACTTTGTGCAGAGCACTATAGTAAGCGCTTGGGAGAGCACAGTACAACAATAAACAGACACATTTCCTGCTTACAATGAGCTTACAGTCTAGAAGGGGGAGACAGACATTAGTATGAATAAATAAATTAGAGATATGTGCATAAGTGCTGGGAGGGGAGAAGGACAAAGGGAACAAGTCAGGGCAATGCAGAAGGGAGGGGGAGAAGAGGAAAGGCGGGGCTTAGGAGAAATGGCAGAATAACAAGATGTGTATGTAAGTGTTGGGGTGGGGTGATTAGCAACATGCTTAAGGGGTACAATGCATAGGCAATTCAGAGCAGAGGGTGAATAGGGCGGGAAAATGAGGGCCTCTTGGAGGAAGTGTGATTTTTTTAGTAGGACTTTGAAGATGGGGAGAGGGTTGATTCATGGGATATGAAGGTGGGGAGTGAGTTGCAGGCCAGAGGGGCTGGGCAAGAGCTAAGTAGCGAGATAGATGAGATGCAGGTACAGTGAGCAGGTTACAGTAGGTTCAGTGAGTCAGGATTACCTCCAAGTCCTTCCACGAAGATGCCAGTCTCTATCTTACGTGTTTTAAAATTCTTCACATTAGAATAATAATGGCATTTATTAAGCGCTTACTATGTGCAAAGCACTGTTCTAACCACTGGAGAGGTTACAAGGTGATTAGGTTGTCCCATGGGGGGCGCTCACAGTCTTAATCCCCATTTTCCAGATAAGGGAACTGAGGCACAGAGAAGTTAAGTGACTTGCCCAAAGTCACACAGCTGACAATTGGCAGAGCCGGGATTTGAACCCATGATCTCTGACTCCAAAGCCCGTGCTCTTTCCACTGTCACGCTGCTTCTTGCATAATGAGATTCCCAGTGTCTCTAGCCCCCAACCCAGTGATTGGAACCAAGCTTGCATTACCTTTTGTAACGATGAAGGATTTGAAAATATAGAGTGCATCCAAATCAGACTTTAGAAGACTGGAACTTGATCGGTTTGGGGCAGTTTGATTTCCTCATTTGGCTTCTGAACTACACAACACACCCTTTGGGATAATATTAATTCAGAATGAATGGCACATCGTTTTAGGGAAACGTGAAGTCATGGCATATCCAGTGATGTTGCATGTCACTTGCAATATTATAAATGGTAATCTTTCCATCACTTACAAACTTTTTTGGGGGGTGGGGGGAAGCTTTTTTTCCCTTTGTAAACTCATGTCCCAAAGGGGAGAGTCAAATGAAGTGTAAAAATTAAAACTCTTTATATTCATATCCAAAGAGCTTGGGTAGGGGTGGCGGATTTGGGGCAGAGAAAATTCTACTTTCACTGCTACTGGTTCAGAGGGTGAATTTCAAATTACCGGCAGCCAATTTGGCTATAATTGCAATTTGATTGCAGTTAGTATTATAAAGACTAATGGGTGGGCACTGGGTTTCATCTTATTCAGATACTTCCAGGATATTGTTCAACAACCAACTCAGCTCATCAGACAGAAGAGTGACTGGGTCTTTTAGCATTCATGCATCCAGCCAATTCTGTTCTTTTTCATTTGGAGTTTCGTTTCAAAGGAGCCCTGGGGGCTTTGAAGTTCTTGATGACTCTGCGCATATCCCTTCCATTAACCAGTCTTAATGCAGTTGTGGGCCACCTCATTTGAGGGAACTAGCCAGTAAAAGGAGAGAGAAAGTCCAGCTGAAAAAGAGCAAAGGCAAATATACAGGTTGGAAAAATTAACTCTAAAATGTTTAAAAATAAAATGCATCTCTGTTCTAACCTTCCCCACCACCATCTGCTCATATGTAATCTTCGACAGACCACCATTCTCCCCACCTTGAAAGTCTTATTAAAATCACATCTCTTCCAAGAGGTTTTTCCGGACTAAGCTTCACTTCTCCTGCACCCTTTCCCTTCTGCTCTCACCCATACACTTGGCTCTGCACCCTTTAAGCACTTGATATTTGCCCCACAGCTCTTGCATATATATCCATAATTCATTTTAATGAATTATGAATTTGAGAAGAAGCATGGCCTAGTGGAAAAAGCATGGGAGTCAGAAGACTCATGTTCTAATCCCACTCCGCCGCTTGCCTGTTGTGTGGCCTTGGGCAGCATGGTGTAGTGGATAGGGCACAGCCCTGGAAGTCGGAAGGTCATGGGTTCTAATCCTGGCTCTGCCACTTTTCTGCCATGTGACCTTAGGCAAGTCACTTCTCTGTGTCTCAGTTACCTCCTCTGTAAAATGGGGAATAAGACTGTGAGCCCTATGTGGGACAAAGACTGTGTCCAACCTGATTTGCTTGTATGCACCCCAGCACTTAGTACAGTCCCTGGCACATAGTAAGCACTTAAGAAATACCATAATTATTATTTAACTTTTCTGTGCCTCAGTTACCTCATCCGCAAGATGGGGTTTCCGTACCTTCACTCATTCAATCAATCATATTTATTGAGCACTTTGTGCAGAATGCTGTACTGAATGCTTGGGAGAGTGTGGTACAACAATAAGCAGACACATTCCCAATGTACTTCTCCCTCGTACTGAGACTGTGAGCCCTGTGTGGGCCCTGATGAACCCCAGCTCTTAAGCAAGTGTTTGATACATAGTAAATGCTTAACAAATACCATTATTATTATTATTACTACCCCACAAGTCCTCTGACTCCCAGGCTGGTACTCTTTCCACTAAGCCATGCTGTTTCTCCACCTGTGTTTTCAAAACATAACAGTCCAGTGCTCTTTGGTTTATCTGAGCCACCACTAGATGCCAAAGAACTCACGGAACACGCTTGCTTTGAAAATGCACTGATAGACTGCTGCTCTTGTTTAGAGGAAAGAGGATGTTCTATTGGCATGAAACTTACTTATAATAATGATGACATCAAAACCATCTATTCCATCAGTTACCCTGGAGTTAGAACAAAGTATTTCAAAACACTCTGGGGCTCTGATATGATATGACACTTATCGAATTCTCTTTTCCAGTAGCACTTTTAGGATGATGATTAAATAGATTTAAATCTATCTGAGCTGAGAAGATTTGATCTAACTGCCCTAAGAGGAGAAAATATTAAGATGGGGGAACTGTCAGGGTAACCTCTCTGTGTTCCTTCCTATTTCTAATAGTGGTATTTGTTATGAGCGTACTATGTGCCATGCACTGCACTAAGCACTGAGGTTGGTGCAAGATAACCCAGTCAGGCGCAGTCTGTGAGACTTACAGTCTAAGTAGGATTGAGAACAGGTATTTAACCCCCATTGGTAACCGAGGCCCAGAGAAGTTATGTGACTTGTCCTAGGTCACACAGTGGGTAAATGGAGAATCCAGGTCCCCTGATCCCAAGGTCCATGCTCTTTCCACTAAGCAGCACTGCTTCTGGGCTGCAGGATAATTAGAGTGGACACTTTTCATTTCACATGGTTTCTAGCTCCTTGTTAGTCCCAGTGGCCTAGATTCTCCCTTAAAAGGAACTTAGAAAATGGGAGAGGCCAAGGTCATTATGGAGGAAGAATAAAGATCATTGTGGGGGCTATGTTTCCTTGGGAGGATTGCCTCACCAGGGCCGGGGCCAGGTTCTATTCAATAGGAGAAGAAGAGAGCAACAAGGCAAGGGAGATGGCTAACCGACAGCAGTGCAACTCAGGGTTGTTGATCTGTGGAAGAGGCAATAGGAGGCTCTTGGAGGTCTTTGAGGAATGGAATGATCAATCATTTTATCAGTGGCATTCATTGAGTGTGTATGCAGAGCATTGTACTAAGCACTTGGGAGAGTACAATAAAGCAGAGTTGGCAGGAATATTCCCTGCCCACAGCGAGCTTACAGACTAGGAAAAATGTGCTTTCATCCGTGCTTTAAAAAAGATGCATGCATCTTGTAAAAAGTGCTTTTAGAAGATGCATGTTGTTTTAGGTTGAAGAGGGGAAGACAAGAAGGTTGTGTTAGTCCATGGGGCTTGGGACTTACTTAAATGTGGGAAGGCCTCTTTCCCCGCTATATGATAACTGGGATGGGGTTCTAGTTCTACAATACCGAAGAGTTTGGGAACTACAGAACTAGAGAAATTAAAACTTAATACATTAATGATTATGGCATTTGTCAAGCACCTCTTCTGGGCCAAGGGCTTTGGTAAGTGCTAGGGTAGTTAAAATCTAGTCGGTTCCCTGCCTCGCATCTCTAAAGGACATCACAGCCGGTCACTTGGCCTTTCTCTACAGCCTAAACGTCCTTATCTCTGGCTCCAGCGGTCCCTTATGTGTACAGTGTTTCTGTCCTGTCCCTAGGTTCCTCCCATAACATATCCATTTGACATCACTTCGTGAAAAGTTATAGCCACATTGTGAAAGAGTCGCAAGCATCCACTGCTGCCTGAAAGTAACAGCCCCTGGCTGGTGTTTCAACTAAATTTTCTGAAATCCATCATGCCGGAAAGTAGAATTTACAATAGCTAGAGCTGCCGTCTGCACCACTGAGGCATGGGGTTTTCTTTCATTACTCTTCTGGGAGCTGAAAGGTTTCATTGGGAGACAGAAAATGAAGATATTCTGAATGATTTTTTTTAATGGTATTTGTTCAGCACTTACTATGTGCCAGGCATTGTACAAAGTGCTGGGGTAGATGCAAGCTAATCAGGCTGGACATAGTCCATGATTCACTCGGGGCTCAATCATACTCCCCGTTTCATAGATGAGGGAACTGAGGTACAGAGAAGTGAAGTGACTTGCCCAGAGTCACACAGCAGGCAAGTGGCGGAGCTGGGATTAGAACCCTGGTCCTTCTGACGCCCAGGCCTGTGCTCTAACCAATAGGTCATAATCATAAGAACAGAGAAGCAGCATGGCTCAGTGGAAGGAGCACAGGCTTTGGAGTCAGAGGTCAAGGATTCAAATCCTGCCCCTGCCAATTGTCAGCTGTGTGACTTTTGGCAAGTCACTTAACTTCTCTGTGCCTGTTACCTCATCTGTAAAATGGGGATGAAGACTGTGAGCCCCGTGTGGGACAACCTGATAATAATAATAATAATCATCGTATTTGTTAAGCACTTACTATGTGCAAAGCACTGTTCTAAGCACTGGGGGGATACAAGGTGATCAAGTTGTCCCACGTGGGGCTCACAATCTTAATCCCCATTTTACAGATGAGGTAACAGGCACAGAGAAGTGAAGTGACTTGCCCAAAGTCACACAGCTGACAAGTGGCGGAGCCGGGATTGGAACCCATGACCTCTGACTCCAAAGCCCGTGCTCTTTCCACTGAGCCGCGCTGCTTCTCTGATCACCTTGTAACCTCCCCAGTGCTTAGAACAGTGCTTTGCATATAGTAAGCACTTAATAAATGTCATCTTTATTATTATTAATTTGAGATGAATTATGATATTGTTAAGCACATTCTATGTGCCAAACACCACAGTAGGTGCCGGTGTAAATACAATCTATCGTGTGATTACTATGATTGACACTACCATGCCAGAAACAGTCCACATCTCATGTGAGGCTCCCAATCTAAGCAGAAGGGAGAACGGATATCAAATCCCATTTTACAGATGAGAAAACTTACACGGAGAAGTGAAGGGCCTTGCCTAAGGTCACACAGCAGCTTCCCCCCTTTCTCCATCCCCCCGGCTCTCAACACTCTCTACTACTCTCCCATCCTTCCCAGCGGTATCCTCAGAGGAACTCTCCTCCCTCCTCTCAAGTGCTACTCCGGCCACCTGTGCTTCTGACCCCATTCCCTCTCATCTTATGAAATCTGTCGCTCCATCCCTTCTCCCCTCCTTAACTTCCATCTTCAACCGCTCACTCTCCACTGGTTCCTTCCCCTCTGCCTTCAAACGTGCCCATGTCTCTCCCATCCTAAAAAAACCCTCTCTTGACCCCACCTCACCTTCTAGTTATCGTCCCATATCCCTCCTACCATTCCTTTCCAAACTCCTTGAACGAGTTGTCTACACGCGCTGCCTAGAATTCCTCAACAACAACTCTCTCCTCGACCCCCTCCAGTCTGGCTTCCGTCCCCTTCATTCCACGGAAACTGCCCTCTCAAAGGTCACCAATGACCTCGTGCTTGCCAAATCCAACGGCTCATATTCTGTCCTAATCCTCCTCGACCTCTCAGCTGCCTTTGACACTGTGGACCACCCCCTTCTCCTCAACACGCTATCTGACCTTGGCTTCACAGACTCCGTCCTCTCCTGGTTCTCCTCTTATCTCTCCGGTCGTTCTTTCTCAGTCTCTTTTGCAGGCTCCTCCTCCCCCTCCCATCCTCTTACTGTGGGGGTTCCCCAAGGTTCAGTGCTTGGTCCCCTTCTGCTCTCAATCTACACTCACTCCCTTGGTGACCTCATTCGCTCCCACGGCTTCAACTATCATCTCTACGCTGATGACACCCAGATCTACATCTCTGCCCCTGCTCTCTCCCCCTCCCTCCAGGCTCGCATCTCCTCCTGCCTTCAGGACATCTCCATCTGGATGTCCGCCCGCCACCTAAAGCTCAACATGTCAAAGACTGAGCTCCTTGTCTTCCCTCCCAAACCTTGTCCTCTCCCTGACTTTCCCATCTCTGTTGACGGCACTACCATCCTTCCTGTCTCACAAGCCCGCAACCTTGGTGTCATCCTCGACTCCGCTCTCTCATTCACCCCTCACATCCAAGCCGTCACCAAAACCTGCCGGTCTCAGCTCCGCAACATTGCCAAGATCCGCCCTTTCCTCTCCATCCAAACTGCTACCCTGCTCATTCAAGCTCTCATTCTATCCCGTCTGGACTACTGCACCAGCCTTCTCTCTGATCTCCCATCCTCGTGTCTCTCTCCACTTCAATCCATACTTCATGCTGCTGCCCGGATTATCTTTGTCCAGAAACGCTCTGGGCATATTACTCCCCTCCTCAAAAATCTCCAGTGGCTACCAATCAATCTGCACATCAGGCAGAAACTCCTCACCCTGGGCTTCAAGGCTCTCCATCACCTCGCCCCCTCCTACCTCACCTCCCTTCTCTCCTTCTACTGCCCAGCCCGCACCCTCCGCTCCTCTGCCGCTCACCTCCTCACTGTACCTCGCTCTCGCCTGTCCCGCCATCGACCCCCGGCCCACGTCATCCCCCGGGCCTGGAATGCCCTCCCTCTGCCCATCCGCCAAGCTAGCTCTCTTCCTCCCTTCAAGGCCCTGCTGAGAGCTCACCTCCTCCAGGAGGCCTTCCCAGACTGAGCCCCTTCCTTCCTCTCCCCCTCGTCCCCCTCTCCATCCCCCCATCTTACCTCCTTCCCTTCCCCACAGCACCTGTATATATGTATATATGGTTGTACATATTTATTACTCTATTTATTTATTTATTTATTTTACTTGTACATTTCTATCCTATTTATTTAATTTTGTTGGTATGCTTGGTTCTGTTCTCTGTCTCCCCCTTTTAGACTGTGAGCCCACTGTTGGGTAGGGACTGTCTCTATGTGTTGCCAATTTGTACTTCCCAAGCGCTTTGTACAGTGCTCTGCACATAGTAAGCGCTCAATAAATACGATTGATTGATTGATTGGATGTGTTTTTAGTTTATAAAATTGAGGGTACAAGTTACATAACTCACTATAAGCCCCAAGGGAACAGGGGCTGTGCCTGACATGATTATCTTGTCTCTCATAGTGCTTTGTACAACACTTGGTATGGGGTAAGCACTTTACAAATACTACAGTCATTAGCTGTAAGGCAGGAAAAGGCATTCAGTGATTTGGGCCCAAATCAATCAGAGCCAAAGCTAAGCTGAAAACTCAGGTATCTGGAATTTCCAATCTTCTAAGCCTACAACAGGAACTTAATAAAATAGAGAGAAAAGAAAGCTTTCTTTCCTCCCAATTGACCCACATCCTAAAGTTTCCTTGGTGTGCCACAGCAGGCAAAAATCCATAAGACATCTCTTGGCAGTAGCCTTTTCCCTCAGAGGGGTTTAGGAGAAAAAGAGGGAATAGGGGCTTTGTGCATAGAATATAGACACAACTTTATCAGAATTTATCAGAATTTTAGAGAAGCAGCGTGGCTAAGTGGAAAGAGCAAGGGCTTTGGAGTCAGAGGTCATGGGGTCAAATCCCGGCTCTACCAATTGCTAGCTGTGTGACTTTGGGCAGGTCAGTTAACTTCTCTGTGCCTCAGTTACCTCATCTGTACAATGGGGATTAAGACTGTGAGCCCCCCATGGGACAACCTGATCACCTTGTAACCTCCCCAGCGCTTAGAACAGTGCTTTGCACATAGTAAGCACTTAATAAATGTTATTATTATTATTATTACCATTCCAGCTAGTAAAAATAAATAGCCGTGAGTAGCTAACTGCAATAGATCCTGATCAGAGTTGACATATATCTCAAAACAAATATCCACTTCAAAAACACAGAACTCTGGGCAATCTTCCCATTTGGAATCTAGTTTCAAAATGAAAAGCAAGTCAGGAGAAAGAAAGCCATTAGTCATAATTTAAAAGCAGGGGACTACATGTGCACTGAAACAGATCTGATCCCTGAGGATAAGCACTTCATCTAGAACCAAGTGACACATTCTGTGTACTGCTAGTTTTAAAAATGGGCAGTCAAGTGCAGATGAATTTCCTGATTATAGCACATATCCAAGCCAGCATCGGTGGGTGTTGGTGTTTTGGTTTCGATTTCTAGGGAATCTCTTATCATGGGCATGCTGGGCAGGGATTGGGTCTTTTTTTTTTAATGGTATTTGTTAAATGCTTACTATTTGCCAGGCACTGTACTAAACGCTGGGGTAGATACAAGCTAATGAGGTAGGAGAGAGTCCCTGTCCCACATGGGGCTCCCAGTCTTCATCCCTGTTTTACAGATGGGGTAGCAGGCATAGAAAAGTGAAATGAGTTGCCCAAGGTCACACGACAGGCACGTGGCAGAGCACAGACGTGTGCTGTTTCTATTAGGCCACACTGCTTCTTAGGCAGCAATCGTATATACCAACTCTATTGTATTGTACTCTCCCAAGCGCTTAACATAGTGCCCTGCATGCAGTAGTAAATCCTCAATAAATACCATTGATGGATTGATTGATGACACATATTGACCAAACTGGTTCTCATTGAAATCGAGTGGAGAAGAACATTAAGGCCTGTTATCCATGTAGCTAATGGTTGCCATCAATAACAAAAGAGACTGGGAACCTATAAAGGCACTCCTTCTTCTAAAATAGATCAATTTTGGAATTACAGCAGTGAAAGGACACTGCACATGCTTTCTGAAAATCAGAACAGGGAATTTTCCCAAGCGGAGGAACACTGGCAGTTCCTTAAACAAAAGCCACCTATACCGTCACCCACCCAGTAAACACAGGACCACCCAGGCAAGAATATAAACTAATGAACTTCACAGTTGCCCTGAAGTTTTAAAAAAAGACTGAATTCATAGGCCAGAGGCTCACAAAACAGCCAGTGGAGGGAGACAGAGGAAGGCAGAACCTCAGAGACAGATTCTGCTTAAATTCTTCCCATCCCCAATGGGCAGGGCTCCTTTGACCAACATAACTTCATCCCAGGAGATCAGGCCAAAACCTCTGTCCTCAAATACAAGATCTGAGAGTCAGGAGGACCTGGGTTCTAAACCCAGCTCTGCCATTTCTCTGCTATGTAACTTAGGCCAAACCACTTCACTTCTCTGTGCCCAGAGAGGTAATTTAAGAAAATTGACATCATCAGGCATGATTCCCCCTAAAATTCCCCCTGTCCCTCCCCCTTCCGGACCCCTCTTCAACTTTCTCATCCTTCCCGGCAGTCTCTCTAGAGGAGATCTCCTGCCTTCTCTCAAAATTCACCCCCTCCGCCTGCGCATCTGACCCCATTCCTTTGCACCTTATCAAAACCCTTGCCCCCTCCCTTCTTCCCTCCCTACCAGCCATCTTCAACTGTTCACTATCCAGTGGCTTCTTCCCCACTGCTCTCAAACATACACATTTTTCCCCTAGCCAAAAAAAAACCCTCCCTTGACCCCACGACTCCCTCCAGTTATCACCCCATCTCCCTCCTGCCGTTTGTCTCCAAACTCCATGAGTGAGTTGTCTACACCCACTGTCTCAAATTCCTCTCCTTCAATTCTCTCCGTGACCCCATCCAGTCTGGCTTCTGTCCCTGTCACTCCACAGAAACCGCCCTCTCAATGATCTCCTTCTTGCTAAATCCAATGGCCTCTACTCCATCCTAATCCTCCTCAACCACTCAGCTGCCTTCAACACTGTCAACCACCCCCTTCTCCCGGAAACGTTATCCAACCTTGGCTTGACTGACACTGTCCTCTCCCTGGTTCACCTCTTATCACTCTGGCTGCTCTTCCTCAGCCTCATTCACGGGGTCAATCAATCAATCAATCATATTTATTGAGCGCTTACTGTGTGCAGAGCACTGTACTAAGCACTTGGGAAGTACAAGTTGGCAAGATATAAAGTCCCTACCCAACAGTGGACTCACAGTCTAAAAGGGGTCCTCCTCTGCCTCCCACCCCCTAACTGTAGAGGTCCCTCAAGGTTCATCTCTGAGTCCCCTTCTCTTCTCCATCTACACCCACTCCCTTGGAAAACTCATTCGCTCCCATGGCTTCAACTACCATCTCTTATGAGTAGGATACCCAAATCAGCACCTCCAGTCAATCAATCAATCAGTCAATCGTATTTATTGAGCGCTTACTGTGTGCAGAGCACTGTACCAAGTGCTTGGGAAGTACAAGTTGGTAACACATAGAGACGGTCCCTACCCAACAGTGGGCTCACAGTCTAGAAGGGGGAGACAGAGAACAAAACAAAATGTATTAACAAAATAAAATAAATAGAATAGATATACACAAGTTAAATAAATAAATAGAGTAATAAGTATGTACAAACATATATACAGGTGCTATGGGGAAGGGAAGGAGGTAAGGTGGGGGGGATGGACGGGGGAGGAGGGGGAGAGGAAGGAGGGGGCTCAGTCTGGGAAGGCCTCCTGGAGGAGATGAGCTCTCAGTAGGGCCTTGAAGGGAGGAAGTGAGCTAGCTTGGCGGATGGGCAGAGGGAGGGCATTCCAGGCCAGGGGGATGATGTGGGCCGGGGGTCGATGGCGGGACAGGCAAGAACGAGGCACGGTGAGGAGGTTAGTGGCAGAGGAGCGGAGGGTGAGGGCTGGGCTATAGAAGGAGAGAAGGGAGGTGAGGTAGGAGGGGGTGAGGTGATGGACAGCCTTGAAGCCGAGGATGAGGAGTTTCTGCCTGATGCATAGGTTGATTGGTAGCCACTGGAGATTTTTGAGGAGGGGAGTAACATGCCCAGAGTGTTTCTGGACAAAGACAATCCGGGCAGCGGCATGAAATATGGATTGAAGTGGGGAGAGACAAAAGGATGGGAGATCGGAGAGGAGGCTGATACAGTAGTCCAGACGGGATAGGATGAGAGCTTGAACGAGCAGGGTAGCGGTTTGGATGGAGAGGAAAGGGCGGATCTTGGCAATGTTGTTGAGCTGAGACCGGCAGGTTTCGGTGACGGCTTGGATGTGAGGGGTGAACGAGAGAGCGGAGTCAAGGATGACACCAAGGTTGCGGGCTTGTGAGACGGGCTTGTGAGACAGTCCTGATCTCTCTTCCTCCTGCTTTCAAGACACCTCTACTTGGATGTCCTCCCTCACCTCAAGCTTGACATTTCCTCCCCCTCACTTTTCTATCACTGTAGAAGGCACCACCATCCTTCCTTGTTGGTTTTAGAGGATTGATGTTGGTGAGATGGGAGAGGAGTGAGAATAGGAAGTGGAAGAGGGCTGAGCACATTGGTCAGGAATTTCTGCTTAATGAGGAGAGATAAGGGCAACCATTAGTGTTTGGGGTTTTTTGAGGTTTTTCTTCAGCCATTACTATTGCCAAGCACTGTTCTACGTGCTGGGGTAGATACAAGTTAATCAGGTGCTACATGGGGCTCATTCTAAGAGGGAGAACAGGTATAGAATCCCCATTTTGCAGTTGAGGAAACTGAGGCACAGGGAAGTTGTGACCTGACCAAGGTCACACAGCAAGCAACTGGTAGAGTCAGGATTAGAACCTAGGTCCTCTGGCTCCCAGGCCTGTGCTTTATCCACTTGGTCAAGTGTTCTCGAGTAGGGGAAGACGTGCAAAAATGGATTCCGGTCAGTAGACTTAAATACTTTGGAAAATACTTGCCATGATCCATATTTACTACTGGCTCATTAGAGAAGATCAGGCAAGTCACTTACCCCTTCGTCAGCTCAGTTGTTTCAGATGACTATCTGAAGGGATTTGCTGAAACCTATGCAGTTCTTGTTCCTAAAAAGCTTTGAGATCCAGAGATAAAAGGCACTTTGTATGGGTAAATTATTCATTCTAACCATAAGGTGTAAAAAAAAAAAAAAAATCCAGGTCTCCTTTAAAAAAAAAAAAAGAAATGTCTATCTCTGTGAAACCTCTAATTATAATCCTGAAGGAGCAGTGCAGTGATTTAAGCAGGTGCAGTGCTAATAGAGTGACCTTGTGAATCAAAGGGCCATGACTTCCAATCTTAGCATTGTCATTAATTTTGGCATTTCTCGCTCTGGACTGACAGCAGCCGATTTCAGGGAGCCAGGCCTGTCCAAGCCTGGTTATTGACTAGCAAAAGAGCCTGCCCTCCAGGAGACAGGCAGGCTGCTGTTTATCCATTTTCTTCTTCCCTTAACTTTGGAAACACTGGGGGAGCTGCACAAAGAGCAAATTTGCCCATCTTTAATGTATTGGGAGCCACTCCAAGATGATAATCACTCACAAGCAAATTTTGTGCTGGAATTAAAGCCGCCCGGAGCTCTGTGGTACAAGGGGAATGTAAACATGGAAAAAACAAGTGGGCATCAGTCGGAAAAGGCTACTGCATTCTTTTGTCTTTTGGGTAGGGTGACGTTCTGTGGAAACCAACTCCCCTCAATTCCGGAAACCTCATGTACGTGGGAGGGAAGGAAATAATGCAGGAAGGAAGAGGAGCAGTTCCAGGGTTGCTCTTTCATAATGCCGATGGCTTCTCTTTGACCTACTCTCCCTGCTTGTTATTAATGAGCTGGCCAGAAGCCAGAGAATAGTCCAGAAAAAGGGGAATGGATAGATAGCAGATAGAATGAATGCAGATTTGCTGACCTGTAGAGGAATCCTGCCACCGAAATTCGGTCTTTCCCTGTGCTCCGTACCTGCATTTTCTCTCAGTGGCCTCCTCACTAATGTCAAAGGGAATTCTGCCCTTGGAAGAAATGCAGGCTGGCAATGGAGTAAGGCAGTCTGACTTTTCCTTCCGTTGTTCCTGAAGCAGCATGGCCCAGTGGAAAGAGCAGGGGCCTGCGAGTCAGGGGACCTGGGTTCCCCTCCCAGCTCCACTTCTTACCTGCTAGGTGCCCTTGGGTAAGTCACTTAACTTCTTTGCCTCCCACATCTGCAAAATGGGGATTCAATACCTGCTGTTCCACCTACTTAGACTGTGAAACCCATGTGGGACCTGATTATCCTGTGCCTAGTACAGAGCTTCACATATAATAAGTGCTTAAATTCAAGAATTATTGTTATTATTAAAAATAGAATTCCCAGGGGAAGGGAAGATAGAAACAGCACCTTGGCATCCAGTTCCATAGCCACATTTTGCCAGAGATGATTCCAGGCCCAGGAAACCCTGCAAGCCAGCAGTGGCCTGAGATCTGAAAGATCGGAGCTGAGAGGGTCGTATGTAATTCTGGCCTCCCTTGGGCATCAAAATGGGGCAGAAATTCTTGGCTGGAAGTAAGGTGAGGTTACTTGCATAAGGAAGCTCCTGATCCCTGGGAAATGGAGAAAAAGACTTGGATCTTTGATTAGATTTTAAAGGCCTCCATGTTCAGGGACCAGATAATTTGCTTCCTGGGTACTCTTTAAAGCCCTCGGCACAATGCTCTGCACACCGTAGGTGCTTAAGAAACATTGTTGATCAGTGCACTGATCAACCAATCGTAGTTGTTGAGCACTTACTCTGTTCAGAACATCGACAGTTGAAAATTACTCCAGTGCTTTCCTTTGGGAATAGCAGTAACCAAAAAGCTATTCCTCCCACCCCAAAGGGGACTCACTACCCTAGTCTTGCAACTGTCACCAGAAAAATCAATGAGTCAATCAGTGCTATTTATTGGGTGCTTGCTATAGGTAGAGCACTGTACTGAGTGCTTGGGAGAGTACAATACAGTCAAGTTGGTGGTCATGATCCCTAGTGAAAACTCTTGTGCTTTTGTGTGCCAAAACTATCCAACAACATGCTAAAAAATTGAGAAGCAGTGAGGAGGATCCAGAGATTCCAAAGTAAATGCTGTTTTAAAAGTCATTTTCCTTGAGAGCAGTGAACTAGCAGAGCAGTTAGGGCAGTGTGCAGTTTCTTCTGATCAGAGCTGTGAGCTCGGAGGAGAAATCGGTCAGCGTGCCATTGTAAACCTGGCTTAAAAAACAGTCAGAAGTAAAAAAAAAAATCCCTTAAAATGTTCTTGAAAAAGGCGATGAGGGTTTTTGTTTTTGTTTTTTCTTGTCCAGTGGTCCTTGAAGCAGAGCCGGCATTAAGTCCCACAAGCTCAGGGCTGCTTTAAAAGCTGAGTCCATCAAAGTCCCGATCACCGCACAATTTCCTGACAAACTGGACTGTGGCAGGAAGCCAACTGCCCACATCCCTTCCCTGGGACTGGCTCGCTGGTCCACTTTTTCTCTCAGGCTCATCCTTCACTTCCTTTGAACGTAAAATGCTTTCAAGACGCTGGTCTCGGATCAATTTTTTTGAAAGTATCTGTTAACTCTCCCCGACCCCACCTGCAAATTAAAGTGTCTTATTTTGGAAACTGGCCCTGCAAAATGAGGTTTCTGGAGCAAGGCTTTGCATTAATTCTTCCATTGAATGGAAATATCATGACAGTGGAATGATGAAGCCTAGCCTGGGGTAAGGAAGAAGGGGATAGGTGAAGTGCAAACACACACACGCACACACACACACGACATGCTGCACAAACATCACACGTGCCACACATGTGCTCAGCACACCATACATCGTCATCGTCATTGGTATTTATTGAGCACTTTTCATGTGCAGAGTGCTGTACTAGGTGCTTGGGAGGGTACAATACGAAAGAGATACGTTCCTTGCCCACAACAAGCTTACGATCTAGAGGGGGAGACAAACATCACACATGCCACTCACACTACACCTGCCTTTCCAACATGCCACACGTACATCCCTCAGCAAAATACATCATGTGGGCAAGGAATGTGTCTTGTTGTATTGTACTCTCTCAAGTGCTTAGTATAGTGCTCTGCACACGGTAAGCATTCAACAAATACTATCGAATAAATGAATGAATACATCAACCCTCTTCCGTCCTTCCATACACACAGCATACACACCCTCCTCATGATAGTTGTTTCCCAGCCCTACTTCCTCCCATCTCCCCCTCAGATCCACATCCTCAACCACACTTGGAGCCCCACTCAAATAGAAATAATCAGTATGTTCTATCTATTGTTTGCAGAGTTAGGTGCTTGGGAAATTTTAACAGAGTTAACAGACACAATCCCTCCCCTCAAGGAACTTAAAGTCCTGCCAATGATATGGACTTTAGTCAAGAACAGCTGGCTGAGGCAATGGGTATTGGAGTCTATTAGGACTACCATTAGTACCTCCCTTAGCACTACTACAACTGCTACTGCTCCTATTCCCAATGCTTGCAGGGAGCCAAGCAAAAATAACCACAGGAGCATTTGAGAAAAGAAACCCCCGCCCATTTCTCCCTCCACACCCAGTTAAGCCACCAGGGCTGGTGGGGTTTGGGGGATTTGGGGAGGGGTATCCTAGTCTGCCTTGACACATGCCCATTGCCGGAAAGAGCAACCCTATCCATTTTTATTTACTGGAAATCAATTCTAGCTAATACTATGATGTGATGTGGAAGAAGAACTTCACAGACTGTGTGTTTTGTTTAAAAACGGTATGTCAGAGACAAGTTTGGTATGTGTCAGGCACTGTTCTAAGCACTGGGGTGGATACAAGTTAACCAGGCCCAGTTCAGCCCCTGTCCCACTTGGGGCTCAGTCTGCAGAGAAGGGACAACAGGTATTTGAATCCTCATTTTGCAGTTGAGGAAACGAGGCTCAGAGAAGTGAAGTGATCTGCCCAGATCACACAGCAGGCTAGTGGTGGAGCTGGAGTTAAAACCCAGGTCCTCTGACTCCCAGGGCTGGCCTTTATCAATCAATCAATCAATCAATCATGGCCTTTACCCATGAGGTCATGCTGTGGCTTGTGGACAAAGCACTCTTTTGGGGACGAGCAACACCTGTTGTTGGCCCGCGGCTGGCCAATGTGGGAGAAGACTTCCTTGTGCCCTTGGCAATGTGCTTAATACAGTGTTCTGCACACAGTGAGTGCTTAATAAGTATGCATGAATCAATGAATGAATGAGCTGCTCTCCTGTCTGTCCACTGGTTGGATGTACCCCGGGCCCCAGCGGCCCCAATCAATCAATCAATCGTATTTATTGAGCACTTACTGTGTGCAGAGCACTGTACTAAGCGCTTGTATCAATCAATCAATCAGTAGCACTTACTGAATGCTTATGCTGTGCAGAGTTTGAGGTCAAGTATTATGGACTAGTGGAAGGAGCAAGGGTCTTGGAGTCACAGGACCTGGGTTCTAATCCCAGCTCTGCCAGATAATAATAATAATAATAATAATAATAGCATTTATTCAGTGCTTACTATGTGCAAAGCACTGTTCTAAGTGCTGGGGAGGTTACAAGGTGATCAGGTTGTCCCATGGGGGGCTCACAGCGTTAATCCCCATTTTCCAGATGAGGTAACTGAGGCACAGAGAAGTGAAGTGACTTGACCAAAGTCACACAGCTTACAACTGGTGGAGCCGGGATTTGAACCCCTGACCTCTGACTCCAAAGCCCGGGCTCTTTCCACTGAGCCACGCATGATGATCAATCAATCAATCAATCAATCGTATTTATTGAGCTCTTACTGTGTGCAGATCACTGTACTAAGCGCTTGGGAAGTACAAGTTAGCAACATATAGAGACAGTCCCTACCCAACAGTGGGCTCACAGTCTAGAAGGGCGAGACAGAGAACAAAACCAAACATATTAACAAAACAAAATAAATAGAATAGATATGTACAAGTAAAATAGAGTAATAAATATGTACAAACATATATACATATATACAGGTGCTGTGGGGAAGGGAAGGAGGTAAGACGGTGGGGATGGAGAGGGGGACGAGGGGGAGAGGAAGGAGGGGTGCTCCATGACGCTCCCTGTGTAACCTTAGGCAAGTCACTTTACCTCTCTGGGCCTCATTTCTCCTGTTCTCCCTCCTACTTAGACTATGAGCCCCATGTGGGCCAGGGACTGTGCCCAACCTAATTCACATAATAATAATAATAATAATAATAATAATAATAATAATAATAATAATAGTGTTATTTTTTAAGCACTTACTATGTGCCAAGCACCGTTCTAAGCACTAAACAAGCTAATAAGGTTAGAAACAGTCCCTGTCTCAGATGGGGCTCACAGTCTTAATCCCCTTTTTACAGATGAGATAACTGAGGCACAGAGAAATGAAGTGACTTGCCCAAGGTCACATAGCAGACATGTGGTGGAGACGGGATTAGAACCCACATCCTCTGACTCCCAGGACCGTGCCCTTTCCACTTGGCCATGCTGCTTCCCCGACACTTACAACAGTGTTTGACACATAGTAAGCGCTCCATTAAAAAACAAAGAACAATTTATATGCACTCTTTTGTTGAAATCATTCCAGGGCTGTTCTGTGTTGAGTTTGGGCTAATATTATTGAGAGGGTGACCTCTGATTTGTTTTCAGTTTGAGCTCATCAAATATTTAAAGCAATTGTTCACTGTTTGCTATGTGCTCACGATGCATAAGAAATATCTGAGAGAAAGTATTTCTTATAGGGCCCCCTGTATTTTTGGAAGCTGAGAGAACAAGGATGATTAATGATACTTGTAAGAGGAGAGTGGTAGAGTGCAGTGATGCAGGTAGGAGACACTTGAGTTGTAGGTAGCAACGAGGGCTCTCATTTTGTATTTACAGGTGACTTTTGTCCTAAGAGCTCTCCATGAGCTTAAGAAAATATGGGGATGATTTCACACATCACGAAACCTTCCTATCTTTTCCCGTAGAGGGTGGCACCTGTCACGTAGGGGCAAAGCCATACCTCCACAGATAGCAGGAAGGGAAGAACATCTGCAAGCCATTTGAAGCCGTCTGAAGAATTTAAGCAGGAAAAACAATCGGTGGGATTTATTGAGTGAATACTGTGTGCAGACTGATGAAGTGAGTGCTTGGGATAGTACTTGGTGAACATACTCTCTGCCCACACCAAGCTTAAGGTCTAGAGGACCCACACTCAAAGTGAAATTAATCCCCCACCCACCCACCCTTTTTTGAAAAGCAGAGCCCTTTGGTATCCATTGTTATGGTGAAGAACCAGTCAGGAATTTGCATTTTTTATCAGAAAAGTGGTACCTCCATTCTCATGCATGGGTCATTTGTTCAGAAACTAACTGGGTGGGAAGGGGAAAAGCCACTTGGCAAATCAGGAATACAAATCAGTCAGTCAAGATTATTGTACACTTACTGGGGGCTGAGTACTGTACTAAAGACTTGGAGAGGTGCAATGGAATCAGTAGACATGATCCGTGCCCTGGAGGAGTTTACAATCTAGCAGGGGAGAGAGGTGCACTAAAATGCATTCCAGCTAGGAGGAAGTAATAGAGAGTAATAGTAATAGTAATTATAGTATTTGTTAAGCACTTTCTGTGTGTCAGGCACTGTACTAAGCACTGGGGTGGATACAGGCAAATTGGGTTGGACCCAGTCTCTGTCCCTCATGGGCCTCACAATCTTAATCCCCATTTTCCAGTTGAAGTAACTGAGTCCCAGAGATTTAGCCAGAGCCAGGATTAGAACTCAGGTCCTCTGACTCCCAGTTCTTTCCATCTAGACCATGCTGCTTTTTGGGTTAATCATTCAAGAGTATTTTTGAGCACTTGCCATGTACAGAGCACTGTACTAAGTGCTTGGGAGAGTAGAATACAACAGAGTTGGTTAGACATATTCTCTGCCCAAAGGGAGCTTTCAGCCTAGAGGCGGGGGACACATAAATCAAAATTGATGGCTATTTTCCTGGGAATATGGCAGGTCCGGGCACGTCTCCTCCCTTTGACCAGCTTGTCTGGCCCAGAAGCCAGTGGGAGAGAGAAGCAGGTGAAAAGACAGGCCTCAGAGAAGCACTGTGGCCTAGTAATAATGATAGTATTTGTTATGTGCTTACTATGTGTCAAGCACTGTTCTGAGCTCTGGGGTAGATACACACTAATCAGGTTGGACCCAGTCCCTGTCCCTCATGGGGCTCACAGTCTTAATCCCCATTTCACAGATGAGGTAACTGAGGCACAGAGAAGTGAAACAATTTACCTAACATCACACGGCAGACAAGTGGTGGAGCTGGAATTAGAACCCAGGTGCTTCTGACTCTGATAGAGCACTAGACTTTACTAATAGCAGCATGGGCCGCTACCTATCAGGAATTGGAAATCCTGTGCATGTTCATTCGTAAGCAGTTTGACCAAGTGGGTGACATTTGGATTAAAAAATGCTGATGGGGGCTACAGCGCTTGCCTTTTCAGTTTGAACACCTGGAGGAAAAACAGTAAAAAATGAGTTGATGGATAAAAGCTGAATAAAAGATAATAGAATGGGGAAATTCTCAAATCCTTAATATTAATGATTAAGATATTTAAGTACTTACAGTGTATGAAGAGCAGTAGTAAGGCCTGGGGTAGACACAAGATAATCAGGTCAGGCACAGTCCCTGTCCCACATGGGGCTCACAGTCTAAGTAGGAGGGAGAATCTATATTTAATCCCCATTTTGCAATTGAGGAAACTGGGGCACAGAGAAGGTAAGTGACCAGTCCAAAGTCACAGAGCTGGTAGGAGGGAGAGCCAGGATTAGATCTTCTGTCTTCCAGGCCCGTGTTGTTTCCTCCACTTCACTCTGCTATTCAAAACATTGCTTTACTTGAACCATAACAGTTGATAGTACCGGTTCTATGCTTCAGAGGATTGCCCTGATTTTCTTGGAAGGCGATGGAATTTTCCAACCTGGCTCTTAGAGAAACCATGGACAAGGCACTTTTTCATATGACCAAGAAACCTTATTGATCCTTGCAATTGGTGAGAGATCAAAAGATTCTGAGGAGATCAGAAAGGTGCTCATTCTTTCAGTCTAAATTTGTCAAAGTCCAAAAGAAAATTTGTGAATCTAATGAATTCTCTTTCACTGACTAAAGAGTGGCTATTAAAGAAAACTTTGATGTGGGAAGTTCTGAAAGGCTGGAGAAACTCTAAAGTTGTGGAGGTACGTGGATCTGTCTCAGAGTCCTGTTTGCCCATATCAACACTTTCCTTGAGGCACAGGCCTGCGAGTGTGGTTGGATCATCAGCTCTGGGATTCAAAGGACTTTTGTGCACAAGGAGTTTCCAGTGTAGTGTGGGAGATAAGTCAACAAGAAGACAGACCAGTTCTCTAACTAGTTCTTGAAGAAGTCTTATGTTGGTAAGAAGTAGAGTGGACTAAGGTTATCTGTTGAATGATACATTCCAGTTGTCTCATCTGTACAATGGGAATGAAGACTATGAGCCTCATGTGGGCCATGGCCTGTGTCCAGACTGATGAGCTTGTATTTACCCCAGCACTTGGTACAATGCCTGGCGCATAGTAAGTGCTTAACAAATGCCACAAAAAAAACAACACCTACACAAAAGCCTTATAAACATGTTTTAATTTTTTTACACTGAATATATTCTTTATTTTGTGTGTATGTGTGCACACTTGAACTCAACCTCCTGCTGTAAGGATTCTGCATTTGTAAACATCTCACATTACCCTTAAAAATATTTTGGATTACTATGAAAATCTTCTTATGTTAACTGGCTTCTCTCTAAGTTTTGGATTATAAATACCCTATAATTAACCAAAAAAAGTCTCTTTGGGCAAAATACGTGCAAATGAGTCATTTCAAACTTCCTTTAAAGGAATTAATGTATATAATATGGTGTCAATCATTCCTTTAAAAGTCTAGATCCACTAGTGATTCTAGTCACTTCACCCTAGAATCACCTTCAGAACCTGCATATTTCATTAGAGAAGGAGCGTGACTCAGTGGAAAGAGCCCAGGCTTAGGAGTCAGAGGTCATGGGTTCTAATCCCAGCTCTGCCACTGTTAGCTGTGTGACTTTGGGCAATTCACTAAACTTCTCTGCGCCTGCTACTTCATCTGTAAAAAAAAAAAAAAGGGGGGGGATTAAGACTGTAAGCCCCGTGTGGGACAACCTGATTACCTTGTATCCCCCCCAGTAATTAGAGCAGTGCCTGGCACATAGTAAGTGCTTAACAAATGCTATTATTGTTATTATTATTATGGTCCTCAGCCCCTTCATACTTCTGTGCATTTTATTATAATTATAATTACAGTGTTTATTAGATCACCAAGAAGGAAATACTGTTCTAAACATTTGGGTAGATTCAGGATAATGAGGACTAAAGCTGTCATTAATGAAGACTACATTATTTTTGGTAATCACTCAAGTTGGCAGTTTGGATGTTCATCCATTTATCCCAAATTTAATGGAACAAACATTTTCAAAACAATTGAATAATCTGGAGGAACTGGATATGAGTGATTTTAAATTGCCTTTTTTTCCAGAAAGGCAGATCTGAGTCCCCAGTGGAAATGCCCAAAGCTTCCAGATACCTTTGCAACAGTACCTGAAAAATGGGATGTTACTTCTTTAGAATGCCAGTAACAATACAGGAAGGATTTACCTGGATAATTAACCAAAAAAAGTCTCTTTGGGCAAAACACATGCGAATGAGTTATTTCAAACTTCCTTTAAAGGGATTAATGTATAATATGGTGTCAATCATTCCTTTAAAAGTGTAGATCCACTAGTGATTCTAGTCACTTCACCCTAGAATCACCTTCAGAACCTGTATATTTCATTAGAAAAGGAGTGTGCTCAGTGGAAAGCCCTTTCCTTCCTCTCCCCCTTGTCCCCCTCTCCATCCCCCCATCTTACCTCCTTCCCTTCCCCACAGAACCTGTATATATGTATATATGTTCGTACATATTTATTACTCTATTTATTTATTTTACTTGTACATATCTTTTCTATTTTATTTTGTTAGTATGTTTGGTTTTGTTCTCTGTCTCCCCCTTTTAGACTGTGAGCCCACTGTTGGGTAGGGACTGTCTCTATATGTTGCCAATTTGTACTTCCCAAGCGCTTAGTACAGTGCTCTGCACATAGTAAGCGCTCAATAAATACGATTGATGATGATGATGAAAGAGCACAGGATTGGGAGTCAGAGGTCATGGGTTCTAATCCTGGTTCTGCCACTAGGTCAGCTGTGTGACATAAGAGGATTTTTCCCTCTTAGTCTGTCATCAGACTTTTTCCACCTAAAAACTGGTTAGTGTTTCAAACAATAATGAGAGGGTGAATAGACTTCTTACTTAAACATCTATACCTGCCTCCCCTAGTGGATAGAACTCAATTTACAACCCCAAGTTTTCTAAATTCCTGGGCATGCAAGAGGAAAGGTTTTCAGCACCCACGGGAGAACTTTAAAATATAGTAGAAGGAACGACAACAGACACTTTTACTCCTTCTTGCTGAGCAACCTGATGAAGGGGAGAATAAAAGGGGCCCAGCCAGAATCAGAGCAGCAGCTGTGGGAATAGCTGAGAAGATTAAGTGCCATAGCTGGGAGTACAGCAAGAATTGGTCCTGCAGTCCTGGAAATGGTTTCGCATCGGTCTGGAGGAAGACGTCACTTTCCCTCAAAGTGATTTCTGCCTAGGTCTTCACTTTGCAGGTTCGTCCTTCCTTGCCTCTTTAGAATAGCCCTTCCTACTTCCCATATATTTTTTGGCTTTAAGCAGTGTGGCCTTAGTGGATAGAGTCGGGGCCTGGGAATCAGAAGGACCTGGGTTCTCATCCTGGCTCTGCCACTTGTCTGCTGTATGACCTTGGGTTAGTCACTTAACTTCTCTGTACCTCAGGTCGCTCAGCTGTCAAATGGGGATTAAGACTGTGAGCCCCATGTTGGACAGGGACTGTCTAGCCCAATTTGCATATATCGATTCCAGTTCTTAGAACAGTGTCTAGAACATAGTAAGTGCTTAATAAATACCACCATTATGATGAAGGCAGAAGTAGCAGAGGAGGGAAAGAAAGAGCAGTGTGATGAGAGAAAGTGTGGGGCTGTTCTCCACCACCCTTTCTTTTCCACCATTCTCTCCTTAGTCAATGACTGAAATACAAGCCCTTCAAAGCTTTGAGTGACCTGACCACTTGAGCTGAATTTAAAGGCTGTGGAGTTAGGGGAAACCATATAAAAAGACAAAGAAAGAAAAAAAAATTGCACCCTATGCATTTAGTTCTAAGAAATCCTTCCTTTCTTTCCAGGCTTAGGCATTGGCATGGATTCCATTGAAATTAATAAAACAATGCAACATTGGAGATATATAATTATTTTGTTGTTGGAGAAAAAAACAACAAAGCTAATCATCTCAGCTTGGCTAATCAAATAGGAAACAAATAACGGCAAATAATTGATAGCATGGCAAAGCTGAGGTAATTACAAAAACAACAAAAGGTTTTATCTTTATTATTAGCTCCAGTGAGGGTTTCTTTAAACTGGAATGATCTTCCTCATTCAAATTCTTCCCTCCATTTTCAGTTAGTAAAAAACACCCCATTTCATTTCTCAACCTAATCCCCTTGAATCTAAGCCTCTACCCCCAGTTCCCCTTCTATTTTTCCGTTTGATCCTAGTCAGACTTGTCTTTTTCATGTAGCCCTAATGATCATGGTGAACAAACAATCCTGCGTATTCAAATAGGCATTATGCTTATTGTGACATCTAGAAAGTTTGATTTCAATAGCATTTCATTTTGAGGCAATTATTCATAAATCAGCTGCAGTGAATTGCTGCATTCATTAATTTTTTTAATTGAACTTTATTCTCCGTGGCTGAGAGCATCTTCAAAGGTTTAGGAAATTTTTCATCAAAATTTGACACAGTCATTTGTTATAACTGCCCAGAATAACTTAGACATTTGTAGTTGCTGAGTCAAAAAGAACAAATTATTGAACTGCTTCAAGGTCTGTAAGTGATTTTTTTTTTTTACTCTTGTGTAGAAAGTTGTTCTTTTAACTATTAAGGAAGCCACCTCTAGCAGGAAAAATGAATTATTCTGCTTCTCATTTTTCATTACTTTTCTTCTGTACTTATTGATAATTAAAATTTGAAAGTAAATATGCTGTGTTTATGATACTTCGAGTCTGCCTTTCCCCTGGATCAGAGGAAACAATTATGCTCTTTGGGGAAATGTGTGTCTTTAGATCAAATGTGTGAAATTACCAGCAGATTTAGAAATAGGCTTTTGGTATTTACGGCGGAGTTGCTATGCGATGATTCCTGTGGGTGAGAAATAGCTTACTCACACTTGGAAGGAAATGCAAAATGATATTTTTTTTAATCTCCTCAAAAATGTTTTGGTCCAGCTTACAAATTAGGGGACCCTCTTCCACTTCATTCATTATACCTTGATCTCATCTACCTTCACACCCACACCTCACCCACATCCTCCCTCTGGCCTCTAACTCCCTCTCACTTCATACATGACTGACCAGCTGCTCTCCCCACCTTCAAGGCCTTATTAAAATCACACCTCCTCCAAGAGGCCTTCCCCGATTAAGCCCTCTTTTCCCCTATTGTTTGTCCCTTCTGCAATGACCTATGCACTTGGAACTGCACCCGTTATTCACTTGATATTCACCCCACCTCAGCTTCGCAGCACTTATGTGCATAGCCGTCATTGAATATGTCTCCCTTCTATACTGCAAGGTTTTTGTGGGCAGGAAATGTGTTTACCAACTCTGTTGTATTTTACTCTCCCAAGCACATTATTCCACACTTTGCATATGTTAAGTGCTCATTGATTCATCGATTTCCTCTAGACAATAAATATGATTGATCTTGGTTAAACTGTCCATAATCACAATTCTTTTTTTCCCTCATCTTATTAAGCACTTATTATGTGCCAGGCAGTATACTGAGTGCTGAGGTAGATGCAAGCTAGTCAGGTTGGACACAGTCCTTGTCCCAAATGGGGCTCACATTCTTAATTCCCATTTTACAGATGAGGTAACTGAGGCATGACGAAGTGAAGTGATTTGTCCAAGGTCACACAGCAGACAAATGGCAGAGCCAGGGATAGAACCCAGGTTTATTCAACTACCAGGTCCACCCTCTATCCACTAGGCCAGTTGCTTCAAGCTGCTGGTTCTGAAGTGGAATCCACTAAATCATCACCGAACTGGAACCAGTGTTCTTTTCACTCGGGAAGAATTTCAACTGATAATAATAATAACAACAATGGCATTTGTTAAGTGCTTACTATGTGCAAAGAACTGTTCTAAGCTCTGGGGGAGTACAAGGTGATCAGGTTGTCCCACGGGGGGCTCACAGTCTTAATCCCAATTTTACAGATGGGATAACTGAGGCTCAGAGAAGTTGTGGCTTGCCCAATGTCACACAACAGACATGTGGTGGAGTCGGGATTCGAACCCATGACCTCTGACTCCAAAGCCCTTGCTCTTTCCACTGAGCCACGCTTCAACTGGCCCAGTGGCCATCCTTTTTATTATTTTTCTCCTTTCTCTCCTTATTTTCCCCCTTCTTTTTGTTCCCCTGCTCCCTCCAAGCTCCATCCCCTCGATGCTCCACTCCCTCCCCCATTGCACCCCAAGTTCTTCTCCCATACTCTAAATGAAGAGGCACTCTCTTGGCTGGTCTCATCCCTCCTCTTCCCCATCATCATCAGTGGTATTTGAGTGCTTACTATATGCAGAGCACTGCACTTAATCATATCAGACTGTCTCCCCCGCTAGGCTGTATGCTCGTTATGGGCCGGGAACATGTTTTTATGGGCAGGGAACATGTCTGCTAATTATGTCATATTGTACTCCGTTGTATTGTACTAGAAAAAATGGTACCAATAGTAATATAATTTAAGTGCCTGCTGTGTGCAGTACATTGTAATAAACATTGGGAAAGAATGCTTGCGGGGGGATTAGACACTGTTCCTGGTCACTTGTCTGCTGGGCAATCTTGGGTAAAGCCCTAAGTTTCTCTGTGCTTCAGATTTCTCACCTGTAAAATGGGGATTCAGAACAGGTTCTTCCTCTCCCTTATTCTTTCAGCCCTTTGTGGGGCAGCAAATGTTTCCTGAGTACCTCCTATCAACGTCAGTGCTTATTATTATTACTATTAATATTGTTGTTGTTGAAATTGGGGAAAAAGAGTTGAAACAGTGGGAAGGGAGCTCACAGTTCCACCCTGAACAGTTATGCAAATGGATTTTATGCAAATGAAAAGGGACTCATGACTGATTCAGGAAAATAATTGGAAAAAAAAGATCAGGATAGGAGTGTAAAACTCAGTGACAAGCGAGTATCAGGAAGAAGGGTAAAAGCAAAGGAAGGAAAACTAAATAACTCCATTACTTTAAATACATAAGGTGCTACAGGCAGGGTAGTGAGTCATCAGGGAGAACCCTGAGAAAGTGCAGATGAAGTTGATATGGTTGAGAGCCTGGAATGAGATTTTTTTGTCTCCGTATTCACAATAGGAGTTGAAGGTCAGAATCCATAGGCAGAGATGCATTTTCCTGGGGGGAGAAAGTGAAATGTTAAAAGACTTTATTATTATGCCATAAAAGATAATTGGGCAACGAGAGCCATTACAAGTTGACAAGTCATCAAACCCAGATGAATTTCAGAGCTCAAAAAAAAAAAACAAACCCAAAAAACCCAACATTCAGACTAACAGAAGAACTCAGGAAGTGAAAGGAAGGAGAAGCATCTTATCAGGTGTAAGCCAATGACATCTTCTTACAACAAAGGCAGCCGCTGAACTGTGCAATGCGCTACTTCGGCAATGAAGATTAGAGAGTCTTAAATCAACTTGGGAGGAACCGAGGGACTGTTTTTGCGGAGGAAAATCAAATGGTTCGGCCACATGGGTAAATGGAACAGTTGCTTGTTTTCTCCACCATTAACACGTGCATTTTCCCCATCCACAGCCTTTTCAGAGGCCTTCAAATCTTCCCAGTGTTACTTTCAGAGGTACAGATAAGTAGGGAAGACTTGCTTAGGTTAAATAGAACTGAAATGGCCTATTCATTCAGTTGCATTTATTTAGCACTTACTGTGTGCAGAGCACTCTACTAAATGCTCGGGAGAGTTCAATATAGAGCGAACTCCCCAAACAGTCAGTCAGTAGTATTTATTGAGCACTTACTCCCTTAGATATCTGAGAGGAGGCGTTGAATGATTTTGCTGAATCAATCCACCTATCCATCAATTTATGGAGGACTTACTGCAATCAGACCACTTTACTAAGCACTTGGGGGAATATAATGGAGTTAGTAGACATGATCCCTGACTTCAAGCAGGGGAGGCAAGCACTAAAATAAATTATATGTAGGGGAATCAGCTGAATTTAAAGATACAAAATTAAGTGTTGTGAGGAGATGAGGTGAGTAAGCACACATTACGGTGTTCTGCACACATTAAGTGCTGAGTAAATTCAATTGTTTGAGTACCCAAGTGCTTTGTGGGTGTGGAACAGCAATGCAGAGCTGGAGCCAAAGAAGAAGAACAGAGGCTAATATAGAATCACCTATCTACAGTTTAAATCCTTGCTGTGTAAAACCTGGAGTTACTGGTTTGGTTTTTGAGAAAAGCCAAATGGGATCAACTGAGACCCCATTCTCTCCCTAGCAGATGGGCTAATTTTGGAAACAGAAAAGCAGCAATTAACCACTCTGCCACCTCAAAACTAGCTTCTTGGGCAAGGTCCCAGCATCCCACAGTGTTTCACAGTGTATAACGTAATTTACTCATTTCTACCATAGCACTTAGTGCCTGACATAATAAACACTTAAGTACCAAAAAAAAATAAGCCTTTGAAAGTGAGGAAAGTGATCATCTGTCCCATATGAAAGGGGTGAGAGTTCCAGGCCAGAGGCAGGACTTGGGCGAGGGTTGGTGGCAACATAGATAAGTTGGCGATATGGTGAGTAAGTTGGCATTAGAGGAGCAAGGTGTGAGAGCTGATTTTTGACATATTGAGTTTAAGGGGCTGGTGAACCTGTTTTCTAGAAACAGGAGGAACCATGGAGCATAAAGCAGGTCAGGACTGATGAGGGAGATTTGGGCCTCACCCGTGTAAAGGTGGTATCTGAATTAAAAAAAAAAATTCACACTTGCCCCACCTCCCAGCTTCATTATTTTGTGAACTTTGTGAATCACGTCCCTTCTCGGCCTATGTCCTTCCAGATTGCACAACACTAACATTTTTAGCCTAATAAATCAATCAATGCTATTTATTGTGCATTTACTGTGTGCATAGCACTGTACTGAGTGCTTGGAAGAGTACAACGTAAGAGTTGGTGAACACGTTCTCTGCCCACAAAGAGCTTACAGTCTAGAAGGAAGCCCACCTGCACTTACCTGGCCCCCACCTATCTTACCTTGCTGTTCCCCTACTACAACCCAGCCCACACACTTCACTCCTTTAATTCCAACCTTCTTACTGTATCTCAATCTCATCTATCTCACTACCAACCTTTTGCCCACATTCTGCCTCTGTCCAGGAACACCCCTCCCTCCTCAAATCCAACAGACAATTACTCCCCCTCCATTCACAGCCTTATTGAAGGCATCTCTCCTCCAAGAGGCCTTCCCTGACTAAGCCCTCATTTCCTTTTCTTCCACTCCCTTCTGCTTTGCCCTGATTTGCTCCCCTTTATTCATCCCCTGTCCCAGCTCCACAGCCCTTATGAACATAATCATAATTTATTTATATTAATGTCTGTCTCCTCCTCTAGACTGCAGACTCTCTGTGGGCAGGGAATGTGTCTGTTATATTGTATTACACTCTCCCAAGCCCTTAGTACAGCGCTCTGCATACAGGAAGTGCTCAATAAATACAACTGATTGATTGATTGATTGAAAGAAGCAGTGTGGATGGCCTAGTGGAGAGAACCCGGGCCTGGGTGTCCGAAGGACCTGAGTTCTAGTGCCAATTCTGCCACTTTTCTGCTGTGGGACTTTGAGCAAGTCACGTAACTTCTCTGTGCCTCAATTCCCTCATCCATAAAATGGGGATTAAATGCCTGTTTATCCTTCTCCTTAGGCTTTGATCCCCACGTGAGACAGAGACTGTGTCATCTGGTTTACTTATTACTCTATTTATTTTACTTGTACATATTTACTATTCGATTTATTTTGTTAATGATGTGCATCTAGCTTTATTTCTATTTATTCTGATGAATTGACACCTGTTCACATGTTTTGTTGTCCGTCTCCCCCTTCTAGACTGTGAGCCCGTTGTTGGGGAGGGACTGTCTATGTTGCCAACTTGTACTTCGCAAGCACTCAGTACAGTGCTCTGCACACAGCTCTCAATAAATGCGATTGAATGAATGAATGAATGAATCTGGTTTTATTGTATTTATTTCAGTGTGCAGCATAACGTTTGACACAAAGTAAGCACTTAAGTACCACAGTTATTATTAATGGGACACTGGCAGCCGCCATCATCATGACTAGCATTACTGAGTGCCTTCTATGTGCAGAGCACTGTTCTAGATATCTGGGAATGTACAATAGAAGTAGATCACCTGTTCCCAGCTCTCAAGAAGCAAGTTAAACAATTTATTTCAGTGTTTCTACTTGTCGGTAAACATCACAGGGCTTGAAGATTAAGGAGTTTTGCCATTTCATTTTCCTCTCCCAATTTTTACTCAGCAAAGGAAATGACCATTTCATTTTCATTTTCAACATTTTTTCCAACTCTTGCCCTACCATGTTAACTCTTGGGGAACCATGAAAAAGAAGGTGAGCCAGTTGTTGGCATTGTGGTGTTTGGAATCAGGAATTGATCATGACTACAACATTCTAACAAGATCCCTTTAGGGGTTCATGGGAAGGTTTGATAGGAGAAAAACATTCTCAAAGGGAAATGTCCACCTGTCACTTCTACTGGCCTGCACTCTGTGGGCTGTGATTCTGTGGGAATCAATCCTTCAATGGTATTTGCTAATGGTATATATTAAGTTCTTACTCTGTGCAGAGCGCTATACTAGGCTTTTGGGAGAATGCAATAGAATTGACAGACACGATCCCTCCCTCAAAGAGCTTACAGCCTACAGATTATGGTTTAGTGGGTAAGTAAAAGAGTTTACTGATGAAAAATTCCATTTTGAAAATTACTGGCAGTAGAATGGTAAGTGAGGAGGATGTGACCTCACGTTTCAGGCTTTTGGATGACTGTTTCTCATAGTCAACAGGGGAAAATGAGACCTAGCAGAAATGTTGAATTCATTTCAACCAAATCATCTCCCATTTTCCTTCAAAATACATGGGCTCGGTTCCCCCATACTTTATTTGTCCTTGTTTCTCCACAGGATAAGGATCTAATTCTTTAAATAGTTACCCCAGAAGTCAGCACCTCGAGGCTTTTATTAATTCTTTGGACCCATTAATCATTTTTGTTGCTCTTTCCTCTGAATTTGAACACCTTCCTATTTATTGGTGTCATGCTGGAATGGGAGTTCCCAGCAGTGTTCTAGCACGCAATATAGCAAGTAATGTATTTCATTAATTATTTATACAGCGTCATTAAATAAGAATCCCGTAATAGCTAATATTATCTGCGGTACCCGTAATCCAGTAGTTTATGGTGAGGATTGGCCAAATCTGGCGTAGGAGGGTAGATACACAATATTCAGTCAGACCCAATCCGTACCCCTCGTCAGGCTCACAGTAGTAGGTAGAACAGGTATTTTTCCCCCATTTTCTGATGAGGAAACTGATAGCCAGCAAAGTTAAGCGACTTGCTCAAGGGTCCACCGTAGACAAGTGGAGGAGCCAGGATTAGAACTCTGGTCTCCTGATGCCCAGACCTGTGCTATTTCCACCAAGCCACTGATTCTCTGTTATTGTCAGCCTTATTGCTTCCCCAAGTTCTCCCTCCCAATGAGTATTTCTGTTTCAGATTGCTTTCCCCAGGCATGTCAGCTTCTCTTCTCCCCAAACCGAGCTTCATTTTGTTTTCTGCCTGAGCTGCTAACCTTTTCCAGCTCTATGTGTGCCGGTTCCTCTGTCCTCACTGGTTTTAGCGACACCTCTCAATATCATATCATTGGCACATTGAATTATTTTCCCATTTGTCCTTCCAGATACTTCCCAGATGGAAAGTATTGCCATTCTTCACATTTTTTTTCTGCTGCCCTTCATACCCTTTTTGGTCCGTGGCATAAGGTTTACATCCCAGCCAGTTTTCATTAATTTTTCAGGCAATACGATATCCTATACAGAGTCGGGTTGGGTGGTGATGTGTGTCAGGTTGGTGTAGTTCCAACAATATGCAATTCACAAGCAATCCTCATTCAGCTGGGGCCCTCTTGCCAAGCACTGATTGATAAATCTGCATACTTATGCAAGAGCTTTTCAGTGCCCAGAATAATAGATGGAGATCTCGGAAAGGGCGTAGAAAAAACACTTTAAAACATCTTCTTATTCATTCAGTCGTTCATTCAACCATATTTATTGAGCACTTATCATGGGCAGAATACTGTACTATGTGCTTGGGAGAGTACAATGAAACAATAAATAGACATATTCCCTGCCCACATCTTCATAGGTAAAAGGCTGGGAGATGATACTCTTCCTATGGGATGCTGGGATGAAGAGCAATATTATATTCATTCATTCAATCGTATTTATTGAGCACTTACTGTGTGCAGAGCACTGTACTAAGTGCTTGGGAAGTACAAGTTGGCAACATATAGAGATGGTCCCTACCGAACAATGGGCTCACAGTCTAGAAGGGGGAGACAGACAACAAAACAAAACATGTGGACAGGTGTCAAGCCATCAGAACAAATAGAATTACAGCAAAATGCACATCATTAACATCATTGCTCAAGGGCAGGAATCAGGTCTACATACTCTCTGAACCAGTGCTCAATACGCAGTAAGCGCTCAATAAAGACCACTGGTTGATAGACGGAGATCAGATTATAAAACTTTGGGGGCCTGAACTTGCCTGAGAAGCCATGACCTTTTGGTGGTGTTTCCATTTTCTACTAGTAATGGCTTTTACTGAGCACCCATTAAGTGGAATACATGGTCCAGGGTGCTTGGGACTTCTGCACTATAGAAGCAAAAGATACATTGCTTGCCCACGAGGGGCTTTCACTCTATTATCCTTACATTCTTTAAAGCTTAATAAAGGGAGAAAATATGTAACTTGGTTCATTTCATTGCTCATCAAAGCCTTAGAAAAACTGGATTTACACAGCAGCCAGTAATCCAATCTCTGCACAGGTACAGACAGTATATACAAATAATATAATAAGTCATCAGTTCCCCCCAGAACCATGTAAAGTTAGCCCAATGCAGTTATCCTTGCCCCTTAATAAACAAATTGCTAGAAACTCCAACTGGCTGGGCAGCCTTCCAATTTCCGCCCCCCACCCCCCCCCAAAAAACTTTCTCTAGTACAGGATCCAGATATTATTCCTTATTCCAGGCTGCTGAAATCCCTCGTGCTTCCTCTTGTCTGTCATGCTCTCTCCCTCTCCCCTATTTCTCTCTCACCCTTCCAAATCTCCCTTTGTCAGTATTGCCCATCCATCCTCTTTCTTCAGCTTTCATTCCCTTAGGCCCAATCTTTCTTCTCTCCCTCACATGACTCAGAGTCATTCAGTCATTCATTCAGTCATATTTATTGAGTGCTCACTGTGTACAGAGCACTGTATTAGGCGCTTGGGAGAGTACAATATAACAATAAGCAGACACGTTCCCTGCTCACAACGAGCTTATGGTCTAGAGTCCAACAGATACAGCCGCAGCAGCCATAACAACCTGCACGCTTGTCCACCATGACCATTGGATTCTGTGGGCCAATGGTCTGGTGGGTAAATTGGGCAAAGCTACTGACTAAATGAGGTTTTGGCTTTGTAAGCTCCTTGCCTGTAGGGACCTAGTAACTCTATTACATTCTTCCAGGTACTTAATATAGTGCTCTTCACTGCCCGACTCCTAACTCCTTTTTCTTCGCACAAGTGCTTAGGCCAGTGTTCTGCTCACAACTGGTGCCCCATAAGTACTACTGGTGGACTGATCATTTGATGTCTGGAATAGCTATGCTTGTCCCTCAATTCTGTGGATCTCAAAGAGACGCCTCTTGTTTATGTTTACTTTTGCAACTAATATTTATGAGAAAAGAGTGTAGCTGAAGACTGAAAGGGTTTAAGCAAAATGTTCTCCAATCAGGCAGCTAAAACACTCCCAACAAAATAGATGTTGAATCTTCTATGTATCCCTCCCATCCTGGTAGTCGTCAAATATGGAGTTTCATTCTTCCAGGTCTGCAGAGTATGGAAATTCATATTGAGAGCATATGTCTTGAAATTGTCATAAAATAAAACTTGAGGGTGATTTCTGAGGGGAGGCATCATGGTTACTGGACTGGGAGTCAAGGGACTTGGGTTCTAGCCCTGGCTCTGCTATTGGCCTGATGGGTGGGTGACCTTGAGCAAATCATATAATCCCAACGTGCCTCAGTTTCCACTTCTGTAATATGGAGCTAGTCATATCAACCTCACAGGAATGTTTGGAGGATAAAATAAGATGACTGATGTCAAAGTACCTTGAAAAAATATAAAAAGTTACACAAAGTCACGGGAATTTGCGATCACTTTCTCCCCCTAAATGCAAACTTCAAGAGCTGAATTGCTTTGCTTTTCAAAATATGGTAGACTTCAACTCCTCCTCAGTGTGACGTAGTGGATAGAGCATGGGCCTGAGGATCAGAAGGATCTGGGTTGTAACCAAGCTCTGCCACATATGTGCTGTGTGACCTCAGTCAAGTCACTTAACTTCTCTGTGCCTCAGTTACCTCATCTGTAAAGTGGGGATTAAGACTATGAGCCCTATGGGACAGGGACCATGTCCAACCTGATGAACTTATATCTACCCCAGTGCTTGGAACAATGCTTGACATGTAGTAAGAGCTCAACAAGTACCATAATAATAATAATTATTATTATTACTATTATTGTTTAAAATCTATTTTTTTCATGTCACCATGAAAAAACCATGAAGGAATGCTTCCTTCTTTTCCTGCCCTGGGTGTCTTTTATTCATTCATTCAATCGTATTTATTGAGCACTTACTGTGTGCAGAACACTGTGCTAAGCATCAGAAAGCCATGATACATGAATTGCAGGTCACAGGCAATTCTTTGGGTCAGGTGTACCTGATTCCAATTTACTTAAATACCTTCCTGTAATTACTTTGGTAAAAACTAACAAATGGCACTTTTTTGAAAATAAATAAATAAATAGAAGGTTAATTGCCGATAGCCACCTGTGTTTGCGACAACGAGGGTTCACCTCCTAGGAGTATGGGTATGCGAGCACTGCCAGCACAAGGCTAAATTAAAATAGAAAACCCCCAAATACAATCAGTGGCTGGTGGGGGGAGGGGCTGATGAAGTAAGATTAATGAGGAGAGGAAGGAGAAGAGGAGGTAGGATTAAGAAGTCGTTGCTCAGCTTTATTCTCCAGGGAGAGGCATCACTAGAGTTTGCAACCTCCCCGTTTGCCATGTGTCTTCAAAATGAGTGTCCACCTTGAGGAAATAGAATACCTTCCTGCCACACAGTCAGCCAGGGAGGAAGGATGGTCTGGAGTGCTGAACGTAAAATTGAGAGGGGGAGAATGAGATTTCCTCGTCTGTCTCACTCGATAGCCTTGATCAGATTCATCTTCACTAAAGGAGACTAACACCACTGCCATTGTGAGGAAGGGAAGAGAGAAATAATTGAGGTTTGAAATGTGTTTTGAGACACTCCAGAAAAAATACAACTGGTACAAAGGAGACCATTTTCTTGGGCTTCTTATCACCAAAACAGTGTAATTAGCAAGTATATATCCTGATTAATGAAGCTTGAAAATTGCTGTTTACAAATGCTTCGTTCTCTATTTGGTAACACTTTTAGCTCATCCGTTTTCCTTCTGAGTCAGTACTCAGTCTTACCTCTGCAACAACTCTGAAAATAGCTAGTTTCCTCAGGTGTAGTTACCCTCCTGTGAGTTTGTTTACTTCTTTCATGTGTTGCATCCACAGCAACTGTGTAGCAGAATGAATGACAGTTATGTGCAGTTTCCTCATTTCAGTGGAACAATGGAGAGCCCATGGAGAGCTAGGAGTCAGATACCTGGGTTCTATCATGGTTTTTGGCTGCCTTGCTAGGTGACCTAGGGGAAATCCCTTCATCACAGTGTGTCTGTTTCCCTCTCCCCACGTGAGAATTAGCAACATCTTCTCCCTATCGACATCAGAGGATATTGTGAACCAGAATGAGAACTCCCGTGATATGTATTGAGCTTGTGAGAGGAATCGTGTTTTAGAAATGGAGGGAATAAGAATCCGCTTTGGAGTCCCTTGAGCTTAGATCAACCCCGTTTAAGTGGAGGTTGCCTTGGAAAAAGGGGCAGTCTTTAAATCTTCAGAATTCTCTCATTCTTTCAGTAATACTTATCGAACACCTAGCTATTGAAAACCAGGGTGCAGAGTGCTGTTCTAATCAGTTAGGAGAATACAGTGGAAAGAAAAATCAATCAATCAATCGTATTTACTGAGTGCTTACTGTGTGCAGAGCACTGTACTAAGCGCTTGGGAAGTACAAGTTGGCAACATAGAGACAGTCCCTACCCAACAGTGGGCTCACACTTTAAAAGGGGGAGACAGAGAACAAAACCAAACATACTAACAAAATAAAATAAATAGAATAGATATGTGCAAGTAAAATAGAGTAATAAATATGTACAAACATATATACATATATGCAGGTGCTGTGGGGAAGGGAAGGAGGTAAGGTGAGGGGGATGGAGAGTGGGACGAGGGGGAGAGGAAGGAAGGGGCTCAGTCTGGGAAGGCCTCCTGAAGGAGGAGAGCTCTCAGTAGGGCCTTGAAGGGAAGAAAAAAAATCACAACCTTCTACCTCCAAAGTGCTTACAGTCAAATGTGGGGTGATGGTGGAGGCAGGGGAGACAGGCAACCATAAATTCCTTAAATGCTACAGGGAAAAAAAAGGTACAACTGGTAATGGCAACAGTATGGAAAAACTCAGTGTGTGAATAAATGGGACACGTAAATCAAAATATATATGTATGTTCTGTGATTGTCTGTTAGGTTGACACAACCTAGGGTGGTGAAAATGAATCCTGAAAGGCTTCCAGGAGGAGGTGATTTTTCAGGATTCAGTAAAGATGGGGAGGACTGTGGTCTGGCAGATTGGAGGAGGGAAGGTTTTCCAGTCAGTCAATCAGTGGTATTTGTTGAGCCCTCACCATGTGCAGAGCTCAGTACCAAGTGTCAGGGAGAGTATGATGCAATAGAGTTGATAGACATGATCCCTGTCCTCAAGGAATTTACAGTCTAGTGAGATAACAACACTTAGTACAGTGCCTGGCACATAGTTAAGTGCTTAAATAATACAATAAGCAAGAACAATACACCCAAGACCCCACCATCTACGCAGTCTGTTTCTGTCTTGGTAGAGCTATGCCCCTCCTAAGAACTGCATGCTGCCATCTCCCAGAATCCTTAGTTGTTCTCCCAACCTCTCTGGTGCTTTCTGGCCCACATCTTTCCTCATGCCACACCTCAAAAGATGTGAGCCCAAAGGAACTAAAATCTTGCCCAAATTAAACCTTAGTGCAAAGTAAATGTTATTTATAAATTAAGTACCTGATGAAGGTGGAAAGAAAGGGGCTAGGGAAGTGTAAAATGAAATAAGATGGCAATGCTGACGCACCTACCTCAAAGGACTACTTTATGATTAATGAATACAAAGAGGTTTTACAAATGTTTTTGACTTAAAAATTGCTTAGTATTTTCATGCTTATTTCTGCAGTTTTATCGGCTGCCTTCTGCTCAGTCTTGGGAAGAAACAAAGAACCTTCTAACGAATTGCTTGATTCAGAAGATGAGGATTCCAGGTGTTGACAGAAGGTAAGGCCACTTGGCAAGTTACTCCATCTTTCTCAGAAAACAAAATTTGTTTTGGAGAAATGTGTCCACTCACATTAAGCTGATCTTCATGTACAAATGTGATGCTTTCTGACAGCGAAGTTGTATCCAGGCGAGTAGGCGTGAATTAAGACAGATGTTCAACTGGCAGAATCTGTTCCACATTGTGTGCATGCCTAGGTTGAGCTTTAGAAACCGAGGAGTTTGCTGTTTGCTATGCGAGCTTCTGTTTTCTAATCCCCTTTTAATATTCTCCTGGAGAAGAGTTCTCCAGATCTCCCCATTGATCTGTCTCATACCCTCACCCCAAGTAGCTGTGTCTGTACCACATCATCCAAAATAATGTTCTGCCATGACTTTAGTAAGGAGCAGTAATAGTAATTGAGTTCTTACTGTGGGCAGAGCCCTCCCTAAGCACTGGGAAAGAATACATGGATGGAAATTAGACATGGCCCCTAACCCTCAAAGTGGTCATGATGGAAGAATATACAGGAGGGAGGGGAGTGGTGACAATCTCATTATGAGCAACAAAATGATGAGATACTAAAACAACCTAAAAGCTAGGGCAAATGCGCAAAAGTCAGTAGGGTACTGTGATGAGAGGAGCAGAATTTCATGCTTTAAAAGGTTTCTCATTTTCCTGTTGGCGAAATGTGAGTTCACTGTCTGTTCAGCAGCCGCGTGGTATCCTGAGAACATCGGTTCTCCTCTTTTGTTCCCCACCCAGAGAAGCTATGTAGCAACAAGCATTGCCTTAACTGCTTAACCGTGCTCTAGAACTCCTCTGTTGGTCACCCTGACTTGCTACTGGATCAATCAATGGTATTCAAGTGCTTAGTTCAGTGCTCTGCACATAGTAAGTGCTCAATAAATGCCGTTGATTGAGTTAGTGCTTACTAAGTGCTGAGCACTGTACTAAGCACTTGGGATAGTACAAAACAATGAAAATACTGGATGAGGAATTTGGCTCATAGCGGGACAGACAAGCTGAAGTCCTAAAGCATGCCAAAGAGACAGTCTGTAGCGGCTTAGGGTACAAACAAATGGGAGGAAAGAGACAGAGGGGGTTGAAGAAGGAGAATAGGGGAGAAAACTGAGGAAAAGACAGAGTTGGGGCAAAAGTAGAAAGGGGCTGCTGGAAAATGAGGGCACTGAGTGGATTACAATGAGGGAAGAAAAGGAGTGAAAGGTAAAGAGTGAACCAGTGAGTGAGGTGCATTCAGTATTTACACTCGATATAACTCCTTCCTATCAGTCACATCTCAAATGACAACCTTTGACCTCTCCAAGAAGGTGGTTGATGGGAGTGGGGAAATGTAGAAGGCTACTTATTTGTTACCCTGCCTAACAGGTTGAGGGGCCACCTGGGTAGAGCTAACTCCCCAGTGATTTCTTCTGTGGACTGTTTCCAATCCCAGTCACAGTCATAGTTGCCAACTGTGCATTGTGAGCAAAAGAGTGGGGGTGGGAGGGATAAAGATCTAGAGGACTCAGGCTTCAAAGAGCTAATAGACCCAAAAGCCACCATCTGGTGACCTTTTGGGCCCTGATTGGGAACTCGGATCCTGTCAGACCCTTGGGATGAGCAAATCTGGGCGTCCTTTGTAACATAGTAATTGCATTTATTAAGCACTCACTGTGTGCAGAGCACTGAATTAGGCTCTGGGAAAGAATGCGCGGGGGGCATTAGATTTGGTCCCTTTCCTTGGGGAGGGGGCTTATGGAGTAAAAAAAAAAAAGCTGTGGTGGCCATAGTCCCCATAAAGTGGGAAACTGGGAAATGTTTTTTGACCATTTGGCTAGACTCTCAGCCTCATGTGCCAGGCTGAACATTAAGCGCTTGGATTCCCTAACGTCATCAGCCACGGAGGGCCGCAACAGATGCCCAGTTGGAGAAGGGGCAGTGCCATCGGTGGTGACACACCTGTCATATATGGTCAGTGGTGCTCATTGTCATTAAAGATTGGATTTTTTAAAATGTCATATGTAATGGAGCCTCCTGAACAACAATCTGACCCAACAGAAACAGATACTTGGGAGCTTCTATCATTAATCAAACCATGCTGCCCTTAAAGAAAAAGGTTCCAATTAACTCACCAAAGTATAAGCATATCTTTAAATGGCAAAGTTTTGTCCATAAAAGTCAAATCGTGGCACAGGCAATAGATTGTAAAATGGTAAATTGCATTAGACTTATTTGCAACATGCCAAGAGTCTGCAAGCTCTAAAACTTATTCCATGTGTGCTCTTCTCAACTAAGCCTCAGTTATTTTGTTTGGCCATTTAAAACCAAAGGGGGTGTTTGTTTTTTGAGACCACAGGAGAAGTTGAAGAGAAATGAATACCTTATTAGAAAATTGTGACTAAACATTATGTGCATTATATAATTTGAACAAGATGGAATAACATTTGGAAACTCTTCTTGACATTTCCTCCAAAATGGCCAAAGTACAGGCAAGTAGTGCTAATTGAAGGAGCTGGAATAGTAATAATGGTCTTTATTAAGTGCTTATTATGTGCCAAACACTGGGCTAAAGCACTTGGGTAGGTACAAGATAATCAGATGAGACACAGTATCAAATCGTATGCTTTTTTATCTAATTTATTATGAAGAAAAGCTGAAGGACCTATTGATGTTATAAAAAAAAAAAAGGTGATTTTCCCACGATTACTCGGCACAATGATGCAAATTGAGAAGCAACATGGCCTGATGGAAAGAGCACGGGTCTGGGAATCGGAAGACCTGGGTTCTAATCCTGGCTCTGCCAGCTACCTACTGGGTGACCTTGGACAAGACATTTAACTGCTCTGTAGCTCAGTTTCCTGAATTTAGAATGGGGATTCAATACCTATACTCCCTCCTTCTTAGACTGCGGAGCCCCAAGTGGGATGGGAATGTGTCCAAACTGATGAACTTGCATCTACCCCAGTGTTTAGACCCATGCTTGATACCCAGTAAGTGCTTTACAAATACCATCATTGCTATTAAATAATGTCAGTGTCTGAATTTTCACTTTCAGGATGTATTTGCTGCTAGCTCTGTTTTAAGGCTCAAGAGGGATGTTTGGTTTAGCTGTACGTTGAATCAGATTGGGCTCAGAATAGAGCCAGGCTCATTCCTAAATGCCACTAAGAGCTCCAGGCCAAGTTCTCCCTGGCAGCCGAGAGTATTAGAGAAGCAGCGTGGCTCAGTGGAAAGAGAATGGGCTTGGGAGTCAGAGGTCGTGGGTTCTAATCCCTGCTCTGCCACTTATCGGCTGTGTGACTTTGGACAAGTCACTTAACTTCTCTGTGCCTCAGTTACCTCATCTGTAAAATGGGGATTAAGATTGTGAGCCCCACATGGGACAACCTGATCACCTTGTATCCCCCCAGCGCTTAGAACAATGCTTTGCACATAGTAAGCACTTAACAAATACCGTTATTGTTATTTATTATTATTATTATTAGCTTGGATAATAATAATAATTGTGCTATTTGTTAAACACTTACCTTGTACTAAGCTCTAGAGTTTGATACAAGCATGTAGGACTGGGCACAGTCCCCGTCCCATGTGCAGCTCACAGACTCAATCCCCATTTTACAGGTGAGGTAACTGAGGTCCCAAGAAGTGACTTGTCCAAGAACACGCAGCAGACAAGAGGTGGGGCTGGGATTTGAACCCATGACCTGAATCCCAAGCTCGTGCTCTATCCAGTATGCCATGCTGTTGAGGAACTCAGTCACTTCCTTCCAAGATGGGCAGGGAGGTTAACATTTTTGTTGGTTCTTCCATCACGCAGGGCTGGGTCTCGAGTGCAGTAAGCGCTCAATAAATACCATTGATCGGTAAGACAGCCAATGACTAAATTCAAAGACGCCAACTCGTCTTGCCGACCTGGAAGCTGTGATGCATGCCTGTAGATTACGTAACGTAATTACTTCATGCAGAGATGCCCAAAGATCCTTGGATGGAAATCTTTAGAATGAAGAACACCTCAATCAATCAATCAATCAGTGGTATTTATTGAGTGCTTACTATGTGTAGAACACTATATTAAGCACTTGGACGAGTACAGTACAACAGTGTTGGTAGACACGTTCCCTGCCCTCAACGAGCTTAGAGTCTACAAGGGGAGACAGACATTAATATAAAAAAATAAATGGCAGATACATATATAAGTGCTGTGGGGCTGAGGGAGAGGGGAATAAAGGGTGCAGCCCCAATTCAAGGGTGACACAGAAAGGAGTAGGAGTAGAGGAAATGAGGGTTTAGTTGGAGAAAGCCTCTTGGACAAGATGTGGTTTTTAATAAGGTCTTGAAAGTCCGGGGAGTGATCATCTGTCGGGCTCGGAGGGTCATGTAACTCTCATATGCCAACCCTATGCCAAAGCCATTAGGGCTCCCCTTCCACATACCCATAAATAAGGGCACTGCTTTTAGATCGAAGGACTCAGCAGCAGAAATGTTTAAAGCTCAAAACTTCCAGACATAAAGACATCCAGTGCCTTGTTCAATTTGGATAAGGCATAGACCAGCTGTAAACCCACAAGACAAATGGCTGCCCTACTCCAGGGTTATGCTGAGTATGGTGAGGGATTTGCTTCCCATTGCCTGGGGCATTTCCTTTATGGCCATTCTCCAACCTTCAGCATGGACAGTTGGCCTCTCTCTTAGATTATGAATCAATCAATCAATCAATCGTATTTATTAAGCGCTTACTGTGTGCAGAGCACTGTACTAAGTGCTTGGGAAGTACAAGTTGGCAACATATAGAGACAGTCCCTACCCAACAGTGGGCTCACAGTCTAAAAGGGGGAGACGGAGAACAAAATCAAACATACTAACAAAATAAAATAAATAGAATAGATACGTACAAGTAAAATAAATAAATAGAGTAATAAATATGTACAAACATATATACATATATACAGGTGCTGTGGGGAAGGGAAGGAGGTAAGATGGGGGGATGGAGAGGGGGACAAGGGGGAGAGGAAGGAAGGGGCTCAGTCTGGGAAGGAGGTGAGCTCTCAGTAGGGCCTTGAAGGGAGGAAGAGAGCTAGCTTGGCTGATGGGCAGAGGGAGGGCATTCCAGGCCCGGGGGATGACGTGGGCCAGGGTTCGATGGAGGGATAGGCGAGAACGAGGTATGGTGAGGAGATTAGCGGCGGAGGAGCAGAGGGTGTGGGGTGGACTGTAGAAGGAGAGAAGGGAGGTGAGGTAGGAGGGGGCAAGGTGATGGAGAGCCTTGAAGCCCAGGGTGAGGAGTTTAAATGAAATGGGGAAATTGGAGGAGAAGCAAGGGGCCAAAAGAAAAGACTCTCTGGACTTTTAAATTCCAGGTGGCCATTTCATAGACGAGTTCTCTGCAGCCTTCCCCTTTTCAATGCCTCAGATAGGCCTCACCAGAGTATCCAGCTTGCGAAGTTAATTACTTTGATGGATTCAATTGGTCTCTGTTATTAGGAAACCAGGTGTGGGAAAAACTAAAACTGGCTGAAGGCATGGGGAAAAATTTTCCTAGGGCTGACTGACAATTCTTGACCCAAGGAATGCTTGTTGATCTCGCTCTGGTAACATTTTTCCCTTGATTCATCATCACGTGTACCAGCTGTAGGCTATCGGCCACAGGATTTTTGCTTTGGTGTACCAATGAATCTTTAATTTAACATCATCCCATTCACCCAGAAGCCTTCATTTTGACAACCTTGACTGGATGATTTGGAGAACGAATGGGTAGCCAAGCTTTGAGGTTGTTGGATGAAAGGCGAGGAGCCAGGACAGAAAGGAGAACATGGGGACTGAAAAAAGAACACAAACTGAAAGCAAAACTCTATCAAAGAGTTAGACATTAGCAGGCCTCACCACTTTGGCTGTGCCCTTGGCAGTAGACAAAACAGAAGAGCAGAGATCTTCAAGAAGTCCCGAGCCAAATCAATAAGTAATTGTTAGGGCTGCACAAAACCCGCTATGCTGAATGCCTCCAAATGTTTGGTGGAATGCACTAGAAACTAGGATTAGCTGTATCGAAGCAGAGGATGAGTAACGTGGTGTGCTGTGAAGCCCTCTGGATCATCAAAGAAATGCAATGTGTAAAGTGCAAAGTATTATTTTTATATTATTAGCCTGATGACTCGGGAGACGTTTTATTCATTTTGTTTATGTATTATAATGTTATACATATACATGTATTTTAGCCTAACATTTGAGGAGCACATTATACACAGTTTGTGAAGCACCTCACTACATGGTAATTTAGGGGCAATGAGTCAGAATTAACCACATTTTAGTGAGCATAAACACAAAATAAAATCATACAGTTTTCATAACCAGATAATCACAGCCTCTCCTTCTCCTGATTTGAGTTACCCAAGCAATTGTAGAACCTCATTCGTCCTTATTGAGCATTTACTCTATGCAGAACACTATGTTAAGCACTCTGGAGAGTTCAATAGAGTTAGTAGACACATTTCCTCTCCTCAAGGAGATTATAGTCCAGCAGAAGACGGACACAAAAATAATTTGCAGATAAGGGGAAGGACTAGAGAATAAAGATATGAACATAAGCGCAATGTGGTTGGAGGAACGGGGATAGAGAGATGAGTTCCAGATGCTTAGATATGGAAGTGCATAAGTGGAATTAGGGGGGAAATGGTGTGGGGAGTTGACATATCAATCAGGGAAGGCTGCCTGGAAGCAGCACGGCCTACTGTGTAGTGCATGGACCTGGGAGTTGAAGGACCTAGGTTCTAGTCCCGGCTCCACCACTTGACTGCTGTGTGTTCTTGGGCAAGTCACTTAACTTCTCTGTGACTCCATTACTTCATCTGTAAAATGGGGATTACGACTGTGAGCCTCATGTGGGATAGGGACTGTGTCCAACCTGCTTGTCTTGTATCTACCCCAGTGCTTAGAACAATGTCTGGCACACAGTAAGCACTTAACAAATACCGCCCCCCCCAACAAAAGAAACGGGGGGCCTTGAAGATGGGGAGAGATGTTGTCTGTGGGCTGCATATCAGACAGAGACTGTATCCAGCCTGCTTATCTCTACCTGCCCCTGCACTAAGCACAATGTTTGGCATATTGTAAGTAAGCTCTTTACAAATACTACAATTAGTATTGTTACTACTATTATTATGAGAGAGCTACCCATCACACAATCACAAGGCTCCAGGAGGGCCAGTAGTTTCTGGAAGGGAGGAGGTCACCGTGAGATATCACAAAATTGTTTCCACCAAAGGGAAGTAAAAACACACTCAAGTTGGAGGTGACCTTGGGCTATGAGTGGGTTCTCCCTCTTGCCTTTCCAAGTCTGAGTGGGTGAGGCTTACCCAAAGAAAAATCAAATGGCCAAAGGGCTCATGGGCAGAGAAAAAGAGGGGGCCCTAATCTGACATAACATGCCTGCATGTCAGGGAAGCGAGTGAGGCACATGAAGAGACCCATTCATTCTATATGGAAACACCAAAATCATCCGTCTTTCCTTTCCACAGAAGATAGGGTAGGTTACCTACCCACCCTCCATCCCCTTCACCCATCCACTGGCCCAGCAAACATAAGGGGCACCCAGGCTTCTGGGGCCGGGTCAGGTTGTGACAGACACAAATGAGTGTCTGACTGCTGTTCGCAGACCGTTTCCCCACAAAAATGACACTGTGAGGGAGCCCGCGAAGGCAGTGGTGTTAGTTAAACCCATGCCGGCAGTCGATGCAGAAGGAGGACTTTTGCCCCATCTCTTCCCCATCACTCTTTCCATTTTTAGCACAGGAAATGTTTAAACTACAGTTAAACAGGCATAATTAGCATTTAATTAGACTGGAGTCCTTGTGGTAATAGTGAGTCCTCTGCCTGATGTCATCGGTGTTGTCATGGTTACTGTAGAACCAGCTGCTTAGAGCATTCTCCCGTCACACACACATGCCGAAAAGAAAAAAGAAACTACGATGCAGAAATGTATCATGGCAGGAGAATACAGATCAGAGGGAAGGTGAGGAAGAGAGATACGAAAGTACCGAGAAAGGAAAAGAGGGTTCTTACAAACCTGCGATCGATACTTGGCAAACAAAAGAATTCAAGGCTTTATATTATTATATTCTGACTCTTCAATGCAAACTACAGGAGAGATATGTTACCTCTTGACATATAAGCACCCTGATAATTAACAACTGGAGAAGAGCTTATGCAGAAAAGGACAGAAACAATTAGCAGGCAAATAATCTATTGGTCTCAGATAGTGGTAGACTCTTTCCAGCAATAGGAGATAAAAGGCATCGCCACCCTGTTCAAAATAAGCCAGAAGTGTTGGTTCTTTTAATGATTCATTGAACATAAAACTATGAGAAAAATTGAATTGTATAAGGACTTCAAGCTTAAATGACTCTATTGATTTTTAGCCCATTTTGTGGGTGGAGCAGACTGTACATTACAATTGCAGTGTGAACACAATATTATAAAGTTAGAAGGCTGTGTTTTGCAGTGTAAATTTGTATACTAGCATGCCTGGTATGGTGTGTTATGGAAACCTTTTTTGGCTGGGCAACCCAGGTCAGCAGTAACTCGGGACTTCAACAGAATCAGGAGCAGCATGGCCTAATGGATAGAGCACAGGATTGGGAGCCAGGAGGACCTGGGTTCTAATCCCAGCTCCGCGACTTGTCGGCTTCGTGACCTTGGGCAAGTCACTTCACTTCTCTGTGCCTCAGTTACCTCATCTGTAAAATGGAGATTGACTGAGAGGCCCATGTGGGACAGGGACTGTGACCAATCTGCTTATCATGTATCTATCCCTGTGCTTAGTACAGTGCCTGGCACATACTTAGCAATTAGTAATAACAGTGCTCTACACACAGTAAGCACTCAAAAGATATGACTATTTGACTGGTAATAAATACTATTTTTTTTAAAAAAGGAGCTTGTTAACAGGGAGGGAGAGGAAGGTTCCCAGTCGAGTTCTGAATGACTGTGAATATGTACTTTAATACCCATATGAATGTAAAGGCTGAGGATGGGGATAATTACATAAATAGGGTGGGATGATGAGGGATTAGGGAAGACTTCCTGGAGGAGATGTGACTTTACATAGGGCTTGGCCTAGTACTGGCTTGGGAGTCAGAGGTCATGGGTTCTAATCCCAGCTCCACCACTTGTCTGCTGTGTGACCTTGGGCAAGGCACTTCACTTCTCTGTACCTCAGTTACTTCATCTTTAAAATGGGGATTAAGAGTGTAAGTCTCATGTGGGGCAGGGACTGTGTCCAACCTGATTGCCTTGTATCTACCCCAATGCTTAGAACAGTACTTGGCACATAGCAAGCGTCTAACAAATATCATAATTATTATTAATTATTATTAATGGTCTGCTGGATGTGGAAGGGGCAAGAGAAGGCAAAAGGGAGGATTTGAGCAAGGGATCAATAGCAGGAGATAAGAGGAAAGCACAGTGAGTCAGTAGTAGAGGAGCAGCGTGTGCGGGTGGGGTTGTAGTGGGAGAGGAGGAGAGGAACGAGGATAACTACAGCAGAGAGAGCTGACTGAGTGCCTCAAAGCTGATGCTGAGGAGTTTCTGTTTGTAGAGATGGATGGGCAGGGAATGTCTGTTATATTGTACTCTCCCAAGCTCTTAGTACAGTGCTGTGCACACAGTAAGCGCTCAATAAATACAATTGACTGAGAGGTTTTGGATGAGAAGGGAGACATGAGTGTTCAACTCCAAGATAAGTGTTCTAAGTGTAAGTGTATTTGTTGAAACATGGAACTTAGGTAGGCTTATCATCAACTGAGCAGGTCTAGAAGTACAGGGCCAAGGATGGCCAACTCTAGGTCTGGGGGCAAACACAAGACCTCCAGCTCTCCTGAATCTACTTCTGCCCTTGAAGTTCTCCCCCTCTTCTTTACAGGGCCTTTAAAAAAAAACGGTGGGTGTTAAGCACTGTCTAAGTGCCAGGCACTGTACTAAGCACCAGGGTAGGTAAAAGGTATTTGGGATGGGTCTTGCTCCTCTCTCTTTCACCTTTCCTCCCCAACCCATTCTCTCCCCCTTTTCTCTGCCATCAAGATGCAACTGGAAATGTCTGAACACTCTGAGGTGATTTTTCTGTTTTGAAGCTTCAGTACATGGGCTGCCCTCCACCTGCTCATCCCATAGTCTGCTGAGTTAGCCCTTCCTGCAGGTAATTGACAAGAAGCTCGACTCTCTGGGACTGATTCAGCAGATTAGAGGACCGGCAGCGCTAGCAACAAAAACAGAAACTCCTGGTAGGAGCATTTTATAACCCAAAACAGCACCCAAACTTACAGCAGTCTGAAATGTTGGAGGGCAGACGAGGGAAGTCTTATAATAAGATTCTTCCAAATCTCTCCTGTGGTCATGCCCTTACCCTGGAATCTAGATAATTATCCATAATCCATGAAGGATGTAGCAAAGATCTCATATATCAGTTTTCAGGATCCTAAATATAAAAACCAAAACCCAATATCCTTTCCCCATCACCATGACGTTCACTGTGCCCCACCTAAGAATGTACAAGGGGAAGAGAATGATGGGGTGAAACCAGAACCAGAGGAGAAGGAGAGCAGAAAGAGACCAGGTTCCTGGAGCAAGGCAGCCCTGCTGTCAGAATCTGAAGAAAGGCCAGTGGTTTCTTCCACAGTCATTGTCCTAACCTTTTCGGAACTTCTACCTATTCCTCCATTTGGGAGCCTCTCTCACAGCCAGCTCAGCATTTTGACAACGGAGAACCCAAGGGAGGTGAGTCTAATGTTTGACCTTCAGTCTCCTGGTTAGACTTGTATAACTTCCCTAACTTCTCTCTCGACTAACTCCCCCTGGATCTTTGGCACAATGGCCAGGAGTTTCTGCTTTACGAGGCAAGAAACTGGCAACCATTGGAGAATTCTGAGGTTTGAGGATACGTGGTTAAAGAGGATTAGGGACTGAGAAGCCACAGAAAAGGACTGAGGTGGTCCTGATGGTTTCTGCAATGTTACTCCTGTACTTTTGTACAGGAGTTCCTGCAAATCAGTGTCCCACTGGGCCAGTGGGTGCGACAAGTGAGAAAACAGGCAGGGATGCAACATGTTGAGAAGTGCCCACCAGATGAGAGATCCAGGGGGAGTCAGTCAAGGGAGAAGTTAGGGAAGTTATAAAATACAAGTCTAATGAGGAGAATGAAGGTCAACCATTAGACTCACCTCCCTTGGGTTCTTCATTGCCACTCTCAGAAACAGACAGAAAATGGGTCTGAATGGTCTAAGCCACTGTGCCGCATTGTTTACGCTCTTTCTTACGCCTGAAGGGATTTGACTGGGCCAAATAGACACTTAATTCTTCCATTGTGAGCTGGGCAATTCACCAACTGAGAGAAATCTAGTGCACTCTGGAATTAAATGCTCAGCCTTCATTGCAACAGTGAATCATTGAGTAGCCTAAGCTGAGGGAGGAATTAACTGGTGCAAAATGTGCAAAAAGCTACCACTAAAATAAACTCTTTATAGTACAGGTTCTTGGGTTTTCTTGAAGTCTCAAAGCCCGAGGTTCAACGGTCACTCTTGATGAGAGACCACCATCCCCCCGGTCATAGACTGGAGAGTCTAAAGGCCCACTGAGGGGAGTATTGAACAGTTTGGCTCAAGAATCACAATTCTAAGAACCACAAAGAGTCCAGTCTCCTTAACCCTGCAGTTGGTCTCCTAGACTGTGAGCCCCATGTGGGATGGGGGCTGTGTCACGATCTGGTAGATTACATCAACCCCAGCACTTAGTACAGTGCTTGGTACCTAATAGGTGCTTTGCAAGCACCACACATTATTATTAGTCTAGTCAAGTGAGCTGCTTCTGTTAATAAAGGCATTCAGGAAATACTTGGGCCATTTTATTCATTCAGACTATGTGTTCGTTAAAGAGGATAGGGAAAAATAAGCAAACGATTAGAGTGATAAAAAGGAATTTTCAAATTTATTCTATTCCCATATCTAGTCTATGTGCAGATGTATTAGCCCAATCCAGAACCATGTTAACATTTATGCATCCAGAATAAGGAAAATAAGAGGGATTTGGGGTGTCAATCAATGATATTTATTGAGTGCTTCTTAGGTGCAGATTTCTGCACTAAGCACTTGGGAGACTACAATAAAATAGATTTGGCAGACATGTTCCCTGCCCATAGGGAGCTCACAGCACCACTCAAACTCTCTTACTGCTGTCAGTTATGAGATCATTGGGTAAGAGAGCAAGGAAGAAATAAACCTCAGCAGGGGTCAGCTCGTTGTTTTTTAACATGAAGGAGAGAGGGCCCAGCTGACCTGTAAACTGATGCCCCTTGCCCCCATCCCATGGATCACTCTCCCTCTTCAGATCTGACAGACAGTTACTCTCTCCCTACTTCAAAGCCTTATTGAAGACCCATCTCCTCCAAGAGGCTGTCCCCGACTAAGACCCCCTTTCCTCTTTTCCCACTCCCTTCTACGTCACCCTGACATGCTCCCCTTGCTCACCACCCCACCCAGCCAGCCCTACAATACGTATGTACACATCTGTAATTTATTAATTTATATTAGTGTCTGTCTCCCCACCTGTAGACTATAAGCTCGTTGTGGGCAGGGAATGTGAATGCGATTGTTCATTGTTGTATTGTATTCTCCCAAGCACTTAGTACAGTGCTCTGCAAACAGTAAGCGCTCAGTAAATATGATTGAATGAATGCTGTGGTATTGCCCAGTTAGCTGCTGTATTCAGCTGTAGCTGAATTTTCCCCACCCAATTCAGCCAGTTACTTTTTAAGGATCTGTGCTGGGTCAGTTCATTTTTTTGAATGTTCTAAGGTGGTTCTTTGGTCAAAAGCCTTCCCCACTGGTACCGCGACCTCAGCAGGGATTCCCAAACTAGCAGTGGCAGGATTAGAATCCAGGTCTCCTATGTGCCAGGCACTCTAAACTCTGGGGTATATACAAGGTAATCAGGTTGGACGCAGTCCCTGTCCCACCTGGGACTCAGTTTTCATCCCCATTTTACAGATGAGCAAACTGAGGCATAGAGACATTAAGTGACTTTCCCAAGGTCACACAGCAAACAAGTGGAGGAGTTGGGATTAGAACCCATGTCCTTCTGACTCTCAGGCCTGTGCTCTGTCCACTAGGCCATGCTGGGGATGAAAACTGTGAGCCCCATGTAGGACAGGCACTGCATCCAACCTGATCACTTTGTATCTACTAAGCCATGCTGTTTCTTTCCTCGGGACTAACAGCAGGATTGTTCCAGGTCACTGATGGTACGGAACAAATCACTCTGAATCCCCTATTATTCTTTGTCCATTCAAGGGATCAGTTTGGAAACCATTTGTTGAACGTGCATTAATGAGGCTTTGGACCAGAGCCCAGAGCATGATGTATAGGAAGTAGTCTTTCTCCCATTTGCTGCATTAGTCAAACCCTAATTGGAGTATTATACCCAATTTTGATCACTACATTGTGAAATGTCTGCGGAAAAATTGGAGAAAGTCCACCCAAGAACCAAATAAATGAGATTAAATTGTTCTGTGGGGAAAGGTTAAAGGAACTGGAACTGCTTAGCTGCTTTGTCCTTAAGGTTGTATACAGCACTTTGCCTTAAACTCGTTATTCCCCGATCTTTCATTGCCTGTTTTGCTCTTAGAACAGTGCTTTGCACATCGTAAGTGCTTAATAAATGCCACCATTATTATTATTATTGTACTCTTCCAAGTGCTTAGTACAGTGCTCTGCACACAGTAAGCACTCAATAAATTCAATTGATGGGTTGAGTGAATTAATACATTTTGGAGAGACTTTGGTTGGATCTAAAGAGGAATCTCTTCAATATGAAGGAAATGAGATGATGCTTTAAGCTTCCAAGGGAGGTTAATTTCCATGGGGATCTTTAATAAAGAACACAGGGGACTGGACCAGATGACCTCTCCAGGTCTCTTTGAGCTCAGCAATGTAAAATAATTTGCCACCCACTTTCCAAACTAGAGTTTAAGGTTGAAGTGCCTAGTTATTGTAGGGTTAAGGTACTAATAAGAGGGAAAGGTATATGAGACTTTGAAGATTTAAATGCTTGAATTGAGGTACTAAAAGTGGCCTAACACGTTCATAAAAAATGACTGTTTTCATAAAATACAAAACATGGAACAACACTAATATCTTTGCCCTCTAAAGATATGAACTGATTGAGTCACTGAACACTGGTATTAATTGCTCTGAGCACTTACTGTGTGCAGAGCATTGTACTAAGTGCTGGGGAAAGTACAATACAACCAGTTTACTGTCTAGAAGAAATAATATTATTCCCTCAAATAATGGTATTTATTGAGCACTTAGTTTGTGTTGGCCACTGTACTAAGCACTTGGGAGAGTACAGTAAGGTTGAAAGAAATGACTGCCCTCAAGGAGCTTCCAGTCTAGTGGGGGACAGACATTAAAATAAATTACACGACAGGGAAATGATTGACTATAAGGGCATGTACGTAAGTGCAGTTGTGGTCAGGGTGGGAAGAGTACCATAGTGCTCAGAGGGTGGGACTAAGTGCATGGGTGAGGTAGTAGAGAAGGAAAATAGAGTGGGGAGATGAGAGCCTCGTAAGGAGAAGGTTCCTGGAGGAGATATGATTTCAGTAGGGCATCAAAGGTGGGGAGATTGCTGGTCTGTCAGATAAGGGCAGGGGGAGTTTCAGGCAGGAGGGTGGTGTGTGACAATTAGGCATCCTCTTTCACAGCCTCGGGAGAAGCCCTGGGAGGTACCAGAATGCAAACAGTTCCCCAAGAAGCCACATGCCAAGGGAACAGTCAAGTTCCCTAGTGCAAATGGGTGGACCAGCCTGGGTCTCTAGACTGTAAGCTCGTTGTGGGCTGGGAATGTGCCTGTTTATTGTTGCATGGTGCCCTCCCAGACACTCAGTTCAGTGCTCTGCACATGGTAAGCGCTTAGTAAATACGATTAACTGGCTGATAGGCACTGCCAGTGCAGAATCAGTGCTGCAGGCTAAGTGAAGCAAATTCCCAAGACTTCATCTCCATATTTTCCCGATCTGCTTTCATCCCCAGCTCTTCCTGTGTAAAAATGCAAGTCATTTGGGCCTTTCGTATAAATCAAATTGAGCCCAGGCAGGTGTAGAGTCACAGAAGAAAAGGGAAAACAGAGAGAAAAGGGGGCTGAAGGGCACGAATATATTTGATAGGAGACATCATGAGAGGGTGACTCTACCGTTGGTGGAAATTAAAAGTAACTGTCTTTATGCGACCCATTTTGGAAGGAGTGGTTCCGGTATTTATTTATTTATTTTTTCTGGCAGGCTAAGCCCAGTTTGGCTGGTGAGAGATGTGGGGAGGCCAGTTTTACAAGTCCTACAGCACTTGCAAAAGGCTCTTTCACTGTCGGGCCTGACCCTCCCCCAAGCAGTGCTGCTGGAGAAAGGGATCTGAAGCATATATATGTCTTCTGACATCTCTCTCTCTCTCCCCCCCCCCCCCCCCCCCCCCCCCGTGTTAATAAGATATCACGTAACGGCTTTCGAGCCCCGACCCGGTTGGGGAGTTGCGATTGGCTGCGGCTGATGTCATACCCCACATCCATCTTTCTCTGAGACACAAGCCATCCTAGTTGGTCCTGGGTTTAGGGGCTATTTCAGAGCAGCAGTAAGACAGGCCAGGCTGTGTGTTTGAGGGGCGGTGCCTTACTAGTCAGCCTCCGCTCCCTGCTCTGCAGCCTCGGTCTAGCAATGCGGTAATGAACGGCCTGGCCCAGCTCCTGTCTAAATCAAACCCTTCATAGGACAACACCACAGGCTTCTTTTCATGATGCACAAAGCTGGTTCTGCTCTGAGAAAACGGCGGGTACGAGATAGAGGAGGGTGTGGATTGTTGGCATTTAGTGAAGAATGCAGACCATAGATAAAGGCTGCAGAAATGTCTGCTTCAAATTAGAAGGGTGGCTATGAAAGGGGAAAGGGAGCCCGAAGAAATGCCTTAAAAGCCTCATTAAGCATGCTCTCTGGGGACCTGACAATGACAGGCTCTGCCAATGAGGTTGACGAATAGCCATCCATCAGAAACCTTCCCGCTGGCAAATTCCAGGAAGAGTGGAAGGCTGGGGAGAGGGAGTTGCTTTGTTTATTTCTCCCTAGCACATGTAAAATTTGGATTTAAAAATGAATATCAGAGAAGCAGTGTGACCTAGTGGAAAAAATACACAGGTGGGAGTCAGAGATCCTGGGTTCTAATGCTGGTTCTGCCACTTGCTTGCTGTGTGACCTTTAGCAAATCACTTCACTTCTCTAGGCCTCAGTTTGCTTGTCTTTAAAACGAGGACTTAATATCTGTTCTCCCTCCTACTTAGACTGTGAGCCCCATGTGGGACAGGGACTGGGTCCAACTTGAATATGGTATATTTACCCCAGCACTTGGCACATAGTATGTGCTTAATAAATGCCATAATTAATAAATGCCATAACTCTTGGAAGTCAAGAGACCTGGGTCTTAATCCAAGCTCTGCCACTTGCCTGTTGTGGGTGATCTTGGGCAAGGTACTTACTTTGTTTCCTCATATGTAAAAAGGGATCAAATACTTGATCTCCCTCCCCCTGAGTCTTTGAATACCCTTTGCGACAGGGACTGTATCTGATTGTAGTAGTAATAATAATAATAATGATTGTAATGATAATTGTGGTATTTGTTAAATGCCTTCTATGTGCCAGGCACTGAACTAGGTGCTGGGGTGGATACAAGCAAATCAGGGTGGACACAGTCCCTGTCCCACATGGGGCTTACAGTTTTAATCCCCATTTTACAGATGAAGTAACTGAGGCACAGTGAAGTGACTTGCTCAAGGTCACACAGCGGACAGTTGGTGGAGCCGGGAGTAGAACCCAGGTCCTTCTGAATCCCAGACCAGGTCATGCTGCCTAGTGCTTGACACACAATAAGCTCTTAACAAATGCCTCAATTTTTATTTTTTGTTATTATTCATTTGGCTAATGATGTAACAGTGCTTCCCCTCCACCTAGTGGCTACAAAGTTTCAGGAGCTCTGTGAGTGAACTGAGCCAAAAAAAAAAATCAAGAGGGAGGAGGGATATGGGAGAGGGGCTTGGGAGCAAGGGAGGAAAAGAGTAGGGGAGGAAGGGGAAGACCCACTGTATCAATGATAGTTTTCAGTTGAGTCCCCCTAACTTCCTGGAGCTCCCTGATAGAGGGGGTGGGTACCTCACAAATTCTATCAGGAAGTAGTAAATAAATATTAATAATAATGATATTTGTTAAGCGCTTACTATGTGCCGAAAAATGTCAGCAGGTAGTAGAGTTTTTAAGTAAAGAGAATTGAGAGAAAAGGATAATCAGGTACCTGCCACGGGTTCCAGTTTGTGTTGCCAGAGGGGAATAGCATAATGCTCTCTAAGTGGAGAGAATGGCGGGGAGGACATTTTTGCCAAGCTGCAGTGCAATTCAGCGATGAGAAACTCAGGCCCAGACCTTTTTCATGGGTATTGCAGAAGGAGCGGGACCCGGCGTTGAAGACAACCGTTCCCCAACTTTAGGCCTCTGTGAATTTCTCTGTGTCATTTCTGAACCTTCATGGTCCATCCAGGCTGTTTCTGAGAAAAGTCTCTGGTTTAAGGACTCTTCCCTCAGAGGCAGTGGTGAGAAGAGCAAGGGACAATAGGAAAGTCAGGAAGGAGAGGGAATGAGGGCAAGAATCCTGCTCTCCAAGGACACCGATGGTTGCCTACTCCAGGATCACTTCCCTTCACTGGGAGCCGCAGCGGGTAGGAATAACACGAGGCCAGGGTCCGGGTGCCATGCTCCACACCGACTCCCTCCGGGTGGCAAAGCAGGAAAGGCAGTCCAAGGAGAGGGGCCGGGCTTGAGAGAAGCAGCCTGAGGGAGATGGTTGGGTGGGGATTGGTGGGTTTCTCCTGCTTCCCTGCGGCCCACCCAGGTAGACCCGTCTGGTGCCAAGTGCCCTGTGGCCTGCACAGAACCCCAAACACGTCACTCCCATTCCCTTGCCCCTCTCTCCTTACTTGCTCCCTGAGATTTAGCCCTCCTCTGAACCCTGCTTCCCACCCCATTAGGGACCTTTTCTGTCCTCTCAGCGCCAAGCATATCAGCTAAGTGGAAATTGCTTCTTCATGAGGCAATATAAAGATCAGGTCTTCTCTCTTGCCAGTATTGCCAGTATAATAATAATAATAATGTTGGTATTTGTTAATAATAATAATAATAATGATGGGATTTATTAAGCACTTACTATGTGCAAAGCACTGTTCTAAGTGCTGGGGGGATACAAGGTCATGAGGTTGTCCCACGTGGGGCTCACAGTCTTCATCCCCATTTTACAGATGAGGGAACTGAGGCTCAGAGAAGTGAAGTGACTTGCCCAAAGTCACACAGCTGACAAGTGGCGGAGCCGGGATTTGAACCCATGACCTCTGACTCCAAAGCCCGGGCTCTTTTCCACTGAGCCACGCTGCTTCTCCAAAAAATAAAGTGCTTACTATGTGCCAAGCACTGTTCTAAGCGCTGGGGAGGTTACAAGGTGATCAGGTTGTCCCACGGGGGGCTCACAGTCTTAATCCCCATTTTACAGATGAGGTAACTGAGGCCCAGAGAACTGAAGTGACTTGCCCAAAGTCACACAGCTGACAATTGGCAGAGCCAGGCTTTGAACCCATGACCTCTGACTCCAAAGCCAGGGCTCTTTTCCACTGAGCCATGCTGCTTCTCTATAGCCACGCTGCTTCTCTATAGCCACGCTGCGCTTACTATGTGCCAAGTACTGTTCTAAGCCCTGGAGTAGATACAAGGTGATCAGGTTGTCCTACGTTGGGGCTCACAGTCTTCATCCCCATTTTACAGATGAGGGAACTGAGGCCCAGAGAAGTGAAGTGACTTGCCCAAGGTCACACAGCTGACAAGTGGCAGAGCCCAGGATTAGAACCCACAACCTCTGACTCCCAAGCCCAGGCTCTTTCCACTAAGCCATGCTGCTTCTCAGTATCCCTCTCCTCTCTCCCCTTCCCTCCTTCCCTTTCTTCCTCCTTTCCTCCCTCCCTCTCTCCTGCTAATCCCAGCCTTACCCTGCTGGAGCCCCACAACTTTCCTTACCTAATGATACATTCCCCCCAGCTCCCCCTCATCGTCAATCATATTTATTGAGCGCTTACTATGTGCAGAGCACTGTACTAAGCGCTTGGGAAGTACAAATTGGCAACATATAGAGACAGTCCCTACCCAACAGTGGGCTCACAGTCTAAAAGTGGGAGACAGAGAACAAAACCAAACATACTAACAAAATAAAATAAATAGAATAGATATGTACAAGTAAAATAAATAAATAAATAAATAAACCACAGCTCGCCCTCTTTCTAGTACAAGGGGTAATGATGCTATCTATTTACATTAATGTCTGTCTCCCCTCTAAACTGTAGGATCCTTGTGGGTAGGGAAAATGTCTACCAACTCTGCTGTATCATAGTGTCCCAAGCATATAGTGCAGTGCTCTGTATACAGTGTGCTCAATAAATACAACTGATAGATGTTGAGCAGTGCACTGTACTAAGCGCTTCCTCTTCCTCCACCACCACCACCTGTTCTTCACCACCCCACTCAGCTCTGGCTCTGGACCTCCAACTTTGCAGCCCTGAAAAGTGGTAGCATGGGACCCAGGAGGGGTCAAAGCGGCAGCAGCAGCAACAGGGAAGGTAGATCGCAGGCTCTGTTATGGGCAGAGATCCTACCTAGCAACTATGTTGTATTTTCCCAAGTGCTTAGTTAAGTGCTCTGCACACCGTATACACTCAATATATACCATGTGGCTCAGTGGAAAGAGCCTGGGCTTGGGAGTCAGAGGTCATGGGTTCTAATTCCGGCTCTGCTGCTTGTCAGCTGTGTGACCTTGGGCAAGTCACTTGACTTCTCTGTGCCTCAGTTACGTCATCTGTAAAATGGGGATTAAGACTGTGAGCCCCTTGTGGGATGACCTGATAATCTTGTATCCTCCCCAGCACTTAGAACAGTGCTTTTCACATAGTGCTTAATAAATGCCATCATTATCATTATTACTAGACTGTACTAAGTGCTTGGGAGAAAACAATACAACAGAATTAGTGGACCCGTTCCCTGCCTTTAGCGATCTTAAAGGTGGATGAAAGTGAGTGTGTGATTTGCATCTAGTTAGACAGCACCTAATTTTGAGGGCTTGCCTTAAATCCAGGAGTGATAGGTTTACAACAAAAACATGCTTCTCACAAATGTTTCATCAACTTTAGGGCTAGCTCAGATGATAATAGTAATAATATGTATTTGTTATGTGCTCACCATGTGCCAAGCAGCAGACTAAGTGCTGGGATATATAATAATAATAATAATAATAATAATAATAATAGTGATGGCATTTGTTAAGCACTCACTATGTGCAAAGCACTGTTCTAAGCGCTGGGAAGGATACAAGGTGATCAGGTTGTCCCATGTGGGGCTCACAGTCTTAATCCCCATTTTACAGATGAAGGAACTGAGGCACAGAGAAGATAAGTGACTTGCCCAAAGTCACACAGCTGACAATTGGCGGATCTGGGATTTGAACTCATGACCTCTGACTCCCAAGCAATCAATCAATCAATCAATCAATCGTATTTATTGAGCGCTTACTATGTGCAGAGCACTGTACTAAGCACTTGGGAAGTACAAATTGGCATCACATAGAGACAGTCCCTACCCGATAGTGGGCTCACAGTCTAAAAGGGGGAGACAGAGAACAGAACCAAACATACCAACAAAATAAAATAAGTAGGATAGAAATGTACAAGTAAAATAAATAAATAAATAAATAAACAGAGTAATAAATATGTACAACCATATATACATATATACAGGTGCTGTGGGGAGGGGAAGGCGGTAAGGCGGGGGGATGGAGAGGGGGACGAGGGGGAGAGGAAAGAAGGGGCTCAATCTGGGAAGGCCTCCTGGAGGAGGTGAGCTCTCAGCAGGGCCTTGAAGGGAGGAAGAGAGCTAGCTTGGCGGATGGGCAGAGGGAGGGCATTCCAGGCCCGGGGGATGACGTGGGCCGGGGGTCGATGGCGGGACAGGCGAGAGCGAGGTACAGTGAGGAGATTAGTGGTGGAGGAGCGGAGGGTGCGGGCTGGGCAGTAGAAGGAGAGAAGGGAGGTGAGGTAGGAGGGGGCGAGGTGATGGAGAGCCTTGAAGCCCAGGGTGAGGAGCACATGCACATGCTCTTTCCATTGAGCCATGCTGCTTCTGCAAGATAATCAGATTGGACACGGTCCCTGTCCCATATGGGGCACTCAGTCATTGTAAGCACATAGTAAGTGCTTAACAAAAATAATAATAATTATGATAATGATGAGAGGAAGGACAAGTATAAGACTAGGCAGATAACCCTACGTATGCCAATTTGGCGGTTTCTCTCCTGGTTTACTTGAAATACTGCTTCTGAAATTCTCAGAGAGCAGGGTCCATTTACAGTTCACACCGAAAACCGGTTTTTAATCTCAGACAAATCTATTTGCTGGCAAACCCATTACCACCGCTGATTATGGAATCCAGGAGAGAAACATAAGCTCATAATGAACACATCTTGGGGAAGGTAATTGTGAAACACTTCAGCATAGGCCTGCTCCTTTTGGCTCGGTGCAGCAGATCAGACTGGATCTGGTTTTATAATATCTTCATCCGATGCTGCCCCAGGGATTTTCATCTGGCTGATTGGGAAATGCTGATTGGCTGTTTGGTGTGAAGAGTTAAGAGAGGTCAGGTCAGGAGAGGCACTATTAAGGAATAGGCAAGGATAAAATGGGAGTGAATTTGGCTTTATTTTGGGGGGTGACAGATGATGCTTCCCTTTATTAGATCTAGCTGGAAAAGTTGGCTTTAGTATGATTTTACTGGCTAGCAGAATTAGAATGGCAGAAGTTTTTCCACTCTTTGGGGCAACCCTGGATTCCCTCATAAGGTAGAGAAGCAGCGTGGCCTATTGGATAGAGTATGGTATGGCCCTGGGAGTCGGAGGGACCTGGGTTCCAATCCCAGCTCTGCCACTTGTCTGCTGTGTGACTGGACAAGTCACTTAACTCCTCTGGGCCTCAGTTACCTCATCTGTAAAATGGGGATTACAGCTGTGAGCCCTCTGTGGGACATGGACTATTCCCAATCTCATTATCTTGTATCTACCCCAGGATTTAGTACACTGCCTGGCACATAGTAAGCACTTAACAAATACCATTAAAACAATAAAAATACAACTTTTCTTTTAAGGTTAATCCTGAGAGGGAAGTCTTTGGCTCAGTCTATTTCTGTTAATTAAATCCCTCCCTCACCTGGAGTAGGAAAGCGAGTGATTTCTAGGTAAGTCTGGTATTCAGTCAGGGAGAAAGTAGAGCCCAGAGGAACTCACCCTAAACTGCAGCCAGGGTCAGGTATCCTCGCATAATTGTCCCCACCTGTACACAAATTCTGTTGCACTAAAACATGGGTGGGGTGATCATTGGACGGAGACAATTATGTGAGTAATGACAGTATGCCCACAGCTAGTTCTTCAGCTACAGAAGTGGGTGGGGAGGGAGAAGAAAGTGGGTTAAAGATCCTGAGTCATACCATGCTCATGGATTATAAAACCTAGGAGACACCCCTCGGGATTCTGGGTACTGCCTCCCAGTCCTTCCCATTCTCTGAATCTATGGAATCACAGGACTGTGACCTTCTTTCCACACTTCCCCTTAGAGCATACAATGGAAAGAGTGCTTTACTAATTGTTAATCTTATTTTTAATGACATTTGTTGAGTGCTTACTAGGTCCTAGGCACTGCACTAAGCACAGGGGTAGATACCAGCTAATAATGTTGGACGCGGACAATATCCCACATGAGGCTCACAGTCTTAATCCCCATTTTACAGATGAGGTAATTGAGGCACAGAGAAGTTAAACCACTTGCCTAAGGTCCCTTAATCTATCATCAGACTCCCGTTAGGGGCCCAAGCTACATAGGGAATTCAGTTTGCAATAGGAATGAATGAATGGAATGAATCTATTTTCCGGGTTCCATGAAAAGGAAATTGGTTGAGCCTTCTGCTGCAGATTATTTGGTAAATACCGATCAATGAATCATTCTATTGAGTGCTTACTAATTGAAGAGCACAGTACTAAGGACTTGGTAGAGTGTAATACAACAGAATTAGCACACATGTTCCCTGCCCATAGCGAACTTACCATATAGAAGATTTGCAAGAGAGGAAAAAAAATGGGGCCAGGCAGGAAATGGGGCCAGCTGGGCAGTTATCTCATTACTGACGATGTAATGAGATAACTAATGGCCAACCAATCCAATGGCTTGAGGGATTTGGCCATAGAATGGCTCTAGAGAGAAAGAAATGGATGATGAAATGGGGCCACCCCGGCAGACACCAGAAGGAATGGGTAAGATACTTTGGTAACAACGAAGACCTGTACTCTGTGCAGTTAGTGGTTAGGAGTTAAGAGTTGGTGGTGTTTACTGAGTGCTTACTGTGTGCAGAGCACTGTAGCAAATACTTGGAAGAGGAATAATAATAATAACTATGGTATTTCAGTACAAGTGCTGTACTAAGATCTGAGGTAGATACAGGAAAATCAGTCCCACATGGGGCTGAGAGTCTGTCAGAGGGAGGACAGGTATCGAATCCCCATTTTTACAGATGAGGAAACCGAGACACAGAGAAGTGAAGTGACTTGCCCAAGGTCACACAGCAGGCAAGTGGAAGGTCCTCTGACTCCTAGGCTCATGCTCTTTCCACTAAACTGAGTACAAGAGATTATTGACAGGATCTCAGTCCTCAAGTAGACCACTCAGTACACACATGGCAGGGGACCACCTTGACCCTCCGCAGGCCAGAGACATCAGACAGAAAAGCAGTGAAACACCACCATGACTCCTTCCGATGTTGAGAAATATGTCCAACAAAAATCAGATACACACCAGGGGCAAAAGACACTAGAAGTCTGTCTCCCCACCTTGCACTAATTGACCTAAAATATAAATTCTAGCCCTTCTCTCACTCCTCCAGGTAGGCATTTTTTTTCAAAAATTTAATTATGTTAATTATTTAAACAGCTACCAAACTCAACTACATCCTTTGCCTGATATTTTGGAAGTCTACCGTGCCCTGAGAACACTGCTCCCAGATACGATGCATTGCCAACAGTGAGGATTTAATGATTCATCCCTTGGTTGGTTATCGATATAGTAGAAAGATAAATTATTATAAAATTGCTGCTACAATCAATAGACTGAATGGCTCACCTCAAGGAAAAATACACTGCTTTTAATTTTACTACTAACTCGTACTGTCCCGTTTTTTGCGGAGGTTTTTTATTTTGATTTTTTTGAGGTTTAGAGACGATTTGACTGGTCAGATTATTGTGGTATATTGCTAAGGAGCGCTTCTCTCTCCCTGACTCCATCAGAGATAGAAATGGAGAGCAGGTGGTCATTAATGTAACCAATCAGCCAATGAAGCAACAGAATATACTGAGTCCCTACTGAGGGCACAGTGTGTACTGAGCACCTGGGAGAGAACACCAGAAGCAAAGAACGTGACCCCCGCCCTTTAGGGGTTTACAAGACAACATCAATTATGTACTAACAGTAGATAGGGGAAGGGCAAGGATATATTAGGCAGAATAACTGTTCTCCCCTCTCTGAATTGTTAGCTCTTTGAGGGTCGGGATCACCTCAACTAACTCTATTATACTGCATTCTCCCAACTCTGCCACTTGTCTGCTGGGTGACCTTAGGCCAATCACTTCGTTTCTCTGTGCCTTAGTTACGTCATCTGTACAATGGGGATTGAGACTGTGAGCCCCATGTGGGATATGGATTGGGTCCAACCTGATTAGCTTGTTTTATCCCAGGGCTTAGTACAGTGTCTGGCACATAGTAAGCCCTTAACAAATACCATAAAAAGCTCTTATTACAGTGTTCTGCACACAGAGAGTGCTTAATAAATATGATTGATTCTCTACTGGAAGACATTTCACCCTTCTCCTCATCCAAATAATCCCAGTTGCTTTATTTTTTGAATCTAGATTAGTGTCCTCTCTACACTCTTTAAGATCCCCACAAATTTTAAGAAGAGCTCAGCTCTAGATCAAGAAGTTATTCAAGGCATGACCGACTCTGAGCCTAATGAAAGCAAATTTGAGGCCCCTTGTGATTACACATCTTCGTAATGAAGCATGAAATGTGGTGTCCAAATCTTACCGATCACCAATAAACAAATTCCGGATTCTATGGAGAGGGAAGTTTGCTGTGGCTCAGTGGTGCCCAGGCAAGAAGCATGTTGGTGCCCCTTACCCTGGCACAGCTGAGGGTAGGGGCACAGAGGAATAAGGAAAATAGAAAAACTACAGTTCCTCATGCTTGGGAAGAAATACTAGGAAGGAAAAATGCAATTCTTTCCAGTTCATCCATCCATCTAGTCGATAAGCTCCTTGTAGACAGGGAATGTGTCTACCAACTCTGTTATATTATAGTCCCCCAAGTAGTAAGTACAGTGCTTTGTACACAGTAAACATTCAGCAAATACCATTGCCTGCTTGAGTAATTAATTCTTGGCTTCAGGGATTTTACAGTCTAATGGGAGAAAGAGAGAGAGAACGAATGAGAACGAGATCATACTGGGGAGGAAAGGAGGAAAAGAACTAGAAAGGGGGAAGAGAGAAACAAGGGAGGGGAGTAGAAGAGTTAGGAAAGGAAAAGAGAGTAAAAAAAGCAAAAGAACAGGAAGAGGGGCAGAGGAAAAGGACATTAGGCGCGCCACTTAACTTTTCTGTGCCTCATTTTCCTTATCTTTAAAATGGGGATTAAATTTCTGTTCTCCCTCCCCCTTAAACTGTGAATTCCATGTGGGACAGGGAATGTGTCATGAGAAGCAGCGTGGCTCAGTGGCAAGAGCCCGAGTTTGGGAGTAAGAAGTCATGGGTTCTAATCCCGGCTCTGCCACTTGTCAGCTGTGTGACTTTAGGCAAGTCACTTCACTTCTCTGTACCTCAGTTCCCTCATCTGTAAAATGGGGATTAAGACTGTGAGCCCCGCATGGGACAACCTGGTTACCTTGAATCCCCCCAGTGCTTAGAACAGTGCTTGGCGCATAGTAAGTGCTTAACAAATACCATAATTATTATTATCCAATCGTGCTATACCTATCCCAATTTAGTATAGTGCTTAGCACATAGTGAGTTCTAAACAAATTCCATTATCATTATTATGCCCAGAGAATGAGACAAGGAAAGATGATGTGAGACATTGAAAGGAATAGAAGAGACAAAGGTCACCTTGATTTTAAAGCATATGTTCCCTTCAAGTCCACATCCATATTCATATTTATAGAGGGACCCTCAGATAGCTTTTTGTCTAACAAGGCCGAATGAACGGATGATCATTTTGCATTCCAAAGATGAAGGAAAAGACTAATTTTAGAACATAATGTTCTCCATAGGGTTTGGCTGTATGAAATCTTGGAGAACTGGGAGGCTCAGAGCAGTGGCCTGTGAGAGAGCGAAGTCAAGAAGCAATGGAGGAAATCAGTCAATCAGACCAAAAGGATTTTTTTATCCTCTATTGCTGTGTTTTGTAATAACTACAGGAAATAGTCTGTGAAGTCTAACATGAAGATTAGAAAAGCCCAATTAAAATGGTCTGTCTTTCTTAATTTTATTTACCCCTTGCCTTTTTTTCGATAACACTACTGTTTCTCTGCAAAAATCATTCCCCACCCATAGTTTTCTACAATAACTTCAATCCGAACGAGCTGGCGGCTTCCAAACTGCAGATTCATCACAATGGCAGGTGCACAGCAAAGTGCAGTATTCCCACTGTAATATTTTAGCATACAAACAAGCCAATAAATTATAAGTCTTCCCTTGCCTGGAGAAGGGCAAAGGAATGCTAGCTGTTGAGCTGTAGCAATTTCTAATCGAGACAAGCATTATTGTTTGGATTTTTCTTATTGGAAGGTGTTCCCTTGAGGCCAGTTGAGATGAATTGATTTGATTGACTGAGCAGTGGCAGATCAGTCTGCTGAGGCTCTTGTGATTTCATGCTAGTCTCCTCTCCTTCTCTTCCTCCTTGTCCCTCTGCCTCTTTGCTCTCCATCTATAGCTGTCTCTCCCCATGCTCAATCTCCAAATCTCTCTGTGCCTGGTCTCTCTGGTACAAATCAAACACTAAATAAAAGACAGCACCTGAGTAAATTACTGGTGGGAAGAAGCGACTGACTGAGTTTAAAGATAGGTTCATAAAGAGCTGAGTGGAGATAGAGTGGGGTAAGGACTCACCTGTTTAAGTGGAAGCAGTAGGGGAGGAACCAGGTTGGGGAGATCGGTAATAAAGTCGGGGAAGGCTTCCTGGAGGAGATGTGGTTTTCATTAGGCTTTGAATAGGGGGAGAACAGTCATCTGCCAGATGTGAAGGGGAGGGATTTCCAGACTGGAGGAAAGGCATGAGCAAGGGGTTGATGACAAGAGTGACAAGAATGAGTCACAGTGAGTAAATTGGAGTTAGAGGAACCAAATGTGCAGGATTGGGGGTAGTGGAGGAGAGTGAGGATAGATACAAGAGAGGGAGAACTGAATGAGTTCATTCATTCATTTGTTCAATCGTACTTTCTGAGCGCTTACTGTGTGCAGAGCACTGTACTAAGCGCTTGGGAAGTACAAGTTGGCAACATATAGAGATGGTCCCTACCCAACAGCGGGCTCACAGTCTAGAAGGGGGAGACAGACAACAAAACAGAACATATTAAAACAAAATAAATAGAATAGTAAATATGTACAAGTAAAATAGAGTAATAAATATGTACAAACATATATGGAAGTGCTGTGGGGAGGGGAAGGAGGTAGGGCGGGGGGGATAGGGAGGGAGAGGAGGGGGAGAGGAAGGAGGGTGCTCAGTCTGGGAAGGCCACCTGGAGGAGGTGAGCTCTCAGTAGGGCTTTGAAGGAAGGAAGAGAGCTAGCTTGGCGGATATGCGGAGGGAGGGCATTCCAGGTCATGAGTGCCATAAAGCCAATGGTCAGGAGTTTCTGCTTGATGCAGAAAGGAATGGGTAACCATTGGAATTTACTGAAGAGTGGGTAAATCTGTACAGAACGATGTTTTGCATGTTTCAGGCTACCGGCTCTCTCTGCCTGTCTCCTTGAGTCTGGCCTTCTCACTGACTATCTCTCTTTTTCCTGATCTTCCACTTCCCAGCTTCATGCCTGGATCCCCTTACATACGCTGTTTGCCCCCTCACTCAAAATGAAAAGCGAGTAATCATGACTGGAGTCTTTTAACTGGAAATGCCTGATTAATACTGATGCATCAATTTCTAAGAAAGAAACTTTCCTCTTCAAAATAAGAAAGATTTCACCCCTCACTGAGTGACACATCAGTAAATATTGTTGACCAGCTGACTGTCCTCGACTTAAGGGGGTAGTTTTCATGGTTATTATTATTATTACTGTTATTATTATATTTGTTGAGTGCTTACTATGTGCCAAGCACTGTTCTAAGGGATGAGGTAGATACAAGTTAATCGGGTTGGTCAGGTTGGACACAGTCTCTGTCTCACTTGGGGCTCTCAGTCTAGGTAGAAAGGAGAGCATAGGATGGAATCCCATTTTACAGATGAGGGACGTGAGGTACAGAGAAGTATCTTGCCTGAGGTCACACAGAAATATGTCCCTCTAGACTGTAAGCTCATTATGGGTGGGGAATGCATCTGCTAATTCTGTTGTACTGTCCTCTCCCAAGTGCTTAGTACAGTGCTCTGCACTTAGTAAGCTCTCAATAAATAGCACTGCATGATTGATAGATGTGCTAGAGTTAGCATTAGAACTCAGGCCTGTACACTTTCCATTAGGCCATACTGCTTTCCAAGCACATGAAGACTAAAATGCCATGATTAGTTTGCATGAGTAGCCTTATTCATTCCGTCGTATTTATTGAGTGCATACTAGCCTTATGAAATGATGCATGCTGCCTGGCTTTTCCAGAATGGAAAACATGAAACAGTCCCTCTAAGCAAGAACTTCCCTGCTCTTAAAGCCCCATGAGTTTAACGGGAAGCTCCAGGGACCAGAGGAAGCAACTGTAACAAAGCGTAAGGAGATGCATGTCTGACAGCGCAGTGTGGACACTCCATAACGTGACGTATAACCTCTAATTGGGGCTTCCCCTCCCCTCTGTCAGTCCCACCTTCCTCCCTAAGATGACCCATTTTTGATCTACCCACAATCTTCCTGCAGACCTCTGCTACTAAGGCTTAACATGATGGTTGGGGCGAACTCAAAGTTTTTCTCACAGAAATAATAAAAGCTCATTATTACCACCAGTCTACTGCAGAAAGAGGCATGTTTAAGAGATGTTTGATATCCCTGCTCCTTTCCGAAGTGCACAGCTCTCCGGGAGACTTCTCAAATGTCTCTGAAATGTTGATTTTTTTTTTTTTTACAAGCAAATGGTTTAAAATCCCCCTCCATAGAAGAATCCCTGTTGAGCATGAACAATTTAGTTTCCAGATAAAGGTCATCATGGAAGCGTTTTGTGGGGTGTTGAAGTTCAAGGAGGAGAGAATCATAAGAGCCGTCATTACTTTCTTACCCTGATAAAAGCACAATCTTCTTTGTGGGGGGCCTCCACCCCACACCTGGATTTCAGTTCAAGTCCAGCCTAGCTGCCCTATCTCAGCCTTTAGCCAAATATATGCTGGGGTATTTAGTAGGTTTAGGTGAGGCAGACGGTGTTTCCGTACAGAGCTGCCTTGTCAGATATTTTTGCGTATAACAAACTGTAGAAAACAAACAAGAATTTGAGCAAATTCAGTTATACCTTCAGCCCCTCCAGGGCACACCTAACCACATCAAGTTCCTTGGTTGACCAGAAGCTAACTGCTAAGCAGAGCCGCAGGTTTAGGATCCTTCAAAGGTAAAATATGGTCAGACATTTTGTGCTTTGACTAGAGGTTCAATTATGATAAAGGCAAGGATGTTAAGTTTCCTTTTTTGAAAAAGTTAAATAAAACAAGATAAAGAGATTTTTTTCCTCATCTGCAGAATAGGCATTCAATACCTGTTCCCCTTCCTACTTAGACTATGAGCCCTGTGTGGGACCTGATTAGCTTGTATCTACTCCCGACTCCACCAATTGTCTGTGGAGTCACTTAACTTCTCTGTGCCTCAGTTACCTCATCTGCAAAATGGGGATTAAGACTGTGAGCCCCCCGTGGGACAACCTGATCACCTTGTAACCTCCCCAGTGTTTAGAACAGTGCTTTGCACATAGTAAGTGCTTGATAAATGCCAGTATTATTATTACTGTTGTTATTATTATTATTACCCCAGTGTGTAATGGTGATATTTGTTAAGCGCTTACTATGTGCAAAACACTGTTCTAAGCGCTGGATACATGTCCATCACCGGCTTCTTTTCAGCCTGTGACTTACCAAATCCCCAAAAGGGCTCTCAGTTTTGGACCAGTGTTTGCCAACCCCGTTAATCACGCCCAAGTCAAAAGGCATAGGAAAAACCCGGATTATGGGAAAAGGGAAGGCATCCAAATTTCTGCTCTCTCCAGCCCAACAGCTAGCCAAAGGGAACAGAGAACAACAGCTCCGCTCAGAGGCCAAGGTTGCTCGTTTCAGTCCATCAGGGGCCCTGGGGCATTCACTCCTGAACAGATAGTCCTGCAGCACTTCTTTCCTTTCTGGATTTTGGGGCGGGGGGGTGCACCAGGGCCTTGACACCATCCCGTAAATCGACTCCGGGACTTTCCGGAGCAACGGGTGCCAGCCCCGTCCATCCTTCAAGTTGAAAAATATCAAAAACGCTCCAAAACCTGCTCCAGCTGTTCGTGAGCTAATGCTCATTTCACTTTTGCAGATTTGGAGGCAGATGGCAACAGGAAGGGCTGAGCGCATTTTTATTTGTAAACAAAAGTTATCACTGAATCACTATATTTAATGGTATACATAAACGCTGGGTATATAATTGAGGATTCAGTGCTGTCTGGATTGTAAGTTGGAAAACAAAATTGACTATACATCCACAGATTCCGTAAATATACCCTTGTGCTGTTTGGATACACCCAGATTCTGTGAACCGTCCTTCTCCCAAACGTGTCACCAGTCAGGCAAGCTGTTGCAAACCAGATAGCTGAGACATGGAAGAAGGATGTGAGCATGCTGCTGATTGGGTGAGACCCACCAGAGAGCCGCCTATTTTCATAAGCATCTGGATTATATAGCATTTTAGCCAGTAAGGGGCTTTAGAGATACAAATGGGGGCTTGATTATGCTTCGTCCCAGTAGAGGGGAAACTAGTCTGGTCTGTGACCAGGAATCCTTGCCCCTGTCCCTGGTTATAGCTTGTGTGTGTGTGTGTGTGTGTGTGTGTGTGTGTGTGTGTGTGTGTGTAGGCAGGTGATTGTGGGGGCCTGGGGCGAGGGGGTTGCTGCAGTAACAGTAGAAGTAATAGTATTTCTTAAGTATTTACCATGTACAAAGCATTGAACTAAGTTCTGGGGAAAAATGCGCCAGAGTTTGCTAGCCCTCAGTGGCTTCACCATCTAACAGGGTGGGTGAGTGGAGAGGGTAATAGTAGTAGTAGTATTAGTAGCAGTAGTAGTAATAATTATTAAGCAGCTACTAGCACGGAACTTGATGAAATTTGGAATTTTTTTTCCAGAGAGAAAGTACTGTATTAAGCACAGTGAGAGAGTTTCCCAGCCCCTAAGGGACTCACAAAGTAAAAATTACTACTATGGTGTTTGTTAAGCACTTACCATGTGTCACACACTTTCCAGGCCCTGGGGTCTGTACAAGTTCATTTATTCATTCATTCATTCAATCGTATTTATTGAGCGCTTACTGTGTGCAGAGCACTGTACTAAGTGCTTGGGAAGTACAAGTTGGCAACATATAGACACGGTCCCTACCCAACAGTGGGCTCACAGTCTAGAAGGGGGAGACAGAGAACAAAACAAAACAAATTAACAAAATAAAATAAATAGAATAAATATGTACAAATTAAATAAATAAATAGAGTAATAAATACGTACAAACATATACATATATACAGGTGCTGTGGGGAGCGGAAGGAGGTAAGGCAGGGAGGATGGGGAGGGGGAGGAGGGGGAGAGGAAGGAGGGGGCTCAGTTTGGGAAGGCCTCCTGGAGGAGGTGAGCATCAGACACAGTCCCTGACCCACAAGGAGCTCACAGACTAAGCAGAAGGAAGAACAGGCAGTGAATCCCCATTTTACAGATGTTAAGTGATTTACTCAAGGTCATCCAGCAAACAGTGGCAGGGTGAGATTAGAACCCAGGTCCTGCGACTCCCGGGCCCATGCTCTTTCCACTAGGAAATAGAAGATAATCAGGTTGGACACAGTCCCTGTCCCAAACAGGACTCACAATCTAAGTATTAGATTGGAATGATCTGCCGAGTACCATATCAATAAATACTTTGGTTTCAGCTGACTTTTGGAAAGAGTGTAAGATTGAGTCAAGAGACTTGGGTTCTAATCCCAGCTCTGCCGTTTGTCTGCTGTGGGAATTTGGTAAAGTCACTTAGCCTCTCTGGGTCTCAGTTTCCTCATCTGTAAAATGGGACCAAAATACCCATTCTCTCTCCATTTTAGATTGTAAGCACCGTGTGGGATCTTGATTACCTCGTATCTACTCCAGCACTTAATACAAAGCTTAGTAGGGAGTAAGTCCTTAGAAAAGCAGAGTGACCTAGTGCCTAGGAGTCAGAGGGCCTGGATTCTAATCTCAGCTCTGCCACTTGTCTTATTCAATCAATTGTATTTATTGAGTGCTTACTGTGTGCAAAGCACTGTACTAAGCACTAGGGAGAGTACAATATAACAATAAACAGCCACATTCCCTGCCCCCAACAAGCTTACCGTCTGCTTGGACAAGTCATTTAACTTCTCTGTGCCTCAGTCACCTCAACTGTAAAATGGGGATTTAGACTGTGAGCCCCACGTGAGACATGGTCTGTGTCCAACCTGATTAGCTTGTGTCTACCCTAGCACTTAGTACAGTGCCTGGCACATAGTAAGAGCTTAACAAATACCATTTAAAAAATAAATCAATCCCATCGTCATTATTTTTCCCCCATTAGTCCCCATGCAGGGCTGGCTTAAAATTACCATTCCTCTAAGGAGGCCGATCTGCTATCCATGTACATCTACATATGACGATCTGCAATTTCAAAAGCCGAAAGGCTGCCTTGCAACCCCAGAGTGTCATTGAAATGAAACCCAAATCCATGGCAGCCCTCATTGCCAATTACAATTTCCATTAACATTTGAACTTCCCTCCATCTGGTAAGGCTGATAGTGGAAAAATAGAGCACAGTCCACCAATCAGGACAAAGAGCTACCTATTCAAAGTTACTGGAATGATTTGGAATATTCTTCCTCCAGATGTCTGACTGCTAAAACGTTCATATGTGCTGCTTTATCTTCCAAAATATGCATTTTTCCAAAAAAAGTGAATTTTCTGGTGCAGAGAGAAAAGGGTTTAAGGGGACATGGGGGCCTCTAGTCTTTAAAAAAAAAAACCTGAAGGTTTTAGCATGGTCTACGTGATTGGACTGCTGAACAAGACTCATGACAAGACCAGTATGACTTAAGCCAAATGAGGAGCTTTCATCTCAGTTTGATCTTCTGAGGGATTAGTGCAGAAAACTTGCATTCACATTTTATTTTATAGCTAGTTCATAATATAATGACAGTAATTGTGGTATCAAGTGCTTACGATGGGTCAAGCATTAGGGGTTGTGAAGCAGATTAGTCTAATGGAAAGAGCACAGGCCGGAGAGTCAGAGGACCTGGGTTCTAATCCTGCCTCTGGCATGAACCTGTTGTGTGACCTTGGGCAAGTCACTTCACTTCTCTGTATCTGTTACCTCATCTGTAAACAGGGATTAAGACTATGAGCCCCATGTGGGATATGGACTGTGTCCAAAATGTTTAGTATATACCCCAGAGCTTACTATAGTGCCTGGAACTTAGAAGGTACTTAACAAATATACCCCAGAGCTTACTATAGTGCCTGGAACTTAGTAGGTACTTAACAAATACCCCAAAAAAGCAATGTTCTAAGCACTGGGGTAGAAACAAGTTAATCAGGTCATACATAGTCCATGTCCCACATGGGGGTCACAGCATATGTAGGAGGGAGAATAGGTATTGAACCCCCATTTTCCTAATGAGGAAACTAAAGCCTAGTGAAGTGACTTGCCCAAGGTCACACAACAGGTAAATGGTGGAGTTGGGTTTATAGCTCAGGTACTTGGCTCCCAGACAACATGTTCTTTCCACTAGGCCACACTGCTCCTTATGCAACATCTTGGGATGTCGTCACTGCTCAGAGAGAATGAACCAAACACTGCTTCTAAACTTCATATAGATTTTAGAGAGGAATGTGACAAAGGTGAGCCATTTCCAGTTTATTCCATGCTTGCTGAAGTTCTCTTCCTGTCTTCCACCTGCTCAGGGTTGACAGCTTCTGGAATTAAAGGAGCAGGCAGAGAAATAGATTTTGTTCCAGGATAGCTGTCCAGACCTTTTTTCTTTAGGTAGGTTTCCTTGATTTTTTTTCTTATGCCATTTGTTAAGGGCTTAATATGTGCCAGTCACTGTTCTAAGTGCTAGAGTAGGTACAAGCTAATCAGATTGGACACGGTCCATGTCCCAAATGGGGCTTACATTCTTAATCCCCATTTTGCAGATGAGGTAACTGAGGCACAGAGAAGTTAAGTGACTTGCCCAAGGTCACACAACAGAGAAGTGGCAGAGCTGGAATTAGAACCCAGGTGCTTCTGATGCCCAGGCACTATCTGCTAGGCAACACTGCTTCTCTTGAATTTGTCAATTTAAGATTTTGAATCAATAAATTTAAATCAATTTAAAGTGAAATTGATCATCCATCTCCAGGATAACCTGTAGCACTTAAATGCTTGTTTTAGTTCAGGAAGGGAAGCCATACGAAAGCAAAAAACACCCAAGCACATTCCAACAATCTGCAGCTTTCAAATTGCACACTATGGATATTCTACTCACTCTTTTCCATCCATTATAATAAAGCCCTGTGATATGGGAATAAAATTTCAAAAACAATTTGGAGAGAGACTATTGGCTAAATGCCTTCCTTAGCAACAGCAGATTTAGTGCTAGTTCTATATTTAATTTCATTTGTTCAGCCTTATTTGGTTACAGAACACTAAAGCATTTACTAAAGTGAGCTAAATTCAAGGGGTAAATGGGAGTTAAGTTCATGACAGGATTTGCTGTAGTTAATATAACCTGTGAAAAAAAGAGGCAGAGAAGTTCTTAGAGGATTTTCAGGTCCAAATAAAATTAATAATAATAATAATGATGCTAATGATAATTGTGGTATTTGTTAAGCACTTATTCTGTGCCAAGCACCATACTGACCACTGGGATAGATTACAAGATAATCAGGTCCCATATGGGGCTCGCAGTCCAAGTAGGAGGGAGAACAAGTGTTGAATCCCCATTTTGCAAGTGAGGGAACTGTGGCACAGAGAAGTTAACTGACTTGCTCAAGGTCACCCAGCAGGTAAATAGCAGAGCCAGGATTAGAACCTAGGTCCTCTGACTCCCATGCTCTTTCCACTGGGCAACACTGCTTTCCTCTAGGCCCAGTGTCTCAAATCGTTATCATTTTCATAAGTGCCCATTTCTAGAGAGGCCCTAGATCTATAATATATTTACATTAATGTCTGTCTTCACCTCTAGATTGTAAGCTCATTATGGTCAAGGAACGTGACTACCATCTCTGTTGCAATGTACTCTCCCAAGCACTTAGTACAGAAAGGGCTCCATAAATATCATCGATTGACAGGATAATTGCAGATTGGTGCTGTCCCGCTGTAGTGGTTAGTGATGTAGGCTGAGGATCTGTAATCTGACTTGTGGTTGAACAGTCGTAAAGTCACTGCCACTCATGGATGCAGTCTTACCGTCAACAGCATCATCTTTGACCCAAAGGACAATACTACTTATAATAAAGTTAGACAGTTATGAAAGGATATCAGTATTACACAGTAAAGGGAGGTTAGGGGGTGAGAGACCCAGACCAGTAGGGGTAGAACAGAGGCCCTGCTGGAGGAACAGGTAGCAGTGGATAGAGCTGGGTGACCTTGGCTAAAGCACGTATGTTCTCTCAGCCTCATCTTCCTCATCTTCTTTTCCCTCTTAGACTAGTGACCAGTAGGGGACAGGGACTGTGTTCAGTCTGATTATTTTATATCTACCCTAATGCTCATTATTATTATTATTATTATTATTATTATTATTATTATTATTATTATTATGTGATCCAACAAGAAACAAGACCTCAAAATATTACTTGTGAAACTAATAGAGTGTGAGGATAGAGGAAAGCTTGTTTGGAGACAAATGGTATAGAGAGACTCATAGGTCTTTCTCAACAGATCATCATTTGTAAACACCATGCATGCATTATTTATGGTATTTGTCTTTTTTTTTTTTTTTTTGCTTGGCTGGGTGGATTTCACCCGCCCAAGAAAATGAGAAGAGCCAGATAAGTTATTAAGTGCTTCTTTGCAAAAATGATTGAACAAACATGTAGTACTTCCCTTAGCCAATACCTAGGCTGCATAGCAGACGTTTTCAATTAGGGTCACATGTATACCGAGGGTTCCTTAAAGGATTGTAGGCAAGAGAACTCAGAGATTAAAAAGTAAAGCTCTAAGTGTTAAACTAAAATGGGGTCACTGCCACCTTGGGTCTGAGGATGTGTTGTGGTGGACTTTGGAAGGAAAACTCCAACCTCGATGGCCATTATGACAATGGTAGCCGAAGTGCCTATCAATCAATCAATCAATCAATCATATTTATTGAGCACTTACTGTGTGCAGAGCACTGTACTAAGCACTTAGGAAGTACTAGTTGGCAACATATAGAGACAGTCCCTACCCAGCAGTGGGCTCACAGTCTAAAAGGGGGAGACAGAGAACAAAACCAAACATACTAACAAAATAAATTGAATAGATATGTACAAGTAAAATAAATAAATAAATAAATATGTACAAACATGATTCTGGGAATCCAGCGAGAAACAGAGCAGCAGTGCTGGGAGTAGGTGGAAATGGAAACTGCTGAGCCTGCCAGCATCACTCCTGATGTGGTTCCCTCGAATTCATACCTCCCCCAGGACAAACACAGCAAGAAGAGGAGGCAGACATATCAGTTTGCTTTTGATCGCGCCAGCAGCCAAATCAGTTTCTCTTCTGACCTACACCAACCCATGCTTTGACTCCATTTTTTAATGGAGTGCGTTAGACGTAGACCTGAGTGTGGACGTAGGGGAGAAGGGTATTTTACAGAAGCCTTAAACCCCTGTTACAAAAAGCAAATACCCAGGGAAATCAAGTCACTGTGGAGCATCATTGATCCCAAGCATTTCTAGAGAGGCTCTTGATCCATAGAAGCTCTACTAGCTTCTAAAGGAGGTTTCTTATTCCAGCCTAAAGGACATCCAAACAGCTGGAGTCATTATTAAATCCATCCTCATCTAGGGAATAAGCCGAGCTTCTGGTCTGTTCCAGAAGATCATAGGAAGAGCGATTCTGGCAAAAATTCTAACCAGAGCAAGGCACTTTACCTCCTGTGACAGGCTTGAAACAACTGAACTGGACACATTTTCCCTCTAAGTTTCCTTGGCAACACTGCTGAGGGATGACAGCTTCCTCCTGCATCTCCAGTCTCCAGATAATGACACAGCATCTCACCTTGGCAATTTGCTCTTGATTTTCTAGTGATGTCATTCAGCTGCAGTGACTAACCAAAATCTCCCCAGGGAACTTAAAGGTTGTTCTATATAGCATATATCATTTATTAGAAAATTCTACTTTTCTCCCCATACCCTGAGAAATGATTTTTAAGAGTCATCCTAGCTTGTGTGGATTTGATTTGAAGGATGAGGTTTTCAAGTGTCTGATAGCTCTGCCCATCCAGCTAAGACATTCGATAGTGGCAGGAAGCTATTGCACTCTTATTGTAGGCTGTAGTTTCATGAAGTCAATCAATCAATCAATCATATTTATTGAGCGCTTACTGTGTGCAGAGCACTGTACTAAGCGCTTGGGAAGTACAAGTTGGCAACATATAGAGACAGTCCCTACCCAACAGTGGGCTCACAGTCTAAAAGGGGGAGACAGAGAACAAAACCAAACATACTAACAAAATAAAATAAATAGAATAGATATGTACAAGTAAAATAAATAAATAAACAAATAGAGTAATAAATATGTACAAACATATATACATATATACAGGTGCTGTGGGGAAGGGAAGGAGGTAAGATGGGGGAATGGAGAGGGGGACGAGGGGGAGAGGAAGGAAGGAGCTCAGTCTGGGAAGGCCTCCTGGAGGAGGTGAGCTGTCAGTAGGGCCTTGAAGGGAGGACGAGAGCTAGCTTGGCAGATGGGCAGAGGGAGGGCATTCCAGGCCAGGGGGATGACGTGGGCCAGGGGTCGATGCCGGGGCAGTGGAGAACGAGGTACGGTGAGGAGATTAGCGGCAGAGGAGCGGAGGGTGCGGGCTGGGCTGTAGAAGGAGAGAAGGGAGGTGAGGTAGGAGGGGGCGAGGTGATGGAGAGCCTTGAAGCCCAGGGTGAGGAGTTTCTGCCTGATGTGCAGATTGATTGGTAGCCACTGGAGATTTTTGAGAAGGGGAGTAACATGCCCAGAGCATTTCTGGACAAAGACAATCCGGACAGCAGCATGAAGTATGGATTGAAGTGGGGAGAGACACGAGGATGGGAGATCAGAGAGAAGGCTGATGCAGTAGTCCAGACGGGATAGGATGAGAGCTTGAACGAGCAGGGTAGCGGTATGGATGGAGAGGAAAGGGCGGATCTTGGCAATGTTGCGGAGCTGAGACCGGCAGGTTTTGGTCACGGCTTGGATGTGAGGGGTGAATGAGAGAGCGGAGTCGAGGATGACACCAAGTTTGCGGGCTTGTGAGACGGGAAGGATGGTAGTGCCGTCAACAGAGATGGGAAAGTCAGGGAGAGGGCAGGGTTTGGGAGGGAAGACAAGGAGTTCAGTCTTGGACATGTTGAGTTTGAGGAGGCGGGCAGACATCCAGATGGAGATGTCCTGAAGGCAGGAGGAGATGCAAGCCTGGAGAGAGGGGGAGAGAGCAGGGGCAGAGATGTTGATCTGGGTGTCATCAGCATAGAGATGATAGTTGAAGCCGTGGAAGCGAATGAGGTCACCAAGGGAGTGCGTGTAGATCGAGAACAGAAGGGGACCAAGCACTGAACCTTGGGGAACCCCCACAGTAAGGGGATAGGAGGGGGAGGAGGAGCCTGCAAAAGAGACTGAGAATGAACGACCGGAGAGATGAGGAGAACCAGGAGAGGACGGAGTCTGTGAAGCCAAGGTCAGATAGCGTGTTGAGGAGAAGGGGGTGGTCCACAGTGAAGTCATTTCCAGGGTTAGAAATGGAAACAAGTGACCTGAGTTATTAAAAAAAAAATCTCCTTGGCTCCTAAGGTTTTAAAGATTCTGTGCAATTTTGGCTTTTTTTTTTTCAAATGGGACTTGTTGAATGCTTTCTATGTGCCATCACTGGGGTACATACAAGCTAGTCAGGTTAGACCCAGTCCAGGTCCCACGTGGGGCTCACAGTCCTAATCCCCATTATAAAAATGAGGTAATTGAGGCACAGGGAAGGTAAGTGACTTGCCCAGAGTCACCCAGATGACAGATGGCAGAGCCAGGATTAAAACCCAGGTCCTTCTGATGCCCAGGCCCGTGCTCTATCCATTAAGCCATACTGCTTTTCCTTAGCAAACCCCTGACCCTAGGATAGAGTGTTTCAGGATCAGTTCAGAAGAAATGATTGGCTTCCTGGAGCTCAGGCTAAACTGTGAAACCAGAATAATAATAATTAATTAGTAGTAGAAATAGGAAAATAATAATTATACTTAGCAATTCAGGTCAGACATGATCCCTGTATCCCATATGGGGCTCACAGTCTAAGTAGGAGGAAGAACAGGTATTGAATTCCCATTTTACAGATGAGGAAACTGAGGCCCAGTGAAGTGACGTGTCCAAGGTCACACAGCAGGCAAGTGGCAGAGCTAGGTTTAGAACCCAGATCCTCTGACTCCCAGGCCTGGGTTCTTACCACTAGGCCTCTGCTGTTTCTCAGCCTGTGAGCCCCTCAGGATTCTTCCAAACACCGTAGAGAGCACCGTCATTATGGACTAGGGAGAATGATAATGGAACGGGGAGTGGGAGAGGAAAGACTGACAGGATGGTGATGAGAGTCGCGTAGTATCTAATTTCCACTAGGCCTCTGCTGTTTCTCAGCCTGTGAGCCCCTCAGGATTCTTCCAAACACCATAGAGAGCACCATCATTATGGACTATGGTTGTACATATTTATTACTCTATTTATTTATTTATTTATTTTACTTGTACATTTCTATCCTATTTTATTTTGTTGGTATGTTTGGTTCTGTTCTCTGTCTCCCCCTTTTAGACTGTGAGCCCACTGTTGGGTAGGGACTGTCTCTATGTGTTGCCAATTTGTACTTCCCAAGCGCTTAGTACAGTGCTCTGCACATAGTAAGCGCTCAATAAATACGATTGATTGATTGATTGATTGACTAGGAAGAATGATTATGGAACGGGGAGTGGGAGAGGAAAGGCTGACAGGTTGGTGATGAGAGTCGCGTAGTATCTAATTACCATCATTCGAACAATATTCATTGAATGCCTTCCCCATGCAGAGCACTGTACTAAAAGTTGGAGATTAGAATTGAGGTAGGAGCCACTATTCCTCCCCTGCAAGGAGCTTGTAGTCTACTGGGGGAGATGGATGCCAAAATAAATTTCAGTTGGAGGAGATCATGGAATATAAAGATGTGACCGTAAATGGCACAGGGTGGAGGTAAGGGAGTTCCCTGCTGCTTAGTAGAGAAGTAGCATGGTATAGTGGATAGAGCATGAGTCTGGGAGTCAGAAGGTAGTAAATTCTAATCCCAGCTCCACCACTTGTCTGCTGTGTGACCTTGAGTAAGTCACTTCACTTCTCTGGGCCACAGTTACCTCATCTGTAAAATGGGGATTAAGACTGTGAGCCCCATGTGGGACAGGCACTGTGTCCAACCTGATTAACTTGTATCTACTCCAGTGATTAGAACAGTGTGTGGCACATAGGAAGTGCTTAAAGAGTACCATATTATTATTATTACTAATCCAAATTTCTGCAAAGAGGAGGAAGCTGCCAAAGCATTTTATTTGGCTTGGATTAACAGTGGAGTGATTTTCTTGGTATTAATCCAGTTTAAACTATCAACTCAGGCATTAAATATTTAGACTGGCCTATGGTGACGTCAGGCTTGGACTCCAAGAAAACTGATAAGGACGGGTAACCTGGCTTTATGGAACATGAAAACTGTTCCAGGCTTAATGTCTCCCAGGTCTTTTCAGGTTTTACTGTCAGGCATGCATATAAATAGTGTAATGTCAGAGGAAGAAGTATGAGTGGAGTGGAACTCCCTTCTATGCCATGCCTGGGCTCCTAATATATGGTGAGCCAAGGTACTGTGACTCACCTTGCTTTTCTCCCGTAAGTCCCTTTCCTAATTGGAACCTTGTGTGATGAACAGTGAAGCAAACAGCTGCCAACAGCATAGCAAGTCCAAGAAGCAGAAGCAATTGTTTTATAAGTACTGCAGGTCTGAAATTGAAATATCACAACTCAGTTTCAGTTTAGAAGCTGCGTGGCATAGCTTTTAAAAGAGCAAAGAGGCATGGGAGTCAGAAGGATCTGGGTTCTAATCCCAGCTCTGCCACTTGTCTGCTGTGTGACCCTGGACATCACTTCACTTCTCTGAGCCTCAGTTACCTCATCTGTAAAATGGGGATTAAAACCGTGAGCCCCATGTAGGACATGGACTGTGTCCAACCTGATTAGTTTGCACCTACCCAAGTGTTAAGTACAGTGCCTGGCTCATAGTAAGCGCTTAACAAAACCCATAAAGAAGCACACACACACACACACACAAAAAAAACAAAAAAAAACCAAGAAGCCACCAAAGTAGTGGCTCAGACTCTGCCCCAGGAGTGGACAAGCAACTTGGAGCTCTGGCCACGAGCACTAACAGCTAGACCTGCAAGAAGATGCTTCCTGTAGCCGTGTTGGTCACTCATTTTGAGTCTGCAATGAAGGCTAACTCCCAACGTATAACCCATGCTATTTTACATTTGAGGAAAGATCTTACCAAGGTGTTTATGCTCAAGAGGGTAGGGTTCGGGTTGCCATAGTAACTGTAATTTAGAGCTATCTGGCTTTTTGCTCTTTAAAAAAAACCCAAACAACAGTTCATGGCTGCATTTTAGTAGCAAGCACAATACAGTAGGCCTGATAAGTAAAATTAATGCCTAGCTGAAATGCATTGACAAAGTTGAATGATTTAAATAGTTGCCAACCAAATTTCTTACTAACTGGCAAATAGTGCAGTTAGTAATAAATTAGATTATTTGCCTGCGTATTGTATTAACTGATAATGAGAGAGCCCATGGGGGGGCTAGTATAGTGCTAAGCGCTTAGTACAATGCTTTGCACACAATAAGTGCTCAATACACGTGATTGAATGAATGAATAAAATCCTGGGGTATTCGCCTGGAGGTAGCCTCAGGGGAGATGGTGAAAGGGAGATGGAGCCAGAATTAGAATCTATGACCTTCTGACTCCTAGGACCATGCTCAATCCACTATACTAGGTTTCTAGTACTACCTGGGTAGACTAGACGTTTGAACTTCCCATTTTTCCTTTTGGTTAAATATTTTAAAAAATGGTATGCCTTGAAGAAGGGCAGCTAGCAATGCGGTTTGGTCATTTAAAAAAAAAAACAACTGAAAAAAAAATTAAGAAGGTACTCTAGCTCTTGATAATGCCAGCCCTCTTGTCCGTCGGGATGGATGGCAGAAACTGCAGGAATGTAAAGCTGTACCGTTGGTTTCTTGGCAATACTGAAGTACCAGGCGATTATTATCCTGGGATCTTCACTGAAACTGCCTTAAACATAACATAAATCTGTACTGCCCTCTTGTGGACCTGAGCAAGAGGAACCAAGTACTGTATACGCTCCCATTAATCAATCAATCAATCGTATTTATTGAGCGCTTACTGTGTGCAGAACACTGTACTAAGCGCTTGGGAAGTACAAATTACCATTTGTAATACAACTCCCATTACCGGCCAGACATAAAGGGAGACTACGCCCATTTGCCTAAATCAATCAATCAGTGGTCTTTTTTGACTGCTTGCTGTGGTCAGAGCATTGTAGTAAGCACTTCCATTCATTCATTCATTCAATCGTATTTATTGAGCGCTTACTGTGTGCAGAGCGCTTGGGAAGTACAAGTTGGGAACATATAGAGACGGTCCCTACCCAACAGTGGGCTCACAGTCTAGAAGGGGGAGACAGAGAACAAAACAAAACATATTAACAAAATAAAATAAATAGAATAAATATGTACAAATAAAATAGAGTAATAGATACGTACAAACATATATACATATATACAGGTGCTGTGGGGGGGGGGGGAAGGGGGGAGGAAGGAGGGGGCTCAGTCTTGGGAGAGTACAATGCAACTGACTTGGTAGACATGTTCCCTGCCAACAATGAACTGACAGGATAAACCATTTCATTTTTTAATCACTTGAGATGCCTCGAAAAACCACTTCTAATTAAGATCGATCCAACAGAAGGTTTGATATAAAAATCATGGCATTTTCCAATGTTTGTATTTATAAAGCAAAACAATTCTATTTTTTATTTCCTGTGCAGTTGTAACTTCAGGGCCAACTCTAAGGTTTTAGAGGCAAATCATGGTATTTTCCAGTGTCCATTTATATAGCAGAACAATTCTGTTTTGTATTTCCTATGCAACTGTCACTAAAGGAATCACCACCTATGTTTTCAGTTCATCTTTAAAAGAAAAAGTTTCTTCAAAAGAGACAATGGCTCCATTAGAGAAGCAGCGTGGCTCAGTGGAAAGAGCCCGGGCTTTGGAGTCAGAGAGCATGGGTTCAAATCCTGGCTCCGCCACTTGTCAGCTGTGTGACTTTGGGCAAGTCACTTCACTTCTCTGGGCCTCAGTTACCTCATCTGTAAAATGGGGATGAAGACTGTGAGCCCCGCGTGGGACAACCTGATCACCTTGTATCCCCCCAGTGCTTAGAAGAGGGCTTTGCTCATAGTAAGCACTTAATATATGCCATTATTATTATTATTATTATTATTAGACGAAAAGTGGAACTGGAATTCAGGATCTCCAGCATCTTGATCTTTCCCATGGTTATCTGTCTTTATGTAGTTACTTTTCTTTTTGATTCCTCCTGTCCACTCCATCCCAATCTGAGCTTCCTCCTTTCAGCTATCATGAGAAGTAGCATGACCTAGTGGGAAGAGTACAGGCCACGTAGAGGATCTGGTTTCTGACCCCGGTTCCATTATATGCCTGCAGCGTGACCTCCATTGAGACACTTAACTGCTCTGTGCCCCATTTTCCTCATCTTTAAAATGAAGATTCAAAACCTGTTTTTCTTTCCCCATGTGCGACAGATACCTGATTATCTTGTTTCTACCCCAGAGCCTAGAACAACGCTCAGCACACAGTAAAAATCCAATAGGTTCCACAGTTCTTAAGAGGGTCTGTCCTTCCCAATGGTTTTCTACTCTTCTCTGCTGCATGAAGGAAATTAATATGGTGAGAGCAGATTGTGTAGGGTCACTGGGACTCTCTTCCCCTACCAGCTGTGTTCCCGTCTGGGAATGGAGCAGTGTGGCTTAGTGGATAGAGCTAGGGCCTGGGAGTCGGAAAGACTTGGGTGGCTCCACCTCATGTCTGCCATGTGACCTTGGGAAAGCCACTTCTCTTCTCTGGGCCTGTTACCTCATCTGGAAAATGGGGATTAAGAGTGTGAGTCCTGTGTAGGACAGGACTGTGTCCAACCCGATTAACTTGTGTCTACTCCAGTGCTTAGAACAGTGCTTGGCACATAGTATGCGCCTAACAAGTACCATGATTAGTATTATGGAGTGTGACATTGGAGTAGCTAGCAGGTAGAGTTGCAGTACATGGTGAAAGGCCAGGGTATCCTCAGCAAAGTGCTGATACTGGGCCAGGCACTGGAGCTAAACAGGCAGGTGGCCTTGGTGGCCACTACAGTCTTCAGCACCCATGGTAGCCAGCTGTTTCTACAGGTTTTGTGTTAGACCTGTCCACTAAGTCGTTCTTTGGTCAGAAACTTTCACTAACGCTAATGACACAAACCCCAGCAGAGTCTTCCAGAGTCAAACCTAAAACCCAGATCGTCTCTCCACTCCGCCAATGGTTACCCATTCCTTTGCCCCTCACCCTGAAACTTCAGACCATTCAACTTATTCACTCCATTTCCCAGCACACCCCAGCTCATGCCCTTCATGCCTCTCCAGTCAACTTAGTGGGGCTCGTTCTCATCTTGCTCACTGCTGACCTCTTTCATTCATTCATTCAATTCATTGTCGTATTTATTGAGTGCTTACTGTGTGCGGAGCACTGTACTAAGCAATTGGAAGTACAATACAGCAATAAAAAGAGACAGTCCCTGCCCACAAAGAGCTCACAGTCTCTCTCGGCCTTCCCATCTGCCTGTAACTCCCTTTCCCTTCTTATCCAACAGACCACTGCTCTCCCCATCTTCAAGGCCCTTCCTCCAGGAGACCTTCCTGGATTAATTTTGAATCTCCTGATTTTATGTCCTTCCTGACTACTGCTTCAGTGCTTCCTTTCCACATAAGTACTTGGGTACTCAACTCCTCTCCTGTAGCGTACCGTAACATTTATGTGTGTCCCTCTGCTACTCTATAAGGCTCTTGAGGGCAGGGATCGTGTTTACTAATTCTATAATTCTCTTGCAAGCCCGTAGTATAATGCTCTGCACACCGTAGTACTCAACAAATGCTATTAATTGATTCCTAGACCCAGATTCTTTCCACTAGCCCGACATCAGGTTGGAATAAAATAGATAAAATGTTGTTTGGGGACCCCGGCTTTACAGTTTTCAAATTAATGAACTATGATCTATTTGAGGTCCTTTCAGTGATTAATTTCCATTTCCTACACCACCACGTAGCCCCTTTGTACTTGGGTAATCCAGGAGCATTAGGTGTTTAATATGCATCGGATCCAATTGATAGAGTAAACCCAAGTCTTTCTTTCTGTTTTAAAACTGCTTTTTTTGTTGGAAAATCCCTGCAGGAAGGGTGGGAAAACATCCTGGGAAAACATTTATGACCTGAAATCACAAATACCCTTAAAAGGGAAAACATGATAGGAATGTTTCAAGTTGGGCTTCAAGTGCAGTGGATTCTTGAATTCAATTCAAAGTTTCTCATTGGCTTGGAAAGTTGTGTCCAGATTTCATTAATTGGATTATAAATGATGCTTCTGGGATGAAACTCAGTATAAAACACTGTTTGAGCATTTTTTTCATAAAAGTTGAAAAATGAAGTCCTAAATAATTAATGCAAAGGAATGATGGGATTCTGTCTAAAGTCAAAATCTGTTTAATTCCAAAATGCAAATGTGAAAAGGATTAAAATTAATAAGAGGCTCTTTTTCATCTTATCTCCTTGGAGTTTGGGGTTTTCAGAGAGAATACTGAACCTGGAATACTGAGTGCCATTGGGCATGGGGTAGCTTCTGTACAAGACTGAAAAATGAGGACTAAGTTGGGGATGCTAAAGGCTGGCTGACGACGTGATTGAAATCTATAAAAATCACAGAAGCATGCAGAGTGGGTGAACAAGGAATTGCTTACCAAGTCCCTGAGTACCAGAAAATATGCACAAGTCCTAAGCATATGCTGTTTATTACTTCAGGAAATTGTACAGTCAAGCGTATCTTTCATATCAGGAAGCTTTAGGAACTCACGGACTGTGAGTCCAAGATTGGTTATTAGAAAAGTTAGGGACAATAGAAGATACATCCCTAACAGTTAGGATGGATTTCAAGGACTACCAGCATATGATTACTCAAAGCATCCTGTGATGCCACTTGGGGGGGATTCTTATAGTCACCGTTTACTTGTTAGACAATCAATCAATGGTATTGAGTGCTTACTCTTTGTGGAGCACTGTGCTAAGTGCTTGGGAACATACAATACAATAGAACTGATAGACACGATCCCCGCCCACAAAGAGTTTACAGTCCATAGGGAGAGACAGACATGGAAATAAAATATTGATAGGAGAAATGGCAAAGTATAGCAATACTTGATATAACACCGTTGATTCTGTTAAGAACTTCTGAGTGGTGCTTTCTGGGCTACATAGATTTATATAAAGTTAGAGAAAATTCCTACCTGTTTGGAAAATTACAAATAACGATTCCTCCAAGTTCAAAAATGCCACCACTGATGGTGAGATTGTATTAGAGTGTGTGTGTGTGTGTGTGTGTGTGTGTGTGTGAGAGAGAGAGAGAGAGAGAGAGAGAGACACCCACCCCAAAAATGTTGGGACCCTGGATGACAAACAAGATTATTTCTGATTTCATACTCCTTAGATGTTGGCCATGGTAGGCAAAATTAAGTTTCTTCAGCTCTGGCTAACAATTTAATAGGCCAGTGGTAACTCATTAAGCCCTGCCATGCAGGTGGAGCTTAGATATTACAGAATATGAGCATAGCTCTGCCCCTTAGCTTAGTAGAAGATTCCAATTTTTCTGAGTCTGAGCTTGGCTCTTATAGGTTAGTGAGTGTGGCAATTCATGACCCTTAGAAAACTGCCTTTCTCCTTTTTAGCGGTGTGGCCTAGAGGAACGAGCATTGGGAATCAGAGGAGCTAGGTTCTAATCACAGCTCTGCCACTTGCCTGCTTTGGGAATTTGTGCAAGTCACTTCACTTCTCTGTGCCTCAGATTCTTCTTCTGTAAAATGAGGATTAACTGCCTGTTCTCCCTCCTACTTAGACTGTTGGGTACAGAGACTGCACCTGAATTGTTGATCGTGTATCTATCCCAACATTTAGTACAGTGCTTGCCACCGAGTGTTTACAAATGACTATTATTATTATTTTATTTTGCGTTTAAACTGTAGCACATCCTAGTCGTAAAGAGCAGTTATAGGAAACACACACGCACATTCATTCATTGTCATATTTATCGAGCCCTTACTGCGTATAGAGCACTGTAGTAAGCACTTGGGAGAGTGCAGTACAACAGTAAACAGTCACATTCCGTGTCCACAATGAGCGCAGAGGGCTTTAGATACACCTGAGCCCTCGTCACTCAGAGCGGGGCTCCAGCAGAGGAAATCATTGTCGGAAGCCTCAGCTTCTGGCCCAGGTTACGTAGAAGAACAGCAGCTGCAGAGACATAAGCGGTGATGTGATGAGCAAGAGAAAGGCAGGGATGAGCCTCGGCTAGAATGCTCCCCTAGCCTGCTGCCTGGACAGTGAAAGTACAGTGTGATATGAACATCAATGTGCAACCAACCCTGAAATCTGAGATAGTGACAAAGTGCAATCAAGGAATCAGTAGACAGTATTAGCACGTGTACGTAGAGCTGGCATTCTTCTTACCTCACAATTTGCTGAGATCAAATTGCGCTTACTGTGTGTCCCTCATGGGGTTCACAGTCTAAGTAGGAGGGAGAACAGGTCTTGAATCCCCATTTAACACTTGAGAAAACTGAGGCATGGAGAAGTTAAGTGACTTTGCCAAGGTAACGTAAGTAAGTGGTGGGATTGGTCCTCTGACTTTCCAGCCTGTGATCTTTCTGCTAGGCCACACTGCTTCCTATAATTGCACGACCTTATCATTAGCACAAAGCAGCTCATTCCTAGGCAAACACTAACTCCTACAGAAAATTTAATGAAGGGGAAAAAAAGGAGGTTTAGAACCCAAGACTGCTTTGAGGGTTGATGGTATAGAGCCACTGAAATGGAATTTTAAAGCCTCATGGTTATCTGATTGAAATCCATTTTCAAAAAAAAAAAAGAAGACTATCCCAAGATTATAAGTATCTGTTCAAGACATGTACCAGTGTACTCATATAATCAGATGGGTCACAGTCCCTGTCCCATGTTGGGCTCACAGTCCAAGAGGATAGGAGAAAAGATATCAAATCCCCATTTTTCAGGTAAGGAAATTGAGACATCAAGAAGTTCAATGACTTACCCAGGGTCACACAGCAGGCGAGCATCAGGGCTGGGATTAGAACTCAGGTCATTTGGCCTTCGAGCCCATTCTCTTTCCACCGGGCCACATTGCTTCCCCGATTGCAAGATCCGTCTCCTTTTCACCTAATTCAAGCAGAGTAGAATGACTTCTACGGTAGTAAAAGCCAGTGTTTGAACTCGGGAACCTCACTGATTGCTACACTCATTCGCCGCAGCGACCATGCGGTTTTAGCTGAGGGATTTACTTGAATTTTCCTACAACTTTCATTTGTTGGGTGATCAAAGATTTGCATGGCAAATTGGGGTTAGCGCTGTAATTTCATGCCTAATGAAGCTACAAGTCTTGGGCTCAGTTTGCTGATGCATTACTAGGTTCTTACTGAATCAGTTCATGGACTTTATGCCTTTTATTAATTAGTCAATTCATTTGCTTTAATTTGTGTGTAGCACATGGTCCATTAAGCATTCCTTGTTAAATAAAATCAGTTACCTTACACACTTGGCTCTTTGGAGGAAGAAATAAGCATAGCACACTTGTCCCTTGGTTCAAAGGTGACACTGTCTGATGGTGACAGAGAATATTGGAATATACACCAAGGTATATGTGTTTTCCATTAAGCTTGGTCACTTTTTAGGGGGATTTCACCCTAGATTCCAGAGTTCCATAAAAATCAAAAATGGTATTTTTTTGAGCCCTAAGTACAGCTAAGGAGTAAATAAATTCAGGACCAGGCTAATTTCCATCTGATCAGCAACGATCTGTCTGTCAAGCAAACCAGCAATTCCAGTCGACATGTCCAGCTTCTTGGAAAGAAAGGCAGCCAATTTCTGCCTTGAAACTCACTTCCCATCACTGAATCTTCACCAATACATGAGCCTGTCTCCTTTTTATTAAAAGCTTGCAACAGTTTTCCCCCAGAGCACACCAATAGCAAGGAGTCAGAAATGAGCATTTTCTGGAATCAGTGTATCTTAGGGATGGAAGGGTTCTTGTGCCATTCCCCTGCTGTGGAAAGCCATACAGAAGAGGAGACTCTGTCCTGCTTTTATAGAGACCTTTCAGAGAAAGAAATGCCACATTTTCCACTCTGAACAGCCGTCAACTCAGAAAGTCTCTTCCTGTCTTGAATGCAAATCTCTCCTATTGCAGCTGCTGTGGCTGATGTGGAGCAGCAGCTGTTGGGAGAAGATTTGGCTCCCTGTTTCTCAGAGCTTGTGAAAAGCGACATGGTGTACTGGAAATAGTACGGGTCTGGGAATCAGAACTGGGTTTTAGTCCTGGCTCCTCCACTGGTCTGCTGTGTGACCTGTTCTCCCTCCTTAGAATGTGAGCCCCATGAGGGAAAGGGACTGTGCCCACCTGCTTATCTCACATCTTCCACATAGTAAGCCCTTAACAAATGTCACATTTATTAACCCAGCTACCATGGGGATGTCCAACAATATCACATTTTGGTTCTCAGGCACTCAGATGTTTCCTGTAGAACTGGACTCTTCTTGAACTGAAGACTTTGGGCTCGTGGCCTCCTTGAAATTAATTAATCAATAGCATTTATTCAGACCTTATTGTGGTGTTCTGTACTAAGTACTTGGGAAATTACATTATACCAGAGTTGGTAGATAGAATCCCTGCCTAAAATGAGTTTACAGTCTAGAGGGGGAGACAGACATTAATATAAGCAAATAATGGATATCTACACAAAAACTGTGGGACTGAGAACTATTTTTAAAGAACTGAGAACAAAATTGTTTTTGAGGCTATCTGTATGCAGATATGGACACACTGATAGATATGGAAAAGCAGCATGGTATAGTGGCTAGAGCACGGAACTGGAAATCAGAAGGACCTGGGTTCTAATCCCAGCTCTGCCACTTGTCTGCCGTGTGAACTTGGGCAAGTAACTTCACTGGGCCTCAGTTACCTCATCTGGAAAATGGGGATTAAGACTGTCAGCCTCATGTGTGACAGGGATTGTATTCAACCTGATTTGCTTGTATCCACCCCAGCACTTACTACAGTGAGTGCCTGGCACATAATAAGCATGTAACAAATACCACAATTATAATTATTATTATTAATAATAATAATAATAATATCCTCACAGTGTCTGGAGGAAGATGAGAGATGGACCTGAAACAGAGTTCCCTTGAGAAATGGTAAATTAAGAAAGCCTCTTAGAAAAAGCTAGAATGAGTTGTTTGTAAAGATATTTGGTTCTGCGGCCTACTTAGAAAGAGTCTCCTCAAGTTGCTCATCACTTTTAGGGCCTGGGATAAATCATTTAAGGTCCTATCTCACCATCTTTTATTCATCTTTCTCAGTTCCATCAGGTAGCAACCCATTCTTTAATACCATTCTGCAAAGGTTCTAAGCACTTGGCTGTTTGCAGTTTTCCAAGAATTTAGATATGTTTTCTTCTTGGTTAATTTCTTTTTTTTTTTTTACAAAATGTAACAATAATAATAATAATAATGACATTTATTAAGCGCTTACTATGTGCAAGGCATTGTTCTAAGTGCTAGGGAGGATATAAGGTGATGAGGTTGTCCCACATGGGGCTCACAGTCTTAATCCCCATTTTACAGATGAGGTAATTGAGGCACAGAGAAGTTAAGTGACTTGCCCAAAGTCACATAGCTGACAAGCGGTGGGGCTGGAATTAGAACCCATGACCTCTGATTCCCAAGCCTGTGCTCTTTCCATTGAGCCACGCTGCTTACCCTGTGTATTTTGCTGTATCAATGCTGTGTATTTTGTAGAATTTATGGCTGAAGAAAGGTGAAATAAAAAGGCAAAGACACAAGAAAATTGTTTTTTAAAGAATTGAAAGCTAATTCTCCTTTTTTTAATTCTATATAAATTGCATATTTCATGCAGCCAGTGTAGTATTTATGAGCAATTTCAGTGTTATTCAAGGATTTGTTCCATCTGAAGAAACGTGAAAGTGTGGTATTTGGATAAACGTTCAAGAAGAAGGTTTTTTTTCCAGTAGGGAGCTGAGGACTAGGTCTTCATCTGCAGAGAATTGGATGAGTGAAAGGGGCTTACACTGCAGCATGAAAGTGTTCTATTAAATAGCAGGAAGAACTTTTAACATCAGTGTTATTAAAGATAGCCAGCTTCCTGAGAGCTGTTGTAAAGTTTCCAGCCTTTGAGATTTTAGGAATAAATTTTCACCTGTCCTGCACAATTTAGTCACTGGGAAGAAGCATGACCTACTGGAAAGAATAATAGTAATGATAATAATAATGTGTGGTATTTTACTATATGTCAAGCACTGCACTAAGCACTGAGGTGGATACAAACCAATTGGGTTGGACACAGTCCTTGTCCCATATGGGGCTCACAGTCAATCCCCACTTTACAGATGAGGTAACTGAGTCACAGAAAGCAAAGTGACTTACTCGGACCTGGGAGTAAGAGGACTTGGGTTCTAATCCTGACTCTGCCACTTGTCTACTGTGTGACCTTGGGCAAGTCACTTCTCTGCTCTGTGCCTCCATTTTCTCATCTGTAAAATGGGGATTCAGTCCCTGTTCTCCCTCCTCTTTTGATTGTGAGCCCCATGTGGGAAGGGACTGTGTCAAATCTGATTATCTTTTATCTACCCCAGTGCTTAATACAGTGCTTGGCACAGAGTAAGTGCTTCGCAAATGCTGGGTGACCTTCGCCGAATCACTTAACTTTTCTATGCTTGTTTCTTCATCTGTAAAATGTTCTCCTTCCTGCTTGGACCATGGGCCCCATGTGGGACAGAGATTGTATCGGACCTGATTATCTTGTATCTCTCCCAGTGCTTCGAACAGTGTTCAGCACAGAGTATCACCCCTGCCCCTCAGGTTCAGTAGGGAGGAAAAAATGGATTGCCCAAGGGAAATTTTCATTATAGTCCAGTTTTTTCCCAGTGTTCACAAGACAAATGCATTGTATTCTAGCTTTTTAAAAAATATTTGACTCATATTCTAAATTTGCCAATAATAATGATGATGATAATAATAATGGTATTTGTTAAGCACCTACTATATGCCAAGCACTGTACTAAATGCCGGGGTAGATTGAAAATAATCAGGTCCCACATGAGGCTTATAGTCTCAGTAGGAGTGAGAACGGGTATCAAATCTCTGTTTAGCAGATGAGGCAACCGAGGCACAGAGAAGTTAAGTAACTTGTCCAAGGTCACACATCAGGTACCTGGCAGAGCTGGGATAAGAACCCATGTCCTCTGACTCCCAAGCCCATGCCCTTTCCACTAGACCATGCTGCTGCTTAATGCATCGTATGCTTAGTAGGGTGAATTAGCAGTGTTAGGCTTCTATTTATTTATTAGTGCTTATTGGGGAATTACACTGTGTCGTATGTTGCCTGGTGGATAGTGCACAGACCTGAAAGTCAGAAGGACTTGGGTTGTAATCCTGGCCCTACCACTTGTTTGCTGTGTGACCTTGGGTAAATCACTTCTCTGGGCCTAATTTACCTCATCTGTAAAATGGGGGTTAAGACTGAGAGCCCCATATGGGACATGGACTGTATCCAACCTGATTAGCTTGTGTCTACCCCAGCTCTTAGAAGAGTGTCTGGACATAATAAACACTTAACAAATGCCATAAAAAAATATGAGCACGAAAAGATCAATTTTGGCATTCCTAGCAATTCCTGTCTGTACATTCCCAAAGTTTTCCTTTTTTTTACTTCAGAGGACCCATAAGGGTCTTCCCTGCATAGATTCTCTGTTTCTTTTTTACTATGGATTTTTAAAAAATAGGGTATTGGCTCTCTCTTCTGTTTTCCAATTCAGTGTTTAGCTATTTCAGTTAATTGAATTGTGGATTTTCTTGTTAACATTTATTGTGACATTCCTGTCATACTTTGGTTCTGAAGGGGGACGGGTGGACACTTCTGTTAATGAAAGGGGTAAGTCATCAGCTATTTATGATCATTAACCAACTATCATCTTATATGAGGTTTTTAGAAAAGTAAAGGGTTGGGGAAGGAAATAGCTGTTAGTGTATTTCCTGATGTTCAAGCATCTCTGTAAATAAACCAGAATGAAGTCCACAGTGAGGTGCTAGAAACACAGAAATGCCACAGCCAGGTTATCTTTTTCTTCTGAAACAATAACCCTTGATAGAGCCTCTGTTATATGCTTCGTTGCCCCAAGTTCATCCCCCGAACATATATGACGACTTGGTATGCATCAGAAGGGAGAAAAGGAATACCTTTTAGAAACAACTAAGAAATGTTCAAAGGAAATTAGAGTGTTTGAGATTAGAGGTTTTTGAAATGATTTTAATCAGCAAAGAAAAGGCATGCCTATTTGAAAAAGGATATTCCAAGCAAACCAACATTGAATTCTGTGACATTCTTTTCCAGCAATTATTCCTAAACCTGGAAACATGTTGGTTGCTGGGAAATTGGCTTGGCATTCTTATTTTGGACACTTGAATGTGGGTACTGTAGATATTCTAGGAATATTGAGATGGTTGGGAGACACCATTTTATGAGAAGAAACTATGTCCACAGAGTGATTTTGATTCAGGAATAGTGGATTTTACATACCATGTAGTCTAGCTTTTATTCTTTTTTCAATGGTATTTATTAAATTCTTACTATGTGCCAGGTACTGTACGAAGTGCTGGGGTAAATACAAAATATTCAATTTGGACACAATCCATGTCCCACATGGGATTTTCAGTCTTAATCTTCATTTTACAGATGAGATAACTGAAACACAGAGAAGTGAAGTGACTTGCCTAAGGTCACACAGCAGACAGGCGGCAGAGCCGGGATTAGAATCATGGTTTTCTGACCCAGGCTTGTGTTCTTTCCACTAGGCCAAGTGCTTCACCAAATAATTCTAAATTCTTACTCCTAGAAACAGCTCCAATATAGCAAGTGAAAATGAATTGTTCTCCGGACTTTTAGTATCACTTGTTCCAATTTATCAAATGTATTTTGAAAATCATACCTGAAGAGACATGTAGGCACAGCGCTATTGCTTGAGAGAATTTTGCCATGAAATATCCATTAAATGGGATTATTTCTTATCTGATTATTCATTAGGCAATCTGACTGGGAGCCAGCCCTTTCTAAAAAAAAAGTCATGGGGCCTGAGAAGATCAGCTAGGATTGGAGAATGCCAGGGTCCCTCCAGGGGTAGGTGAAGGGACCTAAAAAAAATAATTATGGAGACAGAGGCCAATCTCCTGTATAGCCTTCCCCTTTGGCACAAGGGCTCTGAACTTGAGAAAAAAAAAGCTCTCGAGTCACGGAACATAATGATAATGATAATAATAACTGTGGTATTTGTTAAGCGCTTCCTCTGGGCCAGACACTGTACTAAATGCTGGGGTAGATACTAGCAAATCAGGTTGGACACAGTCCCTGTTCCACATGGAGCTCCAAGTTTTAATCCCCATTTCCAGATGGGGTAACTGAGGCACGGAGAAGTGAAGTGATTTGCCCAAGGCCCCACAGCAAGCAGAGCATGCAGCACAGCACAGCAGATGACCTAGGAAGGGACTGTGTCTTTCCTGATTATCTTGTATTTACCCCAGAGCTTAGTGTAGTGTGTGGCAGATATTAAGCGCTTAACAAATACCGCAGCTATTATTATTAACTCAGTATCAGAGCTCCAACCTGTGCCTCAGACAGAGATTTCCTAAAGACACAGGTAATGAGTGACATTGCCTCAGATGCAGATTTCCTAAAGACACAGGTAATGAGTGACATTGACTCCTTAAGTTCTTGGTTATGGCCAGTCTCATATTAGGTTGTCCTCTTTCCTGAATTTCCTTACTGCACTCCAGTTTTGTTTCTAGCCTCTCCACCTGAGAGATGTATTATTAATAATAAGAACCATAATATTAGCTTGAATTTATAGAGCCCTTTAATTTTTCCAAAGCATAGTCTCATCAGGTACCTCATTTTAATCCTCCTCAAACCTCTCAGGAGAAAGGGATCGACTTCTTTTGATTTGTTTAATCAATGTCAGCTTAGGCAGAGCAAATGGTGTTTGTAGTGAATATTCATTTCATCATTTATAATGTGATGAAGCTTAATTTATGGAAAAGAGGGGAGGAAAAAAGACGAGAGTTCATGTTGTCCACAGGTAAGGCAGAAGTCAAAAATATAGAGCATAGGTGAAGCTTGAATGAGGCAGAGGGACAAGGAGAAGAAAAAGAAAAGTGGAAGGAGTGGAAAGAGAAGAGTCAAGCCCATGGAAAGGGAGTGAGTGGGAGCAAAAATAGTCACGTGGAAATGCTGTACTAAGCACTCAGGTAAATTCAAGATAATCAGGAGCCACATGCGGCTCACTTTTTAAGTAGGAGGGAGAATAGGTATTGAATCCCCATTTTACAGATGAAGGAACGGAGCCCCAGAGAAATGAAGTGATTTGCCCAAGGTCATTCAGCAGGCACATGACAGAGATAGAACTCTACTGGTCTCTGGTCAAGAGAACTCTGAGATTAGATAAAAAAGTAAAAGTTCGAGTGGATAAACAAATCAATGTGCAGATAAGTACATTTGAAGAGTTGTCCTTTGCATTTACAGCAGGTAGTAGGGGCATAAAGATCTTGTCTTCTGTGGGACTGTGTGTGAAAAAAACTGTCTGTGAGCTTAACAGTCTCATGGAGAAGTTGCTGCATAGAAACACCCTGAATGAGAAGAATATTTAGCTTTTCTCAAGTCCACTCGAGGGGTTGAACTGTAGATTTTAGGCTGTAAACTTGTTGTGGGCAGGGAATGTGTCTATTTATTGTGATATTGTACTTTCCCAAGTGCTTTTCACACAGTAAAAATAATTATGGCATTTGTTAAGCGCTTACTATGTGCCATGCACTCAATAAATACAATTGAATGAGTGAATGAACTGTTCACTCTCTCATCTGGTCTCCCTTTAGCCAATAGCAGGCATTCTGGGCTGCCCAGCTGGACCTGTGGCTGAGAGATAGGGTCTCTCCATGCATTCTGTTCATAGGGGAAACAGATTGTCCTCCTCTGCTTGATACACTGTTGTCAAAGAGTAGCCGTCCACTATAAAACCTTAGGAGACGTGGTAATTTACGGGATTCAGTTCTATTTGTGTGTTTGGCAACCAGTTGCTCTGTGAGTAAATGGAGAAAGTTGGGAAATTTGAAAAACTGTAATAACTTATAGGCATAGATCATAAGCTCCACCAAGAATAAATGACTTATGTACTGTGTTGTGAAATAATTTACTAGCTGAGAACTGCCTTGGAACTTTCACCTCTGCCCACATGAACTACTGATACGAGATATTCCACTTTTCTACTGATAATATTAATTGCAGCAATCACTCTCTCTTTAACTCCTTTCCACTCCTGCAAACTTAAAATGAACCATCCTGAATAGTGTGTGTATAATAAAGATTTGACGTTTTAAGGGTTCAACCGGACCTCATGAGAGCAAGAGAACCCCTATGCAGTGAGTTTCCCTATCAGTTATTTCATGTCAGGTCCAGTAAAGCTGCAACTCTTCTTTGGAAAAGGGCCCCAAACAATTGTACTTTATCAGGCTTCTAGATAGGGTGCACATGTGTATAGGTAGACACAGAATATTAAAATCTGCACTTACCATTCTTCCTCCCCCTCCTCCTCTATCCTAAGAGAAAGATGACAAAAATGACACACTCTGGGCCCATTAGTAGGGTGTGGAGCAAGCTAACATGTCTTTCTGCGTTCTTACCCTAGAAGCAAAGTGGCCTAGTGGAAAGAGTGTGGGCCTGGGAGTTAGAGAACCTGATTTCTAAGCTCTGCTCTACCAGTCGCCCGCTTGTGTGACCTTGTGTCACACTGCAGACAAGTGACCGAGCCGGGATTAGAACTCAGGTCCTTCTCCCAGGCCCATGCTCCATCCATTAGGCCCTGCTACTAACAAATTCATTGTAGCTTAACAGTTATTAGCCACTTTCTGAATCTCCTTGTCATTTACTAGTGGCCCTGGCTGCACTTGGCATGGTAGGGCCTTGCTCAGGCTAGCTGAGGAATAATGATAATAATAATAATATTTGTTAAGCACTTCCAGTGTTTCGAGTGCTATACTAACTTCTAGGGTAGACACAAGGAAGGTCAGATGTAGGTCCCATAAGGAGCTTTCAGTCTAAGTAGGCAGGCTTTAGTAGGTGAGCTACTGGGGCTTAGCTGGATCTGGGCTACATGGGCATGGAATTTGGCAGAGAAGGGAGGGAAAGTAACAGATATGGTGCTTGACTCAGTGGGTAGAGTCTTTTCCCATCACAACCATTGGATGGACCTCAGACCGATTAGTTCCACAGAGGTTCATACAGAGATCGGAGTTACTGGAACAATCAGGCTCTGGGGACACAGCCAGAGTTGGCACTGGTTCCTACCCAGCCCCTGAAACCGCCTTTCGCCTGACTTATTCCTCTGCTGCAGCAATGTCGAACTGAAACACGGCCAGTTGATTGGATTTACTAAGTGCCTACTGTGTGCAAAATAATAATAATGATAATAATGTTAATGGTTTTTGCTAAGAGTTTAGAATGAGGTAAGTGCTCTGTTAAGACCTGAGGTAGACTCGAGATAATTGGATTGAACACAGTCTCAGGCCAATCTGTGGGCTCAACATCTAGAGGAGTGGGAGAAACAAGTATTTAATCCCCATTTTACAGATGAGGAAACTGAGGCCCTGGGAAGTTCAGTGAATTGCTTTAGTTTACCCAACAGGCAAGTGATGGAGCTGGGATTAGAACCCAGATCTCTGACTTCAAGACAGGAGGCCAACTAAGGCAGGCTGCTTCCAACTGAACTAAGCGGTTGTGAGAGTACAATAAATAGATCTTATGCCTGCCCTCGCAGAGCTTACAACCAAAAGGCGTGACAGACTAAAACTATTTACAGGCAGGAGGAAGAAGGAAGAGGAGATATGCACATCAATCAATCAATGATATTTATTGAGTACTTTCTGTGTGCAGAGCATTTTATTACATAAGTTGATAGACACAATCCCTGCCCACAAAAAGTTTACAGTCTAGAGAGTGAGGCAGATGTGATGTCAATTGAGTTAGTAGTAGAATCAGAGCTATTTGCCACAAGCTAGTGTGCTTTCCCTCACCCACCATAGCACTCTCCTTGCTTTCTCCAAGTGTGATCTGAAGGGCTGGAAGAGTGGGGAGCCATGAGTAAATGTCCAATCAGTGGTATTTAGTGAAACTTTCCTGTGTGCAGAGCACCAGGCTAAACCCTGAGGAGACATAATCCCTACCCATGGGGCTTGAATTCCTAGAGCCTAAGGGAAAATTCAATTTCCCCAACCGAGGCAATAATTTTCACTGTACTGTCCCCCATATATTCTGTTGTCCAGGAAGATGAGTTCTAAACATCGTTAACACCTGAGCTGATAAGGCTGTTCCAGCTCCATCCATATTCCCCATCCATATTTATTCATATTTGGTTTGGCCCTTAACTGTATAGGCTGTTTGTCTAGGCCTGAGCATTGGAGACAGTGAAAGAATTGACTGGGAAGGGCTGGTTTATTCCCACAGGTTTACATGCCATAATGTATTGCAATTTATTAGTCAGAACTTCCATAAAGAAGACATACGTTAACTGGTTGCTTTCAGCTCTTTGACCACTCTGATCCATGGAATCTCAGTGGATTAGTATTTGAATGATACTCCTGAGGAATCGGCATTTATTCTGTACCTCTCTCCAAATCACCTTTAAAATGACTTAGTTTCATTTGGAAAACAGCCCAGTATTAACCTGTTTTGAAGGCTACAGAGAGTTTTTCAGCTGGCTTTTGCACTCTGAATGAATCCATTTTGAAGGCTGAGGAGTCCTCTTGAAGATGAGGCCTAGCTTCCTAATTCTTTGACTTCAGGTTTCACTGACCTTTCCGTCTGATCTACATTTCTCTTTCTGCCACTTTGGGACTGCAGTTGGTCAAGCCGGAACTGCAGGGAAACAGCACCTGCTTTCTTGCGACAGGCCCACGGGTCCAACTCACATGAACATTCCCAAGACATTTTGTTCCACAAACTCAATCTACTTCCTGGTTAGAATGATTGGGACTACACGTCAACAAAATGCCTGAGGCTTAGAAACTTCTGTCCCCACTAATGCTCTCTCTCAGGAACCCATTTTACCCTATTAGTGACTAGTTCACAAATATACACTCTCTCCCTTCCTTTCTTTCTCTGTTATTTTTTTCCTTGCCTTATGTGTTCCCTTCCTCTAGGTTTTGAATAAGTATGCAAACTTGAGGAATTCCATAGAAGCACTGACCGTCTTTCTCCCTCCTACTTAGCTCTCCTCCCACTACACTCCTGCTGGCAGATGTTGTTTCTCCCAAGTTAAATTCTCTTTGTACCTCATTCTCAGCCCTCCCATCTCTAGCCTCATTCACATGCCTTTCCTCCAGAATGGAACTCCCTCCCCTTTCAAGTCCTCCAGGCCCTTGCTCTCTCCATCTTCAAAGCTCTTCTGAAAATTTCATCTCCACCAGAAGCTTTCCCTAATTCTGGTGTCTTCAACATCTACCCTTAGCACTTATCAGTCAGTCAATCAGTCATGTTTATTGAGAACTTGTGTGCAGAGCACTGTACTAAGCACTCTGAAGAGTACAATATAACCGAGTTGGTAGGCCTGTTCCCTGCCCACGGCTTTTCAGTCTAAAGGGAGAGACAGACATTAATAGAAATAAATTACGGCTCTATACGTAAGTGCTGTGGGGCTGATGGAGGGGTGAATAAAAGGAGCAAACCCAAGTGCAAGGGTGACGCAGAAGAGTGTGGAAGAAGAGGAAAGGAGAGCTTAGTTTATTTAGTCTAGTACTTGGGCATCGCCTTACCTTGGATTAATTAGTACCTATTTATCTAATTAAACAATTTCTGCAAAAGTATGGAAGGATAAAGGCCCGTGTCTGACCCATCCCCACCTTAGACTGCAAACTCCTGGAGGACAGGGACATCATCCCTTCATCATTTGTACTATATACCAAGAGCTTTAATAGTCTTCTGCAAACATCAGGATTATCAAATAGTATTGATTGATATATTTTTAATGGTATTTTAAGCACATACAGTATTTAGAGTGCCAAGTAATTTACTAAGTGCTGGGCTAGACACAAGCTTATTCCATTAAAAGCAGTTACGGCCCACAGAGTTCCTATCATTCTGTTCCATATCATATTTGGGGGCTCAGGTCGGGGAGAGGAACTCTCTCTCCAATTACACCCCTCACATCCAAGGTGAACAGTAATCACGCACACATAAAAAACCTGCTCAGGAGGTAACACAGGCTGCTGATGGGTGGAGGGTGATATTTTGTCACATACCTGTTTCCCTTCTTTCTGTTCCTTTTCTCTCCCTGCCCTGCCCAACCCATGCAGACCTCCTTTGGGTGTGACCTGATGATAATAATAATAATTGTGGTATTTGTTAAGTGGTTACTGTGTGCCAGGCACAGTACTAAGCGCTGATTTGGGTATAAGCAAATCGGGTTGGACCCAGGCCCTGTCCCACGTGAGGCTCAGTCTTAATCCTTATTTTACAGATGAGGAAACTGAGGCCCAGAGAAGTGAATAGACTTGCCCAAGGTCCCAAGTGGCAAAATGGCAGAGCTGGGATTAGAACCCAGGGACCTTCTGATTCCCAGGCCCGTGCTTTGTACACTAAGCTCTGCACTTGTCTGCTGTGTGACCTTGGGCAAACTCACAACTTCTCTGTGCCTCAGATATCCCATCTGTGAAACGGGGATTAAGACTGTGAGCCCCATGTGGGACAACCTGATTACCTCATATCTACCCCAGCATGTAGAACAGTGCATGGCACATAGTAAGTGCTTAACAAATAGCATTACTATCATTATTATTATCATCAGAGAAGCAGTTTGACTTACTGGAAAGAGCATGGGCTTGGGAGTCAGAGTTCTAATCCTGACTCCACCACTTGTCTGCTGTGTGACTTTGGGCAAGTCACTTAACTTCTCTGTGCTTCAGTTACCTCATCAGTAAAATGGGGATTAAGATTGTGAGCCCCACAGGGGACAACCTGATCACCTAGTATCTACTTCAGCGCTTAGAACAGTGCTTGGCACATAGTAAATGCTTAACAAATACCATTATTTTTATTATCATTATTATTATTCCATGATGCTTTGCCAGCATGGCTCAGTGGAAAGAGCCCGGGCTTGGGAGTCAGAGGTCATGGGTTCTAATCTCGGCTCCGCCACTTGTCAGCTGGGTGACTCTGGGCAAGTCACTTCACTTCTCTGTGCCTTAGTTCCCTCATCTGCAAAATGGGGATGAAGACTGTGAGCCCCACGTGGGACAACCTGATCACCTTGTATCCCCCCAGCGCTTAGAACAGTGCTTGGCACATAGTAAGTGCTTAACAAATACCTTTACTGTCATTATTATCATTATTATTATTACTGTTATTCCATGATGCTCGGCCAGCGTGGCTCAGTGGAAAGAGCATGGGCTTGGGAGTGAGAGGTCATGGGTTCAAATGCCTACTCCGCCACTTGTCAGCTGTGTGACTTTGGGCAAGTCACTTAACTTCTCTGTGCCTCAGTTACCTCATCTGCAAAATGGGGATGAAGACTGTGAGCCCCACGTGGGACAACCTGATCACCTTGTAACCTCCCCAGCGCTTAGAACAGTGCTTTGCACATAGTACATGCTTAATAAAATGCCATTATTATTATTAAAGCGCATGGGCCTGGGAGTCAGCGGTCGTGGGTTCTAATCCCAGCCCCACCCATTGTCAGCTGTGTGACTTTGGGCAAGTCACTTCACTTCTCTGTGCCTCAGTTACCTCATCCGCAAAATGGGGATGAAGACTGTGAGCCCCACGTGGGACAACCTGATCAACTTGTAACCTCCCCAGCGCTTAGAACAGTGCTTTGCACATAGTAAGCGCTTAATAAAATGTCATTATTATTATTAAAGAGCATGGGCCTGGGAGTCAGAGGTCGTGGGTTCTAATCCCAGCTCCACCCATTGTCAGCTGTGTGACTTTGGGCAAGTCACTTCGCTTCTCTGTTCCTCAGTTACCTCATCCGCAAAATGGGGGTGAAGACTGTGAGCCCCACGTGGGACAACCTGATCACCTTGTAACCTCCCCAGCGCTTAGAACAGTGCTTTGCACATAGTACGTGCTTAATAAAATGCCATTATTATTATTAAAGCGCATGGGCCTGGGAGTCAGAGGTCGTGGGTTCTAATCCCAGCTCCACCCATTGTCAGTTGTGTGACTTTGGGCAAGTCACTTTACTTCTCTGTGCCTCAGTTACCTCATCCGCAAAATGGGGGTGAAGACTGTGAGCCCCACGTGGGACAACCTGATCACCTTGTACCCCCTCCCAGCGCTTAGAACAGTGCTTTGCACATAGTACGCACTTAATAAAATGCCATTATTATTATTAAAGCGCATGGGCCTGGGAGTCAGCGGTCGTGGGTTCTAATGCCAGTTCCACCCATTGTCAGCTGTGTGACTTTGGGCAAGTCACTTCACTTCTCTGTGCCTCAGTTACCTCATCCGCAAAATGGGGGTGAAGACTGTGAGCCCCACGTGGGACAACCTGATCACCTTGTAACCTCCCCAGTGCTTAGAACAGTGCTTTGCACACAGTAAGCGCTTAATAAAATGCCATTATTATTATTAAAGCGCATGGGCCTGGGAGTCAGCGGTCGTGGGTTCTAATCCCAGCTCCACCAATTGTCAGCTGTGTGACTTTGGGCAAGTCACTTCACTTCTCTGCGCCTCAGTTACCTCATCCGCAAAATGGGGGTGAAGACTGTGAGCCCCACGTGGGACAACCTGATCACCTTGTACCCCCCCCAGCGCTTAGAACAGTGCTTCGCACATGGTAAGCGCTTAACAAATACCATCATTATGATTATTATGATTATTATGATTATCTTCCCGTCTTTCCCAATCCGAGTGGGCCTGAACCCCTGCCAGGGACCAGCGAGGGGGGCCGAGCCGCGCATGCTCCGTAGCGGGGCCCGGTTTGGCTTGCTCGGCCAGCAAAGCTTTCCTCCCCCTGCCAAAGGACAGGCAGGAGGGTGCTCCTCCGCAGCCGATCGATCGATTTATCGATTGAGGAAATCGATCGGTTTATTATCGATCTATTTATTTATTTATTTTACTTGTACATATCTATTCTATTTATTTTATTTTGTTAATATGTTTGGTTTTGTTCTCTGTCTTCCCCTTCTAGACTGTGAGCCCACTGTTGGGTAGGGACCGTCTCTATATGTTGCCAACTTGTACTTCCCAAGCGCTTAGTACAGTGCTCTGCACACAGTAAGCGCTCAATAAATACAATTGATTGATTGATGGATTGATTCGCCCGGATTGCCGGCTTTCAAAGGATGCGAGGGCTCGGTTTTATCCCCGGCCTTCCCGGAGGCCGAGGGGGAGGGAAGCGATGAGGGAGGGAGGGAAGTAGGGACTGTCTCTATATGTTGCCAACTTGTACTTCCCAAGCGCTTAGTACAGTGCTCTGCACATAGTAAGCGCTCAATAAATACGATTGAATGAATGAAAGGGCCTCAGGGGCGGGGCTTCCAGGAGGAGGCCACGCCCACCCGGCCACGCCCCCTTACCATTTACTATTCCATTTATTTTATTTTGTCAATATGTTTTGTTTTGTCGTCTGTCTCCCCCTTCTAGACTGTGAGCCCGCTGTTGGGTAGGGACCGTCTCTACATGTTGCCACCTTGTACTTCCCAAGCGCTTAGTACAGTGCTCTGCACACAGTCAGCGCTCAATCAGTATGATTGAATTTAGGCCTGCCCCCATTCTCTCTAGGCCCCGCCCACCAGGCCACGCTCCCGTTTTCTATAGGCCCCGCCCCGCCAGGGCACCTCCCATTCCCTATAGGCCCCTGCCTCACCAGACCACGCCCCATACCCTATAGGCCACGCCCCATACCCCCATAGACCACACCCCATACCGTATAAGCCACAGGGCGTCTCCCCATCCCCTATAGGCCACGCCCACCGGACCATTCCATACCTACAGGCAACTTTTCACCAGGCCACGCCCCATACCCTATAGGCCACAGCCCCATACCATGTAGGCCACGCCCCATACCCTGTAGGCCACACCCCACCAGGCCCCCATTCCATATAGGCCCCGCCCCCACCATGCCACCCCCCCCATTACCCTATAGGCCCACACCCCACCAGGCCATGCCCCAATTCCCTATAGAGAAGCAGCGTGGCTCAGTGGAAAGAGCCCAGGCTTTGGAGTCAGAGGTCATGGGTTCAAATCCCAGCTCCGCCAATTGTCAGCTGTGTGACTTTGGCCAAGTCACTTAACTTCTCTGGGCCTCAGTTACCTCATCTGTAAAAAATGGGGATTGAAACTGTGAGCCCCCTGTGGGCCAACCTTATCATCTTGTAACTTCCCCAGCGCTTAGAACAGTGCATTGCACATAGTGAGCGCTTAACAAATGCCATAATAATTATTATTATTATTATAGGCCCACCCCTACCAGGGTATGCCACCATTCCCTATAGGTCAGGACATGCCCCATTCCCTGTTGGCCCCATTCCCCACTTCAATCCATACTTCATGCTGCTGCCCGGATTGTCTTTGTCCAGAAACGCTCTGGGCATGTTACTCCCCTCCTCAAAAATCTCCAGTGGCTACCAATCAATCTGCGCATCAGGCAGAAACTCCTCACCCTGGGCTTCAAGGCTGTCCATCACCTCGCCCCCTCCTACCTCACCTCCCTTCTCTCCTTCTACTGCCCAGCCCGCACCCTCCGCTCCTCTGCCGCCAATCTCCTCACTGTGCCTCATTCTCGCCTGTCCCGCCATCGACTCCCGGCCCACGTCATCCCCCTGGCCTGGAATGCCCTCCCTCTGCCAATCCGCCAAGCTAGCTCTCTTCCTCCCTTCAAGGCCCTACTGAGAGCTCACCTCCTCCAGGAGGCCTTCCCAGACTGAGCCCCTTCCTTCCTCTCCCCCTCGTCCCCCTCTCCATCCCCCCATATTACCTCCTTCTCTTCCCCACAGCACCTGTATATATGTATGTTTGTACATATTTATTACTCTATTCATTTTACTTGTACATATCTATTCTATTTATTTTATTTTGTTAGTATGTTTGGTTTTGTTCTCTGTCTCCGCCTTTTAGACTGTGAGCCCACTGTTGGGTAGGGAGTGTCTCTAGATGTTGCCAACTTGTACTTCCCAAGCGCCTAGTACAGTGCTCTGCACACAGTAAGCGCTCAATAAATACGATTGATTGATTGTTGTTCTCTGTCTCCCCCTTCTAGACTGTGAGCCCACTGTTGGGTAGGGACCGTCTCTATAGGTGGCCGACTTGGACTTCCTAAGCGCTTAGTACAGTGCTCTGCACATAGTAAGCGCTCAATAAATACGCTTGAATGAATGAATGAAGTGAACAAATGCCATCATTATGATGATGATGTAGGCCCCGCCCCACCAGCCCCCCTATTCCGTCTAGGCCCCGCCTCATTCCCTCTAGGGCACGTCCATACCAGGGCACGCCCCATTCCCTCTAGGCCGTGCCCCCATTCCCACCCCCATTCCCACCCCCATCCCGACCAGGCCAGTCCCCCTTTTGTGGCGCGTCCCGCCGGGGCGGAGCTCCGGGCCCGGGCCGCCCGGGACTGGCCATATAGTGGACGCCGCGGGAGGAGGGCAGGGGGAGGCCAGCACGGCCACCATGAGCAGCCTATTCGACGTGGTGGTGGTCGGGGGAGGCATCTCAGGTCGGTCCGGAAAACCGTACGGTCGTGCCTTACTTGTACCTCTCTATTCTATTGATTTTATTTTGTTGGTATGTTTGGTTTTGTCCTCTGTCTCCCCCTTTTAGCCTGTGAACCCACTGTTGGGTAGGGACTGCCTCTAGATGTTGCCAACTTGGACTTCCCAAGCGCTTAGTACAGTGCTCAATAAATACGATTGATTGATTGATTGACTGGCATGGCAGACCCTGGTCCTCGGTCCTGGGGCGCTTATGTGGTTGTCGGTGTCTGTGTATGTTTAATAATAATAATTATGGCATTTATTAAGCGCTTGCTATGTGCAAAGCACTGTTCTAAACGCTGTTTGCGAGTGCGGGCAACACTGGGAGGCTTCCCAATGGCCACCCCCCCCCCCCCGCCCCTCTAATGTCCTTCCCCGAAATGGTCCTTCCATCCGAATTGTACTCTGCCAAGCGCTTCGCACAGTGCTCCGCACCCACGGTTGAGGGCACGAATCCGTCGCTGGCTGTTGGTGGGGACGGAGGGGCTGAGCCCGGGATTCGCAATTCCGCATCGTCCCCGCCCCCCAGCACGAAAACTCCGGGTTTTGGGGGGTTTGGTCGAGCTTCCCCGCCCCAGGGCAGGAGGGCAGGGCCCGCTGGCCGAAAGGGAGGGAGTAGTTGACGTGGGATTGTGCAAACTGGCAAAGGGGAATAAATAAATAATAATAATAATTATGGTTTTTGTTATTAATAATAATAGTCCGGGTATTTGTTAAGCGTTTACTATGTGTTCTGAACGCTGGGGGTGATACAAGGTAACTAGATTGTCCCACATGGGGCTCCCAGCCTTAGTAATCCCCATTTTACAGGTGAGGTCACTGAGGCCCAGAGAAGTGAAGTGACTTGCCCAAAGTTACACAGCTGACAAGTCGGGATTAGAACCCATGACCTCTGACTCCCTCCCAAGCCCAGGTTCTTTCCGCTAAACCACGCGCTTACTATGCGCCAAGCACTGTTCATTCATTCACTCATTCAGTCGCGTTTATTGAGCGCTTACTGTGTGCAGAGCACTGGACTAAGCACTTGGGAAGTTCAAATCGGCAACATATAGAGACGGCCCCTACCCACTGTTCTAAACGCTGGAGGTGAGCCCTTTGTTGGGTAGGGATTGGCCCTACCTGTTGCCGAATTGTACTTTCCAAGCGCTTAGCACAGTGCTCTTCACACAGATAGCACTCAATAAATACCATTCAGTGAATAGTAATAATGATAATGTTGGTATTTGTTAACTGCTTACTATGTGCCGAACACTGTTCTAAGCGCTGGGGTAGATACATGGTAATCAGGTTGTCCCACGTGGGGCTCCCAGTCTTGATCCCCATTTGACAGATGAGGTAACTGAGGCCTAGTGAAGTGACTTGCTGAGGGTCACACAGCTGACAAGTGGCAGGGCTGAGATTAGAACCCGTGACCTCTGACTCCCAAGCCTGGGCTCTTTCTATTATGCCACACTGCTTCTCAAGATACAAGCTTATCAGGTTGGGCACAGTCCTTCTCTGACATAGTGCTCCAGTGCTTAGAACAGTGCTTGGCACATCGTAAGCAATTAACAAATACCATAATTATTGTGGGGCTCAAGCATCATCATTTATTGAGCACCCCTATTTTTTATGGTATCTGTTAAGCTCTTCTATGCCAGGCATTGTTCTATGCACTGGGTTAGATACAAGCTAATCAGGTTGGACAGAGTCCATGTCTCACATGGGGCTCACCGTCTTAACCCCCATTTTATAGATGAGGTAACTGAGGCCCAGAGAAGTGACGTGGTTTGCCCAAGGTCACACAGCAGACAAGTGGCGGAGCCAGAATTAGAACCCGCATCCTCCGACTCCCAAGCCCGTGCTCTTTGCACTAAGCCATTCTGCTTCTGGTGGCAGTTCCCAAGTCACTCTTCAGATCTGGCTGGTTCAGGGTGAGGGATGTTTACCTCCCAAAGGAACTCTCCATGGGAATTTATGGGAGAAGAGGAAACTGGGGTTCAAAGGGTTTGTGGCACATTTTGTGGCTTAGTGGCAAGAGCCCGGGCTTGGGAGTCAGAAGACGTGGGTTCTAATCCCGGCTCCGCCTCTTGTCTGCTCTGTGGTCTAGGGCAAGTCACTTCATTTCTATGGGCCTCAGTTGCCTCATCTGTAAAATGGGGATTAAGACTGTAAGCCCCATGTGGGGCAACCTGATTACTTTGTATCTACCCTAGTGCTTAGAACAGTTCTTCACGCATAGTAAGCACCTAACAAATAACGTTTCTTTTTTTTTTACTGCCCCACTGAAGCCCTTTCACTTTGGCTTCCATCACGAGCTGCTAGGCTGGAAGGACCTCAGTGTCTCCATCCATGAAGGCTTAATCATTCAATCAGAGCTGTTTATTAAGTGCTTATTTATTGTGTGCAAAGAACTATATTAAGCTCTTGGGGGAGGTACACAGTTTAACAGACAGGATCCCTGCCCTCAAGGAATTTTCCATCTAGCAACTGTTACTGAAAGGAGTCCCAGGACTCCTTGGCAGGGGAGTATAAAATGCTTCAGGAGGGACCTCCCTCCACAGTCCATGTTTCTGCCCCTCCTGGGCAATAAAATGCTGCTTCTGCCCAACCAGACTTTTGATCTGTTAAAAAAACGACGAGGACATAATATCATAAAGAGCTTTAGTTTTGTACTGTATGATTTCTGGAGTGAATCATCCTTCCCAGGGCAGCGATTTGGAGCTTTGGTCGGTTACAGTGGAAAGTGGGCAGTTTTTTTTTATCTATCAGTCAATAAATGGTATTTATTGAGCACTGGCTATGTGTAGAACACTGTACTAAGAGCTTATGTTTCTCTTACTCTGTGCTTCTTTATGCACTTTCTTACTATCCTCTTCCTGCCTTACGTCTCTTGCTTTCTTCGCAAATTCCTCTGCAACTGGTTTGTGTTTGAGGTTCTCTTCTGTACAACATAATAATAATAATGGCATTTATTAAGTGCTTACTATGTGCAAAGCACTGTTCTAAGTGCTGGGGAGGTTACAGGGTGATCAGGTTGTCCCATGGGGGGCTCACAGTCTTAATCCCCATTTTACAGATGAGGTAACTGAGGCACAGAGAAGTTAAGTGACTTGCCCAAAGTCACACAGCTGACAATTCACGGAGCTGGGATTTGAACCCATGACCTCTGACTCCAAAGCCCATGCTCTTTCCACTGAGCCACGCTGCTTCTCGTGAGCTAGTGTGGAGCCTGCGTGTCTGAAGGAGTGGCAAGATCCCAGACGTTTCTAGGACAGGGAAACTACTCTTCAGAGGGGTAGCCAGGAGACTGTAAGCTCCTTGTGGGCAGGGAACGTGTCTACCAGCTCCATTATAGTGTTCTCTTGCAAGTGCTTAGAACCGTGTTCTGCACACAGTAAACACTCATTCGATTTATAGCATTAAGCACTCACTGCGTGCAAAACACTGTACTAAGCACTGGGGATGGGTACAAAGGTGGGTGTTAGACATGGTCCCTGGCCATCATCTAGAGCACAGCCAATTACAGGGGAGAAATTTGGCAAAGAAGAGCTGGTTAGAGAAATGGTGGGAGTAATCCCAGAGCTCCAAGGAGTTAGAAGTCGGCTGCTCCGCCTAATTCATTCATTCAGTCATATTTATTGAGTGCTTACTGTGTGCAGAACACTGTACTAAGTGCTTAAGGAAAGAGCACAAGCCTGGGTGTCAGAGAACCTGGGTTCTGATCTCAGATCTGCCATTGCTGTGTGACCCTGAGAAAGTCACTTAACTTCTCTGTATGTGTACCCTTATCTGTTCTCTTTCCTACTTAGGCTGTGATCCCCATGTGGGCCCTGATGATCTTGTATCTAGCCCAGTTCTAGTACAGTTCTTGGCACATAGCAAGTACTTAACAGATACTTCAGTTACTACACTTAAGGCATCTGAAGGGACTGAGTATGGAAAGCTGGTGTTCACCAGTTCTGCTAGGAGTTAACCGTGTGAACCGCTTGGGAAATACCAGTGGGCACTGTACTGATAGGCATGGCAAGCAAGAATAGCCGTGAACTCTGGGTTTTGATAAGGAACAAGTTCCGAATCAGGGATAGGTGTTTCTTTTCTGGACCTAGTTTGGGATTCCTTTGTACATACTCTCTTGCTGTTGAATCTCTAACCAAGTACTTATTGGTTATCGGTTTGGAGGCAAGGAGTGTGATGGAAAGAGCGTTATACTCGGAACCTTCCTGTTTGTCAACTTGCTAGCAGAGTGGAGGATGAGGTATTTGGGTTTTGACCAAGCCTCAGCAGCCAGCCCTTAGGCACCCAGATGCTTCCTTGTGGCGTCTGGGAGTTCCAGATACAAGAGTCAGGGCCTGGAGACAGTGAACACTTGGGGTGAAGCTATAAGAGAGTTCCCACCGACTGTGTCTTTAAAGTACAGTGGCCACTAGGTTACTGGTGCTCTAACTGGGAGTCCCACTTGGAAAATGATGGACATGTCATAGCTACCAGAGACTACAAACTGGCCTAGCTAGGAGGGTGCTGAACTGAGTGATGTTAGAGGAGCTGGAAGATTTAGACTACACTGTTTCTCATCTTATAAAGGGATCCTATTACTTTCCAGAAAAATCAATGTCATTGATATTTATTGAGCACAGTGTATTGTACTAAGCGAGTGGGAGAGTACTATGGAGTAGGTAGATATGATCCCTGCCCTCAAAGTGCTTACAAAGACTTTCCAGAAACATTTCTCTTTCTTTCTCTCTCTCCTTCCCTCTTTGTGTCTCTCCCTCCCTCTTTGTCTGTCTTTCTCTTTCTGTGGGTGTTTATATATATTATATATGTATATAATACATATATGTAAATATCTTCAGGTTGAAATTAAGTAAAACTCTCTGCTGGGTGCTTAGGTGATTTATAGGGCATAAAGTGAATCAGGGAAATGAAATTGGCTACATCCAAGCACTCTTGCTGAGAACATGGGGTGAATCTTTCCACTGCTGAGCAATGCCTCAAGGACTTTATAGTGGGGGGGGGCGGAGGGGGGGTGTCTATAAATATGCCAGTGGTTCTAATGCACAAAGCAAAGAGCCTTGGTTCTTCAATCCTGTGGTACTTACTGAGCACCTAATGTGTGCAAAGCACTATCCTCAGGGTGGTCAGCAGCTGCAATTTTCAGTTGCTGCATAAAGAAAATATTTTAGACTATTTAACGAAAATATAGGTCCTGGAAAAGTACAACCACAAATGTCATTACCTAGAATTGATCCACATTAATAGAAATTAAATTTTTCTTGGCTTAATTAAATGACTACATCAGCCTTTGGCTACTCACAGAAGGCTATTAACCATATTACATCCCATTTTCCTGATCAGTCCTTTTGTGAGTATAAATGAGAAATATTTTGTGTTTCGTGCTTTTACCCCCCATAAATGGTGAAATAGCTTTGGATTTTTCTAGACTGTGCGCCCGCTGTTGGGTAGGGACCGTCTCTATATGTTGCCAACTTGTACTTCCCAAGCGCTTAGTACAGTGCTCTGTGCACAGTAAGTGCTCAATAAATACGATTGAATAAATAAATAAATAAATAAACTCCAGAAGTCCACTTTAACCCAGTCTTGATATGCTAGCCTTATTTTTTCTTTCAGATTTTTTTTTTTGGGGAGGCATCTGGGAAGTCATCAAAACAGCACTCTGAGTTTGTGTCTAACTTGGAAATAAAAGCCTCATGACATAAGGTTGGGACTCTATACATAAACACACAGGCGAGAGCACTTTTAAGCACTTAGCATGCAAAATTTTCAGTTGTACATTCAGTCACTTTTTGGTTAAACTCCTGTGGTAAACATTTTTATGTCTATCTCCCCTTTTTAGAGTGTAAACTCCCTGTGGTCAAGAAATGTGTCACTTCATTACAGTATGCTTTCATAAATGTTTAGCCCAGTGCATTGCACCCAAGAGGTGTCTATAGTGCTGGAAGCAATCAATCAGTGGTATTTATTGAGCACATAAACTGTACAGAGCATTTAGGCAAGTACATTACAGTTAGTAGACTCAAGCTCTGCTCTTGGGGAGCTTATAATCTTAAAGGGGGATTGGAAATAAGCCAGAACTTGGCTCCTGTATAAGAAGTCCCAGAAAAGCTGGTTGGGGTCCCTTCCCTATCCTACCCCACAAATTCAGGTACCACCCTTTCACCCTGGAAACCCTACTGGCCATTTCTTGTGTTCTGATTAGAAAATTACTCAACTTTCAGTACTTGACCTCAATAAATACTATTGTTAACTAGCTTTCTCCTATTAAAAATACCTAGAAAACAGTCAAGAGCAATTTTAGAAACGTTTTAAAATCCTTCCCAAGTTTACAGTGCATGTGTGTGTGTGTCTGTGTATGTATTTTTATTTGTCACAATGTATGTCTCTTTTAGTGCTTTAAATCCAGCAATCATTGGTATTTATTGAGTGCTTACTGTGTACTAAAGTGCTTGGGAAAGTACAATACAACAGAGTTGGTAGACAGGTTCCTTACCCACAGTGAGCTTACAGTTTAGCATAAGGAGCTGCTAATACTGTTCTGCTTAATTAAACATAAAGTAATGAATAGAAAGAGTGGTATTGTTATGGGCAGGGAACAAGACTACCAACTCTGTCTTCTCCCATGGCTTAGCCTAGTGCTCTGCACACAATAAGCACTCAATAAATACCATTGATTGATTGATATCAGGCCAACGAAAGGCATCACTGAGAACACAGTGGGTCTTGGTTTGCCTTCCACTCCTTTCTGTAACTTTTCCCTAGTTGTGGGTGGGTAGGCGGGGTGGGGGTGGGGGGGCAGAGAGCCCCTTGGTTGGTTTTGTACCAGTGCAAGCCAATTTTCAGGGGACTTGCCAACAGTACATTGCATCGTTGCTGGAGTCAAGAGGCTTCATTTCCATCTGGGACTCTGAAGAATATAATTAAACATCATCATGCAGGGTCACCAGTCCAATGGCCAGATCTATGGCCATCTGTATTTCTTGGATCACTGTCAACCAATATTTCCTGAGGGGCCATTGTTTGCCTCTCTCAGGACCCAAGAATCCTTCTGATCCTCGACGCCTCTTGGACTGTATTGGGCATTCAGTCTATAGTAATAATGATAATGGTATTTGTTAAGCACTTGCTATGTGCCAGGCACTGTACTAAGCACTGGGGTAGATACAGGCAATAGTCTGGCCTCATTCATAGCGCTTGACTGTCATGGGTGTTCATTACTGTGAACACTGCTTAATGCACAAACTTTGGGGAGTGAATATTTGAAAACCAGGGGGCAGCATTAAATGGTACAGGACATTTCAGTTATTTTTATTGTTTACATTCAGATACCATACCTTCATTATATTAACCTTATATATTAACCATTATATACCTTCATTATCAATACATAGTCATTATGTGTTATCTTATTTTACAACTAGATTTCATCATTAATAATTAGCTATACTAAATAATTTGCTATATTAATATGGTGAATTATAAGTTGTATAAACGTCATTGATTATATAAAGTCATTATATGAAGTTTGGAAGCACAAACCAAAGATCAGCTTTTACGGACATAAATATAAATACTCTTCCAGTGCCTCGTTACGCAGCAGGCGCTTGAAGGAGTAGTAGAATACTATTTATTAAGCACTTCCTGTGTGCAGAGCACCTTACTGAGTGCAGGGAGAGAATGTGCAAGTGGGATTCAGACACGGTCTCTGTCCCTCATGGAGGCTCACTATCTGAGATGTAGTGAATAGCATCTAAAAGCTTGGAGAAACAGCATGACCTAGTGGAAGGACCACAGGCCTGGGAATCAGAGAACATGGGTTCTGACCCCAGCTCTGCCACATGTCTGCTGTGTGGCTTTGGGCAAGTCACTTCTCTTCTTTGTGCCTTAGTTACCTTATCTGTAAAATGGGAATTAAGACTGTGAGCCCCATGTGGGACAGGAACTGTGTCCAACCTGAATACTTTGTACCTACCCCAACAGTTAGAACAGTGCTTGGCACATAGTAAGCACTTATCAAATGCCGTTATTATTGTTATTATTACAGGCCCCTACAAAAAAAACCCTGACAGTAAGGGCAGTCTTGGAACACTCCACACTCTGATGTGCAGCTATAGCATGGTCTTGGAGCTGATGCAGAGGCAGAATGGAATGTCAGGAGAAATTCCAACCAAGATAGGGTGAGCTACTCTAGTTTTCATGAGTGCTCCCAAGGGCCTACCTTGTACAGTGCTCTGCATACAATGTGGGCCTGAGAGTCAGGAGGACCTGGGTTCTAATCCCAGCTCTGCCGCATGTCTGTTGTGTACCCTTGGGCAAGTCAGTTCTCTGAGCCTCAGTTATCTCATCTGTAAAATGGGGATTAAGACCGTGAGCCCCATGTGGGACATGGACTGTGTTCAACCTGATTAGTGTGTATCTATCCCAGTGCTTAGAACAATGCCTGGCACATAATAAGCACTTAACAGATGCCATAAAAAATAGGGTGCTCAATAAATGATGATGTTTGAGCTCCATGTCAGACAAGGACTGTGTCCAACCTAATTAACTTGTATCTACCCCAGTGTTTAGAACAATGCTTGGGACATAGTAAGAGCTCAACAAGAACCGTAATTATTATTATTATTTTTATGCTCCTGAGGTGCACTGGCTCATTTCGGGGACTTTGTATAGTTTTTCGACATGGATAAAGGTTTGGACTAAAGGGAAGTGTTACAATCTAATGGGAACTAGATTGCTAGTTGAGAACTGTGGAGAGAAGCATTTGGGTTAAAAAAAAAGTGAATGACCTAAGGAACAAATTCAGAGTGATAGGCTGGAAGAAAAGAGGAGTTTTGCAAAGGAGATTGTCTCTTCTCCCCACCCCCTCCTACCCCCGCAAAGAAAAATCCATTGTATTCTCTCAGGCACTTATGCAGTGCTTTGCTCACCAAAGGTGCTCCTGAAATACTATACTATTCCTTTGTTTAGTCTTTTAAAGCAAATTTCAGGCAGGGGTTATGAAATTTTTGTCCATAGGTTAACTCCTTACCCTTCATCTAAGGGAGGGACTCCTCCCCTGCCAAAAAGGAAACAAAACAGTCTGGGTTGTAGGATAGCAGTTTCACTTCTAAAATGGCTGGTTGTGCTCTTCTTATGCCACAATTTCCCTTTTTAACTGAAACACATCTGGAATTTCTCCAAGCAGTTAACTATTGTTTAGCACTTGCTGCTTAGGAAAAAAATCAGAAATGGTAAATGGTAAGTCATTGGAGTCAGTGGAGAAGGGGAGGCTTATATTTCCGGTTTATATTCCCAGAATGGAGGAGGAGGGGAGTCTTATAGTCCCCCAGTAAAAGTGTGTAAAACAAATTTTATGTGAAATTCTTTATTTTGGATTGGTGTGATGAGGGAGTGAAATTTCCTTCCATCAGTTTGGAAGGAAACAAATTTGGGAGGAAATGATGCTGTGAAAGATTCAATAATATAATAATTGTGGAATTTTTTCAACACTTACTGTGTGCCAAACCCTGTCCTAATTGCTGGGGTAAATGCATGATAATCAGACTGGACGTAGTCTCTGACTCACATGGACTTCACACTCTAAGTAGACTCAATCAGTCCTACTTATTGAGCACTTATTTCGTACCAAGCACAGTACAGGTTTGGGGGAGTTGGTAGACACATTCTCTGCCCACAGAGAGCTGACAAGGAGAACAGGGATCTAATACCCATTTGGTAGATGAGGAATCAGGACCAGAGAAGTTAAGCCACTTGCCTGAGGTCACGCAGCAGGCAAGTGGCAGGGTCAGGATTTGAATCCGGGTCCCCTGACTCCCAGGCCCGTACTGTTTCCGCTAAACGATGCTGCTTCTCACCATGAAGTAAATTTCATTAAATTTCATTAAATTTCGGATGGATTGAAGCCATGTTAGAAGGCTAACAAGAAATTAGTGTCACTTGCCATGTAAAATTAAGAAAAAGCAAGATAAGCTGTGAACCATGAGTTGGTTTGTTTGGAGATAGGCCATTAAATGCAAAACTGAGACAGGCATGATAGTCGAAAGTCCACTGTATGTAATAATTTGTCAGCATTTGAGTTGTGACTTTTGTAGCAAAGCAAAATTTGTACAGAAGTGTAATGTTCATCTGCTCATATTGAAATTTTTTTTAAAATATCATTTTTCAAGTGCTTATTGTGTGCCAGGCCCTGTACTAAGTTCTGGGGTAGGTAGATACAAGCTAATCAGATTGGACATATTCCTGGATCCATGAGGGGGCTCACAGACTTAATCCCCATTTTCCAGGTGAGGTAACTGAGGCATAGGGAAGTTAACTGACCTGTCCAAGGCCAAACAGCAGATGAGTGGCAGAGCTGTGTTGAGAATTGGTTGTGGGGTCCCTGCTGAGTCTACATAGGATCACGATATTGAAAGTTGGGATCCTGTGGTGGCTCGAGAGACTTTCGGTTTGGACTTAATCTTACTGCCTTAATGGTGCTACCTTCCATCAGGGTCCAGTAGGATTTGCTAGCTTTCTCGATTCCATTGTCGTTGACTACCCTTGTGTTATTAGATGATGAGCTGTCTAGATAGGGGAATTCCATGACATACCGCTGTTTGGGACAGGAACTGCATCTGATGTCGTGATTTGGTGATTTGGTATCTACCTCAGTGCCTAGTAAATTCCATTATTATTATTTATTATTATTATCATATCATTCAACTTTGTGACACCAATAAAGGTCATGTGATGGGGAAGACTTGCTGGAGTGTAGGCTGGTATAGAAGTCATGCCCTCCGGTTAATTGTTGGTCCTCAGTGCTTAGCTGAAAAAAATATCGTGAAAAGGGAGATTTTCCTTTTCTTGGGCATTAGGATGACAACGGAAAGCTTAATGTCATAGCTGGGTCAGGGTGAGATTTGGCAACAATGGCTATTGAGCTAATCATTGCAGTCCTAGCATGCACTCACTCCCCCACCTCAAGAAGGGTTGCTGATGCCCTACTTTAAGAAGATTCTTTAAAGATGTCGGTACTTTCTGTCTGTTTGGTTAGGAAATATCCAGCAGTGAACTTAAGAAGCCCTCAGAACTTCTAGGGAAATGTACTCAAAGTGACGTCATATTAGAAATTTCTAGGAATGTAGAGAGCAGGGGGTACTTGAAGTCTGTAAAATTTTCACGGTAATGTCATTTCTCCTCATCTGAGGGAGGTCAGTGTGTGCTAAAATGAAATAAGACAAAGAGGTGGTTTATAAGAGAAAGGATACCTTCCAGATATCATTAGAAATTGAGTCATCGACTCCCAAAGGATGAAATTTTTCTCCTTTTGGAGAACTAACCTTATTCTCTGCATGAGAAAATACATGTGTGTAAAATAGAGTGGGGCAAAATACTACAGACATTTATTTCATGGAGATGTCTCTGAAGGCTTCTTCTCTATCACTCACTCCAGTAAAATTTAGAGCCCCAATTTAAGAATGACAGTCAGAACTATTTTTGCAAGTATTATCATCTATTTTGTCTTCACTTGTATTTTGAGGCACACTTTGTCCCTGTTTTTTCTTGGCAAAAACCCTTTGAAGAAGGAAGGGTTCAAAAGGTCCCATATTTTACAGATGCGAGGAAGCAGTGTACTAAGAGATTTAACTGTCCCATACAGTTTAAAACTGAGGTCTTCGTATTCCCAGCAGTAGACTCACCCCATAGCCCATTTACGAGAGGGTATGTGGGACTACAGATCTACTGAACTTGGCAGTATTTTTTTTAAAACCTACCACCAGGGTCTGATATTTATCCAGCCAGGAAAACCCAGGAGGTAAATCTGCCGCCTTCTTTGGTGACATAATGTTACATTAAGTTCTTCCGACTGATAGCCTGTTTTCAAAATCCATCTTGTGTCACCAAGTTTGGATAGTTAGGATTTGAGAAAACGTCTACCTTTGAGGGTGAATATAGAGGCAGTGATCAGTCAATCGCTCATCTATTGATTGTTTACTGTGTGCAGAGCACTGTACTAAGCACTTGGGAAACTACAATTAGCAGAGTTGATAGACACATTAAATCCATAAATACGAATGACTGACTGACTGAAATGGTTTCATGATACTGCTAGGTTGTCGGGTATGTTTGCAACTTTTAAAATTCTAGAGTGAGAATCAGGCAGCCAGGAGAGGACCTGTGGGAAATGGGAGCCAGTCATTAACTAATTGAGAACTACTGCTCTCAAGACCCAGATAAAATGAAAATGTTTCTGATTTGGATTATGTTGGCAAAATGTAGCTTTTAGTGATGTCATTAGAAATCTTAAAACCAAAACCATCTGTTTATTTTCACTGGGCATGCCAAGGACACAACAAAACAAATTCAGTATTGTCCAAGACCTTGACCACTCAATAATTACAGTCTGATTTAAGATGAATGAATCCATCTTCTGTCTAAAATTTCCATTCAATGCAAAAACCCACCTCATCTGAATTATAGTCATGTTCCTTTTATTACCATTTTGAAGGTGTGTGTGAAATGATGGTTTGAAATGGAAGTTGTGTCATTTTATGTCTAGCTTCATGGCTAAGTAAATTGGAATATCTTTTCTATATACAGTGACTTTAAGTGGCTAGAGCTTGGTTTGAGGTTGCCAAGGAAACTGCTGTAGAGCCCGTGCAAATCATCTTGTTTATCCTGATCTAATAACAACTAGACTTTCACTGCCTGAAACCCTAAACAAAGCTTTATTTTAAAAAATAGATTCACTTTGTTTTATCACATTAAAGCACTGATGTTCCTTCTCATTGTACATCTGAAAACCAGAAGATAAACAAGAATAAAATGAGGAGTGAGAGGGGAAAAATTTGTTTGTATAAAATCCACTTTCCTCCCCTTTGGAGGAGACAGTATAACTTCACTTACTAAACATGTCCTTGCATGCTTAGTGATTGTTTATCAATTTCCAGGGACTGGTTTCCTGGTCCATACCAATAGGTTTGTTGCCAAAGAACCTTCTAGAAAAGACCAGTAATTTCCAGGGTAGAACTGGGATCCTGCCTCCCAAAAGAGAGACTTCCATCTTATGTATGTGGGAAGATTTCAGAGAAATCTACTGTAATATGAAGAACAGTTTCAAGATATTGCCCAAGATAGCTCTGCAGGTTAACTCTAGCTAGTAATTAAAAATAATAATTGTGATGTTTCTTAAACACTTACAACGTGAGGTAGATAAAGCACAATTAAAACAGTCCTTGTTCCATGTGGAGCTCAGAGTTCAAGGGGGAGAGAGGTTGGTATTTAATCCCTATTTTACAGATGAGGAAACTGAAGCACAGAGAAGAAGTTTGGCCTAGTGGAAAGAGCATGTGCATGGGAGTCAGAGGAACTGGGTTCTAATCCTGGCTCTTCCACCTTCCTGCTGGTTGACTTTGGGCAGATCAATCAATTTATCTGTCCCTCAAAAAATCATATTTATTAAGTGTTTATTGTGTGCAGAGCACTGTACTAAGCACTTGTGAGAGTACACAAGTACACTGTAACAGAATTGGTAGACACATTCCCTGCCCACATTGAGCTTACACCTGTATGGCCTGAATTTCCTCATCTGTAACATGAAAATTCGATATCTGTTCTCCCCTCTATTTTGACTGTGGAGTGAAGTGTCTGACCTGGTTATCTCTTGTCTACACCAGTGCTTGGTACAGCACTTGACACCCAGAAAGCACTTAAACACCAGTCTATGTTATTTTGATTACCCAGAGTCACACAGCAGGTGACAGTCAGGATTAGAACCCAGGTCTTCAGACTCCCAGTCCTGTGCTCTTTCCACTTAGCCGCACTGCTTCTAGCAGAGGCAAACAACCGTGCTTTGCACATAGTAAGTGCTTAACAAATACCATCAAAAAACCCAAAAAACTGTTGTTGAATCGTATAGACTGATCTTATAGTCGCAGGCATTTTGAGAAACACATCCAAACAGGGCTCCGTTTTTCATTTAGAGTGCCATGGCAAACCTGGGACATTAATTGGGGTGGAGCTTTGAGGGGACAGGGGAAGTTGTGGGGGGAGAAAGGAGGAAATCAGAGGAGAGGGAAAGAGAAAGGGAGAGAAATGCTTAGACAGACACATCTGAGCTGGAGCATGTTAAGTTTAGACCCTTAGCATGCTGGGGTTTGCAATACTGATGTCCTAGAATGCAGTAGGACTTTAACCTCCCCCCAGGCCTTTGAGAGAACGAGGGAAGGCACAAATCTTGGGATGGTGACCTAATGTCCCGGTTTTCAATGAAAACAATATGGCCAGATTCATAATCATGAGATTTATTAAGGGATTACTCTGTGTTAAGCACTGGGGTAGATACAAGCTTATTAAAATAGTAATTATAGCAACTGTTAGGTACTTACTATGTGTCAAGCTCCATTCTAAGCACTGGGGTAGATTTGAGTTAATCATGTCAGTCCCTGTCCCACATTCCTAATTTGCAGTTGAGGAAACTGAGGCTCAGAGAAGTTAAATGACTTGTCCAGATTCACACAGCCAGCCAGTGGCAGAGCCGGCACTCAAACTGGGTTCACTGTTACAAAGTTTTACAAGTAAATCTTTTTTTTAATGGCATTTGTTAAGTGCTTACTAAGCACTTAGTACAGTGCTGTGCATACAGTAAGCACTCAATACGATCAAATAAAATGAATGAATGTGCCAGGAACTGTACTAAGCGCTGAGGTAGATGTAAGCTTTTATCTACACTAGTGCTTGGAACAGTGCTTGGCCCATACTATGTGCTTAACAAGTATCATAATTATTATTATTATAAACTAATCAGGTTAGACACAGTCCATGTCCTATATGGGGCTCACAATCTTAATCCCCATTTTACAGATGAAATAACTGAGGCACAGAGAAGTGAAGTGACTTGTCCTAGGTCACACAGCAGACAAGTGGCGGAGTGGGATTAGAACCCAGGTCCTTCTGACACGCAGGCCCATGCTCTATCCATTAGGCCACACTGCTTTCTTGGAGAAAAGCAGCCTTAAAAAATAAGTGGTTCAAAGTAAACACTACAGAGGGTTATTAGTATTATTTAGTATTCTCTTCCGGTTTGGCTTTGTGAAAGACAAAGGAAAATAAGCAATAAACAGAACCCAAGGTCTTATTATGTACACAGTTATTCTTGGCTCCAGAACTCTAGTGTCTAGAAAGGTACGATAACCTTGTGGCATCTACAGCACTTTCTCATGACTATTTCATTTCCACTAGTATGTAGAGCTTTTATCGGATCAGGGCAACCAAGACCGTATTTTTAGTTGCACAACAATAAAAGCAGTCCTAATAGTTTACTAGATAGAAAGATGTAGGAAAAATGTAAAGTAGAAACCATTCACCATTTTTAGTTTCTGTTACGGAATTGTTAAGGGAACTTGGGCAAAATTAGTTGAACTGATCTAGGCCTCATCTGTCAAAAAGGAAACAAAAATATTGGTTTCATCCTGTATCCTTCACATGGGAATGAGTTGAGCTCATTCTTTCAAAACATTTTTATTTATTAATTGCATCCTCCTGTGCCCAAGAATCAGATCAAACGTAATCCACAGCCTCAGGTTTTTAAGCTTTATGAAAATAGAATTACTTTGTCTTACCAAATACAACCCAGTTTTAAAAGGAATAGTATCACTTATATGAACCTGCTACTGGTAATATCATTTCAGTTAAGGATATAGACTTCATTATTTGGGAAGCACTGCAGCAAGAAGACTAGAAATAGTAAAAGGACCCTCATTTCTCCAAGTAAATTGGGGCTTGTATTAAGAATCCCAGCTCTTGAATTGAGTTCCTTTTGTGGATTTAACCCACAGCCTTTGAACTTCAATGGGAAGCAGCATGGCTTAGGAGATAGAACCTGAACCTGGGAGTCAGAAGGACCTGGGTCCTAATCCCGGCTCTGCCATTTGTCTGCTGTGTGACCTTGGGCAAGTCACTTCACATCTCTGGGCTTCAGTTACCTCATCTGTAAAATGGAGATTAAGACTGCTAGCCCCTTGTGGGACAGGGACTGTGTCCAACTTGCATCCACCACAGTGCTGGCACATAGTAAGCACTTTAACAAGTACCATCATTATTATTATTGCCTAGAACAATAAGTGCTTAACAAATACCCTTAAAAAAATTCCTTTCCATATACATACGGTGAAACATAGTCACACTGGCCTGTGTTTGGATCCCTAATTTATAATTGACACTGCTGATCCTTGGAGACTTTTTTCTTTTAAAGCTTAATTCAGCTGAAATCAAAATATTCCAGAAAATCATCCTGCTCTCTTAAGCTTTCAGTTGGGTGGCTGGGCCTTGGGGCAATAAAGCACTTACCTGCGTGACCCACCAATCCATTCCAAACTCTACTAGCTATCAGAAGGGCCATGCGGGTAGCTCTCCCTTTAAAACAGTCTCCTTTGCCAAGAAAATGTCTCTTCAATAACACCTTCCATCCTCTCCCAAAGATACGTGCTCGAGCCTCTTAGAGAAGTCATGCATCTCAGATATGTCTCTTTCAGTTTTGAAAGGAAAATTCACCTTTGTGATTCTTTTTTCCCCCACCATCTCATTATATGTTGCAGAAGATGCCTCCAGACTGCAAACTTGTTGTGGGCAGGAAATATGTCTACCAAGACGGTTGTATTGCACTCTCTAATGTACTTAGTACTGCGTTTGAGTGATTGATTGGTGAAGCCTAATGGTACTGCGCCTTTTTTTTTTCTCCTTTAGGTCTGTCAGCGGCCAAGCTGTTGGCTGAATCTGGGCTAAGTGTTGTGGTTTTAGAAGCCCGGAACAGAGTTGGAGGAAGAACTTACACTGTGCGGGTAAGCAGCCTTAACACTGGGAACAAGAACCCAAGCCGATCTGCAAGGATGGGACTGGTTTCTGTATTGTATTATCAGGGTAGGAAGATTCACAGTCCAAAGCAAACCTAAAGAGAGTCATACCAGCCAAACCAAAGCAAGCTGGGGGGCCTCCAGAGGCAGAGATTATCCAGTCTCCACCCATACACTGATTTCAGGGACAAACAGTTTTTCCTTAGTGTTTATAGAACTCATTCTGTTTCACAGTAAGCCCATTTCCTCTTATTTGCTCAGGAATCGATCAGTCGGTGGTATTTATTGAGCACTTACTGTGTGCAGAGAAAAACAGGATCCAGTTTCTTAGGAAAAAAATTGTATTTACCTAGGAATTACTATGTGCAGAGCACTGTACCAAGTGCTTGGGAGAGTACAGTGTAACAGAGTTGGTAGAGTTGTGCTCCCTCCCCACAACGAGCGTACCCGCTAGAGGGAAATTAAAGTAAAGGTTAATCAGGTTGGACACATCCATCTTCCGTTTGGGACTCACAGTCTCTGTAGAAGGCAGTAGGATTTAATCCCCATTTTTCAGGTGAGGAAACGGAGGCACAGAGAAGCAAAGTGAGTTGCCCAAAGTCACACAGCACACAAGTGGTGGAGCCGGACCTGGGTCCTCTAACTCTCAGGCCCATGCCCTACCCAACTAGACTATACTGCATCCCACATGACAAATCACATGACAAATGATTTTTGCAGGGTTTAGCAACTCATCTAGGATGATATAAGTAGGCAGTGTATTGTTTTCCAAGTTATCCAGTGCCTTGTCCCTGTAAGTTTCTAAAGAGTGTCTATTAGCTGTTTATGAGCATCTTGAGAGAAGGGGCCATACCTTCTCATTTTATTGCACTTTCCAAGCCCTTACTGAAGTACTATATGTACAATAGGTGCTCAAGAAAATACTATTAATGGGTGATTAAGTGTTGACAGAGAAGAAGCTGAGCCAAATAATCTTGCTTAACTTTCCAGTGATAGAGTATTCTGGTAAATTAGTCAGTTTGGAATCCATTCTAGACCCCAGTTTAGTGTCACTTATGAAAACTGAGCTATTCAGTAATGGCAACCCCTGAGAGGAAGTGTTCATTTAATTCCCTCTAATAAAGGTATCTCTGATGGTGATCACCCATCAGACGTGACCCTTGAACTGGTGGTGCTGAACTCAGATGAAGACTGAACTTTCCTAGATTGCCAGGGATATGCATATTGACTTCTATTTAACCAAGCCTACATCCCTTTACTTTTGGTTTAAAATATCAACTTGATCAAGTAAATTTCATCTCTCTAGCTCAGCCCCAATCCAGCTTCCAATCTCACAGATGAATTGGACCATCTCTATATGTTGCCAACTTGTACTTCCCAAGCGCTTAGTACAGTGCTCTGCACACAGTAAGCACTCAATAAATACGATTGAATGAATGAATGAGTAGACCAGCAAAAATCTAAATGTATCTTGAAACTATATATTAAAACGTATTTGTATTCATTTCTGCTCCCCCTCTAGACTGAAAGCTCTGTTGTACTCTCCCAAGTGCTTAGTACAGTGTTCTGCACTTAGTAAGAACTCAAATATAATTGATGATGTTTTACTGACCATTATTATACAGTGTTATGTCCCAGTTTTTGGTACTGTTGTAAAGGTTACAGTTCCCACGTGTTCCTTATAAGGGTGAGGTAATAATATACCTTTAATTTCTTGAAAAATTAATATTGTAATTTTAAAAAATTTGTTACAAGAAAACTCCTACCCATTCTTTCTTTTCTTTAATAGAATAAAGAAGTTAAATATGTGGATGTTGGTGGGGCGTACATAGGACCCACCCAAAATCGCATCCTACGTCTATCCAAAGAGCTGGGTATAGAGACGTACAAAGTGAACGTCAGAGAATGTCTTATTCAGCACGTAAAGGTAAGCCCTCGAAGCGTACTTCACAAGGTGACTAATTAATGAGTGCATTTAGTTTTGGAAAGAGTTTGTGTGTGTATTGGGTGACTCTTCTTTTGAGACATGTCAGTCAGCTTTCTCTTAGGTAAACAAGAAAAACAGGTTTGCAGATTTAAGGTCCACTTTTCACAAAGGGAATAGTTCCCTGACTGGGATGAAGACAGCACAGTATAATCAAAGCGAGGAGTGCTTTGCTGGAGAGTGTCAGCTTTTCATTTGGAGAATGGGGAGAATTTGGAATGAGGAAAAGATGTAGAGGGTAGAAGTGGGGCAGAGAAAGAGAAGCGGGAGCTAACCTTTATTAACACACCATCTCTCCCATCATCTTGAGTGTCTGCCACCAGCCAGAGGAACGAACCCTGCACAGGGCAAAGCTGAGCTGGCAGCCTCAATTGGCTGAGGGGGGCAAGAGATTGAGCTGGCATCTTGACTTCACTTCTAGTTCCTTTCCTGCTTTGGAAGGGTGGACCAATCTTCCACAGAAAGTTTCCTCTCTGGGCCAGTTCTGGGTGGTGGCTCCTTTTCCCCCAAAGTAGCTGACACCCCACCAAGGGCTAATTTGGGAAGTCTGTAACGATAATAATATTAATAATAATAACAGTAATTCCAATGAAGTGGTCACTGGGTACTAAGAAATGAACTAATTCCTAGGGTAGGAACAAGTTAATCAGATTGGAAACAGTCCCTGCCCCACATGGGGTTCACAGTCTGAAGGGGAGGGAGAGCAGGGATTTAATCCCCATGATAAAATGAGGAAACTGAGGCACAGAGAAGTAAAACGACTTACCCAAGGTCTCACAGCAGGCACGTGGCAGAGTCAGGATTAAAACCCCGTATTCTGGTTCCCAAGCCTGTGTTCTTTCCCTAGGCTAGGCTACTTTTTTTAAGTTGCCTCTTCTCTTTTGAAGCCCTCTCAGCTGATAGCATTTTTTTTTGCCATCCTCTTGTTTATAAGCAAGACACTAATAGCACAATGTTTAAACAACTAAGGCCCTTCCATATGGGCAGCGCTTTAGTCTCTAGTCATTTATTTCCTAAAGGATAAAAACCAAAAAAACACAGAATCCTGAGCTTCAAACATCTGATAGTTTAGGAAAATCAGTCCAACCTCCACCATCAGGTGTGGGTTTGATTTTTGATTTGGAGGGCTTTCTACTTCAAACAGGTTTCTGTTCCTAATCAATCCTTGGTTCCACTAACCGCCTCTTCTCACCTCTCCCTAATCCCTCCCTCTCCTGGCAGCAATGCCTTGAGTTAATATCCAGATCCACTAAACGGCTTCCTGCTGCTCTGGTAAAATAAGTGTTTAAGCGCTACTTACTGATCCCCTCAAACAAACAGAGGTTGCATCAAATGTTATTCCTTCTATACCAAATCCAAACATGGAACAGCCGGGGTCTGGACTCTTGCCCTAAGAAACACAGTTTGCCTGACATTTCCAGCTCTAGTCTTGAAACGGGCTGCTGAAGAGGGCATCCTGTGCTCTACTGGAGAGAATAATGTTTTGTTGAACTATTACTCTCTCTCCTTATCAGTCACTAAAAAGCATGGGGAAGGATAATAGTCACAGAACTCTTCCGGTAATTATATTCGCAGTAACAAATGAGCCTTACAGAGTATGGAGCTAGACTCACCCCCTTTTGCTCAGTGACCAGGGCCTCGGGGAACGAAGGATCAGCCGACTCCCATTTTGACCAGGGTGGGATGTTCTGAGTGTTTCTAGTCCAACCTAGAGGAAGAAACTTGACTCTGGCTTCCCTTTGATCCATGTCATCCTGTTTTGGAGCCAAGGGGAATTATTTCCTACACCCTCTTATCCGGAGCCAGAGGGGTAGGAGGACAAAGAATTCCTTACTGTGATTTCTGATTTTTGTCTCCGGGAGGCTGGAGCCCACCCCAGGATCAGCAAACAGGTCCCAGAAGCCCCTTCCCCTTTCAAGCCCTGGATCCCGAGCGGGAGTCAAGCTAAATCCACAAGGGCCACTAAGGCATTCTAGTATATACCAAGCAACTCTGGGGACAGATTATACTTGATCTCCTTACTGAACCTTTGTGTTTTAAGGGTTTAAAAGCCTTGAACAATCAAGACATCTCCAGTTTGAATTCTATGAAAGTAAAGTTTCCAAAAGCAAGGAGTGTTTATCAGAAAGTAGAGTTTTTTATGGTATTTGTTAAGCACTTACTATGTGTCAAACATTGTACTATGTGCTGGGGTAGGTTGGACACAATCCCTGTCCCACAGGGGGCTCACAATCTAAGTCGGAGGGAGAACAGGAGAACCGAGGCATGGATAAATTAAGTGACTCTTCCAGGGTCACAGAAAGCAGTTGCAGAGCTGGGATTAAAACTCAGGACCTCTGCCTCTGAGGCCTATGCTCTTTCCACTAGTCCATGCTGTTTAAAGTTAGCCTAATTAAGATTAGAGGGAGATAATTTTCTGCTTGATAAGGGAGTGGTTCAAAATCCATTTATTCACTAAATTATTACTTCATAAACTGCTGAGTAACCCAAAAGCATGATCGTATATGGTGGCATTCCAATAACAATAATAATGATGGTATTTGTTAAGCGCTTACTATGTGCAAAGCACTGTTCTAAGCGCTGGGGAGGTTACAAGGCAATCAGGTTGTCCCACGGGGGCCTCACAATTTTAATCCCCATTTTACAGATGAAGTAATTGAGGCACACAGAAGTTAAGTGACTTGCCCAAAGTCACACAGCTGACAGTTGGTGGAGCTGGGATTTGAACCCATTCTCTCTCAGAAGTTGAAATGAGGCATTTCAACGGGATAAGGGTACTTTGCTGAGTATGTTCCAGACCCATATAAGTGTCCACTAGAATTCTTCATCTGAATAGCCCAAGTTCAGTGTTTCACCTAATTGCCAGTTGTCCAGCTAAGTATTGTGTTTTCTGCTATCCTGAGCAGCCTCAGTTCTGCACTTTGCTAGAGCCATGGCTGAAGTAGTAGTGATAGCTTTTTGACCAAACACCTACTATGTGCAAAATCACTGTACCCTGCACTTAGGAAATAGAGCTGAAGCACACATGCTAAAAGGGGAGACAGAGATAGAAATGTCAAATGTAGGTTTATACACCAGGGTTTAGGTTGGACATAAATACATCAAGTTCAAGGGGTGGCAGGAGTCAGGGTTGTTTGTTTGAGGAAATGGAATCCTCTAGACTGTAAGTTTGTTGTGGTCAGGGAGTGTGTCTGTTTATTGTTGTATTGTACTCTCCCAAGCGCTTAGTACATTGCTCTGCACATAGTAAGCGCTCAGTAAATATGATTGAATGAATTTGCCAGTAACCAGTGGGAAGTAGCATGACCTGATGGTCAGACCACGGGCCTAGAAGTCAGGGGACCTGGGTTCTAATCCAGACTCTGCCACTTATCTGCTGTGTGACTTTGGAGAAGTCACTTACCTTCTCTGTGCCTCAGTTGCCTCATGTGCAAATCGAGGATTAAGACTGCAAGCCCCATGTGGGTCAGGGACAATATCCTACCTGATTACTTTGTACCTAGTCTAGAGCTTAGTACAGTGCCTGGCACAGAGTAAGCAATTAACAAAAACCATTTTATAAAAGAGCAAAAACCAGCAGTTAGGAGATTCTTCATTTGACAAATCCTTGTGAGGATTGTAATGATGTGTTGGGGATCTTGGTGGGAAACAGTGAGAAGTAGCACTGCTTAGTGGATAGAGCACAAACCTGGAAGCTAGAAGGACCTGGGTTCTAATTCTGGCTCTGCCGCTTGTCTCTTGTGTTACCTTGGGCAAGGTACTTATCTTCTCTGTGCCTCAGGTACCTTATCTGTAAAATAAAATGGGGATTAAGACCATGAGCCCCATGCGGGACGTGGACTATGTCCAACCTGAACACCGGGTACCTACCCCAGCACACAGTAAATGCTTAACAAATACCATTTTTAAAAATCAGGGAAAATAAGGAAGGGCAGATTTCAGGGCAGTAAGAGTTAGTGTTGACTTGGAGAGAGAGAAACTTCTATAGTAATTTGACAAAATGAAAAGCACTTCAACTTGGGTCATTTCTTGAAAACTGCCTTCATGCTATCAAGACTGTGTATTCCCTTAGTAATACTCACCTTTCCGAATGGCTGAGAAGTGTAAATAAAGATGTTTCACCAGATTGCCCTATGAAAATCCCAACCTCAGAGTCTAACACTTAACTAGTTTTTCATTGTGTTGTAACTAAATTCTATCAGAATGAATGGCTATTTAAGTGTTGTTTGGTAGTCAAATATAAAATGGTGTGCTACTTGTAACCCTGGGCTATGATTGCCTTATAACAATTTCAGTCTTTGAAGAAGAAGCTTTCCATGAGTCTCCATTTCTGAAGATTAGAAGGGCAGAAGTAATTTCATTCCTGGGGCTTTGAGGCCACGTCCTGTGTTTCAGGAGAAATTCTTGATCACCCTTAATATGTCAAAAGTCCTGTGGCCTCTACTCAGAGATTTGAATCCTACAGCTTGTAGAAGGAAACAAGTTGTCTGACTTGTTTTTGGTCATATGCTCTGACAACATTGTTGCTTAAAAAAAAAAATGCCTCCTAACCAACAGTCCTATTTGCTTCTTGGGTTTAATAGAAAAGCTTGATTACTCTTCTCAGGGTTCTAAGCAAATTTTCTGAGAGATTGGTCTAGTGGAAAGTACACAGAATTGGGAGTCAGAAGACCTGAGTTCTAAGCCTGGCTCCCCGACTTGCCTGCTGTGTAACCTTCTGAGCATCTATAAAATGGGGATAAAAACCTTTTCTCCCTCCCCCTTAGAGTGTGAGCCCGATGTGGGACAGAGACTATGTAGGATCAGATTGTACCTACCCCAGTGTTTAGCACAGTACTTGGGACATATTAAACACATAACAAATGCCTTAATTATTGTAGGAAAGATGGTTTTGTGAATATGAGACTTGGTTATTGAAAAAAAACCCCAAAAACTAGGTGGAAGTTGTTTGGCTTCTTCAATTTCTGTTGATGAATCTTTCTCTCTGAATCCTAGCCCTAAAATTCTGGGGTTTTTTTGTCAATGTGGAAAAATTCTTCTTTAATATGATAGGCTTTCTTTCTGTGTAGGCTGCCGGATAACTGTGTGGGAAAACAAGGAACTCCATCCCCCTGGGCACAGATGAGAAGGTCAAATTCCTGCAGAAATCAGTAGAGGCCCTATTGCAGTGCTTACAGTGATTTTGAGAGAATTGGTGACTTCCTCATGCTCTTTGCTGGTCTTAGGGGACATTAGAGTCTTGGTTCAGAAATGTGCTCCATGGCTGTTGTTTCTGAATTCTACCAGGTGGTAATTATTTCATTTAAAGTCAGATATTTTGTATCTGGTTCCCTTAGATGGAAAAGAATGGATTTTGCAGGCTCAGTGGAATTTCATAATCTGAGTTTAAAGGCAGGGATTTGTAAGCATCTGTCATGTTTTAAGGAATTTATACATAATTCGATTGCATTGGAGTCTCCAAAGCTCTGCACACAGTAAGTGTTCAATAAACACCACTGAGTGCTTGATTTTGAAGAATACAAGTTACCTGAAAGTATGTTACCTCATTTCTAGAAGCTGCCTTTTCACGTTGTATGTACCCTGCTCATGTCAAACATTCAGTCCATTGGTTTCTATGCCAATCACTGAAAGAAAAAGCTTTTCAGAGTGTGCCTGTTCTGGAATGTGCAAGTTAAATTTTTGTTACTTTTTGTTTTTTATTTTTACTTTTGAGTTTTTTTGTTTTTGTTTTTAGCCACTGGGATATTTTTATCAAAAACAGAAGTTTGCTTCAGTAGTTACCACACCTTTGATCTGTAGTTTCTGACAATCAGAGAGTATCGGGTTGGACACAGTCCTTGTCCCACATGGGGCTCACAGTCTCAATCCCCATTTTACAGATGCTGTAACAGGCCAGAGAAGTGAAGTGAGTTGCCCGAGGTCACATAGCATACAAGTGGTGGAGCCAGGTTTAGAACCCATGACCTCCTGTCTCCCAGGACTTCAGAGTTCATCTGGTCCAGCCCCTGCCTTTAGAGTAATCCCCAAGAATAGAGATTACAAAATTTCCCATGGCAGCCCGTTAAAGTGTTTTCAATCAGAAAGTTCCTATCTTGTGTCCAACCAAATTTCTCTTCCTTTAATTGATTGGGCTATACTCTCCCCATGGTTTATATACAGGAAGACAGTGAGGTCACCCTTTTAGCCTCCTCCTTAGGCAAGACAACCTACACTTTCCACATTTTCCACTCGTTCTGCCATTTTGATTGTACTTCTGTGCCTGCTCTCTAGTTCCTCCACATCTTAGAAAAGCAGTGTTGCCTAGTGGATAGAGCACAGGCCCGGGAGTCAGAAGGATCTGGATTTTAATCCCAGGTCAGCCACTTGTCTGCAGTATGACCTTGGGGAAGTCACTTTACTTCTCTGTGCCTCAATTCCCTCATCTGTAAAATGGGGATTAAGACTGTGAGCCCCATGTGAGACCTCGACTGTGTCCTACCTGATTAGCTTATATCTATCCAGGTGCTTAGAATAGTGCCTGGCACATAGTAAACGCTTAACAAATGTCATTAAAAATTAAAAAAATGAGCCTGCAGTCTAGCACATAGACAACTTTGTGCTGCAAAGGGAAGCTGCATGACCTAGTGGGTAGAGTGTGGGCCTGGGAATCAGAAGGACCTGGGTTCTAGTCCCAGCCCCTCCACTTGTATGCTGTGTGACCTTGGATAAGCCACTTCACTTTTCTATGCCTCAGTTCCCTCATCTGTAAAATGGGGATTAAGACTGTGAGCCCCATGTGGGACAGTGACTGTGTCTAATCTGATGACCTTGAATCTACCCCAGTACTTAGAACAGTACCTGGCACATAGTAAGTGCTTAACGAATACCATGAAAAAAAACAGGTTTAACAATGTTGTAAAGAAGGAGTGCAACCTAATGGAAAGAGCCTGGGTCTGGGAGACAGGGGACTTTCCCCGTTGGTTCTTATCTGATGTATCTACTGGCAAAGGGGCCATGAGCCAGTACACAAGTGGCACAATTAACACGATAATAATATAGAAACTTTGCCCATTTTGATTTGTGCCTCTCCTTGGAGCTGCGACTTTACCCTCCTGTCAGGGTAACAAGCCCCAATTTGCATTGCACAATTGGCCAAAACTCAGAAGCAAGTGCCGCGGATTAGCAGAGACTATATTCGTGGGAACGTAAAGTCATCAGGGCCTAGCTCTTCTTTTTTAGCCAAGTTTTATTGAGTCAGATTCACTTCCTCTTGAAGACCAGCTGTGTCTGGAGCAGCCATGAGAGCAAACCAGCCAGGCACGGTACTAAGTGCTGAGGTAGATATAAACTAATCACATTAGACACAGTTCATGTCCCAAGTGGGGCTCACAGTCTTTATCCCCATTTTACAGATGAGGTAACTGAGGCACAGAGAAATAAAGTGACTTGCCTGAGGTCATACAGCAGAGAACGCTGGTGCCGGGATTAGAACCCAGGACCGTCCGACTCCCAGGCCTGTGCTGTGTCCACTCGGCAATATTACTCTTGGGGATTGTTCCTAGATGATGGTAGTGTCAGATTACTCCTTTCATCCTCTCTTGTTTGGCATTCTCCATCTTTCTAGGTCCCGCTCAGAGAGTCTTCCTTAAATGACCTAGGAGAGAAAACGAGAACGCCTTTATCCTGAGATGGTAGCATCCTTAGAACTTTGAACATTGAAATAATTTGAAAAAAATCGAATGTAATGGGCATTCCCCACACAGGTCATGCCTCTGGTAGAAGCCATGTAATCATAGGGTTAGAGTGAGGGTGAACTTGCTTTATATGGAGGGTAGATCCTTGGGGGGGAGTCTTTTGAAATAGGCAGGGCAGGTATACGGCATCAGGACTCATGATTCCTTCAAGTTTTGAGTCCTCAGTTCTCCCCCACTCAACTCCCTGTTCCAGGATGGTAACTGTGGGGAATAAGTGCTTACTGTGTGCCAAGCACTGTGCTAAGATCCTGGCATAGATACAAGGTCAGATCAGGTACAGTCCTGGTCCCACATGGGGATAAAAAGTCTTAGAAGGAGGGAGTATACAGATGAGGAAACTGAGGCACAGAGATGTTAAGCAACTTGCTGGGATTAGAATCCAGTTCCTTCTAGTCCTGGTCCCGTGCTCTTTCTAGGAGACCAGCCTGCTGCTTCTGATGGCACCCCAAACCAGGAAGCTGTTTGCAAGGGACTACGTCCTTTGGGGTGGCAGCATCAGCCTCCTGCAGATGATGACACTCAAGGTGGAATGGGAGGGTTCTCGCCACCATTCCGAAAGTTGTCTGATCTCCCAGGCCCCAGATCCTGGATGCTCTTGGAGACAGTTCCATCTGTGCTCCTCAAAGCAGATCTCATTACCTGCCATTGTGGCCCAGACAGACTGCGGGCTCCTTTCCTGAAATACCATATGATAGGAAAATGCCGTCCCATCAGGGAGTACGGGGGGGGGGCAGACAACGATATACCGTAATCGAATGATGTCCAAATCCCAGCTGTCAGATGAGGAAGGGCAACCCCTGTAATCTGAGCCATGAGATTGCCGTATCTCAGTGTGTCCTGGTCTAATTCAGTTGAATTAATGAGCGGGACTGGCAGACTTGCTTTGAGGGCAAGCCCGCATTGTTCTACCGAGCTGTCGCTCTGGGGCACCGGTTGAAAGGAGCCATAGAGCAGGCTGCCAGTTTGAATCTGGGCAAAGCAAAAGGAAATGTAATTGAATTTTCAAGTCTTGATGCAATTCACTGTGGCTCTGCAACTTAATGAATCTCATCTCAGCTAATTTCTCAGTTTGAAGGATAACAGCTTCCCGGACCACGAATCCCAAGACAATGGGGTGGGCTCAGTCCACCCTTGAGGGAGACACCCAGGATACCATGCATCATCATCATCATCAATCGTATTTATTGAGCGCTTACTATGTGCAGAGCACTGTACTAAGTGCTTGGGAAGTACAAATTGGCAACATATAGAGACAGTCCCTACCCAACAGTGGGCTCACAGTCTAAAAGGGGGAGACAGAGAACAAATCCAAACATACTAACAAAATAAAATAAATAGAATAGATATGTACAAATAAAATAGAGTAATAAATATGTACAAACATATATACATATATACAGGTGCTGTGGGGAAGGGCAGGAGGTAAGATGGGGGGGATGCATGTTACACTGGACACCCAGCCCAAAGTGATGTCACACACATCTATGCAGAAGTGTGCCCGAGGCCACGCAAATCTAGAGCATTTATCTGGGAGTGACCCCTGAACCCTCTGTTCCTCCTCCCCCCCACCCCCAATTTACTCCAGAGTCATCACGATCCTCTCTTAGGCATCACCTCTGAGCCGGGCAACTAAGTGGCGGGACTTGTGGCGGTGGGAGACTGAGCACTGTCCATCAGTGGTATTCATTGAACTCTTACTGGGTGCAGAGCACTGTACTAAACATTTAGGAGAGTACAACACCATAGAGTTGGTAGATGTGCTCCCTGCCCTGAAGGAGCCCACAAGCCCACCCAAACCTTCCCAGAAGGGCAAGGATGATGGCTAGTTGACAACATCGTCCATTCCGGCTTCACGGCCGACCCCAACGGCCTTTGAGGTCCTTGTGTCTGTCTGAAATTGATGTGAAATCTCTCCTTCTTTCATGGGCCTCAGCAGAGAAGAAATATAGCATGTAAAATATTTAAAAGGAAAAATGTATATCTGCTAAGTCATTCCTCACCACATCTCCAGATAGAAGGTTGGCCTAACTGGCACCTTGCAAGATGCTGTTCTATTTCCAACTTGCAATAAGGAAAACCTGCTTGGCTTTGCAGTTCTAGCATGAAGCCCTTTTTATATTTTATTAACAAAGTTCTAGAGATTACCCATCATCTCACCTCTTTGCCATGGTGAAATCATTAACTTTTACAGCTCCTCAAGGACCAACCTCTTCACCTTTTTTTTTTTTTTTAATGATAGTCGTTAAGTGCTTACTGCATGCCAGGCACTGTATTAAGTGCTGGGATAGATACAAGCTAATTAGGTTGGACACAGTCTGTGGCTCATTTGTGGCTCACAGTCTTAATCCCCATTTTACAAATGAGGTAACTGAGGCACAGAGAAGTTAAGTGACTTGCCTAAAGTCTCAGCCTACAAGTGGTGGAGCTGGGATTAGAATCCAGGTCCTCGGACTCTCAAGCCCGTGCTCTTTCCACTAGGCCTCGCTGATTCTCTTTCTCTCTTGGGGCAGCATTGCAAAGGGCAGGTAATGCTTAGTCCAGGCATGGAACTAAATTGTAGCCAACTTCAAGCTGGATTCAGTAGCAACTTGAGAAGGGTGAAGTGCTGAACTGTAAAAATTTCTAAGTGCTGTCGACCCTGAAGCTCCTGTTGCTTATTGATTTTCAAGGAGTCAGTCCACAGATGCCCAGTCTCAGAAAACTGTGAAAATGCAGCTCTATCTTATCTCCTGAACAGTGGACTTTTCTTATCAGGAGGGGGCAGTTTGGAACAATGAAACATGTTGCCAAGGGACCCAAACCGCAAGGTGAAATTCCATGAACTTTAACTCTCGTTGCTTACAGTGCAATTTGCTTGTAGGACTGGGGAATTAGCTTCCCTGGGGTGGCAGTGTGGCCTAGTGGAGCAGGCTCAGGGCTGGGACTTAGAATACCTGGGTTCTAGTCCCAGCTGTGCCATTGGCCATGCTGTGTGACCTTGGGCAAGTCACTTAACGTCCTTGGGCCTCGGTTTCTTCATCTGCAAATTGGAGATCAGATTGTGTGCCCTGTATCGGGGTCTGTGCCCGATTTGATAACCCTGTATCTACTCTGGCGCTAGGCTTATAACAAACATTTGATAAATGCCATAAAACCAACTTTGTGTCTCTCTTCCAACGATGGGAGGGAGGGGTTGATAATGGGAGCCGCCATCTTGTTGTTGTCCTGAGGATCTTCTCACCAAGCCAGATAAGGGAGCCACCCCGTCAGCCACCCCATCAGTTCTGTGCTTGGTTCATCAAGACATTTTTTCTCAAGGACTGTCTGAATGTCAAGAATAGGCCTTCCCAGACTGAGCCCCCTCCTTCCTGTCCCCCTCCTCCCCCTCCCCATCCCTCCGCCTTACCTGCTTCCCCTCCCCACAGGACCTGTATATACGTATATATGTTTGTACATATTTATTACTCTATTTTACTTGTACATATTCTATTTTTTAAATTTTGTTAATTTGTTTTGTTGTCTGTCTCCCCCTTCTAGACTGTGAGCCCGCTGTTGGGTAGGGACCGGCTCTATATGTTGCCAACTTGTACTTCCCAAGTGCTTAGTTCAGTGCTCTGCACACAGTAAGTGCTCAATAAATACAACTGAATGAATGAAGAAGCCTTCTGAAACCTTTTACTTGATTGGCTGCCCTTGTTCATTTCCGGAGTTTGAGCATCTCAAAAGCACGTGAAACACCAGAAAGCATCTAGATCTCCTACTATCCTTTGTTAGTAGATTGAGCTTTTCCATTAGAGAATGTTGCCTTATCAAAATGGGGACTGGCTGTTGGACATTGGGCAAAGGCATCCTGAATATTACCCTCTGGCTCTGCTGCCCAGAGTAAGACTGCTGCAGGTCCCACAAAAGCCTTCAGCCAAGATGATGGCAGAGATGACAAGCCCAGGTTAGAAGTGGCAGGAGAAGAGAGTCATAAGCTGAGCACTGCCATCATACCAAAGCCAGGGACAGTAAGTGAGTGATGTGATGTGTGGCCTTACGCCTCCTGCTCAAGCGTGTCTTGTCTCTTTTTCTTTGATTTCCTTTACTTTTAGACTATGAGCGCACTGTTGGGTAGGGACTGTCTCTATGTGTTGCCAACTTGTACTTCCCAAGCGCTTAATACAGTGCTCTGTACACAGTAAGCGCTCAATAAATACGATTGATTGATTTACCATCTTTGCCCCTTTTCATTCACCTCCCTTCCCCCTCGTACACCAAGCTCTTCTTTCCTTCCTTCACTCCCCCCACCCAAAACACACACACACACACACACACACACACACACACCCCACACACACACACCCTCTTTTGCCTCTATATCACTCCTTTCGAGAAGAGCTTTTTACTCATTTTTTCCCCAGGGCAGAAGCAGAGTAAACTAGGGGCCTATCAATCATTCAGTGCAACACACTGCACTAAGCATTTGAGAGAGTAATGTATAGTTACTAGCCACAATCCCTACCCTCAAGGAGCTTCCAGTCTAGTGGAGGAAGTAAACACTGAAATAAATTATAGGTAGGGGGAAAGAATAGAGTATACAGCTATGTACTGAATTGGTAAGAGTTTCCAGGAGTTAGTCCCACACCCAATTTTGGCCAAGGAATTCTCTTGTTTACACTGTATTGTAAGTAACCTCTTTTCCCCTCAAGTGAATAATGATTGGTGCCAGGTGAGAAGAATACTAGCTTCACTCATTTTGCTGCTTTGGTATCTCCTAAGGGGAGAGTGGAAAAGAAATAACACTTGTAAGATGTAGACTTTCTGGACTTGGCGAGCTTAAGTTAAAATGGATCTTTGCTTATTGTGAAAGCATGTGGGGGTGGGGAAAGGGAGAGAGGTGTGTGTGTGTTTTTCCAAACCATATTTAGATAAACAGAATCCAGCAGTTTCTAAATTTGGTGTGCTTTATAAAATGTAAAGTGTAAAAACTGTTTTGTAAAGTAGAAGCCATTTATAAAACAAACAAGGACTTGTTCAGGAAATTTGCTGATTAATATTGTAATATGTGGTTTTTAAAATATTGTCTTTGTTTCTGTTTACAAATGGGAGTGTAGATGTTCCTTTTGTTACTGTGTAACTTTGATATGTGGGCTGAACCAGTCCTTCTGTAAACGTGGAGTGAAAAAAAACCAGATATTCTTCTAGATATCTCTTTAAAAAAAATTATGACCTGTCATCCTCTGTGCTTGGGTTGCAGAATATAATAATCGGGGCCAGAGGCACAGAGCCAGAATTTGAAACGGAAAATATGTTTGCCCCAAACATGATTTTGCAGGTTCCAACTCATGGCAGAATGTCTATATTTCTTGCTGTTGTCTCTGCAAGATGGTGTGTTGCTCTTAGGCTAAATTGCTTTCCTTTCCAGAGAAGGGGCTATGGCATTGATATTTTTGGATTTAAACCTGTGAATGCCAATGTAGAAAGGGGCCTACGTTTCAGTTTTGAGAGTTGGGGTGGAAATGGAGGCAGGACAGGATTGGGGAAGTGACAGACTGACTTCCAATTTGAGGCCTTTTCATCACAATTTGGAGACCATTACCAATTTTCAGTTCTGCCCAGATTTTGTTGGAGTCCTGGGAGAAGCGAGTCTGAGTGTCCTCAAGGGCTTCACCCCACTCGTAGAAACCTGTCGGTCAATATTTACAGGACACCTAGCTTGGGCAAAGAACTGAACTAAGCACTTGGCAGAGTTAAAGACTCACTCCTTCCTTGCCCTCAAGGAGATTACAGTCTTAACAGGAAAGATGGCCACAACATTGTTTGCAATCACATTAGATTTGGCAGCTGTGCAAAAATGCCTTCATTTGAAGTGAGAGGAGAGTCAATAATTTGATTTTTAAAAGCACTACCCTTACTACCCTCAACTGGTGTAAAGTCACTGATTAAAAAAGGCCTTCATGCGGAACCTTTCTTTTGAGTTCGGGCTTGCTACATATCTTTCAGTCCCTATCCCACCAGGCTCTCAATCACTTATGTCTCCATGTGCTTTCCAATTTCCTTCCATTTCCTCTTCTGATTTGACATTTATGCATCTGTTGACCCTCAGGCCATTGTCCTAAAAACTACTACTCAGGTCTGGCATCAGCTTAGCACAAGGGAAGGTGTGAACCAATTTTTTAAAAATTAAATTTAGACTTCAGTTCAACTTGTGTACAGAAGCCTGGGCATACATTCGGTAAATTACGAATCCTCTCCCCAACCCCACCTTCAAAGTTGCAGGTAGTTCAGATTGGCAAAGGGCCAGGTCTCATAGAGCATCTTAAAAGATATTTCCTCCAGGCATCCACAACATAAGTGGGCTTGTGAGTGAGGATGCAGACCGTCTAGACTTAGTGAGAACTGGCTGATCAGAATTAATTAGTGCTAATGTATTGAGTGTTCGCTATGTGCAGAACACTGCAATGAGAGCTTGGTTCTGCCTTGGGTTGTTTTCCCAAGAGCCAACACACACAGAGGGACAACCTGTAAGCTCACTGTGGGCAGGGGATGTGTTTGTTATATTGTACTCTTCCAAGCACTTAGTACAGTGTCCTGTATACAGGAAACACTCAATAAATATGATCGATTGATCCAGGTTGACCAGCATTTCTGCAGCAAATGTTGTGCACTTTTCGAGTGTGTCTCATCCCCTCGGGCTTTCTTCAAGAAAAAAAATCCAGGTTTGTTGTTTTTTTTCTAATAGTACAAGAGCTCGTATGTCACTCTTTTCTTTCTGGGCTCTGAGAGGTAAATTTATAATGTCAGGAATGGTGGCATCCAGACAAACCTTAGAGGCAGTGGGAGAGTCTTGATGGAATACCGAAGGTATGTTGTAGGCATTGCAGAAAGGGATAGAAGAGATATGCTTTAAGCAGTCATCTGCCAATGTGCTAGAACAAGGAAAAACCTTCATTGAACAACTGAAGTAACATTCAGATGTGGTTTTGCAACATTGTGTTTCTTTCTGTATGGCCCAATGGAAAGAGTCCAGACCTGTGAGTCAGGATACCTCAGTTTTAATCCCGACTCCACCTCATATCTGATGTGTGACCTTGGATGAGTCCCTTAACTGCTCTGACTCCACCTAAGCTCTGAGCCCTGTGTGGAACAGGGAATGTGTCCATTCTGATTATATTTTATGTACCCTAGGCTTAACCCAATGCTTGGTGCATGGTAACAACACAGTAAATACCATTATTATTCTTATTCTTGTACTACTACTTCTTCTTCTTATTGTTGTTGTTATTATAGTACAGATCAGTGACTTGTGGTTGATGAAGTTTTCATACTTGTTGGTTATTGTTGACATTTGTTAGAAAATAAATGAGTTAATTTTGAGCCCTGCAAAAACTTAATCCAAGATAGCATCATTCAAGTGATTCCCTGTTTTATGTTTTAGGGAAAATCGTATCCATTCCGAGGTGCCTTTCCTCCAGTATGGAATCCCATAGCATATCTGGATTACAATAATCTCTGGAGAACCATGGATCACATGGGAAAGGAGGTATGCTGAGGATGAAGGCTACATGAGAGGTGGTGTATAAAGCAATCATAACATGTATCCCTTGACTTGTGTCTGCTCCAAAATGCACACTGCCTTAATGTGTGTTTTTACTGTGAATTCTGGCTCTGATGTTGGTAGGAAGTGTTCTTTTGACAATGCAAATGGGTTTTGATACACAGGGGATCAATGATAAAAGAAACAGTGTTGGAATGGGTGAGAACACAGGAAAACAGCCAGAGCACAACTCCATGCTGTAGGAAAACTGGGTATATCTCATCTGGAAAACAAGACCATTTCCACATTATCCCCTGAGGGCTGTTTATTACTGTTATTCCTTAGTAAAGCCCTCTCAAAATCGAATAATAATCCCTAATCTGATGAACCAATTACATCATCATAACAGCTAAGCAGACAACCATCTGAATTGCTTTACCTCATGCCTCAAATTTTCAGCCATTCAATGTGAACACTAGTAGTCATTTAATTTTGACATTCCATTTAAGTGGAAATAAATAAATGCAAAATATCAACATTCTGTTCTGTTCTTTAAAGGTGAAGATATTTGATTTGGATTTATCCATCATCATTTTGGGGGAAAATTTTGTCCTGCAGCAATTTGGGCTAGCACAAGAAATAAAATAATGTTGAGCTGGTAAAATGCCATTTTAACCTCCATTTATCCCAAACGTATCTTGAAGATCCCTTTTCAAAGCCGTTAATAATAATAATTATTATTATTATTATGGCATTTATTAAGCGCTTACTATGTGCAAAGCACTGTTCTAAGTGCTGGGGAGGTTACGAGGTGATCAGGTTGTCCCATGGGGGACTCACAGTCTTAATCCCCATTTTACATTTTACAGATGAGGTAATTGAGGCACAGAGAAGTTCAGCGCATAGAACAGTGCTCTGCACATAGTAAACGCTTAACAAATACCATCATTATTATTATTATTAAGTGACTTCCCCAAAGTCACACAGCTGACTATTGGTGGAGCCGGGATTTGAACCCGTGACCTCTGACTCCAAAGCCCAGGCTCTTTCCACTGAACTCCGTGACAAGAAGAATCACAAAGCAAGGGGATGGAAAGCCAAATCTAGTCCCCCTTTTGTAAAATCTTTGAGCCATTAACATATTGTTTGACTACATTCAAAGTAATATACGGTGCTGCCTTTTGACTTGAAAAAATCAAAATTTTCTGCACTCAAAGAGTGAATCATAGTGACATTTTTTTTTTCCTGTTTCAAATATAGCAGTTGCCAATGATTTAAAACAGATATATCATTTTCTTCCACACCTTCCTCAGTTGGTAGAGGAATTGATTTGGCTTCCAAGCTGGGGCCAAATTTGAAATGAATTCCACAAAAATGATTACTCTTTTTGAAAATGCAAATAGGATTAGAGTTTCATTCATATGTCAGACTCAGTGAGGACAAGATTGGTTTCGGGGTCTGCTTTCTGTTCTGTAATAATTAAGATACGGTCTTTCTGATAACGGCAAAACTCTGGATACATTACCAGAAGGATTGCAGATGGAGATGGGGCATTCTGGGAGAGAAGTGTCCATGTGTCCCTATAGGTCGGAGACGACTCAACGGAATAAAGCAACACAAGACATAAATGACAATAAGATGACAATGGGTTAGATCCATAAAAGGAATTCAAGGCCCCAAAACCTTGGAACCAGATATCTCCTACGTATAATTGAGTGATCAGAGAGTTCTGTGTGCAAAATTTCAGCACAGTGGGGCTATGGGAAGGCAGCTCACTCCAAAGTCCCCAAGGAAGATAGTTTCTTCTGAATTTTTTTTTCCCCTTGTCATCTTTGGACCCTTTTGGGGAAAATTTGAACATTAAAAATCAAGGCTCTGAATTTATTTCAAGGTGGAGCTTGTGATGCCTCTTTGCTTTAGCAGGCACAACCCTAGACCAAGGAAGAGGGTATTTGGAAGCATCTCCCCTGGGCCCTGGGGCAGTTTTTCAGTGGCTTCAACACTTGTCTTCTGTGTGACTTCAGGCAAGTCATTGCACTTCTCTGGACCTCAGTTCCCTCATCTGTAAAAATGGGGATGAAGACTATGAATCTCATGTGGGACATGGACTGTGTTCAACCTGATTAGCTTGTAGCTACCCCAGCACTTAGTACAGTACCTGGCACATAGTAAGTGCCATAAAACCTACCATAAAAATTTTGTGGGAGGTGGGGGGAAGGATCAGCTTCATTTCATAGCTCATAGAGGGGCTGGGACCCTGGAACAAGAGGAGATAAAAGGTCGCCTGTTCAATTTCTAGGAAGCCTTGTACTTCCCAAGCGCTTAGTACAGTGCTCTGCACACAGTAAGTGCTCAATAAATATGACTGAATGAATGAATAAAGGCTGGCTGACATTTGCCTGCATTCAAAATGTACTTTATAGGGCATATAAAACTTCCCTGTGCTGTTTTCCTGCTTTCCTCCAGCTGTGAATGAAGCCCAGGAACAGGAAGAGGCATGGAGAATGGAGAATCTGTGCAATGTCGAATTGCAGCTTTCTCCTGACTCTCTTAATAATAATAATGGTATTTCTTAAGCACTTACTATGTGGTAGGCACTGCATTACGTGATGGGGTGGATACAAGCAGATCAGGTTGGACGCAGTTCCTGTCCCGTGGGGCTCGCAGTCTCAATCCCCATCTTACAGATGAGCTAACTGAAACGCAGAAAAGTGAAGTGACTTGCCCAAGCTCACACAGTAGACGAGTGGCAGTGCCAAGATTAGAACCCACGATCTTCTGACTCCGAGGCCCGTACGCTATCCTCTCTGACTGCTCTTTCGTAGTTTCCTTTGCTTGTTCTTCTTTCCTTCCTTCACTCTGTAATTGCTTATGTCTTTTTCCCTGCGTGGAACATCCTCACCCTTCAGCTCTGCAAACCACTTCCTTCCCCTTCTTCAAAACCCTGCTAAAAAGTTACTTTTCCCAGGAGGCATTCCCTGAATAGTCTTCCCCATTTCTTATCATGCCACCCTACCAGCCGATTTGGCATAATGTGTCTTTGTTGTTATTGATTAATTCAGTTTCCTGCATTTGTATCCATTTCCTTAATCTGTTTTACCTATTGTTTACTCGACAATTTAGATATGCTTATTGCCCCCATTTTCAATAAATATTGTTGATGATGAAAATTCCAAAGAAGAGAAGCAGCATGGCCTAGTGGAAAGAACATGGACCTGGGAGTCAGAGGACCTGGGTTCTAATCCTGGCTCTGCGGTTTGCTGTGTGACCTTGGGCAAGTCACTTCACTTCTCTGTGTCTCAGTTTCCTCAACTGTAAACAGGGGTTTAATTATATTCCCTCCTGTTTATACTGACCCCCTAATGTGGGGCGGGACCATGTTCAACCTGAAAAATTTGTATCTCAGAATAGTGCTTAACAAATACTATCAAAAAAAATCCAGAGGAGTAGTGGTCTCTCTGTCTCTCTCTCTCTCTCTCTGTTGATCTTTATCTCTCTGCCTCCGTCTCATGCTTCCCAAAGGAGGGCTCTTCCCACTGGATCCACAGCAGGGCCAAAGTGGAAAGTCATGTTGGAACCGAGATCGTGATATGTCCTTTCTTTTCAGATTCCACCAGAAGCTCCATGGGACGCACCTCATGCTGAAGAATGGGACAAAATGACAATGAAGCAGCTTTTCGACCAAATCTGCTGGACAAAGTAAACTCGCTACATTTAATTTTGAAGGTCACCTTTGATTTTTCCCCACCCCCTTCAGGCCCTGCAATCAGCAAGCTCTCTTCCTTAATAACCTAGAGGGAGGAGAGCTCTTATAATATTCTCTGCCTTCAAGGACCTCTAAAGGGACTGGGGTAGACTTATTCTGAGAAATAAGGAAAGTTTGAAAACATCGGAGGTGTGGTTGGGTCTTCACATTCAAAGTTGGCCCTCTTGATGGTAAAATCCTACTGATTATATCCTTTGGGGTTGAAAAGTTCTAAGCAAACTTACCCTGTACTCCACATGGTGTGCTGAAGAGTTATCTCTGGCTGCTTTTTGTTTGCTTTCTTCAGCATCTCTTGGGGTTTTCAAATCTTCCTTTTGGGTCCTGATCTTTTATTCTAGTAGAATAAAACTCAGTGTGTGCTCAGGGGACGAGGAGAGGCCGACTAGAGCAGTCTTCAGATGTACTAGTTACAACATGGGTGAAAAGTCAGCATCATATTGATGCTGTATAAAGGATTTCATTTGAACAAGAAGCAGTGTGGCCTCATGGATGGAGCCTGGGCCTGAGAGTTAGAGGACTTGAGTTCTAATCCCAGCTCTAACGCTTGTCTGCTATGTGGCCTTGGGAAAGTCACTTTATTTCTCTGTGCCTCAGTGATATCATCTATAAAATGGGGATTAAAGCTGTGAGCCCCACATGGAACATGGATTCTGTCCAACCTGATTAGCTTGTATATACCCCAGCGCTTAGTGTAGTGCCTGGCACATAGTAAGCTCTTAACAAATACCATTAAAACAAAGAACGCATCCTTGATCAGGAAGCAACCGGTCTTTGGTTCCCAAACTGACTTGGTTTCTCTTCGGTCATTCCGGTAGGACCGCGAGGCAATTTGCTACTCTCTTTGTGAATATCAACGTGACCTCGGAGCCCCATGAAGTGTCCGCTCTCTGGTTCCTATGGTACGTGAAGCAGTGTGGAGGCACCACCCGGATATTTTCAATAACCAATGGAGGGCAGGTAAGGTACTTGGATGTGTTTTCTTAAGCCAAATCTGTACGTAAATCTGAGCCTTGTATTCCCCAGATTCACATTATTCAGGCACAGAGCAGCTTCTCCACTCCTCTTAGATGTTTGGAGAAATGAATAAACGACCACTTGAGAATGAGGTCAGCAGCACTTTAGGGAAAGGCAGAACTCATTCCCATCCTGTTTACTCCATAAAACCGAAGGATTCAAAGATAGGAAATGCATCTTACTGTGAATAACCTCTAATTGGATTTGGAAAGCACATTTTCCTCCCTTCAGGAAGGGCCAGAAAATCATTTGACCTGTGTCATGGGAAATGCAGACACCTTGATTGGCAGAGTACGTCAACTAGCTTATATGCTGCCACAGTATTGGTTGAAACACAGAAAGCGTACGGAACTGTGAGTCAGGAGGCCCAAGTTCTGGTTCCAGGGCTGTCGTTGCCAGCTGAGGGACCTTGGGCAAGTCACATAATTCAAGCAGTGGCATTTATTGAGTACTTACTGTGTGCAGAGCACTGTAATATGCGCTTTGGAGAGTACAGAACAAGAGTTGGTAGACATGTTCCCTGACCACAGGGATTTTACGGGCTGGAGAGGGAGATAGACATTAAAAGAAATTACGGCCATGGACGTAAATACTGTGGGGTTAAGAGTGGGATGGATATCAAGTGCCTAAAGGGTAGAGATCCAAGGGCGTAGGTGATGCAGAAGGGAGAGGGAGTAAGGGAAATCGGCTTAATTGGGGAAGTCCTCTTGAAGATGTGATATTAATAGAGGTTAGAAGGTGGGGAGGGAGGTGCTCTGTCATAAATGAAGCGGGGAGGGAGGACATGGGCAAGGGCTCTGTGACAATGTTGATGAGACTGAGGTACAATGAGTAGTTTGGAGTTAGAGGAGCAAAATGTGTGGGCTGGGTTATAGGAGGAGATCAGCAAAGTAAGGTAGGAGGAGGTGGGTGAGCTGATTGAGAGCTTTAAGGCTGATGGTAAGGAGTTTCTGTTTGGTGTGGTGCTGGATGGGTAACCTCTGGAGATTCTTGAGGAGTGGAAAAACATGGATTTCACTTTTTTGGGAAATGATCTGGCTGGCAAAGTATAGACTGGAGTGGGCAGAGAGGTCAGTGAGGAGGTTGAGGTAGTCAAGGCGGAATAGGGTAAGTGCTTGAATCAGCATAGTACCAATTTGGGTAGAGAAGAAGGTGGATTTTAGTAATGTTACACAAGTAGAACTGACAGGATTTAGTGACAGATTGTGTGGGTTGAATCAAAGAGATGAGTCAAGGATAATGCCAAGTTTACAGGCTTGTGAGAGAGACAAGGAGGATAACAGCTTTGTCTACAGCGTTGGGTAGGACGGACTTTGATGAGAAGATAAGAAGTTCTTTTTTGGACATGTTAAGTTTGAGGTGTTAGCGGGACACCCAAGTAGACATTTTCTGAAGGCTGGATAAAATGCGAGACTGCAGAGGAGAGAGATCAGGTTCTGGAGAGGTAGATTTGACAATCATCCATGAAATGGTAGTTGAAGCCATGGAAGAGAATGAGTTCTCCAAGACAATGGGTGCTGATGAAGAATAGAAGGGGGCCCAGAACTGAGCCTTGAGGGACTCCACTAGAGGGTGGAGGCAGAGGAGGAGCCAGCAAAAGAGTCTGAGAAGGAGCAGAAAGAGAAATGGAGAACCAGGAGAGAACAGTATCACTGAAGTTTCAACAGAAAGTGGGTGAGCCATGATGTGGAAGACAAATCACTAGACTGTAAATTCCTCCCTTAGTCTCTTAAGCTCCTTGAGGGCGGAGATCATGTCTGTCAACTCTGTTGTATTGTACTGCCCCAAGCATTTAGCACAGTGCTCTGTACTCAGTAAGTGCTTAGTAAATACCATTGATTGAATCTCTGTTTCCTTATCTGAAGAGTGTGGACAGAATTCCTATTCTCCCTTTTTCTTAAAACTCGAACCCTTTGGGAACAAGGACTGTGTCCAACCTAATTATTACCCCACAGTACTTGGCACATTATTATTGGAGGGAAAATGATTCCTTTAATATTTGAAAGGCATTTAGTCCCTTCATTTGGTGACTTTTTACATGTGATCCATAGGGAAATGACCATGTAATTCCCTCATTTTGTCAGCATCCTTTCTTTACAGCACTGATTTTACTACATCTCCGTGAGTTGCAGAAATAGGGTGTGTCAGCCTACCCATCCTCACTGTTACTTGAGTGGTTCCTACCAGTGCTTCTAACAGCATCAATGAGGAAAATTTCATAATTCAGCATCTGAATTTATATAATCCCTCTGTAGTCCACTGGTCCCTGGGGTTACCGCCTTTTTGCCAATGAAGAAGAGAGTGTTAACGGCTCAGAAGACGTTTCTAGGTTGGCAAAGCAAATCAGTGCCAGAACTGAGATCCAAATTCAAAGGCTAATCATATCCATCTTTCCAGTCCAGTACTTAACCCACTAATCAATACAGTGAGTAGTTTATCTCCAAGGTGTTGGACAGGTTGGATGCCTATGGTATTTAGGGACTCACATTCTAAGTAGGAGGAACTTAGCTCCCATTTTACAGATGAGGAAACTGAGGCACAGAGCAGTTAAAAGACTTGCCCAAGGTCACACAACAGGCAAGTACAATTGGGTTTGTAGACATGATTCATATCCATAGTTTATATTAATGTCTGTCTTTCCTTCAAGATCTCCCCCTCTAGACTATAAACTTGTTGTGGGTAGGGAACATGTCTAACAGCTCTGTTTTATTGTATTCTCCCAATCGCTAAGTACAGTGCTAGGTACACAGTAAGTGCTCAATAAATACAAATGATTGCTCCTTCGCCAAAATTCATAGTCATAAAGAGCTCTCCTTCACAATACAGTTTTTTCTAGCCGCTGCTTTAATCCTACATTTTAGTTACCGTGGTTGCTTGACATTTATTAGATGCTGGTATCTGTCAGGCGCATTGAGCAGGGGCAAGTCAAGCTAAATCTCAGTTTAGCCAAGTGACGCCTGGAAAACAGGTCAGACCATTAGTGAAATGGCATCGATTTCTTGAGGGAAAATAAAACATAAAATCAGGACTACACTAGATGGAAAGGGTCTTTAAGAGGACCCAGAGCCCAACTAATTGAGACATTCCAGTACCATAAATGTATTTTATTTGTTCTTTAGTTTGCCATGACCTCTAAGTGGGGAAAAAAAATTAAATGACTGGAAGATGATTTTATTTTATCTTTGTTTAAATTTGGAGATAAGGGGGTTGTTAGGATATTTATGGGAATTTGATGCTGATGGTAAAATACTTCACCACTAAATCCTCATCCAAAGCATTTATGCCTTGTATATTACTACTAGTAGTCAGAGGACCTGGGTTCTAATCCCAGCTGTACCAATTGTTTGCTGTGTGACCTTGCAGAAGTCATTTAACTTCTCTGTGCCCCAGTTTCCTCAACTGCAAAATGAGTATTAAAGGTCTGTTCCTCCTACTTAGACTGTGAACCTCATAAGGGACATGGACCGTGTCCAACCTGATTAAAATGTATCTACCCCAGTGCTTGACACATAGCAAGCACTTAACATATACAAAAACAGTGATAATAATGATGATGACATTTATTAAGGAAAAAAACTAAGTCTAGGAAAGTCCTAACCCTCATTTCTTCTCCCTCACAAATTGAATAAAACTACTTCCTTTAGTAAAAGTTTACCAGGAAAACAACTCTCCCTGCATGGTTTCGCAGGCCTCGTTTCCTTTCACCTGGGATCAGTAACTACTTCCACAGACCAAAAGAAAACCTTTATTAGCCATGGCAACAACACACTGTACACAAGTAAAATAGGAGGTAAGGACTTCACCCTCAATCTCCTGGGCTGGAACTCAGCGCCCAAATAAATATCCCTGGAGGGGACTTCCTAAATGGTGTTAACTTTATCCTATTTCCATGTTTTCTTGAGTTTTCTTTTTGTTTAGGAGCATAGAATCCAAAGGGCCTTATTTAATCCTCCTGTGTTGTTTGGACACTTGGATCTGACACCTTTAGGTATTTGATATTGGCCCTGCCCTCAATCCCACAGCACTTTTTAAATTATAGATTACACATTATTTATATTAATGTCTCTCCTCCACTCTACACTGTAATCTCAGTATGGACAGGGAACATTTATGGTAATTGTATTGTATTCTCCCAGCACTTAGTACAATGGACTGCACATATTAAGTGCTCAATAAATAGTGCTCAATTGATTGATTTAGTCCAGGGGTTTCTGGCAATGGTGTAATTCATTCATTCATTCATCGTATTTATTGAGCACTTACTGTGTGCAGAGCACTGTACTAAGCGCTTGGGAAGTACAAGTTGGCAACATATAGAGACGGTCCATACCCAACAGTGGACTCACAGTCTAGAAGGGGGAGACAGGAACAAAACAAAACATATTAACAAAATAAAATAAATAGAATAAATATGTACAAATAAAATAATCTACTCCAGCTCTTAGCACAGTTCTTGACACACAGGGAAGCACTTAACCAAGTCCTACATTTATTATTATTGTATTAAAACAGTTCATCAGGATGGCTCACCCAAACCCATGCAAGATAAGAACTTGTAGTTTATTAGTGTGCACAGTTTACCACTTGTGTGAGTGCATTCTAATTATGTTTTATTTTCCCTCCTTCCCCCCCTACTTCCAGGAAAGAAAGTTTGTTGGAGGCTCTGGCCTGGTGAGCGAGAGGATAATGGAACGCCTCGGAGACCTAGTGAAGCTGGGGAGGCCCGTAGTCGGCATTGATCAGTCAGGTGATAATGTCATTGTGGAGACGCTAAACCACGAGACCTTTGAGGTAATTGAATTCGACCCAAAGGAGACCGGAGTTAATGGGGGATGTGTCTGCTGCAGCGTTTAGCCAAATATAATCAGCCCCATATGTTTCTGTTTCTCTTTAATGGTCCAAGCACCTTGAAAGCCTTTGAGATCCCCCCCCACCCACCCTGTCCCCGACTTGCAGTTTGATGATTATTGACTTGTGCCAGTCTTTGGTTTTTCAGTTAGCTCCTGGCGTTTGCCTTTTCTCCTTTCTGCTTGGTTCCCCATGCTTCATTGCACACATGGGTACTCTCTCGAAGTCCTTTAACATAAAGGAAAAGAAATGTCCACTTCTCTTTCAAACCTGTACCTCATAGAAGGGCGTGTGGTGTGTTTTTCAGGGGAAATATGTTATCAGTGCCATCCCTCCAAGTTTGACTGCCAAGATCCATTTCAGTCCAGAGCTGCCACCAAAGAGAAACCAATTAATCCACCGTCTTCCAATGGGAGCGATCATTAAGTGTATGATGTACTACAAGGAGGCTTTTTGGAGGAAGATGGGTAGGTTCCTGTTAACGATTACCTTGTACTCTAGCCCACCCCAGGGATTGGCCAGACACTCTACTGCAAATAGTTGACTCTTTCCAGGGGGCTAAATGTAAGAATCTGAAATGCCAGTGGTAGGCGGTGAGGCCTAGGGGAAAGAATGTGGACTTGGAAGGCAGAAGACTTTTTGAAATGGTATTTATTAAGCACTTACTATGCATCAGGCACTGTACTATGCACTGGGGTAGATAAAAGTTATTCAGGTTGGACAAAGTCCATGTCCCTCAGGGGATTCCCAGTCTTGATCCCCATTTTACAGATGCGGTAACTGAGCCCAGAGAAGTTGAGTGACTTGCCTGTGGTCACAGAGCAGACGAGTGGTGGAGCTGGGATTAGAACCCAGGTCCTTCTGACTCCCAGGCCTGTGCTTTATCCAATAGGCCATACTGCTTCTCCTTGGTTTCAAGTCCCATTTGGTCTTGGACAAGTCACTAAAGCTCTCTAGGACTCAACTTCCTTATTTTGAAAATGAGGATACACTGTCTCTTCTCTCTCCGTCTTGGCTAGTGATCCCCATGTAGGACTGTGGTTTTCTTGTATCCACCCCAGGGCTTAGCACTGTGTTTGACATAAAGTAAATGCTTAATAAATTCTGTGCGTAAAAACTAGATTCCCTCCCACTGCCTCAGCAGCACCCATGAGAATAGTGGCAGGGGAGTGGAAGAGTACGTAAAGTTAGCAGTTCCCGTCCCTGGATGATTGCTGCTCCTTCAGAAGGCCTGAGGAAGATGTGAGAGGTCTCCTCAGAGAATTCTCTCTCCCATTGTCGGGAAGAATGAGTATCTCCACGTCACTCTCCGCCTCCTTCCTCCTCCCAGACCCGCAGCTCTCACCTGGAAAATCGGTTTCCACTGATGCTGTGGCCAGATGGCTTTTTGTAAAAGCTATGGGAATAACTCAGTACCTTGGAGGATGCAGACCTTTCCCTGGCAGAGGGAGAATCAGAGAGAAAAGATTTGTCCAGGAAGTACCCTGCTGCTCTCCCTGAACCTGGTCTGCGAAGCTCTCTCTCCTTTGCATCCATGGACAAAACACCTGCTTCTAGTACATTCTCTGTCTCACCTGTTTGGATTTTCTTCTCATTCAGATTACTGTGGCTGTATGATCATTGAAGATGAAGATGCTCCAATTTCAATATCCTTAGATGACACCAAACCAGATGACTCCGTGCCTGCCATTATGGGGTAATGAGCCTGAACTGTCTAAATGTAGAATGTTTCCCTAGCCAATGATGGGATCAGGGGGTAAGCGTATTATTCAGGAAACAAAGACCGGTTGGTTTTCTTCCCAAAATCAAAATAGTTTCAGACCACTAATGAGCCCCAAAGAGGTTAAAAGCCCACTTTTAAATACAGACATCGTCCTAACTTTTGCCCTTGTTTTTCTTTATGTTGAAGTTCAATGGACTACCTGAGATGTGCAAAGTATTTTCTGAATCCAAGTAAAGCCAAAGGGGAGAGAATCATATGGATAATTTAGTCAAAAATCCCACTAATTAGTGCACTGGTAGTAATAGTAGTAATTCCACCCAAGTTCAGAAACTGGTAAGATAGCAGTGATTACTCTCTTTATTCCCTTGGCCGTTTAATAGTGCCTATAAATGACCTGGTGATTGATCAGGTAGTACAGGAAGAAATGGTCATTCCTGAATCAATCATATTTATTGAGCACTGTGTGCAAAGCACTGTATATGAAGGGCTCTAAATTTCCTTGATAGTCCCCACTTGGTCCCCATATGTTGCTGACTTGTACTTCCCAAGCGTTTAGTACAGTGCTCTGCACACAGTAAGTGCTCAATAAATACGAATGAATGAATGATTGAATGAATGGTGTCCGAGCAGTGGACACTGGGACTTAAAGTCCTGCGCAGTGCCCTATTTATGCCTACTGCTTTTTGCCTACCTGAAAGGACTTTTCCCTTTCATATCATAAAACTATAGCAAACCAAAAGCTTGCATTTGAATATCCTCAATAAAACCCTGGAGAAAGTTGGACTGTTACTAAAAACCCTTGATAGCTGGTCAAAGAACAACTCAGTGCGAGCTTTGTGATTTGAGAGAAAGCACCAATTTTAATGATGTTCTTGGGAAAGCAAACTTTAGAACCACTAAGAGCCTGAATAGGCTTAAAAGAGGTTGAAAAAGGGGTGTAAAATTATGAACGTCTCCCAAAGTTCAAAAGTTCACCTTCTCCACAATAAACAACCTGCCACTTCCTGTAATTCAATATTTGAAATGGCACATAGGATGTCCATTTTTCTCAAGTTGGGACATGGTTTTTAGATCTGTGCTTTCCAGAAACTATTGCTGCTGATTTATCACCTACTTTTGTGTTGGAGCCAAATCACTACAGTAGTTCTAGGTCCTTTGATAAGCTAACAGGCTATTTTATGTTTGATAAGGGCATCTGGAAGTTATATTAGAAGAGTGTAATTATGCCTTGTGTGTCATAAAGGATTTGGCTTTTCTGCCTTATAAGCGTTTGTGCAAAGAGTCACAAAGGCCATAAGAAATACAGCTCCTTTTTGTGAGAGGGCCAGAATAGGATTTGTGACTTGAACTCTTTCATTAATTTACCTGGAACGTAGCGATATGTGCCCTCTTCACGTATGTACTGCCAGCATCCTGCCAACCAAACTGATGTCCCAATTTAACTTTTCTTTTCAACAGATTTATCCTTACCAGGAAGGCACATCGACTTGCTAGCCTTACTAAGGAAGAGAGGTAATATGCTGCCTGTGCATGCTTGTTTTTTATTGGAATTCTTTAGTAAAGTTGTTTTCCAAATCTCTGAGATTAGCAGGTTAACAAGGCGTGATACATTTGTGCAGTGTGAGAAGCTATATCTACAGAGGTATTCTGTGATGTGGTAACTGATTGCCTAGCAAAAATTCTTGTAAAATGTCTAATAGTTGAACAGACTGTGTCAACCAATCAGTTTTTGCTTGCACAGATTCAATAGGAGCATGGCTCTTGAAGAGGCTAGAGTAGGTGCTGTAAGCTGCAGGTGGTCTTTGAAGAGGCCAGAGTAACAAGAGTTAATATCTCTCCTGGCCACGAGTTGGGGTTCTAATTCCCCCACAAAATCAATAATAATTGGAAATGCTGCTTTTTTTAACTGAAATACTTTAGGGCTACAGCATCTCTGTGAGCCGGGGTCATGGTGTCAAACAAAAAAAAAAAAAAGAAAAGGCCAAAGATAGCAAGTGAAACTTGTTTCAGCCTTGTCCTGTCCAGTGACCAACAAAAAAAGGGCTGTCTTGGCAAGCATGGTCTCACCCTGGGCTCTGGGACACAGAAAGGTCTGCCTCCTTGTCAGAGGGGATGTCAGGAGTAGTCCCTAGTCAGCCCACAGCCAGTAATGAGTGTAAAACAAAGTAAAAGTTCAAGGTTTACAGTTCTGAAGTTCAGTTTTGGTGGAATGAAACTGCCCATTCTGGGCCCTGACAAAACATCTGCTATCCATTTTGTTCACGTAGCATTTGAGCATGTCATAAGACTGAGTTATACACTGTAAGGTCCTTGGTAGGAGGAAATGTGTCTACCAACACTTTGGTACTGTACCCTTCCAAGTGCTTAATAATCAAGCAGTTGATTGGTTGATTATTGAGCCATGGGCCTCATGCAGAGCCATGTAGTAAAGCACTGTAAAGCGCAGTCCAGTACAATAGAGTTGGTCGATAGTTGATCCCTGACTTTAAGGAGCATACAATCTAGTGGGGAAGATCGACACTAAAATAAGCTGCAGATTGGGGAAGCAGTAGAGTATAAAGATATGTTCTACTATGGCTACATTTTCCATTTCTAAGTTAGTGAATGCAGGCTTGGGAGTCAGGTCATGGGTTCTAATCCCAACTCCATCACTTATCAGCTATATGACTTTGGGTAAGTCACTTAACTTCTCTGTGCATCAGTTACCTCATCTGTAAAATGGGGATTAAGACTGTGAGCCCTACATGGGACAACCTCATTATCTTGTATCTACCCCAGGGCTTAGAACAATGCTTGGCACATAGTAAGCACTTAAATACCATCATCTTCATTATTACTTTTTTTACAGCAAAAATCAAAACTTGCATAAAATTTCTAAACTCCAGGAATCCTAGGGAATATCAATCAGTGGTATTTAGTCCTTATTATGTGCAGAGCACGGTACTACGAGCTTTGAGAGTACAACACAACAGACTTGGTATTGTAATTGCTGTATCAGAGGAACATAATCAATGAACATTCAGGGACTGAGCAAAGGCTTAGTATTGTATACTACATATTGTATATATGTATATATGTTTACACATATTTATTACTCCATTTATTTATTTTACTTGTACATATCTATTCTATTTATTTTATTTTGTTAATATGTTTGGTTTTGTTCTCTGTCTCCCCCTTCTAGACTGTGATCCCACTATTGGGTAGGGGCTGTCTCTATATGTTGCCAACTTGTACTTCCCAAGTGCTTAGTACAGTGCTCTGCACACAGTAAGCGCTCAATAAATACGATTGATTGATTGATATTGTTAGGGACTGAGAATGGCATCATCAATCAATCATCATAAACAGTTTAGTGTGGTGCTACCTGATGTAAAAGTTAGAATCACCCCTGAGGTGCATGAAATTGAGTTTGACTTGGTCTTTTTCTGTACCCAGCCTACCCTCTGGCAAATGTGCTGCTAAGCAGTGAAATAAGGCAAAAATAAAAGAGAGAGAGTCTATGCTTCTGGATCAATCACCCTCAAATGAATCAAGTCTTTTAAATCATTTGAAAACAACTGCCAAAGATTCACAGCAATGAGCTTTAAGCATTTGAAGACCAATACAGATTGAAATTTCATATGTCAATCCTGTTCTGTTATTTCTTTGGAATTTAGTGTGGGTTTGTAATGATTTATTGTCATGCTTTGGCCTTTTTATATTCTTTTGTAGGAAGAAGAAAATCTGTGAGCTATATGCAAGAGTGCTGGGATCAGATGAAGCTTTGCATGTAAGAAATAGTTGTCTTCTGCAGATTTTAAACTTTCTCTAATGTGTTTCCTCCAAAGAGCTCGAGGCTTTTCTTCTCCATTTGCTTTAAGTGGTAAGGTGAGGAAGATCACAATTCTCTGACAGCTTTATGAGGAGGGCTTAGACAGATTTGCCTAGGCTCTAGGAAGCAAAGGCAGTTGGAAGCAATAATAATAATAACTGTGGCATTTTTTTAAGCACTTACTATGTGCCAGGCACTGTACTAAGCGCTGGGATTGATACAAGGAAATCAGGTTGGACATAGTCCCTGTCCCATGTGGGGCTCACATCTCAATCCCCATTTTACAGGTGAGGGAACTGAGATCCAGAGAAGTGAAGTGACTTGCCCAAGGTCACACAGAAGACATGGGGGAGCTGGGATTAGAACCCATGACCTTCTCACTCCCAGACCCGGGCTCTAGCCACTATGCCATGTGAGCCTTTAAATCCAGAAGTCCACTTGGACTTATTTAACACTACAGGTGCCAACAGCTGTGGTTACTAATAACTCCGAATGGTCTGTGTTGGTACAGACAGGAAGCCGGGCTTTTCATCCCTTCTTCTCATCTGTGGCCTAGTGGAAAGAGCATGGACCCAGGAGTCAGAGGGACCTGGGTTTTAATCCTGGCTCTGCCACTTGACTGCTGCTTCACCTTGGCCAAGTCACTTCACTTCTCTGTGCCTCACTTTCCTTAGCGGTAAGATGGGGATAAGATACCTGTTTCTCCCTCCTTCTTAGACTGTGGGCCCCAGATGAGACAAGGACTATGTCTCCTGTACTTGTAGCAACCCCTGGTGTTAGGAGGTAGCAAATGTTTAACAAATGTCACAATTTATTGTTGTTATTGTTGTCCTGAGGACAGTGGCAACATGTCAGAATAGCAGGATTAATGCCAGTCCTCCCCCTTGTTAGCAACAAGTGGCTGGTATTGCTGGAAGTTACTTCAATTTGGCCCTTTCTTTAAAATTGAGTTTTATTAAGCATCTCCTGGAGCTAGAGACTGTGATAATGTTATTTATTAAGCTCCTTTTAAATAATATTTTTAAGCCCTTTACTACATGCCAGGCACTGTACTAAGCGCTAGGGTAGACACAGGCTAATCAGGTTGGACACAGTCCCTGTCCCATATGGGGCTCACAGTCTTAAACCCCATTTTACAGATGAGGTAACAGTCACAGAGAAGTGAAGTGATTTGCCCAAGGTCACACAGCAGCCAAGAGACTTACTGTATGCAGAGCACTGTACTGAGCACTGGGAGAGAATACACAGGTGGATCCCTGCTAAGCTCTGGCTGAAGACGGTACAAGATAATCAGGTCAGCATTGGGAAAGCAGTTACCTTAACCTCCCCTTCGGGTCCAATGGCATCCTGTGGAAAATGGGCTTGGGACCTGCTGGAGTTGGATGAGAAACCCAAACCTCCTGAATCCCAGTCCCCCTGACTTTTCACTAGGCCATGCTACCTCCCTTGTCCTGTCACCTAGTTTAATCGTGATTTCTGCCATGAGATTAATGATTTGCCTCAGGACCAGATTCCCACTTGCAGTAATGAGTGACCCAAAGGACTACATTAGAAGGGTTTTATCTAGGGGATTTACCTGCCACCAGGCCAAAGCCTCCCACTTCAGAGGGCTCTGGGCTTTAGAGGTGTTGGCATAAATATACCAGGAAAAGTATACCCAGCCTTAATGGCACTCCATGGACCAGATTGGGTTCTGGAATTTAAAGGAATGGTGCTGAAGGAAACCCACCTTAAATGTGCTTGCTTTCTTCACACCACCTTCCCTGAGAAGAGATAGTTGGCTGGGAAGCACCTAGGTAAGTGCTTAGGGCAGTGGGTTGGGCCCATTGGGCACTCAGTAAATACCAGTACTAAAACTACCAATAGCGGAGGCCAGTGGGAGAGCTGCAGAGAAAGGATTCACAGTAGAATTCACCAAGACCATCAGGTTCTAGGGCCTCTTCTAGACTGGGGTAGGTGAGGGAGTAGTAAATTGAAATGTGTTTCAAGTATATTGTTGCGTTGCACTCTCCCAAGTGCTTAGTACAGTGCTCTGCACACAATAATGCTCAATAAATATGATTTATTCAATGGCATTTACTGAGCCCTAACTGGGCAGAGCACTGTTACTAAGCACTTGGGAGAGTACAACAGAGTAGGGACAGTATAAGAACAAGTAGGAAAATGAATTTTTCCAAGGCCAGGAGGGCACTGAAATATCTGGCCCTGCCCCCAGCCTCTCTCCTCCCATTTTGATTCCATCCCCAACTTTTAGTGTGGGTGACACTGGCCCCTGGCTTGGCATCTCAGTGAAGAGAGCAAGTGTTGGTGGGGTGTGAGGGGCAGGATCATTGGCTAGGGCCACTGACTCTGCCCCGGAGTGGCCCCAGCGTTTTCCTCCCGCTCAACTACCCAACCCATCTACACCCCTGGGATGCTTCCACACAATGGAGTGTGAGAAACACCACAAAACTCCTTCCTCCTACCAAGTGTGCGCACCACAGCAGAGAAGGGGCTGGGAATGCCCCATAGGCTTTCTGAACAACTCTCCCAGCTCCAATAATCAGATGAACAGGTCAGTGCCAAGATTGTCTCCAACAAATGGATGTCTTACCTTACTCCCGCAGACAGAGAAGCAGTGTGGCTGAGGGGAAAGACCACGGGCCTGTGAGGAAGAGAACCTTGGTTCTAAACTTGGCTGTGGCAGTTGCCTGCTGTGTGACCTTGGGCAAATCACTTCTCTGTGCCTTGTTTTCCTTATCTGTAAAAAAAAAAAAAAAAAAAAATGGGATTCAGTAGTTGTTCTCCCTCCTCAGACTGAGGGCCTCATTTGGAATAGGGACTGTGTCCAACCTGATTATCTTGCACCTACCTTAATGCTTAGAACAGTGCTTGGCACATAAGCACTTATTATTAATAATAATAATAATACTGATAATAATAATTGTGGTATTTGTTGTTATCCCTTCTTATACTCTGCCTGACTGGAAGAGAAAAGGCTTAGGCAACAACTTAGACGTTTATGAAACCAATCTGATAACAGGGCCTCTAGTATTCATAATAAGATTGCTGCTGAATTAGCTGGGTCTTGAAGAATACATATCATTTATCTCTGAGCTGAGAAACATTTTCTTCCATATTTGCAAAGCTCTAATGGATGGTTCTTTCACTTGTGCTCCCCTGACACTGAATGCTGGTCCTGCAGCCGGTGCATTACATAGAGAAGAACTGGTGTGAGGAGCAGTATTCTGGAGGCTGCTACACTGCATACTTCCCCCCAGGAATAATGACTCAGTACGGAAGGTACCGTAAACAAAAATTCACTTAGTTTCATCACCTAAGGCGTGCCCCTTGGGTCCCCGGTCTACAAGGAGACCCCATGTCCCCACAAGCCACTGCCCCACAGGTGATCCCTAACCCGAGGAGCTGTTACCGAGGCAACAGGATGCTGAAGGAGGGAGCCTGAATCATGGTTGCCCTAGCAATCAGCATGAGAGGGGTTGTCACCCCTTAGCCCTGGTCAAACTGTCCTTTCCTCCTTGAGCTATCCCCCCAGGAAGCCCCTGAGCAGCTCACCTTTCTTTGATCGCTCCATTTCACTTTACAGGATCATTCGCCAGCCGGTTGACAGGATCTATTTTGCTGGTACAGAGACCGCCACGCAGTGGAGCGGGTACATGGAGGGTGCAGTGCAGGCTGGAGAGAGAGCAGCAAGAGAGGTCAGAAAGAAGGGGCCCCTGTTTCTCCTCTGAACACCTTGGGCTTTGGCTCAACATTCTGGACGTTTGTCCATCCTGTTGAGACTCACAGACACTGGTCAATCCAGCCACTGCCCAACCAACTGGTCCTTTGCCACTCTGCCCCTTGAGCTGAAGTGAAAGAATGGCTCTGGTCCTTGCAGGGGTAACTAGGGAACTGTGGATAACTGAAGAGTCCTCAGAACTCCAGGCCCTTCACCAGTCAATAAGCTAAAGTTCTGACTCAGCTAAAATCGTGGCTCCTTGCAGGCTCACTCTAGCTCTCTGGTAGACTGTGCAAAAAAGAGTGGCTTGTTTTCTTTGGGTGGGAACATTTCAGCTGAGAGGCAGATATGCTTTGGCCGTGACTAGAAATGGGGGAGGCGATGTTCCCTCAGCACACACTAGCCTGGGGCTTATTCAAAGCTCCAGATGCAAAAATACTATATTATAGTTAGCAGTCATCATTGGGCAAAATACCTTGAATGGTGTTGGCGCTTTCCCAGTTGACACACAGCTACCGTAGCCCCTGGAACAGAGAAATTTCTCAACATTAATTCAAGATTTTTCAGAGTACAAAGGGTGTACTATCTTTGTTCCCTTGCCCAGAGTGTAGAGGCCTAGCTCTAATCTGCGTGGCTAGGAGGAGTTCAGAGGTTTTCGGCTCATAACTAAGCCAATCTTCTCCTCATCCTCAGAAGCAGAGATAAGTAGCCGGTGCTGCTCCCATGCAGCCCTGCTGAGATGAACAGCTTGGTCACCTTTCATGCATTTGGAGTAGGAGTCATTCTGGAGGGGAGACAGATCCTGGCTCACTCAGTTCAGACCTCAGGTGCCACAGGGAGACCACAGTTATCTGAGGACTCCCCGACCAGATCATTCAAGCGGATGTGTGGCATCTTCAGATGTAGAGAGGCCACATTTGCCCAAACAATCTGAACCAGATCTGGACACCACCCAAACTTGCTGGTTGTCAGTGCGTCATTTTGCTCGGCTACCCTCAAGGGTAGCTTCTGGGACCGGGGCTCCTCGTGCCCCCCAAGATGTTGTCCATCCCCTGTTGTGTGTGTGCATGACATCAGACCCGCTAAGCTCTGTGTAACATCACTGTGGTGGCCATCTTTTCGGATTCCAGGTTTTGTACGCCATGGGGAAGATATCAAAGAGTGAAATTTGTAAGGCGGAGCCAGAATCCCAGGTAAATTCTTCCAGCTCTTCGACCCGTAGCAACTCACATAGCAGGTACCATCTGTTCACTCCTCAAACCAAGGGAGATTTAGGACCTCACTGGTCTGGCACCATCTCCCTCTTCCCCTGAAGTCTCAGATAATGGTAGCCACTTGGGGACCAGGTCTAGTTTTCTCACTCCTGTCTTTTCCCAGCACTTAGTAAAGTGCTTTCCCCGCCCAGAGCTGCTTCACAAATACTGTGGCTTCCTCCTCCTTCACCTCAGAGAAGCAGAACGGCATAGTGATAGAGCACGGGCCTGGGATTCGGAAGGTCACAGCTTCTACTCCTGGCTCTGCCACTTAACTGCTGTGTGACCTTGGGCAAGTCCCTTCACTTCTCTGGGCCTGTTACCTCATCTGTAAAATGAAGATTGTGAGTCCCTCTTGAGTCAGCAAAAGTGTCCAACCTGATTTGCTTGTATCCATCCCAGCACTTATTACAGTGCCCGGCACATAATAAGCACTTAACAAATACCACAATTATTATTATCATTACCTCAGATGCCCAGACATGGATATTCTTGTTCCCCCTCCAGGATGTCGTAGGCCGACCAATCACCACCACCTTCTGGGAAAGGAACTTGCCCTCGGTCCCTGGACTGCTGAAGCTCATTGGATTGTCTGCTTCAGCAGCAGCTGTAGGGTTAGTGGTCTTCAGAAGCCGACTGCTCCAGCAAAACTGAGGCATTTCCTCCATTCTCTCTCTGTTATTCCTTCCCCAAACCAGGAAAAGGAGAACCTAGAAAAAAATGAAAGCTGTAACATTGGACCCTATTTTTTTGCACTGATTTAACAAGCCAATTTTATCCCAGTCACTGTTCACGTAACCAAAAACTTCTCCCAATCAGTCCCAATAGAAATACGGTCGACTCAGCCCCTGATCTATGTCGATTAATTTGTGTCATTTGATAGACTGAAGCCATGGTGTCAATTTTGGAACTTCTGGAAGTTAAGTGCCAAATCCTGTAGGAAAGAGTCATTTCTATAACCTGTTTACCTTTTTCTTAAGATAAAAACAAATATGGTTTATGAATAAATTTTTAAATCTCTTTTCAGGAGTGGTTCCATACATTAAAGATCCAGTCCTGAAACAAGGCTGGCCTGGTAGCTTTCTCCAGAATAGCCAGGCTAACACTAACACTGTTCCCTGAACACTGTGGGAAAAGAAAGGCATGTGAGGGCCAGGTTTGCTGACAGTTCCTGTGAATAGTAATGATGGCATTTGTTAAGCGCTTATTATGTGCAAAACACTGTTCTAAGCGCTTTGAATAAATCTTGCCCCTGGTTTGGAATCCTGACAGAGCATTGGAAATAATTATAAAAGTAGAGAATTCAAATGGCTTTACAGGGTGAACCAGCTCAGTTTGGTAGAGTCTGAACAAAAATCAAAGCCAACATCCCTCCTGTGAAATCTTCCATAACTAAAGGAGAAGACAAGGAGAGACTACTTTTTGGGGGGTCAGTGGGGGGCGGGCCAAGGTGGAGGGAGCAGTGAAGGCTGCCTTGCTCCGCATCCCAGTGTGAGGTCCAGGGGATGGGGGAGTTGGAAAGTGACCTCTTGGCTCATCCTGTGTGGGGACAGTCACGCTGGGTTCCTGACTGCCAGCTCTTCTCCCTTATGCCCATTTCTCAGACTTGCACAACTGTTTTCAGGGAGCACCAACTTCAGCCCTAAACTTGAGCTGCGGACCTCTCCTTCCCGACCCTAAAGCTTGAATTTAAACACTCTAGTCTGATCTCCAGCATAGATGCTGGGTGGGGATTAGTTGTGGCATCCAATCTAATGCTGTGTTAAGGGAAAAGGTGGGAGAGAGAGGGGCTTTACATTCAATTTGGTTGTCTGTTTAGTGACCGAAGCATCTGCCTGTCATTTTTGTGTGAGGGAGTGAATGGGAGGGGGTGTGTTCCTGGTCTCTGCAGTAAGGTTTTGCCTTTATCCTGCTGTCTTGTTTGCTAATAAAGTAGTGAATATTGTCCCCGTTTCAGTCTGCCTCCTCTATTTACAAACCTGTCCTTTGGTTGGTAGGCAGAGAGGCCAAGGCTGAGGGAATCAGGCCTTACCTCAGAGGAAGGTTCCAGGTGTCCTTCACCCACAGGCCTCTCCAGAGCCAGAAACATCAAATGGGAGTGAAGCTCTCTCTCACAGCTGATGGGCAGACGTCAGCACTGAAAGAATAACAACAACAATAAGGCAACTGGGGATAGATAATGCAGGCATGTTACTAATTCCAGGAATGACTAGGTAAGGACTATTAGCTCAGGAGTTAAGGGCAGGGGGAGTTCAGGATTCCTGAGCTATCTTTCCAGATCAACCCCTACCCATCATTACCACTTTGTCTTGCTGTAGCTCAGGTTATCACATTTAAAAGGAAACTTTAATTGCACTTTTAAGTGAAGACATGCTTGCTACTTGTAAACTTAGCCTGAGAAGATTATACATTTAAACATATGTTACACCACTATAGACCTAGCATTAAAATGAGTATACTTCTCACATCATTTCTTGCACTCAAACACCAGTTTTAGACAGGGGGCTATTTGGTTTGGCAGTCTGGACTCCAGCTAATCAGTACCCTGTGTGTTGGGCAAGGTTTGGGATAGGTGGTGTGGGATTTTTGAGAGCCAGCAGTGGCCAGTGTGAAGCCACTAGGAGTCTTCATTTTCATTAGACACTAGGACTAAACTAGTAGCCATTTTGTAAATTCTTACTGATGGCTTAGCTCTGCTTGTCAGCAAGACAGTCCAGGTGAGGAGTTCCACTCCACACTGAGGAACAAAGAAAGATACCTACCAGTAGCTAAAACACCAGCTGATGAGGTTTCAAGGGGCTCAGGGATGGGATTCACTACTCTTATAGCCAGTCTCTCTCTCCTATAGAAGGACAAATGAAGCAAACAGCAAAAATACTATAATTATTATTTTAGTTTGGGTGGAACTAATAAATGCCATTCTTTTAGTACTATTACTAAAATTACAAATAGTTTCTGAAATTCAAAATATAAAGACCAAGTTACCATGTTCTTGTACCGCTTCAGCCAGAAAAACATGGCATGTACTACAGTTTTACAACCATTGCAAATCACACAGTTCCTTCCCCCGTCCTTGCTCTCAAAAAAAACAAAAAAAGTAATTCCCCAAACCACCAAACTACAAGATTCTATTTTGGGGTGTTCTGGGTAGAATTGGTTCATCATCACCACCCCCAACACTTACTGAGTACTTCCTGCAGTCTGAGCATTTAAATTGATTTGTGGGTTCTTAATAACCTAAATCAAAAGAATGATTTTTGCCCTCAAGAAGCCTGCAATCTGACAGGGGAGACACACGGACAGAAAAAGTCAAATGCAATCATTACAGATGATAAATAGAAGCAAAATGATAAGTAGAAAACTGCTAAGTGGCAGTTGGGGGAGTATGACCAGGAAGAGGAGGGAAATTATCTAAAGTTTTCTCTACAAGATAAAAAAAAAACCCTGAGGCTACAACGACTCTAAGCTCCTTTGCCAGTGGCTTAGAGATGACATTTAGGCAATAATGATGGTTACTCTGGACTTTCCACTTAGTTTGCCCAGCATGTGTAGTTAAAACAAAGATTCCAACAATCTAAGAACAAATAAGTCAGTGTCTTTTCAAATGCTGATCCTATAGAAGCAAAATCATCAACATCATTTGGGTTTAGTTAAACTTATTCCTAAACCCCAGAGAACAAAGCACAGGTCTCGGTGTCAGAAGACTGACTCCACTACTTGAGTGTGACCTTTGGCAAGTCACTGAACTTCTCTGTACCTCAGTTTCCTTACCTGTAAAATGGGAATTAAAATCCTGTTCTCCCACCCTCTTAGATTGGGAACCCCACGTGGGGCACGGACTGTGTCTGACCTAATTTGTATCTATCCCATATCTAGTACAACACCAGTCACATAGTGAGTGCTTAACAAATGCCGCAATTATTATTATTTCTGTTAGAACAATAATCAGTTGCCGAGAAATTAGTGTATTATAATTCCTGGGGCAAAAGATGCCATTGTACAAAATATCCTAAGTCACTGCAAGAATCCTGCAAAACAACCCTGTCCTTTGGAATTTCAGGAAGAGAGTACTGGCCTGGATTTTTATCCTTGGGTGAAAGTCCTCGCAGAAAACCACTTTTCAGATGGTTTTTTCTGAAAGAGCATGGGCTTTGGAGTCAGAGGTCAGGGGTTCAAATCCCAGCTGCACCAGTTGTGTGACTTTGGGCAAGTCATTTAACTTCTCTGTGCCTGTTACCTCATCTGTAAAATGGGGATTAAGACTGTGAGACCCCATGGGACAACTTGATCACCCTGTAACCTCCCCAATGCTTAGATCAGTGTTTTGCACATAGTAAGCGCTTAATAAATGCCATTATTATTATTAAGTCAAGCCTGCTGACAGTCCAGAGGGTGGCCCATTAGAACCTTGAAATACCCCACCATCTGCTGGCCGATAAGTAGATTTCCTTCCTAGGTCAGCCTATAAGTAAATCATTACATTATTCATTCATTTCATCCTTTCATCTCCATCCAAACTGCTAACACATTAAACCAATCGTTTATCCTATCCCACCTTGAGTACTGTATCAAGTGGCTCTCCCCACTCCGTACTTCATTCTTCTGCCCTAATCATTTTTCTACAAAAACGTTCTGGCCATGTTACCCTAATCATTTTTCTACAAAAACGTTCTGGCCATGTTACCCCATTCCTCGAGAACCTCCAGTGGCTGCCCATCCACCTCTGCATAATAATAACAATTATGGTATTTGTTAAGCGCTATGTGCCAAGCACTGTTCTATGTGCTGGGGTAGAAACGAAGTAATCAGGTTATCCACGTGGGGCTCACAGTCTTAATCACCACTTTACAGATGACGTAACTGAGGCACAGAGAAGTGAAGTGGCTTGCCCAAGGTCACACAGCAGACAAGTGACAGTGCCGGGATTAGAACCCACATTCTTTGACTCCCAAGTCTGTGTTCTTTCCACTAAGCCATATTGCTTTTCTGCAGCCAACTCCTCACTCTGCCAATTTTCAGCTGTGTGACTTTGGGCAAGTCACTTAACTTCACTGTGCCTCAGTTCCCTCATCTGTGCAATGGGGATTAAGACTGTGAGCCCCACATGGGACAACCTGATCACCTTGTAACCTCCCCAGCACTTAGAACAGTGCTTTGCACATAGTAAGCGCTTAATAAATGCCATTATTATTATTATTATTATTATTACTGGCTTTAAAATACTCAGCCACCTTGCCCCTTCCTACCTCACCTCACTGCTCTTCTACTACACCCTGGCCTAAATACTTTGCTCCTCGGTTGCTAACCTTTTCACTGTCCCTTGATCGCGTCCATCTTGCCGCCGACATCTCATCCACATGCCTTCCCTCCTCCTATCCAACAGACAATGACTCTTCCCCTCTTCAAAGCCTTATTAAAGGCCCATCTCCTCCTAGAGGACTTCCCTGCCTAAGCCGTCTTTCCTTTTCTTCAACTCTCCTGTGTCACCCTTACTTCCTTTATTTATCCTCTCTCCCAGCCCCCAGCACTTATGAACACATCTGTAATTTATATTAATGTCTGTCTCCCCCTCTAGACTGTAAGCTCGTTGTTATATTGTACTCTCCCAAGGGCTTAGTACAGTGCTCTGCACACAGTAAGCACTCAATAAATAAGATTGACTGACTATGCCTCCTGGCCCTTTGGGTCAGCCCACTGGCCTATTCCTAGCTGGGGGAGGGAGCAGGGGAGAGGAGGAGGGAGTGTGTGCCACTCCAAGGTTGCTATCAGGAGCCTTACCTCCTTCCGTGATGTTAATACCTAAGGCTAACCTCATTTTTACTGAATTCAAGCATGATTCTCTAGCCATCTTGCTTGAGCTGGTCATACGCCAAAAAGGAAATTTAATCAGCCAGTTAGCACCACAAAGTCAATCTGGCAGATATAACTGACAGGCACGTTCTTCAGATCTCCCCAGGGTCTCTGAGGTTCAAGTCAGAATCCAACAGAGGGGTATTTATTTATTGCCATGGTTCACTTAAGATCTACCAAGGCCCTGGAGGAAAATTTCCTTATTGAAAATAAGCTCCAGGGAAAAAGTCATATGCCTCCCTCATCTGAGATTCAGGTCTCTGGATGAATCTTGGAGAAAGCATGCCCTTAAGGCTGCAGGTTGAGACTGAAAGATCATTCCAGACCTTTAGCAAATCTTGTGCTTATTTCCTACTCTATTTTCCACAAGTCTTGAGGATCAGCATAACCTAGTGGAAAAAGGATTGGCCTAGGAGTCAGAGGACATGGGTTCTAATCCTTGCTCTGCCAGTTGCCTGCTGTGTGACCTAGGGTAAGTCACTTCACTTCTCTGAGTTTCAGTTTCCTCATCTATAAAATGAAGATAAAAGTCTTTTTGTCCCTCCTACTTAGACTGTGCGCCCCATATGGGACAGGGGCCAATGTGATTATTGTATCTACCCCAGTGCTTATAACAGTACTTGGCACATAAGGGCTTAAATATAATAATAATGATGATGATAGTAATAATAAGGCTTAAAACTCTTGCAAAATCCCAGGGCTAAGGAGGCAGGGGGAACAGGGATAAGTGGACACACGTAATTTCATTCCTCAGCCTCTATCCACCTCTTCATGGTGCAATTACTCATTTTTGAAGCTGGAGTTTAATACAGTGACCTCCGAGAAAGAAGGCTTTGGCAGTAATGGATAGTGGACATCACTATCCATGGATTGTTCCAAAGAATTCCAGACACTTCTTTGCCAACCCTCCCCTCCCTGAAATGTTTATGTCAGGAATTAATAAAAAGCTATTCAGTGCATCCAAATACAGAACCAGTATATATTTACCTTATCGGAAAGGCTAGTGTTTCTCCTTCTGTCCATTCGGGCTGCCATTCATAAGACTTTGGATTTGAAGTTGATGAGAAGACATCGCTTTCTGGTTCACCCTGACAGAAGCAATGGAGAAAAACATAATCTGTCTTGCATTATATACATGAGAACATCGTAAAGGCATACGTGAAAAAAGTCTTTGTGGAAATTTGCAGAGCCCAGGGGATTCTGGAAAACTGCACAGGATCCCAAATTTTCATTTGGGAAGCTGCAATTGGTCTAATTGGCTCTCTCTGCTAGGAAAGAAGTCCTTCTTATCCCATTTACGCAACTCCCCTCCTTTCTACCTGAGATGTCGTTTTATTGGAAGGAGACAGTTTTGGGGTCCAGGAATGCTCTCCTGCACTGGCCAAGAAATAATAATAATAATGATAATGATGATGATGGTATTTGTTAAGTGCTTACTATGTGTCAAGCCCTGTTCTATGTGCTGGGGTAGATACAAATTAATCAGTCCCTGTCCCATAAGGGGCTCACAGTCTTAACCCCCATTTTACAGATGTGGTAACTGAGGCACAGAGAGCTAAGTGACTTGCCCAAGGTCACACAGCAGACAAGTGGGGGAGCAGGGATTAGAACGCAGGTCCTCTATCCACTAGGCCATGGTGCTTCTCACTAGAGGGAGTGTTGGCTCGAACAAGCCAATTATACATCTCAATTCTCCAGAGTAGTTCAGACCTTAGGTCTAGATATTTGACATTATTCCCTGGTATAGTAGTAACAATAATTGTGGTATTTGTTAAGTGCTTGCTATATACCAAGCACCATACTAAACGATAATTAGGTTAGACACAATCCCTGTCTCACGTGGGGCTGACAATCTAAGTAGAAGGGAGGAAAGGGTATTGAATCCCCATTTTATGATAAGTAAATAATAAATAATGATGGCATTTATTAAACGCTTACTATGTGCAAAGCACTGTTCTAAGCGCTGGGGAGGTTACAAGGTGATCAGGTTGTCCCATCGGGGGGCTCGCAGTTTTAATCCCCATTTTTACAGATGAGATAACTGAGGCCCAGAGAAGTTAAGTGACCTGCCCAAAGTCACACAGCTGACAAGTGGCGGAGCTGGGATTTGAACCCATGACCTCTGACTCCAAAGCCTGGGCTCTTTCCACTGAGCCACGCTGCCTCTCCTGATGGAGAAACTGGGGCACCGAGAAGTAAAGTGAAGTGAATTGTCCATTGTCATACAGCAGGCATGTACCGGAACGGGATTAGAACCCAGGTCCTCTGACTCTCAAGGCCCGTGCTCTTTCCACTAGGTCATGCTGCTCCTTGAGGGGAAGTAAGGGGTGGAGTGGAGGATTATTCCAGGTGGCTTGTTAAAGGATAAGGGCACCTTAAAGTCAAACTGGCTTGGGTGTATTTCAAAGACAAGGAGCATATGGACACACAGGCTTTTACAATGTCTCTTTTTTCTATTACCTCATCCGTAAAATGGGGATTAAGACTGTGAGCCCCCCATAGGACAACCTGATCACCTTGTGACCTCCCCAGCACTTAGAACAGTGCTTTCCACATAGTAAGTGCTTAATAAATGCCATTATTATTATTATTATCAGGTCTTATCACCCCAAACCTTGAGTATTTCCTCAATGGTCTGGAAAGAAGCTGCTGCCGTTTCTGGTGTCTCTGCACCCCAGACTGTGTGTCATACTTGTTTTCCTCCCTGTCTCAGTGGAGAGAGTCTCAAAATGACAACATCCCTACCCTAAAGAGGCCTGCAGCCAACCCCTGAAGCACACTAAGATCTGACCTCATGGGAGTCCAGGAAGGGTGATTTCCTTTTACCCCATCTGCCGCCTTTAATCCATCCCCTCTTCACTCTTTTCTAAGCTAGCCCCAATAGTGGGACGCCCTGTGACCTTTAGCAGGTTAATCACTCCATTTCAGATTTCCCATCAGCAGTAGCAATGGCTAGTCTCACTAGCAAGACGTGGAAGGTGCCTAGAAAACCAGCTGTCAGCTAGACAGTTTACAGAGGAAGCAGCAGTCGATCCGAATCCAGCCTCTCACATCACACCTTGTGTTGATACCTAGTAATCTCTTCCTATCAGCCTGCTTCTTCCGGTCTCACCTGTCTCCTGCTTCCATGGCTTCACGATACTCCCATTCTTGGGAATGAGTTACTTCCTGTCTATTAACTGTCCTCCTTGTCCAGTTCCCTGGGGCCCACAGGCAACAGGTAGGAGTAGTGAGAACGCCGAAAGCACCCCAAAATACCAGACAACCAGAAAGTAAAAGAAATACCTCAAATTACTTGCACGATGTAGGTTGTGTACTTGCACTGTAACTTTCTCCACAACATTAACACCAAAACGCATGTATTAATGTCCTCGTACTCCTATTCCTCTGTCCAGGGCCAGACAAAGCATGGCCTCACTGCTTTGAGAAATCTGAAATTCTCACTGCTTTGAGAAATTTCTAACAAGAAACCTGAACTCAGGAAAGATTTTCCTTAAAATAAGAACTACTGACCCCTAAACTACTACTGGCTATTTTAGGGGATTTTGCCACACCCAGCTATCTAACTGCTATGACTAGGGAAAAAGGGCAGATAGGGCTGTTTGAGAAAACCACGACAGCTCAGAGTCGCTCCTACCCCAGGGCAGTGCTGACTTGGGTTGGGCCTTCTCTGCCCCAGCGCATTGCGGGCAATGGCTCCAATACCACAGCCCCCGAGGTCCGCTCCAGCCTCTGTGGGAGCTAATGCCAGGAGAGGCCCTGCCTGGAGCTAGGAAAGTTCCCAAGCCATTCTTGCCCCTGAAGACTGAACCAGGCCAGAGTTTCCCCCACTGCTGCCAGCCTGGGGCACCTAGGCTACGGTGAGGCCCTGGACTCACTAGCTCTGCCACTTGTCTGCGACCTGACCTTAGGCAAACCACTTAACTTCTTCATGTCTCTCTTTCCTCATCTGAAAAATGGGGATAAAATGCCTGGTCTCCCTCCCCATTAGACTGGGAGCCCTATGTGGGACAGGGACTGAGTTTGACCTGATTTTCTTGTATCTACTCAGGCACTTAGTACAGCTTCATAAATATCACAATCATCATCATCATCACCATCATTGTTATTACAAAGGTAAGGAACATGTCTGCTAATTCTGTTAAACTGTACTCTCTCAAGTGCTTAGAACAGTGCTCTGCACATAGTAAGTGATCAATACCATTGATTGATTACCTTGTTTCCATTTACTTGACATCACCCAAGAACACTGCACCAAGCTTCTGCCAGCCCCAACCATGATGCAGGGCAGGGTCCACTGGAGTCCAGCCTTACAGCCTGTGAAAAGAAGTCTTAGGGGACAGACCCCAATAAAACTCAAGACCCCAACTTTGAGGACCAGCATGAGGGAGGTCTGCATGCCAGTATCATTTAAGAGTTGTTTTTAAGTTACACTTTTTGGGAACAGAGGAAACCCCTAAAGTATGGGAGTTTGTTAAAAAGTGAACTTTTCTTAATGAGTGATATTTTCTTTCTGAAGATCGTCCAAGAAGCCAAAACTCCCAAAGGCAATTGTGTGTCTCAGTTGGCCATTATGGTGGTTCTCTGAGGTCTCAAGCAACTGTTTACATTTGAGATCAAGACTTACCTTGGCTTAATCCTGCTAGACTGAGAGTTCCTTGAAGGCAGGAATCTTCTCTGATAATTCTATTGTCCTCTCCCAAGTGCTTAGTACAGTGCTCTGCCCACAACAGGTGCTCAACAAAACCAGGGACTGATCAAACCACCAACTTTCCTTGGACAATTACTACCCTCAGCTCTCATTGGAACAACAGTGTGGAATACCAAAACACATTTGCCTTAAATGAAAGAAATCCAGGAGAATAATCCAGTGGAATATCAGACTTTATATAATTAGGTTAAAAAGCACTCGGGTGAGAGCAAAACAGGATGTAAAACTTACAATTGGTTGCAAAAAAAGCATCACTAACAACAAGCTATCTCAATTCACACCCAGGGTATGTACGTAGGCATGTATGCATGAAGGATTCAAATTGATTTTTTTCCAAACTCCCTGATCATATTTCATAAATTGCAAAATTTCAGCAGACTTTGATTTCAGGGCATCTGTGCCCCTCATACCTTATTGCTCAGAAGCTTTGATCTGATTCTATTGTATCTTCCCCATTGCTTGACACATAGAAAGCGCTTAAATGCCACCATTAAGATTATCATCATTATTCACAAACTACATTATGCTGTCTCCCTGCAAAATGCTGAATTTTGGCTTTAATTGGACTTAGTTTTATCTCTCAAGTGAAAGAGAAAGACATCAAACTTTTGGACCAGTGGGGCAGGGATACTTTCCGCCAGGAGGAATCCAACCACTTTTACCTGCCTTTCTGGTCTTGCACAGTTTCCCCACTCTACCCTCTTAATGGATGGGGGAAAGGGAAGCAGAGGCCCACAGAAAAGACATTGAGGATAAAAGGGGGAGGCGGCGGGTTAAAGTGAGGGGTTAACTTCAGTGCCGTACGAGCAGCTCTCTTTTATAAGCCAAGACTCCAAGGGCAGTGGCCGAAGCAAAGACAGTGGACAGTCCGACGAGCTTCAGGAGTCCGGGGACCGAGGGCAAGTTTCTCTCCCAGAAGGTGGTGGTGATGGGACAGGCTGGGACCTCCTGGAGGAGGGAAGATTCAACATCAATGTCAGTCCCCACGTTGCGAAGGGCAGAGGATGGAAATACAGAGCTCGGCTATAACGTAGTGAAGCTGTTCAGATGTTGCAATGTAGCATCCCAAAAATCTAAAATAAGGCGACATGGTCTACCTGCCTCTTGAAATTTGGAAAGTGTTGGTGGTGGAAACTTTGGTAGCCTATCTGAAGCCTCGGATAAAATGAGGTGTCTACAGGGAGAAACAAATTGATCCTGCCACTACGCTAGTCCACGATTTTGGAAAGAAGCAGTGAGCTCCCTTGGGTAAGGTCAAATGTAAGCTCATTTTGGGCAAGGAATGTGTCCGTTTATTGTTGTCAGATGCCTAGTACAGTGCTCTGCACACAGTAAGTGTTCAATAAATACATACGATCAATTGACTGACTGATCACCAGGGCCTGCTTCAGAAAATGAGAAAGGTAAGCGGTTGCCTCAGGGAGGCAGCCAGGGACGTTCCCCAAATGGTGGCATTATCAGACCTATTTAAGATGGCCACCATACAGGCACAACATCAGAAGGGACAGAGACAGCACTGAAGATGTAATACAGAGTCTCTCCCCCTCCACCCTTCTCTGATGGTGCTCCCATACAGTCACCATCTTGAAAAGATTTCTCAGTTCCAGATGAAGACACACAAGTGTCATGTCAGAGGGGAAACTCAGGGCTCTGATGCTCTCTGTCAGGGTGGAGCTGGATTGTGACAGCTAGATGACCCCTCTAGAACTCTCCTGATACAGAACCAGGAGGGCATAGCTGCTCCACAGCAGGACTCCTCTACAAAACACTGAACATGCTATCAACATGCAACTCTGTCCCCAGTATCGTATGACTGCATCATGTGTCGCATGTCACTTGGGCAGAGGAGTTGGGTGGGAAGAAAACCAATTTCTTGCAAGAGGGCCCCGTAAAGTTTATAGCCGGTCCTGATTAGCACAGGGCAAATCCCCAAACTCAGTCATCTAACTGTCACTCCAGCCTAGGACAATTCCACAATCCTTCTGTGAGGATGTAGGCTCTGCTGCTTATGAAGTCAGTGTTCACATCCACAGTTATCCTGGGGAGAAGCATTTTGAAAAGAGAAGCAATATATGTGAGGAGTATGCAGGAAGAGAGGAGGAGAGAGAAAGGAGGGGAGGGAGAGAGAGAGAGAAAGAGAGAGAGGGAAAGAGAGAATGTGTGTGTGTTCATGTAATCCTCTCAAATTATCTGATTTGAATGGAACATATTTTTCCACTAAAGAAAATCACCTACCATGGATTCTGGTTCTGGCTTCCAGATTTCATCCTCTGGAATTTTCCCCATAGCATTCAGTACCTGGCGGGGGGAAGGATTTTTTTCAGTGAATCATGATAAATTTCAGTCTTTGTTCTAAAAGGAAAAAAAAATTGAGCTCCAAATGCTCCAAACCAATAACTGCCCTTGAAAATATTAAAAGCAAACAAAAGTCAGCTAGGCAGCTCATTCCTACAGATCCCAAGATCTCCAATCTCTGTCCAGAGGGATGACATTTATTAAAAAGTGGGCTCAGGCTGATTTTCAGACGTTTCATTCCAATTCTGTAGGCAAGGAACTGGTGGGGTTCTAGCAAGTATTTTGAGTTAGAAGAAGAAGGAAGTCCTCAGGAATTAAGATAAACTCCTGTGGTTCTAATAATATTAATAATAATTATGGTATTTGCTTAGCTCTTAATATGTGCCCAGTACTATATTAAACCCTGGGGTAGACACATCTAGAACACAGTTCTTGTCCCATTTGGGGCTCAGAGTCTAAGAGGGAGGGAGATCAGGCATTTTACAGATGAGGAAACTGACACACAGAGAAGTTAGGTGACGTGCCCAAGGTCACACAGCAAGCAATTGTTGGACTGTTGGCCACATGTGGCATATCACTGCCAATCATGGTGGCCTCTTCTTAGAAGACTGTTTTTCTGCAGAACTTAGTTCTGTGAGACCAGTTGTAAAAGCTTGAGGAGAAAAGAAACCACCACACATTTCCTGCCCACAACGAGCTTACTGTCTAGAGGGACCAGGCAATCTTACTACCATTAGTGCATGGAGTGCAGAGATGGCATTGACCAAAGTGGAGCGACCCTACTGCTTCACCAAAATGTCTTTGGGAACCGCTCTCCATGGCTGAGGCCTGCGGAAACCAGCCTTTACCTCCCTAGCCGCTCTTTCTCCAGCCTCCACTGCTCCTTCCATGTACCCGCTCCAAGATGTGGCGGTCTCCGTCCCGGCAAAATAAATCCGGCCCACGGGCTGGCGAATGACCCTTTAAAATGGAAGAGAGAGAGGGTTAAAAAAAAAAAAGAAAAAGACATCTGCATTGGGCCATGGGGAGGAGTGGGGCAAACTCAATGCTACTGATAAAATGCCAGATAACAATCTCTTCCCTTATAAGACTGCATTTACATAGCCTGCAGTAATGAGTGACAAGTAATATTTAACTCAGACACCTTCCTCTGTTAGGTATTTAGAACAATTAAGTTAAAATGTCAGGTTCATATGTGTTAAATAGTCATTTTCATGATAAATTTCTATCCATGATATTAGGGGCTCTCAAAGCAAGGTAAAGGGACCATAACAAACTTACAGTCTAATGGGGGAGTCAGACATTAACAGACATTAATTAGAAGGGGAGACAGATCCCTCTAGACAGTGAGCTTGTTATGGGCAGGGAATGTTTCTATTGTTGTATGCTCCCAAGAGCTTAGTACAGTGCTTTGTAAGTGCTCAATAAATAAGATTGAATAATATGAATAAATAAGCATTTTATAATCCATAGCTTGAAGATATGTATATTAAGCGTTGTGGGGTTAGGGGTGGGATGAATATGAAATATCCTAAGGTCACAGATCCAACTGCATAGGCAACTCAGAAGGGAGAGTGAGCCGGGGAAAAGAGGACTTAATCGGGGAAGGCTTCTTGAAGGAGATGTGACCTTAAACCAACACAGGAGGAATGACCCCCCAGTCAGCAAGAATGACCCCCCGAGTCAGCAAAGAATATTTGGCTCTACAACTTCTGCCATTTAAGAGTTCAAATCAAAGCGGGAATATCTACAGTACCTTCCATACTGAGTCATTATTCCTGGGGGGAAGTATGTGGTGTAGCAGCCCCCAGAGTACTGCTCCTCACACCAGTTCTTTTCTTCGTAATGCACCGGCTGCAAGACACAATTTTTTTTAAATGGTATTTGTTAAGTGCTTACTGTGCGTCAAACACTCTACTAAATCCTGGGGCAGGTTCAAGTTAATTAGGTCAGACACCATCCCTATCCTGAATGGGGCTAACAGTCTAAGTAGGAGGAAGAACAAGGATTTAATCCCCATTTTACAACTGAGAAAACTGAGGCACAAAGAAGTAAGATGACTTGCCCAGGGTCACACAGCAAGCGACTGGCAGAGCCCAGATTAGAACCCAGGTCCTCCGACTCCCAGGGCCGTGCTCTTTCCACTAGGCATTAGTGCTTCTCTTACAAGGACAGCTTGTAGGAGATTCCATGCAAACTATTAGATCTAGTGATGCAATACCAAACATGTGCCACTTGCATTTTTAATAGGAAAATTTACACATCACAGATAAGTGAACACTCTCATATTCCTGCTTATATAGAATGGAGCTTCAGCCATGATTGAAGAGACACTGAATTAGTACAGTAAATCCTCTGTAAAAAATACTTACCTGTGACACACTATAAGTTTCAGTTTTCCCAGAGTCATGCCTCAGTGAAGAAACATGATAGGATTTCAGTCGGAGTATATGATTTTTGTGATGCAAATTTTCATGGGACCACCTTCCTTAAAACTAACATCACCTTTAAACCATCTCTATTCCTTAACTATTCCTTAACATTGAGCTAGTCCTTAAACATATAGGCCCTGCCCCCAAATAACCTTCAAAAATGTAGGCTGAAAAAAGAAAGTGGAAGTGTTTTGTCAAAAAGACCACAGCAACGATTGAAACTGTAATCTTTCTTGAGAAGGAGACAAGAAAAAAAATTACGGCAGATGATGAACAGTGAACCATTGTGCCAAAATGGAGAAGGAACTCTCAGTGCTGTATTGCTCAATTATTTTTTTTTAATTGCACCACCCCAACCCATCTTCTCCTGAATTATCAATTCTACCACACAAATTTCTTTGAAAATGAATCTGTTCAATTGAAGCAGTGGTCAGCTGAGGTCCAGAAGGCAACCTCAAAAATTGGGGGGATTTTTGGAGAACATTTTCCCATGCAGTTAAAAAACTGCATGCTCTCACAGCTGAAGAGATCCATGACTTTGCGAACTCTAGTGTACTCTCCCAAGTGCTTAGTATAGTGCTTGCCACATAGGAAGTGCTCAATAAATCTCTCTGATTAATAATCACTTTCCAATGGTGATTCTGCATTGATGGCTTTAGCAGTACTCATCAGTCAGCCATACATGAAAATGCCTAGAATAACAGTCTGCTTTGAAAGCTATGACAAGGTTCAAAGGAAGTTTGCTTTTACAACTAATTTCGAACTTCATGCGAGATCTCCTGGTTTCAAAAGATGTCTAAAAACTTTGGTGAAAAAAATATATTAAGCTGGAAAAAGCCTTACATGCAAAGCTTCTTCTAGTCCCAAAACCTTTGCGTAGAGTTCACAGAGTTTCTGCTTCCTAGAAGGAAAAAAGATAAGAATGAGATGTAGGTCTCCTTTATTTTACCCAGTTTCCTTTAACACCAATTCAAAGTTGCACATTTTTCTTTTTACTACCGAAACTTTTTAAAGCACAATGGGAGGTTTGCTGAGATTCAGCATGACCTAGTGGATTAGAGAAGATGCCTGGAGTCAGAAGGACCTGGATTCTAAAACTGTCTCTGCCACCGTCTGCTCTGTGACTGTGGGCAAGTCACTGCACTCTGCCTCAGTTACCTCATCTGCAAAATGGGGATGAAGGCTGGGATCCCCATGGGGGACACAGACTGTGTCCAACCTAATTAGCTTGTATCTACCCTAGCGCTTAGAATAGTGCCCGGCACATAATAAGGGCATAACAAATACCATTAAAAAAAATCCAGTTTGACCTGTTGTCATAATGATTGTTAGGAGCAGGGACATACACGCTTTGTTGGGGAAGAAGAGATGTGGGGGTTGTTCAATTATTTCCTAATATTCCCTTCTTCTACATGCATTTTGCAAGTTGAAACTGTAGACAGATAAAAGAGTTGCAGAACTTCCACCTAGGCATGGAAGGTATTACTTCAGTATAGGTGGCAGTGATGCTTAGTGGATAAAGCACAGAATAGAGAAGTGGATAGCTAGGAACCAGGAGGCCTGGGTTTGAGGCCCAGCTAGGTCGCTGGTCCATGGTGCTTGATGCTGGACCTCAGTTTCCTCGTCTGCAAAATGGGGATGTGATGGATTATGAGCCCTGCTCGGGAGAAGAACTTTTTCTGATTTCATAACTTTGAAGCTACCCCAGCACTTCACCACTTTGTAAGTGCCAATTCCATGCCATAAGCAGGGAGGAAATATATATTATTGTTTAGATTTGTCCAAAGCCCTTAGTACAGTGCTCTGCACATAGTAAGTGCTCAATAAATACCACTGATTGACTTTAACCAAAGATCAAGCAGTGCAACCACTCAGTAATCGTTGCCTTCATGATATTCCTATGGATCCTCTGTGAACTGCTAGAATTTTCTCAACTGCCAGATTTTCTAACATCTAAAGGAAAAAAAAAATCCTAGATACTATCCAAAATGACTCTAATTTCTTACCTTTCTTCTTTGGAGAGACATGCAAGTTTTCTGGCTTTGTTGGTGAACATAAATCTAAAAGAAAACATCACAATAACTAGAAGAGTATTTTTGAAAAAAGGAAAAGATTAGTTTCACTAGCTTCTGGTGGTCAGGGATCATGTCTACCAACTCTGTTGTACTATACTCTCCCAAGCTCTTAGTACAGTACTCTGCCCACCGTAAGTGCTCAATAAATACAACTGTACCTCTATCTCATCTATCACACCACCAACCCTTTATATAATTCCTCCTCATCTTAATTCCTGATCTGGAATTCCCTTCTCTTTCATATATGGCAGCCCACCACTTTCCCCACTTCCAAAACCTTACTAAAATTACATCTCCTTCAAGAGACCTTCCCTGACTAATTCCTCATTTCCCTTACTCCCTCTCCCTTTTGCGTCATGCATTCACTTGGATTGGTCATTAATTAATTAATCACCCTCAGCTCCCACCTTGTGCAAAACTAAATTTCTCTAAGCCTCAGTTTCCTCACTTGTGAAACCGGATTGCAATATCTCTTCTCCCTCCTAATTAGACTATGAGCCCCTTGCGGGAAAGGAACTGTTGTCTGACCTAATTATCTTGATTCTACCCTAGCACTTAGAACACTGTCTGACACCTAGTAAGTGCTCAACAAATATTATTATTACTATTACTATTATAAGAAAGGGCCACCAGTTGTGAAATGGTCTCACCAGCTCTCCTTGCACATACTGAAAAAGCCTCACCATTAGCACTTGGCTTTAAAAACCAAAGGACAGGAATAAATATGGAGGGGCCCATATTAGCAATGGGTTGATTTATATTGTTTTCACTTTCCCCTGTTTTTCCAAAGAATTCTCCTGGGTAAAACGAAGATTCAGCCACCTCTCAATTATCCACTTGGCAGACTTCGCCAGCAGATTTGGAAAATCATGTCCGTTACAGGCCTGTTTACTCTCCAGCCTTCACCCATTCCGTGGACCTGCAGGCTTTAACAATGTTCTCCCCTGGACTCTTCTCACTTCCCCCTACTATTTAGCTACCCCCTTCCCCCACATTATTTAACACTCCTCCCCTCTTTAATAGTGTGGCTAACCCCAAACAGGCATAAACCAATCTTTTGGGAGCACATTTCTATCCCTCAGATATGAGTCCTTCAGCAAACAATGAAATCCACTTGGTCCTTTGTAAATTTAGGTTTAAAGACTTGCCCCTTCTTTGATGCTCTAAGTCAATCAATCAATTAATAGGATTTATTGAGGGCTTAGTGTATGCAGAGCATTGTACTAAGTGCTTGGGATACAACAGAGTTGGTAGACACATACTCTGCTCACAACAAGCTCACAAGTCATGAAAGACTGCCCCACCATAAGTCTCATTTCAGAAATCCAACTTGATTAAGAAGTTTACTGCTGTACTGTACTTCCCCAAGAGTTTAGTACAGTGCTCGGCACACAATAAGCAATCAATAAATATGACAATGAATGAAAGTTGAAGGAGACAAAAAGACTTCAAGATTATTACTGAAAGTGTAAACCCAGTCTAGACTGAAGTGAAAACTAAAGTCCTCAAGGCCCTGGAGTATGTGTCCTCCTGGGAGTTTAGTACAGTGCTGTATACTCAGAAGGTACTTAATAAGGGCTGTTAACTAATCAAACGATTAGTAGGTATAGGTAATAGTATTTAAGTGCTTACTGTGTGCAAAACTCTCTACTAAGCACTGGGCATGAATACACATGGAAATTAGATATGATCCCTGTTCCTCAGGGAGCTCAAAATCTAAGTAGCATAGAAAAGGAACTGTGGACTTGTAAATCATTCTGGGGGAGTTTTTGGCAAACTTTTTAAAAATAAATTTTCATTTAAAAAAAATTGGAGGGGGGGGTTCTTAAATAATAGGATATCCTCTTCACAAATCAACCAAGACATGAAAATGTAGAGCACCACAAATATAGACCTTGTATCTGTAACTCAATCATATTTATTGAGCACTTACTGTGTGCAAACAGTGCTCTGCACACAGTAAGCGCTCAATAAATACAATTGAATGAATGAATGAATGCAAAGCACTGAGTGCTTAGGAGAATACAATATAACAATAGACACATTCCCTGCCCACAACGAGTTTTGTTTCATATATATATATATATATATATATGTATATATATATATATATATACACACACACATTATTATTTATTTATATAATATATATATATATATATATATATATTATTTATTTTAATTCCTGTCTCCCCTACTAAACTCTAAGCTCCTTGAGGGTCCTGGGTCAGGTTTACCAACTCTATTGTAGTCTCCCAAGTTCTTAGTTCAGTGCACTGTGCACAGTAAGCACTCAATAAATACCATTGATTGATTGATTGCTCCCAGGAAGGCATGTTTTAATGGTCTTACCCTATAATGGCAGGAAAAGAGCCATCAGGTTTGGTGTCATCCAGCGTCAAGCCAACTGCGGCTTCCTCTCCTTGAATGATTATGGAGCCACAAAAATCTATGTCACCAGAGTTCAAAGACAGAAGAAGAAAATGAGATCAAATGTGACTAACCATCTCAACCATGCACCCCTCACGAATGCTCTGCTGTGAAACATTAAATTCTCATTATAAGAATCTTTGAGCTCCCTGTGCAAATTTATAAAAAAAAAAAAATATCCAAATTCCATTTTGAACCTAAAGATCCTTGGACTGTTTTTGGTTTGTTTTTTTTTGGTACAGTTCTACAGCCACGGAAGCATTGCTGTATAACTACTTACCGTGTTTCCTCCAGAAAGGTTCTTTGTAATACACTATACATTTGATAACACATCCCAGAGGGACACGGCTAATGAGCTGGTTTCTCAGCATCGGTAATGGTGGATTATAGTGTATCTTCATGCCCAAAGTTGGAGGAACTGCACTAATAACATATTTGGCCTGGAAGAAAACAGAGGAAACATAAGTTCCAGGCCTGCAGTTCACATCGAGCACCTTTCGATAAGATGTTAAATGAAAGTCTTCCCCAAAGGATTATGATTCCTTCTTTTCCTCTCTTCTGTGTGGGACTGCATTTCTCAGGCAGCTGCCACCAAATCTGTGCCTCTGCAATTTCCTCCCCAGATTAAGTGTGAAAGCTCATAATGGGCAGGGAATGTGTCTGTTATAATCTCCTTTACCAAATGCTTAGTACAGTGCTCTGTACACAGTAAGCCCTCCATAAATACGACTGACTGATGTTGACGGATTCCTGTTTTATGACGGATGCGCCTTGGACATGAGATTTCAGGATGGAGAACCTGCATGAAAGAATTGATTCTAGTGGTTGCGGTTTCTGAGATGCCCTTCCCACCCTTTTGTCCCAAAACACAAACACCAGGGTTGTGGTTCATAGGTCAGAGTTTGAATGAAGGGGTTGAGATTGAGGACTACAGAACTAATCTCAGGAAAACCATCTCAAGGAATGGCTATAATTGGGGTAAGAACAACGTACTCATTTCCGTATTGCCATTACTCCATGTAAGCACTTAATGGACAATGGTGATGATGAACAATCAGTCCGAACTACTTATTGAGCACCTACTCAATAGGGAAGCAGCATGGCCTAGTGGACAGAGCATGACTCAGTGGAAAGAGCACGGGCTTTGGAATCAGAGGTCAGGGGTTCAAATCCCAGCTCCACCAATTGCCAGCTGTGTGACTTTGGGCAAGTCACTTAACTTCTCTGGGCCTCAGTTACCTCATCTGTAAAATGGGGATTAAGACTGTGAGCCCCCTGTGGGACAACCTAATCACCTTGTAACCTCCCCAGTGCTTAGAACAGTGCTTTGCACATAGTAAGCACTTAATAAATGCTATTATTATTGGTCTGGGAGTTGGAAGAACCTGGTTTCTAATCCTGGCTCTGCCACTCGTCTGCTGTGTGACCTTGGACAATCACAACTTCTTTGTGCTTCAGTTCCCTCATCTGTAAAATGGGGATTAAGACTGTGAACCCCATATTGCACAGATCTGTGTCCAACCTGATTAACTTGTATATACCCCAGTGCTTAGTTTAGTTCCTGGCACATAGTAAGTGCTAAAATGTCATAAAAAAACTACAATGTGCAGAGTACTATTCAAAGTGCTTGGGAAAGTACAACAGAATTAATAGGCATGGTCACTGCCTTTAGGTAGTTTACAATCCAGTAGGGAAGACACACTGAAATCAATCAGTGGTATTTATTGAGTGCTTACTCTGTACAGAGCACTGTACTAAGCACTACCTATAAAATAAATTACAGAAAGAGGGATGACCATATGAAAATATGGAATCACTGAGAAAATACGCCTTAGTTTTAAAAATATTTTCTTAAATTGAGCCCCAAGCAAAAATATATGCGTTTTCCCAGGAAGAGGAAAAAAATATGAACTGTTTAAAAGCACTGTGAAATGTGGAATGTTTCTAAACTGCTCCAAGCTTCAGTCAATATTTGGTGAGAAAAGAGAAAGACTGCCTTATACTTTTTACTCTGGTTTGTCAATTATTTACCTCATAGATCTCACGGTTTAACGTCTCCACGACAACACTGTCAGCTGATTGATCAATGCGGATTACAGGCCGCTCCAGCTTCACTCTATCTCCTAGGCATTCCATTATCCTCTCGCTCACCTGGCCAGAGCCCCCAACAAACTTCCTTTCCTGGAAAAGAAAGTCAGAGGAATAGTTCCTCAAATGTGGAAAATGGGATAAGATGGGATCTCCGGGGATAGGCTAAAAACAGATGGGCGAGCCTAGAAGGGAAAACAGAGAGACAGAGAGACAGAGACAGAGAAAGAGAGAGAGGGAGAGAGAGAAAGAGAGGGAGAAAGAGAGGGAGAGAGAGAGGAAGGGAGGGAGGGAGGAGAGAGAGGAGAGAGAGAGGAGAGGGAGAAAAGTCTGAAGGACCTGGGTTCTAATTCAGGCTCTTCCACTTGTCTGCTGTGTGACTTTGGGCAAATCACTTCTCTGTGCCTCAGTTACCTCATCTGTAAAACAGGGATTAACATTGTGCACCCCCATATGGGACATGGACTGTGTATATCCTGATTAACTTGTATCTACTCCAGTGCTTAGTAAAGTGCCTTGGCACATAGCAAGCACTTAACAAATAACATTAAAAAAAAAAAAAAAGCCCAAGTGCTGCAGAAATAAGAAGAAAGGGGGAAACCGACCCAGCAACTCCAACATGGCTGCCACCACCACCACTGCATCTACCTATGGAAAGGCACGGTTTGGGCAAATAAAACCCAGTTGGAACTCTTGGCATCCAGCTGTCTCATATACTCTAATCCAAGCCCAGTACTAAGCTCCCAGTGCTTAGTACAGTACCTGGCACATAGTAAGCTCTTAACAAATACCATTTTTTTTAAAGCCCAACCTCAGAGGGCTATCAAGACAAGGCTATCAGGATATCAAGGCTATCAAGACACCCGATCAAAAGAAAACCAACCCCTTCACTGAAAGCATTTCTGAGAGTTAAAATGATTCCCCCGAGGGAGGAGATGTCTTCTGGAAGGGGCATTTCTCAGTACCTGTCCTCCATTGGTGGTTGACATGACGCGGGTGGTACCTCCACACTGCTTGACGTACCACAGGAACCACAGGGCAGACACTTCATGGGTCTCAGCAGTGACACAGATATTCACGAAGAAAGTGGCGATATCCTTTGCAGACCTGAATGGGCAGAAAGAACCAGGAGAGCAATCCAATCACCCCCAGGGCAGGACCACCACCTCCATATTTATGCAACGATGAAATGAGCCTAGTTGACGCCGTTGAATATACGGCGTTGATAACCCCAAGCGAACAAAGTCGGTAGGAAGGTGAGTACAGCAAACAGTGCCCTGAAGTGGCTGAGCAATGCTGTACACTATCCCTAGGGATATATTGTTATATAATACTGTTCTATTGTACTCTCCCAAGCGCTTAATATAGTGTTCTGCACACAGTAAGTGCTCAATCAATTGGACTGATTGAATGAAACCTAGGAAGTTAGGCTTCATCCTGCTTCTAATAATGATGGCATTTGTTAAGCGCTTACTATGTGCCAAGCACTGTTCTAAACGCTTCTCTCATCCCCCTCCTCATCGTCAATGGTGCTTACTGAGCACTTGCTTTGTGTGAGGCACTCTACCCCTCCTCATGGTCAATGGTATTTATAGAGCACTTGCTGGGTGCAGAACACTCTACTAAGCACTTGGAAAAGTATATCAGTGTCAGTAGACACCGTCCCATCCCTCAAGGTGGGGAGAGTTGGTGGGAGCGTTTGTCTTTACCCCCAAAACACCCGGGGAATTAAGCTCCTTTAGGTGTGCAATGGTACTGCCAGGCTGTCTCAAATCACCTGGACTGAAACAGGACATGGTGTGCAATATTTTAAGTTAATGATTAATTTTTAAGTTTTGATAAACAATGGCTTCCCACCAGTAGTGTACCTGACAGCTGCAGCTCAACACCCATGGGAAACGATGTTTGACTATGGTTAAATGATTTTTTCTTAGAAGAGCGTTCACAGCAGAGGCTTCTGGGGATTAAAGCATTTCTTCAAACTATCCCTTGCCTTCTTGTAAGAGACTGAAGGGCTGAGAACAGCAATTTCTTGGGTTACTTATTCTTTTCTCTACTTTGAAAATAAAAACTAATGACAAGCAGCTTGGCTTAATGAAAACCTGAGAGGCAGAAGGCCTGGGTTCTAATTCTGGCTTCACCACTTACCTGAGGTGTAATTTGTGGCAAGTCAGTTCACTTCCCTGCACCTCAGTTTCCTCATCTGTAAACTAAGGATTCAATACCTGTCCTCCCTCCTATACAGGCTGTACCAACCATTGAACTAAGCACTTGGGTAGATACAAGTTAATCACACTGGGCTCAGAGTCAAAGGGGGAGGGAAAACAGGTACTGAACCCACAGATGAAGAAACCGAGCCACAGAGAAGTGAAGTGACCTGGACAAGGTCACACATAGCAGGCAAGTGGCAGGGCTAGGATTAGAACCCAATTCCTCTGACTCCAGGCCTGTGCACTTTCCTCCAGACCACGCTGCTTCTATCAAGCCGAGCAAATTCCACGCTGTGTTTGCCCCCATCTCACTGGCAGTGAAATGATCTCAGCTGTTTGGTTTTAACAGTTTGCTAAATATTTGAGGCCCTCTCTCAGAGGCTCAGGACTGAGGGTGAGTGAAAGATATGGATTATGGCATGTCTCACTGTGTCCAGCAAATCTGGTCGAGCAGCTCTTTCATCGTCATCCGGTCCCACTGTTCGGCGAGGGGAGCCTTCCATGGGGCATCGCTCGGAATCTGCAACAGGAGAAGAACCAAGAAGCAGTTGACGGAGGGATTTGACCAGTTAACTGGGAAGCAGTCAGAGAAGTGATGGCATTGTTTTGTGTCCACGGGGTGCAAGCACTGTACTATATGCTTGAGAAAGCACACCAGCAAGAAGAGAACCATCCCCCGCCCACAGGGAGAATGGTATTTAGAGAAGGATAATCATTGTGGTATTCGTTATGCGCTGACTATATACTGAGGACTAGGAGAGATAAGATAAACAGGTAGGACACAGTCTGATGGAAAAGAGAAAGAAACTGTGAGATTTCCAGAGGCCAAGAGACTGTTCGATATAGAAGCAGTGGGGCCTAGTTGAAAGAACACAGTTCTGAGAAGCAGGACGCCAGGTTTCTAATCCTGGCTCTGCCACGTGCCTTCTGGATGATCTTGGACAAGTCATTTCACTTCTTAGTACCTCATTTTCCTCACCTGTAAAATGGGGATTCAATATTTGTTATCCTCTATGACTGTGAGGTCCATGTGGGACAGGGACTGTGTCCAACCTGATTAACTCATATCTACCCCAGAGTTTAAAACAGTGCTTGATACATAGTAGGTGCTTAGGTACAATAATAATATATCTGTAATTAAATAATAGTAATAATAATATTTCTGCCTGTGTTGAGCACAGCATTTAGCAAATAGTAAGCTTTTAACAAATACCACAATTATGACTATTACTATTAATAAAATCATCACTTCTGCATTCTGATGAGTGAGGGGTTTTCCCTACTGACTCCCCAGGAGACAGTCAAGCGCACACTCATCTCACTGTGGGCAGGGAACATGTCTACCAGATCTGTTGTGTTGTACTCTCCCAAGCGCTTAGTATAGTACTCTGCACACAGCAAGTGCTCATGACTGATTAATTTTCCCAAGTCAGCTCTTGTGAACCTCTGAGCATTTTCCTGTACCTTTATACAATCAGCCTCAACTTTAAAGAAACACTTTCAAATTACAAATTCTACAATTCACCACGATGTATTCAATTAGAGTTCTTAATGAGAGCAGTCTTCATCTGGAAAATGGGAAAACTGTGGCTTGCATTCTTAAAAATATGTAGCTACAGCTGTTCGCTAAATTATTCATTGTCATTACTCTATTTGTAAGTATGGTTATGTCTGGCTGACTTCTGGAATTAAAACAACACAAGAGTAGCAGCATTGCCTGACCTGTAACTACCTCAGAAACAGATGTGCTTGTGCAGTCAATTTAACAAGAGAAAGCATCCATCTTTAAACTAGGCAGCCTGGCCTGAGGAAACTTACTTCCTGTCCCATGGCATTGATTGTCCGCCACAGGTTATTGTGATCTAGATAGGCGATGGGGTTCCATGTGGTGGGCAGTGGACCTCTGAAGGGGTGAGACTTGCCCTGCAATAGATAAGATGGAATAGGTTCATGCAAACACTTTGAAAAAATACCAGATTATTGGATGACCAAAAAAAAAAAAAATTGCTCAATTGGAGACATGCAAAAAAGTATTCCTGAAAGTAACAGACTATCAATAAAAACACTGATAAACACCACTGACTGACTGAAAGGGTCTCCTCTTAACAATATAGAACTGTTCCTCTCCTCTACTCAAGCCCTTCCTTAATTTCTTTACATGTTTGGCTTTGTCATCATCATCATCAATCGTATTTATTGAGCACTTACTATGTGCAGAGCACTGTACTAAGCGCTTGGGAAGTACAAATTGGCAACATATATTGACTGTTCTTGAGAAAATAAGAAATCGGGTCCAGCAGTGGGGGAGGCCACTTCAAGAAATAGAATTTCTGCATCAGCCTAGGCACTTGGTTCCTAACCCACAATGCCCTTTGACACTCACCTCACCCCCATAGCATATATGTCCATATCCTTATACTCATTGCTTCCTTTACTAAGTGTAATGTAATTTAATGTCTGTCTCCTCCACTAGATTGTAAGATCCTTGAGGGCATGGATCATGTCTACCAACTCTATTGCATTCTCCCATGCATTTAGTACAGTGCTCTGCACACAGTAAGTGCTCAATAAATATCAATGATGGATTGATTGATTGAAAGAAATTCTGCTCCTTTATTCTCCTCACTATTGCCCTTCCTTCTGCCCAGTTCAGGAAAGGCCCCAGGACTAAAACCCTAAGCCCAAGTGATCTGCCCAGACTCATCGAAGTGGTAGTAAATAGCCTGACCTAGTGGAAAGCCTTGGAGCCAAAGGACCAGAGAACTAAACCTGGTTGTATCACTAGCCTGTTATGTGACTTTAAGTATGTCACTTAATTCACAGGAGCTGACTGAGAACTGCAGTGATAAAGCATTAAAGGCTGAATAATACAACGACTCCTTTCCTGCCCAAGAGATATCACAGATCCAAATGCTACTGACAACAATTCAGCAGTTCAATCAATCAATCAGTGATGTTTACTGAACATTTACCATGTGCAGAGCCCTGTACTAAGTGCCTGGAAGAGTACAATACAAAGAGTTGGTAGATAAATTTCCTGCCCATTTCACCAATAAATAGGGTAAGTTCCACTGTAGGATTAGAAATGAAATGACACCCAATTGGTCTCTGGAAGGCTTAGTTGTTGGGACCTGAGAAAGGATTTTTCTTTGAGAAAAGCACAAAAAGGTGTTTTAATTTGTCAGAAATCCTGCATTTATAATTGTAGCAAGCTGATCCCTGAGAAATAAATATTCAGAGCTTTTTAATTGCTCATCTCAGACTCCACCTGCCTGCCTCTGTCTACATCTCTCCTTCCTGTGACCAATTCACCCTCCATCTATCGCCTCTCCCAGCCTCAACCCAGCAATCCCTTGACAACTAACTCCTCCGACTCCCAACTCTGACATTTGTGTGGAGCCAAAACCATCTAACAGTTAAGGAGATGAAGTGTATTTGAGAGCAGGAACTCTACTGTGCTCTCCCAAGCCCTCAGTATGGTGCTCTGCACACAGTAGATGCTCAGATATTGTTTGGCGGATAGCCAGGACTGTCTTGTGGGCCCAAGGTTTCCAAGCAATTGTATCAATGGAGTCTATTCTGGAGTTGCCTTCAGCACATCCTTGTACCTAATAATAATAATAATAATAATATATGGTATTTCTTAAGCGCTTACTATGTGCCAGGCACTGAACTAAGCACTCAAGTAGATACAAGCAAATCAGATTGGACACAGTCCCTGTCCCACATGGGGCTCACCGTCTCTTTCCCCATTTTACAGATGAGTTAACTGAGGCACAGAGAAGTGAAATAGCTTGCCCAAGGTCACAAAACAGACAAATGGCAGAGCCAGGATTAGAACCCATGACCTTCTGACTCCCAGGCCCACGCTCTAACCACTGGGCCACACTGTTTCTACCTCTCCCTCGAACACCTTCTGAGTCCAGTGTTTAATTCATCACATATTAACATCATCATCATGAATCGTATTTATTGAGCGCTTACTATGTGCAGAGCACTGTACTAAGCGCTTGGGAAGTACAAATTGGCAACATTAAATGGAGATGCCAAGCATCCAACCAACATACCTGCCCAGGAAGTTGCCTAATGCCTCAGCAGGATGGGAACGCTAATAATTATTTATCCCAAACCAGGACAAGCTTTTTGAATAATTATTTTATTGGAAATGAGCCCCTGATAGTTCTCCTTCCATCCCACCTTTCTTCCAAAGGTGAACTAGGCAAGTCACTTCACTTCTCTGTGCCTCAGTTACCTCATCTGTAAAATGGGGACTAAGACTGTGAGCCCCCTGCGGTACAATCTGATCACCTTGTAACCTCCCCAGCGCTTAGAACAGTGCTTTGCACATAGTAAGCACTTAATAAGTGCCATCATTATTATTATCTAGGATCAAAATAAATGACATTAAATTCTTGATTTATCTGGAACAAAGCACTACTTACCTTGGGCAGAATTTTTATAAGACCACTTTATGGTTTAACGTGTCGATCAGTGGTGTTTACTGAGTACGTCCTGTGTGCAGAGCATTGTACTAAGCGTTTGGGAGAGTGCTAATTTAGTAGAGTAGGTAGACACAATTCCTTCCCACAAGGAGCTTACAAGCAAGAGGATTATAGTTTACATACACATTGTGGGCAGGGAATGTGCCTGCAGTACTCAAGTGCTTAGAACAGAGCTCTGCTCATGGTAATTGCTCAATAAATAATAATAATAATGGCATTTATTAAGCACTTACTATTTGTAAAGCACTGTTCTAAGCACTGGGGAGGTTACAAGGTGATCAGGTTGTCCCATGGGGCGCTCACAGTTTTAATCCCCATTTTTACAGATGAGGTAACAGATGAGGTAACTGAGACACAGAGAAGTTAAGTGACTTGCCCAAAGTCACATAGCTGACAAGTGGCATAGCCGGGATTTGAAACCGTGACCTCTGACTTCAAAGCCCGGGCTTTTTCCACAGAGCCATGCTGCTTCTCAATAAATACCACTGATTGATTATATTGCACTCTCCTAAGCACTTTAGTACAGTGCCCTGCACACAGTAAGCATTCAATAAACACAATTAACTGGTTGACTGACAAGATTAGTGTCTTATAATTCTTACTGCCTAAGAAAAAGGAACCCCCAAGCTCCGTACAACTACTCATACAGACTCTTCCTTCCTGTGCAGTGACATGTTAAATGCTGTCTTTATCAGTGTGAGGATGAGGACCCTAAACCCCTTTCCTCACTGTACCTCGGTCTCATCTATCTCACCTGATAGATGAGATATCTCACCTCATCTAGCTCTTCCTGGGACACCCTCCCTTTTCACATCTGACAGACAATGACTCTCCCCACCTTTAAAGCCTTATTGAGAAGCAGTGTGGCTCAGTGGAAAGAGCATGGGCTTTGGAGTCAGAGGTCATGGGTTTGAATCCTGGCTCCACCACATGTCTGCTGTGAGACCTTGGGCAAGTCACTTAACTTCTCTGAGCCTCAGTGTCCTCATCTGTAAAATAGGGATGAAGATTGTGTGCCCCCCGTGGGACAACTTGATCACCTTGTATTCTCCCCTAGTGCTTAGAACAGTGCTTTGCACATAGTAAGCACTTAAATGCCATTATTATTACTATTATTATTATTGAAGGCCTATCTCCTCCAAGAGGCCTTCCGCAACTAAGCCCTGATTTCCTCTTCCTTCACTCTCTTCGGCAGCGTCCTCACACTTGGGATTTGCTCCCTTTATTCACCCTTCCCTTAGTCCCACAGCACATACATCCCTATCCATAATTTATTTACTTAAGTTAATGTCTGTGTCTCCCTCTACACTGTCAGCTTGTTGTGGGCAGGGAACATGTCTGCCAAATCTGTTATATTATACTCTCCCAAGCACTTAGTACAGTGCTCTCCACATGGTAAGCACTCAATAAATATGACTGATTGACTGAATCTCCCACTCTAGGCCACCGAGCCCTGGGCTGGTAGCTACCAGATGGACTCAAAATGGGGTCTGTAGTCCCAGCCAGGGGATCCCTGGGGTACTTTCACAATCAGGGCCTGATGCTCAAAGGCTGGCTGTTCCACTCCACAGTTGGAATCTGCTCAGAGGTTTCTCAGGCCCCTCTGTAAATGAATATATTTTACAGCATTCAAGGGGCCCTGACCTTTGACTGCAAACTATTTTGACATGTCCAATATGTACTTCCCAGATATGATTTCAGTTTGTAACAAGAAAAAAAAAACCTGCAAGGATCAGCTCAAATGAATTCAGGAAAATGATGTCTGCAGGAATATATTCCCTTTTCTCCTACAATTTTTCCCAAATAATAATCATTTTGATATACCCATTTTCCTCCTACAATTCCTCTCTAATCATCTTCATCATTTGGTTATATGTATTTTGTCATAATTTTTCTCTTCTAATGACAGTAACAATAATAATAATAATAATGCACTCAACCCATGTCAAGAGTAGAGTCTGTCTACTCTACAACTGGAATGGGATTTTTTTTGACTTCCCACAAACACGGGTCTTGCACTCCAATAAATTGTTCTCTAGAAAGCATTTTTGAGTTCCAAAACTGCTTCTAATTATTGATACAGAAATTATGGGAGAGAAATGTTTATGTTCCATAGCAGAATGAATACACTACTCAAACTAATTCCCAGTTTCAGAGATTGAAGTGATGATTCACTTAGATGAGCTGGACAATTCTCCCAAAGGGACTATAAACATGGGAATGAGAACTGGGAAAAAAGGGTACATATAAATTTATATATAACAACTTTGTAAATAGTAAGATTTTTGTTGTTGTTGTTTTTAAGTGAGATATACTTCGACTCCAAATACCTCTCTGAAGAACTAACTGGGATTTAAGCGGAGAAATACAGGGGAGGGAGAGAAAAGTTCCAGATGCATAATGATTGGAAAATGTCGTAGGAACCAGGAGGGAAGGAGGAGATGGAGTGATATGGAATAAGGCCCAGAAAAGGCAAGAGCACATGTTGGCCCAGGCAACGCTCAGAGGGTTCAAAGAAAACATATGTCAGCAACAGGCTCTGAACTATCAAAGTTGGGCTGAGGCAAACCAGACAGTTGCATGTTTCAAACCTTCCAAATCAACCTAGCAACCATCTAACACCCTTGAGCCTACCCACTAGAACAGAAGCGCTGTGCTCCTGTCATTGAGGATTCTGCCCCCTCAACGACTGACATCTAGGAGGAGGAAGATTCTATAAAGAGCCAATTAAAATAATAATAATAAGAAGAATACTAGTATTAAGTGCTTACTATGTGCCAAGCACTGTTTTAAGTGCTGGACTAGATATAAGTTAATCAAGTCCCACATGGGACTCACAGTTTAAATTGGAGGGAGAACAGGTATTGAACTCCTGTTTTGCAGATTGGGGAAATGAGGTAGAGAGAAGGTAAGTGACTTGCCCAAGGTCATACAGCAGATGAGTGGCGGAGATGGGATTAGAACCCCGGTCCTTCTGATTCCCAGGCCCGTTTCTATCCACTAAGCCACACTGCTTCTTATCTTCCCAGTAGCGCCAATATCGGACTGGGCAATTGTATCGCAAAATTGTGATGCCTGCATGAAGTTAGAATAGGGAAATCTTTCCCCATTTTAGAAGCCCTCCGGAAATCCCACCTCCTATCCACAGCTCTCATCTACATACTTGTATCTAACTTTATTCATATATTTAATTCCTATATTTATCTAAACACTCAATTACTGGTTCAACTGTTTATTCCTGATGTACTTCCTGCATTGTCCTACTTCTTCCTCTGACTTTCACTATCTGAAAATAACATCCTCTCCATTGAGCTGGAAGCATCCCTGAAGGCTGGAAATGTGGACCTTGTTAGCTGTTGTACCTCTGCTCAAGAGGTTAGTAGAGTGCCTAACAGTAGGTGCTCAAAAAATACCATTTATGATGAAGATACGAGGAGAAATATCACTGGGCAAAACAGGAAAGCTAAAAACTCCTGACTAACCTCCTCTAGACTGTAAGCTCTTTGTGATATGTAACAGCGATAGCACATCAATGTGCTACTTAATAAGCCCCTCAACATTAAGGAAACTAAGAAAAACATGGCTTACACTTTAATACTTGAGAATCCAATAACCTAGAAGCAGCCTAGCCTGGCGGACAGAGCTTGGGCCTGGGAGTCGGAGGAGCTGGGTTCTGATCCTGGTCTGCTGTGTGACCTTGGGCAAGTTGCTCACTGTTCTGTGCCTCAGTTACCTCATCTGTAAAAAGGGATTAAGACGGTGAGCCCCAAGTGGGACGGGGACTGTGTCCAACCTGATTAGTCTGTATTTACCCCAGCGCTTAAGACAGTTCCTGGCACACAGTAAGCGCTTAACAAATACCATTAAGGAAAGAAAAAAGGAATATTGATAGCTCCACTGTAATCAGAGCCATGAAGACTGGCAAAGTTTCGGGATTTGATATCATACCAGGGGAGATCAATAACCCAAGAAGAGATTCATAGGTTAGGTGCCTTGATATGTGGATGCCGATGCCACAGAATTTCAACAAAAGATCCACCATTATCCCCATCTTCAAGGAGAGAAGGGATAGCTGACCAAAGAAACTACTGCAGTGTTGCGCTGATGCAATCAATGGTATTTACTGAGCACTGAACTAAACACTTAGGAGAGCACAATATAGTAGTATGACCTCATAGAAAAGCACAAGCCTGAGAGTCAGAGGACCTGAGTTCTAATCCCGGCTCTGCCACTTGCCTGCTGTGTGATCTTGGGCAAGTCATTTCACTTCTCTCTGCCTCAGTTTCCTCTTCCATAAAGTGAGGATTCTATGCTTATACTCCCTCCTACTTAAGACTGTACTGCACTGTGTGAGACAGGGACAGTGTCCAACCTGATTATCTTGTATCCAGCCTAGCATTTAGTAGAGTACTGGGCACCTAATGAACATTGAGAAGCAGCATGACTCAGTGGAAAGAGTACGGCTTGGGAGTCAGAGGCCATGGGTTCAAATCCCAGCTCCACCACTTGTCAGCTGTGTGACCTTGGGCAAGTCATTCACTTCTCTGGGCCTCAGTTACCTCATCTGTAAAATGGAGATTAAGACTGTGAGCCCCACGTGGGACAACCTGATCACCTTGTATCCCCCCAGCGCTTAGAACAGTGCTTTGCACATAGTAAGTGCTAACAAATACCATCATTATTATTACTACTATTATTTAACAAGTACCACAATTATCATTATTGGTATTATTGGTATTATTATTATTGCTATAATTATTATTATTGGTATTATTATGGCAGACGATCCCATTGCTGGTAAAATCCTAGCCACAGTTCTTCAACACTGACTACTAACGAACATTGCTAATCACATGCTCACCAAATCACAGTGGGGTTTCATGATCAGAGCCAGGCATAATGGACCTAATTCACACAGTGTGGAAAGGACTGTTGGTCTTATCAGCCATATTACCAATTCCCAAGTGCTTAGTACAGGGCTCTGCACACAGTAGGCACTCAATAAATACAATTGAATGAATAAAAAAATCTAGAAGCAGAGTTATAGTAAATAAATCTTATCTATCCTATTTGAATATAGTTGATATAATTGTGCTTCTACTTGGAGAGACTTTTTATTAGTGATGAATATGACAAATATATTTGTACATATTATTTTATGTCAAATCCTATTATTTTATCTCATTTTCTTCCTAAAAAAAGAGTTTTCAAAATAAAGTCCAAAAGATGCTACAGAGTAGAGTAGTTTTGTTGTGAAATGAGGTAATGGACAACAAAATAAGAGAAATAAAAAGGTTGCGATAGGAGGACATACAATAGTTCAGGCTCTTCAATGTGTTCAAAGGATCACCTGGCAGCAGCTACCACCAACTGGTATGTGTGATTGGTGAGAGTAGGCAGCTGTTCTTGAGTGACCCACAAATGTCTGTCTAACCTGTTTCTAGGGAGTTCAATCACCACCCAAAAAACTCTGTGATTGCCAGCAAGCACGGCCTCGGTCTAAGCCCCCAAGAATAACAGCATCGAAGGGAAGAGCCTTCTGTTCATGCTGAATTCTTCATCTCCAAGAAAACAGGTTCCAAAGTCCCACCAGAAAAGTCATTTTGGATGTTTGGCCTTTCATCTACCCAATTTGATGAATAACCTATCTGTTCCTTCAAGTTTTCTTTGCCAATTTCTAATTCCCAGAACCTATAGGAATTCAAAACTATTTTTCAGTCTTAATGGGCTCACATCTGAGATTGGTTTCTCCCATTTCACTCCCCCTTGGTGTTAGTAAAAGTGGCATTTAAGGTCTGGAATCGTATTCAGGGAGCAGCCTCATGGATGTCCCTTGGCTGGAGACCTCTGGGCAGTAAGAGTCAGTCATGTCCACCTCCCCAGGGGCCCTGTTGGCTCCCCTGGAGCTGGAAGCCTTCCTCCCCAGTAGCCCCAGCCTTTGGCCACAACAAAAAATGAATACTTTGTGCCGTTGAACTGAGCCAAAAGATCCCCATCCCCTTCCCAAATTCCACGCAGCGCTGTCTTTCTGCCCAAAGGAGTATGTGCTTATTTACATTTTGTTTTTGTTTCACATCTCAGGTTGCTATAAATCAATCAATCATATTTATTGAGTGCTTACTGTGTGCAGAGCACTGTACTAAGCGCTTGGGAAGTACAAGTTGGCAACATATAGAGACAGTCCCTACCAAACAGTGGGCTCACAGTCTAAAAGGGGGAGACAGAGAACAAAACTAAACATACTAACAAAATAAAATAAATAGAATAGATATGTACAAGTAAAATAGAGTAATAAATATGTACAAACATATATACATATATACAGGTGCTGTGGGGAAGGGAAGGAGGTAAGATGGGGGATGGAGGGGGGACGAAGGGGAGAGGAAGGAAGGGGCTCAGTCTGGGAAGGCCTCCTGGAGGAGGTGAGCTCTCAGTAGGGCCTTGAAGGGAGGAAGAGAGCTAGCTTGGCGGATGGGCAGAGGGAGGGCATTCCAGGCCAGGGGGATGACGTGGTCCGGGGGTCGATGGCGGGACAGGTGAGAACGAGGCACGGTGAGGAGATTAGCGGCAGAGGAGCGGAGGGTGCGGGGTGGGCTGGAGAAGGAGAGAAGGGAGGTGAGGTAGGAGGGGGCGAGGTGATGGACAGCCTTGAAGCCAAGGGTGAGGAGTTTCTGCCTGATGCGCAGATTGATTGGTAGCCACTGGAGATTTTTGAGGAGGGGAGTAACATGCCCAGAGCATTTCTGGACAAAGACAATCCGGGCAGCAGCATGAAGTATGGACTGAAGTGGGGAGAGACACGAGGATGGGAGATCAGAGAGAAGGCTGATACAGTAGTCCAGACGGGATAGGATGAGAGCTTGAACGAGCAGGGTAGTGGTATGGATGGAGAGGAAAGGGCGGATGGCTCGAACATTGGAATTTTCAGTTTTTATGACCCTGTGCCTACTAGCTCTTGAGATCTCAGTTTTCCACCACCCACACCACCAAAAAAAAAAAAAGAAAAAAAACAACAACCAAAAAACAAAAAGCCTAAGATACTCAAGGGGCATTAAGTTACCATAGACTAATATATCCCCAGAATGTCCTGCTTTTCTTCAATTAGAAGCCATTCAATTAAAATTAAAAACACCCAAATTGTTACCCTCTAAGCTGTGTTAACAGAAATGACCAGGGCTGTTTGTAAAACAGATTGAAAAACCTCAATAAATCATATTCCTCTGTGTTCAATAATGCATCACCAAAGCTGGGGAAATTGAAGGAAACACTTCTGAATGGTATAACTTCAACTAAAGTAATTACCTTTCCCAGCGATAATTAAATCCCAATACAGCTGTGATATCACATGTTTTACTCATGAACGAGACCCAGGCAAATTACATTTTAATAACCAGACATGAATGAAATGAAATGAATGACACCCAGGAGAGTTAAAAATGTTTTCAAAAGGGACTTAGAACAGACCCTGGAAGTGCCTATTATCACAGTCAACTAGTCTTGTTAAGAAGATATGTACAGAAAGGGTAAATGTCCCTCTTGAATAAGAAGCATGTGAGGAAACAGCAGGTCCTTGTTCATCATCAGTAAATTCTGTTCGCTAATGGGGAAACTCCTGGATGTTCTTCATTCAGTCATTCATATTAATTGAGCACTTACTGTGTGCAGCACACTGTACTAAGTGCTGGGGAGAGTTTATAATACAATAGAATTAATATAGAGGGGGTGTTTTCTGATATCCCATCACTGTTGACGGCACTACCATCCTTCCCGTCTCACAAGCCCGCAACCTTGGTGTCATCCTCGACTCTGCTCTCTCATTCATCCCTCACATCCAAGCCGTCACCAAAACCTGCCGGTCTCAGCTCTGCAACATTGCCAAGATCCGCCCTTTCCTCTCCATCCAAACCGCTACCCTGCTCGTTCAAGCTCTCATCCTATCCCATCTGGACTACTGCATCAGCCTTCTCTCTGATCTCCCATCCTCGTGTCTCTCCCCACTTCAATCCATACTTCATGCTGCTGCCCGGATTGTTTTTGTCCAGAAACGCTCTGGGCATGTTAGTCCCCTCCTCAAAAATCTCCAGTGGCTACCAATCAATCTGCGCATCAGGCAGAAACTCCTCACCCTCGGCTTCAAGGCTCTCCATCACCTCACCCCCTCCTACCTCACCTCCCTACTCTCCTTCTCCAGCCCACCCCCCACCCTCCGCTCCTCTGCCGCTAATCTCCTCGCCGTGCCTCGTTCTCACCTGTCCCGCCATCGACCCCCGGCCCACGTCATCCCCCTGGCCTGGAATGCTCTCCCTCTGCCCATCCGCCAAGCTAGCTCTCTTCCTCCCTTCATGGCCCTATTGAGAGCTCACCTCCTCCAGGAGGCCTTCCGAGACTGAGCCCCCTCCTTCCTCTCCCCCTCATCCCCCTCTCCATCCCTCCTGTCTTACCTCCTTCCCTTCCCCACAGCACCTGTATGTATGTTTGTACAAATTTATTACTCTATTTATTTTACTTGTACATATCTATTCTATTCATTTTATTTTGTTAATATCTTTGGTTTTGTTCTCTGTCTCCCCCTTCTAGACTGTGAGCCCACTGTTGGGTAGGGACTGTCTCTATATGTTGCCAACTTGTACTTCCCAAGCGCTTAGTACAGTGCTCTGCACACAGTAAGCGCTCAATAAATACGATTGATTGATTGATATGAAAATGACAATATTTGTGTACTTGCAAATTGATATTTCAGTGATATTTCCCAGTAGATGGGGAATGAGGAGCAAGGAACATTAAATGTAAACTAAGAGATCTTATAACACTGCTTGCTACTATTTACTCCTCTAATGGAATATTTGCATGAAGAACATATTAACAGATTTCTCCAAAATCAAACCACATTCTTCCCTATTTCTCTTGTTCTTACTCTGTATCTGATATCCATAACTGAGAACCCGCATTGACTAGTGGAAATAACACAGGCCTGGAAGTTATAGGACCTGGGATCTAACCTCAGCTCTGCCATTTGCCTGTTGTGTGACCCTTGAACATTAACTTCCCTGTCTCAGTTTCCTCCTCTGTAAAATGGGGACTCAATACCCACTTTCCCTCCTACTTAGACTGACAGACAGCACCTTTTGGGACAGGGACTGTGCTCAACCCGATTATCTTATACCTATCTACCCCAGTGCTTACTACAGTGTTGTAAATACAGCATGTGCTTAAAGAATACCGCAGTTATTATATCGGATACAATTTAGCAATCTTGTTTAAGGCACAAGGAATTGTGGCTGTATAAATCACAAAAAGGAAATTTCCAAGGGTTTACCTATCCCCCACCAAAGAGACAATCTAGGACTTCATCATCCTCTTTGCAAATGAAACAATCACTCAACTAAAAGAACCAACTTTGCATCATTTCACCGAAAGATAAAGGCAAAAAATAAAAAATAAAAATCACTGGATATTGCCAACTCATTAACTTGGGCTGCCCCATTCAATCTACTGCCATTAGCTTTTCTGGAGATACCTAAAATGAACTTCATGAATATAAAAAGTTTGGGAAGTCTCAGTGGTAAAACCAATAGTCTGAAGAATTGCTAAATTAAGCATAAAAAGAAATTGAGGCATTCAAACAAAGGGGAATGACAGATACTTTGCTCTGTTTAATCTGTGTAATAGCAGCCACTTATTGGGGCTCAGTGAATATTATTCACACTCAGTTCTTTCATTTTAAATGGTGCTTTGTTTATGATATTGATTTCCCGCTTTGAGAGATGCATAGAGACCAACTGAAACATTTAAGGAAGATGAGATTTGCACGCTCTCATGGCATTCATGGATCAATGAAGAGAGATGGTCCCCTAGGACACCATTCTGGGTGACTAAGCCCCCCTTTTCCTCAGCTCCCCCTCCCCTCCCCATCACCCCAACTCACTCCCTTTGCTCTACCCTCCTTCCCCACCCCACAGCACTTGTGTACATATGTACATATCTATAATTCTATTTATTTATATTAATACCTGTTTATGTGTTTTGATGTGTATATATCTATAATTCTATTAATTTATATTGATGCTATGGATGTCTGTTTACTTGTTTTGATGTCTGTCTCCACACACCCCCCAACCCAAACCCCGAATGTAAGCCCATTGTGGGCAGGGATTGTCTCTGTTGCTGAATTGTACTTTCCAAGCACCTAGTACAGTGCTCTGCATACAGTAAACACTCAATAAATACAACCAAATGAATGAATGGGTTCATGCTTGCTTCTTGTCTCACTCAGGAGTCCTTCTTATACACAGGCTGGGTAATCAAACAGACCAACAGCAAACACAGTCACCTAACAGGTACCTTATCAAATGATTTTTGAAAACCTTCAGCTTCCTGTGACAAGACACAACACAGCCTCAGATTTTAGGCCAAAGACAGTGGGCCAACAACATATCCATCACTCGAGCAATACCATCATCAAGGAGGTGAGAGTTCTCTCCCATACTAATTTCCACGGAAAGCATGAACAAAGTCTAGAAACCAACTGGCCAAGGAGTGAGGCTGAATCACTGGAGTCCCAGAGAGTCGCAGGGGCTTGTGTTAGGTGGGGAATTCGGTCTTAATGAAAGCAAAATAGCTACTGAATCAATAAGCATTTTGAACTTTGAAAGGGTCTGTGCTTACCCTCACATAGTGGACAAGGCGCTCTACTTCATTCACTTTGTACGTCTCCAGCCCGAGCTCCTTAGCCAAGCGCAAGATCCGATTCTGAGTTGGTCCAACGTAGGATCCTCCCAGGTCCACATATTTAACATATTTGTTCTATATTCCAATAATGAAAAGGGAAATCAGTTTCTGAATCAACATAAAGTACCTTAACTAAACCTGCATTAAGAAAAATATGCATTATATAGTCCGGAAAGAATAGACTCGCATTGCTGGATGAACAGTCCCTAACTACCTAAAAGCATTCCATCCAAAATGTATAGTGAAAACATATGTCATGGGCAAGCAATGTCTCAGATGATTATTGCTTCTGGAAGGGTTCATTCAGTAGTATTTATTGAGCGCTTACTGTGTGCAAAGCACTGTACTAAGTGCTTAGTGGTCAATCTAATAAAGAAAAGAAGGTGGAAATTGACAAATATAAAGTAAATGATTGATTGTTTGATGAACTGTTCTCTCTCCTACTTAGACTGAGAGTCCTGAGAAGGACAGGGACTGTATAGACCTGATTATCTTGTATCTGATTATCTTGTATCTACCCCAGCACTTAGTATATTTAGTTCACATAGTGAGAGCTTAACATGTAACACAATTACTTTCATTAGACCTATAAATAATGCTCTAAAGTAGATGAATCAATCAATAAAGTAACAGATAAGGAAAATGTGTTTACAAGAAACAGCCTAAAGGGGAACAATGTAATGAGCTGAAATCCTTAAGTGTTCTAGTTATCAGAAATCTCCAAGCAAAAGAAGAAAAGAAAGTTATCCCTTGAAGGGCAGTGAGTGCCACCTGAGGTTTAACAGACAGAACATTTGGAACAATCTGGTTCTTCCAAATAAAATAACAAGATTATCCTCCCTGGAGTAATAATAATGATGGCATTTGTTAAGCGCTTAGTATGTGCAAAGCACTGTTCTAAGCGCTGGGGGGATACAAGGTGATCAGGTTGTCCCACATGGGGCTCACAGTCAATCCCCATTTTACAGATGAGGTAACAGGCTCAGAGAAGTTAAGTGACTTGCCCAAGGTCACACAGCAGACATGTGATGGAGCTGGGATTCAAACCGATAGTTATTGGCTTCACTGCAATCCTTGGCGGTGTAGTTAGGAGTACAAGTGACCTTGGGCAAGTCACTTCACTTCTCTGTGCCTCAGTTACCTCATCTGTAAAATGGGGTTGGAGACTGTGAGCCCCACTTGAGTCTGTGTTCAACTCGATTTGCTTGTATCCACCCCAGTGTTAAGCACATAGTAAGCACTTAACAAACACATTATTATTATTATATATTGGTTCCTGTTTTTGTTGTTTCGCCTTTCCCAGTGCTTGTTTCCAACCCCCATCCCCTCTTTTTCTTAGACTGTGAGTCCCTTGGGAGCCAAGGATTGGGTCTAATTTTCATCTATGTATTTTTCCCAGCACTTACCAAATGCTATCATTACTACTGTTATTGTTATTAAGTTTTTACTTACTCTTATGGTGAAAGTTCTCCCTCCTACTCGGTCTCGAGCCTCCAACACCACAACATTCAGGCCAGATTCATGGAGCAACTTGGCTGCTGTGAGACCTGAATAACGGATGAGAAAGAAGATCATCAACCAATTGATAATCAATTGATCGAGCATACTTTACTGAGCACAGAGCACTGTACTAAGCTCTTGGGAAAGCACTACAATAGAATTGGTAGACCCAATCCCTGCCCACAAAAAGCTTTCAGTCTAGAGGGGAAGACAGACATTACAATAAATTATAGACAGTGGGTTATTGAACACCTATTTTGTGCAGAGCCCTGCACTAAGAACATGAGAAAGTCAAATGGAGTAAGAAGCACAATCTTTGCTCTGCAGTTCAGAAGAAGAGATGCAAGTTAGTCAATACATATGAAAAGGCTCTGGGTACATAAATGACTAATTGGCACACATACGCTGAGGGGATAGTAGGAGGATATGACCCGGAGTGAAGAGAAATCAAGCTTCGGGGGGAGAATTTCTGAGGTATCTACCATTGTTCTAAACTTCTACAGTGATTGAAGGGAAGGTTTGATGGTTCAACAGAGAAGCTGGAAAGGGCTGAACAGTGGTTCAAGGTTGTGGAAATGCATCTGGTTAACATAATGTAATAATAATAACAATAACAACAACTTTGGCATTTGTTAAGCACTTATTTTGTTCCAAGCACTATTCTAAGCCCAGGAGTAGATGCAAGATAATCAAGTCAGACACAAACCCGGTTCCACACAGGACTCACAGTTTAAGTAGGAGGAAGAACAAGCACTGAATCCTCATTTATAGGCAAGAAACTAGAGCACAGAGAGGTTAAGTGACTTGTATGAAGTCACACAGAAAGCAAGTAGCAGGGTGGGAGAACCAAGGTCCTCTGACCCCAGGCCTGTGCTCCTTCCATTAGGCTATGCTGCTTCAGTTTGAGCATCAGTTTGGGAGCAGACTTAGCCTGAAGAAATCAAGTCATTCTGGTCATCCAACAGATGAAGTTCAAACTCCTGCCCCTGGACTTCAAGAAATTCTTATACTTTAGGCTTCCTTATATTTACACACTCATCTTCTAGTTGAGTTGTGGTTAGAACGTTCCCTAATGCTGCTCATTATATCCAAATTATGCAATTGAAACATATGTTGTAGCAGAACTGAGTATATTCATGCTTTCACACTTGTCATTACCAGGGGTATCTTTGTTCTTCTTCCTGCTCTCACTATGCGTAAATTATTTGTGCTGCTTGTCTTGCCCATTAGATTGTAAGCTCCTTCAGGGAAGGGACCATCTTTATTTCTGCAGGTCCTTAAAACAGTGCTCGATTGACTGATTGGAATCATAATAATATGTTTAAGCACTTACAATATGTCAAGCACTGAACTAAATACTGGAACAGATACAAGATAATTAGCTCCCACATGGGGCTTACAGTCTAAGTAGGAGGGAGAACAGATATTGAATCCCCATTTTGCAGGAAACTGAGGAACAGAGAAGTTAGATGACTTGGAAGAGAGCACTAGGTAGAAGTCAAACTGCAAGGGACAATGGTTTCCGCAGTATGGTATGGTGGCTAGGAAATGCAATGATGAGATTAAAAAAAAAAAGATGCCCAGGGGATAATGACAGGAATTTCTCCTCTCATCAAGCAGAGATATGCTGCTTCTCTCTAGAGACAAACAGAAATAGGAAGAAGTCAACAGAGTGATTGGAATGAGAAAAAGGAAGCCAGAGATAGCTTCACAGAGGAAGTGAGGTATTTTTAGTTGTGACTATAAGGAAGAAAATGACCTTCTAGTAAAGAGGAGAGAGAATGTCATTCCAAATAAGGAGATTTGTCCTATGCAGGAGATGGAGATTTGTCCTATGCAGGAGATGAGTGAAACGGCAAGCAGGCTTGCTTGGTTGGAGAAGAAAGGATACACTAGAGATAGAAAAGGTCCTTAATGGGTTTCTAGAGGGAAAAATTAGGGATGTCAGATGGAACTGCCATCATCATCATTCAATGGTATTTATTGAGTGCTGACTATGTACTGTATTAAGCGCTTGGTAGAGTACAGTACAACAGAGTTAGCAGTCATGTTCCCTACTCCAAACTGCCAAAACCATTAGATTTTCATCTTAGCTTGTGAGCCCCCTGAGGGACAGGGTCTGTGTCTAATTCCTACCAATGTAGTCTCCCCAGCACTTAGTATAGTGGTCCTCATACAATAAGTGCTTAATAAATAGTATCACTATTACTACGGCATTATGACCAAGAAGGCTAGCCATCCTACAATTCCAGCCAAGCAGCCTGTTGCCTCTTTAACTTGTACTGTGGCTCAGGGACTGCATCCAAGCTGATTAGCTTGTTTTGACCCCCAGCGCTTAGCACAGCGCTTTGCCCAGAGTAAGCACTTAACATCACAATTTGGGAGGCAGAATACTTGGCTAGACAGACCTTCATTTGGCCTTTCTCCTGTTGAGAACTGTACACAGCATTCCCGTTGCATATAAATAGTTTTGGTACACTGGAAAAACTATACTTTCCTTGGGCTTTCTAGATCCTTCCTGATGATAACCAGGATTTTATAGGCCTTTTTGGATGCTGCTACCTAGGTCTAAAACATGCACACCATCTGCAAATATTTACAGACACTTTGAAATCCTCAAGTAATTACAATGTTGGCCGTATTAAAAGTGCTAATGTGAAAAGTACATTGGGAAACTATTTTCATTGGAAAACATCACAAGTTGCTCTCAAATGTTCTCAGAGTTGGCAAGGGCCTGATTTCTGATTTTCTGATTTTATGCCACAAAGATAAATTTTTTTTTTAAAAAAAGAGCCTAAATTACTTCAGGCTTTTTTAGGGACCAAAAGGAATGGAAAAAAATGTTTAATACATTTTAGGACATTTTCAAGACTGTTTTTCCCCATTAAAATGACTGTTAAATATGAAAAAATAGAATGGTTCACTGAATAGAGAATAGAGAAATACTGGCATTTTATTTTTTCTGACAATGAAACAGGTCTTCCAGTCAACAGTCATATTGCCTTGGGAATTCATATTAAAACAGGTTCCCCCTCACTCCACTCCCTAACACATTAATACTTATTTCCTAGCTTCTGTCCACTGGGAATGATGTCTAGGAGAAGGGGCAGAATAGAAGGATATGTACATAAGGGCTATGGGGTTGGGGAGGGAGAATCAAGTGCTTAAAGTGTACAGAATGTAACCTTTGGATGGGAAAGTCCTTTCACGTTATCAACTGTCAAATATTAGTGAAAACACACCCATGGAATAGAGATTATTCCTTAATGGCATGATACCAAAAAATGTCAAAGTAGTATGAGCATTGCTAATTACATTTGCATCCCTCAAACAGGAGCTTGCTGGAGAGGGATTTCTTGAAAAAGGCAGAATATTTGAAATACTCTTTACTGCAAGTGTCAGTTAACATCAATATTTCCCCTGAAAGGTTTGCCCTTTGCTCATAAGCAGACCTTGAGGAGAACTTAAATGGATTCCCTGTGCAGGTAGGATAATCCCAGAGAAGGAAAGTTTCAATCTTCCCCAGTTCAGGGAAAAAAGCAATTGAGACTAAGGAAAACTGAGAGCTTATTATGTAACAAATGTGAGCCATCTGCAGCTCTGTCAATTAGATTTACAGTCTGTATACTAAAATTCAGTTTCTCAATTGTACTCTCCCAAGTGCTTAGTACAGTGTTCTGCACACAAGAGCTCAATAAATACTGTTGATGGATTAGAAGAATATTCCCTTCCAAACTGGCTGAACTATTCATACTTTTGAAAATTTCTAGGAAAGGATCCTCAAAAGAGATTTAAAAGTCATTTTAAAGTTCCCAAAGATATAGCCATCTCAGGACTCAAGTATAGAAACTGAAATTATTTTTAACGACCCTCAAATACTTTTATATCTGTCTCCCCTTCTTAGAAGCTCCTTGTGGGTAGGGATCATGTTACTTCTTTAATTGTACTCCCCAAATGCTTAGTACAGAACACCATACCCAAGTGGGCACTCAATAAATACTACTAATAGTACACAAACCAAAATCTGCAGTTAAACTTGCAGGACCCTCGTTGTTGTATTAACAATAAATTCCATTCAGTTTGGTCTTCTCTAGAAAATAATATGCACCTCTCCTTAATCATTTCAAATACAATACTGAAATTCAGTAATTGTCTAAAGAAAACAAGCAAAAAGCCTTGTGCTGAAAGAATTGGAAACATAGATCTTCCTAAAATGATGGTTTATATTAAAAAGGAAACAAAATAATATCCCAATCCACTGCAACATGAAATTATAGCTGCTCTACAAGATAAGTAAATATTTGGAATTGAATTCAAAGGCTAAAGCTGAACCCCTTGGAGTATCAGAAACAGAACACAGTGAACTTACAAAGCAAAGCAAGTCCAGTTTTCCAAAGGAAGCTGTTTACTCAACTCTTCAGATGTCTTTTCAAAGCAAAAATGATTTATCTCATCTTTATTCTGGGACAATGATGGGTAGCAGTTGGTTTAAAATTATTCTATGACATACATAATGTAATTGAATCAATTAGCATGAAGTCTTGTGTCTAAAAACTTTGCCCTTCTTGTTTTCACTCTGAAATGGAGGATTTCTAACTCATTTTTTTGGAAGATAAAATAGAACACATCAAACAAGCCCTCATACTAATTTGCAGAAGGACTTAATTGCAGCTTTTACTATAAAGCAAATCAAAACCTGAAATTGTTTGTAATCTGTTTAATGAAAAGAAACAACCTAAGTGCCTTTATAATTACAGCAAGCCATTCCCTGAGTTCTCTAATAGGATCAATATTTTAAGATAAACATATAATAACAATAATGGCATTTGTTAAGCACTTGCTATGTGCAAAGCACTGTTCTAAGCGCTGGGGGATACAAGGCAATTACATTGTCCCACATGGGGCTCACAGTCTTCATCCCCATTTTACAGATGAGGGAACTGAGGCTCAGAGAAGTTAAGTGACCTGCCCAAGGTCACACAGCAGACATGTGGCAGAGCCTGGATTAGAATCCGTGACCTCTGACTCCCAAGCCCGTGCTCTTTCCAGTGAGCCGCGCTGCTTCTCATGCCTGGCTTTAAATATGCCTGGTTTAAAGCCTTGAAAGTAGGGAAGTCACCACACCTGCCACAGACGCAGTGACATGTTGTCCCCAGCCTAAGAAAATTTCCCAGACTCCCAGTAACAATGCCAAAACGGTTCAAAACCCTGAGCACATTCCTTTCCTTCCTCCTTATCCCTGAGTCCAAGCCCTTTTCCAGCCCCAAGCTTTTACCTGAACTGTACTTCAATTAGCTCTCCCCCTCCTACCTTACCTTGCTGATCAACTACAACCCAACTTGCTCACTTGGCTCCTCTGATACCAATTTAGTCACTATACCTTGATCTCATCTGCCTCACAGTTGGCTCCTCACCCAAATCCTCCCACTGGCCTGGACCTCCCTCCGCCTTCAGACCTGACACACCACCACTCTACCCACCTTCAAGTGTAGCACTCTCCCAAGTGCTTCTTATAGGATTCTACACACAGTGAGTGCTCAATAAATCTCTCTACCTGCCTCAACCAGGATACCAGAACAAATTCAATTCTCACCTACTGGAAATAGCCCTGATGCTTATGGAGTCATGTATACCTAATAATACATTTAAATGTATAGGAACATAACATGTACAAATTTACAATGGATTAGGGGTGGGAAAGCTTTAGTGATGCTCTATAGGGTAAAAGGAGGAAATACACCCACCTTTTGGTCCTACTAAAATCACATCACCTTCAAGAGGCCTTCCTTGACTAAGCCCTCATTTCTCCTATCTGCCCTCCTATGCCCGTGGGCCTCACAACCCTTAAACACTTGGTAGTCACCCCACATTCCCCTACCTGTAAAATATGTTAATGTCTGTCTCCCCCTCTAGACTGTAAGTTTCTTGTGGGCAGGGATCGTGTCTACTGTTTTGTGCTCTCCTTCAGGGAGGGGAACTCTTAGCCAGGGGTGTCTAGTATGGTGTTTTGATAACACTGGACAGCCAACACCTATCGCTACCTCTATTTGACTTATAGGTCTTTGCTAGACTTCAGCCTCCACATGACAAAGAGATCCCCTTCCTCTTCAGATGAGATTGGCCACAGTGCTTTGCTATACTCCTTCCCCACAAAGTCGCTGGAAATTCAGGCAGGTCTGGTCCCCTCGGCAGATATATCTGAACCACAACTCCCCCTTCATATGGTGAGGGCCCTGACCTGTTCTAAGGGTAACGTGGGTTCAACCAATCAATGGCATTTATTGAGGGCTTCCTGTGTGCTGAGCACTATACTAAGTGCTTGAAAGCATAAACTACAATAGTGTTTGGGCTATTCGCTAAAGGTGACTTTTCTTTTTGCCTTTCAAATTCAGTGGAAAGTTTATACCATTCTTAATCTATTGTCATTTACTAAATTTATGTGTGAGGAACGACAGAAATGAAATAGGACTGCCAAGGATGTGACTGATAATTTTAGCAACACATAAATAGGAGGTGGTGGTAATGGCCTGTAGGAGAGACTATTATTTTCTTTTAAACATGTGGTAAGACAAAACTACTGGCCCACTTCTCTATATTTCCTCATTCTACTCTATAGAGCCTCACTAAAGCTTTCCCACTCCTAATCCATTGTAAATTTGTACATGTTGTGTTCCTATACATTTAAATGTATTATTAGGTATACATGACTCCATAAGCATCAGGGCTATTTCCAGTAGGCGAGAATTGAATTTGTTCTGATATCCTGGTTAATAGGCAGGTAGAGATATTTATTGAGCACTCACTGTGTGTAGAATCCTATAAGAAGCACTTGGGAGAGTGCTACACAACATAATAGTGTAAGCAGACAATTCCTAACCCTAAAACCACATATCTTTATGGCTCACTGGAAGATGTTTTATATTTTAGGGAGTTTTACTTTTTAATAGAATGAAAGAATGTTTGACATTCAGTTCTTTCATGCAGTTTTTCATGCAGATGAATTGAACTGCATCGGTTCCATGTGATAGAAGCCAAGTCATTTTAGTCTGCAATGTTTCTTCCAACATATTTGAGTGCTTACTGTGTGCAGTGCACTGTACTAAGCACTAAGCTTGAACTAAGCTCCTGCTTGGGCCCTCTGTATAAGGATCCTAATCTTATCGCAGGTGTGTTTATTAGTGTGTAAATTCTCCTTTATTTGTTCCTTATCTGCTGATAAACCTGGAATAAGGAGGGCAGAAGCCTTTTTTAAAAAAACCTCCTCAAGTGGGTTTCTCAGCTTCCTACCCCTTTTGATGAAAAGCTGACAGTTACCCTCATGGTCCTAGGAGCTTCTAGAGGGAGCAGGTGATGGAGACACTTCAATCACTTTTATTAGGCACTTATGTGCAGAGCACTGTACTAAGAACTTGGAAGAGCACAGTAGAGTTGGTAGACATTTCCTGCCCACAATGAGCTTGCAGTCAATCAGGCAGACACACTCACTTCTGGGTTCCTAAAGCAGGGTTGGAGAAGGGACTGACATTTAGCTGCCCACCACGAAGCTTATCTGTATTTGACAGCCAGATTCCTCTAGGAGTGGTGGCTTATCTGTATTTGACAGCCATGGTGGAAGCCACAGTCCTGGCCCCACTGTGCACACAAAAAGGCTGTAATGTTTGCATCCCTCTGTCTAGGGCAACTCCTGCAGATGTTTGGCAACAGAAATTTAATAATAATGTTAGCTGATAAGCACTGACTTTGTGCTAAGCATTGGAGTACATACAATACAAATCAGGCACATTCTCTGCAGTCTGCCTCACAAGGGGTTCACAATCTAAAGGGAAGGGGAAATGGACATTTTTAATTCCCATTTTTAAGATGACAGTGAGGACCAGAAGAACTAGGTGACTTGCATAGGGTGTCACAGTGGCAAGTGCAGTGCTGGAGTTAGAACTCAGGTGTCCTCATTCCCAGCCCTGCACTCTTTCCCCTAGGCCACATGGCTTCTGTTTGATTCACGTGGTCCATTATGGATGCATCAACTCAAAGAATCCTCTCCAAGAATACCCTTGCTCACATAGACTTCTTGGTCAATAGCAGGTATTCAAGTCCTTAGACTAGGAAAAGAGAACTGGAGAAGTTGTTTTTTAAAGTTACCTTTAAAGATCCTCTCATTCAATATTTGAGGAATTTACCTCATTACCTCAAGTCACACATCTTTCTTTTATCCTAAAATTGACATCTGAGGTTTTTTTTTTTTGCCTGTGTTTTGACATTCATCCTCAGTGCCCTAGGAATGTTGGAACAAATTTTTTTTTAATGTGAAATAGTTCAAAAAATAAATGGAGTAAATTTTTGTAGCAAAAAGATATCAACCTTTTTCTACTCAGGACCTTGTTTTTCCAACCACAGAAATAATTTTGGACCACAGACTGAAAATAAATGATCTTTGCTTATCGATAACCTTTAATGCAGTCTTGGAATTTTTTTGTCATCCTCTTTTGAAAACAATTTAAGTTTGAAGAGGGTGTAATAAGTAGTCAGCATAATGAGAAAGGATTGGATCTGAATCATCAACTCATTAAATTGTTCTTTTTCATATTTATCAGCACAAAAGGACCCAGAGTCTCCACATTCAAGAATTTTATAAGGTCTTCAGGTTAGCTATTATGTAAATCCAAGTTTATCGGCTTTACTTCAGGCTTAGAGAAGCAGCATGGCTCAGTGGAAAGAGCCCGGGTTTTGGAGTCAGAGGTCATGGGTTCAAATCCCGGCTTCGCCAATTGTCAGGTGACTCTCAGCAAGTCACTTAACTTCTCTGTGCCTCAGTTACCTCATCTGTAAAATGGGGATTAAGACTGTGAGCCCTCCGTGGGACAACCTGATCACCTTGTAACCTCCCCAGTGCTTGGAACAGTGCACATAGTAAGTGCTTAATAAATGCCATCATTACTACTATTATTAAGTTACAATGTTCCAGAAGTTTTCAAGAAAAAAAAAAGTCATGGAAAAGTTAGGGAATAATGTTGGGCAAATGAGTATAACTGTATGCCCAAAGCGGGCAAGGAACGTGTCATGTTCTGTTGTACTTTCCATAGTGAAGTGTGCTCCAAAAATACCATTTGCAGCAACAGGAGAAAAACAGAATGAGGTTCTGTACAGTACCTACAGTACCTTCATATTAAGATAGCTACCGTCAACTGAAATTTTCCTATTTGTGTGAATGTGGCTTAATACCGACAGGGGTATTTGTTGAAAGTCTACTATGTGCAGAACACTGCAATAAGATCTGTTATGCTGTCACTTTATGCTTGCAGTGCCTGGCTGTATTTTCTCTTTTGCCTCCTCTCAATCCTATGAGGAATGTAATCCAAAAGTGCCAAAAGGTGACAACAGCACATTAATACCATTGCAAAATTTTCACAGCAGGTAATAAATATACAGGCTTCATGTTTTTAGCATGTGGTTGGCCTTTGGATTAATTATTGTTGGGCTTTTTTTACATCTGTATGTTAATTTGCCTGAACATATACTAGAGATGTATAAAACATTTCAAAAGATTTAAAATATCTGTATGTATTGCCATGTCAAAAATAAACACCTTTGAATTTTTAAGAGAACAGAGAAACTAAAGCGATAGATTGTTTGGGATTAAATGTCTGGACTGGGTAAGAAGATTTAATTCTTCATCACCCCTGACAAACTCAGTGTCTGATTCCTTGTCCTGAAGAAAAATTTGGCTTGGGGGAGTGGGGGGCGGGACATGGAGCACCCTCAGTGGAATAGGAACTTTAGTCCAATTTTTGGAAACACCTGAACTTTATGATCTTTATAAGAACATTACAGGGGGGATTTATTATCCACCCTAGAAAGAACCCTTGTCCAGAACAAAGCCCAAATTAAGACATTCAGTTATTTTTCTTAAATAAACCTCTAAACTGTAAGCTTGATGTGGGCAGGGAACTTGTCTACCAACTCTGTTGGACTGTATTCTCCCAAGGGTTTAGTACAGTGCTCTGCACATAGTAAGCATTTAATAAATGCCATTGATTGATAACCCACTATAACTCCCAGTTAATGGCTTATCTGACTACAGAGATTCTGTACCAGCCTCATCTGCATTAGGCACTGACAGTTAAGTAGTGCAGTATAGGATAGGCCTACATTATTACTACATTACAAATATAGTATTTAAAATGGATTATCCCGGTAGTCGTACCAATTCAGTAAACTCAACGTGGTGGAAGAACAGATTGGGAGGAATGACCCCCAAGAATCTGATATGACGGCAAATCTTCATTTCATTGACAAAGGTGAAACTGTCTCTTTCACATGCTTTACTGATTTAGTTGATCCATTGAACTGCTAATAGGTTAAACAAAAAATAGCAGATCTAGTGTTTAATCAATTACATTAGCCCAACTACATTTCCAATGAATGAGCCCAGGTATGGTCCACATACAAAATCCATCCCTCAATTCATCAGACTTCCCAGTACCAGGTATCCTAGGTACCCTTTTTCCTCTCCTCCTCCCCATCCCCCCCAGCCCTACCTCCTTCCCCTCCCCATAGCATCTGTATGTTTGTACAGATTTATTACTCTATTTTACTTGTACATATTTACTATTCTATTTTGTTAATGATGTGCATCTAGCTTTATTTCTATTTATTCTGATGACCTGGCACTTGTCCACATGGTTTGTTGTCTGTCTACCCCTTCTAGACTGTGAGCCCATTGTCGGGTAGGGACTATCTCTATATGTTGCCAACTTGTACTTCCTAAGCGCTCAATAAATATGATTGAATGAATGAAACAGAAGATAGCTCTATTGCCTGGAGTTTTACCCATGTGTGGTCAATGTATAAATTATAGACAAAATGCTTGGATTCCAAGATATTTCCCATATCATGACTGCCACCACCAAAAATCAGACATTGTAAATAAAACATGCTGGAGACTTACTGGGCTATTTTCTCACCAGATTGGTGTCCTGGTACTTATATTCTTCTAGACTAAGTTTCTTATGGGCAGGGATTGGGTCTAGGGACTCTATTATATCATACTCTCCAAGTGTTTAGTTCAGTGCTCTGCCCACAGTAAGTACTAACTACCACTGATTGAAATCTGCTTCACACGGAAGATGCAGAAGTATTTACATAGAGCAAACACATATTGCTTCTAAGCAACAAGGTAAAGAGATCTATCATACAATTTCCTATAACAGTTCAGTATGAAAGATTTAGTTATGAATTAACCAGATGTACCTTACTTAGGTAATCTAATAAAAGGGACATTTTGCTAACAAAAAAAAAAAAATCAGAAAACAGAGCCCTACACGTTTAATAATTAATATGATCTAGAGAAATAGTTCATAGTCTAAGATCAAAGGTAGAAGGGCTGTCGGTCACTGGATAAAAAAAATGATATATTACCCAGTTCTAGATTTTAGAAGTTGATATTTAAAAACTTGCAATTCTACCATTTTTTTTTCCTGTTCAGTTTGGGGGGGCAGTGAGGAGAAGTCGGAGAGGTCTGCATGTTAAACTTGCCTACTGCTAGTTTGCTGGAACATTGAGAAAAATCATTTTACTTCTATGGTTTGTTTTGTCATGTCACCTGAAAAACAAAAATATGAGTGACTCCCTCAAGGGCCAAAACTATACAGCATATTCCCAGCAAAATGATTTTCAAGAAGCCTAAAGCTGTTTCTTCTGAAGGGAGAAGCAGCTCAGAGACAGAAGAAATGGTTCCTACCAGTCTCCCTCGAATAGCCCATGATTTAATGGAAGCCAAATAAGGCAAGGTGAAGATCTGGATCCAGCCTGATTAGTTTGTATCTACCTCAGCACTTAGTACAGTGCTTGGCACAAGGTAAGCGCTTAGTACAATTTTTAAAATGTGTCTTTGTAGGCGAATGGCCAGGCTAAGGGGCATCAGCTGGCTGGCTGTCCTGGTTGACCATCCCCATGGGGAAGACTACCTGCTAACCGCCCCCCCAGGAAAAGCCTGATGAAGGCAACTGGTCCCCAGGGATTCCCACCTTTCTTTATCTCGGGCTTTCTGCCCACCTTCATCCGGCTTTGCCCAGCAGGGCCCAGTGGAGGGTGATGCCCAGTCCTCGAGCATCTGTGCGGGGGTGGGGAGACACCCCCCTCCCCAAAGCCCTGTGTCCTTCTGCAGGCCAGAGAGGGGTGCGGGGAGATGCCAAGGGCACAGGGTCTCCTCCAGCTTCTGGAAAGAGGCAGTGCTGGAGTCCCGACTCCCTCCCCCACCAGGATTGAGAGAAGAGGGGAAGGAAACGGATCCAACCCCCCATCCCCCCCAGGACCGGCCGGAGAGGGGGGGGGAAGAAAAGCCATCCACGTGGTCCCACCCCAACTAGGCCGGGGGCCAGCTCGGAAGACCCCCGGAGGGGGCTGGCACAGGGGGAGGGTGCAGGGAACTAGGTTGGATGACCCCCTGGAAAGGCAGGGGGGCGGTGGGCGAGCTCGGACGACCCCCGGGGATGAGGTGGGCGGGGGGTCGAGGTGGGCACTGACCTGAGATGCCTCCCCCGATCACGACCACGTCTCTCTTGCTGCTCATGGTGGCTCTCTCTGGGCAAAGGACTGGGCTGGGAGCTCCGCCCCGCCACCAGGAATAACCTCGACACAAGCCAGGGAGGTTATTATTGGGCAGGGGGGAGGGGGGCTTCACCCTTTCAGTGCCATTTCTGCCTGGGAGACCTCCTCCCGCCCCCCCATTCCACCCCCTGGCTCTGAGCTCCTTGGGGGCAGGGAAAGCGTCTACCACCTCTGTTAAAGGGCCCTCTGCCAAGCGCTTAGTACAGTGCTCTCCACACGGTAAGCATTCAAATACGATTGATTGAAGGTGGGTGAGGATTGGACATGAAAGCAGTGGCCTCCTGGAAAGAGGTCAGGAATGGGAATTAGGAGAGCATTTAGTACTGTGCTCAGAGTAGGCAATGGGTAATATTCGTTAAGCACTTACTATGTGCCAGGAACTGTACTAAATACTTGGGTAGATACAAGCAAGTCAGATTGGACACAGTCCCAGTCCCACATGGGGCTCAGTCTTAATTCCCATTTTACAGATGAGGTAACTGAGGCCCAGAGAAGTGAAGTGACTTGCCCAGTGTCACACAGCGGACAAGTGGCAGAGTCAAGATTAGAACTCTGGTCAGATGGACCTGACTCCCAGGCTGGTGCTCTAACCACAAGACCACTCCGCTTCTCTATGACAGAGTCCTGCTCAATAAAATGTGTTTATGCACTGGCTCTCAAAAAAAAAAAAAAAAAAAAAAGGAAAAGGGGAAAAAAAAAGTCACCAGAGTTTCTCAATGATCAGGCAGGGCAGGAAAATGATTTGTCAGAGTTAGTTTGGCAAGGCTGTGGAGAGCTGCAAACCTCCTGGGAGGAATGGGAAGAGGAAGCAGTGGAGGAGAATTTAAAGCAACAAACTGTTGCATTTCATCTGTGGCACCTCAACTGCCTCAGAGCTTGCTTGTCTTTCCATGTAGCAACCCCTGCAAGAGTCTCAGTCCTTGACCTGGGGCTCACAGTCAAAAAAATGGAGGAAGAACAGACATCCTATCCTCATTTTACAGAGTAAGAAACTGAGGCACATTGGTGAAACCATTTAAGGTCACACAACTTTCAAGTGGCAGAGCTGGGATAGGAAGCAAGTTTCTCCTGACTCCCCTCCTGTATGATTCCCATAGGGCCATGCTAACCCTTCCTTGCTATTCTATTGCTACCCCTTTCTACACCCCCCAATATCCAACAATTATTCTTCCCCCCCTTCAAAGCCTTATTGAAGGCACATTTCCAGGAGGCCTTCCCTAATTAAGCCCTCCTTTCCTCTTCTCCCACTCCTTTCTGTTTCACCAACTTGCCTCCTTTATTCATCCCCCCCACCAGCCCCACAGTACATATGAACATATCTGTAATTTTATTTATATTAGTTTTTCTCTTCCCCTCTAGACTAAGCAAACTGTGGTGAGCAAATGTGTCTGTTCTATTGTACTTGGGAGAGTACAATATAATAAACAGTGGTCTGTTTATTGTTAGTACAGTGGTCTGCACACAGTACTCAATAAATACACTAACTGATTGGCAGCAGGGAAGAGTCCTGATCTCATGTGAACTGGGCTACAATCCTCTGAATACTCATTCTTTCAATCATATTTATTGAGCACTTACTGTGTGAAGAGCACTGTACTAAGGGTCTACCTTCTTCCCAGAAATGTATTCCTGTGTTTAGCAATGCTTCCTGACAGGAAATTCTTCCAGTTTCATAATAATAATAATTGTTAAGAGCTTACTATGTTCCAAGGACCAAAGTGCTGGGGTTCACAGTCTAACCGGATGTAGAATAGGTATTAAATCCCCATTTTACAAATGAAAAAACTGAGGCACAGAGAAGTTAAGTGACTTGCCCAAGGTCACACAGCAGACAAGTGGCAGAGCTGAGATTAGAACAAAGGGCCAGGCTCTTTCCTCTAGGCTACACTGCTTATTAATAATAGTAATAATAATAATAAGGGTTTACTATGTGTCAAACACTGAGGCACATACAGAATCAAATTGGGTACAGTGCCTGCCCTACATGGGGTTCACAGTCTAAGGAAGAGGAGGAACAGGTATTTAATCCTCATTTTACAGATGAGCAGAGGATTAGCGCTCAAGATCAAACAGTAGGGAAATTCATTCATTCAATCGTATTTATTAAGTGCTTGCGGACTGCAGGACACTGTACTAAGTGCTGGGGAAGGTACAATACAACAATAAACGTGACAATCCCTGCCCACAACAAGCTCACAGTCTAGAGGAAATGGTGGTGCTGGGATTAGAACCCAGGTCTCCAGCCTCCCAGTTCCATGATCTTTCCTGCTATCATCCATTTTCATTCAATCATATCTATTGAGCACTTACTCTGTGAAGAGCACTGTACTAAGCGCTTGGAAAGTACAAATCATCACGGTCCCTACCCAACAACAGGCTCACACTGCTTCAAACCATTATGGTTTCCTCAAGCCATTATTAAAGTTCAACTTCCTCTGAACCTCAAACCAATTACTTCCATAACGTGTTCCAATGTAAATCAGTTTGAATTGGTTGGAAGTGTCCCTAGCTTGAACCCACATAGCTTCTGTCTTAACTCAACCAAAAGTAGAATTGAAAAAAAAAAAAAAAAAGTAAATTTCCGTTTGACTCCTTGCTAGTCACTACCATAATTTCGTGGAAAGAGCACGTGCTTGGGAATCAAAGGACATGGGTTCTAATCGCTCATTCATTCAATCGTATTTATTGAGCACTTATTGTGAGCAGAACATTGTACTAAGCGTTTGGAAACTACAATTCAGCAACAAATAGGAGACAATCCCTACCCAAACTCACAGTCTAGAAGGGGGAGGAAAGACAACAAAACAACAGGCAGTAATCCCAGCTCTGCCACTTCTCTGATGTGTGACAACTTCTCTGTGCCTCAGTTCCCTCATTTGTAAAATGGGGATTAATCAATCGTATTTATTGAGCGCTTACTGTGTGCAGGGCAGTGTACTAAGCACTTGGGAAGTACAAGTTGGCAATATATAGAGACCGTCCCTAGACTGTGAGCCCCACATGGGACAATCTGATTACCTTGTATCTACCTCAGTGTGTAGAACAGTGCTGGGCACATAGTAAGTGCTTACCAAATACCATAATAACAATAATTATTATTACTTGGATTTTTGTAACCCCTTGAATTCTTGTAAGCAGCCTTATATTTCTCCTAGAAATTGTCCTTCCATGTTCTTATCTGGTCAGAGGTATGTCAAACAAGAGGAGGCAACAACTTGTATTTTAGGAGGTGGATCCACGCTGATCACAGATGAGCAGGGGAAGTGAACTGATGGCAGCTGGTGTAAAAGATTGGTAAACAGGACTCTAACCCCTTGAACAGTTTAAAATTTAATTAACTTCACCATACTGGGAAACAGCAAGTGGGGACCTGTAAACCCCCTCACACTAGTGGCTTAGTCTCTCACGTGTATAAAGTTGCAGAACTCCTGCTTACAGTTTACACACCATTGAAAATAATATGATCAATTTCAGCAATAACAAACCTCCCGCGGGGGATTTATTTTAAAGTTAGCCTCCTACCTCCCGGATTTCTACACAAAAACCCATTTCTCCTTTCCCTAGAATTAGTCTCATTCACATTTCTCCCCAAACTTCATGCTTCCTGATTTAGCACTCGGGAGTAAACATTAGGCAACAAAAACATTGTTCTTCTAAAGAACGCTATCCCCAAAGATAAATCAAGTTACCTTTAATCCTCTCTAGTTGCAAACAGGAAAGCAGCTTGCTTAATTCAACCAACAGAACTCCCCAGGTTTACTTCTCCGAGAGCATCTTGAGTAGAGACGAATAGACCACGAATAATTCACCAGCCTTCAGAAAACCCCGTGGTTTTTAGCCCAAACAGGCATTCTGATTGAACGAGGTGCTGGTGTAATCACTACAAATACAAAACACGTGGAGCTGTTAACAGGTTGCATGCTAAATTTCATCCTTCTCATCGCCATTTTAGTGGGGTGGGAGTGGCATTTTGCCCCCCTTTTTAAGTACAAGATGGGGTTGAGATATGGCCTTGAGAGAGGAGAGTTCTTGAAGGGAGAAAAAACTCCTCTAAAGTCCAAGTGCTGCTTTTCCTGAGGTGCTCAAGGGGATTGAGAGTTGAGAAAAGGGGAGGAAAGTACCCAGGAGATCTCAAAGAGTTTTTTTCTTGAAATCCCTGAGTTCCTGTTGCTTTTGAATAGATTAGGAAGGTTTTAGCCGAGCTTGCCTGCGGGGCGTATTGGGTGGTAAGTGTGTTTTTTTGAATTTGTCTTGTTTCTCTGTTTTGGTTCAACAGTGATGTCAGATTCCTAACACTATAATAAGCATTTGTCATATTGGGTCTGACTGTATAAAAGATGTAATAAGTATTGTCCTTTTTGTTTGACCATGGCCTCTTTATACCCCTGGATATTTCCTCACCTAATATAGATTTTTCTGTGCTACCATTTTGTGTAACTGCTTTGGGCAGAGTTTTATGGGGAGAATTTACAAAATCCTATAGACTGAAGATGGGTCTCTACAATTTTCTGCATACTTAATCATCAGAGGTATTTCTTTTGATTGAGCACTTTCTATGTATGAGGCACTTGGGAGAATGTAATACAACAGAGTTGGTAGATATGTTCCCCCCAAAAAACTTCGTTTTGACTATCACCTGCTCCTATTAAAGGGGGGGGGGGGGAGGCTGTGGGTATACTACTCTTGAGGCCAAAGGAGAGATTATGGGCTTTGCAAATTTCAGAGGAATTCTGCACTCCCTGAATTAATCAAATCCCTTTTGAACAATTGATGTTTCTGTTTGTGCAAACTTCCTGCAGTAACTGTTTCCATGTGATCGCAACTACTGTGTCTTTCCTTTTGCTTGCTCCAAACCTACTATTTTAATTCTTCATTAAATATTTCCTTGTCCTCTTGCAGGACATAGGTGTGTAATAACTTTGTGTTCCCCTTACAGACACATTCTCTGTGCCAAATGTTCCTTTAACCTCTAAAGGCTAAAGAGCATTGCTTGGGGGCGGGGGGCTTGCTAATTTTCACGTGGAAATCTTACCCCTCCTTTCCTCATTCTTGATGTGAGTTGCCTATTTTGTCACTTTGAGAGGTGACCACCAGAATTGTAGTATTTTGAATGTGGCTGCACATGTTTTATAAGTCTTTCTCTGAGCAGACATTTTGATCACTTCTCACCTTTTCAAAATGAGTTTTGTTAAGCAATAAATCTGCACAGACTGATTACTGATGATAGTATTAAGTGCAGCGTGGCTCAGTGGAAAGAGCACTGGCTTTGGAATCAGAGGTCATGGGTTCAAGGCCCAGCTTCACCATTTGTCAGCTGTGTGACTTTGGGCAAGTCACTTAATGTCTCTGTGCCTCAGTTATCTCATCTGTAAATGAGCCCCTCGTGGGACAACCTGATCACCTTGTAACCTCCCCAGTGCTTAGAACAGTGCTTTGCACATAGTAAGCTCTTAATAAATGTCATTAAAAAAAAAACCAAGAACTGTGCTAAATGCTGAGGTAGGAGCAAGGAAGTCTGATCAGACACAGCTGCTGCAATCGGAGGAAGGAGAGCGCAGATAATTTTTTTAACCCCATTTTACAGATGAAGAAACAGGTCTGGAAGAGCTAACTGACTTGCCCAATATTATGTATGTGTGGGGGGGTGAGGTGTAGGGTGACCAGAAGCCTCAGTGTATTTATAGTAATATTAAACAATTAGTACTAAGCGCTAGATGGAAGATCATAATAGACATAGGGCCTGTCCCTCACAGGCTCACAGTCTGAGGGAGAGAAAAGTGGTATTTTATCCCTATTTTACAGATGAGGAAGCTGAGGCCCAGAGGCTGTTACTTGACCAAAGTTAAACAGTAGGCAAGTAGCGGAGCCAGGGCTAGGATCTGGGGCCTGTGACTCAGAGACCCATTCCCTTACTGTGCAGCCACCCTGCTTCCCATATATAGATGGGACTGTGTATCCCACCCTCTGCTTTGGGTTCTTTGGAAAGTAGCAGGGCTTAGTGGAAAGAACATGGGCCTGGGAGACAGAGCACCTAACTTCTAATCCCAGTTCCATTGCTTAACAAAGTCATTTAATTTCCTCCCTTGTCAAATCCGGATTAAGTACCTGTTCTCCCTCCTACTCTGAGCCCCAAGTGGTTGGGGTGTGTTGGAAATCTGATTATCTTGCACCTACCCTAGTGCTTAGTACAGTGCTTGGCCTACAGTAAGTGCTTAACACATTATTACCGTGTGATATCCCTTAAACCACCCCCCCACTCACCAAAAAAAAAAAGTAACACACTTACTGCCCTACAAATGGGGAGGGAAAGAGATTATACCACCCTGCTTCATGGGGTTTTGAGTCTTTTCGGGTACCCAACCTGCCCAAGGTTCTGGTGGGCCTATTGAAATGGCTTAAAATTTGCCAGTCTTTCCAAAATATGCTCCAGACTGTTTAAGCAAGGAGCTTGATTGGCAGAGCAATAGTCTGCAATGGAGGGTCCAAAGCTACAAAGCATAGCGATGTTGCAAATATAAATTGCACCTGAATGTATTTCACCACCATGAACTAGCTCTCCTTGGTATAATTATTTTTAAAGGGCTGTGTATGCCACCCAAGTTAATCTGAGAGCAACTCCAACATTAGGAAGGTTGAACTTCATTCAGTTATATTAAGCAGTTACTGTACAGAGCAGTGCAGAACTTGTGGATATAAGCATATGGTTTCTACTTAAGTAAAACTCCCTCTATAATTCAGGCTTTAACTGGCAAGTATCAGGTAGCAGCAAAGTTTCATTCCTGAGAAACAGATTCTTGGAATTAGTTTATGTAATAGAATCTCTAACCTCCCTGGTCTCAGAATAGAATCTTTATCTGGGGTTTAGTATATGAGTCCTGCTTGTGTTCAAGTTCTTTAGTAAGAACTGTATTTTCCTATGTAAATCAGTTTGCTTGATCAAAACAGCATTTTCATTATTATTTCTAATGGTTTTTAAGTGCTTACCATGTGTCAAGCACTATCAGGGAAGCAGCATGGCTTAGTGGGAAGACACAGGTTTAGGAGTCAGAGGTCATGGGTTCTAATTCCACCTCTACCACTTGTCAGCTGTGTGACTTTGGGTAGGTCACTTAACTTCTCTGTGCTTCAGTTCCCTCATCTGTAAAATGGGGATTAAGACTGTGAGCCCCACGTGGGTGAACCTGATTACCCTGTATCTACCCCATTGCTTAGAACAGTGCTTGGCACATAGTAAGTTCTTAACAAAGACTATTATTATTATTATTATTATTATTGTTCTAAGTGCTGGGGTAGATACAAGTTTATCAGTATTTATTCCTGTCCCACTTGGGGCTCACAGTCTTAAGCATTGAATTCCCATTTTACAGTTGGGAAACTGAGGCACAGAGAAGTGAAGTATCTTGCCTAAGGTAACTCAGCAGGGAAGTGGAAGATGAGAATACAGATCCTCTGACTCCTAGATCCGTGCTTTACACACTAAGCTATGCTTCTTCCCAATGAGTTTTCAGAAGGGCCCCAAAAAGTACAATCTAAGAATTAAGGCTTGAGATTCCCAAATAGACACATCTCAAAGGGCTGCTAACTTCCAAACCGTATGGGTTCACTACAGGCAATCAATGACTTAGAACAATAGGGATTTATGATGCTTCTAAATTTATACCCCGGTTCAGCTTTACTACACTTCAGTCATTGTCGTATTTATTGAGTGCTTATTGTGTGCAGGGTACTGTACTAAGCGCTTGGGAGAGGACAATACAGCAATAAACAGGCATATTCCTTGCCCACAACTAGCTTTATGGCATGGCACAAGCTCAGGCTATGGTGAAGGTAAGATCAGGTAACCGCAGGTCTATCCTGCTCTGCCACTTTTTAAAGTTTCCCTTCCCTTCCCTCTACCCCCAAATTGCCATTAAGTATCTGAAAGACTATTTTTCTAGAAGGAGAAACTGTCTTGGTTAGAGAATGACCTGGGTTATGATTCCTGGGAGGTTCTAGGGGGAAGCCAACTCGGTTGTAATGTACTTTCCCAAGCACTTAATAGAGTGCTCTGCACACAGTAAACACTCAATAAGTGGCCCCAATTGATCTACCCTTTTCAAGATGGGTTGCTTTGGTGGGGGGCCCTGCAAATACACTTTGCATTAGAAGGCCAACCAAATCAGTGCTCAGCACACAGTAAGCACTCAAGTAAATGTAATTGATTTGCTCTTTCGAATAAAAGGACTAAGGGACATAGGGACTGATGAAAAGGAACATAAAAGAATGGAGGATTAAGGTCCATTAATAGTATGGAGACAGGCCTGTCATATTTGGTTATCAAAGGTTCTACTGTGAAACCAAGCACACTTGCAAGGTGCAATGAAAGGGTCTAATTAAGGCCAGTGACTCTTCTGAAGGGACCATTTGATGCTCACAAACAAGCCTTTTTTTAAAAAAAAATCAAGTTTGAAATTCAAAAAGGAAAGATAAGAGGAAGAAAACCCTCTACATCTCTACAGCCCCTCTCTGAGTTGGCCCTTTTCAGAAGATGGGGGTAGGATTCAGTCCATTGTGAAACTCTCTGGAAGGCTGCATGTACTGTATTTATAATCTAAAATAAGCAAATGTGATCCCCTGTTCTAGAGTCCCAGCCTGGGAGATTCTTATGAAACTATTGCTAATTATGCATTCAGACTGAAACCTGAGACCTTAAAGAAACCAGGGCAAGCTATAAAATGTTCCCCTTAGCAAACTAGTGTTATTTTTTTCTGTATACTTATTTGGTACTTTACTGTTACATTCTTTACCAAGTTGGGCACAGTTTTTCTTTTCCTTTATTATAGCTAAAAATTGTGGTAGTAAGTACTCAGGTGTCAACAACTATACCAGAACACCAGGGTAGATACGAGATAATCAAGTTGGACCACAATCCGTCCCACCTGGGACTTACAGTACAATTAGGAGGGAGAACAAGTATTTTATCCCCATTTTCCAGATGAGGAAACTGAGACATGGTTAAGTTAAAGACTTGCTCAGGGTCACACAGCAGGGAAGTGGCAGAGCTGGGATTAGAAATAAATTCTCTGATTCCCTGGCCAGGGCTCATTTTTCATTCATTCAATTGTATGTATTGAGTGCTTATTGTGTGCAGAGCACTGTACTAAGCACTTGGGAGAGAACAATAAACAAATACATTCCCTTCCCACAACCAGCTAACAGTCTAGAGGGACAAATCAGAACGTGGGTCCTAATCCTGATTCTGCCCCTTGCCTGCTGTGTGACCTTGGGCAAGTGTCTTCACTGCTCTGGGCCTCATCTGTAAATGGGTTAAAATATCAGTGCTCCCCCCATCCTTCTACTGTGAGCCTCATGTAGAGCAGAACTCATGTTGATATGAATGTATCTACCTCAGCACTTAGTACAAAGTTTAACAATTATCATGACTCGCCCACTTTGGGTAATGGGCCCAATGCAGCAAGAAACATCTGCAGAGAAGACTAAGAAAAAGTTGGTCAGATGGTCCAGTGGAGAAAAAGGCAGTGGCCATGACATATGGGGAAAATGTTAATGAGTGCCTTTCACTATACTATGCATCACTCAAATTCTTATCAAAGGATTGGGTCACTACCTTTTAAGAAGATGTGGAGGAAGTGGACAGTGTCCAGAAAAGAAAACAAAATTGATTAACAGGATGGGAAACAGAACCTAAGAGGAAAGGTTAAAGGGGTCATTTCAGCCTGGGGAAGATAAGCCTGAGTGACTTATTAACTGTTCAGGTATATGAAGGGGTTTATGTAGGAGAACACTGGTCATTTTGGTCTCTGTCCTGGGATCAAAGAAGAAGAAAATGGCTTAAATTAAAAACAGAAGCAATTTCAGTTGAGCATAAGGTAGAAATTCTCAACTATCAGGATGCTTAAAGGCCTGTGGAAGCGGAGCCCCAGAGGTAACTTCCAACCTTCAAGTTTCTAATGGAAAAACAACATTCTTCCCAGTTGTTTGTCATTCCCCAGCCTGGAAGGCGGGGGCTGGAGGAGATGTCTAATGAAATCCTTTATAATTGTTACACTGAACCTTTACTGTTGGCTGAGTACAGAGAAAAAGTTAGACCGAGTCACTGCCCCATTAAAAAGGCTCCGAAAGCAAGATGCATAGAACAGTAAGTTACGTATAGCAAGTTAAAAAGAATGCAAATGCAGAGCATTAAAGTAGTTAAAACAGTAGAACACTGTGGCATTAAGCACTTACCATGTGCCAGGCACTGTTCTAGGCTCTGAAGTAAACTTAGTTTAAATGGGTCAAACACAGTCCTTGTCCCATATAAAGCTCATAGTCTGAAAGGGGGAACAAGTAATTCTCATTTGACAGATGAGGAATCTGAGGCACAGAAGGCAAGTGGCTTGTCCAAGGTCACATTGCTGTCAAGTAACAGGGCCAGGATTAGAACCCAGATACCGTCTCTTTCTACTAGGCCATGTTGTTGGAGGGGTCTTTAAGCTGGCTGTGGGCAAGGAATATGACTGTGTTACTGTACTCTCCCAAGTGCTTAGTACAGTGCTCTGCAAACTGTGTTCAATAAATACAGTTGACTGACAGCTTAGTCTTCTCATTGTTCCAGGCCAACCATTCTTGGTATTCACCCTACCCTCAGCACTTTGTACATATCTTTTATTTATGTATATCAATGTCTGTCTCCCCATCTAGACTGTAAGCTTGCTGTGGGCAGGGGATGTACCTAACAACTCTTTTGTATTGCTCTCTCCCAAGAGCTTAGAACAGTGCTCTGCACACAGCAAGCCCTCAATCAATCAACTGTATTTATTGAGCACATACTGTGTGCAGAGCACTGTACTAAGCACTTGGGAGAGTACAATATAACAGAGTTGGTAGACCTATTGAGCTTACAGTTCAATAAATACCATTAGTTGATTGAGCCATCCCAATGATTTTACAGGTGGAGGGCAGGCTTAACTCCCAGTGTTGCATGGAAAAAGAAGGTGGAGTCAAGTGATCCAGAGACTGTCTACAAGGACCCCAGCTGCCCCCAACTTAATGGTGCTAAAACCAATCCCGTTTTCTCTGTGAGGTACAGTACTCTCAGTTCTTCCATAACATGGGTTTTGATTCTCTATTTTGAGTAGAAAGCTGTTGGGGAAACAGAAATGTCTTTCCACTAGCCCACAGCTCTCTGGGAGGTTGGCAGAGATCACCGGGCCTGGGATAGATTTTTTTTTTTCTGACCTGAAGATGAGGATTTTATTTGAAAATCTATGAAAATCTAATTACTATTGGTTTATATAGTAGTTCCCAGCCAGAAGACATTCAGACACCTCAGCAGTCAAAATGCATATTGTGGCTAACAGTACAAGTGCTTTGCACGCAGTAAATGGTCAGTAAATACCATTGATTGGTTTTGGATGCAGTTGGCAAGAATTTAGCATCTTAATGTTAATCTCCTATAGTTCTGTCCACAATGGTACAGGCTAACTGCTGAAAAATAAACTAAATGAAATGATTCTGGTTTTTTTTTTTAAAAAAGTGGAAACGACATGCAGTAGATTTTTTTCAATTTTCAAGCCAAGAGTTTATCCCCAGGGTGCACAGATGAAAATGATAGTGACAACAATCTATCTTATTTAGAGTCAAGTTATTTAGGGCATTTTATGACTAAAACCAGAGGCCTCTGCTTTAACTGTCTCAGAGTACAGATTTTGATGAAATGATAATGAAATACAAGAATATATTTTTAGAAGCAGTAACTGAACAGTGAAACAAGATTCATAATTGTCCAAGAATAATAACACCACTCATCAGTTTTCTGCTCCTTTTAAGTCAATCACATTATCCCAGAATGTGGAATCAAGATTCCATTGGCCGTTTGCCATGATCACAGGTCTGATCTTTTTGAAATGGTGGATAGAGTGAATATGAGGATAATTAGGTAATAAGCCAGTAGTAGTAATGGTATTTACTGAGCACCTACCAAGCTCAAAGGGTGGAACTAAGGGGTATTCTTTCGCCATGGAGTGATGTCTTTGTGCCTTCAGCAGTTGTTCCGGGCAACTTTTTCGTCAGGGTTGAAATTGAAACCCTGGGCTCGCAGGGCAGGAACCCCAATATCTATCAATGAAACATATTTACTGAGCACTTACTATGTGCAGAACACTTTACTAAGTGCTTGGGGGAGTACAATATAACAGAGCTGGTCACACATTCTCTGCCCATAATAGCTTACAGTCTAAAGGGGGAGACAGATATTAATATAAATTACAGATATGTACATAAGTACTGTTGGGCTGAGGAAGGGTTGAATAAAGGGTGCAGTGGGGTGGGGGAAGAGGAATTTAGGCTTTGTTGGGGAAGCTCTCATGGAGGAGATGTGCTTTTAATAAGGTTTTGCAGGTGGGGAGAGAGGTAGATGAAAGTATAAAAAAGTTAAGCCAGATTCTCACGGTCTTGTGATCAGGATCCTTGGAAGAAGGCCCATCTGAAGCTATAAAGAGGGACAAGATGATATTTTCACTCCAGGAAATCTGCAGTGACTTGATTCCTGGTTAACTCAGCCTTCCTCTTTCTTGGTACTGAATTCCAAATGAGAACTGAGAGTTTCTAGGATCTCAGTGTGTCTCTTTAGATGCTGTCTAGTGGTGCTACAGAGACAGTTCAAAGCAACTCCAAGCTGATGGTGTATGATGATAGCAATAATAATTTTGATACTTGTTAAACACTTACTAGGTACCAAGTGCTAGAGTAGACACAGGTCAGACACAGTCCCTGTCCCACCTGGGGCTCACAGTCTGAGGAGGGAGCCAGGTATTTTACCCCCATTTTACAGATGAAGAAATGGGCATGAAGAAGGTAAGTGATTTGTCCATGGTCATCAAGCAGACAAGTAGCAGAGCTGGGTTTAGAGCCCAGGTCCTTTTACTCCCAGGCCCACACTGCTTCTCTGATATTTTTTTAACCCCCCACATCCCTTTTATTAAAGGGATTCTCCTCAGAGAAAATCTTCTGCATTGCCTTTATGATTAAAGGCTGTTTCCATGTCTTGTAGTGGTCTTGAATCTAAAGAGCAAGAAGACAATTTAAACTAGACTATTTTTTAGGTTGCAGTTCTTATTTTGAACTTGAGATGAGTGAATTAGAGAAAAGGCATGACCTAATTGAAAGAGCAAGAGACCCTGTTTCAACTCCCCAGCTCTATATCTGGTCCAAGTGGTATTTGTTGTGTGCAGAGCACTGAACTAAGCACGTTGGAGAGTCCAGTACAACAGAGTAGGTAGACATGTTCCCTGAAGACCTGGAATAGTTGGTGCAGGCCATAAGGTGTAAGCTCCTTGAGGGCAAGGACCATGTGTATCATCTCTATTGTATTCTCCCACTTGCTTAGTATAGTGCTCTGCACAGTAAGTACTCCTGTATCACTGATTGAGCAATGGGGTCAGTGGGTTTGAAAAGCTCCTGTTTCAACTGATCCATTCTCACTAGGTGTGGGGAGGGTAGAGTCAAATGAACTGTTCTTAGTTCTCAACAGGCAGGGTGGCGTTAGCCAAGATCTCAGGCCAAACGATGTAGGAGTAGAAGGATAGATAGCTCTGGTTATTTGCATATTTGTGCTGTGTAATACTGCTCAAACATTTTACTGTGGCCAAGTAGATTGTAATGGTTGTTTCTTGCCCAGTATTGTATTTGTGGAACATTGTGTTCCAGGTTTTTTAGTCTGTGAAGTTGGGGAGAGAGAGCGTGTGTGTGGGTGTATGTGTGAGGATTAAGTAGATTAGTGTGATCCTGCCAGAAGGAGGGCTGGATTAGGTGACCTGTCCCAGCCCTAAAAATTCCTTGAGGGATAAGTATGAGCTCGTTCTTGGCCACATTTAGTATGAGCGTTGAAGGATACTGTAGCATTCCCTAAAGGCTATCTACCCAAGATTCCTACACTGCACTCAATCAGCTCTCCTCCTTCCCTGCCTCCTATCTTACCTCACTCATCTCCTTTTACAACCCAGCCCTCACACCTTGCTCCTCTAATGCCAACCTACTCACAGTCCCTTGATCTCGTCTAGCTCGTCGCTGACCCTCTGTCCAGGAACGCCTTCCTCCTTCATATCTGGCAGGCAAGCACTCTTCCCCACCTTCAAAGCTCTTCTGAAATCGTCTCTAAGAAGGCTACCCTGACTAAGCCTATATTTAACCTTATCCTCCCTGCCATTCTGCATCACCGATGCACCCACTCTTTGAGCACTTGATATTAACCACACTCACAGCAGTGTAGTGTTTACGAATATAGACTTACAAACTGTCATTTCTCCATCTGTAATTTATTTTGTCTGTTTCTCCCAGTAGACTGTTAGTTCCTTGTGGGAAGGGATTGTGTTTATCAGCTCTATTGTATTGTTCTAGTGTTCAGTTTGGGGTCTACAGAATAAATATTCTGTAAGTACCGCTAAATGATTAGTTTGGTGAAAATGTAATGTACTGGAATCAGAGGAAAACTGTCGGCTATTGTGTGTTTATTCCTGGCTGGGGTGTCTGCTGTGCAATAGTGTCCGTGGTCTTGACTGAGAGGTCAGCTGAAGATGCTGTGCCCAGGCATCTGATTTCCAGAAGCTATCTTGATGTGTTTCTGGATCCAAGAAATTCATCTCTTTTCACTAAGCAAGTGGACAGAGTGTGAGGGACTCCAAGTTGGCCCTCTAACCCACAAGAGACGAGTCTATGAGGATAATTTAGGCATTATTATTATTATTATGCTTAAGCACGTACTCAAGCATGGGAGAAGATAGAAGGTAATCAGGTAGGATACAGTTCCTGTCCCACATGGGGCTTACAATCTAAGTAAGAGGGCATAGGACTTAACACATAAGTAGCAGGCCAGGATTAGGTCTACTGTCTCCCAGGCCCGTGTTCTTTCCACTAGGCCATGCTGCTTCTCCACAGCATGGAACTGGCCCTTGGGATGGCCAAGGTTTCCAGAACTCCTGGAAGATCACCAATTTATCCAACAAGATCTGAGAGGAAACTAGTCAGAGCACAATATTTAGTCATGATTCCTCCCCTCATGGTTTGGTTCCAGGGGAAAGTTGATTGTGTCAGTTTCAGGAGCAGGCTCAGAGGTGGGGGCTAGGGGTATGGCCAGTTGTCAAAGCATTGAAGAGACACCAAACAGTTTAAATTTAATTTAGAAATGGATGATGGAGATGCTGTCAATCACATCTCATTCAGAGGAATTTCTGGCTATTCAGTACATCACTGCGAGATGAAGGAGTTTGATTTCCCCACCACCAGTTCAAATTTTGGGATTTAAAAAGACTTGCATCAATTTTCAAGGAAGTGGATAAATTTATAAATATGATTGAGGATGAAAATCCTAAAGGAGAGAGGAATTCAAAAGTGTGCAGGGATATGGTTTAAGTGGTATTTGTTAGGTGCTCAGAATCTTCCAAGCACTGTTCTGAACACTGGGGTAGATACAAGATGATCAGGTCAGACACAGTCCCTGTCCCAGATGGCATTATTAATCTATTCAGGTGAGAGAACAGGCATCTAGTCCCCATTTTATAGGTGAGGAAAGTGAAGCACAGAAGTCAAGCACTCAATATAGCGCTCTGCACAAATTAAGCTGTTCCATACTGTTGTTTAATACCTGATTTGCCCAATGTCACTGAGCAACCAAGTTGCAGAGCCCGAGTTCTCTGTCTCTCGGGCCTGTGCTCTTTCCACTAAGCTACACTCATTCCCGTGTTCAGAAAGTACCTGCAATGAGCGTGTTCATTGCTAATGGTGAATTTTCCAATGGGGCACTGCTTTCAGATTAAAGTGTTTTCCTTTACATTGCAAATCCAAAAAAAAGCATTTTATCATCCTTAAGCCTCATAACTAAGGCCTTTCTTGACTTTATTTATCCATGGGGATCTGTAGAGAAGCTATCAATTCATTTAAAGTGAGATCGACAAATGTAAAATCACCAGCAAGATTATTCATTACAAAGTGCAAATAGACCACCTCAGAACCATGCATTGGGGAAAACCTATTTTAGGCCATTTAAAAGTACATCTGCATATTAATTTGCAAAGCAATCTTGCCATTTTTACACATGCACTGTCTGCTGTGAAAGTGAAATAAATTCATCTTGCAAAAATGATTCAGAAGCATGAATGGGTATAAAATAAGTCTGACGCTACATAAGCCAATATGATGAATGAACCATTCAATTCAGCATTGTTCACATGCATTCCAAATTGTTCAGGCAAAGGAACAGGTCTATTTCCTGAATTTGATCAGTTCATTATGCTACTGAATATAAACTTAAAGCTCAAATTCTGATTCTGTGTATCCAAAGTCTGTTGAAGAATGACAAAAAATATTCCCTCTATAAAAACACATATATTTAATATATTAAAACAACTTCTCAATCTTAACTTTTTTTGGCTTGGTGTTGGCAATTTCATAGAGGACTCTAACATCCGTTATTGTATCTTGTATTTGTTCATTGCTTTCCAGAAAAAAAATTCACAAATATTCATTCACAAGGCAATTATCATCTTTCTATCGTGTGTTCTTATCATTCTGAACAGAAAGTTAATGTGCAATTGAATATGTGGCATTGAAAAGCAAGCATTTGAAACACCCCATTTCACATGTTAATTGGAGTGAGGCTTGGCTAACACCATGAAGTCTTCCTTCTCCAAATGTCATTTTGTATTGGTTTCAGCTTTATTTTTATGTGGATTTTCTAGGATATAGTTGGGGAGGATTTTTTTTAAACTTTATGGAATTGAGTCACATGTCAAACTTGATGGCTTTTAACAGACAACAAAGTAGTGCAAATAAAGCCATTCCAGAGAATTCTGGGACAGTAGATGCTAGCAGCCCATAGGCCTAAAGACCAAGTCAACTGAGCCACCCCTCTGGCAGTGGGGTTCGGTGACTATGGGGATCTAAAGCCCTGACTAAGGGGCTTCTCTCTAGACCCCAGAAGTTCAGCCTTTGCCTAGGATCCCCTCAAACCCATTGGAGTGCTCTCTGGTGCCTGCTCTGGATTGGATTTGTCCAGGATTCAGAACTTGCACATCATGGATGGGTATGAGCACTGGCTGTTCCAGAATTCACCTGGCTTCTATAGGGGTGAGAAGGGACAGCTGGAAGCCCATACTTGGCTTGCACACCCCAGATCTGAGGCATGTTCTTAAGCATAGGGATCATGAATTGTATTGGGATGTTCTAAGGTCACTCCAGTCCCCAGGGGCACTGGAAAATGGGGCGACCTACAAGCTATGCATGTCCTCCTCCACTGTTTATTCATGGGCAGGTACACATTTGGGAGACTTCTATGTAAGTACATAAAATGTATTTAATATGCTTCTGTCATTTAACACACAATCCAAATTGATTTCTGCCCTTGGGAGCTCAAATTTGTAAGAAATCAACAGACCCTAATGTAACCTTTCTAAAAAGAGCAGTGATAGATGGTTGAACAAGAGAACTCATAAAAGCATGTCATCATTTCAGTGTTAAGTCAAACTGCAATAGCTTTTCATGACTAATTTTCCCATTTTTAAAAGACTCCGCTAAAAGGCACAATTATCTGAAACTGTCCTCTGCCTTCTCCTATAATGAGTAAAGATTACATGTGATTTTCCAGTAACTGCTAGAGGATCATTAAATTTCCTTTTTGTTGTTGAAAATATTCATTGAGCTCCTTTAAGAACAATACCCCTCAAACTTTTTTCCACTCATACATGGGCTTTGGACTTCTCAGATCTTTTGAAACATTGGCTAAGGAAGACCAATTTGCAATTGTGGTGAAATGGCTTTCACAGCTGCTCGTAGACAATGTCCATTCCTAGTCTTCTTCCCTTCCTTCCAAGAACTTAGAAAGCCACTGGGAAGCAGCATGGCCTAGTGGATAGAGCATGGGCTTGGGAGGCAGAGGACTTGGGTGCTAATCCCGGCTCTGCCAGTTGTCTCTGCTGTGTGATCTTGGACAAGTCACTTAACTTCTCTGTGCCACAATTACCTCACCTGTAAAATGGGGATTGACTGGGAGCCCCATGTGGGACATGGACTGTGTCCAACCTGATTAGCATGTATCTGCCCTTGGGCTTGGTACAGTGTCTGACACAAAGTAAGTGCTTAACAAATATGATAAAAACACTGAGTTGGAATGAGGTCCCTGGAGAAATGGGGCACCCCTACGGTCAGGTGATCCTTATTAATTAATAATAATGGTATGAATACTTACTATGTACTAAGCACTGGAGTAGATACAAGCTAATCAAGTTGAACACAGCCCAGGTCCCACTTGAGCCTCATAGTCTTAATCCCCATGTTACAGATGAGGTAACTGAGGTCCGGAGAAGTTAAGTGACTTGCCTAAGAGGAGAAGAGTGGCAGAACCAGAATTAAAACCCAAGTCCTTCTGACTCCCAGGCCATGTTGCTTCTCACACTGCCTTCTGCTGGAGTCTTTTTAATGCCAACAGATAACCAAGAGAACAAATTAAACATTAACAAAAACAGCATGGATTTTTACCTCTTTCATTACTGCTTCCCATTCCAGTACAGGATTTAGAATGTTACTACACATTTCATTTTTAGGCTGATAATTTAATACATTCTTATTTCCATTTCTTTAATGTGTTATAGCAGTTAATTTTTTTCTAGAAAGACCATCATTAATATGACCCAATTGTATTTATTCATTCTTCCTCTCCCCTAAATCAGTGAGTATTAGACTCTGGAAGTGCCTAAAACTGTTTTTCTGCTTCAGGGAAAATCTGAATAGTTCTTCATTGCTAACAATATCCCACACTGGGTATTTTGTACTGTCTTTATCCCTCCCCCTGCCCTGTTTTGTTTTGTTTTTGCCCCGTCTCAGTTATCAGAGAGAGTAACTAGGGACCTGATAATCCTACTGAACCTAGGTTCCTCAAAGGACCATACTGAACTTCCCTTTACACTAAACTCTTGTCTCCATCCATTCATTGGAGAAAATGGAGACAGGAGGGAAATAGCCAATCAGAGAAGATTTCTTCTTCAATCCTTGATCTTTCCTTGCCTTGACGGCAAGAAGGATAGAGCTAAAGAGACCAATCCTGTCTCAATCTAAATCTAGTCTGTAACAAACTCTTTAGGTTAGAGACTCATCCAGCTTGCACTTAATTTTTCAAATTCATTTATGTGCTGTCAGTGCTAGTGTAACCTTTGGAATTTGGCCTGTCAGTCAAAAGGAATTTGCACTCTCCTGTTGAAGCTCAATTTGTCCTAGCTATTCTGAGCATTGTTATTGTTGATATTCCTAAGTAACATAACGAATCCCAATTTAGGCTCTGAAATAATTATTTTGGAGATTCCCTTTCCTTACTGGCTTCCCCACCCTCTGGTGGTGTGGATCTTTTGGCATTTGTCTGGAGGGGAATGACAAAATTCAGGGGGACTGCTCCCTGACTCTCATGACCTGAGAAACCAGGCGTCATCCCACACTGATGCCTTATTAGATCTGGGACATGGAGGAACAAAAGAGAGAGATTGAAAATCTTCCCATTAGATTTTGAATTCCTTGAGGGCAGAGATCGTGTCTCCTGTGCTTGGTACTGTGCCCTGCATGCAACAACTCCCTCTGATTTAAAACAAATCTTCAAAAACCAGAGAGGGCAAAGAAAGTTTGAAAAAAATGGTTTGGTAAAGATCTGGTTTTAATTTGAAACCTGGGATTGAGCAGATCTTGTGATGACTTTCTCTGGGTGGGGATAACAATGATCCTGAGGGTAAAAGACATACTGCAAGAAAGATGAGCAAGGCCTTTGTGATGGGTGAATCATGCCACCAAAATGCCTAGTTACAGAAAAATACACACAAACCTTGGATCATGCATGAAATTCTTTGATTTGCATGCACAAATACACTGACTTGGCCCTGCAACTAATTCCTACATCTTTCAGAGAGCACATAAGGTGCAGGCTTTTGAAATATTAATCTTTAGCATCAATTCCACTTAAAATGAAATCACTTGAAACTTTCTTCAGGCGGATGCCAAGTTGATGGAGCTTTTGACCATCCAAATGCATCATTCTACCTATAACGCTCAGCCCAGTTGACCTTAGGGATACGTCCTGGCTTGAGACCTTCCGGTATCTCACAAGAAATTCTCCTCAACAGTTTCCGTCTGTTTTTAATGTCGGTGGCACTGTTTAGAGACCTAGGAACTTGGTGATTTGGAAAGAAGCAACGTGCAACCATTACCAGCATCCAATCAAAACCATTACAATATGAAGAGGAAAATCCAATTAGTGTTTTGGCTTGTCTACTGTCAGAGACGTTCAGTCTCATTGCATCTCAATGCCCATTCATTGTTGTCAACACTTACTCCCGGACAGTTGAATCTTCCACTGTGTCTATATTTTGGGGCAGACATTTTTTTTTCTTTAAATTCTCTCCATCCAATTGTCTGCCTTTCTTCCCATACAGGGCACAACTGCCCAAATCCGAGCTCCACCTATTTCTGTACTGTCTTCCCACTGTCAATCGACAGTTCCAGAGTTGCCTCCATTTATTTTAGTGTCCACATCGCCCCTTCCTTTCCTCTTGCCACATGACTGAGAACTGTCTCTACAGGGACACGTTTGGACAGGGTCTTTTTAGCATTCTCCATCATCCTCACAGGCCGACACAGTCATCTACTTCTCTTTGGGAGCTCAAGAAGAGGAAGTCTGAACTTGAGGGGAGGCTGATGGGGGGAAAGTAGAAGACAACTCCCTGGCTTCTTTTTCTCATCAGTATTAAAAAGCTGGTGAGGCTTTAATCTTCAGGACCAGTGTAGACCAGAGCAACGGTTGTAGCTTCTTTATTCCCTTCCTCTCTCAAAGCTGGGCTGGTTTCAGGAGCCTTGGCAGGAGTAATCAAATGCTAATGGAATGCAGCAAGCTTCCGTCAATGTCCCAGGAATCCTGCATCCCCGGCTGCCATAACCAGTCTATCTTGCCCTGCCCATGGTGGGGCAGGTCTCAGGAACTGCACTGTTCACAGTGGCAGGAAAGGATGTAGCGGTAGGTGGCTGTGAGTCTCATGCCCCCCGAGCAGCGGAGCCTCAGGGCCTTCAGCTTGGAGGTCTGTGGCCGGCAGCAGTAGCAGGTGGAGCGGAAAGGCTGTTTGAGGACGGCGCTGAAGGAGACCAAAGGCTCTGAGCGGGATGACTGATTGCAGCGCCCCTCACAACGAGCCAACAGTACCATCTGAAAGGGTGGACAGAGAATGTTACTCTAGTCGGAAGCAAAATTCACACCCTGCACGGGATCCCCAAGACATCAGTCAGCCGTATTTATTGAGCACTTTCTGTGGGCAGAGCCCTACACTCAGTGTTTAGGAGAGGACAGTATAACAGACATATTCCCTTCCCACAAAGAGCGTACAGTCTAGAGGGGTGAAAAAGGCATGACAATATGCAGCACTAACCTAAGGTACCACTGCCATATTTTGACAGGGAAAGGGTAAGAGTTCTGCAAGGGAGTGGGCATAAAAAGAGAAGGGAAGTCGGGCAGGGGGACCCACAGGGAATGAAAGGGAGGCAGCAGAAAAGATGAAGGTTGGGCCCGGGAGGTAGGAGGAGAGAGGACTGTTAGTCAAGGGTCAGTAGTGTTTCCTCAGAATGATGTACTCTAGAGTGTCAGAGGCAGAAGAGATGTTGAGGAACAGAGTCAGTTAAATTTAGAAAGGGGTTCGCTTAATGGTGATCTTATAGAGGGTGGTCCCAATGGATGGAAATGGTAGGAAACCAGGTTGAAGAGGGACCTGAGGCAGTGGGTGAACGTTTCTGGTTTGTGGAGTTTGGGCAGGAGGGATGTGGGGAATAGCTGGATTCTGCAGTGGGGTCCAGAGAAAGGTATCCTAAAGGTACATGCCTATCCTAAAATGGATAGAGAGATATGGGTATGATTAAAGGGAATAGTAGGGGATAAGGCCATCAGATTGGATGGTTGCAGTTGAATGGGTGCAGATGTGTTTAGATGACATACTTTTAACTACTTTGGGCAACTTTGTGGACTTTCCTCTTTCTCTGGCCAAATGCTTAGCCTTAGGCAAAAATCAAGGCTCATTCATGGTGTATTTCTCTTTCAAATGTCTGGCCTAGAGAATTTCTAAATGGTGCGCTCTTTTTTTTTCTGTTTCAAAACTAATCACAAGAAAAGTGGAACTGGACAGTCTGAATTCTATGCCTTCCATCTGTTGGGACAAGGAGCTGTAAAAAGATTCTAATATCACTTCATCATTTTCATCAATTATCACTTCCATAGCTACAAGATTCAGGCTTCCAAATAGAAAATCTAAATACATGTATGTATTCTATGTATCTTCTCTAAACTTCCTCATCCTTAAGTACTGCCCATCAAACATGTTAAAGCCCCATAGAGACTGTCCAGTCCTTTGTATTAATTGCCCCAAGGTTTCATCTATAAAGGCTTAAAGTGCACTTTGGAAAAAGGTTTCTTGGGCAGAATCACTAGGTCTTGTCAATATTCAAAGCAGTCAGGAACATTCTGTCCTGAGCTGTTTTTTGTTGGCAGAAGAGATGCAATAAGATCTCATGGATTTTGTGTGTCTTTTCTCTTTTTTTTTATCTATTCCAAATTTCTATCATTATCTAAATCAGGATTTCTGGTGCTGAATAATAGGGCTTAGGTCCAGGATAGATCCTATACGATATCTCTTCCTATGTTATATTCGGGTTCTTACGAAAGAGATGGTTCAGATTTTCCCAGTGACTTTTTAGACTGGCATTTCTATATTCCTCCTCTTCTGAATCTTTTTGGGGTCCCTCTAGATTAGTTTGGGGAAGGCCAAAGAGCAGTTACTGATATGGTCTGTGCTGAATAGTTTATCCTTCTTCCTCTTCACCTCTCTGTCTAGATATAGTAATTGGGACTGGGAATCAAGAGACCTAGATTATATTCCCAGCTTTGCTACTGGCCTGCTGTGTGATCTTGACTGAATCACTTCACCTCTCTGGACCTCAGGTTCCTTATCTGAATAACAGGAATAAGATACCTGCTCTTCATCCTTTTTAAATCGTGAACCCCCTGTGAGACAGACTGTGTCTGATCTGACTGTCTGCCCAAGTTTTGAGCACAGTGCTTGGCACATAGTAAATCCCCAATAAATTCCAAGGGTGACTTCTCTCTAAATTTCCCTTCCTGAGTCTTGCTGTAGCAGTCCCCTCAGGCAATGTACTCTGCCTAGTCTGTTTGTGTAAGAAAGAAGGCTGTGAAGACAAGGAAAATGAAGGAAATTGCTAAAGCACTTTGGCTGTTTGCCTTTTCTGGGGTGATGAGAAACTAAATTACTAAATCTACCTCTAAGCTTGCTTTGTCTGGTCATTTTTGAGCCATAAAATTGCAAAAGAACCTTCTCATTTTATTTTTAATTTGCTCATTTCCTTAAAGCTCATGGTCCTGCAAAAATTCAAGCTTATAAATTCAGTCACTATTGAGTAAAAATGTCAAACTGTGCAAGTAGAAATAAGTTGAAGAGCTTTTTAGAGTGGAAAATGTATAACTTTCCCAAATCATATCTCAATAATGGACAAAGGGAATTGATGCCAATCTAACAAAAATCCTTTGAATTAAATGTGAGCATCAGAAGAAATGATAAATTAATAGCAAACTAATTTTAGGATTAATTCTGAGTGTCACAAACATTATTCATTAGCAATTTCTAGAGCATTGCTAAGGGATATTCCAAATATGCTTTAAAATCACCATTTTAAGAGCGCATCTTATCCCAGTATATCTGCAGAGAGCACTAATCATTTAATTCCTAGGATCAATCCAGCATAAGTGGCTGCTATTCATGGAATCCTAGATAATTTATCATCTCTATCCTGAGACAGAAAGACTCAGAGAAAACTATTTCCAAACTGAAAGTGAGAAGTGGTTCATGGATGTGAACTTTAAAGCTTTCACAAACATTTCAATTCCAATTCTGCCATTGATGTGACTGTTACCATAACAGCCTCTTGATATGCTTGTGCACATATAGCAGTTATAGGCTGGCTAAATATCCCATTATCCCCCAAATCTCAGGATTACTCTGGGGTCCTGTGGAATGGGACTGCAGCAAACCTGCCCACAGCGTTTATTATATATCTATCTATATCTCTATTTGTGTGTGTGTATAATAATAATAATAATAATGATGTTGGCATTTGTTAAGTGCTTACTATGTGCAAAGCACTGTTCTAAGTGCTGGGGGGGATACAAAGTGATCAGGTTGTCCCACGTGGGGTTTACAGTCTTAATCCCCATTTTACAGATGAGGTAACTGAGGCTCAGAGAAGTTAAGTGACTTGCCCAAGGTCACACAGCAGACATGTGGCGGAGCCGGGATTCGAACCCATGACCTCTGATTCCAAAGCCCGGGCTCTTTCCACTGAGCCACGGTATATTATATTTAAGTATTTACTATATATAGTATTTAAGTCCTTACTATGTTTTAAGCACTGTTCTAAGAACTAAAGTAGATACTAGTTAATCAGGTTGGACACAGTCCCTGTCCACTGGTGGCTCACGGACTAAGTAGGAGAGAGAACAGATATTGCATCTCCATTTTAGAGTTGAAGAAAGTGAGGCATAGAGAAGTGGCTTCTCTAAGAGCACACAGCAGGTAACAGGGTCAGGATTAGAACCCAGGTTCCCTGAACCCTAGACCCATGCTTTTTTTTCCAATAGGCCATGCTGTTTCTATTTCTGTGCTACTTTAAAGATTGTGCCCCTGTTCTTCCTCCTGTTCCCGATATTTTCAAGAAGCTCATGTTCATCTCCCCGTTAGATTGTAAACTCTTTGAGGACTGGGTACATATGCCTTTGAGAAGCAACATGGCCTATTAGAAAGAGCATGGGTCTGTGACTCAGAACCTGGGTTCCAATCCCGGCTCCGCCTCTTGCCTGCTGTGACCTTTGGCAAGACACTTAACTTCCCTGTGCCTCAGTTCCCTCATCTGCAAAATGGAGATTCAACACCTGTTATCCCTCCTACTCAGCCTTTGAGTCCTATGAGGGACAGGGACTGTGTCCGACCTGATTTTTATCTTATCTTGTTTTTACTGCAGTGCTTGGCACATGGTAAGGGCTTAACAAATACCATTATTTTCAATATTATAATTAATATTTCTGGTATACTTTCTCTAGCACTACACACTTGGTACTCCATAAGTAAAGGGCATGGCTTAGGTGTAAGGGCACAGACCTGGGTGCCTGAAGACCTTGGTTTTAATCCCAGCTTCATTCCTTACCTGCTGTGTGATCTTGTGCAAGTCGCTTACAACAGTGCTTTGCACATAGTAAGCGCTTAACAAATGTCATCATTATTATTTAACTTCTCTGTGCCTCATCTGCCAAATGGGAGTCCGATACCTGTTCTCCCTCCTACTTAGACTGTGAGCCTCTTGTGGGACCTGACTATCTTGTATTTAGCCTAGCTCTCCATACAGCGTTTGGCACAATAAAAACCACAATTATCATTAAAATGATGGAGCCAGTGAGCGGCTCACCTGGTAGCCAGCTTGTTCCTTCTCAAATCCCCAAGGAGCTATTTCGAGAACCATGAGTCTCCTGGCTCAGGAAAGGAAGAGAGATGCTGGAAACCTGTTGGGGGATAGCGCCCATGGTCGATCACAGGGATGGATCTTTAAGCAGCACCTACCTTGGAACTACACTTGTATAATGGATGGCTGATGGAATCAACATAGTGATGCCTCATGCATCGCCCAGGATCTGCTTCCGTCTGCACCGTCCTGTCCGTTTTGCTGTCTGTGTCTCCCATCATTGCCAGCAGGGAGAGCATAGGAATCGCTGCTGCTAGGACATGATTTCTCATCGTTGGAACAACTTCTCGGAAATTACAGCAGAGGGAGGCAGAGCATTAAAAAAATACCTTCAGATCTCAGGAACCCCCTTTCTTTCCCAGGAAAATGCAAACTCGAGTCGGAGCCTCCTTGGTCTCATTGTCCTGTGTAGGCTGGGGGTTTTATTTTCATGTGTCGGTCTTGTAATCCGTCACAATGTCTCCTGGACAGCTGGAAATAAAATGTAAATTACATTCCTGATTAACTTTGAGAAAGTAGCAGACACAAGTAATAAGGCACATAGGACTCCGGGTGGCCAAGAAACACTTAGGAACCAAAAGTCAGTTCTGAAGTAGTCACTTTTAATGGGATGGGGGAGGTTATCTCAAGGCATTTCTATTTTTTTTTTTTTTTTTTTTTACATTTAAGGGCCATCCCGTCATTAAACGATAGGTTTGTAATGTCTGGCTCCCATTAGGGTATTTCCCCTCATTGAGGTTTGCCATGTGTATTTTCAACACAGAAGGGTATGATGATTAAAGGGAAGCACATGTTGACTTTAATTGCCAGAATGCATGTTCCAAGGGATGAAAATAATTTGCCCTCCTCGTTAAAGATGGACTCCCTGGCCTTGGCCCCAAATGAGAATGAGTTGGGTGGTCACATCCTTATTTCCAAGAGCCTCTCTATCCAAGTTACTCCCTAAGCCATCACTGAAGGCTTCTGACCCCAGAATGGTAAGGGGTCAGAATTAATGAGCAGAGGGGGTGTCCCAAGAGGAAGCTTGCACAGTGCTTGTCCATTCTGTATCTGGCTGCCAATAATGCTGAATTTCCATTTGGCCTTTACCCACTCTCTGAGCCCAACTTGTAAAGCTCATTATATTATTGGCCCTGAGCAATTCTAGCCCTGCTGATTAGGAAGCACACCTGAAATATGTAGCATTACTCCTCTTGTTCCAGAACACCTTAAGTTTAATGGAAATACATTTGGTATTTACACACCAAGTCCCACACCAGCAGTTTCCCTGTGTTTTGAGCATTCGCTGTAATCTGGAATGCCAGAGGGTCCGTGGTGTATAGGCTCACTATTGACATGATCTGAAATTCAGTAGTAGCAAGGAAAATGAGGTAGAAATGACTCTAAACATCAGTGCCGTAAGCGGTTGCAATGCCTGTGCTGTTACCACTACTTAGAAAGACTAGATTTTCTTGGAAATTCTGGTTTTTATTATTAGAACTTGCAGTGATGTTATGTTTAAAAGTAAAGAGCAGAGAGTGTACATTATTAATAATTGTGGTGCTTCTTAAGGGCTTATTATGTGCCAAGCACTGGGGTAAATACAGGATAATCAGGTCAGACACAGTCCCGGTCTAATATGGGGCTCACAGTCTAAATAGAGGGCAAATAGATATTTAATGCAGCAAGGGTGTTGGTTTTCTGCACACCTAGAGGAGCAGCACAAGCCCAGGAGTCAGAGGACCTGGATTTTAATCCTGGCTCTACCACTTGCTTGCTGGGTGACCTTGAGTGAGTCCTTAATTTTCCATATGCCCCAGTTTCCCTCATCTGTGAAATGGGAATTCAATACCTGTCCTCCCTCCTACTTAGTCTAACAGTGCCTGTCCCACCTGGAGTTCACCGTCTAAGTCTAGCATTTGCGCTCACATTCTCTCTCTCTCTGTCTCTTGCCCTTGCTGTCTTTCTATCTTTTTTTTTTAATTCCCTCTTCTGAGGCAGCATCATTAAGCCTGGATGGAGCCATGATTAATATTGGGGGTCCTAATGGATGTCTTCCACTACAACAGTGTCCACACACTTCACTCCTCAACACCATCCTCTTGTTGTGCCTCCCACTCATTGCTCTCACCATCCACCTCTCCTTCATGTCCTCCCTTCTGCTTGGAACTCATTCCCTCTGATGATGCAGACTAATGCTTTCCCCATCTTCAAAGCACTTCTGAAATTATGTTTCCTCAGGAAAGCCTTCATTAACTAATCTCTCATTTTCCAACCCTATTTCCCCACCAATGGACCTGAGTCCTCACCCCATAAGCACTTAGTAGCTCACCCCACCCCTCTCCTGCTAGATTGTAAGCTTCTCAATGATAGGAATCCTGTCTTCTAACTTTATTTTACTCTCCCAACTGCTTGATATAGTGCTCCATACACAGTGAGCACTTAATACTGTTGGTTGGGCAGTAATACTGAAGAGAGTCTCCTGGCCAAAACTGACTTTCTGCTACCCTCTCACACCCCTTACTTCTAGCTGTGTACCTCTGCATTGAGAGTCTCTCCAAGAAATATCTAAAACTATTTTTATCCTTGAACAGTGGCCATGATGGAGATGCTGTCAAGACTTTGGTGGCTACCCCACAGAAACAGCATGACCTAATGGCTAGAGCACAGACCTGGGTTCTAATCCCAGCCCTTCCACTTATCTGCTGTAACCTAGGGCAACTCAACTTCTCCGGGCCTTGGTTACCTCATCTGTAAAATGGGGATTAAGACTGTGAGCCCCATGTGGGACATGGATTGTGTCCAACCTGATTAGCTTGTGTCTACCCCAGAGCTTAATAGAATGCCTGGCACATAGTAAAGGCTTAACAAATACCATTAAAAAAATAAATAAAATAACCCACCACTGTTAGGAGACTTCTTGGACAGCATAGCCTGTGCTTGTTTATCTGGCCCTGTGAACAGTAACACCCCCATTTCTGTTATGTGGAGCTGTATTGTTTATGTCCAACTGTGCTGAACAGAATACCTCTATTGTATTTCCACTTTAGGACCTACAGAAGTGAAAGTCTTGATCAATTGTATAAAAAAATACGGTACAGCTAGGCATAGTGAGCACTGAGCCAGAGCTGGACAACACCTGGACATCTTCATCACTCTTAAGGTACGCACCTTCTTTGACAATCAGAAGTCGGCAACATTGGGTTCGATGTTTGAACTGTCAGTAAGAACAGGCTTTCAGAAAGCCATTGGAATATTTTTTCCCCCAGGTGATGGACAAGGGTGTGCAAAACGGCAAGTTCATATATCAGTAGAATTTTGGAGTCGGGTTTTCATATTTAATGTTGCATTAGAACAGTTAATTTTAAATGTTGTTTTAAAACAAGGACTGGACAAACTTACTGTAGAGTCAGGCTGGCTTATTATCTGTGGCATTTGACTTTCAAGAGGAGGATGTTAAACTGAGTGGAGAAAGGTGCTGTGATTTCTAGGCAGATCTACTATTTGTTTCACTGCCTGTGAGTTGTGGGGTGGATGGGGGAGAAAGGGGAGGTGATGAAAAGACCAGGCTGTTGTGAGATGGGATCAACAGTCCCCTTTCACTGTGGCTGCCTGGAGAGCCTGTCCTTTGGAGCAAGGCAGCAGTTGCAGTCTACTGTGTCCGTTATTGTCGGCGGCTTCACGTTGCGTAGCTCAGCCTCATCTTCGCTCTCATCCAAGGTGTTGTCCGTTTGGGATTAATGTTGAAGACTTCCATTGGGTGGAACTACATGCTGTGCACAACTCCCGGTTCTGTTTACAGATGGCATATCCTCTGCCTCAGAGGTGACATTTTATTTCTCCTTCAAGACATCTGCTCGCCTAGAGCAGACCCTATCTGTCTGGGTCGCCAGGCCGGGAAGCACTAGTCAATTTGCACTTTTGATTAAAGCAGTAGGGAATTTCAGGGGAAATCAGAATCCTAATATGTTTTCACATGTCTTCCCTTCCTCATCCAGCACTGAACTAAGACAACATATAAACTAAGACAAAAATGTATTTTCCCGAGTGCCTTTCTTTTCCTTTTTGAACTCCTCTGCAATTTAAGAATGATTTAGTTTTCCATCATAGGGAAGGAATGACTTAAAGGTGTGCAATGAGAAGGCAGAAGAGAAGGACCATTATTATCTTAAATAATCCTGGATTTCAGCTACCTGGAGGGAAGGCATCATACTGGACACCCAGCAAGGTGGCCACCCGTGACCCTCACAGATGGCATAGGGGACGGAGCACAGGCTTGGGAGTCAGAAGGACATGGGTTCTAATTCCAGCTCCTCCACTTGTCCGCTGTATGACTTTGGTCAAGTCACTTCCCTGTGCCTCAGTTCCCTCATCTGTAAAATGGAGATTAAGACTGTGAGCCCCATCGGGATAGGGGCTGTGTCCAAACTGACTTCCTTGTATCCACCTCAGTGCCTTGCCCATAGTAAGCACTTAACAGATAATTCCCCAGTTATTACTGTTAGATGCCAGAGAAGGAGCCGCTCGCCACTGCATATTCAACAGATGTGGCACCAGTCGTAACTCGAGATCGAATAAGTCATTTGGCAGAAGTCCATTTTGGGGTGTTGGAGGGGGTCACTGGAACCTCAGGATTCAGTGTGATGGACTCCTGCTCTGCCATCAGGCCTCTGCATTCCCTGCCCTGGGAACGTGGGCGGTGTTTCCTGGCCACGGAGCTTAGCGGTGCCAGCCCAGGAGGAGGGAGGCTAGGCCTTGAAACAAAAATATCAGACCCTGAGGCACGTGGAGCACTGTCCCTGACGGACACCCCGTGTGGCCATGTTACACTCCTGGTTGGCACCTGCCTTTTACCATGGGGAAGGGGATAATTAATCATAATAATAAGTAATGGTAAAGAGGAGGAATGAGGAGGGGACATGTCATTTTTATTGGCAGATGGGAAAATTTTGGGTTTCTTCAAAAGCTGCATAGTCTAGCGGAAAGAGCCTGGGGCTCAGAGTCAGAGGACATGGGTTTGAATCCCTGCTCAGCCACTTGCCTAATGTGTGGGCTTGGGCAAGATACTTAGCTTCTCTGTGCCTCAGATTCCTCATCTGTAAAATGGGGGTTCACCACTTGTTCTCCCTCCCACCTAGACTGTGAGTCCCATGTGGGACAGGAACTTTGCCCAACCTGATTATCTCCATCATTATGACTCTTACTTTTGTAAAGGACCATTGCTTAGGTGTATGTAGGCTGATTTTTACATGATGGAAAAAAAAAAGCTGCACAAGAGGATTTAGGGCTGTGGAAATCCCGAGTCTCAAGAGACTATAGATCTCGGTTGAGACTCTGGAAAGAGACACAAAGAGTATTTCTTCATGCTGACACTAGGTAGATATCCTAAAACCATGGATCCTGGTCTCCACAAACTTAATAATTCTGGAGTATGGGGAAAAAGAGAGAGAGGCAGACTCGCCTGGCCAATCCCAACACAGCAATCCAGAATCCCAGGTAAAGTGTCTCAGTAGGGTCGTGACCTTACTGAAGAAAGGCTTAGAAAGTAATTGTCCTACAGGATCCCAAACCCACAGGATCTCGACCCCATTCTTTTTCTTGACAAGAGCCTAGCAAAGAAGAGAAAGGTCAAAGCCCGGGGGGGGGGGGGGTGGGGGGTGGGGGGGGGGGGAAGCATGTGGAAGAGAATTATGTTTAATGTTCCATTAGTGGCTTTTTCAATGCTTTCAGCTACAGAACTACAATTTCAGTGAAGTAGGGACCTCCATTTAGCAGACTTCCTTAATAGCCACAGAGTTCAAACTTTCAATGGGAATTGCCCGGGATGGGGAAAAGTTAATCTTACAGGATTTCAGATTGGGCACCTTTATGCTGAATTCAGAAGGGAATTCTGAGAGTGGGTGATAGGTAACTTCTGTGGATTAGCACCAAGTAAGCCACCCAGGGTTTTGTGTGGGTTTTTTCAGTTGCGGAGCTGTGTGTTGGAAATTTCCAATTGGCAACATCTTTTTGAAACAGTTGGGGAGGACCTCACCAAAGAGTTACACAACCTTCCATTTGAAACATGGATGAATTAATGAACTATCTTAGTCCTTCCATGCACAGTTGAATTATCTGCTAATCCACAAGCTTAAGGGATCAGTAAACCCAGTTCCACCTGAAAATATTGATGCAAACATACTGACATCAAAGGATAGGGCCTAAATAAGTTGCACAGTGTTTACTGGATTGGAAAGGTGCTTCCTGCTATTATTAATAAGCCATCAGTTTTTATGCTGCTAGTTTACATTGTCCAATTGATGATATAATAATAACTGTGGTATTTGTATGTGCTCAGTGCTGGGGTAGAAAACAAAGCAGTCAGTTTAGACATAGTCCCAGTCCCACCCGGCTCACAGACCAAGGGGGAAAAACAGGTATTTAATCCCCATTTAACAGATGAGGAAATTGAGCCCCAGAGAACTTAAGTGACTTGCCAAGGGTCACAGAGCAGGAAGTGATGGAGTCAGGACTAGAACCCAGATCTTCTGACTGCCTAGCTTCGGCTCTTTCCATCATCAACTCACAGGGAATGGTTGAAGTATATATAAATGCAGAAAGAGACCCAGTGGCCCCCCTTTGCTTCTGCCTCCCAGAGGGCTCTCTCCCACCCATGTGTTCAGGTAAACCGTTTCCTTCCCCACCATGCTAGGGCTATTTTGAGGCCAGCTGAGAAGCAGTGTTGCCTGGTGGAAAGAGCACAGTCCTGGGAGTCTGGGAACCTGGTTTCTAATCCCAGCTCTGCCAGTTACTTGCTGTCTAATCTTGGGCAAATCACTTAATTTCTCTGTGCCTCAGTTCCTTTGCAGAATGGGGCACTGATACCTGTCCTCCCTCCTGCTTAGACTTGAGCCCCATGTGGGACCTGATTGTTTTGTATCTATCCCAGTGCTTAGTACAGTGTTGGGCACAAAGGAAGTGCTTAACAAATACCTGATTTATTATTGCTGTTTATTATTATCAGAGACAAAAGCAGAGGATCTGGGGTACTTTCATAGTGGCTGATATGCCCCTTCTTCCTCACCAGCTGTTATAGTAATAATAACTATGGTATTTGTTAAGCACTTACTATGTGCCAGGCACTGTACTAGGTGCTGGGGTGGATACAAGCAAATCGGGTTGGACACGGTCCCTTTCTCCATGTGGGGCTCACAATCTCAATCCCCATTTTACAGGTAAGGTAACTGAGGCCCAGAGAAGTGAAGCAACTTGCCCAGAGTCAGACAGCAGACAAGTGGTACTGCCAGAATTAGAACCCATGACCTTCTGACTCTCAGGCCCATCCTGTATCCACTACACAATGCTGCTTCAACTGCCCCAGTTGGTGCCATGATTCAAGCTGCCCTGCTAAAGTCGGGCCACTCTACTGGGGCAATTATATTAAATTTCCCCATTCATTGGATTTCCCAAAGCAACCTCCTCGTTCTAATCAAATACTTCTTCCAGGGTATGATGTTGGTATCCAAAGTAGATGTGCCAGAACTGGCACCCTAAGCCCTTCTAGCCCCCTGCCCCAATACCCACTGGGCCAAAGACTCAGAAGTGTCGATGTGGACTGGGGTGGATCATTCTCGCCACTCCCAATCCCCACAAGCCTCATTGAGAGCCGCTGGCCAGGGAAATCAACTCTGCAGCAAAATCTTTCCAACTATGAATGTGGATCTAGGAAAACTCATTTTTAAAAGGAAAGCTCTAGCTATTCCCCACCTTCTATTTGGATTGGAGCTAGGCAGTAGGTGGAATGCCTCTCATTAATAATAATGGTTCTTCTTAAATGCTTACTACATGCCAAGCACTGTTCTAAGCTCCAGGGGAGATACAAGTTAATCGGGTTGGACACAGTCCCTGTCCCACATTAAGTTCACACTCTTAATCCCCATTTTTTAGAGATGAGGTAACTGAGGCACAGAGAAGTGAAGTGACTTGTCCAAGGTCACACAGCAGACAGGTGGAGGAGCCAGGATTAGAATCCAGGTCTTCTGACTCCCGGGCCTGTGCTCTTTCCACTAAGCCACACTGCTTCTCCATAAGGCAAGGGGTTCATAGGGGGATTGTACCCACAACCTTGGTGTTATTAGCACCAAGCTCTAACCACCTGAAAGGGGGCATGGAGAGGAGGAAAGGGCTCCTGTAACTTGAATGCAGGGTGGCAGTGCCAACACTAACCAGATTCCTTTCTGAATTGGCTTATGTAAAAGAAGGAAGGATTATGTAGCCTGCCAGCTGTTCAAAAGCTTACAACCTTGCCTTGATTGTTCTGTGAAGTTGGAGAGGTGGAGCATCAGAGAGATTCCATTCATGCCACCGCTGAGAAACTTTAATGTGTTCTGCAATGACATACATAAAAAGGAAATAACAGCTGATCCTAGACAGGCCTCCAGACAACAGGGTTCTTCGCCACCTACCCCAAATCCCCGCCACCCCACCACCCCTCAGGGAGGAGATAAGAGATTGGTGGGGAAATGGGGTGTTATGGAAATGGGCTAACTGGGCCCCTCTATTTCACCTTTCATCACAGGGGAGAGTACGGGCTGGGGATCCAGTGGGTCGGGCATCCAATCACTTTGTCATCCCAGGATCGGTTCCTGTACTAGCATTTTGGGGAAGTTCCTAGTATTCCTGGGGCTCCTGGTGATCGGGGAGGGGTCATAGAGCTGGGGAGAGGGGTAAATGGGAAGCGGTCCTTGGAGAAAAGTGGTCACCTCTCCTTTCCCAAATCTCAGAAACCTCAGCAGTTCAAGGACCCTACCAGAATTGTTGCTGTTGCAGAGTGTCGGAGCAAAGGTGCCAACTCTGTGGAGATGAGTAGTTGTCAGATTCTGCCCCACTTGTGGAGTCAGTTCAAATGCCCCCCATCAACCAATCAATCTATCATATTTATTGAATACTATTTATTCATTCATTCAATCGTATTTATTGAGCACTTACTGTGTGCAGAGCACTGTACTAAGTGCTTGGGAAGTACAAGTTTGCAACATATGGAGATGGTCCGTACCCAGCAGCGCTCAGCAGAGCACTGCATATGTATATATACTATATGCAGAGCACTGTACTAAATGCTTGGGAGAGCACAGTACAACAGAGTTGGTAGACATGTTCCCTGCCCATAAGGAGCTTAGAGTATGAAGGGAGACGGACATTAAAATAAATTACGGATATGTACATCAGTGCTTTGGGGCCAGGGTGGGGTGAATATCACCCATTGAGGTGATTTGAGAGTAACTCTGCATTTCCTCTGTTAGGATGTAAGCTGCTTGTGGAAAGGGAACCTGCCACTTCTTTGTGTTACTTTCCCAAGCACTTAATAAGCACCCAGTAGGTGCTCAATAAATACTTACCACTACTGCTGCTGCTGCTATACGAAGTTTAACTGCTAGCAGTTACTTTGTCCAGCGAAATTTGTATTCTTTTCCAGGACAAAAGCAAGGAATGAGTGATCATCATCAAGAGCATTTATTGAGCACTTACTAAGTGCAGAACACTGTACTAAGCACTTGGGAGAATACAACAGAGTTAACAGATACACTACCTGCCCACAATGAGCTTACGGTATAGAGGGAAAGCAGCAGAAGTGTAAAAATGTTTCCCTTGCCCTGCTTGATCCTTGGCACTGACTTTTGAAACCTGAATTTCATTCCAGTGAAATACTGGGTATAGGAGCATAATTGCTGTTACCCAGTACACTAATATGGAGATTAGCCATTGCCAACTCTCCCCTTACCTGTGTGTCATATGTGATTAAAACGAAGTGGTACAAAATAGAGAACTAAGTGTTCTAGCACCATAAAATAATGACCTGAATAATGAGTTCATAAATTTAATTCCTGTTGGCTGAAGGCTCTAGCTGTGTTATTATCCCCAAAATTCATTATAAAATTTTATAACCAAATCCATTTGATTTCTTCCATGGTCCTCCTTAAACCTGGTCTATCCCAAAGCTAGTCTACTAAAGTATCTACATCAAAAGCAAAATTTGCATTTCAACCTAGTTGTATGGAAAGTTATTAAAGAGAATTAAGATTTAAAAAAACCCTGTAAAGCAGGTGGTACTCTCCTATACTGTAAGGTAGTAGACCGGACTCTCAAACAGCCATTTAGCCATCTCAGGCAGCATGTTTCAGAGAGTAACATGTCAGGGAGCAATGCTGAACTGAAGGAAATCAGGTTGATTCCCTTGAAAAACCTTGTCCCGATTTCTAAGTGAACACTTCAGGGATAGCATTCAGTTTCCACTGAACCTCAGAAGCAAAACTTATCCCCCCCTCGGTTGCAATTCAAATATAATATTCTTTGAAATTAAAAATAAAAGTAGGCATTTTCAAGCATTCACATCTATTTTTAATTATGAACTATTGGAATTTCTTGGCTTCAGTCTTCCAGAATTCTTTTATTCATCTGAAGGTTAGCAGATATAGGAATCTGTCATCTTTACTAAAGTTCTATTTGGATTTTATCCTTTACAATGAACTCCAGTTATACTGCTCTCTGACATATTAGCATTCTGCTCACAGTCAAGCTCTTCTTTTTCCCCAAACAAGAAAACAGTTTTGCTCGTGCCTCTTAGAGAGATATTCCACTCAGAGCTTTATTCCGGAAAACAACGATGCCAAGATATTGAAGGAAACAAATTCCTTAGAGAGAATTTGAAGGTTCTTTCACATAGATACAGCCATGGGTTCAGGAACTGATTCATCCTCCTTTCACATTTACTCTTTGGACTTCCACACTGTGTGACTGGTTGTGCCAAAGGGGTAAGCTGCCTACTAAATTTAACCCTCTGTGAATCAGCCAAGACAACCACTGTGGATTTCCTGAGTCTTTAGCCAAAGTCTTATCTTAAGTCCCTCTTAATCTATAACCAATGGTGTTCAGATCATGGCCAGTGTTCCCAGAAGTTAAGATTAATCCACTGGGCAAATTAAAAGTACTTCTAGAAATAAACATGGCCTGTTGTGTTTCAGATGATTCTAGGCACTCCGGCAAATAACTGGCAAGAAGGCAGCAGCTTACGTTAGTAGTAATAAAAGTAAACAATTCTTTACAAAACTAGGAGACTTGCCTACATCAATAGAACTCCCATTCTAGCAGGAAAAAGACAGTGCAGAAAATAACTGAGGTTCTTTCTCTGAATTCTTGCTGGAGGAGCAGTATTGTTTATTCCCTTTCACATGATTGATTATAAAATTCCAGGTAAAAACACAAGGGGAGGGAGCCAAAAATGAAAGATAAGGTCCCTGCGATCCCGAGCTCTAGGACACAGCTTGGCACTGATCTGGTGTAGGCTTCCAAAGACATGTAATTTCAAAATATTAAAATAACGATAAGATGCAAAGAATTTTAATCCAAGGTTTTTCTAAAGTGATACAAATTAAATTAGACCGTGGTACTTAGCATGCCTCTAACTGAAAGAATGATCAAATGCTCCATTTGAAAAGAGAAATAGCCTCAGAAAAGCAGTAAGCTCTTATTTTATTGCTTACCTTGGGGAGAATACGGTGCTTCTTTCTTCTTGGACTTTTCTGAGAGCTTGAAAGAGGTCCCGTTACTTCCAAATGCTTTTGTTCTTCTGTCCCTCTGTCACATGGCTTGCCTTTTATATTTGCAACACACAAAAAAGTTAGAGCTGTTGTTTAAGTCACACACACACACACACACACACACACACACACTCACTCACTCACTCACTGGCACTGAGAGAGAGAGAATGTCAAATGGAAAAGTGCCATTGCAGTCATATATCAATCAGGCTAGTGGCGGCAGCAGCTCACTGGCAAATAGAAATTCCACCGAAATGTGAAGCTGTTGTTATCTGAGAAATCACCAAACACTACCCACCACCCCAGTGCCGTCCCCAGAGACCCCCTAAGCACAACTCCAGAAAATAAGAATAAATGCATCTCTTAAAACAACATGCTGTAAAAGAGAGGCTGTTGGAGTGTAATAAGCAGTGGAGGGAGTGGTCTGAATTGAATTCCCTTGCAAACGTGTGACTGCAAGAAAGATGTTCATTCTCAGATGAGTAAAATAGGATTGTCACTTGAGCAGGAAAAAAAAGTTAAGGGTCATTTAACCTTTCATTGTCTGAATGTATTAATATTGGAGTTTGAAGAAACATCTGAAAAGTAATAGAAATTAGGGGTTAATTGTAGTTTTTATCATGGGCTGAGGCTTTTTTTAGAGCTGTCAAGCAAGGCAGTTAATTTGTTCAGCCATATTCCCCCATTTTGTTGCCTTTCCTTATCTGAGGTTTCATTTGAGCAAACGGATGGATAGGATTCAAAATAAAGTTATTTGATAACAGCTGTTGCACAACAACTATTTATCATTTATTAGCAATCATTAATGTTTTTTAAAAAAGCCCTGAATCATTCCTTTGTTCCTATCTTTTATCTCAGAAATGGAGAGAAACAGCTCCAAACTACCGCTAATCAGAAGCCCTGACTAGACAGACAGTCCTAGGTTCAAAGAGATTAATGGAACTGGCCCTTGATGGATTATATTATTGGCTAAATGTCTTACGAGCTATAAGATCAAAAGGCAGATGGAAATTGCACCTTAAAAATAGAATAATCTAAAAGGTGGGGGGAGGCTTGTAGCTGAGTAAGCATCACGGAAACAGAAAGGAATATATTCTTTGGATCAATTGGAGAATTACATTTGGCTGGAGAATAAACTAATTGGGCCAGCTCAGAATTTGGTTTGGGTCCACATTTTCACTTGTTATATTAAAAAACGGAGTTTCTCTCTCCCGCTCAGACCATCTTCCCTGTCAGTCCACCTCCCCTGCAGAAGGATGGAGGGGTGGGAAAGGAGAGAAGCAGTTCAGTTTGGGGATTTTCCAGGTCTGAGGGGTTGGGGGGTATCAGTCCTCAAGCGATTTCCTGTTAATGCAAATTGATTGAGAGGAAAAAATCAGGGACTCCATCCCAGATGCCACCCCCTCCCCCCCCCCCGACCCCACCTCCATTCCTCCAATTGGTCAGTGGTCTATGGAGAATCCTGCCATCTGCCACCTCTTTCTAGACAGAGGCTTGTGTTCTTCCCAACTAGGCCCCAGGCTCTCTGTCTCTCAGCTTGTCAAGGGGAGGACTGGCTGTATTTTTCCAAACCTGTCGTCACTCTTTAAACAGGCAACCGGCCTTTGGCTTTTATTTTTGTTCCTCTCTGCAGGAAAAGGGGTGGGTGGGGAGGAGGAGGTGGAGTCACACACACTACCGTGGTTCGCTTTGAGGGGGAAAGGGTGAGGGAGATGAAATTCATCTAGTACTTGAACCAAGTCCTCCAAGTGAGAGCAAATGGGCCCATGACAAACCCAGCCCCAGATCAGGAAACCTTAAATGAAGCATCTACAGTGATTCCTCAACAAATTCCATTTGCTTAAGTTCCCCAAAAGTGGTCAAAAAAATCTAGGTTGACAGAGATGCACCAGTCCCTGGATCAGGTGTGGTTACTTGGCAGCTTCCTCCTCCGCGTTCCTCTTGATGTAACCATCTCCCTTTCCCCTCTCCCCCTGCCCCCAAGAAGGACCACCAAGGTGGATGAGGGCTATTGGAGCAGGCTGCCCCCCCCCTCCACTCAACTGTTTCAGAGGGGCTTCTCATAGGGACACAGATGGATGGGGAGGAGCCTTGGCAACAACAACGAGGCTAAAACGATCCCCGTGGGCCACCTGGAGAGGGCTGCAGTTTGGGTCATGGAGGGAGCCCATCTGCTGAATCGGAGGAGTTTACACCATGCAGTAACACCTCTCTCCCTCTCCTCTGGGAGCAGATGGGGAGAGCAGAGGGCTGATAACACAACATCCGTAATTCCAGCAGGCTAGGCCTTCTCAGAGAGAGACAGAGATAGAGAGAAAATGAGAGAATTTCAGTTTTACCACCTAAATTCCTTTCAACCTTCCAAAGTATCCGACCCCCACCATGGCCATTTTGTCCACTCCTTTCTGTGTTTGTTCATTCTCTCTCTCTCTCTCTCTTGTTATGACTAAAATGGGACACAAAATTCAAATATAAGTACACTCATTTCTTCTATAACCTGTATATTTATCTGTTCCAAAGCTGTTCACATGCACACTGACGGGCTTTGCACGCTGTTGGAGTTTCTAGCTAGAAAGCCTAGTGAACTTACAAAATAGTAGAAAGAGTCAGTCAGGGGCATTTATTGAATGCTTACTTTGTGCAAAGCACTGTACAAAGCGGTTGGGAGAGTACAGTACAACAGATTTGGTAGATATGATTCCTGCCAATAAGGAGCTCACAGTCTAAAGAGCGAGACAGACATTACTATAAATTCTGGATAGGTACTTAAGTGCTGTGAGGCTAAGGGTGCAGTGAATATCAAGTGTTTAAAAAGTACGGAAAGAATAGTGTTGCTTGAGTTTCTATTGTATGAAGAGCACTGTACTAGGATCTTGGGAGAGTAAAATTTTAGCAGGCATGATCTCTGCCCTCGAGGAGTTTGCATTGGTGTCTACCAACTCTATTTTATTGTACTCTCCCAGTTGTTTAGTACAATGCTTTGCATATAGTAAACACTCAATATTCACCATTACTTTGGGTAATCGCTATCTAGTGGGGAAGACAGACCCAGGACTTCTCATCTTTCCCCTTACCTTTCCCATTTCAGTAGCCAATACCTCCATCTCCTCTGTCCCAGAAACCTGTAACTTTGGTGTCAACCTTAATTTTGGGCTGTTCAATTCTCCCATTCAGACTCCTGCCAAATCCCACTGGTTTTTCACGCACAGCAACTCCTGGATCTGCCATTTCCTCACCACCCAAAATGATACTACCCAGGTCTTGCCACAGCTAAAACTATTGCATCACCCTCCTTGTTGATCGCTTTACCTCTAGGCCCTCCCCACTCCAGTACATGCTGCTACATCTTCTCAAAACATTACTTGGCCCACATCTCTCCTCCCCTCAGAACCCTCTGCAGGCTTCCTGGCCCTCTTCCTGTCAAACAAAATTCCTCCCAATCAGCCTCAAGGCTTTCTGCCATCTTGCCCCACCTTCTCTATCTGCTGTCTTCACCCACTATTCTTCAACTCACTGTCTTCGTTCCTCCTATAACAACCTTCCTAGCACAGTACCTCACCCTCACTTCAGGCCCTTCGCTCCCCCTGGATCCCCTATCTCCTAATCACATCAGACAGACCACAGCTCTCCCACATTCAAGAAGCAGCATGGCCTAGTGGGCAGAGCCCAGGCTTGGGAGTCAGAAGGACCTGGGTTCTAATCCCAGTCTTGCCACTTGTCTACTATGTGGCCTTGAGCAAGTCACTTCATTTCTCTTCACCCCAGTTCCCTCAGCTCTAAAATGGGGATTGACTGAACCCCATGTGGGCAGCCTTATGATCTTGTGCTTGAACCTCATTGCTCAGAACAGTTCTTGACACCTAGTAAATGCTTAATACTGTAAAACAAATCACATCCCACCTCTTCCAGTACACTTTCCACAAGTAATTTCTCAGCCCTCTGAGCCATATCATTCCTCCAGACCAACTCTAGTGCTTGTTAATTTATTCACACCCTCCTCATGTCTGCTCCATTTATTTATTTTTACAGTGCTCTAAATATTTTTACATTTATCTACCCTGTAAGAGTGTAAGTGCCAGTGGGCAGGGAAGAGTAATAAATCTGTACAAATATATAAAAGTGCTGTGGGGAGGGGAAGGAGGTAGGGCTGGGGGGTGGGGAAGAGGAGAGGAAAAAGGGGGCTCAGTCTGGGAAGGCCTCCTGGAGGAGGTGAGCTCTCAGTAGGGCTTTGAGGGGAGGAAGAGAGCTAGTTTGGCAGATATCTGGAGGGAGGGCATTTCAGGCCAGGGGAAGAACATGGGCCGGGGGTCAACGGCGGGACAGCCGAGAATGAGGCACATGAGGAGTTTAGCGGCAGAGGAGCGGAGGGTGCGGGCTGGGCTGTAGAAGGAGAGAAGGGAGGTGAGGTAGGAGGGGACAAGGTGATGGACAGCCTTGAAGCCGAGAGTGAGGAGTTTTTGTTTGCTTTGTAGATTGACAGGCAACCACTGGAGATTTTTGAGGAGGGGAGTAACATGCCCAGAGCATTAAGCACCTATGTCAGGGCACCACACTGAGTGAGCGCTTAATAAATGCTACTCCTACTACATTAGAGTAAGTTCTTTGTATGAGGAAGAAATAGAATATAAAACTATAGAGGGAGGAATACTTCCCCTTCTTTGCATATCGAACTCCTGTTGAAAAACCAATCAATGGTACTTATTGAGCATTTACTCTGAGAGCACTCAACTAAGTGCCTAGGAGAGTACAATATACCAGAATTGGTAGACACGTTCCCTTATCCACAAGGAGCTTGTAATCTAGGGGGTGAAGTCATTTGGTTTGTTTAGGGCTTCCAGTTGTTTGCTCATAGTCCATTTCTGGTTGACTCCGTTCACCAGCACTTTTCTGGCTGTCCTTTGCAGCTAGCTGTCCGAGATTTATTTCTTGCCATTCCAGAATTTAAATCAATTGAATATCTGGGTTTGGCAGAATCATTTTGGTCAAGCCATTTTGAATTCTCTTCCTGTCTTCCAAAATCTTCCAGTTTTACACTGGCAGAATCCAAAGCCTCTCTAGAATTCTTATAGATTACGCCTAGTGGTTCCCTCTTGCCTGCATGATCCATCACTCTTCCAGAGAAAGAGATTAAATCTACCAACTGTAATTTCCTCTTCACAAAGTTATGTTGATTGCTTTCTGGTTTTTTTATGTTCCTTTAAATGGTGACAAATTGATTTTTTTATATGATCTGTGTTTTCCCAGGTAACAAAGTTAAGTGGACCAGTCTAATTACTAGACTCACCCTTTTTTTTAAGGATGGGCACAATATTTACCCCTTTTCAGTCTTCCAGGACTTCTGTCTTCCATAGGCTCTCAAAAAATAAAAGTTGGCAGGAACATCAGCCAACTCCTCAAGTGCACTAACACATGTCACTAGTCCCCGAGGATTTAAATTTGTCCAATTATTTTAAAAATTCTTTTAACTGATTATTGGGCACTCAAGTCTAGGTTTCCAACTTTCCTTCCCAAGAGGAACTGGCCATAATTAGCTGTTCACTTTGGAACTTTTTTTTCTGAACAGAGAGAGGTGGAAAAAACCCACTGCAAAAGGCTCTGCCATTTCAGTCATCTGTTAAGAACTGTCCCTTCCTGCCTGCCAAGAAGGTGATAATTTCCCCAGTTCCTCGTTCGCCTATGGAGTCGAAGAATATTTTCATCGATACCATTTATAATTTGAAGGTAGTTGAAACTCCTTTCCAGCTTTGCTGTTCTGGTCTTGTCCTTACATAAGCGTGCAACAGTGAGAGCAACAACCCTCCAATAAGGGAAGCAGCACCTGTTGCCCATGGGCTAATCAGATATGACAAATCGACATTGGAGCCCTGAGCCCAGCGGCACTTTCTGAGCAAGGACAGAGCATGGAAAGAGGTGGCATATCCACCTTCTTCTTCTGGAGAGGTTGTCCCTCCTCTGAGTGAAGGGCATTGGCTCAAGCCTTCCATACTTGCCCGGAGGCATCGGAGATCATCTCCTAGTCATAAAAGCAAGCTCCTTGAGGGCAGGGATCGTGTCTACCAACTTGTTGTACTCTGCCAAATGCCGAGGACAGTGCTCGGAAACACAGAAAGTGCTTAATGAACAGCATCGATGGGACTGATTGATAGTATTTGTAAGAACATCCGCATCTACTGGCCACACTGTACCTAGCATTTGGGAAAGAGAGAACAAAAAAAGACACAGTTCTGCCCACAAAGATGCATAATCATAATCAAAATAGTGAATCTAATGTACAAGCCCCATGCTGTTTCTGGTCTCTGGGATTTTCCTCCTTTAATCTTATCAGATGAGTGATTGCCGTGTTAGAGAAATAGCTTTCACAACTGGGTGAGGTTTGAGAAGCAAGCCATACCATTGTTCCAGGAAGACTTAGTACCGCGCCTGGGACATAGAAGTGGCCAACAAATACCAGAAAAAAAAAGACTTCTGCCTGTAAGTCTAGACACTCCTTCTTATGGAAAAGCTCCCACCTATCAGTTTACCTACCTACAAGTCTAAACACTTCTTCCTCCCAAAGTGAGAGGCCTGTCCCAGCCTGCCTGCCCAGCATAATCACAAAGTGTCACCCAAGCCATTTAGGTAACAAAGTCAAAGACCCATCAAAGCAGCCCTATCAATCTATCAGTCCATGGTATTTAATGAGTTATTACTGTGGGCAGAGCACCTTACTAAGAGCTTGCAAAAGTACAGTAAACAGATTTGATAGACACCTTCCTTGCCCACAACAAGCTCACAGTCTATCAGAGCAAGTAACCCCATTTGCCATGCACAATGCAACCAAAGAATGAGTGTCTAGAAATACTGCTTAGCATTACCAATCAGTGGTATTTATTGAGCACTTGCTGTTGAAGAGCACCGTGCTAAGCTCTTCAGAGAGTACAGTAGAACAGAGTTGGTAGACATCTTCCCTGCCCACAATGAGCTTATAGTGTCAGAACAAGTAATCCCAATTGCCTTGCACAATGCAACCAAAGAATGGATGTCTAGAAATACCGTCTAACATTATCAGTCAATGTTATTGAGTGCTTACTGTGTGAAGAGCACAGTATTACGTACTTGGGAGAGTTCAGTTGGATATTACTCTTTAGCAGAATGCCATCAAGACTGTGTTCACTCTTTGCAGCGAAGTCCATAACTGGATTAGAATGTCTCAAATCCTAGTTAGTTACAGGAAATCGAGCAGTGAATACCTAATACCTTACATCTTTACCTTGAGCCTTATAAAAATTTGCCCTTTGCATTTCAGAAACCTAAATCACAGAACGCTAGTATGCACTAATAGAAAGAGCACTCATCTGGGAATCTGAAGATCAGGGTTATTAATCCTGGTTCTGCCACTTGCCACCTGCATGACAAGCAGCATGGCCTAGTGGAGAGAGCACGGGCTTGGGAGTCAGAGGTCATGGGTTCTAATGCCAGCTCTGCCACTTATCAGCTGTGTGACTTTGAGCAAGTCACTTAACTTCTTTGTGCCTCAGTTACCTCATCTGTAAAATGGGGATTAGGACTGTGTGCCCCACATGGGACAATGTGATTACCTTGTATCTACCCCAACGCTTAGAAGAGTGCTCGGCACATAGTAAGCACTTAGCAAATACCATCATCATCATCACTTAACTTCTCCATGCCTCACTGTTCTCATCTGTAAAATGGGGGTTCAGTACCTGCTCTCCCTCCTACTTAGACTGTGAGCCCCATGTGGGACTGGGACTGTGTCTGACCTGATTAAGTTGTGTCTACCAAAGGGTTTAGAACAGTGCTTGACACATAATAAGAATTTAACAAGTAGCATAATTATTACATAAGCTAAAAGCACTGTACTAAATGCTTAGGAGGTAGAAAACATACAAGGCATGAGTGCCCTGTCCACACCTTGCTTATATTTTAAGAAGGAAGACAGACATGAAAATGTTTATGAACAGTGAAGTCAAGATAAGTAACTGAGTGTTCTGGTGAATAGATGTATATACCAAAGTGCTGAGTATAAATGTTTTTAAGTGCTAGAGAGGACTGATAGATTAATATGATTTAGGTGTTGGGAATTAGAAACACACAAAAAATGTAGGTGATTATGAACCATTTTTCACAATCAGAAAAGTTCCCCAGATCATCAGTTAGTCCAAAAAGGACCAAGGTCATGCCCCAGCCTGAGTCTGGCTAATCTAACTCACAGACTCACAGAGCTCTCCATCATACCAAGTTGAGTGTCGCTCCTGAATTGTACTTCCCATGCAATTCATTGTCCGATGTCACAAGTAGGGGAAGCGACCCACTTGAAAGGAATGTGTGTAAGTGCTGTGGGAGGTGAGTTGAGGTAGGGGACACAGACTCATGGATGCTCGGATGATGCAACAGGGAAGGAAAATGGGGAGAAGTTAAGGAAGTCTTCCTGAAGGAAGTATAATTTTAGTAATAATAATAATTGTGGCATTTATTATGCGCTTACTATGTACCAGGCACTGTACAAAGTTCTGGGGTGGATACAAGTGAATAAGATCATTGTGGGCAGGGAATGTGTCTGTTTGTTGTTATATTGTACCAAGCGCTTAGTACAATACTTTGCACACAGGTAGCACTCAATATATACAATTGAATGATTGGACACAGTCCCTGTGCCACTTGGAGCTCACAATCTTAATCCTCATTTTACAGATGAGGTAACTGAAGCACAGAGAAGTTGTGACTTCCATTCAATCGTATTTATGAATGCCCATTTTGTGCAAAGCATTGCACTAAACACTTACCCGAGGTCACACAACAGACAAGTGGCAGAGCCAGGATTAATTAGAACCCAGATCCTTCTGATTCCCAGGCCCATGTTTTATCCATTAGGCCACGCTACTTAGGGCTCTGAATGTTATGGGCTGGGAACATGTCCACCAACTCTATCATATTGCACTCTCCCAAGCGCTTAATACAGTGTCTGCACCCAGTAAGTGTTTAATAACTATGATGGTTTAAATACGATCAATTGAACATTGGGAAGGTGGAGGTCTTTCACATAAAAAGCAGGAGGGAGGATGTGAGCAAAGAGTCAATGGTGAGAGACGAGAGAGGAACACTGATTAGGTGAGTAATAGAGAAGCAAAGGGTATTGACTGGACAGTAGTGGCAAAGGAATGAGGATAACTCAAGGGGAGAGAAAGTTTAAGTGCCTGAAAGTTGCTGATCAGGAATTTCTGCCTGATGTGGAGATGGATGGATTGTAATGTTTGTTCCACACAGAATGTTTTACCTTCTTTAGTCAGTCTCTCCAGTGTGTTAAGAAATATTACCTTCATTTTACAGCTGTTTGGCTGAGGCCCAGAGGCTAGTTTCTGATGGGCAAGTTTCAATGACTTGAACATTGACTAGAGTCAAAAATAAGATGCTTATGCTCATTACACCCCTTGCTCCCCCACCATTCTTGTTTTCTGTGTTCCCTCTCTCTTCTTGGGATGTCTTCACATCACTCTTTCCTGGGCACTGCAAGCACTTCAATAATTGAAATATGATACCGAACAGGACTCATGGATACCTCACTCAAGAGCTCCAATCCCCTGCAATCAGTCGATCAGTGCTATTTTTCGAGTGCTTACTGTATGCAGAGCACTGTACTGAGCACTTGGGAGAGTAAAGAACAATGGAGCAGCTAGACATGCTCCCTGCCCACCAGGAGCTCATAGTGTAGAGGGGGAGAAAGAGATTAAAATAAATAAATTTGTGGACAGAGCAATGTTCCACATTGCTGAGAAGTCAGAGCTCTGCAAACTTGTAGACAGCAAAGGATGGTGGTCCTCACCACAGCACACTGTACTTCCCAGGTGACTTGCTTTGAGCTTTGGAGGCTGTTTCTGCCTCTTTTGGTCCATCAGCTCTTTCCGCTCTTTGTTGATACTCCTTCCTACTTCAGTCCATCTATCAGTGGTATTTATTGAGCACTTACTGTGTGCAAAGCACTGTACCAAGCTCTCAGGAGACTACAGTACCACAGAGTTGGTAGCTATGTTCCCTACCCACAACATGCTCACAGTCTAGAAGGGGAGACAGACAATAGCAGTAGTATTTATTAAGTACCAACCGTTTGCAAAGCATGGTATCAAATGCTGGAACAAAGTACAAGGGTGAGAGTGAGACCCAGTGCTTGGCCCCAAAGAGGTTAAGCATTTAGTACAGTCTCTACCCACAGTAAGCACTCAATAGATACGATTAGCTGACTGGTTCACAAGAAGGGTTTGGCAACAGGCTCACAGGGAAAAATTAAACAACAAAATCACACACACACACAAAGACAAAGATGAATAGAAAAAGAGCAATAGGGTTCTGTGACTAGAGGATTCAGAGCACCGCATTGCAACCAATGACTCCCCCCCTCCTTCAAAGCCTTATTGAAGGCACATCTCCTCCACGAGGCCTTCCCTAAGCCCCCTTTCCTCTTCTCCCACTCCCTTCTGCTTCGCCCTGACTTTGCTCCCCTTGTTCATCCCCACCCCCAGCCCCATAGCACATATGTACCTATCTGTAGTTTATATTAACGTCTGTCTCCCCCACTCTAGACAGGAAGCTCATTGTGGGCAGGGAATGTGTCTTTTGTATTGTACTCTCCCCTTAGTACAGTGCTCTGCACCCAGTAAGCATTCAGTAAATACAATTGAATGAATGAACCAAGACCACTCCCAACAGTTCCAGATCAGGTGGTTCAGGGGAGCTCCAGGACGCATCGGTCTCTCCTTCAGAACAAATGGCTTCAACAGTAACAAGACTTTCCCTAGAGCATCAGGGACCCAAACGACAGCCAACTTCCATTTGGTGCATGGTTCTGGCTTCCTGTTCCGAAACCATAGCAACGCGGGTGGCTGAAAGCCGGGTGGCCGGAAGGGGATCTTATAATTTTAAGCCCTGCCTGGCTTGGACTTCCACAGCAAGAAAGACGAGAACCAGGGCAACACTCTTAATCCTCCTCTCCTGGGGCCACCGGCCCTACCACATTGGGCCACCAGGTAGAATCCTCAATCTGATGTGCTGGTCAGTTAAGTCTATTGGTCAGTCCATTTTAGGAATTTCTTGGAACCAAAAGCTGAACATTTTTTGCATTTGGGCCCCCATCTTAGGAATTCCTTTCCCAATTTGTTTTTTGTCACAAATCAGTTTCCTGACTTTCAGCATTGGGAGCCTACTGTAATCAATCAATCAATCAATCGTATTTATTGAGCGCTTACTATGTGCAGAGCACTGTACTAAGCGCTTGGGAAGTACAAATTGGCAACACATAGAGACAGTCCCTACCCAACAGTGGGCTCACAGTCTAAAAGGGGGAGACAAAGAACAGAACCAAACATACCAACAAAATAAAATAAATAGGATAGAAATGTACAAGTAAAATAAATAAATAAATAAATAGAGTAATAAATATGTACAACCATATATACATATATACAGGTGCTGTGGGGAAGGGAAGGAGGTAAGATGGGGGGATGGAGAGGGGGACGAGGGGGAGAGGAGGGAAGGGGCTCAGTCTGGGAAGGCCTCCTGGAGGAGGTGAGCTCTCAGCAGGGCCTTGAAGGGAGGAAGAGAGCTAGCTTGGCGGAGGGGCAAAGGGAGGGCATTCCAGGCCCGGGGGATGACGTGGGCCGGGGGTCGACGGCGGGACAGGCGAGAACGAGGTACAGTGAGGAGATTAGCGGTGGAGGAGCGGAGGTTGCGGGCTGGGCAGTAGAAGGAGAGAAGGGAGGTGAGGTAGGAGGGGGCGAGGTGATGGAGAGCCTTGAAGCCCAGGGTGAGGAGTTTCTGCCTGATGCGCAGATTGATTGGTAGCCACTGGAGATTTTTGAGGAGGGGAGTAATATGCCCAGAGCGTTTCTGGACAAAGATAATCCGGGCAGCAGCATGAAGTATGGATTGAAGTGGAGAGAGACACGAGGATGGGAGATCAGAGAGAAGGCTGGTGCAGTAGTCCAGACGGGATAGGATGAGAGCTTGAATGAGCAGGGTAGCAGTTTGGATGGAGAGGAAAGGGCGGATCTTGGCAATGTTGCGGAGCTGAGACCGGCAGGTTTTGGTGACGGCTTGGATGTGAGGGGTGAATGAGAGAGCGGAGTCGAGGATGACACCAAGGTTGCGGGCTTGTGAGACGGGAAGGTTGGTAGTGCCGTCAACAGAGATGGGAAAGTCAGGGAGAGGACAAGGTTTGGGAGGGAAGACAAGGAGCTCAGTCTTCGACATGTTGAGCTTTAGGTGGCGGGCGGACATCCAGATGGAGATGTCCTGAAGGCAGGAGGAGATGCGAGCCTGGAGGGAGGGGGAGAGAGCAGGGGCAGAGATGTAGATCTGGGTGTCATCAGCGTAGAGATGATAGTTGAAGCCGTGGGAGCGAATGAGGTCACCAAGGGAGTGAGTGTAGATTGTAGAGTGTAGATTACTGTAGCCATCCAAAGAGTAATTCATGGGACATTTTATGCACGTGTCCAAAAAAGTACCCCAGAGTCAGAAATCTTTGAATGATAAACACATCTCAATACCTAGATCCCTCTGATTCCCATTGTATGAATGTGTGCCTGTCTTCTCCCCTAGACTGCAAGATCCTGGAGATTAGGGACTTTTCTTCTACTTTTAATTTACTTTTAATGCCGTTCTCTTTCAATTTACCAGAAAAGATACTTAGGTTTGTCTGCACTTCTTGCCTTAGTGCTTTGTTCAATCTGGACATGGAAAATAAGGAAAAATGATTTTATCTTCATACTGTTATGAGCATCATTATTCCCAGAAATACTTGACACAAGGCTAAATAAAGACCCTATTCAGATTTGAGAGTTGGAGTTTATAGAGACTCCATGTTTTTATTTATCAACAATTGCGATTACTTCTACCTGTTTATACTGTCAGGCCTCACTGAACCTAGACTGTTTTTTGCTTCAGCGCTTAGAACAGTGCTTTGCACATAGTAAGCGCTTAATAAATGCCATCATCATTTTAGCATCTGCTCCCAAGTGCTCTGAACAGAGAAGGTGCTCAATAAATACTAATCAGTCAATCAGTAGAATTTATTGAACACCTGTTATATGCAGAGCACAGTGCTTAGGAGAGTACAGTGTAGGGAGTTTACAATTTAATGGGGAAGAGAGACTTGGAAATAATTTACAGCTAGGGAGAAGGAAAAATGGACAGGTAGATGAGCGAGTGACTACTGTGGAATGAATGCCTAACAGGTGAACAAACTAAATGAAATTAAACATGTTAAAATAAACTAATAGTTGTGAAAAATTTGACCACTAAAAGGTCACGCTAGTAAAATAAATTCAATCTCTGAGGGACGGGATCTTCTCAGGTCCAAAATGGGTAGACCACTGGCTTCTGAGAGGTGGGGCTTTGGCCCAAGCCTTCATGATGGAGGAGGAGAAAAGGACAGTAAAGAGACAGAGAAAGATACACATAGGAAAGAAGTGTTTAGAGGGAGAAACATCCAGGTTTATGTGCACAAACAGGTAAAGTCTGTGACACACAGCTACCAACACACATACAACTACCAACACACACACACACACACACACCCCACCCCGCCCCCCACCCCCCTTTGCATATGCATACACGCAGGGACCTTTTCAGTGTGATCTGAACAGAAGTAGTAAGAGACAGAAATAGCAGAAGGCTGTTTTATGTTGTTTATGTGTTTTTATGGTTTCATCTTCCCTTATGGGTCTGTCTCCAATCCCATCTCCCCCGCTTCTTAATCCTCCCATTATGAGCCCCCAGAGAGCCAGGGACCGTGTCTATTTCCTTCTCGTGTGTTTTTTCCTCAGGGCTAGTGCAGTGTTTTGCCCACTGCAACTGCTTAATAAATATGATTACTGCTCTACTCAGACAAATTAGGCAGGAACAGGGACTGGAACTCTTAGCCCCGAGGTCATACATGGAGCCGATAGAGAACTCTTTTCCGCAAATCAGTCAAGCGGCATCTAGGAAGCTGGTGGTCATGGTGGACACAATCCCCAGCTACTGTGAAGTCATCATCAATGCTATTTATTGAGCGCTCATTGTCTGCAGAGCACTGTACTAAGCGTGTGGGAGAGTATAATACAACAGAGTAGATAGACATGTTCCTCGGTTGGCTGCCTGCACTGTTGGTTGCCCTCATTCTTGCCATCACCGTAGCTGCGTAGCCAGTGCTGGAGAGATCCTGGGCTCCTCCAAGAGGGAAAGATATTCATTTTACTTCTGAGGGGAAAAATCAGAGGAACAAACAATGCTGATTTCAAAATCTCCCCACCCAAAGGGATAGAACTGATGAAAAGTTAGAACAAGGCTAATGTGGCCTTTAGCTTATCAAAATGTATTTAGTCAGGGGATGAACAGGCTATTTTATAATGTAAGATCAAATTAATGGACTAAATAGGTATGTGCTTTATTTCAGTGAGTAGGTTTTTGGCTTCCTCTACAACATTTTATGAGCCTCTTCAAAGCAGCAATGGAACATCTTTTCTTAAAACATGCTGTACAACTCACCAAAGACATAAATCAGGGCCAGTCTTTGAAAAAAGCAGAAAAAAAAACTCAGAGCAATAAATTTTGAGCACCTTTGAACTCCCCACCCCCACCACCAAAAAAAAAAAGAAATCCTTTAAGAGAAAGTCTCCAGCCCACTGTTACTGAAGGAGAAAAATGAAAGATTTTTATCTCAGCCGGTTTTTGTTTAATAAATTCCCGTTTCTATGGGTTACTCCATAAAGATGAGAAAATATTGTTTCTAGTATAAAATTAGAAATGCAGGAATCCAGAGTCAGCCTGGAGAACCAAGGCTAATGAAAAAAGGGCTTGTTCTTGAAAGGAACTAGAGGAGTTGGTTGGTCTTTAGTCCTTGAATAACAGGTATGATCTGTTAGGTCCTACAGTTGCAGCAGAGACACCTCCACCAATCAATCCAACAACAAATCCTGGGTGCAGAGCACTCTGCTAAGCACTTGGAAGAGTACAGTAGAATTAGCTAATATGATCCCTGCCCTCGAGTGACTTGGTTTCCTGGGGTTTTGTAATTCTTTATTCCTTAAGAATTCCCCAGAAGCATGGCCATATCCTAGCCTTCATGTAAACAGTAGACATAAGCACAGTAAGATTTTTTTGGTGGCAGAGGGAGATTGGGCCCCCAGATTTTAGTTTGAAGGCCTCAGGATGCAGGCTGCCTTTCCTCTTTGCTTACCAACCTGAAGAAGAAAGCTGAAAGGAGGCCCCACATCTAGTCAGTCATATTTACTGAGCACTTATGGTGTGCAGAGTAATGTACTGAGCATTTGGGAGTGTACAATACAACAATAAGCAGACATATTACCTGCTCACAGCGAGCTTACAGTCTAGAGGGGCCTCACCCTGGTCCAGCTGACCCCAGAGACAAGGACTCTTCTCCTCCTCAGAGCATAGGCAGCGTTGATTCTGTTCCAGTGTGGGCAGAGAACGCGTCTACCAACTTTGTTATATTGCAGTCTGCTAAGCACTTAGTACAGTGCTCTGCACACTGTAAGCATTCAATAAATATGATCGATTGAATGCTGTCCTGGGAAATAGCTCCAAGCCCAGCAGTCAGACTGGCATCTTTTGGGCACCTGCTGGGGTTAAACACTACTGTACTAAGCGCTTGGGAATTACACAGTGATGGAAGTAAAGGCAATATTCCCAATCTGTCTTAAAATTCACTAAGAAATCATTTAAATGAACGTAAGGTGATAAGCCCCTTGTGGGCAGGGATTGGATCATCTACCTCTGCATTATTCCCATGGGCTTAATAGAATGCATTGCCCACAGTCTGAGATCAATAAATACCAAGACCGTTAGCCCATGCGGGACAGGGACTGTGTCCACCCCAATTTGCTTGTATCCACCCCAGCACTTAGTACAGTGCCTGGCACATAGTAAGTGCTTAACAAATACCACAATTATTGTTTTTACTATTGATTGATCAGTGGCTACTCTAGCCATAGTTCCTCTCATCTTCAAAGCCATACTAAAATCCCACCTCTTCCAGGAAGCCTTCCCCGATTTCTTTCCCCTAGTATTCATCTATTTCATCCTTACATAGACTCTCTGCTACTAGTTATATCTTGGTTCTTTCTCCTGCTCCCCCTATGTAGAACTAATTGATGTCCATCTGTCTCCTCCTTCAGATCATAGATTGCAAGGGACCATGTTTTTTGTTTGTTGTATTCTCCCGGGTTCTTAATACAGAGTGCTCTTTTTCCAGTAGCCACCCATTAATGATGATGTGTGGATCTTCTTTTTTTTTTCAGTGGTATTTGTTAAATGCTTACTATGTGCCAGGCACTGTACTGAGTGCTGGGGTAGATTCAAACTAATCAGGTTGGACACAGTTCATGTCCTACGTGGGGCTCTCAGTCTTAATCCCCATTTTACATTTGAGGAAACTGAGGCGCAGAGCATACAGGTGGCGGAGCTGGGTTCAGAACCCAGGTCCTCTGACTCCTAAGCCTGTGATCTCTCCACTAGGCCATGCTGCTTCTTGTCAGTTTTAGGTGTTGAAAAAGGAATCAAGTCGTTCAAGTGCAGAGTTGATGATAGACCAGCTTTGGAAGTTGTGGAACACCAGAGAAACCAGATTTTGTATTTGCTAAGTGGAAGTTGACATAGAGAATTATAAACCATGGTTGGTGCACACCATGACTATGAGTAGACGGTTGCTACGTAGCTTTCCAAGCTATGTTATCTGATTACTTTCTTCCCAATGTCAGCGTTACTCCATGCCTGTCATTGAAATTCCTCATGTGGATCAAATATTGGTTCTGCTGCAGTGAGTTGAAACAAATCCTTACCAAATCTTCCTTTCTTTTTTCATTCTTTAGTGTTGGGTGCTAAGGTGAAATGCACATTTTTCCCCACTATCAATGATTTTATTTCATTTTAACTTATTTTTGTTATTTCCATCATATTATTCAATTATGGCACTGCAGCACTTACATATACAACTTCATATTTACTTTAGTGTCTTTCTTCCCTGTGTAAGCTCCTGGAGAATAAAGATTGTGCCTACTAATTCTATTGTATTTTCCCAAGCACTGAATGCGGTGCTTGTACACAGATGGCAGTCAGTAAACACTGTGATTGATTATACACATTGGCCACTCCAGTCTGGACTATGATTCATTTGTGAGTCAGAAATTCAACTTAATTTTCTTGTATTTATCTCCACATTCAGCCCCATGCCTACTACAACATAATGACTTAAAGCAAAAGGCAAAAGAGGAGAAATCAGTGCCGGGCCCTTGAGGGACAGGGACTCTGCCCGATCTGATTATCTTTTATCTGCCAGGAAAGAGTTCATAATAGGGAAAGATAGGAAAAATGGGCACTTTGCCCTCTCTAATAATAGTAGTAATAACTGTGGTATTTGTTAAGCACTTTCTACTCTAAGCCCTGGGATAGGTTCAAAATAATCAGACCGAAAACAGCTCCTGTCCCACGTGGGGCTCAGGGTCTTCAAGGGAGGGACAGCAGGTATTTCATTTCCATTTTTCAGATGAGGGAACTAAGACATAGAGAAGTTAAGTGACTTGCCTAGGGTCGCTCAGTACGCATGCAGCAGAGCCGGGATTACAAACCAGGTCTCTCGATCTCTAGGCCTGTGCTCTTTTCACTAGGCTACACTATTTCTCTTTTCTGCTGGGGGTTTGAACTGTCTCCCACCCAGCTCGGAAGAAGAGGGAGCTCCTTTTCTTCACATTCCCTAAGCAAATCAGCTGAAGGGTGCTAGGGGACCCTGTCCTCCAGTCTGATTCAGGGGCCTGCAGTCCCCAGATCTCTGAAGGTTACCCACTCTGCAGTGCTATTATGCCCCTGAACAAACATTTGGATTGCACTTGGATTTACACCCTTTATACACTCCACCCTCAGGCTCACAGCACTTATGTACATATCTGTAACTTACTCAGATTAATACCTGTCTTCCCCTCTAGACTGTGAGCTCATGGAGGTCAGGGGACTATATTGTACTCTACTATAAGCTTGTTGTGGTCAGGGAACGTGTCTACCAACTCTATTATAGTGTGCTCTCCCAAGCGGTTAGAACAGTAGAACAATTTTTCCTACATCTCACCCCTCTGCTCCTGGGGCAGTCCTTATCACCTCCATAGTTCAGACCTGATCAGATCAGAATTATTTTATTTATGAAAAGCAAACTGATGCTAACCAATTTGGAAATTAAAATTGATCGAGCCCTTTACAAATATGATTGGTTGTAGAAATTGTCTAGATAAATGTCTATTTTATTCTCCGACAAGGTGCAAGTGACTTCCAGCAATTAATTCTGGTCCACTTGAATTGAGTTTTTACAATGCTGTGTAAAATGGTTTTTCTTTTGAACTTGACAGAAAGGAAATTAAAATACAAGGAAAAACTTTCTCCATAAACAACAGTCTGACATGCAGCACTGAAGTCTGTCAATTTAAAATTAATATTGCACCTTGATTCTCTACTGACCCTAATATGCTTTCTTATTATTCACATATGGTTTTCAGAACATATTGTAAATCCTAATAAATATGAAGTATAGATATTCTGGCTATACCCCAAAGTAATAGCACAGATTAAAAATGGTGGCTTAGTTTAAGCCTGAATTTAGTCCACGTGAGTCAACAAAGTCACTGATGTTGAGTCCTGCTTTGCCCTATAAAGCTCCCCGGGAGACAGTAGTTTTCTGGGAGTGATGGAGGGGAGAGAAAGTTTCCTCAACCTTTCCCTCATTTTTCATTGGAAGCAAATGTAGGCCGGCTTCAGATGGCAAATCACCGCTAAGGCACTGGCTCTCTGTGCCACTACTACCTCCCTCCCTCCTTCCTAGTGTCACCCTCTGAACTACATTAAGAAAATGTTGGAAGAAAATGGAGCAGCAGTAACCAATGAATGGCATAACTGTAGTGTGGACAGGCCAGCCTCTCCACCCCTCTGGAACCCTTAAGTGGCATTTGGCATTCTTGAAGAAATAAGTAATAATTGTGATATTTGTTAACCACTTCCTATGTACCAGGCACTGTACTGAGAACTAGGGTAGATACAAGATGATTGGGGTGGACACTGTCCCTATCCCACATAGGGCTCACAGTGTTAAACCCCATTTTACAGTTGAGATAACTGAGACACAGAGAAGTGAAGTGATTTGCCCAAGGTCACACAGCAGACAAGTGGAGGAGCCGGGATTAGAACCCAGGTCCTCTGATTCCCAAGCCCGTGCTCTTTCCACTAGACCACACTGCTTCCCTAGTAAGAGGATGTCAGGTGACATCATTCAGCTGAGTGTACACACACACACACACACACACTCTCTCTCTCTCTCTCTCTCTCTCTCTCTCTCTCTCTCTCTCTCTCTCACACACACTTTAATCCAAGGAGATATTCCTTCGACAGTTTTAAGTCAACCTAAGGAGAGCCAAGTTCCATAATTTTGACGTGGTGGTTTTTCATTTGAGTTTTGTTTTCATTTACGTGCTCCACCAATTAGGCAATGAGGCGGCATCTGGCTGAATCCTCTCATTTAGGTGGTGGGTCAGCGGTATTTGAGTCACTGAGAAGTAAGGGCAGTTGCCCCACTGCTGGGGGGAGAACTGTCACTAGAATATGGCCAACTGGTAGGCTTTAAGCTCCTTGTGGGCAGGGATTGCAATCAGTTATACTTATGGAGCTTTTACATTCATTCATTCAATCAATCATATTTATTGAGCACTTACTGTGTGCAGAGCACTGTACTAAGCGCTTGGGAAGTATAAATCGGCAACATATAGAGACGGTCCCTACCCAACAACGGGATCACAGAGCACTGTATTAAGTGCTTGGGAGACTACAGTTTCACAGAGTTGGTAGACATGCTCCCGGCCCATAAGGGGTTTACAGTCTAGATGGGGAGACAAACATTCAAATAAATATATGAATTACGGGTATGTACATAAGTGCTGTGCACCTGAAGTTTGGATGAATAATGGGTACAAATCCAAGTTCAAGGACATAAGAGGCTCAACAAATATAATAATAATATTCAGAAGGATGCAGCAGTTGCCACATAAGCTCTTATTATGTGCCTAGCACTGTTCTAAGCACTGGTGTAGATATAAGGTTATCAGTTTGGACACAGTCTTGTCCCTCTTGGGGTTCAGTCTAGGTAGGAGGGAGTAGGATTTAATCTTGCCCTTCTCAGGCACTGTTCCGTCTATTATGTCTTCCCATAAATACAGTGCCCAGGTGGATCATCAGACTTCTAAGTGCAGAAGGCCCATCAGTCAGTCAGCAGTTGTGGAAATGACGATGAGACAGGGCTTTCTGCTTTCATTTCAGTCCCTTTCATGGGTTGCTCAGTCTCTGAGTGGGCTTTCTTAGTGCCGTCAAACAACACATCAATGATGCGAGTCAAGGGTGATGCCAAGATAACTTTCTCTAGTCAGGGCGGACAGCCCAGAGCTCATCTAAAAGTTTTAGTTCGGATGGCATTCGGTTTTTATTCTCACCTTTATGCCCATTTCACCCAGCTTTCTGAAGTGTTTGTGATGCTCATCCCTCTCCATCAGCTCAGCATTTCGCCATCTGGAAATGCTTAGTGTCATCTACACACTTGAAGGTTAGGGTCTTCTTCCAGATCATCTAGGATGACATTAAATAAAACAGGTCCTCTCACCAGCCCCTGGGGGACACCACTATTTACAGCTCTTCATCCAGAAAAGTGGTTGTTTATCCCTTCTCTTTTGTTTCCTATCTTGTAGCCAGTTTTTTCTCCATGATAAACATTTCTTTCTATTCTCAGAGTTTTGAAAATCTAAATACATTTTGTCCAGTTGGCTTAACTCTGTTCACCTGCAAATTGGCCCTTCAAAGAAATGTAGCAGATAATATTTCCCATTTCAAGTACCAATTTCTCTCTCTCCCATAAATACTCATGAATCCATGATAATAATAATGACTTATTAAGGTTTACTGTTGGCTAAGCACTGAGGTAGATATAAGGTTATCTAGGCAGACACAATCCCTATTCTTCACAGGGCTCTCAATCTATTGAATCTATTTGCATATAATTGGCATATTTCTACACAAGCTAGCACTTTGGGGGTAAAAATGCCCTTATCGCTCTCTCGCAGTGGGCAGTCCTTCATTTTCCTTTTTTCTCGATTATGAATTTCTCATTTCTTTCTCAACCTCCAACTTACAACTGCCAAAAATGCCACCCATCAGAGAGGAGTGGTTGAGAGGGGAGACAGAGAGAGATAGTTGGAGATGCCCAGTGAAGGTCACAAGAAATCTTTGGACCAGTCATAGCCTCTGAGCCCCCATTTGTAGAAAATTGCCTAAAAGAAAGTCTAAGCCACCTGGACTTAATCACACTCTCGCAGGCTCCTGATCTAATGTGTCACCTCTGATTCACTAGCGGGATTAATGAGCAGCTCTGAGCTCTGGTCAACTAAAATAGAAACATGGAAAAACCAGGCACTGGTACGTGTGAATAAGATATTAAGAGGAATGTATTACATGGTCTCTTTCGGTTTCTGCACGCTCTCCTCGGATACTCCAGCCAAAGGCTAGGGAGGGAATTTATGCTGTAACTTGAATTGCCTGACTGATCCAGACTCTTTCAAACTTCTGTTTTCAGTCTCTTGGAAGGGTCCTGGAAATGTTTACATTTCAGAAATATTTGATTCACACATTGCGTTTCATGTCCTCCTGTGAGCAAAACTTTAGAGGTTCAAAAAAATGTTGGATCTACCATCCCACCCTGTCAGTCAAAGGCTCATTCCATTGTCCATTCTTCCTGTACCCACCATAAAGGGCAACAGTCATGGGGGAGGAGAGGAGTGAGGGAAGCAGCTTGGCTTGGTAGAAAGTGCATGGGACTAGGAGTCAGGAGACTTGGGTTCTAATCCCAATTCTGTTAATTGCCTGCTGTGTGACCTTGGGAAGTCATTTAACTTCACTATCCTTCAGTTTTCTCATCTGTAAAATGGGATTCAATGCCTGTTCTCTCACTCCCTTAGACTGTGAACCCCACGTAGGACAGGAATTGTGTCTGATCTGATTGTATCGTATCTACCCCCCTTGCCATTATTTAGCATGGCACTTGACACATAGTAAGTGCTGAGTAAATATCAAAAGCATTGTTATTGTGATTATTAATTATAATCATCATAATAACTAAGGAAAGGCCCTGGATCTGAAGCCCTGTTCCAAGTGAGAATGAAAATCCTTGCCAGCAGTGAGTTTTCCTGTTCCTATCAAAGCCACTTCCTGGTTTGTCATCTCATTCCTGCTTAGGCTCATTCTTTCTGAACGTGGCATTTTAATTCCCTTGTGTAGGGAGATCTGAAGGTACTATCCATTAGCTGCAATTCATCTTATTTTCATTTCAAGAGTCACGGTGAAGAGAGAAAAGAACAGAAATCATGATGTGACAAGTGATAGGATCCCTGAGGTAATACATAGAAATAATTATGCACCAAAGAACATACAAATCTAAAGCGCAGTCCAAAATAGGCTACATCCCAGCAATACCAAGATGGGCATTTTAAAAAACAGATAAATCTTGCTTCCCTTATTGGCATTCCTAGGAGTGTCCCTTTGCAAACTACACTAAAATGGGTACCACAGTATCCCAGCTATGAACCATGTTTCACTGTTCATAAACAAGAGGTTAGTCAGGACTCTTATTTTTTTCTTCACCAGCTCTCTTCTGGGGATTTTAGCTGTGAACCTCCATTGTGGTTACATAACTAAATTCAAAAGCCATGTGCTGAGAATTTACCCCTAAATAGCCCTGCTCTAAATCAGATAACTACGCTATTAAGCAATCATCCTGAAAGCAACATTTTAGAAGTCATCAAATGTTGCTGTTCTGTAGAAAACACATTCCAAATGTCGAATTTCATTTAAAATGAAGAAACAGCCTCATAGACTGGGTGAGATTGGCACAATTATTTAGGAAGTGTTAACTATCCAGGACTTGATGTATTCACTATTGATTTTCACATTGAACTGGCAAGGGTGTCATTGATTTGTTAAGGTTCTCAAATGAACACAATCTCCATGTTACCTGTGGGAGAGCTCTGACCCATAATGACTGTTTCATTATGTCACACAGGGTGACAGAGACAAGGGTGAGAAATCTCTCTCCTGTAGAGTTTCTAATCCTGCCATAGATACAAGTTGTTAATGTTATTTGCTTCTAAGCAGCTGCCTATATCAGGAGATTCAGTCTAGCCAAATGATGTGAGGTATCTCCTTTCAAAATGTCTGGGAGCTCTTTATTCAAAATTTCAGTCCCTCAGGGTGATTGAAGGTAAATAAATACACATAGAAAAGGAAATGTTAGAGCTGAGATTTAATACCAAGCTTGTGAGAGAAACCTGATTTTCAGTCTGTTTTCTTGGGGACAGAGTAATGGTGTTTATTGCATGCATATTATTTCATGTTTGTTCCTTGCCCAAAAGGAGCTTTTATTCTAATAGAGGAAATGCACAAAATAAAATTGACCACTGGAGTAGTCATAATAAATAATCAAATGTACACTTGAATAAGCATAAATCCAGGAGGTGTCATACAATGAGTTCCTGTCAGAGAGACCACAGCCATCTGATACAGCCAACTATTTAGCGGCTTGCTGAAAATACAGTGCAATTCGTGAAAGTGCTATTGTTGAATAGCAAGCTGCAGGGGAATGTGAGAGTTATTAAAAAACATGATCCCTAGTGAAATTCAATATATTAGTTGAGATTGGCAGGGTGGTGCCATGGGGGTTTCAATAGAATTGGACAACTGGAAAAGAGTAGGTTAATTATGGTACTTGTTAAGCCACACTTGTTACATGCTTACTATGTGCCAAGCACTGTTCTAAGCTTTGGCATAGAAATAAGTTAACCAGGTTGGACACATGGGGCTCACACTCTCCATTTTATAGATGAGGTAACTGAGGCCCAGAGGAGTGAAGTGACTTGCCCAAAGTTACACAGCAGACAAGCTGCAGAGCCAAGATTAGAACCCAGGTCCTTCTGGCTCCCAGATCCATGCTCTAACCACTAAGCCACACTGCTTCTAAATTTATTTATTTATTCCCTTTTGGGGAATCAAACCCCAGTCTCCCGCATGACAGGAGGGGATATCACCACTATACTAATGAGTTCACTCCATGCCGTTACTAACAGTGACTTTTGGGCAGGATGAGAAGTTGCAGGATGAAATTAAGGCCAAACATGGAAAGACTCTTAATGGAAAAAGCTTTTGATAAGAATCAGTGAATCCCAAAGAGGTTCATGTCAACAAATTTAGGAGCAACATGCAGTAAAAATCCAGTTACTCTGGGTCCAATTAGATCACTCACCAGTAAGGCCGTATAAGTGTGTGTGTAATTCACAACTTAAGGTTATGCAAAAGAACCATTAGTGGTGAGTTTTCAATTCTTTAACTCGCTTTAGTAAACACAGGTATTTAATACTAATTCCGTGTACCCTCAGAAGTAGCTTCCCATTTCCCCCTCATCCTGCATAAACTCCTCAGTTAATTATTGCATTTTTAAGCTCTATATTGTGTGCTAAGCACTGGGTAGAGTCAAGGATCTGAGATTCACTACAATCTCTTGTCCCTCTCCCACTCAAACCTCATAATCCGGCTTTTCCCCATTTTACAGATGAGGAAATTGAGGTCCGCAGACATTACAAGACTTGCCCAGTTGGCTTTAGGGCTCTCCACCAACTCTTTCCATATTTCCGTCACCTACTTCAACCCAGTTAACACTCTTTGCTGCTCCAAACTCATCTTCTAATTGTGCTTCACTGTATCCTCTTGTGTCCAATCAACCTTCCTCTCCCAGAACAGAACTTTCCACATCTTCAAAGCCTTCCTAAAATCCCACCTCCTTCAGGAAGCCTTCCCTGAACAATTCACAACACCCCATGCTGTGTCCACTAAGCTACCCTTAGCACTTAGTCATTTTGGTTTATTCTTGTCCTCAGCACATGTATGGGTATGTTTTTATTTGGATTTTAGTTTTGTCCATTTTATTACTTATTCTGTTATTTTCCCCTTTTGAACTTCTTTCCAAAATATCCTCCTTCACCCACTCATCTTAAATCACTTATTTCTATTTGTCACTTCAGATGATGAGCTTCTTAAAGGCGGGGGACATGCCTTGCTTTTGATGGGCTCTCGTATGTGTTTAGTACAGTGCTTCTTGCTCAGTAGGTGCTCAATAAATACCACTGGTGGAGGGATTGATTGATTGAATGGTAAGTTTGTCAATCTGTTGGTGAATCAGCTAGTGTTTCAGTAAGTTGGTGGAATCCCAAAAGATTGTAAGATAATTGTGGACAGGAAGTTACACCTGCCAATTCTGTTTTAATATGCACTTTTAAGCACTTAGCACAGTCCTCTGCACACAGTAAGTGCTCAAGAAGTACCATTGATGATGATGATGATCAGCTATTTGAGATCCTACTTGGCAATTGAATTCAGGGCCTTCACCAAGACATAGCTTTTCTGAAGGTTTATTGATGAAATACTCAACACTCCCCATCCTTCTCCACCACCTCCATCTTAAGAATTTTCTACTACCCATATTGCTATAACTCCATAACCACCCCCCTGTTGCTACCAAAATCTCTCCAACGTAATTTGGCACCGTCATGGCATTTACAATAATAACTGGGATATTTAAGCATTTGGCATTTAAGTGCCTACTGTATGTTAGGAACCAAACTCATGCTGGGGTAGATATAAGTTGATCAGAACAGACACAGCCCCTATCCCTCCCAGGGCTCACTACCTAATGGGGAGGGAGCTCAGGCATTGAATCCCCATTGTATAGATGAGGAAACTGAAGCACAGAGAAGTTAAGTGATATGCCCGAGATCACACAGCAAGCAAATGGCAGAGCCGGGATTAGACTCCTCTGACTCCCAAGCCTATACTTCTCTACTGGGCCACACTGCTTTGTGGTATTTCTTAGGTGTGGGCAGAGATAGCGTTTTTCCGACTCTGTTGTATTATGTTCTCCCAAGTACTTGGTACAGTGCTCTGTTGAGTAAGCGCTCAGTAAATACCAGTGATTGATTTCATGCCCAAGCAAGTCACCTTAGAGAAGCGCGGCTTAGTGGAAAGAGCACGGGCTTTGGAGTCAGAAGTCATGAGTTCAAATCCCGGATCCGCCAATTGTCAGCTGTGTGACTTTGGGCAAGTCACTTAACTTCTCTGGGCCTCGGTTACCTCATCTGTAAAATGGGGATTAAGATTGTGAGCACCCCGTGGGACAACCTGATCACCTCGTAACCTCCCCAGCGCTTAGAACAGTGCTTTGCACATAGTAAGCGCTTAATAAATGCCATTATTATTATTATTATTATCTCCTTCTATTATGAGGTGGGATCCCTGGTGGAAAGTCTGCTCTTGAGGTCAAAGTACAGTGCTTTGCACAGAGTAAATTCTGAGTAAATACCTGATTAAGCTATCTGGTGCCAAACCCATATTGAACGGACATCTGGGAATGAGGCCTGAATATTGGACTGACCATCATCATCATCATCATCAATCGTATTTATTGAGCGCTTACTATGTGCAGAGCACTGTACTAAGCGCTTGGGAAGTACAAATTGGCAACATATAGAGACAGTCCCTACCCAACAGTGGGCTCACAGTCCAAAAGGGGGAGACAGAGAACAAAACCAAACATACTAACAAAATAAAATAAATAGAATAGATATGTACAAGTAAAATAAATAAATAAATAGAGTAATAGACCACTCTAAAAACTTATCCATCCCTATGTCATAAGCCTCAGGTAAGCCTCTAAGGGAGTTCTATCTCTAAGGTAATGGCTTTCCACAGGATAGAGGACAGGACCCCAGTGTTAGTCTTTGAGGTTGGCTAGCAGGACCCTACTTTCCATATATTCCTTTGGCTCAGTATTTTGTTGATTTTTCTTGAGGGTGGTTCTGGTGGGGTTTCTGGTTCTCTTCTGGCATGGTTCTATCTTCCCTTCATTTCTGTTTACTTATTACTTGGCCCCGCAAACTTGTTTTGATTTGTTTTTCACTCAGACTCCTGGCAAGGAGACTCTACAGTCCATTGTGCCACACAACATGGGCTCCTTGACATGAATATTTAATGGGCCCTGGGCGGCCTTGAGAAACCACAACTTCTGCACCAAAAATGATGAAAAAAAAATAGAGAAGCAGGCTTGGGCTAGCCAAGGCTCAAGTCCTAATGAGGAAGTGTGTATGATGTACATCATTTTTTGTAATACTTGTTAAGCACTTACTTTGTGCCAAGCACTGTACCAAGTACTGAAGTAGAAGATAATCAGGTTGGGCACAGTCCCTGTCCCACTTGGGGCTCACAGTCTATTTCGGGAGGGAGTAGGACTTAATCCCCATTTTTCAGATAAGGAAACTGAGGTTCAGAGAAGTTAGATGACTTGCTCCAGGCCACAAAGCAGGCATAACCGATTAAAACCCAGGTCCTCTGACTCCCAGGCGCATGCTTTTTCCACTAGGTTGTGTTGTTTCCTGTGATCGGGGCTTGCCTCATCTTATAAAGTTCCCCTCTACTATAAGTGGGAAATCAAGGGCAATGCCCAATGACATTTGGCTGACTAAAGAGACCAAGTCACCAATTGCACAGGTACAGAAATATTATTGGAAATTTTTCAGCCGTGTGACTTTGGGCAAGTCACTTAACTTCTCTGTGCCTCAGTTACCACATCTGTAAAATGGGGATTAAGACTGTGAGCCCCCCGTGGGACAACCTGATCATCTTGTAACCTCCCCAGCGCTTAGAACAGTGCTTTGCACATAGTAAGCGCTTAATAAATGCCATCGTTATTATCATTATTATTATTGCAAAGAAAATATGGTACTCAAATTAGGTTGAGCCTGACTCCCCTTCCCAAGGGACAAAGCTGGCTGTTAGTCTCCTTAAGACTGTGAGCCCCCGGACAGGACAGGGACTGTGTCCAACCTAACTAACTTGTACCTAGCCCTTTGCTTAGAACATTGTTTGACATGTAAGTGCATAACAAGTACCATAAAACCAAACATAGTTCAAGTTCTTTTTATAATGTTTGTGCTGGGCCGTGCCAGAGAGTATAAACACCCAGGCTAGCTTATCATGGACACAATTCTATAATAAGTGTGGTATTTATTAAATGGTTACTATGAGTCAAGCACTGCACTAAAGGGTGAGGTGAATACAATACAATCAGATCAGATGCAGCCCCCTTTACACATAGGACTCACAGTCTAAGGTGGAGGGAAGAATGAGAATTTTCCCATATCCCAGGTGAGGAAACTGGAGAACAGACAAGTCAAGTGACTTGCCCACAGTCACTCAGTAGACAAGTGGCTGAGTTGAGCATTAGAACCCAGGTCTCCTGACGCCCAGGCTGTTTCTACTAAGCCTCATAGCCTCTCAATTCTACCACAAACGCGGTTGCCACTGGCCGGTGTTGGGCAGAGCCTGACCATGACAGGCCTCAGAGTCCCATAGGACACAAAACCGAGGTCAAGGAGCTGAAGGGAAAGGAGAAAACTTGTAGTACTTACTGCCTGGGGACTAAATCTCCCAGAAATCAAAGGCCTAACACTGCCCAGAATCGTCTGGGAATGAGTCAATCCGCAAAGCTGGGTAGAACCTTTTAAACTGAGGAGAGGAAAGCCTGGCTCATTTTCTCTCTGTCGCCTGCTTGAACGGACTCCACCTGCTGACTTGTGAGTACCCACACTCAGAGCTTTGTATATGTCAAGAAGTTTAGTTGTGCATTTATCATGTTTGTGGAGGTATCTAGGGGCACAAGGCACAGAGGATCTGGTTTCGCTTTCCTCATGTCTCTCACTGGGCATTAAGCAAAACGCACGTATATAAACGCTGAGTAAAAACCGCAGTAACAGAGAGACCAACTGTAACTAAATGCCACATGGAGAGTAGTGGCCGTCTCGTGGGCTTGGATTGGCAGCCCGAGGTGTATTAAAGAGCTTAGAGCCCAATGCCCCCTCCCCTGCTTCAACCTCTAGGGAACAGCGAAGAGGGTCGTGACACGGGGTCCGTATTTAAAGCAGGTGTGTGACTATGTCAAAGAGCAAAAAAAAAAAAAAAGGGCGAGGCTGCCGTGCTACCCTACCATGCATCTTCATGGGAGAGTTGGACTCAGTAGTAACAACATCTTGAATTTATGTGTCACTTCTTTTTAAGGAGCACAAAACACAGTGTGTGTCATGGTAGTAATCTCTTTTTTATGGGATTTAAGGACTTGCTATGTATTAAGCAGTGGTTCTAAGCACTGGGATAGGTATAAGAAGAGAAGCAGCATGGCCTAGTAGCAAGAACACGGGCTTGGGAGTCCGAAGTCATGGGTTCTAATCCCGGCTTCGCCACTTGTCTGTAATTTGACCTTGAGCAAGTCACTTAACTTCTCTGTGCCTCAGATAGCTCATCTGTAAAATGGGGATTGAGACTGTGAGCCCCATGTGAGACAACCTGATTACCTTGTATTACCCCAGCACGTAGAACAGTGCTTGGCAAATAGTAAGTGCTTAACAAATACCATAATTATTATTACTATTATTATAAGTTTATCAGGTTGAACACAGTCCCTGTCCCACAGGGGCTCACAGTCTAATTAGGAGGGAGTAGGGTTTAATTTCCATTTTCAGCTGAGGAAATTGAGGCACAGAGAGGTGAAGGGACTTGCCCAAGGCCACACGGCAAGCAGGTGTCAGAGCTGGGATTAGAATCCAGGTCCTCTGACTTCCAGACTCATGCTGCTTCTCGAGGAGCTTATAAGAAATTCTTATCCATGGAGCAGTGACCATTCAGATGGCAACAACCGGCAGGAGGGAAAGTTGAACTGCCCAAAGTTTGGCTTGGTTGGGGAGAGAGGCAGTTAGAAAAGCTAACAGAGCAGGGAAGCTTGGGGAAAAAATGCCATTTCACCTGCTCCCTTACCCTTTACTAGGCTGGAAGCCCAATGTGGGACAGGGACTGTGCCCAATCTGAATATACCATATTCATTCATTCAGTCATATTTATTGAGCATTTACTGCATGCAGAGCACTGTACTAAGCGCTTGGGAAGTACAAGTTGATATCTACCACATAACTTAACACAGTGCTTGGGCAGTACTAAGCTCTTGCCAAATACCATGGTTTTATTTGACTGTAAGCTCTTCACGGGCGGGGAAAGTATGCTTTGCAACAGGTACACTTTTCCCAAGTGTTTCGAATAGTCTGTTGCACTTGGTAGATGCTCAAGTAAATACCATTATTTCACTTTCACCCTCTTTGCCCTGCCAAATCCTGACCTGTAGCAGTTCATCATCCTGTGACTGATGAGTTGGCATCACACTTTTATTGAGCACTGTCTGAATGCCTGTGAAACCTGCATACTCTACCTCATAAGTCATCTTTACCACTACAGAATCCTTGTGAGACAGGGAGGCGGCCTGTTATTTTCATTAGACACTTTGAGCAAATGCCTGGTTCTCCTTGTGAGAGGCAGGATTGGAATTTAAATCAATAGCTCCAAACTAGTGCTTCTCCTGGAATCCAGGCATAGAAGTACAGAATATCTATTGTTATTATTCTTATTATCATCATCATCATCATCATCAATCGTATTTATTGAGCGCTTACTATGTGCAGAGCACTGTACTAAGCGCTTGGGAAGTACAAATTGGCAACATATAGAGACAGTCCCTACCCAACAGTGGGCTCACAGTCTAAAAGGGGGAGACAGAGAACAAAACCAAACATACTAACAAAATAAAATAAATAGGATAGATATGTACAAGTAAAATAAATAAATAAATAAATAGAGTAATAAATATGTACAACCATATATACATATATATACTGTCCCCTCCCTAGCGCTTAGTCCGGTGCTCCGCCCGCGGCGGACGCTGAAGAAATACCATCGATCGGATGGAGTGAATCCGGCGGCCAGTGCCTTGGGAGACACGTTCCCTGCCCAAAGTGAGCTGACCGCCTACAGGACCGTAACCTCATCTTGAATAATAATAGTGATATTTTTCAATCATACTAGACACAGCTTCTGTCCTGCAAGGGACTCACAGTCCAAAGTAGAGGGAGAACAAGAATTTTATCCCCATTTTACAGATGAGAAAACTAAAGCGAAAGAAGGTTAAGTGACTTGTCCAAGGTCACATGGTAGGCAACAGTGATTAGGTACTCTAACCCCCAGGTCTGATCTTTTTCCACTGGGCATGCTACTTCCATGCTGCTGGGAGGACTAGGAAATTCAGTTTTGCTTTTTAAGGTGAGAAGGATGTACCTCTTAATTTTGAGAGGTTTTTTTTTATACACTCCCAAGGACTTTTATGCAAATCAGTCAAGGTGCCAAGACACTTTCTATTTTTGGAAGGTCTAAACATTATCTTTCCTTAGCTCTGCTATTGAATAATGCAACTTTATATTTGCATGATGCTTTTATTTTTCCACAGTGCTTTCACATCATTTATTTCTGCAGAAGAGTAGATATGCTTCAATCCAGGATTCCTCTGTAACCCTAGGGACAACACACCATCATCAGAATTTTTATCCCTTAGATAAGTTTTGAAGCTACCAGAACCAGTCTACATTTTTCTCTTCATTTTTATAGCTCATGTGAATTTTGTGGGAATTGCATTGACATTTTAAGATGTTGTATTGGTTAGAACTAGTTGATTCCCAGGAGACACTTATAAGCCGTTTTATCAACCTTTTAAACTCGCTTTTTACGAGAATGTTTTAGTTCGTGTGAATGAACAAAGTTCAATACCAAAAGGCCTAAGATGTAGTGAAATCTCAAGAACTCGAAATAGACTCTGAATCTGGGAGAAAATTAATTTGCAATTCCCACTGACTTCCAACCTCAATGAGGTAAAAATTCCTATAATTCTATTGGCTCTAACTTCTTGTTTGACCATGATTTTGTTCTTATGTACAGTATACCATGATACACAAATATTGGAGGGTTTTCCTTATTTTTTACTAAGGCGAGAGGGGCATATCCCGGAATATTTGGTTGAATATGTGTAGACATAAGAAAGGCCACAAGTTGTTTATTCCTACAAGTCTCCAAACTCTCTTCCCCAGAAATAGAACTTATTTTAAGAACCATATTGGAAAAACTGCTAAGTGAGGATTGATATTGATGGATAATGCTGTACCACAAAAGTAATTTCCCTTGGAAGGCACTGGCTCGTGGTAATGTTTGAGGTATTTTGAATGACTCTCCAAGATCTTGGGTAGGAAAAATTTCATTTACCAAGGGGCTAGGCTGAAGGCTACAAAATAGCCTGTTGAATTCTCATAAAAAGGATTTTAATCATCCTTTCCTCAGAAAATCTTTTTGCCAACTGTGAAGTGTGTGTTGTGTGTGTTGTGTGTGTGTGTGTGTGTGTGTGTGTATGTCTGTGTGTGTGTGAAATATGCCCTTTAATTCAAAGTAGCAAGCAAAGATTTGAGAGTTATATCAGACCTGATCATACAAGTTCTTGCATGAATTATATTTGAATATTGGACATATTTCAATCAGGGAAAAAGATACACAAGTGACATTGTGCTGCAAAAAAGAAAATCACAGGTCAGATTAAAGCATCAAATGTAAAGGGAATCCAGAATCTACTTTTGCTTGAAATATTCAGATGAGCCAGCAATGAACAGGGAATGCTTTGTTCTGAATTCCTCATGATCATGTAGCTGTGTAACAATATGTCGAAATTGAAGTCAGGACAGTCTACACACTTGATCTGAAGATCCTGAGATATTTGCAAGTCGGTGAGTTGGAATGAAATTTGACAAGGTGTCTCTGATAAGCTAACATTGGAATTTGTGATGTTATATTCACAAGGAAAAGACTGAACTAGTTGAACCAGTTACACGTAAAGTGTGTGTGTGTGATAGTAGCATTGTTAAGCACTTATTATTTCCCCAAGCACCATGCTAAGTGCTGGGGTAGATATAAGATTGGACACTGTCCTTTCTCTACATAAGGCTAACAGTCTAAGAGGGAGAGAGAGCAGATACTTAATCTCTATTTTGTAGATGAGGATTCTGAGGCACAGGTAAGTTAAGTGACTTTCCAAAGGTCACACAGCAGGCCTCGGTAGAACACTGATTAGAACCCTGGGTTTTCTGAATCCCAGCCTCTGTGTTTGTTTGTTGTTTTTTTTTTCACTAGACCTCATTCCTTCTAGTTAGGTAGTACATAGGTATGTTGATGTGTTTCCCAGAGATGACTCAATTCATTCTCTTGTCCAATGTCCCATCTTTCTCCTCTGAATAACCGGCTTCTTTATGAAGTTCTAACTTTGGGGAATTGACAAGGAAGTTCAACATTTCCATTTGCTCAACAGCATGGGGCAGGAGGAGTTTCCTCTCTTTTAAAAACAGGTTTCTAACCTATGAACAGAAGAATGAGACAGATGGTAAAATCCCATAGAATAAAAAGTGATTCTTAAGGAGAAAATTGGTCCCATGTCCCTGACACCCCTCTTTAGCAATCCCAGGAATAAAATGGTGGTGAGTTACGGTCAAAACTCTCTGGGGCATAAAGGGAGAAATTCAATTTGCCACAAAGGTGTAATATTAAACAGCCAACAAGAGAACCTTTACAACTCTTGCTCATACTCTACGGTGGTTCTTTGAAATGCCCAAATAATCTCCCCATTACTATATCCTAGAAAGAGTTTGCTGGTGAGGAATGGGATGTTTCACTTAACTTAGTAGAATCAAGGTCAAAAACAACCTTTTTAAGACTTAACCAGTGGTTCTATAATAATAATCCTTGTGAACAGGGAATGTGTCTACCTACTCTGTTAATATTGTACTTTCCCAACCACTTAGTACAGTGCTCTGCACATGGTAAGTGCTCAATAATTATAATTGAGTGATGGCAATATTGAAAATAATAGTATTTGATAAGCACTTGCTATATGCCAAACACTATGTTAGTCTGGGTCTCCCAACATCAATCATCAGTGGTATTTATTAAGTGTTTTCTTTGTGCGGAGCACTGTACCAAGCACTTGGGACTATTCAAGACAACAGAGTTGGTAGTCACATTCCCTGCCCACAACAAGCTGGTGGTGGACCAGCTTACAGTCTAGAGAAGGGAGGGAAAACAGGCGTTTAAGGTATTTAAACTCCATTTTATAGATGCAGTTGCTGAGGCACGAAGAAATGCCATGACTTGCCCAAGTTTACACAGCAGGCAGGTGGCAGAGCCCGGGTTAGAACCCAGATCTCCTGACTCCCAGAGACCTGTGCTCTTTCCACTTGGCCACAGTTCTAAAAATAATTTCCCTGTCTGACCCTGAAACTAAGAGCATTAATAGCATTAGTACTGTCTGGCCTGTCTTGTTCAACCAGAGCTTCTCACGAGAGTCTAAAAGAAGCACTGACAGACTCAGGTGGAGGAGTGGTTAAAATATTCAACCTTAGGGACTGTTCGGCACATACCTCTTTGAGAACATTTTTGCCCCACACGGTCCTATTTGTCATGTAATGCATAATGTATAATGTGTAATGTATATGTATATAATGTAATATAAAGATATATAATGTGATGCTCCAATTATTTTAAGGAATGTACTCCTCTCAATGAAGCAAAGATTGTCATCTGAATTTCTATCTGTTTTCATGTTTGCATACACATACCTGCCTCTAACCTTTTCCATATGCCAAGACTGTACTAGCCTAAGGTTACAACATGCTGCTTTAACTCTCAGGTCTAGGTCTATCGCACTAGTCTGGGGTGTACTTCAAAAGTTCTCCCTTCTCCTGGTCTTTTCCAAAGGCCAAGCCGTGTTTCTCAGAGAATGTATTTCCAGAGGTTGCAGTTTTAGCCCTGGAGAAGAATAGGCCCCATCCCGAAAAAGGCAATGCCCTTCACAGCATTGGATGAAACATATCCCCAAATACAAATTGTTGCATTGGCCTATTTACTACTTGTTTGCTTGTTTAAGCCTCAGGTTAGCAGAATTTTCTGGCTTTCATGATCGATCATTCAGCTGAGAAGCAGTAGCCATATTCACTTGGAGAAAGAGTGTGGCCTAGTGGAAAAGAGCACAAGTTGGGCATCCAAAGATCTAATCCCGGCTCTTCTAATCCTGGCTCTGATACTTGCCCGCTTTTGTGATCTTGGGCAAATCATTTAACTTCTCTGTGCCTCGGCTTCCTCATCAATAAAATGGGGATCAAATACCTATCCACCCTCCCCTTGGGACTAGGAGCTCCATGTGGGACAGGAACTATATCCAATGTGATTTTATTGTACTAATCCAGTGCATAGCACATAGCTCTTCCCACATCCCAGTATTATTTTTTAATGCACAATAATTGTTTTTCATTATTTAATGCTGGCCAAAATGGGCTGTTGTATTGAGAGCCTTGACATTATCTGTGAGAGAAGTTCACTCCTGGCTTTTTATCGTCATAGAGTGCGGGCCTGGCAGTCAGAGGACGTGGTTTCTAATCCTGGCTGTACTATATGTCTGCCGTGTGACCTTGGGCCAATCGCTTAACTTCTCAGGGCATCAGTTACCTCATCTGTAAAATGGGGATTAAGACTGTGAGCTCAATGTGGGCAGGGACTGTGTCCAACCTGATTACCTTGTTTCTACCCCAGTGCTTAGAACAGGGCTTGGCATATAGTAAGCACTTAACAAATCCTGTCTCTCCCCACGTCAGTCTATACTTCATGCTGCTGCCCGGATCATCCTTGTGCAGAAACGCTCTGGGCATGTTACTCCCCTCCTCAAAAGTCTCCAGTGGCTACCAGTCAGCCTACGCATCAGGCAAAAACTCCTCACTCTCGCTTTCAAGACTCTCCATCACCTCGCCCCCTCCTACCTCACCTAACCTTTTCCTTCTACAGCCCAGCCTGCACCCTCCGCTCCTCTGCTGCTAACCTCCTCACTGTGCCTCATTCTTGCCTGTCCCGCCGTCGACCTCTGGCCCACGTCCTCCCCCTGGCCTGAAATGCCCTCCCTCCGCAGATCCGCCAAGCTAGCTCTCTTTGTCCCTTCAAAGCCCTACTGAGAGCTCACCTCCTCCAGGAGGCCTTCCCAGACTGAACCCCCTCCTTCCTCTCCCCCTTCCCTTCCCCCCTGCCCTACCTCCTTCCCCTCCCTACAACACCTGTATATACGTTTGTACAGATTTATTACTCTATTTTACTTGTACATATTTACTATTCTACTTTATTTTGTTAATTTGTTTTGTTGTCCGTCTCCCCCCTTCTAGACTGTGAGCCCGTTGTTGGGTAGGGACCGTCTCCATATGCTGCCAACTTGTACTTCCCAAGCGCTTAGTACAGTGCTCTGCACACAGCGCTCAATAAATAGGATTGAATGAATGAATGAATGAATGAAATACCACAATTACTATAGGGAGGTAAGCATCACTCCAGTCTTGGATTTAGTTTTAGATTCCTTGAGTTTTTATTTCAGAGGCAGCAACTCACCTCTAAGTTATTACCTGAGATCCAGCAACATCATTGTGTGAGTGCTTATTGTGGGCAGAGCACTGTAGTAGACACTTGGGGAAAGACGACAGTATTAAGACATTGTCTCCACCTTCGAGGAGCCTCTGATCAAATGAAGGGCATGAGTGGACATAAATTACAAACAGGTGATAGGTAAAAAAAGATCAAGTCTATTATTATAAACAATGTACTAAGCTCTGTGGTAGATATAATAACATCAAGTCATACATAACCCCTGCCTAATATGAGAAGCAGCGTGGTTCAGTGGAAAGAGCACGGGCTTTGGAGTCAGAGGTCATGGGTTCGAATCCCGGCTCCACCACATGTCTGCTGTGTGACCTTGGGCAAGTCACTTAACTTCTCTGAGCCTCAGTTACCTCATCTGTAAAATGGGGATTAAGACTGTGAGCCCCACATGGGACAACCTGATCACTTTGTATCCCCCCCCAGTGTTTAGAACAGTGCTTTGCACATAGTAAGCGCTTAACAAATGCCAACATTATTATTATTATTATGAGCACACATTTTATAGTGGTGCAGCCCGGATTAGAACCTGAGACTTTCTAACTCCCAGGCTGGTGCTCTATCCACTATGCCATGCTACAAGACTAATTTTACTTCTTGTGAATGAAGAGTAGACAAGGGCAAGGAGTTATAGGATGAGAAGTTTGTAACTAGAGAGATGTTATTGGCTTTTGCCATACTGGAAGAACCCACATTCGTCCCCTTTTCTTGACCTTTCTTCCCTCCATCCAGCCCCTCTCTCTTTTCCTTTTGGGCTCTGCATTTCTTCCCTGCATGAATGATTCCCCTTTCCCCCCTCTTCTCCACTCTGCTGCCCATTGCAGGAAGGACAAAACTGCTCTGACTTTTAGTGAGATCGATTGAATGTCTAACTATGACCCCCTGACTTTTAGCGATATGGATTATATGTCTTAACAGTGCTCCCCTGCCATACTGCAATTGATGTTTCCAAAAATGTAAATCAGCCCTCTGAAGCCTCAGTCATTAGAAAGGTGGGATCCAAAGCTCAGATGATATTAGATTCTTTGGAGGCAGGGTAGGGCAGCATCAGGTGAGAGATTGCTTAGAAGCAGCCTCCACTCTATTAGAATAAAATAGGCTGCTCCCCCCGCAGGAGGAGCTGTGTCAATTTCTCCTGACAGTGAATGCTTTTAAAAAATAATAATAGTTGTGGTGTTTATTAAGTGCTTACTATGTGCCATGCACTGTACTAAGCACTGGAGTAGTTACAAACAAATCAGGCTGGACACAGTTCCTGACCCTTGTGGGGCTCATAGTCTCAGGGACTGTCTCTATATGTTGCCAACTTGTACTTCCCAAGCGCTTAGTACAGTGCTCTGCACACAGTAAGCGCTCAATAAATACGATTGATTGATTGATTGATTTCCAAATGAGGTCACTGAGGCACAGAAAAATGAAGTGATTTGCCTGAGGTCATACAGCAGACAAGTGGTGGAGCTGAACAAGTTGAGTGGCTGAATGTTTGGCAGTTGATTACAAAGTCTTTTATGGCTGGCCATTTATTGCCCACTGATTTGTTAATGTGCCCATGTCAGTCATTACCAGTACCCTTTAATTCTGCTAAGTGCTTGTTGATGATAATAATAATAATAATAATAATAATTGTGGTATTTAAGAGTTTACTATTTACCAAGCACTGTACTAAATGCTGGGGTAGTTGCAAGATAATCTGGTCGGAGATAGTGTCTGTCCCACATGGTTCACAGTCTAAGGAGAAGGGAGAACAGCTATTTCATCTCCATTTTACAGATGAGGAAACTGAGATGCAAAGAATCAGTTAATTATATTTGAGCACTTACTGAGTGCAGAGCAGCATACTAAGAACTTGGGAGAGTACAATACAGTAGAGTTGGTAGACACATTTGCTGCCTAAAATGAGCTTACAATCTAGAAGGGGATATGTAGATATGTACATATATGCTGTGGGTTGATGGGCAAATGCCCAAAGGGTACAGTTCCAAATGCACAGATGATGCAGAAGGGAGAGGGAGCCGGGGGAAAAAGAGGGCTTAATCGGGGAAAGTCTTTTGCCTCTTAACTTGCCCCAGGTCACACAGCAGCCAAGTGGTAGAGCTAGAATTAAAGCCCAGGTCGCCTGACTCTCAAGCTAGTGCTCTTTCCTCTAGGCCACCCTGCTTCTCACTGGCTATTGATTTCTCAAGTATAGATGTTCAAATGCCTGCTCATTTCTGGATAGTGACATAGTTGTGTAGCTGGAAAGAGACTATGTCTTCCAGGGGCTCCTTTGTTTGCTCCAGCAACTTGGGGGGCACCAGTGGTAGTAGGTAGTCCCCAAGAACAGGGTGACCAGCAGCTGCAGGAGATGCCCCCCCCCCCCCCCCCATCCCTCCAGCCTGACATTTGGGGTGGAGAGCCCAATACATCCCATACATGGCAATCCCTGGCAGGTGTTGGATTGACACAAATCTGTGAAAATCCCAGACCATATAGGTGTGCGTAACCGATATCCCTGTTACCATTCCCAGTTCATTGTCTTCCTAATCTTCTTTCTTTGATCCTCATGAGAGGACCCTGACTTGATTTAGAGGCATGTGGGGGTTTTCTTGTTTTGCTTTATTACACTTATAACAGCCTCTGTCAAGAGATACAGCACTTTTGCTTGGTAGGGCTGGAAAATTCAATCCGGTATTTCGGGAGGAGTCCTGACTGACAGGTGGAGGTTTTAGAATCAGTCTGGGCTTCTCCAAAACAAAGCCAACGGTGACCCCTGTGTGGCATTTGAATAAAGGGGCAATGAGCTTTCATTGAGTCACTGTGCAAATTCCACTAATGTCAGCTCCACTCCAGACTCTAGCCACAAAGGATACTTAGGTGCATCCATTCATTCATTCATTCAATCGTATTTATTGAGCGCTTACTGTGTGCAGAGTACTGTACTAAGCGCTTGGGAAGTACAAGTTGGCAGAACCCCGAATGTGAAAAGGCCATGATCGTGGCCTGGGGAGGAGCCGGGCTCCCTGGGAAATACCCACACGGTTTATCTCTGCTGAAACAAAAGGGGAAAGATGCCCACTCGGTGATCCGACAAAGGGATTCAGGGTGACTGCACACTGAAACTGGACCTAGAGCAATGTGAAATTGCTGTAGACAGCTGCAGAGCAACTGCAGCTGACAACCTGCTAGCTCACGGCTATTAGCAGAGGGATAGCTGGTCGAGGGCATAAGAGAGACGTGCTCTCCACGACACAAGGGGAAGTCGCTCTCTGAATAGAGCTACTGGGTCTCGATATCAGGTTGGCTTTGCCCTAGAGCCAGCGTTTCAGAAGGCTCCGAGATCTGATTGGCTTTCTTGGGGAGGAGCCCCGCTAGGACCCATTTTTATTGGCCTCTTCGGTGTGGCTTCTGACTCACACTGTGACCTTGGCCAAGTGAATTAATCTCTCTGAGCCGGAAAATAATCCTCCCACCATTCTCTGCACCGGTCCAACCCCTCAGGAGTTTTGGGATGCCGCGTTTTCGAAATGATGTAGGGAATGGTTGGGGTGTTGGGAGGAGAACAAGAAAAATCATAGAAGGGATGGACAATCAGCCATAGAAGGAAAGGGGAAAGGGATTGGGATTCTATGACCTGGAGAAGAGAAGGCTAAGGGGTGATTTGAAAGGTGTTTTTTGTTTAATGATATTTGTTAAGCGCTTACTATGTCCCAGGTTCTGTATAAGTGCTAGGTTAGATACAAGCTAATTAGGTTGGACACAGCTCTTGTCCCACATCACGCTCACAATCCTAAGCCCCATTTCACAGATGAAGGAACTGAGGCACAGAGAAGTGAAGTGACTTGCCCAAGGTCACCCAGCAGGCAAGTGGCAGAGGCAGAATTAGAACCCACATCCTTCTGATTCGCAGGCCCGTGCTCTATCCATTACACCACGCTGCTTCTCTATTTTGTCTTGGCCCCTTTCACGGCTGGGCATGCTGGTGAGGGTATCACATGGCATGCTGCATTTCAACAAAAGTGACCCATGGACTGTCCTTCACACTACATGAGATAGAAGAGAAGACTGCCCATAGGCAAAGCTGGCTAAGTCTGGAATTTAAATAACAAATGGAAAGGGTAGAGAGGCACTGTGGCCTAGTGGATAGAGCTTGGGCCTAGGAGTCATACAGACCTGGGTTCTGATCCTGATTCTGCCACCTTGGGCAAGGCACTTAAATTCCCTGTGCCTCAGTTACTTCATCTGTAAAATGAGGATTAAGACTGTGAGCCCCGTGTGGGACAGGGGCTGTGTCTATCCTCACAGCTTGTACCTATCCCAGCTCTTAGTGCTTGATACATAGTAAGCACTTAACAAATGTGTTAAAAAAAAAGAGTTACTCCATGTGGAAACCTGTCCGTCCAAAGAGGACCCTCAAAAATAGCATGCAGAGAAGCAGCATGGCCTAGAGAATCGAGCACGGGCCTGGGATTCAGAAGGTCGTGGGTTCTAATCCAGCCCTGCCACTTTTCTGTTGTGTGACCTTGGGCAAGTCACTTCATTTCTCAGTTACCTCAGCTGTAAAATGAGGACTAAGACTGGGAGCCCCATGTGGGATACGGATCGTGTCCAACCTGATTACCTTTTATCTACCCTAGTGCTTAGAACAGTGCTTGGCACATAGTAAGCGCTTAACAAATAGCATAACAAATATAATAATAAAAGCGACACTGTAAGCAGCTCGAGGGCAGGAAACATGTGATGTTTCTGTTGCATTTCCCAAGTGCTTAGCCTTCAGTAGATGCTCAAACACAATTGCTACTACTAAAGCACAGTGAGGAAGCATCAAGTCTAAGAAGGGAGGTTATAAGAAAGCACTTTCTAATCACAATAGGGGACAAAGGAAATGGTGGGTCTCAGAGAAACAAAGGAGTGTGTGCAACAGATGAATGTGGAAAAGTGGAGACTTTTAAGTTGCTCAAAAAAAAATTGGATCTAGTCATATGCATCCTAAGATTCTTAAGGAATTAGTTTGTGCTTGGTAGGACATTACAAAGAATTTCTTGACTCTGGAGGAAGTTAAATATTGGAATAAGCTACCAGGGGAGGTTGTGGGAGTCTCTACCTTTGGAGAGCATTAAAACAAGACTAAGCCACCATCTTAATCGTTCACCTTGCTGAAGGCAGCAGACTAGGCCAGACTGTCTCTCAAGGTTTCTGTGACCTAGCTACTGTCAAGAATTGGCATTCTCAGAATAGTCTACCTAGCTGAGTTTTGGGATAATTGGAATCTACCAAGTGTGTGTGTATTAAGGAAAAAATGAAAGGCCCAAATGCATTCCTTGATCAAGCTTAGATGCCAATGAAAATAGATTCCTTAGATATTATCAGTTATACTTCCACATAAGGAATGCAGTTCTGTCCAAATCTTTGGAAATATCACATTGGAACAGCTATTGAGGGAACAGCACACCTGCTTAAGACTAGAAACACAAATCTACATTTTTAGAAATGGGAGACACGGGGGTTAGCTCCCTTTCAGGATGGTAGTTTAATTGGATCTGTGGCTTAGTCCAGAAACAGTTAGAAAAATGGGTTTGCCACCCTTCCCATGCATGGCTTTAGCCCAAAGACCCCGATCATTTGCATATATGCATATTAGAGTAGAAATAGCATTTCTTGAACATCCACTCGATACAATGCATTGTACTGGGCACTTGGGAAGTACAGAATGACCAAGTGGCATGTTCCCTGCCCACAGAGAATGTATACTCTGAAGGGGGAGGCAAACACTGGCAACACTGTCAAAATAAATAATCAATCGATGGTATTTATTGAGCACCTGTGGGCAGAGCACTGTATTAAGAATTACAGATAGTGGGGAAAGGTAGAGTCTAAGAATACATAAATAAGAGCTTTGGGGCTCGTGGTGGGGTGGGATCAAAGTGCTTAAGGGGTGCCCAAGTGCATAAAGTGATACAGAAGGGAGGGCAAATAGGGTGGGGAAATCAGAGGCTAGTCCAGGAAGGCTTCTTGGAGGAGATATAATTGTAGTAGGGCTTTGAAGATGGGGAGAGTGGCAGTCGTTCATATATGAAGGAGAACGGAATACCGGGCCAGAGGGGGCATGTGAGTTAAGGTATCATTGGCGAGACAGACGAGATTGACATATTGTAAGAAGACTGGTGTGAGAAAAGCAAAGTATGTGGGGCTGGGTTGTATTGAGAGATGAGTGAGGTTAGGCTAGATGATGGAGTGCCTTAAATTCAAGGTGAGTGCGCAGACATATATTCATGAGTGGTGAGTATGGTGGACCTAAATTTGTAAGTGCTAGGTATGGCTGAAGGGAGGATATGGCTCAGCATGCTGGGAAATTAATCAGAGAAAAAATTTAAGAAGGATTTAAATATGGGAAGAGTGGTGGTCTGACTGATGCAAGAAAGAGGAGAGTCCCTAGCCAGAGGAACCCTTTGGGAACTTTGGAATTACAGCAGAATGAAGCTCATTGTGGGCAGGGAATGTGCCTGTGTATTGTTTTATTGTACTCTCCCAAGCGCTTAGTACAGTGCTTTGCACAGAGTAAGTGCTCAATAAATATGATTGAATGAATGAACTAATTGGAGTTTTTAGTTTTCCTGGAAGTCGGAGGCTCTGGGATGGATTTTTGTGAAGGATTTTTTTTTTTTAATGTCTCATCTGCCAACACACCTAGGTGTTTTGCAGACATTCTTGATTTGGTTTATGTACTGGGGGTTCTTCACCAACTAAAGTTGAATCTTCCTGGAAAATTGCATGTGGGAGAGTAACTTCCCGTTGAATGCCGAAACACTGACAAAATGAGGATGGCTGGGAAAGCTACCTTGCTGTTTTCAGAGCTCCAGTTACATAGTCTGCCATTTGAGAACCAGTTGCTTCCCATCAGTCTGTCCCTAACATTCCTGGGCTGGCATGGTACAGATTAGCTAGACTGTAAGCTTCAGTGGGCAGGGAATGTGTCTGCCAACTCTGCTGTAGTATACTCCCCCAAGTGCTTAGTACAGCACTCTGCAAACAGTAAGCCCTCAATAAATACCATTGCTATGATATCATCCAGCTGCTGCATTGTCAGGCCCGGAGCCCTTGCGGTGTTTCTTCTAATGCATTTAACAAAGGGACAACTCTGCTTTCCACCATCTACAGGCAGGAGGCCAACTTGGTTATCTCTCAGTACTGACAAGGGCTTAAAACTCTTCCTGGAAAGGCCATTGCCAAGGAACTGGAAACTGTTTTCTACTAGGAAATCAGACCTCTTACCACTGACAGAGGTTTCAGCTCCTCGCTCTCTTCATTAGTTAATATTCTCTTTGGCCACAAGGTTCATATATTTTTTTTTTTTGCTGCTGCTGACAACCAATAAAACAAACCTTGTAAAAATGAAGCGAGTAAATAAAAAACTTTCCACTGGTACAGAACTAGGAAAAAATGATATTTTAAAAGACAGACTCTGTCATGTAGGCTGGGATGGTGCTGTTTTTTAAGACGACCGCTGAATGATACTTCTTTTTCCAAACTGGACATGGGGATTTATTTCTGGACTGATGGTTGTGAAAAGTTATTGACTTTAAAACAAAAACAAAGACTTTCTACGAAGTCAGCCCTATTCCTTTGCTTCAAACCTTTTGGCACAGTGCTAAGCACAGGCTGAAATTTCCTCTGAGCACAAGAGAAGGAATGTTCCATTTAGTGGGACTTGTTTCATAAACTATTTTTTCCGGTGGTATTTATTGAGTGGTTAGTGTGTGCAGAGCACTGTACTAAGCGCTTGGGAGAGTACAGTACAACATAGTTGGTGGACACGTTCCCTGCCCACAACGAGCTTACAGTTTGGAGGCTAGCCATTTTTATAAGTGAGAACGTGTGCTACATGGTTAAATAATAAGATAGCAATATTATTCTTGAGGAAAACTGAGACATCTGACTATTCCAAACTCATTCCCTTTCCTCTAATCTCTTGGTGACTGAAGAAAGCGCAAGAAAGTAAAGGGGAGAGAAAGGGATAGAGGGAGAAGTGGGGAATTTAAGTACACTTGCCTCATGACATGCCCATTCTATCAGTCCGAGAAAGCAATGGGCCCCTAAACCAAGTACGCATCTGGTGAGCTCAGAAGAACAGAACATCAGTGAGAAGTATCCTGTCCAGTTTAATTCAGGGAAGCCCCATTTCCAGGATACTGATAGATTATCCTGAAATTTCCTGGTACATTTCAAATATCCTAGATTTCCCCTAGTTCCAGTTACTAGAGAGGGAGTGACTAGAGGGTAAGCTCCTTGTGGGAAAGGAAGATGGTCATATTAATTCTTCTTTACTTGTAAATTCTTCTTGAATTCTTAATAATTAAATTAATAGCCAAATGAATAATTGAGATGTGAATTATTTACTTTCCAAGCTTTTAGTACATAATGCACCATTCCAAATGTGTGCTCAGTAAATGCTCCTAATACTAGTCATTTGTATCAGAAAATTCAGGATCTTAAACAAATACTGAAATGTTCCTATCTGTAATGGAGAATTATCAGATTTCATAGCTCTCCTCTATTTCTTGTGAAAATCTGAAGGGAGGGAGAAGGAAGAATTGTGGCATTTAAGTGCTTACTATTTACCAGGCACTATTTGCTTACTGGGTGCTAGGGTAGAAACAAGATAATCAGGTTGGACACAGTCCTTGCCCCACAAGGGGCTCACAGTCTAAGTAGGAAGGAGAGCAGGTATTTAATCCCCATTTTACAGATGAGAAAACTGAGGCCCAGAAAAGTGAAGTGACCTGCACAGGTTCACACAACAGGCAAATGGTGGAGCCAGGACAATTGATAGAATTAGTAATGTGAGTGTTTGTTAATGGGCTGTCGCTCCCCACTTCAAAGACTTATTGAAGGCATATCTCCTCCAAGATACCTTACCTGACTAAGCCCTCCTTTCCTCTTCTCCCACTTCCTTCTGCATCACCCTGACATGCTCCCTTTAATTCATTCTCCCTCCCCCAGCCCCACAGCATTTATGTGTATATCCATCATTTATTTATATTAATGTCAGTCTCCCCCTCTAGACTGTAAGCTCATTGTGGGCAGGGAAGGAATGTGTCTGTTCTATTTTTATATTGTAGTCTCTGAAGCGCTTAGTACATTAAGTGTGCAATAAATATGATTGACTGACTGACTGCTGTCCTGGGTGTTTGGGAAGTACAGGATAAAGAAGTGACATACGGCTTACCCACAAGGAGAAATTACAAATTACCTAAAGTGGTAGTGTTCTGGAATTAGCTGATATTATAGTTGTCCCTTTCTTTTTTCTGGACATATTGGCTGTGTCTTTTACCATGGGAATTACACGAACATTACACTGTACAGTTTATTGGGTTTTCGTTTGCATCGCTGAATAACTTCCCTGCTTGCATTTTCATGTTCAGAGAGAAAAATATTAGTTGCATATGGGTAACGCCCGAAATGCATAAGCAAAGGGAACTCATGGAAATCTAATTATGGACATAAAAATGAATTTGTTTGACTCCAGATGAGTGTTAATGAGCAGTAATGCCTGAGGGAGATGGTGTCGTTTTTTATTTCAACATATGTTTGCCTTTTAAAACAGCAGATGCAGAGAAATTCAGAGGACAGTATTGAGGAGATAGATGTGAGTGGAACTGGATTAGTGCGACTGGAAGGCTGGCATAAGCAAGCCAGATGAATGGTGTCTTTACCACATTCTAGAATGTCTGCTGTCATTCAGATTGTCAACAGAAAGCAGTCCAAGTGTAGGTGGAGGAAGACTTGTATGGAAATATAGTCCCATTCAAGATGTTAAGTGTCATACAATCAAGTTACGTCCTGGGTTTTTGGGGTTGTTTTTTTTTGTGTGTGTGTGTAGAGGTGAGAATTTCTCCCCTGGAAGAACATCTTCCAAACTGTGTGATACCAACTGTGTTGTAGTGTACTCTCCCAAGTGTTTAGTACAGTGCTCTACTCACAGTAAATGCTTAGTAAAAACGATTGATTGATGCCATCTCTCTCTCTAGGTTAGGCTACTGGTAGAAGACCGTTGTTCACACACTGAGGGCAAGTATCCCTGGATTTTTTTTGTTTTCATGACATTTGTTAAGCACTCACTATATGCCAAGCACCATACTAAGCACTAGGGTAGATACAAGCTAATCAGAATGGACACAGAACATGTCCCAGATGGGACTCATGGTCTTAATCATCATTTTACAGATGAGGTAACTGAGACCCAGAAAAATGAAGTGACTTACCCAAGGTCACACAGCAGACGAGAGGCAGAGCCTAGGGTTAGAACCCACGTCCTTCTAACTCCCAGGCCCTTGCTGTATCCAGTAGGCCACACTGTTTCTCTTCTCAAATTTCTTGCAGAAACCAAGTTGCAACTCGAGTGATAACTTGGGAGAGGGAAGGGAATGTTTCAACATATGGGAAATTCTCATCTCTAAGCGTTGAAATGGATTCAGCACCAAGGAGGAGACTCAACCAAGCCTGTTCACTTGCTTGCTACACAAAGGCTACTCGTGTGCCCTCATTCTAGATCAATGGTAGAATCTGGGGCAGGATTCTTTTCAGAACCTCAGAAAAGGAGGAATCTGTGATGATAATAGTAATAATAATAACATTAATAATGATAGCAATGACAACAGTGGTATTTGTTTAGTATTATATGCCAAGCACTGGGGTAGAGGGAATACAATCAGATCAGACAAAATGCCTATCCCACTTGGGGCTCACAATCTAAGAGCAGAGAGGGAGAATAAGTCTTTAATTCCCATTTTTCAGAACAGGCAACTGAGGCCTGGAGAAATTAAGTGAACTTCTTACGGTATTTGTTAAGTGCTTACTCTGTGCCGGGCACTCTACTACTTGTACTGTCTACCCCAGCACTTAGTGCAGTGCCTGGCACATAGTGAGCGCTTAACAAATATCGTTAAAAAAAATATTTAGAGGTGGAAGCGATTTGCACCACCATAAAAATTCCTATGATTCAATAGGGGTAGGCTATAAATCCCTAGCCATAGAGCCAGATACCAGGGAACTGACAAAACACATACTACTTTGGCATATCGTAGCTGGGGAGAAAACTATGTTGCCTCGTCTGTCGATCCATAAAGGCAGCGGTCATGGTCACGGTTAATTGCAATACCCTTGCCTCTTTTCCTCATTAAGAGTAAGATATCACAGGCAGAAGGAATTTGACTAATCACTTGTGATTAGGTTTCCTTGAACTGGGAAAAGAGGGAGTAAGGTCCACGTAATGGTATAAACCATCCGTATTTTCTTTCCTTAGGAGCATATTGAGCTGTGCTACTCATGCAAATACTAGTAATGATGTTCAGGCTCTTATGGCATCTTTCACAGAGGCCTTTTTCACATAAAGATCTCAAAGCACTTCCGTAGCAAGTAATTAAGTGTTGTCTGCCATCGTTAAATGATCATAGGGGAAATGGAAGGACAGAGCCAAGCCAAGGGTCACGCAAGGGAACCCGGGCCTGAACCTGGAATGAAAGCCTAGACTCTCAGTCCGTCACACTGATTCCTGGGAACACCCTGGCTTGAAGTAGTCCAGATCGGGGAAAGGGATTTGGAAGCAATCAGTGTGATGTTTTAGCAATACCCATTTGTCTGCCCGCAAGTAGCTGAGCGCTGGGGTTTTGAAGTGATCATCTGCAGGATTCAGGTTAACAGGATGGGGGAAGAGAGTCGTGGAGATTATTTGCAAGTAGGGAAGGCCAGAGGGGAAGAATCCTCCGTAGGCAATCTGAAACAGATAGTCAGTTCAACCAGAGGATGCGCATTCAAACTCTCGGAATCCCGATCCCCTGACCAGCACACACGTCTCGGTATCGGAGCCCAACGCCAACAAATGAAGAGTTCTATGGATGAACCCAGTGGCTACATTCCAGCCCACGCCAAAGTAAACATGGACGATTCAGATCCCAGAGGAGAGTCAAACCTCCCAGGGGGCCCAATTAGCACAGATGCTGGTTCTAATAAAAGATTCATCTTTGGGTTGATGGGGGTGCTATATAAAACTCCCCGAGGGATACTGCAGAATTCCTTTTGCATTCCTGGCTCTGTCCCTGTATTCCAACGGTGAAGTTCGCTTTCTGGATTATGTAACAACTGTCGGGGTTGTTGGGGTTTTTTTATTATTTTTAACGGAAATTTGTTTTCTGTGACATTATAGTTATTGTGTTTTATTTACAGAATGCGGAGCGGAGAAAACGCACATCTTTCTCATAGAAACAGCCCATAAACAGCTGTTTGTACACTAAATGAGCATGCCGTTCTCTCTTTATTGTGTGTCCCTGGGGAATGTTTCATCCAAAGGCCATCGCGTGGGCCCTTGCAAAGGTTTTAGACTGGTTGAGCCTTTAAATGCCAGTGGCGAGATCAGTCAATCAGTGGTATTTAGTTAGTGCTTGTAGAGCACTATACCGAGTGGTTGGAAGAGCAGCAGCATGGCCTAGTGGAAAGAACGTGGCCTTGGGAGTCAGAGGACCTGGATTCTAATTCTGACTCTGCCGTTTGTCTGCTGCATTTCCTTGGGCAAGTCACTTAACTTCTCTGTGCCTCAGTTCCCTCATCTGTAAAATGGGGATTCAATACCTGTTCTCCCTTCTACTTAGACCGTGAGCCCCATGTGGGAAAGGGACGGTGTCCAAACTGATTAACTTGTATGAACAGTGCTTGGCACATAGTAAGGATTTAAATACTATTTATAAAAAAAGTACTGTAGAGTAAGCTCATTGTGGGCAGGAAATGTCTGTTTATTGTTATAGTGTATGCTCCAAAGTGCTTAGTACAGTGTCCTGCACACAGGAAGCACTCAATAAATATGATTGAATGAATAAGTGTATGTGATCCCTGCTCTCAGGGATCTTAGTCTCGTGGGGGTGAGAGACGTAAAAATAATTTACAGGTAGGGGAAGCAACCCAGGACAGAGATAGAAAGTTCACAGATGTTAGAAATGGAACAAGCAGTAGCACAATATGCAGGTCAGGCATTGGCGGCTCTTGGGGCTCATGATTGCCCATTCCATCACTTTTGTTCATTGTGGCCATTTTCCCATGTTCCTCCAGTTCTTGGCCTCCTCCCTCTGCCAGTGCTATAAGCCTTCCACTTTCTTCTCCAGCAACCACCCCCTCCCTCTCACAGCCCAGCCCAGCACCATCAAATCATTCCAAGTCGTGACAGAGACCAGCCGGCGGGACATTCCCTCCCCTCCAGTGGAGCTTAAACAAAAAGGTGGATTCATTTCCCACAGTCGATCTAGGCTGGTGTGAGAACCTTTTCTGCTTGCCCCAGCATTCCCTCATTCATTTGTTGCAGATGTCTCGGGTGAGCAAGCTACACAAAATTTCCCAATAATCCATCAGATCCTCAAAGTGAGTTAACTTACTCCTTGCAAGTATATTAAGCATGGCAGGAGACAGGCTTACAGTTTTACGAAACCAGAGTATTATGATCACACCCCGTTGCCTGGCAAAATTACAGACTTGAGACAGTTAATACTCTCACCCGAAGTACCTATCTCCCACTCAGAATGCTTTCACTGGATTGAGCTGATGGAGCAGGTAATAACAACCCTTGACTCACAAACCTCACATCCTGGAATTTTGCATTTCCTCCACAAACATTTAGTCAATGATAAGGAATGTATTAGCTATGGCGGTATCATAGAGTGGAAAAGCCCTGCCCCTTTAAGGGTGGGCAGGCAGGGGGAATAAGAATGAGAAACCCACTTTGGGTGGTGAGGGGACTGTCCACTTATTCAAGCCTGGATTAAGTGGGCAGACTGGATTCATTTTACAACATCCTGTTAGGTTGAACGAAGTCCGGTTCTGGCTCGGAGGAGACCCTACAAAATAGCCACAGAACCCAAACTATGGAATTTAGGTTCTTAACTAACTTTACATCTACCACTGGTTCCTCAGCTGTGGGCTACCCTCATGCAGCCTTGTAAATCAGTAGAAAACGTTTGCTCTTTAACACTAATGTTTAACTCCTCTTTCCTCATGGTGAAGGTCACGGTGGCGGTGAAATCACTGAAATTGGCATTCTTTTCCATTCACCCAGCACAAATTGTTACTTGCCCTGAGTAAGGAGTCAAATGACTAGTTCCAAGGCTGCGTATGATAGTGTAAGTGATTCTCTTAAGAGCAATTGAGTACAATTTGGTAGTCCAAGGGAATTGGTGAATTGCTACCAGTCCTTTGCTCCAGATATGCTAATAAAATAATAACAATAATTATGGTATTTAAGTGCTTACTATGTGCCAAGACCTGAAACAGTGAAGAAAGTGGATTGAATTGGCTCACCCATATTCTCCTTGTCCCCGTCTTCACACTTTCAGCCTTTCAATGCAAATTTAGGTTTTCAGGGTGTCAGATTCCTCTGCATGGCAAACAAAATTTCCACATAGGTTATTGATATATTTTCACTCATTGTCATTTACTATTTTGATCTGTAACACTAGCTTTTCAGTAGTTGCCTTGGGCCTGGAGTGTAGTGTGGAAAACGTTCAATAAATACTTGAAACTATAAAGTCAGTTGCAAATGTGATAGCCTCCTTTTAAGCATTCAATTTTTTTGACATCTTAAAACAAGCTGCCCAGATTTAGACCATGCTCACTAGTGTTTGGCCTCCAAAAAGCTAATACTCTCAAATATTAGATGGGAGATAATTTTAAGGGCAAGGCGAAAATCTCTCTGTCTCTATCACTGTCTCTGTCTCCCCCTCTTTCTCTTACTCCCTCATGTTTTTCATTAGGATACTGAGACGCTATTAGTGACCTGAGTTATCTCCAGATGGGAATAAAAATAACTAACATGTCATGCAGGATAGCTCAAGTAGGGTCAAAAGTCCCCTTATATTTTTGTTCCTAAGTGCTCTGAGCCTCACCATATTCTGTGCCAACGAGCCCATCATGGCATGTATCTCATGCAGACAAAATACTCATAAATCTAGTTGGAAACAAGCCTGGCACAGCCATTTGGTTATGGGGAAAAAGCATTTGATTTATGAAGCATTATGGCCCTGGAGTCCCAAGTACCCTTCTCAGCCGTCTGGTTGAAGTACCCTTATGGCCTGAGTTTGAGCTCTTTTGACCTTCCGATTGCAGAACTCGCAGCTCGAAAAGGCAGAGTAACCTCTAGATTACAGATAGGACAAGTTCAACATTTTCATCGATAGATAATACTGGGGATATGGAGGAAACGGGGGACATATTATTGCTCATTTAAATTTGATCTTCTTTCTCTTGAAATTAAACTGGATTCAGCAGACCTCATCTCAGGCCAAAATGTCCATTAAAGTGAAAGGTTCCTTACAGAATACTTCTGAACATCTTCCAAAATGCCAAATTGATTACATCAAATAAAGCAAGAGGCTGCTAATGCCCCTCTAAACCCCATTTTGAAGACTTTGTCCACATTAAACTCCTTGGAGAATTCTGATAAAAGCTAGTTCAGATGGGACTAATTCAGATGGCAAATTATTCATGAACCCTTTGAGAACTCTTGGATGGCAATTTAGCAGCTATTTTACCTATTTACTGCCTGTGCACTGAAAAAGAGAAATGAAAGAAATTGGATGATTGGTTTTAAATTTTGAAATTGGGAAATTTTGAAGGAGTTGGAGTTTTTGCAGGTCTTCACTCATTCGAATTCAGAGAAATGAAAAATTGTTTTACTCTAGTAGTAGTAGAAGTATCATTTATTGAGCACCCCAAACCTCCACCAAACATTTGGGGAAGTATAACGGTAGCATAACGGTTGTCCACAAGTAGCCAACTCTCTAATGGTCTGAACCGCAAGCATTTATCCTCCTTTCCTGGTAATTTTTACAAACTTTCTTATTCTCTTCTGGGATAATGCCATTGTTTACCCCCGCTCCAGTTCCTCAATTGTTAATCCTTAAATACAATCCATCTGTGTCTGATTGTGGCTGTTTTATTGGCTTGCAAATAGACGTGCTGTTAATATGGACCCATTTCCTAGTGGGAATCTGCAACTTCCCAAAGTAAAGTTTCAGTGACCCGTGTAGTAAGTTCTCGAAATGAAAAATAGAAAAAATTAGAACATTTTCATCCTTTTTCTTGTGAAGGCTGCATGTCAGGTCGTGGCTACGGGTTGGGTTTTGACGCGCTGAGCTTAGTCAGCAACCCTTCATTGTGCATTGGGGAACAGCTTGAGTAGTCAGTGCTGCTCTAGGAAGTTTTGCAGATGCAGGAACTTGGCATCCTTATGAGGGTATGGAGAGAACAATTGAGTATGTGGCTCCTGGATTTATCTTAAACCCAGGACTCTGGCAAATAAGTCAAGCAGTCCAAATCTCTGTAGAGGTAGTTGACGGGAAAATGCTCTATTTTTCCATTTTATGCACTGAACGCTGAGGAGTGGGGATATTACATTATAATAATTGTGGTGTTTGTTAAACACTTGCTTTGTGCCAGGTATTGAACTGAGTGCTGGGATGGATACGAGCCACATGGGGCTCACAGTCTTAATCTCCATTTTACAGATGAGGTAACTGAAGCAACAGAGAAATGAAATGAAGACTTTTAGACTGTGAGCCCACTGTTGGGTAGGGACTGTCTCTGTATGTTGCCAACTTGTACTTCCCAAGCGCTTAGTACAGTGCTCTGCACACAGTAAGCGCTCAATAAATACGATTGATTGATTGATTGATTGAAGTGACTTGCCCAAGGTCTCAGAGCAGACAAGTGGCAGAGCTGGGATTAGAACCGAGGTCCCTGAGACTCCCCAGCCAGTGTTTTATCCAGTGGGCCGTGCTGCTTCTCTATTAGTGAGTGAAAACCTTGGCTGTCTTTCCCCTTGGACTTTCCAGGGAGATAAATGATAAACTGATTTATAACCCCATCATTTCCAGGAAATAATAACTTAAAAAATGGAGTCCCAAATAAATGCCAATAAATTCAAGTGGTGTTTTTTTCTTTATAAGAGGAGAAAAATGAGCCAAGCCCCTTCCTACCTATAAGAGGGTAATATTCGTCAAATATATGTTGCCAACTTGTACTTCCCAAGCGCTTAGTACAGTACTCTGCACACAGTAAGCGCTCAATAAATACGATTGATTGATTGATATAACTCCACTCAGAATTTTTGTAGAATTCCTCCATGCTGCTTTTTAGGGGAAGTCTTGTCTTGTCTTATGCTGTCGAGTGGTGTCCGACCCATAGCGACGCTACGGACACCTCTCTCCCAGAATACCTCACCATGTAGCGTTCTTTAGTATGCAAGAAAGTTTCTTAAAAGGAAGAGTATTACTATTTCTCCAAACCTTTTTTAGGACTCTTAAAAATTGCTCCATTTACATGGGAAAATATTGAAGGATGGATCCTATTATAATCAATTTTCACTTAGATGTGTTAGAACTTTACTAATGCTTACTGGAAAATATATTCCCCAAAAAGTTAATATTCACACAGTAATGGCTCAATAAATATGATTGATTGACTGACTGACTGATTAGCAAACTGCTTCAGCGCTGAGGATAGGGTAGGTGGTCCAGGGCCCCTGCTACTATGTATCTATAGTCAAGTGCTTAGTACAGTGCTCTGCACACAGTAAGCGCTCAATAAATATGATTGAATTGAATGAATGAAGCCTGACTGGAACTCAACCGGTGAGTGGACTCTCTCTACTGATGCCAGTCTCCATATCCTTCCACTCCTTCCTCTGACATAAAGGGCCTTTATTCCAAATAATCCAGTGCTCCCTACTACTCTGACTGAAGCCCCTTCTGGTGAGTGGTTCCCTGGGACAGCTTGCACTCTTAGTTAATTGGAATATTTAACTCCCTGATACCTCCCTCTTCCTCCCCACCAGCATGCTGGATAACAAAGCTGTTGCCGTTCTGAAATTTTGCAGAGAGCTTGGACTAACATTTCAGCTAGACTGGCTGTTTTAGTAGACCGGGATGGGAGGGGTGGTCAGGAGATAATAATAATTACGGTATTTATTAAACACTTACCATGCACCAATCACTGTACTAAGTGCTGGGGAGGACGCAAGTTAATCAGGTCCCTGTCCTGCGTGGGGTTCACAGTCTAAATAGGAGGAAGACTAGATAATGAGTTCCCATTTTACAAATGAAGAAACGGAGGCACAGAGAAGTTACATGACTTGCCCAAGTCACGCAGCAGGCAAGTGGAGGAACCAGGATTAGAACGCAGGTCCTCTGACACTCTGGCCTATATCCTTTCCATTTTTCTCAGATAACCGCAAAAGTATTGGAACAGAAGCAATAAGCAAATCAAACTGGTAGGCCAAGCTCAATGAGCCTGGGGCAGCCACATTTTTTTCCCCAAAAACCTAGCTCATGACATGGAGAATTGGGTCTTGCAGTAGGTTGGTGGAAAATGTTTTACAAGTCTTAAGTTGGAAAAAAAAAATTGAGAGATTTACCCCAGGCCCAAGGAAACGTTTGTCACTCTGAGTGTTTATGAGTGATGCAAGCCAACAAAGCAGAAAGCCAAACCCCTCTGACTCATTACCAAGAAAACTAAGCAGCATACACAATTAGCAAACATGTTGGGGAAGGGAGGTAGATGGAAACTAGAATTTGCAGGGTAATAAATTCACCTTTGAGGTAAACCCATCTTTCAGTAAGACCGTCTTCTTGGTCCCTGGGTCTGGGAAACCAAAATGAGTAATTAGCAATCAATGAATAGCATTTACTGAGCACTTACTTTGTGCAGAGCACTGTACTGAGTGCTTGGGAATGTGATTACAACATGGGCAAACACATTCCCTGCCCATAGTGAGCTCAGAGTCTAGAGGCTGTGCGAAAGATGCTGAATAAGTGTGAAAGATCATTGAAACAATTATGCCTGAAGTGAAGTTTCCAAACCATCTGGATTGTTGGGGGTTAGAGGTAGGATTATTTGGGAACTGCTCTGTCATCAGCCCTATAATTTACTCTAGGGCGCCTGAAATTTGTTGTTGAGGAATTATTGATTGCCACAAATTAATTCAACACTACTGAGCTGGGTTTTTATCTACACTGAATTCTTCATTCCCATCTGTGAAGACCAGCCAAATGGCATCATCAAGCAGTGTTAAACCAATACAGATTGCTGTAGTTTTTAACTCCCTTCCAAACAACTTGGATTAAGCCCAGCATCATCTATCCGGCTTTTAGCATCCACTCATGGGTTGTTGTTGTTTTTCGCCCCCATCTCTATTCTCCCAGGACCGACAGCAATCTCTCAGAGGTAGGTGGTCTCAGATCAAACCACTTTAGGGCAGAACCAAATCCATGGGGCTTCTGAAGTATGGTTCGTCGGGTATTGGAACAGTCCCAACGTAGCCTGAAATAGATCACCAGTGCCTCGCCTGTCTGGATCCACATTGCCTGTGTCCCCCCACCCCCAACCCCCAGTGTTTAGTACAGTGCATGACAAACAGTGAGCACTTAGCAGTTATTTTCAAACTGTGTAATAAAGACATATGTTATAGCAGAGCCAGTGAACTTTCCAATGCTGCGAACTCATCCCCCATCCTCCCACTTCTTGGTCTTCCAGATCTAAAGCCCCATCAGGGACAGAGCTTCAAGAAGGTCCATATGACACAGCTGCTAATTATGGTGGAACATATAAAACAGGAAGGAATCTTAAATGTCTTTTGAATTTCTTTTCCTGAGTTTATATGTCGAAAGATTGCCATTTCATCTTATTAGCCATGCAATGTTTTTAAAGGTGGGCACATTACTCTTATCTGCTTTCAATTAGTTGGGAATTTTCTCTGCTCTGTCGAATATTCATTCATCAGCAAATTCCAGATTTCTGGCAGTCTAAATAAGTTCCCCATTTTCTTCCGCTGAGGCTAGAATAAGTGAGCATGTTCGTGCCTCATGCTAGTTTTATAGGTGCAGTGGTAATAAATAATTGGGAGAGTACAATAGAGTTAGGAGAGACAATCCCTGCCCTCATGGACCTTGCAATCTAGCAGAGGGAGGCAGACACTAAAATGAATTTCAGGTAGGGGGAAGCAATAGTTTAAAGATCTGTAAAAAAAAAAAAAATTGTGTGAGGAGGTAGTAATAGATGTAAGTGGCCCCCACTCAGTCAATCAATTGTATTTATCGAGTACTTCCTGTCTGCAGACCATTCGTTCATTCATTCAATCGTATTTACTGTGTGCAGAGCACTGTACTATGCGCTTGGGAAGTACAAGTTGGCAACATATAGAGACGGTCCCTACCCAACATTGGGCTCACAGTCTAGAAGGGGGAGACAGACAACAAAACAAAACAGGTGGACAGGTCTCAGTCTGACCAATGTACTAAGCACTTGGGAGAAAACAATATAACGGAGGGTACAGAGGGTACATTGTACCCTCCCCAGCGCTTAGAACAGTGCTTTGCACATAGTAAGCGCTTAATAAATGCCATCAAAAAAAAAAGAAACATTCCCTACCCACTCGGCCAGCCACGTGACCGATTTTGGCAGCCCTCCTGTCCACGTTCAAGCGTGTTGGACAGGATTGTCCCCCGTCCCGGCCAAACCACCGGCCCAGTCATAGACACTGACAGCCAATTGCTCGGGGCCAGCCAGCTCTTGAAATGAAATGAAAAGCAGGCCTGGGAGTCAGAGGACCTGGGTTCTAGTCCTGGCTCCACCACTTAGCTGCTGCACGATCTTGGGCAAGTCAGTTCACTTCTATACGGTTCAGTTACCTCATCTGTAAAAGGAGGATTAAGATTGTGAGCTCCATGTGGGACATGGACTGTGTCCAACCAGGTTAGTTGTATCTATCCCAGTACTTAGTACAGTGCCTGGCATAGAGTAAGTATTTAGCAAATATCATTAAAAGAAATTTTGTTAATCCCCACCCAGCAGAGCCAAATGTAACCAGCCCCTTCTTGCCTGCTCCAACTTCTCATGCTCCTTCTATTATTATTGGTATTAATACTATCAATAATGATAATTGTGGCATTTGTAAAACATTTACTGTGTACCATGTACTAGAAGTTAAATGACTTGTCCAGAGTCAAACTGTCAGGATTATTTTATTTATTTGTATTGATGTCTGTCTCCCCTCCTCTAATAATAATAATAATAATGATGGTATGTGTTAAACGCTTACTATGTGCAAAGCACTGTTCTAAGCACTGGGGAGGTTACAAGGTGATCAGGTTGTCCCATGAGGGGGCTCACAGTTTCAATCCCCATTTTACAGATGAGGTAACTGAGGCACAGAGAAGTTAAGTGACTTGCCCAAAGTCACACAGCTGACAGTTGGTGGAGCCGGGATTTGAACCCATGATGTCTGATTCCAAAGCCCAGGCTCTTTCCACTGCTCTAGACTGTGAGCTTGTTGTGCACAGGGATTGTCACTGTTTATTGTTGTATTGTACTTTCCCAAGCGCTTAGTACAGTGTTCTGCACACAGTAAGTGCTTAATAAATATGACTGAAGGAAGGAAGGATTAGAACCCAGGTCTCCTGACTCCCAGGCTCATCGCCTTTCCACTAGGCTGCTCAGTATAGGTGGGCTGATGAATGCCTGGCAAAGGCACCAGAATCCCCAGAGAGAAGCTGTCAATTAAGCAGAATCTTTCTCCCGTCTTAGAGAGAAAACTCCTTGTGGGCAGGGAATGGATCACTTCCTTATTTTGTACTTTCCAGGCTCACAAGTTCAGTGCCTTGACCCTAGAGGGAGCTCAACAAATACTATTATTCATCATTATTATTATTAATTATAATTATAGTAATTATAATTATAACTATGATATCAACAAATACTATTATTCATCATTAGTATTATTAATTATAATTATAGTAATTATAATTATAACTATGGTATTTGTTAAATGCTTACTATGTGCCAAGCACTGTTCTAAGCACTGGGGTAGATATAAGGTAATCAGGTTGCCCCACATAGGTCTCACAGTGTTAATTCCCATTTTACAGATGAGGCGTAGAGAAGTTAAGTGGGTTGCCCAAGGTCACACAGCAAACAAGTGGCGAAGCCAGGATTAGAACCCATGTCCTCCGACTCCCAAGCCTGTGCTCTTTTCACCAAGCCAATTGCATTTATTGAGCACTTTCTGTGTGCAGAGCACTTGGGAGAGTACAATATAACAATAAACAGACACATCCATTTACCACGATGATCTTACTATTGGTGTACTATTAGATCTGAGCCAATTAAATACATACAAGGAAGCTCACACAGAAACACTATGGTGTCTGCAGAATTTCAATTCCACGCCTGCGCTAATGAATTGTGACAAAATGTACTAACCAGCAAATCACCCTCATGTTAATTGACTGGTGAGTCAGCTAGAATTAGACTCTGCATCCTGCAGTGGGTGGGAGAATGGAGTTTTAATCTCCTAATCCCACCACCTATTAGAAAGTCCATGTTGAAATGTCTTTTTTTTTTTTGGATAAATTCCCATTCACTGTCCCGAGCTGCACTGACCAATTCCAAGATACTTGTAGAAAAAACTGTGTCGAGTTCTTCGACTACCAAACGTAGTGGGAAATGACTTTAGGAGAAATGCCTGCCACATTTTGCACCCAAGGTTCTTGGATTGGTCGAGGGTAGAAAGGCAGGAAGATGAAAAGGGCAGGGAGTCACCATAATGTATTTATTAAGCACTTCCTAAGTGCCAAAGCACTTGGGTAGATGGAAGAAATTGAATGGGACACAGTCCCTGTCCTACATCGGGCTCACGTTCTAAGAAACAGGAAGAACAGATATTTTCTCACTTATTTACAGATAAAGAATGAGCCTCAGAGAGTTCAACTGACTTGTCCAAGGTCACTCAGCAGGCATGTGGCAGAGCCAGGATTAGAGCCCAGGTCATCTGGCTCCCAGGCCCGGGTTCTTCCCTCTGAGCCATGCTGCTCTCTGCCTGCTTTTAAATGAGCGCCAAGAATACAGAACAGCACATCAGGGGGCGTGAAGAGAGTCAGGGACCAGGCGGATCCGTGAACAGAGCAGAATTGGGCCTTGGGTTCGACAGTCCTAGGGGAAGCACGGCTGAGTTCAGACAGATAAGGTCCTTCAGGGGCTGCTGGGAAATGAATGGAGAGGATCAAGGTTGAAAGGACTGGGAATCTGGGAGTAGGCTCAAAGCAAAGAGTGCCTGAGGAAAGATGAGGAATGGGTTTGAGAGACTTCTTCACACAGTGGGTGGTAAGCATGTGGAATCCATTACCACAGGAAGCTAGGGAGGCAGAAAATACCGGTAGGTTCTAGAATAGTTTGGAGAAATTCGTAGACAAAATCCATATTGGGTTACTAGAGGGAAAGTTAGGATTGTTAGGTGGAACATACTTAACCATTAAGATGGATGTCGAGGCAACCATCTCACTATATCTCTACCTGAGAAGCTTTCTCCCTGTAGCCTCATTTTCCTAGGCACTTGGGTGACAGTGGACAGAGTCATTGGGAGTTTGTTGGGTTACTTAGTCAGGCCTTCCCTGACCAAGCTCTCATTTCCTCTTCTCCCTCTCCCTTCAGCATCACCCTTGCACTTGAATTTGCACGCTTTATTCACCCCTCCCTCAGCCCTACAGCACTTCCGTCCATATCCGTAATTTTTTTTTAATATTAATGTCTGTCTCCCTCTTTAGACTGTAAGCTCACTGTGGGCAGGGAACATGTCTACCAACTCTGTTATATTAAGCTATCCCAAGCACTTAATACAGTACTCAGCAAACCGCGAGCACTCAATAAATGTGCTTGATTGATTGATTGCTCTTTGCCTTCCTGCTTGAGTTTTTACAGTTACTGAGGGCTGAGCAAACAGCAGTTCAGAATAGGCAACCTGGTAGTGTTTATTCAATCTAATCCACTAGATTACAAACTCCTTGAGAAGAGGAATAATGTGTTTTTGCTCCCTTATACTTGGTTAATTCAAAATTCAGGTAAATTTCCCTAATGTAATCCACTGAATTACAAACTCCTTGAGGAGGGGGGTGGATCTCCTGGCTCTCTTATACTCTCCTGAGAGCAGTGTTCTGCACAGAATTAAGTGTAGTCTAATGGAAACCTGGGCTGAAATAGCAGCTCCTTCCCATGTCTGCCCTGTGACCTTGGACAAGTCACTGAACTTCTCTGTCCTTCAGATGGGGGTTAAGATGTTGAGCCTCACGTGGGACATGGACTGTGTCCAACCTAATTAGCTTGAATCTACCCCAGTGTTTAGTACAGTGCCTGGTACGTAGTAAGCACTTAATAAATGCCTTAAAAACTAAACAGGCTCCCAGAAAAATCCCCTCCTCTGCCTTTGCCATTTTTCAAAACCATGAGACTACACCACCACCCTTTCACGAAAGTTGCCTGCTAATTCAATAACTGTTTCACCAGCCACATCTTGACTTTGCAGTCGGGTGACATTTTTGAGGACTTCTGCCCCACTCCGAATGTCAACCCGTCGCCAAGTCAAGCTGGCCAGGTTCACAAAGCAGCAGTTGTAGCCCCAGCTCCTAATTATTTATGTATTCAGGTAGCTGTGCCTGAAACAATAAGAAGCTCTCATGGAAATCAACAGAAGGAGGTCAAAAACCCAGTGCACTACTGCCTGCTTGGCAGAGCGAAGCAAAGAGAGAGATGGCAGGCAACTGCCGTCCTTGAGCAAAGTGTTTTTTCAGACCCAAGGCGGTTCGGAAGGACAACTTCAAATTAGACTATTCGTTCAGGAATAAACATTCTTGATCAAGTAATACAGTTGATCTGATAATTCAGGAATTCACAGAAACAATGTGGTCCAGTGGAAACAGCGCAAGTCTGGGTCTCGGAGAACTTGTGTACTAGTCCCGGTTCCCCCATTTGTCTGCTGTGTGACCTTGGGTAAGTCACTAGACTTCTGTCTCAGTTACCTCATCTGTAAAATGGGGATTAAGGCTGTGAACCCATGTCCCTGACATACATAGTAAGTGCTTAACAAACCACTAAAAAAAAAAAAAAATTCAAACAGATGCTGTGCTGGCTTTGTTTCTTGGAAGCTTGATTTCAGTGTGCTTTCCTTGTTATACATGGTCCCTGATTTGGGGAAGGGGGTGGCGGGGGAGAGAGAGTGTGTGTGTGTGTGTGTGTGTCCGTTCACTAGTAGAATACCCCTTTAACCTAAATAGGGTATGATGAACGGAGGATCTGTTTTTATAAATCAGATGGAGAGGTTTGTAGACCCAGGGGATTCATACTTAGTGAGAGGGCTGAGGTCAGATTGGACTCTCAAATTCAATAAATCTTGACAACATTGGAAGAAAAAAAAATCATTATAGGCAGATAATAGTTTGAAAACCCTTGCCAGTGGCTATCTGGGAAGCAGATGCATTACAGATTGTTTTTCATACTTTAAGCCAGGATCTCAAAGGAAGAGATAAAATGAATGTAAAGTCTGATTTGCAACCACAAGCAGACTGCCAAATGACAGAGTGGTGAAAACAGTCAAACTCAATTACTCATGAAAGGGGAGAAGGGATGGGATATAAATTTTTAAAATAAAGCCTACTTTTAGAAACTGAGGCGGAACATGGCCTACTGGAAAGAGTACATGCCTAGGAGTCAGAGCACTAAGCTACTAATCCCGGCACTGCCACTCACTTGCTGGGTGACCTTGGGCAAGTCACTTCACTTCTCTGGGCCTCAGTTGACTCATCTGTAAATTGGAAATTCAATAAATTCAATACCTAATCTCCCTCCTACTTAGACTGTGAACCCCATATGAGACAGAGACTGTGTTCAATTTGATTAACTTGTGTCTACGCATGTGCTTAGAACAGTGCCTGGCACATAATAATAATAGTATTAAGCACTTACTATGTGCCACACACTCTTCTAAGCACTGGGGTAGATACAAGGTTATCAGGTTGTCCCATGTGGGGCTCACAGTTATCCCCATTTTACAGATGAGGTAACTGAGGCACAGAGAAGTTAAGTGACTTGCCCAGGGTCACACAGCAAACAAGTGACAGAATCAGGATTAGAACCCAGGGTCTCTGACTCCCACGCCGGTGCTTCTTCCGCTAAGCCACGCTGCTTCTCATATGTATTTGTTACATAGCAAGCATGTAACAAATACCATAATCAGCAACAGATACCATAATCATCGTACATGCAGAAAGGATATTCTAATTGATAGGTTGGTCTGTAGGTGGGTTCTAAGATGAAGTCGTTGGCTGAGTTGCCCTGGCTCTCTCTTTGTCGTAAGTGAATGTAAATTTCGTTGAAATAAGACTGACACATTTCTCTGCTGAAAAGATGGATGTATCACAGCCACCCACAGGACAAAGATCTTTGAGTGCCAGCACTTCTCACTCCAAAGATGGCAGGGAGTTCAATTTCTCCGTCTTGGTCTCCAGCCTCACCCTATGTCATCATTGATGATATTTATTGAGCACTTATTGTATGCAGAGCACTGTACTAAGCACTTGGAAGAGTTGGTAGTCATGTTCCCTGCCCAAAACAAGCCTTACAGTCTATGGGAGAGACAGACATTTAAAATCAATAATTTATAGTATAAAATTCATAGACATGTAATATATAATTTCTAGATATGTCCCCTATAGGTTGAACATGCGTCCCATTTGTAGATGGTCTGCCCCCTTTCCAGTGCAGATATGGCATCAGATGCCTCTATACCCACTGTTTTTATTTTAAGGGCACAGCCCACAACCTTAAGTACACAGCTTTATTTTAACAACCAACTTCCCCAGCTAGAATGTAAACTCCTTGAGGCCAGGGATCATATCTGCCAATTCTATTGTATTGTACTCTCCCGAATGCTTAATACAGTGCTCGACACAGTGTGCTCAATACATCCCATTGATGGATTGATCAGATGATTGCTGCTGAATTCTGCAGCTTGGAAGTGGGTGGCCAAATTTTCAGCGACACAGGAGGAGAATGCAAAAGACTCTGGGGCATAGGGGTTTCCAAGTATTACCCTGGAGAAATGCTATAGATTTGGGTGAGCTTGGGCATATTTTGCCAAACCATACATCTGACCATACACCTACGGCATGCAGAGTACTGCCCAAAGCATTTGGAAGAATTAGAAGATATAATCCTTGCCTTACAAATTTTTACAGTATAGCAGAGGAGACGGACACAAAATAGATTGTAAGCCCTTTGAAGGCGGGATTATGTCTACCAATTCTTTTTTTCTAATGGTATTTGTTAAGTGCTTGCTATGTGCCAGGCACTGTACTAAGCGCTGGGGAAATACAGGACCTGGAGAAGGAAGTTGGCGGCACCGTAGTCGAGAATGAGGCACAGTGAGTTGGTAGGCTTGAGGGGAATTAAGAGTGCAAGCAGGGGTACAGGGGGAAAGGAGAGTGGATAAGTAAGTAAGCAGGAGAGAGCTGATTGAGTGCCTTTAAAGCCACTGATTAAAGGTTGTTTCTTGGTACGGAGTGGAATAGGCAACCATTGGAGAGGGTTTTAAGGAATGGGGGGAAGTGTGGAGAAAATGACTCTGGTGGTGAGATGGAGTCTGAGGCTGTGGCCGGGCGTAGAGTGTTGGCTAGACCCTGACTAAAGCAGCGTGACCTAGTGGCTAGAACACAGACCTGGGAATCAGAAGGACCTGAGTTCTAATCCCCACTCCACCACTTGTCATCTGTGAGGCCTTGGGCAAGTCACTTAACTTCTCTCGTCCTCAGTGACCACATCTGTAAAATGGGGTTTGTGACTGTGAACCATACTGTGGGACTGGGACCAATCCGATTTGCTTGTATCCATCCATGCACTTAGCACAGGGGCTGGTACACAGTGCTTAACAAATACCACAATTATTAAAGGGAGATATGATTTTTCTACAAACTTAAACTCAAGTGGTCAAAACGGTTCTTAGGGTAATTCCCAATAAGACTGAGCCCACCTGGTTTGCGTGCGACTAACTGCCAACTCTAAATTGAACTGGGGCTTTGACCTTCTTGCGTGGAATGCGGAAGAATTTTCTCAGCCAATTAAAAGATCTCATCTGTTCAGATTTGATTAGAAGTATCCCGAAATGGGTCACTGTATTTCAGTCCAAAATTTCAAAATGGAGGGGGAGATTCTCCCGGAATAAAGGTTACGCCTAGCGAATCCCAATAGCAATAGCTGTCCTGTTTACAGAGCCAAATGTCCTTAAAGAAGTAACTCTTCCACTTCTCGAAGTCTTTACAGTATTAATCACAGCCTAAGGTCATGACCTTAAAAACACATTGGAAAGTAAGGGACTTTTATGGTCATTTGAATAATAAGGTTAACCTCATAAAATAATTCAAGTTGTATACATTTATACATATAAGGGCTTGAGTCTCAATTTACGTAACTCTGTGGGAATTCACAGATTTATAAAGGATGAGAATTTGGCTGATGATTCCCATATTGTGGAAATTCTCAGAGACTAATAAGAGATGAGAACCCTCCCACCATTGCCATAAATGTACGTAGGAAGACAGAATAAAAGTCGATCCAAACTGCGAATAGCATGCGCCTTTATCATATTAGTCTGAGTGATGGAGTGAGTAATTGCACTGGCCTTTGACCTCTGGAGACTTATGAATCACTGAGGCTTAGTAGTGTAAGTCCAGCCGTGGCAGGAGAAAAATCTAATCTCGGTTCTGCCACTGTCATACAACGCTCTTGAGGACATCCTTTTCCTTTCTGGCCTCAGTTTGCCATTTGGGTGTTACTGATTCTATGTTGGGCATGGCTCTTTATTAGTTGACTATTCATTCAATCGTGGGACACAGGAGTGTGAGCTTGTGGAGGACCCAAAGAGGCCATAGGTGAACTTTGTAAAGCTACATGCATGAAAAGACTATGCAGAGCCTTTAAGACTCAATCAATTGTATTTATTGAGCGCTTACTGTGCACAGTGCACTATGCTAAGCGCTTGGGAAAGTACAGTATGACAGAGTGGGTAGACACATTCCCTGCTCACAGTAAACTTACAGTCTAGAACTGTATATACACTATCTAGAGAATAGGAGGGGGAATAAGTAGGGATTGAATGCAAGTTAAGATAGTAATAACTGTGGTACGTATCTGCTAATTCTTTTATATTGTACTCTCCCAAGCACTTAGTACAGTGCTCTGCATGTAGTAAGTACTCAATAAATACAATTAATGGATTGGTATTAATAAGTGCTAACAATGTGCTACTTATTGTACTGAATTCTGAGGTAGATACAAGGTAATCAAGTCAGACAATCTGTCTCACAGGGGATGCTAAGGAGGAGGGAGGAGAGAGGTACTGCATCCCCATTTTACAGAGGAGGTCACTGAGGCCCAGAGAAATGATTTGCCCGTGGTCACACAGCAGGCAAGTGGCAGATCCTGGATTAGAACTCAGGCCATCTGACTCAAATGTGGGCTTTGTGGGGATTGTATGAGGGTCCCTGTGGGGTCTGAGGCTTTGTGCTCCTGGTGATTCTACTGGGAACACAAGGTCTGCTGCTATACCTTTTTTTTTCACGGTACTTGTTAAGCACTTTCTATGTAATAAACACTAGGGTACATACAAGTTAATCAGGTTGGACACAGTCCATGTCCCACATGGGGCTCACAGTCTTAATCCCCATTTTACAGATGAATTAACTGAATTCATTCATTCAATCGTATTTATTGAGCATTTACTGTGTGCAGAGCACTGCACTAAGTGCTTGGGAAGTACAAGTTGGCAACATATAGAGATGGTCCCTACCCAACAATGGGCTCACAGTCTAGAAGGGGGAGACAGACAACAAAACAAAACATGTTAACAAAATAAAATAAATAGAATAAATATGTACAAGTAAAATAGAGTAATAAATATGTCCACCATATATACATATATACAGGTGCTGTGGGGAGGGAAAGGAGGTAAGGCGGGGGGATGGGGAGGGAGAGGAGGGGGAGAGGAAGGAGGGGCTCAGTTTGGGAAGGCCTCCTGGAGGAGGTGAGCTCTCAGTAGGGCTTTGAAGGGAGGAAGAGAACTAGCTTGGCGGATGGGCAGAGGGAGGGCATTGCAGGCCCGGGGGAGGACGTGGGCCGGGGGTCGATGGCGGGACAGGCGAGAACGAGGCACAGTGAGGAGGTTAGTGGCAGAGGAGCGGAGGGTGCGGGCTGGGCTGGAGAAGGAGAGAAGGGAAGTGAGGTAGGAGGGGGCGAGGTGATGGAGAGCCTTGAAGCCGAGAGTGAGGAGTTTTTGCCTGATGCGTAGGTTGATTGGTAGCCACTGGAGATTTTTGAGGAGGGGAGTAACATGCCCAGAGCGTTTCTGCACAAAGACAATCCGGGCAGCAGCGTGAAGTATAGATTGAAGTGGGGAGAGACAGGAGGATGGGAGATCAGAGAGGAGGCTGATGCAGTAATCCAATCGGGATAGGATGAGAGATTGAACCATCAGGGTAGCGGTTTGGATGGAGACGAAAGGGCGGATCTTGGCGACGTTGCAGAGGTGAGACCGGCAGGTTTTGGTGACGGATTGGATGTGAGGGGTGAACGAGAGAGCGGAGTCGAGGATGACACCAAGGTTGCCGGCTTGTGAGACGGGAAGGATGGTAGTGCCATCAACGGTGATGGGAAAGTCAGGGACAGGGCAGGGTTTGGGAGGGAAGATAAGGAGTTCAGTCTTGGACAGGTTGAGTTTTAGATGGCGGGCAGACATCCAGATGGAGATGTCCTGAAGGCAAGAGGAGATACGAACCTAGAGGGAGGGAGAGAGAGAAGGGGCAGAGATGTAGATTTGGGTGTCATCAGCGTAGAGATGATAGTTGAAGCCGTGGGAGTGAATGAGTTTACCAAGGGAGTGAGTGTAGATGGAGAACAGAAGGAGACCAAGAACTGACCCTTGAGGAACCCCTACAGTAAGGGGATGGGAGGGGGAGGAGGAGCCCACATTTCTCTGAATCACAGAGAAAGGAAGCGACTTGCCCAAGGCCACACAGCAGACAAGTGGAAGAGCTGGGATTAGAACCCAGGTTCTTCTGAGTCCCAGACCCGTGCTCTAACCACTAGTCATGTTGCTTTCTTACTAGTTACGGCTACTACTTATATTCCGTGCTTCTCAAATCCCAACTCCACCAATCGTCAGCTGTGTGACTTTGGGCAAGGCACTTAACTTCTCTGTGCCTCAGTAACCTTATCTGTAAAATGGGGATTAAGACTCTGAGCCCCCCATGGGACAACCTGATCACCTTGTAACCTCCCCAGCACTTAGAACAGTGCTTTGCACATAGTAAGCGCTTAATCAATGCCATTATTATTATTATTATTATTATATGGATCTCAGAGACAGGCTGAGAGGGATGTGGTAAATGTTGTAGCCACTGCAGATCTGATGCTCAGGCGTGGAAAAGAATCTTTCTTTCCTCTGTAGCCTGGGGAGCTACAAAGAGAGAACTCATTTTAAGGGAAAGCATGGAGTTAATACCTGAATAGCCACAGAACCTGGCCTCGTGGAAAGAGCAGAAGACTAGAAGTCTTCATCTGGGCTCAGACACTTGTCTACTGTATAGCCGTTTATAAATCAGGTAGCTTCTCTGAACCTCATTTTCCTCATCGGTCAAACTAGGGTTAAATGCTGGTCCTCCCTCCCTATTAGACTGTGAGCCCCACTTCATTCATTCAGTTGTATTTATTGAGCGCTTACTGTATGCAAAGCACTGTACTAAGCACTTGGGAGAGTACAATACAACAACAAGCATTTTGTGAAGGGACTGTGCGTGATGTAGTTCTAGTATATTTACCTCAGGGCTGCAATATTAGTAGGCATTCTACAAATATCGTGGTTATTAATACCAATATTATCCCCAGTTTGAGATTTGCACAATCTACAGCACAGTGTAGATAAACCGTAATCTAGTGCTGGAGGAAACCCCCTACTTCTTTCCTTTGATTTCAAAATAATCACACATATTGCTGAATTATTACACAAAGATGCTAGATGTGCCTTCCTCCTGGAAAGTAAATTACATCTGATGTGATTTCTAATGAGCGAATGTATGTGGTAGGAATCCATTTACTGGAAGCCGTGTTACAGTTGCTCTGATAACCAAGATATCCCTTCAGGGAGCCATTGACCTTTTTGAGTGAAAAATTAATTTAGGGTAAATCAATTTTATGCTTTGTTGCTGTCCTGCAGCCGGTCTGCTTCTGCGTTAAACTGATCTTGGGTATGTTGAGTGGTTGTGACGATTTATCATAAGCTGATTACTCATCCAATTTCCCATTACTAAAATAAGGCGTTAAAAATCAAACTAATCTTCTGCTCAAAGGAAGGCATTCCCAACAGCTGTTTCCTTCAAAGTCTTTAGTTCTTCTTTTCCTCCCAGCAGCCCCTCTGGGAAGGCTACAGGGATGCACTATTATGTGAAATGCCAACTGCCGCCTATTCATCATAGAGCAACTCTCTGAGGGCCCATCCATTCAAATCATTTATCACTCTGTACGTGGATGTGTGTTGCTGCTGAAATAAATCAGAATAGTGAACGCCAGATGTTCTCAAATCCTAGAGTCCTGGGTGAATTTATTGGGTTTTTTTGTGTGTTTTTTTTTTTAAAAAAAAAAACCCTCACGCCTATAGGAGCATGTGTGTTTTTCTCTGGGTGAGGAACAGCAGGCTTGGTGACTTAAATCTTCTGAACAAAAGTAGAATAATATTAGGAGAGAGAGAGAAAGAGAGAGACGGACTTGAAAGGAAATACTTACAGGCATTGAAATGATAAGTCAATAGGTTGCTCTCTACTTCAACCATACGAAATGATGAAACTGTTAGGAAAACACCAAACTTTCATTCATTCAATTCATCGTATTTAGTGAGCGCTTACTGTGTGCAGAGCCCTGCTTAGGAGAGTACAATATAAGAATAAACAGGCACATTCCCTACCCACAGTGAGCTTACAGTCTAGAGGGGGAGACAGACTTTGGTATAAATAAATTACAGGTATGTACATCATAAGTGCTGTGGGGCAGGGAGGGACAGGGAGTGCTTGTATCAACGCCAGTGCTTAGAACAGTGCCTGGCACATAGTAAACCATGTAACAAAAAACCATTATTATTATTGTTGTTATTATAATTATTGGAGTAAGCCAGGGCAATGCAGAAGGGAGTGGGCGAAGAGGAAAGGGGGACTTGATCAGGGAAGGCCTTTTGGTGGAGGTGTGCCTTCTCTAAAGCTTAAGAGCTCAAACCAATTAAGAGCTAAATTTGCTTTTTGGTCATCTGGGCTTCAGAAACTCTGGTCACTCTAACATTTTCAGGAAAAGATAACAAATTCCAGACTAAAATTATAAGATGCATTTGAACTACTATCAATTAAGCAATGGTATTTACTGAGTGCTTGGGAGAGTACAATAGAGCAGGTCAAGTATTCATCAAGTCATTTTTTGAGCACTTTGTGCAGAGCACTGTACTAAGCACTTGGGAAAGTGCAATACTGCAATGAGGAGAGACAATCCCTGCCCACAATGAGCTAGAAAAGGTAGGAAAATGGAGTAAGTAGGCATTATCCTTGCTCTCAAGGAGCTTATAGTCCTAGTGGAGGAGACCGGCACTCAAATCCATGACAGAGAAGAGTTACAAATGAGAATAAAGCTATGTACACAAGTGCTGGTCTTCCTCATTTATGTGGGTTTTTTCTTCCTGTGACCACTCTTTCTAAAGAGTTTTGTTCGCCTCTCCACCCTATTATTTTTAAGCTTTTGGAGGGCAGTGATTGGGTCTTGCATTCTTCCAAATGCTCAGTACACTGCACCCTCAGTAGACCCACCTAAGATTACCCAACAACTCACTGCAGTCATTTTGTCTCATAGTTCCTGTTTTCTCTATCATCCCCTGTATTGTAGATTCAGCAACCCAGGTATTCCAATCAACCAGGACACAAAAGTTATTGAAAAATTCCAGTGCATCTAAAAGCATTCTCTTTGGGAACGTTCAGAACTGATAAATAGCCAAGAATGATGTTAGTGTTTCTTCTCAGTAGCACACAGGCAAGTTTGTAAGGCTGAATTTTGGTGGGGGTGGGGGGCGGAGGGAATGGCCGAACTTGTATTCAGTGAGCTAATTCAATCAGTGGAATTTATTGAGCGCTTACTGTGTGCAGAGCAGTGTACTAAGAACTTGGAAGATTACAATACAGCAGAGGTGGTAGACACGTTCTCTGCCCACAAAGAGCTTACTTCCTAGAAGAGGAGACAAACTATAAATAAATATATTACAGATACATGCATGAGTGCCGTGGGGCTGGGTCAGATTGTCTTACTGGATTGACAAGTCTTCTGGGAATACTATTCCAAAATGTGTGCTTAGAAAGAAAAAAAGGAAGTAAATGCAGATAACTGCACAAATAGGAGAGAAGCAGCTGGGTTCATCTATTATAAATTAGTACATATATTTCAGAGGATTGGTCTTCTGACAAGCTGCCTCATTTATAATACTGATTCAAGACTTCTTCATCATGGCTTGCCAGTTCTCTTAGGTACAGTATATCACTCACCTGATGACACTGTTCTGCCATCTGTACGATCCCTGTTGGCCCATATTAATTTATAACTGAGAGGAATTGCAAAATGCACCATGTTTCATTGGAGCAAAACAAGCTTTCAAAACCCTTTTAAGGCCATGATGAATGAAAATGCAAAGGCTACCAAAATTTATCGTGCTCCATTGTTGTAGTTATTGCCGCTATTTTTTTTTTGCACTGGTTATATAACTGAGATATGTCCAGGCAGAATTAACTCCCGTGAAGGTAAAAAAAAAAAAAAAAAAAGTTGGGGGGAGGTTAGTTTTCCAGGAAGAAGTTAATTTGTTGCATTTTTATGACATAAAACAGGAAATGTAAAGCACAGAGTGGTTCATCAAAGCTACATTAATACTTAGCTGATGTTTATAATGTTGATTTGCCAGCTATAAACCAGTGACTGACCCACCCACGTTCCCACATCTCTCCTTTTAGGGTGACACCCCAAGGGGTTTACAGAATCATTTTGTTCAATGTTTTTAAAATGCAATGACAGTTGACTTGGAAAATTGCATGGGGGTCACCAAGGTTAGTCAAACTAATTGTTCCTTTTGCTTTCTGAGTAAGCATCCACATAACCATGACTTGTACCTGCTGTTACATCTTTCTCTTCTTATTCATTCTGTGCCACAGTCATTTAATGAATGATTTCATCTCTCTTCATATACAGTGCCACTAGAAGCTTTGCAACCATAAAAGATGTACCCACCTAAATTTACCTTTAATGGATGGATTTTTATGGTCAGGGACAAATAACATATCAGTCACTTCTGTCTGAAAGGTTCCCGTCTACCAGGCTCGGGAGCAAAATCAGCCTCTTTACTGCTCCCTATAAAGGTCACTGGAATAAGAATCAGGCACCAGTCCTGCAAGGCAGAAAGTCTTCTTGATGGCAGAATCTCTGTTGGATTCACTGTTGGTTTACGTGTCTATCAGCTACTAAGTTATTTTTTGCCTTGGCCAGATTTCTCACAGCTAAGCTGCAGCTTAGTTCCAACCCTGTGGCTCTGTGGTTGCAAAAATGCCATTCCAACATTTCCCTTTGGCTCAGAAACTTCCTATAGCTTACTGTAACTTCTTGTAGATCACTACCCAGCTAGCTGAGGAGGCATCCGCTGGCTTGCTGTAATGTTTTCAGGACACTTGCTCCTCTGGTGACTGTCTTAAATTGAGCCCGGGTCCTCTAAGTGCTAAAAATCCCTCAGGTCACTTAATGACTGTCCCAGGCATGACATGCAGAGTGTCCCAAATGTAGAAGCAGCATGGCTCAGTAGATACAATAGGGCTCTGGGAATCAGAAGGTCCTGGGTTCCAATCCTGGCTCTGTCACGTGTCTGCTGTGTGACCTTGGGCCTATCACTTAGCTTCTCTGGGCCTCAATTACCTCATCTGTAAAATGAGGATTAAGAGTATGAGCCCCATGGGTGATAGGGATTGTGTCCACCCTGATTAATTTGTATCTACCCCAGCAGTTAGAACAGTGCTTGGCAACTAGTAAGTGCTTACTAAGTACCATTATTATTATTAATTATTAAGCATAGTGATGGTATAATGGTAATAGTAGTTGTGTTTATCGAGCATCCACTTGGTGTACCGTACTAGTCTCCCCCAATGGGTGCAAGGTTGCATGCAACAAAAAATGTGCCACTCAGAGCTTTGGGTGCGAACCCTTTATGAGACAGGGACTGTGTCCAACCTGATTAGGTTGAGAAGCAGCGTGGCTCAGTGGAAAGCGCATGGGCTTTGGAGTCAGAGGTCAGGGGTTCAAATTCCGGCTCCACCAGTTGTCAGCTGTGTGACTTTGGGCAAGTCGCTTAACTTCTCTGTGCCTCAGTTACCTCATCTGTAAAATAGGGATTAAGACTGTGAGCCCTCCGTGGGACAACCTGATCACCTTGTAACCTCCCCAGCGCTTAGAACAGTGCTTTGCACATATAAGTACTTAATAAATGCCATTATTATTATTATTATTAGCTTGTATCTGCCCCAGCACTTTGTACAGTGCCGGGCACATAGCACTTAACAAATGCCATTAAAAAAACAACACACAAGTCAAGTTAGGAGCAAAGCAACTAAAAAATGAAAAGAAAATACTTGTTTAGAACGTCCTTTTTGACCTTAGCTGTTATTCAAGAAAAGATAATCTAGGTTTGGTTTCAAGCACGTGCAAGCTATTTGGGAATCTGGGAAAATCAGAAGACGCCCATCTCCCCCTCCCTCGTCTCCCTCCCTTCTTCTCGCAGTGTTGCTTTTCTCAGGAAACCCATTCCAGTCAAAAGCTTTTATTGCAGGATTTATGGAAGTTTTATTTGAAGATTTACTGTGCTTCTTGGGTTTCTTAAGTCCAAGCTGGGGGAATCTTGTAGAAAAGGCGAAGGTTGGATAGGGGGGGAAACAACAGGTTTCTCCGTGGAGGGGCAGGGGCAGTTAGTTAGCGGTGGGGCCTAGCTGAAGGAGCACGAGCCCAGGAGTCAGAGGACTTGGAGTCTAATCCCGGCTCAGCCACTTGTCTGCTCTGTGACCTTGGGCAAATCACTTAACTTCTCTGTGCCTGTTACATCATCTGTAAAATGGGGATTAAGACTGTGAGCTTCATGTGGGATGTGGATTGTTTTCAACCCGATTAGCTTTTATCCACTCCAACATTTTTTTTAATCAATCAATCAATCAATCATATTTATTGAGCGCTTACTGTGTGCAGAGCACTGTACTAAGCGCTTGGGAAGTACAAGTTGGTAACATATAATGTTAATGTCCTGCCACATAGGCAGTGTTTAATGAATACTGAGGCCTTCCCAGACTGAGCCCCTTCCTTCCTCTCCCCCTCGTCCCCCTGTCCATCCCCCCCATCTTACCTCCTTCCCTTCCCCACAGCATCTGTATATATGTATATATGTTTGTACATATTTATTACTCTATTTATTTATTTATTTATTTTACTTGTACATATCTATTCTATTTATTTTATTTTGTTAGTATGTTTGGTTTTGTTCTCTGTCTCCCCCTTTTAGACTGTGAGCCCACTGTTGGGTAGGGACTGTCTCTATATGTTGCCAATTTGTACTTCCCAAGCGCTTAGTACAGTGCTCTGCACATAGTAAGCACTCAATAAATACGATTGATTGATTGATTGAATACCTTAAGAAAAAAAGTCACATCCAGGGGGCAGGGGGCATGCCTGTGGGTAGCAGGAACTGAGTTTTTTAGGGTCTTTTTCTGGTATTATTGTGGATTTATGATGGAGTGCCTTAGATAGCTTTTTCAGTTCTGCCACCCTTTAAAAAACTTTTCCCTCAAGTCTCCAAATCTGTGCCCACCCAGGGCAGTTTTTCAATTTTGTTTTACCATTTCGCTATTGCTGCCTCTTCTCTAAGAAGCAGCCCCTGTTTCTGGGATCACTGCAGTCCTGAGGACTGGGCAGCGATGGGATGGAGGCAGGTAGAGGAATGTCTCTCTCTACCCTCCCCCATCCTGATCTGATCCAATCTGGTCCCCAAGGCTGTGGCAAAGGGGGCAACTGTGACTGTGAAACAAATAAGAATGAAAAGAAAGGCACCAATCCATAGTGTTTACTGAGCACTTAGTGCAGAACACTGTTCTAAGTGCTTGGGAGAGTGAGTTAGTAGCCAAGATCCCTGCCCTCGAGGAGTATATCTGTGGGAAGCAGTGTGGCAATCAATCAATCAATCAATTGTATTTATTGAGCGCTTACTGTGTGCAGAGCACTGTACTAAGCGCTTGGGAAGTACAAGTTGGCAACATATAGAGACAGTCCCTACCCAACAGTGGGTTCACAGTCTGAAAGGGGGAGACAGAGAACAAAACCAAACATACTACCAAAATAAAATAAATAGAATAGATATGTACAAGTACAATAAATAAATAAATAAATAGAATAATAAATATGTACAAACATATATACATATATACAGATGCTGTGGGGAAGGGAAGGAGGTAAGATGGGGGGATGGAGAGGTGGACGAGGGGGAGAGGAAGGAAGGGGCTCAGTCTGGAAAGAGCCCAGGCATGGGAGTCTGAAGACCTGGGTTCAAATTGCAACTCCGCCATTTCCCTGCTGTATGAACTTCGGCAAGTCACTAAACTTCTCTGCGCCTCAGTTACCTAACCTGCAAAATGGGGATTCAATACCTGTCCTCCCTCCTTCCTAGACTTGGAGCCCTTTGTGGGCTCTGATTATCTTGTATGTACCCTGGTACATAGTTAGTGCTTAGCACATATTAAGCGCTTAACAAACACCACAACTATTCTATCCATTGCCAGGCCACACTCTGGTTTACATTTAGGGCCCTCCTGTGTACTCTTCACCAGAGTTTAGGACATGCGCACAATAAGCAGTTTTGAAGTACAATTAGAACTACTGATTTTAAAATACAGTGCTTAATTCAGCACCTGGCACATATTAAGCACATTGCAAATACCATTAAAAAAAAGGAGGAGCAGACAAGGGAAGAGAGAGGGAGGTTTGTGAGGTTAGGGCAGGTTCTGCAGTCATGCATGAGAAGGACAAGGAAACTGGAAACAGAAAAAGCTGAATACTTTGGTTGGGGGGAGAACAGTGCTCTGCACATAGTAAGCGCTCAATAAATACGATTGATGATGATGAGAAGTTCTAAGGAGTGGTAGGGAGGGTGTGGCGATAGTGAGGTGAGGGCAGACTTATCCAGAGACACCAGAGGCTCCAGCATGAGATAACTTGACAAGTTTACTTCAGGGAGAAATAAAAATCACCACACTATTGCCTACACCCTCTATGGTGTTCTCCCTGAGCCGCTCCCAATCAGTCCCTCCATCAGTGGCATTTATTGAGCACTTCACTGTTTGCAGAGCAGCTTACTAAATGCTTGGGAGAGTACAATCAAGTTGGAAAACACAATCCCTATCCGCAAATAAGCAGGCTAGAGGGCCTTAGCAAAGAATCGACACTAAGAAAGACAAGAATGAGGCAGAGCGAATAGGTTGGTGTTAAGGGAGCAAAACGTGCAGGCTAGGTTGTATTGGTAGAGGAATTCGTTCATTCATTCAATAGTATTTATTGAGCACTTACTGTGTGCAGAGCACTGAACTAAGCACTTGGGAGAGTATAACAATGAACAGACGCATTCCTGCCCAGAATGAGCTCACAGTCTAGGGGGATGTAGTCAGGATGAGGAGAACTGATTGACTGCCTTACAGCTCATGGCAAGTTCACCCCTCAAATCCCCATTTTAGCCAGCTCTGACCCCTCTCTCCCAGCAAATTACCTCAATCAATCAATCATATTTATTAAAAGCTTACTGTATGCAGCACACTCATATTAAGCACTGGGAAAGTACAGTATATCAGCGTTGGTAGACAAGTCCCCTGCCCACAAGGATCTTACAGTCTAGAGGGGGAGACAAACATTAATACAAAGAAATAAATTAACAGATGTATTATCTCTTCCTTTATTCCTCACACTTCCTCTATCCTACGAGCCTAGAAGCTTGAAAAGGTCCAGCCTGTAGACTTCCTATTGTAATCATTGCAGAATGCCTGTGTCTACGAATTTGCTGGGGTTTATAGTCTGTCACTTTAACATTGGAAGGGGCCTTAGGCTTTAAATATGCTCAGTCTGTGCTATTATCTAGTAAATTTTTTTCTGGATGCTGCAATCTAGGTCAGCACCACCTCTGGGCTAGGGTGAGTGGACTCTCTCTTTTTATGGGATTGCTCCGTTTTGAGTGTTTTCCTAGTGTCAAGAGGCATCCTGCTTGGGTAACTGTATCTGCTTTAGTTTGGGTTGCAAAAAGCCATGGCTCAGCCTCTCTTTTTCCATCCTAAGAAGAATATCCGGTGTTTTCAATCGATCAATGGTAATTAATTGTTCAGCCTCTTTGTCCCCAGCGGGCTGCAACAGGTCGCTGAAAAACAAATACCAAAAGATCACACACTGACAAATCCTTTGTCCAATGTCCAGTCCTTGATAGCCCGATAGCCCCACATGCTAATCAGGTCAGTCACCGGCCTTATCCCACAGGGTGCTCGATCTAAGTAGGAGGGAGGACAGGTAGTGAATCCACACTTTACAGTTGAGGAAACTGAAGCACAGAGCAGTGAAGTGACTTGCCCAAGGTCACACTGCTGGCAGAGTGGCAGCCAGGATTAGAACCCAGGTCCCCGACTTCTAGGCCCACACTCTTTCAACTAGGCCAAACTGCTTCAGAAAAGAAGAGTAGGACTTGTTGAGCACTCACTTCGGACAGTGTGCTGTACTAAATGCTTGAGATGTACAAAACCTGAAAGATGACATGTACCCTGCCCACAAGGAGCTTGCAGTCTAATGGAGGAGCTTGAACTTTACCATCCCACCCTAGTTGGCCTGACCTCTCACTTTAAAAAGAAAATGGTATTTGTTAAGTGCTTGCTATGTGCCAGGCACTGTACTAAGCTCTGGTGTAAATACCAGTTAATCAGATTGTTCACAGTCCATGTCCCTCTTGGGACTTGGTCTTAATCCCCGTTTTACAGATGAGGTAACTGAGGCACAGAAAAGTGAAGTGACTTACCTAAGGTCACACAGCGGACAAGGGGCAGAGCCAGGATTAGAACCCAGGTCTGACTCCCAAATCCGTGCTCTTTCCACTAGGCCGTGCTGCTTCACCTGTTTCTCCACAGCTGGACCAAATGACTTCCCCATATCCATTTTCCCTCTAGAGTTCTGTGATTCTGCTAGCTGGTCAGAGTCCCAAAGAGGGCACTTGTTAAAGGGAGGTCTGGTGGACAATCAGTAGAATTTATTGAGTGCTTATTGTGTGCAGAAAGTACAGCATGTTTTGCCCTTTCCGGAGCACTTAATGTTATCCTCATGAAACAGTCTTTGTCAGCCCAAGGATCTGTCCAGATGACTTGTTGGCTCAGTTCATTGAGGGTCCACAATGTACTAGGCAAATGGACGACTTAATTGATACAATATGTTGTTTGTTGCCTTCTTGGATTTTCAGGTTTGTTATTCCGCTATCAAAAATACGAGAAGGCAGATTTGATCCTTAGGCTGACTATGAGTGGTCAGTGCGCATGAAGTTAGACTAGGAATGGGTGGATGGGAGGGAGCCATGAGTGAGAAACAAAAGGCACTTTGGTGTTGCAAAGTAGTGTCATTTTCCCTGGAACCCAAAAAAAAAAAAAAGTCAACTTGGACTTGTCCCCTAAGTACACACAAGAAAAGGAAAGTTTTTGACCTTGACTGGGCCAAATGTACTTTTCCTGGCAGCAGTGGCAGAGTGGCCCCACACAAACGCACATTTCTGGTTAGGCTCCACTGAAATGATGTAGGAACTTGCCAGGGGACGTGAAAATGTAATTTACCTTGCATGTTTTAATTTTTTTCTTCCTCGGGAAAAACAAAATATTCTAAACATTGTCAACCACATTATTTAGAGACCAAAGACTCCCAGACACAAATTACCCTTGATTGCTATTTATACAGGCTAGACCTGGAGTGGCTATTGGCTGCCCTTGAAGGAAAGTGAACGAAGTTTAAATTTGATCCAGAAGGCAGCGAATGGGGAAGAGACAGGAGGTGGAGGCAATGTGGTGGGCAAGGATGTTAATTTTAGCTAGAGCATTTCAGCTGTCGAAAGGTTAGAGAGGTTTGAAGATATCATTTAGTCAAGGCAAGTGATTCCGGAAATCACAGACAAAGGTTCTGCAGAGGGAACGGGAAGAATGTTGGACGTGTTTTGAAGTGGGAAAGTGGCAGAATTTGGCAGTGGGGAGGAGAAAGGGAAGCAATCAAGGATGGCCACTGAGGGGAGAGCCTTCCAGTTATGGGTTTCTCGAGCCTTCATTCATTCAGTTGTATTTATTGAGTGCTTACTGTGTGCACAGCACTGTGTTAAGAGGTTATAAGTTTTCCCCATTTTACAGATGAGGAAACTGAGGAACAGAGAAGTTAAGTGGCTAACCCAAGGTCCCACAATAGACAAATGGCAGAGCCGGCATTAGAAGCTAGGTCCTCTAACTCCAAGGCCTGTGCTCTATTCACTAGGCCACGCTGCTTCTCAGCTTTAGTGTGGAAATCAACCACATGGAGGTGAAAGTTGAGACTTGGTGAGTGGCTGAGTCCTGATGAAAGTAAAGCAAGAAGAGAAAAAGACCCAGGAACTGAGGGAGGAACCTTTATAGGTTTACAGTGAAGGTCCCTTGTAATTTATAAGGTGAGGCATATTTGCAAATAAGTATTAACAAGGTCAATTGCTACTGTGGAACTAGCTCCAAGATCAGGATATTTTACATCCCTGAGGACAATCTCAAAAGTTTACAGCAATAAGGCCTGACAAATTCTGGGTTCGGTATCACCTGAACATTTTACCGTTCCACAAATGATTTGCTTTTGTTTCAGCATTATCAAGCTTTCATGAGGCAAAGGTATCTGGAATTGGTACTCGTTATAAGTTTGCTAAAAATAATTTGTCTTTTAGAGAAATGTACTAGTAATTTCCTGAGTAATAATTTTTTTTATGATATTTAAGTGCTTACTATGTGCCAGGCACTGTACTAAGCAGTAGAGTAGTTACAAGCTAATCAAGTTGGACACAGCCCATAATAATAATGGTAATATAGTATTATTATTATTGTACTTAAGTACTTACTATGTTCCAGGCACCGTACTAAGCGCTGAAGTAGATACAAGCAAATTGCATTGGACACAGGTCCTGTCCCACGTGGGGCTTACAGTTTCAATAATAATAACTGTGATATTTGTTAAGTACTTTGTTGCCAGGCACTATACTGAGCGCTAGGGTAGATACAAGCTAATCGGGTTGGACAGATTGTGAGCCCCATGTGGGACATGAACTAAGTGGGAGGAAGAAAGGTGTTTCATGCCCATTTTAGAGATAAGGTAAGTGAGACACTCTAGACGTACAAAGGAGAGAACTAGCAACAATCCTGGATAATAATCCTTATAGAACAGGACCAAACCCTCTGTTTTTGCCCTCTGCTTTCTACTCTTTCTTACTGTTCATCTCACTCCCGACCACTTGGAAAATTTGCACCGTAATGAGCTCATTTATTTTCTCAGAGTTTATCAGCTCCCGCCGCTTCTTCAATGGGTGGTCTTGTGGAAATAAGGAGGGATTGTGATGGCAGGTGGAGAAGGAACAGCAGGAACAGATGAATCCTTTTCAAGAAAAAAATTCCGTTTTCAGTCAAATGTCCTTACAAAAAAGGAAAGGGTGAATAGCGGAAGCATCTGACTTGGGTGAAACTTTCTGAACAGGATGCGCGCCCGAGTGGTTCACTCGAGGTTCTGCCGTGTTCCAGGAATATACCTTTTATCTATTGTTTGTTTTCTACAGCTGCCAAGCTTCCCTCCTGGGCAAGCTTGGACGCTGCCCCACAACAGGTTTAATGTATCTGAGCCATTCGCCACTTTGTCTTCCCCATGTGCACATTATGTAAGATGTGGAAAGTGGGTCGAGAAGGTCCTTCCCCTGCTGCACCTCACATAACATCACGCCTGGCTGCTTAAGCTAATGAGAATCTAGAAAGTAAAAGCCTCCAACTGAGCCTAGCCTGTCATTAATTCTCTCTTGACCGAAATGCAATGGAAGCTTTCACCTGTCACGTATCTGAGTCCGTACCAGTGCTTCAGAGCAGTTAGTGTCAACTCTGGGGTTCCTGTATTATAGACTAGATGGTATAACGGGCCTGACAGACTCCTTTGGGGATTCTACAGATCTCCAAGAGTAAATGTGAATGGGTGGCCATTATCCCTTCTTTGTGCCGGCTGCAGTATTGACAGTGGTGTTTCAGCACCCCTCGGTTTTGAGAAATGTAATTGTCCTAAAGTGACAATTCTTAGCCGATAAAATATCCGGTAGTGGGGCGTGTGGGAAGGTTGTTGCAGGGGAGAGAAGGGAATGATTTCTCCTGCAATAAACTGGCACCATCGGTGCTCTCCTTTACGTTAAAGATGTTTGCTCCATTATGGCTCTGGGTTTTGCGTTTTCTAAATAGACTCATTGATCTTGCCTCCGAGGGTTTCCTTTACAGAACGCATTCTCAAGGTCAGTTGAAAGGTGCCCTTGCCTCCCACAGCTCACTCCCTTCAAAAGACAAGTTTTCAAAGGGAACCCAGCCTGGCTTCATCCTTCCTGTCCAAACTTCGGGGCATTGGGCCCCAAATTAGTACATACCCTAAAGTTAGGGAGTAGTGTGGCCAAGAGGCAGCGTGCATAAACCTCATTTCCAGCATGCACAAATCCAGTTTATGGAAGTGTGTATTAGGGTGATCGAAACTGGGATTTACTGCATGAGAGTTAGGGGGGCCTGTCCTTAAAGACATTTGTGGGCAGAGAAAGTGTCTACCACCTCTATTACACTATACTCTCCCCAGGCGCTTAGTACAGTGCTCTGCATACAGTTAAGCACTCAAATACAATTGATCGATTGGTCCTTTGTGATACATAATATTTGCGCAGGGCTGTAAGGCCTGCAGACTTCCTTCGTTTAAAGGGTCATCCCACAGTGTCGGGGACTTGTTTAAAGAAATGGAGTGGAGGGTTAGTGGGTGGGGAGAATACTAGTCCAAAGCAATTCAGGAACAAGCTCAAAGACAAAAGACTCTCCCTTTCCAGTATCCTTTTCCTTCCAGGCTTTTTCATTTCAATGTTCTGGACTCCTTTATTGGAATGCACAATGATTTGCTACTGTGGACGTGGAAAAGGTCAAAATATCTTTGTATTGGTCATCTTCAAGCCACAAATTAATACCCCAGGGTCAGAGGCATGAACCAAATTATTGATAACCATCGGAAATAACAGCACAGTCAGGGCTCTACAGTGGGAAGCAAAGGCACCCTGTGACCTTTGCTCTTTATTGAACATCAACAATATACTTGATACTAAACAAAGACAAAAAAAAAGGTAGGAAGTTTATCCTTAACAGTAGTCTTTTCATTCATGATGATTTTGCTTTCCACCACATCCACCAAAATATGCAACTATTTTCGTAAGCGCTGAAGCCAATGAACACATTTAAAACTCATCGCCTTTCAAATAGGAATGCACTTGGGTGAAAAAAAGGCAGAGGCACCCAAATTAGTTAACTTCAGGCTCTTCGGCATTGAGTCAACAACACTTTAATGTGAACTTCAAGGGCTTTTAATCAGTTTCGTGTGAAAAGAACAGATTTGATTTTTGTTTTCGAACAGCTTCATCAATCAGTCCCCCAGTTTCAAGCACATCCAGAAAGTTGTTCCCAGTACAAAAGGTTTGCCTATATTAACCTTCAGCTGCCATGAACACCCACAGACAATACTCACTTCTCCCTCAAAATGAGAAAATATTAGCAGCAAAAAAGGTTAAGCATATGTAAGATCCTGAAACTTGTTTTCTTAAGTGAAATACCCCTGACTAACAGCAATGGATGGGATTTTTCTCACCTCTTTCCCGGAGGGGGGAGAAGAAATAGAAATTCCGCCCCAGTGTTTGAGCTGCATTGTTTATTTTTACTGAAAACCAAAGAATTATCTACTAGTTGGAAAACTAAGCAGAATGCATAAGCATTTCTGGACCACCTGGGACACAGGAAGGTTGGGAGATTTCCAGATGGGTTTTTAAGACAATTCATTGATATTTACATAACCAGAATAAATGTTTTTCCTGAGATAGCATTTCCCCTCAGTGCCTGGGGACCGCCAGCAGAAGAGGGAGGTCCAGAAGTTCTCCTGCCTTAATAGTCCTAGTGTTTATAGCTTTGGCATTTATTAACTAGTGGGAGCTGTTTATTGAGTCATAAACTCTACTAATGGGGATATTAGCTCTAAATTATAAATCTCCTCCAGTATATGAGTTTAATTATAAAAGAAATAATTATGTATAGGGGTTGTTTAGCCATTATGTATCATGTTTATCAGCATGATTCCTATAATGGGAATGTAATTGCTAATTATTGGTTCACAGGGTAAGAAAAAACAATCCTAGTTTATATCTAATAGTAGGTGAGTATCACAGCATGGACATCCACACCAGCCAAAGAGTCCTACACCTTTCCTTCTCCCAGTTCCTCCTGAACCATCTCTCTACTGCTGTACTATCCTAAATTCTTTACATGTTTAAAATGTTCTGTCTGGAAGGTTGCAGTATTGGGTACCCATCAGTCACTCGTGAAATGCTAGAAGTGTCAATCCTGACACCTTGCAGTTTGAGGAATGACCAGTCTCCAAGTGTCAGAGTTGCTGGACCTCATCACAGGCCCCCCAGAAAAACTGGAGGAAAAAAAACCCCAAAACAAAGCAATATTGGATTTTTGTACAAATCCAATATTTAGGATTAGGTTGGTCAAATCAGGTCTTATTGTTAGGATGATAATATAAATGGTTAGGAAGAGGGCCAGTAGCAAAAAAATCTATTGAGAGCTTGGTGTGGGCAAAGAACTGCACTAAGTGATTAAGGGAAGTAGGAAAAGATACCCCCCCTGTTTTTGAATAGTCAAACAGGCCAAACTGAGTTAGGCCAATGGACTGCAAGTATTAACAGTGACTTCTTGGTTGCCTGCCTCATGGTTAAAGATCTATCATCTAATATCTTTAAGTAAACTATTTGGAACTTTTCATACATTAATTTACCCACACTTCTTGAACTTATTGATATTTTCTGATATTGACGTGGTAACAGATTCCATATACTTTCTACCGGCTGTGTGAAAAAGTTTTTCCCTTTTGTTTCGCACCTACTTCAATTGCATTTACTGCATGCGTACTCTGTGCAAAGCATGGCCTTTAAAGGTTTGGGACGGTACAGTAGAATTAGTAGGCTTGACCCTTGCTCTCCAGGAGTTTATAAAGGAGGGAGACAGAAACAAAAATAAATTAACAGTAATTCATAATAATTATGTTATTTGTTAAGCACTTACTATGTGCCAGGCACTGCACTAAGTGCTGGATACAAGTAAATCGGGTTGGATACAGTCCCAGTCCCACATGGGGCTCACAGTTTCAATTCCCATTTTACAGCAGACGTACCTGAGGCCCAGAGAAGTGAAGTGACTTGTCCAAGGTCACCCAGAAGACAAGTGGCGGAGCCAGGATCAGGACCTTCTGACACTCCGGCTGATGCTCTATGCACTACACCATTCTGCTGCTTATTACAGGTATGGAGAGGCAAACAATTATAAACATACACACATAACTACAATCAGGTTTGTACCCAAATGCTTAAGTCACATGGAAGTGCTGAAGTGCCAGTTGTGGGGAAAACAGGGTTGGGCACAAGTGATTAGTCAGACAAGGTCTTCTGGAGAGGATATAACTTCCAGAGGGCTTTGAACATGGGAGAGCAGTAATCTGCCAGAAGGGAAGGGATGGCACGAGGGAGAAGTGAGAGAGGTAAGACCAAGTAGGTTAGCTTGAAAGGAATGGTGATGTACAAGCTGGAGTATATTGGAAGAGGAGTGAGGATGGAGAGAGCTGATTGAATGCCCTAAAAGCCAATGGTCAGGAGTTTCTGCTTGATATGTAGAGGAATGGGCAACCTGGAAATTTTTGAAGAATGGGGAAACATGCCAGGAGAATGAGGTTTTAGAAAAATGTTTCAGGCAATAGAGTGAAGTGTGGACTGGATGTAGGCGAGACTGGAGGCAGGGAGGTCTACAAGCTGATGATGATGATGCAATCATCAATTTGGGATATGATGAGGTGGCAGTTTGGGATGGAGAGGAAGAGGCAAGGTCTGGAAGTGTTGTGAGGGAAGAAATGGCAGGATTGAGTGACAGACTGGATATGGAGGTGGAAAGAGAAAAGGCAAGGATAGCACTAATGTTTGTGGGCTTGCATATTATTATCAGAGGTTGATTTTTTTTTTTCAGTTAATGACAGCAATAATCATATTTAACGATCATTTTGTGCAGAGCACTGTTCCAAGCCCTTGGGAGAGTACAATATAACACAGTTGGTAGACACGTTCCCTGCCCTCAGTCTAGAAAACAGCCTTTGCCTCCAGTGGGCAGTGTTGTGAAGACGATATTATTTGTCTTGGTTCTGCCAATCTACACACTAAAAGTATTTTCAGATTTTCAGAGGATTTTGTAGGCAGAGAACATGTCTACCAACTCTGTTGTGCTGTACTCTCCAAAGCACTTAGTACAGTGCTCTGCAAACAGTAAGTGCTCAATGAATTTGATCTATTTTTATTTTTTAAATGGCATTTATTAAGCGCTTACTATGTGCAAAGCACTGTTCTAAGCGCTGGGGAGGTTACAAAGTGATCAGGTTGTCCCATAGGGGGCTCACAGTCTTAATCCCCATTTTACAGATGAGGTAACTGAGGCACAGAGAAGTTAAGTGACTTGCCCAAAGTCACACAACTGACAATTGGCAGAGCCGGGATTAGAACCCATGACCTCTGGCTCCCAAGCCTGGGCTCTTTCAACTTAGCCACGCTGCGTCTCTTTTTTGAAGATGAAGAGTCCTGTTCAGTACATGGCTCAGTGGGATATGCAGAAGTGTGCTAGAAGCAGGAGGAGATTAGAGATTGCAAGGGAGCGAGATTGATTTGGGAGCCCTCCACACAGAGATGTAGCTGAAGCATCATCAATCATCATCATCAATTGTATTTATTGAGCGCTTACTATGTGCAGAGCACTGTACTAAGCGCTTGGGAAGTACAAATCGGCAACACACAGAGACAGTCCCTACCCAACAGTGGGCTCACAGTCTAAAAGGGGGAGACAGAGAACAAAACCAAACATACTAACAAAATAAAATAAATAGAATAGATATGTTCAAGTAAAATAAATAAATAAATAGAGTAATAAATATGTACAAACATATATACATATATACAGGTGCTGTGGGGAAGGGAAGGAGGTAAGATGGGGGGATGGAGAGGGGGACGAGGGAGAGAGGAAGGAAGGGGCTAAGTCTGGGAAGGCTTCCTGGAGGAGGTGAGCTCTCAGTAGGGCATGAAAATTGGTGAGCTCTCTAAGAGAGAATGAGACTAGAAGGGAACCCCAAACTGAGCCTTGTGGGACCCCCAAAGTTAGGGATCGGGAAGCAGAGGAAGTCCTGCGGAAAGAGATTGAGAAGGAATGGCCAGAGAGGTAGGAGGAGAGCCGGGAGAGGGCTCTGTCAGTGTTTCCAGGAGAATAATAATTGTGGTAGTTTGTAAGCTTATTGTGGGCAGGGACTGTGTCTGTTATATTGCACTCTCCTAAGTGCTTAGTACAGTGCTGTGTGCACAGGAAGCACTCAGTAAATAAAATTGACAGTGTCAAGCACTGTTCAAAGAGCTGGGGTAGATTCAAGATAATCAGGTCCCTTCTGGGGCTCACAGTCTAAGTAGGAGGGAGAACAAATGTTGAATCCTCATTTTGTTACTAGTTACGCGACCCCCCGAGCTCCCTTCAAGGCCCTACTGAGAGCTCACCTCCTCCAGGAGGCCTTCCCAGACTGAGCCCCTTCCTTCCTCTCCCCCTCGTCCCCCTCTCCATCCCTTCCCCACAGCACCTGTATATATGTATATATATGTACATATTTATTACTCTATTTTACTTGTACATATCTATTCTATTTATTTTATTTTGTTAGTATGGTTTTGTTCTCTGTCTCCCCCTTCTAGACTGTGAGCCCACTGTTGAGTAGGGACTGTCTCTATATGTTGCCAACTTGTACTTCCCAAGCACTTAGTACAGTGCTCTGCACACAGTAAGCGCTCAATAAATACGATTGATTGATTGATTGATTTTGCAGATGAGGGAATTGAGGATCAGAGTAGTCAAGTGACATTCCAAGGTCCCACAGCAGACAAGTGGAGAAGCTGGGATTAAGTCCATGCTTTTTCCACTAGGTTTCCACTGCATCAGAACCATTTGAGAGGCAGAGGAGGATTCAAGTTTCATTATCCTGATTTAGGTGGGGGTTTTGGAAAACAATTCTCTGGTCACCCTGTCCACACTCTTTTTGATGTTGTAAAACTAAATCAGGAGTAAGTGCTCAATAAATATTGATGGATTGATTGACCCTGCAGTCAGCTTTCAGCTTGAAGAGTCCTACTCTTTTCAGTCTGTCTTAATATGGACACTGTTCTGTCTCACTGATTATTTTAGCTGTCTTTCCTCCAGCTCCATTTTGTTCTTCTTAAAATGGAACAATTCAGGTGTAGACAAACCAATGGTTCCTTACAACGCCAGGGTGCAGCTCTTCACTTTGTTTCTAGTCAAGACTGCTCTGATTTTTGTCACGGTGGAGCTTTTGGAGGGTTAGAGCCCCTCACCATTGGGAACTATTGTATGAGAAGCAGCGTGGCTCAGTGGAAAGAGCATGGGCTTTGAAGTCAGAGGTCAGGGGTTCAAATCCCGGCTCCGCCAATTGTCAATTGTCAGCTGTGTGACTTTGGGCAAGTCACTTAACTTCTCTGTGCCTCAGTTACCTCATCTGTAAAATGGGGATTAAGACAGTGAGCCCCCCGTGGGACAACCTGATCACCTTGTAACCCAGTGCTTAAAACAGTGTTTTGCATGTAGTAAGCGCTTAATAAATGCCATCATTATTATTATTATTATTATGTCACAGCATTAGGTAACAGTAAGACTGGAAAGGATATGGAGACTATAGGTCCCTAAATTTGTCATCACTAGTATCTCTTTTGGTTAGGGTCAATTCTGGCTCACAAAAAGGAAAGACTGCCCCTTCACTTTTTTAAAACGTTATTTGTTAAAGTGCTTACTATGTGCCAGGCACTGTACTGAGCGATTCAGGCTACTTAGGTTGAACCCAGTCCCTGTCCCACCTGGGGCGCACAGTCTTATTCCACATTTTCCAGATGAGGTAACAGACACAGAGAAGTTGTGACTTGCCCAAGGTCACACAGCAGCCAAAAGGCAGAGCTGGGATTAGAACCTAGGTCTTCTGACTCTGAGGTCCATGCTGTAGCCACTAGGTTATGTTGCTTCTCCAATTACTTGATACTGTCTTGGTATGAAGACAGGAATTGTGTCTATTAATTCTACTGCACTGACTGTGAGCCCGTTGTTGGGTATGGACCGTCTCTATACGTTGCCTACCTGTACTTCCCAAGCGCTTAGTACAGTGCTCTGCACACAGTAAGTGACCAATAAATATGATTGATTGAATGAGTGAATGGTACAGCTCTCCACCCCGAGTAAGCACTCAATAAATATTATTAAGTGACAGATTCTGATATACTGGACCCAACATGGTAGTACAAAGAACAGTTAGTTCCCCCTAATGCTAAAATACAGCTGAAAAGTATGCCAAGAAAGTAGTAAACACTTACCTATTGATTTGATATCGCGTGCTCTGTGCTGTCCCACAAACAGTACGTTTTTCTTTCAGGTCAGAATGGTTTAGGACAGTCAAAAACAATGAATTCAAGACCCTGTCATTAAGAATTGGAACCCATGATAAAAATATAAGATCTCTAAAAGATATTTAAATGGTCCCTTTGTACCAACATTGCAATTTAGCTTTCTGATAAAATGAAAGTGACCAAAAGAGATTAACTACACTTCTTTATGGAGTAAGGCATTTAAAATTCAAAACAATACATCTTTGATTCTTTTTAAGGGGACTGTTTTCTTCAAGATATATTTGGTACAGTGAAAACATTCACTCAGGTTGTTCTTCAATGCCAAACACATCCTTTAGCAGAGGCAGGTATTTGACACATTTCACTGGAGGAGGGGAAAGTTGACCTCCCCAGACATCTTCAGCCTAAAAGTAGAAAAGATGATGGCGAGTTTAGAATTCAGTGGAGTGAAAAGGAGCACTAAAGGTGCTCCATGATTATCTAAGCTAACTCCCACACTTGGGAAATGAGGTGACTTTCAAAAGGAGGTCCCTGTTATAATATGCTACTTTTGATGTTTCCCCCCAACCCTCTAAGGAAGAGACACAGGTGAGCAGGCAAAAACATCCCTTCCTAGATAGATACCCTCAGTCCAGGCAGCTGTTTCCAAGAAGTATGACCTAAATGAAATGTTGAAATGCAGATTCAGGCTTGGGGGGTGGGGGGGACTCACCCCCAGGGCCTTCTGAATCCTAATGCCACTAAGGGACAGTGAGAAAAGAGGCTAGATTACCCACTGTCATGCTCTATAAGCTTTTTTCCAACATCCTCCCTCTTCACTTCCAAAATGTATGCTTCACTTTACAATTGTGAAACAAGCAAAAAAAAAATACTTTGATCAATAATGATGGCAAAAAGTTATTAGACTCTGTTTCATCACTGAGGCTAAAACTGCCTCACTCTAATCTGAAAGCAGTTCTTTCAGGTATGGGGGACCTAAATGTTTACAGTCGTAATACTGGCAAAATGTGACAAATGTATAGTCGGGATTCAGAGTAACATTTACAGGTCAACTCACTCTTCTATTCATTTCTCTCTTTCCTTTATATGAGCTTCACAGTGTGCAATGCAACTCTGAATCTGTTAAATCAATATTAAGCTAAAATACAATCTGGTTTCCTTGCCTTTTGCCCACAGTGGCAGGGAAGGGTGAGGGGTGGGGAGGATCAGCACTGCCCTCTGACTGTGCCCCTCATCAAAAGCCCCTGGTTTGCAGTCTCATCGAAGTGGCCTAGCCAACGGTGCCCACAAATGGAAATCGTCACCATAGGGCAAGCTGCTCCTGTGGCCAGGTAGAAATTTACGTTGCTCATAGGCACCAAGGTCACTGGCTTCAGGGGAGAAATCCCCCTTGGTTGAAGCAGAGAATCTTGGACAGGGACTTGATTTCCCCCCCCCACTGACTCTGTGCTGGACTCCTCCCAGAGACTGGAGGGGGTGGGGAGATGGGGCGCAGGAGGGGCTACAGGCAAGGTGTATTGGCCTCCGTGGAACAGGTTCCCAGTAAAGGGTTAACCTACTAACTTTCATCAAAGATTCTTTCCCTAATTTGCGAGGTAACCAAAGTCACTTAGGGTTAGCCTACTAACTTTCATCAAAGATTCTTTCCCTAATTCGCGAGGTAACCAAAGTCACTTGGATGGAAAGACACAGATCTGAAGTCCTACCATTAAAAGAATAGTCCAGTTTAGTGCATTATCGGAATATTGCCGCAGGGAGGAAAATCAAAAAATTATTTACCACAGCCGTATTGAGTAAAGTATTCAAATACCTTGATTTACAGAGAATTGCCAGGATTTGAAAATGTAAAAATGGTCCATTTTTCATTGGAAGAACTCTTACCAAGTGTCAGAAAAGAGAAACCTCAATTTAATAGTAGATTGGCAATAGGTTTGGTTTCAAACTGCCTATTTTAATGTCCCTAGGCTGTTCTGCCACCAAAAAGAACATGAATGTAAAAAGAATCTGTTATAAAGACTGTCCTGTACAGAGGAGAAAGCCAATGGAAAAGCAAAATAAGGTTTCTGGTTAAGACACTTGGCATTTAATACCCTTCTCTCTGAAATGGAAAAGAATAGTCTATGGTTGTTTCCAAATGGTGCTCAGATTTTCAGTGGAAAACGTAGTGGTCAGTTTGCAGCAGGGGGCATGAGGAATTAGGTTGATAATTCTGGGACAGACTGATGAAAGGGGAACCCCAAACTTCCCACTCCCGGTCCTGTACACTGACCTCTCGATTATTTCAGACATGAGTCATTCAAAGCTGAAGAGCAGCCGGGTTGACCCAGAGCTTTCTGAGACTCCCCGGGGAGACGCTTGCCGGGCATAGAGACCATAAAGCAGGTGAGTCTGAAAGAAGAGGTCCCAAAGAGGGCCTCAAGATTCAGAAAAATCTAATTTCCCCCTCCCATAAAGAGTTGCTAAGGTATCTGTGGTGGGCGGGAGAAGCCCCCAAATGGATGATCACCCGACCCAATTGGGGGGAAGTGCAGCTGCTCCTCTGAAAGGGCGGGAACACCATCCTCTTAATAAACCAGAGGAAGCGAAGGAGGAAGTGGAATGGAAGCACGTTCAAGCAGCCGAGAACCAGGCTGGAACAGCAAAGCTGTGTGTGAGTGAACAGGCTGGGGTGGATTTATTTGCTCTGACATTTTTAAAAGGCAATATAATTGGATTACGGCTAATTCTATTTTAAAATTTTCCACTGTAACACCAACAGCCAGATGCAGCAGGGATTCAAGCAGGCAAGCCTTTTTTTTAACTCACCCCCACGTACTGGTCGGATGGAGACACACTGCTTGGTTTCCCACCTTTTACAAAGGAAGTGGTTCATTTTGAGGCCCCCCACGTAGACGTTGGGTGGGTGATTGCCAAGGACGTGGTGGTCGTTCTCCTCTATCTAGTGTCCTTCTGATTACAAACAGAGCCTCCACGCCACCCATCCTGCCCCTCTGATGAAAGGAGAACCTCAGGACAACTGCGTAGCTTGGTTCTCCGCTCTAGCCCCAGACAGACACTGACCCTGACCTCTGCCAGAGTGTGAGCTTCCACAGTTCAAATCTAGCTTCAGACAGGGTTTCTGGGGCCTCCTCTCTTCGTGAATAGCTCAGGGCTCAGCTCTAGGCCCTGCAGCCCACTCCTGGGACCTGCGGACTCCTGGGAGCTTAGTTGTGCTGCGCCCAAAGCTGAAGCTAACTTCGTTCAGGCTGGGTTCAGATTGGCTGCCTGTGTACTCCTCATTGTCTCCCCCAATTTTAAGGTCGCCTTGGGCAGAGAGGAGCCATGGCACAGTCGCCGGGTAACCGGTTACCACAAGACCGCCCACCCCCTGAGGCAGCAATGTAAGTACGAATGTTCCATATGCATGCGTGAGGCCATTCCCTACATCTGAAGCTCTAGTCCCTTTCCCGGTCCCTGTTTTCGAGGGTCTCAGCTGGTCTGTTTCGCACTGGGAATGGAGAAGCACCCAGATCATCCAGGGATATCATCTGCTGCAGTTTAGAGTTGAGGCTTGCAGTGTCAAATCTAGAAACAAGTCAAATAGAGGATGTCCAGGAGGCAGGATGCCAGAGAGATAGATGTAACCCACTACCATTAGCTCACTACTTTCACCCAGAAGTCCTCAGGACACACAAGTCCTCTCGTTGCTGCTCTCACATGTACAAGGCACCTAAGACTCTATTTTGGACCACAGAGAAGAAACTTTCTGGAACCTCTCAACCCCCAGCAACCTCTATCACACAGTTACGGACTGAAACCCTTTTTTAAAAGTACAGTAGGAGGGAGAGAGAGTGATAGCAGCCAAAAATGACTGTTTCTCCCCAAAATGATGGATGAAAGACAAGGTTATTTTGCTAGGAATTGTTAGGGGAATGGTAGAGGCATATAGGAGACCCAGCTCCAGTGTTGACAGAGTACACACTCTAGAAGCATCCGAGTTATTACCGTTAACAACATTCATAGGACACTTGGGTGACTCTTCTAAATTTATGAGCTCAGTAACCCTATGCGTGTTCAGCATTGACTAAAGAATATTCCCCCCCCAACACTATTCATTATACCATAGTCACAATCCCATCCCAATTTAAAACTTCTTCCTAATCCCATGATCCATCATCAACGGGGGTATCAAGTTCTGTCCTGCATCATTCCGCTCTAGCTGGGTTCTCTCCACTGGCCAAAATGAAAAGCAGCAGCACAGGCCTACGAGTCCGAAGGACTTGGGTTCTAACCCTGGCTCTGTCACTTGTCTGCTTGTCTGTCAGTTGTATGACCTTGGGCAAGTCACTTAACTTCTCTGGGCCTCAGTTACCTCATCTGGAAAATGGGGATTAATATTGCGAGCCCCATGTGGGACAGGGACTGTGTGCAACCCAATTAACTTTTAACTACCCCTGCGCATAGAACGGTGCCTGGCTCATCATAGGTGCTTAACAAATACCATTATTATTATTTTATAATTGTTATTATTAATAACAAATACCACTTAAAAATGTTTCTTATGAGTTTTACATTTACAATTTTGGCATATTCTTTGCCAGCTGTAAAATAATTCCTCCAGGTGTCTTCCCTGAGATTAAAATGCCTCAAAGCCAAGTCTGGAGGCCTGCTGAAGTCTCTGCAAATGCTAAATGCATAACATTTTGCTTTCACAAATTCTTCACAGACCAAGATAGTATTTGTGATGCTACATTCCCAGCCTACACCTTGGAGAATAATCTATTGAAACTGACCATTTGCCCACTGGGACCCTGGTCTTTCAGAAAAAGAGTGATGAATTACGCCTAATGAGCTTCCCAGTTATGAAGTCCTAGTAGGCTTTGGAGAAGGGAACTATATACAGGAACCAAGTATATTTTATTAAACCAGAGTGAGGGAACACTATAAAGTGCCTCAAGGAGCACCAATGAAAAATCAATCATAAAATGTCTTATGATTTGAAACTCTAGGTACGGTCACGGACGGAGACTAGGTGACAGCAGCCTATCCAATTAGCTGTTATGTGCTGAACACAGAGTACCGAAGAACCTCTATAAAGACCCAATAAAACACTGAACAGAAGATGCGGAATTCCTGTGGACAGCTCGGACCCAGCAGCAACCGACGGACCAATCCAGAACATGGACATTAACCTCTGCTGTGGAAGAGGGGAACACTAAGAAGCAGGAACCCCCTCGATGTCATCATTAGTAAGTACAAATAGCATCTCTGAAACCAAGTAGACTGCTAAATATACTGCATAAGCCCTAATGCCAATTATAACAAGACACTGTACTGCTGACTGATCTAGAATAAACTCACCCACCTTGCCCCAAGCAAATCCTTTTTCACATTTTAATCCAGAGCTGGAGCCTGTTTTATGGTATTTAAGTGCTCACTCTGTGTCAAATATTGTCTTGAATGTTGGGGAAGGCACAAATCATTCATTCATTGTCATAATTATTGAGCACTTACTGTGTGCAGAGCACTGTACTAAATGCTTGGGAAGTACCAGTTGGCAACATATAGAGACTGTCCCAATTGCGTAGGGCGCAGCATGAAATGACCCAAACTTTTCAGAGGTAGAAAACAGAAGGCAAGACCAGGCTGACATTGAAACTAATCCTTCCATAGCCAGAGCCCTCTACTAGCTCACATTCCTTCCCTGAACCTGGTATTTCTAAGATTAAGTTTCGGTTCGATATGCTTGAGTTTTAGCCTGTGAGGTCAGACCCTGAGTCACGGTTCTTTCTTCCAAAGAAGTCCCGTCTAGTCCAGATCCATGAAAAGTAGTTGTGGTATTTGTTAAGCGCTTACTATGTATCTGGCACTGCACTAAGCACTGGGGCAGATAACAAGGTAATTGGGTTGGACATAGTCCCTGTCCCATATTGGGCTCACAGTCTTAATCCCCATTTTATAGATGAGGTGAGAAGTGAGAGATGAGAAATGCAGTGACTTGTCTGAGGTCACAAAGAAAACAAGTGGCAAAGCTGGGATTAGAACCAAGGTCCTTCTTAGAGAAGCAGCGTGGCTCAGCGGAAAGAGCCTGGGCTTTGGAGTCAGCTGTGTGACTCTGGGCAAGTCACTTAACTTCTCTGTGCCTCAGTTACCTCACCTGTAAAATGGGGATTAAAACTGGGAGCCCCCCGTGGGACAACCTGATCACCTTGTAACCTCCCCAGTGCTTAGAACAGTGATTTGCACATAGTAAGCGCTTAATAAATACCATTATTATTACGGTATCCCCTATCCCCTAGGTCACTCTGCTTCAGTTTCCAGTCTTTTCCCAACTCCTAGTTTTACACTTAGAAGGGCTCTAACCCCAATTGAATAGAAGACCTGAGAGGCCCCAATCAATCAATCAATCATCCGTATTTATTGAGCGCTTACTGTGTGCAAAGCACTGTACTAAGCGCTTGGGAAGTACAAGTTGGCCCCAGTGCTCCCTAAGATGGAGATGCTTCCCAAAGACACTGACCTTGGGACCTGGCGTGGCCCTCTAGCTTTGGACCCATCACCCCAACTTTGCTCTTCCCTATTCAGACCCACTGTCGAAGGGGACCCTGCCTTTGAGGGTGAGGGATCAGAGGCAGGTTTTCAGGATAATGGAGTCTAGATGACCTTTTTAGCACAGAGGAATTTATCCACCACCTGCAGGCATCAGAAACCATCTTTTCTAACCATAATGGATCCAATGAGAGACCCTTAGTGAAGTAAAGGGCCCCAAAACTGGAAATAGTTTTTTTTCTTGCAAAGAGCAGTATTTAATCCTATGTACATTTATGGTTTTTCTTTGTGAAGCATTTTTAAATGCATTAAGAAATATTTGGACCGTGAATCCACGTACCACATAAGTATAAAACAAAGAAAAGCTGTGGCTATAGCTATACGTATCGTTGAGGAACCATTTGTCACCATATGCAATTTGCATAGGCTGTATTTTATTATGAGGGGGTTGGAATTTTTCAATAACAGTGTTTATAACATTTCATAACAGTTTCCTAGTATTTCACTCTTCACCTGCCAGTCAGGTAAGGCATATAAGGCTCCAGACAGGCATTTCTCTCCTTACTCCAGGGATGATTGTTTCTTATGAAAAGAGGATTAACTTAACACAAACATCCGGGCTATAAATGCCAGAACTTCATTCAGTAAATGCTCTTTCAAAACATCAGAGGTATCATTTCCCTCTGCATGGTATTTTTAAGATGAATGACACTGAATTCAATATTAAAGGATTTGAAGGCTTGGAAATATGTTTTTTAAAAGTTATTAATTTTACCTCTGTAGACATCATCATAGTTTGGGAAGCAGGAATTGCATTTCCCCTCCAGTTTAGACCAGAAAAAAACTTCTTGTAATCTATTTGTTCACTGCTGTCTTCAAACCTGAAAATGAAATTTAAATACATGGATTGATCTAAACGGCTCCAAATGCAATAGTAATTTTACCATTAAAATATATATTGCACATTCTGCTTTATATGATCCCATATAGTACTAAGCAAAGTTGACCTCCTCCCAAGATGTTTTAGATTATAGGAACCTAACAGAAAAATTCTTATGATGACTTTTTCCTTATTTAGTTTAAAATATTTAGTCTTCTACATTTTTGTCCTCCTTTCCCCTCCCTGTAAAATGTTTTATCCTCCAAGCTTTTGGGCTGTTTATCTAATCAGATCATTCCATTTCTATGATTCTACCAAAAGCTCTTCCTTTTAATTTCTTCCCCTTTCTATCAGCGTGGAAATCACTGATAACTTTACCATTGGGGAGAAAGGGGCTTAGAACAAAAGGAACAGCACTTTCCCAGCAATGCTCTAATAATGCAGTGAAACAACACACAAAAAACCCCCCACTAGTTCATTTCTATGTGGTATTCTCTGTTCATTCACTGAATTGTATTTATTGTGCGCTTACTATATGCAGAGTACTGTACTAAGCACTTGGGAGAGTACAGTACAAAAATAGACATGTTCCCTGCCCACAATGAACTTACAGTCTAGAACCTCCACTGATTCCAGGTCACTAAGCTATGTTAATCATGGTGGGCCTGAAAATTGTAGCTGTTTATTTCGACTGTGCCGAGACTCAAGCTTATTTTTGTCATAAATATAGTACTTAGTGAGATAGCACCATGACCTCAAGTTCCATAAATGGCCCGGGCTTTCCCAAGATGGAGTTTCATGTTGATAAAATGTGACAAAATTCAGAAGAGACTTAGAGTTTTACATTGTAAGCCTACCTCAGGAGACCAGATACAGCCAATGTTAATTCCTCCTCCTTTTTGAGAATTTTAGGCCTGGGATACTCTCCACAGGAATCTGTTGTTTTAACTAGAGGCTGACCCCAACTGCTGTTCCAGGAGCTCCATTTTTAGAAAGGTTACTTTGTCTTCCTCAAGAGGATTGTACAGATAATCAGCCATGAAGGTTTTAGTACTTGAGGATTACTACCTCTCCTACCACAAAGAACACTCTCGAGAACCTTAACTAAATAATGTACTAAAAGCAATCTGGGGGAAAAAATGAGGTATCCACTTAAGAGAAAAGCACAACAAACTTCAGGGTTCTTTTCTTCTGATGTTTTGTAAACAGCACCTAGAGAAGTTCATTCAACTGGTCAGCAGTACATAGAAAGGGAATAAAACAGTCATGTTGAATGAATGACTTTAAATCAAGTCACATTGAGCCTTGGGTGGGAACAACCAAACTGATGAAGATTGCAGGATCCTTCCCTAGCAGGCTAATCAATTCCATTGCTATTGTTTTCTCTTTGGCTCTGGCACATCCCATCCCAAGTCATTTCATAGCAGGGCTCTGTTTATGGAAGCATCTGTAATCTAAAAGGAATTGCAATTTCTTTTTTCCTCTCAATGCAAAACAGACAATATAGGCAGAATATTTTGCAGAAGGAAATGCTTGATTTAACCTTCTCTGGCCCTTATGTTTAATGCCTTTAATTCCATGTTTACTAATTATCTGTAAATTCTGTTTTCAGAACATCCATGACTATGGGATCCTTCCCTTGGCCACAGTATCTTGTAGGGTTCATGGACGTAAATCAAAGTTGTGAACCCCAAAGGGTAAAAGCCAGTTTCCAGTTTCAAAAGGAAAAGACTCCAGTCCTTGGGGCCCTATAGAGAATCCCTCACATATACAATCCAGTTACAGCAGAGCCTTGAATAGAGATTTCAGTGCTTGAGAACAAACCCGATCACTGGAAACTGCGGGGAAATATATCAGCTGGTTGCATTCTCTGCAGTAGAAGGTAATCAGGGACATGGAAAGGGGTAGTGAGTGGAGGTGAAGAGTGAGTCCTTGAAGAAGGAGGTGATTAAGAATAAGCTATTAGGACAGTCTCTTCACCCTTTAGAACCTTGTGAAGTCTACATGGCAACAGCTGGGACCAAAGAGGCCAGAGAAGGGTTGACGACACAGCTGCAAGCGGTCAAAGTATGAGTAAGGAATATAAAAAGAGCCCAAAGCTCAGCCCAGGAGGCCAATGGCAAGGTAGAAAGGGTTTTGCCAAAAGATGAACTGGAGTCTAAAGCTTCCCCAGAGCCCCAGGACAGCTGCTTGTTATAAGGCAGCTGTTAGAGGAGTGAGATGTGAATTTAGCAAATCACAAAGGGAACTCATCTTGGATTCTGACTCAGACTCCAAGGGGGATTGGTTCCCAGCATTGCTTCCTGAAGGAACAACTGGTTTCCTAACAGGGGCAAATGGGACAGGGCCATGGAAGATGGTATAACCTCAAAGACGAAGGTCCATGGTCTCTGCGATGCTAAGTCCTTAAAGGCTAACCTAGAAAGAAGCTCGCAAATGTTCAGCAGCTGGAAGTTCTGTTTCTTTTCTTCCCACACTGGGTACCAGATTCCTTAACTCAGCCAGTGATGGCAGTAGCTCCGAAACTGGTAGGCCCCTCCTAAAGTAGGGTGTTTCTGGGAGCCGTCATTCATAGTCAAGGGATGCTAAGTGTTTCGATATCAGTGCAGTGCAGCTCTTTCTGAAAGATGAATACTCTCACTGGCATGGAGAGTCCTGATGTTTCATAACAAGATGGTTGTTTTCTTAAGAGCTTGGAACAGTGCTCTGCACATAGTAAGCGCTCAATAAATACCATTGTTTGATTGATTAATTGTGGCTGATTAGTAAGCCCTGTTTGGTTTGGGTGGTAAAATTTTAGGGACCTCATTTTTAATTCATTTTTATTTTTTAATTCCTGGTCATCCAGGGTCACCAGTGCTTTGCTAAGTAGGGCTCTTATTGTGAGAGCTACTTGCATAACCTTTTTTACCCAGCATAATTAAGGTGTTCAGTCATCAATGGGACATGGATTAAACTGATGGATAGTACAGAACCCTTTACACTTTTTTATGGTATTTGTTAAATACTTACTATGTGCCAGGCACTGTTCTAAGTGCTGGGATAGATACAAAGTAATTAGGTTGGACACAGTCCCTGTCCCACATGGGGCTGATGGTCTTAATCCACATCTTATCGGTGAGATAACTGAGGCACAGAGAAGTGAAGTGACTTGCCCAAGGTCACACAGCAGACAAATGGCAGAGCTAGGATTAGAACCCAGATCCTTCTGACTTCCAGGCCCCGGGGTCTAACCGCTAGGACATGCAGCTTCTTGACTCTTTTGCCCAGTCTCCCATAAACAACCTTAGGTGTTGTTCGACAGCTGACTGGGCTGAAGGTGAAAACTGGCAGGGGAACAGAATTTCTCTCTTGCCCTCTTTAGCATCAGGCAGAGCTGCTATGCCTGTCTCCATTTTGAGGCTGCTACCTGGTGAAAGCTAGCATAAACACAAACCTGTCAAAAGATAAGCCATAGATATTTAAAGATCTACTGTTTAGTTTTTTACATATTGGGAATTTATCTATTACCATAAATCTATCAAGAACGTGTCTGTGAACACGGTTTAGTCAATTACTTACACAGAGAGCAGTTCCCGTAGAAGACCGTCAGCCAAGGGCAATCTGAAGGCCTTGCAGATAGTTCGGATTTCTTCTGTGGGCAGTGAGCCTTTTCTGCATCAAAACAAAATGGAAGAAATCCATGAGTCCTTTTCTAACCCTTACTAAAAATGAAAAAAATTGAATGATGTGAAAGGTCCCATGAAAGTCCAAGATTTGCTGGGACTCCTTCCGGTTAACTTAGAAATTTTCACAGAGTCATTCTTACTCTTCACTACTTCTTCTTTTCCTGATAACTTTTTCCCCAAGGGAGGAGTAAAGTAACTAGGAAGGAGAAACAGTTCTCACTAATGAGTACGGTGAAACAATATAATGAGGCTTTGCCTTTAGAACAAGATTATAGGAAAAGGGCAGCTTCATTTAATTACATTTAATATTACTGAAGACTAGCACAACTGGTGATGACTCACAGAATGCCCTGATGCTGAATTTCTTAACTGGACCAAAGAAAGATTGCATTAATGCTAAAGTAAAGCCACCAGGAATCAGGAGATACCTTTTCGAAAAAGCTGTGCATGTAATTTTGTGTCCTCTCTAATATGGAGATGTTTAAAAAGTTACAGGTCCTTAGGATTAAAAAATGACCACACAGCTCAATATTGTTGGGCCACAGTTGGTCAGGTTTTTGAGAGGTTCCAGCCACAAATACAAAAAAAGGGAATATATCTAATTGCTTCTTTGCTCAAAATTCACAACCTCATATTCACAACAAATATGCTGTGACATCATCACCTCCCCCATCTTTCAAAAACCAGCACAGATTCCTTTTAGGCAGAGCTTACAGAAAAATATGAAACTATTAACATTTCAGGATTCCCTTTCATTTCCATGTTCACAGAAGCCCTATTTTAAACCTTACCTTTCCTTATCGTTGTAAGCACTGGCAGCAATGATCAGGTCAAAATTCTCATAGGCGTTTTTCTTCAGCTGCTCTTGGGCAAGGGCGAGCAGAAAATTGACATCTACATCCACATCCTCCCGGATGCCATAGCAACGCCCGAGGGTCACGATCTCATGCTCTGAGAGATTTCCATCCGTCACATTTGCTATCACATCTCTGTATTAAGGAAAGCGAACAATAGCCATTTAGAATAGTCCAGCAACACTTGCCCTGGCTCCTTCCTTCCTTGAAGTCTTGCTTTTCATTACAAAGCCCTTTCTGGCAAATCAGATGGAGGCAATTCTCTCCCCTCCTCAACTATGCTTATTCTGCAGAGCACCTCACATTTCCTAGAAGCAGTTGTGACCTTGTGGAAAGAGCACAGGTCTGAGTTCTAATCCCAGCTCTGCCACTTGCCTGTTGCGTGACCTCGGGCAAGTCATTTAACTTCTCTAGACGTCAGTTTCCTCCACTGTAAAATGGGGGTTCAGTACCTGTTCTCCCACCTTCTCAGACTCTGAGCCCCAAGAGGGACAGGGACTGTGTCTGATTTAACTGATTTGTATCTATCCCAGCACTTACAATGGTGCTTGACACACAGTAAGCACCTAACAAATACCATTAAAAAAAAGATCCAAAGTCCACAAGCTTATAGTTTGTAACGTAATGTATTGTAAATCGGTATTTCTCTTTGATCAGGCTGGATCCTCAAATAGCAGGATGCTCTTTGAACCAAGCCACACTGAATTTATACTGCCTACTCAGTGTCAAGGCAACAATAATATATAAGGCAACCTCCAGAGGCATAAAAACTTAAATACAATTGCACCATCAATATTAGAGTTTCCTTCCTGGATAATAATAACAATAATGGTGGTATTTGTTAAGCACTTACTATGTGCCAAGCACTGTTCTAAGTGCTGGGGTAGATACAAGGTAATCAGGTTGTCCCACGTGGGGCTCACAGTCTTAATCCCCATTTTACAGATGAGGGAACTGAGGCACAGACAAGTTAAGTGACTTGCCCAAGGTCACACAACAGACAAGAGGCGGAGTCGGAATTAGAACCCACAACCTCTGACTCCCAAGCCCGTGCTCTTTCCATTGAGCCTGGATGATTATCTTGAACTATGGAATGCCTTCTAAAAAACTGGACTAAAATATCTGTTTAGGGTTCTATAAGTTTAGGATTGTTCAAATAAACATGCAATGGAATTACAGGCTTTTCGTACAGTTTAAAAATATTGTATCAGTAATACAACTTCTCACCCACTAGGTCCATCAAAGGCCCCTGAATACTCCGCCTGTCATTGGTACTATAATTCTCCAGACACATTTTGAAGGAAATTTTCCGTCATGCATTGAGTTCGAGCTTTACTGTTTCTACTGAACTCAAGGTTGAAGCTTTTTCCAAACTGTCTCTCTCCCCAACCAACACATTCAATATCTCAACCTGTTTGGAGCTTTGAAATGAAATATGCACCACTAAGCTTGAACATACTTCCTTAACTCAGAAAAAATGAGTGGCTAAGATGGTTTTTAAGGTAAGGTTCTCTTAAAGCCAATACAAATTAGAGATTGACGAAAGCTCCCTCGCTCTCAGCTTCACCGAAGCCATTTTGCCGGACATTTCTTTCTGATTATATTACTATTTAGCAGCTGACACAAGAGACTCTATCAAAGCTTGCCGCCAATCTCGAGGCAGAAATCATGAAACCTTGGAATTGTTGGGGGTTGCCTAAATTCCCCAATCAGCATTTCAAATGATTTGTAAGACTTGTTTCTATTACTTTCATAAAATTAAATCACAATGAAAATGCTTCTACAATTCTGAATCTCGGGTTTCTTCTCCGAATTTGTTTCCTGCCTATTTTCAACTCCCCCACCAGCATCTATTCTAGCTGAGTGACTTTCATATACTGTCCATGCAAATCATCAGCATGGGCCAATGAATCCAGGGCTAAAGAGAAAGCCACTAGTGGGCAAATAACGGCCAGGCAGCCAACATTTGCAGTTGTTTTTGGTTTGGTTTTTTTATAGAAATCGAGTTGGGGCACGTGATGAATCCAAGGGACATGAATGCCTATGTGATCCTAGACTTCTGACCTTGTGTATAGAAGCAGAATATGCTAGAGGTGGCTTTAGGAGATGAGTTGGTAAGTGTGGTTGGAACCAAGGTACATATGGTGGGCAGAGTACAGTTTCCATAGGTCTAAGGATTTTAAAAAAACTTTGCTGGCAGCATTATTTTACGAGAGGAGCCGTGTTTTAGAGATAAAATAAATAGCTAAGACAGCCACAGATCCAAAATCAGTGTTGGAAAGGAGTCTTACCACTTCGCTAATCAGCAACTTCATTTTAGCTAAGTGTGACAACCTATGATCAACTTAAAATTTAGAATTCAGACAAGAGGGGTTTTTAGAAGGGGGAGGTGGAATCTGAGTTTATCCATCTAAACATCAGATCTTATTTTACAAATCCTCACATTTGATTTTTTTTCACTTTTGGAAAAAAACTAAGTAGGTTTTGAGGGGAAAGATTTTTCAATAATTGAAATTAACGTTAACCAAGAATTCAGATTTGCCAGCTCCATTTCTGATTCCAAAAGTCTATAAGAAGCTTATATGTTTCTATTGTGGCAGCAGCTCTCAGTCTTTATGAGTCCAAAATCTAACAGTAAGCCTGTGGTGATTTTAATGGGTTTTTTTTTATTCCATTGTGTTTCAATAATGCACTGAACCTTTGGAAAGGAGTTCTACTATTACATTATTCAGTATATCCAAGTGCAATTGGATACTCTTATGAAGTTATAAGGCTATACGGTACATTATTAAACACGTATATTTCTGAGGTGTATAATTTTGGAAACAGACTGCCAGGAAACTGTTTAAAGTGATGCCTTACAAATTTGTGATATGATGCAGTAACATTTAAACAAGGTAAGGTAGAAATACTATATCCAATAAAGGAGCTTGGCACATAATAATAATGGTATTTGTTATGTGCTTACTATCAGTAGTCATACTACCCCAGCACTTAGTATATTTTTGGCATGCAGTAAGTGCTTAATGAGTTCTGCAATGATTAGTATTATGAACCATGGAACAATCTGTTTTATAATCTAAAATCTGAATCTACGGACTAAATAATAATTTAAAATAAGGATAATAGGGTTTCACATAAACAAACCATTTAACTAACCCAGGCCACAGGACATCAACTGTTGGTCCAATGGAAAGAACCCCTCCCTGGGAAGCAGGAAACCTGGGATCTAGTCCCAGTTCTACCCAATGAGCGTTACTGCATTGGTGGTGAAGATTTCTAACTGAAGATGTACAGAATCAGCAAGATTCCTAAAAAACTGCCAGCTTACATGGGCAAAGTTCCAGTAGTTAAAAAGGCAATGGTGCTACAGCTAAGCTGGTTGTGGGCACGGTTCGTGTCTACCAGCTCTGTTGTAGTATCCTCTCTCCAAATGCTTAAAACAGTGCTCTGCACACAGTAAGCGCCAAATATCATTGATTGACTATTGTCATCACTTCAGCCATACATGGACTCTGCTACTGCAGAACTTTTTGCTATTTGCTTCTTGTTGTTTTGTAGGTATTTATTAAGCACCTACTATGTGCCAGGCCCTGTATTAAGCACTGGGGTAGATACAAACTAATCAGGTTGGACACACTCCTTGTCCCACGTGGGGCTCAGAGTTTTAAATCCCATTTTACAAATGAGCAGTCAAGTGGCAGAGCTGGGAAAAGAACCCAGATCCTCTGATTCCCAAGCCCATGCTCCTTCCACTAAGCCACGTTGCTTCTCTATACTCTAGGCTGTAAACTCATTGCGGGCAGGGTATGTTTCTGTTTATTCTTATATTGTACTCTCCCACGAGCTTACAACTGTCCTCTGCACTTAATAAGTGCTCCAAAAAATACAATTTTTTAATGGCATTTATTAAGCGCTTACTATGTGCAAAGCACTGACTCAGTGTCTATGCTACATGCTGCACACCATCTCCCAGAAGAGGCGAGAGTACAGGTGGGCAGAGGGTCTCAGGACTGAGGCTTCACCCTCCTTCCCAACAGGAGACTCCATCACTCCATACAAAAATGCCACATATCAACAGGCAATTTGCATCCCTGAAGAAGTGAAAAATCTAGGAGGGAAGGGCCCGCCCGTTAGATTGCAAACACCATGAGAGGATGGGGGCCGCATCCGTTACTTCTACTGTATGTTTCCGAGCTCGGAGTGCAATGCTGTGTTCACAGTAAGTACTTTACAAATGCTGCTGTTACTGCTAGTCCATACCTGAATTTGCTGTATTCCATCTCCTTCGTATGGCAAGGATCCATAGCAGCGAAGATCTGTTTGATCTCTGTGGCACTGGGTCCTCCTATAGCTTTCAGTTTGTTAAGGATGACGTTGATATTGGCCACAGGGAACTGGGAGTGGGCAAAAAAGTATAAATAAATGAACGAACACACACGGAGTTTTTTTTGGGTCTAATGCTCCTCAAAGTTGGAGTATAGACGACTTCTTAGTGTGGACAGGGAATGTGCCTACCACCTCTGTTGTCTCGTACTCTCTCAAGTGTTTAGTACGGTGCTCTGCACCCAGTAAGCACTCAATAAATACCATTAATTGTCTGATCTCTAAGGCTTTAGGGAAACCTAGACCTGTCCTTGTCTCCCTTCTGGAAACACATCCAGAGCCTTTTCTTTAAGCTAGAGAAATTGGGCCTAGCTAAGCATATTTAACAAAGCAAACATGAGAATAAAGTAACTTTCAAGTGTTCAGTTTTCAAAACAAAAAAAAAAAGCAAAGAAAGTAATTTGGTATAAAATAATCTATCCTTGCTGCAAAATGGCCCAGCATTGCTTTTTCCCCCATCCATTTTCATCGCCTAGATATTTTGCAGTTGTTCTCATCTCTTTCAGTTGATAAGATCTGTTAGATAAGCATCTTCAGAGAGCGTTAGGGGGCATTAAGAGTAATACCTTCAGCCACCTGCCTAAACCCTGCTTCAGTCCAAAAGCCACTGACTTCTAAGAGACAGTCTTAAAATGATGTGCATCTCTCCCCAGGGATATCCGTATGAGATAACATCCTGCTTTTATAGTCCTGCAAGGAGGAAGGTTTGCAAAACTGCTTTGAAAGTTATTTTCCTTCTTCCTTTTCTCAAATGTTCATACCTCCTTTGGCCGGCAAAGATGACATTTACTTGCAAAACAATAAGGATTATCAAATCCAAATGGCAGTGCCTAAAATCACATTTAGTCTAAACTGTATGTTTTGGAACATGCACAGTTTATGGTTTTGCTATGACTCGAAGCCTAAACATCTCAGAGAAATGATTTAATAGGTAAAGATTTATTTTAGTGACTTACCTCACTGGAGTGTCATGAGGATAAATGCAATTATACTTTCACTCCATTTGGAGAAGAAGATACGCAATGTTCTCAAAATGTAAATTAATTACATTTGAGCCCTCATTAAAATTTTGGGAAAATTATTTACCTATGTTCATATTCTAAAAATGCTTTTGAAGACAGGTGCTGCAGCATATAAAACCAATTTAGAATACATTACAATGAAAAAGTTATATATAAAATTACAATAATTTTATTTCTTCTGAAGCCCTTGATTAAAACATCATTAACATTCCTCCATTCCCCTTCCCTTGTTTACGGCATTCGGCAGTTATCTTTAAGAGATGCTTGTTTTGACTTCTTCCTCACTAAAATAGTAAAGTTTTTGCCAGTGCCTCAGGTGATTACTGTTTTGGAAAGTGGCAACCATAAAAATTACTGGGCTTCCTTGAGGCTTCTTTTGGGTTGGTGTCTATTCTTTTAGTAGCAGAGTGTGCAAATTAACTGGGATAGCACCAAATGGATTGCTAGTTATTCTTTATCTTTTCTTCTTTCCTACAATGGTTGCATTTCCTGCTGAAAAGTGTGTGGGTCAGCAGAAAAATCAGGAAACTTGATTCAGCTGTGAGTTTGCATCCCAGCTGTGTCTTGAATTCCTGATACTAGGAAGCAAATGAACCAATGCATAAACAGACTCAAGGCAATCAACGGGTCTCTGAGAAGATCCCGTGGTTACAAGATACTTGTTCATTATACTTGCTAGGCTCCTGACTGAGTTCATTTGAGCCTGGTGCCTGGAAGGAGAGACACAGCACATATTTCTGCACCGACATAAGTTGCAAAAAGTCACCTCTTCTGCATGCTTCTCCATATAGTTGAAAGTATATTCATCCGTCTTCACCAAGAGAAAGTTGTGACCATGGAAACAAACTCTGGCTCCGACAAAGAGATCCTGAGCCTTGTAGAACTCTGAGGGTTCACTCTTATAGAGTTCCTGTCCAGGCTTCTTAATACGACCTCTTTCCAAGAACTTCCCTCCAATCACCCCTGGAGGAAGATGATTGTAAATAATTAGTTTTATGGTTGATGGAAGAATAGGGATGCTTTGCCTTTTTATACTGGCTGTCACCTTATGATTTTTTTTTTTCATCTCAAACCAAACAGCTTCTCAGCCCGAAATGACTGCTTTGAGACCCTCACACTCACCTGTAGAGCCTGCAGCATATGCTTCCTGACCATTTCCCCCCCCGGGTCCCCCACCACGGGGGTGTTTAGGAAAATGTGAAATCCACTCCCTTCTCTTTTATTAGCCTTTCCACCTCAAATCAATCAGTGGCATTTACTGAGTGCTTACTGTGTGCAGAATAAGCACTTGGGAGAATACAAAACAACAGACACATTCCCTGACGTCAAAGCCAATATTAGGGACACATACAAAGAACCTTCCTCAAAAATAGTCTGTCCCATGAAATAACCCCTGAATTTCAATACCAATTTAAATGTGGCAGCATGGCCTAGTAGATAGAGCACAGTCCTGGGAGTCAGAAGGACCTGGGTTCTAATTCCCAGCTCCACCATTTGTCTGCTCTTTGATCTTGGACAAGTAACTGAACTTATGTGTGCCACAGTTACCTCATCTGTAAAATGGGGATTAAGACTGAGCCCCAGGTGGGCCATGAACTGCATCAACCTGATTAGCTGACATCTACCCCAGTGCCTGGCACATAGTAAGCGTTTAACCAATACCATAAAAACAGAAAAATGTAGGGGTAGAGAGGTCAGTAGAATGACTTCCTGCTATTTTCCATAGGCATACCTACAATTCTTCCACACGTATGGTCCAGTGGAGTCAATGGAACAGCCACAGGAAGAGGCTCCGGATTTTCTGAATGTCCGTCTCCTTCGGTGGTGTCACCAAGGATTGGCTTTCAGAGCTCCGAGTAGTGAGACAATGGGGGAAACAATGATGAAAGTTTCCCCATAAAGACAAGGTAACTCAATCCTGATTTATGTCTTCTCTCAAGTTCAGGCCTCGGTCTTTCTCGAGTAGAGGCTATGGCTACATGCCTCTCGGGTCGCTTGACTCTGCCGTAGGCTGAGAGTGACAAATTCCTATGGCATTCACTACCGCCAGAAGTTAAAGGCTATTGTATCAGCACCCTGCAATGCCTGCATTCCTATTGGCATGTGTGTTAGCAGCCTTAGCAACAATCTGAGCAGCAGAGAAGCCCTGGGGATGAAATTGAATTCATTCTTGCCTCTGGTGGTCGGGCAAACAACAGTGTATTGTCCTTAATATACAGTTTTTTTAATGTGAAGGTGTAATAGACATTTGTAAAATATGCTATTTTTTGTGGTATTAAGCACTTACTCCGTGTAAAACACATTGTTTTACTTTCTGGGGTAGGTACAGGTTAATTAGGTCAGACACAGTCCTTGTCCCACGTGGGGCTCACAGCCTAAGTAGGAGGGAGAACAGGTATTGAATCCTATATTTTACACTTGAGGAAAGTGAGGCACAGACAAGTCAAGTGACTTGCCCAAGGTCATAAAGCAAGCAGCTGGCAGAACCAGGATTAGAACCCGGGTCCTCTGACCCCCAGGCCCATGATCTTTCCACTAGGCCATGCTGTTATTAGGATTAGAATATACTTATTACATTCTAAAATATATTTGTTAAACATTACCATAGTCAATATGAACTCGACCTGCTCCTGAAAGCTAGTCAGTTTCTTGTGTATTACACAATCAGCAGCAAATGGGCCTACCTCTATGCCACTCTATGGGGCCATACATAAGTTGCACTTAGTGAGAAAAGTTCAGAAGGTTGGGTCCATGAATGCAAGCCCCAAACTACTTGAGTCAGAAAGTTTACTGGAGGAATTAAGTACTGAAATTAAAGTGAAAAATCAAATAACGTATTGCAGCAATGGGGTGAAGTCTACCTTAAGATTGAACCTTCATGCTTTTTTCTCGGTTTAATAGTTTAATTCTCAACACATCCTTGTGAACCTAGAAAGCAGCACTCTCAAGAATGTGCCACGCTGAAGTAGAGGAATGTGTTCACTCCAACACTGGAATTTATCTTAGGTACCAAAGGAAATACCTGGCTTCCACTGAAAGAAAATCACAAGGGAAAATACAAAGCAGTCTACCCTGTTATCCTCACAGCCCAATCCTTCTGCTGAACTCAGATTCATTATACAAAAGGCATTTAATTTCTTAATCTACAGAGAATCCTTCTCTTAGGGAGGGAGAGGAGGAATGCAGAAGGGGAGAGGTGATTATGAATTAGGAGCATTAAGCCCCTGTTGAAAGATTGTCAGGCACGTTTTCCTGGAGACAGGCTTAGAAGATTAGCATTCAAATTTTAAGTCTTCTTACCTGAGTTTCTCTGTGGTGGCTCAAAGACCGAAATAGAGTCATCACTGAGGAAAAATGAAACAATAAACTTTCGTTCCTTGTCAACAGGGTCATCAGTGATGAATTTTGCAATAAATCGGAGGATATTACTCTCACAGCCAAAGCTAAGTGGAAAAGAGAAAAGGAAAATGATGGTTTTATTTGATAAAGGACCACAAATTTTTTTCAGATAGAGGTGCTTTGTATCCTTGGCCTGTAAACAATATGAAGAACCCAAAACTGTCACACATAAACCTACTAAATACCATTAAAACTGTGGTACAGCTTTGGGAAAGTCCAACAATACTGAGCAATGGGATAGTGATATGAAGCATCTCTAGACTCTAAGCTTGTGGGCAGGGAATGTATCTACCAACTCTGTTATACTGTACTTTCCCAAGCACGTAGTACAGTGTTCTGTTCAAAGGAAGTGGTCAATGAATACTATTGATTGATATTATTTTTGATACCTAAAAATATATGGCCCTTACCATGTCTCTGGACTCACTAACTCCAGGACTTTAGCTGTGTAGGAAAGAAAAAATTATTTTGGAAAATTCCTTAATAGAGTTCTTATTGGCACAAAGCCTCCAGTTTCATTTTCAATCAGACTGGAACTGGCAATCAGTTTATTACCTATATTTTGGTATTGCTCAAACTGCTGCGCTAGCTGTTTGGATGAGCCCTTGAAAAAGGGGTTCAGGGCAAATAGGCATGTTATCCAAGGGCTCCACTTCCCCCCCCAGCCCCCAACCCCCGCCTTTCTCTCTCTCTCTCACCCTCATCACGGAAGCCACATTAAAATTTTTGAACTGCTTCATTAACTGAATTATTGTCTTCTCCAATTTGGTTTCCTTCTGTCCATTTTAGATTCAAAAAAGTCACCTGATTCCCAACACTAAATCTCTGGGCTGTTAACAGATAAAAGCCAACTGACCTTAATTGATGAATGAACATAGGGGAAACATCAAACAGTACCCATACCTGGCCTCTGGACATTAGATTAAATGCCCTGTATTAATAATGAAATGAGTGTAAAATAACTTCTACCTCCAGTCCACACCCCTCTCCAGAAGACATAAGGGAAAATCTGATTCTTCCCAGATGAGTAGACAGGTGACTATTTACAAGGCTGTTCTATTTAGATCTGGGGGTAGATGCAATATTAAAGCTAATTCACTGAATTCAAGAATTGAAACCACAGTGTTGTACAATCTAACATCCTATACAGTCTGCTCTGACACTTAATGAAATTTCAAGTTTTGCACTAGCCATCCTTCAGAAGAATTGGTCTCCTGATATGAAAGAGGTACCACTTCTACTAGACAGAAGTAAACTTTGGATAGTGTAATAAGTTGCAAGGGAACAGATTTCTAGTGGAATTTCCAGGTCTGACATTAAATACATTTTAATTCTGAAAACCAACATGAGCTTAATTTAAGGCTCTCTTCTCCACCACAAAATCAACTAACAGGGAAATCACCTCAGAAAGCGCTGCAAGCAAAACAGATATAGATGACTTTTTAAAAATGTTGGAAAGGAAAATGACCAGAGAAAGAAATGATTTCATAAGCAGTTGCCTGGCATCTGGAACAAATCAGAATAAAAATGAACATTTGAAGTTTGAGGATGTTATTATTCAATTATTAACACCACCAGTCTGGGAACAATCACCTTACTGCTGATAAATGAAGCCATCTATGACTTCTGTGAAGCACCCTAAACACATGATAATTAAAAATTTTATAACTGCCCCTCTAAATTATTTGGAGCCTCACACAGAATATTTCATCTGTCTCAAAATAGAGATGTTTGATAAGATTTCTGACTCTTCATTCAGTCATCTTATTTAGAGCCATTCTGCTTTCACTGGCTCTTGCAGTTTCAAGACCTCAGATTGTTTAAGCTTACACACAAGCCTCCCCACTGCAGTGCATCAGTTGCCATGGAAACAACAGTATGTCATCCTACTGGGTGGGGATTTTTGGAAGCATACTCCTGGCTCAGTGCAAGGAGTGGGCAGAAGGAAACCAAATTGGAGGAGACCCCGGTTGCAGCAACAATTCAGTTAATGAAGCAGTTTGAAAATTTTAATGTGGCTTCCGTGACCACTTGTCTTACACAGCAGAATTGCACACCTCCTTTTCAACACCAACAATATTGAAAAGGCTAGCATGTATGTATACAGCCTCCTTTGAAGGAAAATTGCAAAAAAAAATCATTCCCCTGAATTCCAGAGGACCCTGATTTTATTGAATTTTATTCATTTGGAAGAATTTTTTCCATTAATTTTGAACAGAGAAATGTGTCCCTCAAATGGCTAGCATTGAGGAACTGTTCAGTTACTAGCCCCAAGAGTATAAGCAATGACCACACATTGTTGGGCTCCAAGAATTACCTATTTCTCATGCTCTGTTTTTAGAGCCCTGGACTACGGAGTCTAGAAGATCAGGTTCTGAGCCCCAGTTCTGCCACTGCTTTACTGTGCAACTTCAGCCAAGTCATGCAACAACTCTGGGCATCAGCATTCTCATGCATAAAATGGAAATCATCATCTCCCCCCTGTCCCTCAAAGGAAAGTTGTGAAAAGAGATGTGAAAGCCAAATTCAACTTACTAGTACTTACTATTAATATAAGATTTTTAGAATTTTTCAGTATATTTCTTTATGGTGCTTATTAAGGGGTTGTTATATGCCAAGCACTATACTAAGCTCTGCGGTAGATACAAGCTAATCAGCTTGAACACAGTCCAGGTCCCACACTGGGCTCCCAGTCAATCCCCATTTTGCAGATGAGGTAACTGACACCGAGAAGTGGCTTGTCCACAGCAGACAAGTGGCAGAGCCGGGATAAGAACTCAGGTCCTTCTGATTCCCAGGCTCGTGCTCTATCCCCGACGCAAGTGTGTGGTCATCACTCAACAGTACATACATACAAATACGAAAGATGTGGGGAGACAGAACAGCAGCAATTTCTCCCAACCAGACTGCATTCAAATAAAGGGTGGCTGTAATCTATCCCTTCTCTCCCTAGACTACCCTCTCTTTCCTCTTTTAAACTTCCTCCTTCTCATCATTTCCCTGATGTCCGACTTCCACTTTCAGCTTGAGGAGACAGTGCAACATTCATCCATGCATTGCGACTTAACCAGCGTAGGACGACTTTTTTCTACAGTGCCTCTTCTCCCTAGCGAAACCAAAGCTGAAAGCACTCAAAAATGATGACCCAGGGAAGTACTTCTCAAGCACTTTAGAAATACAGTCTTAATTGATAGCCTTCATTTTCACAGCACAAAAGAATTTGAAGGTCAACAAACCCAACCAAATGACTCACTTAATAAAATGCAGTGTGATGTTCTAGGCCTAGAAACAGTGAAATTTTTCAATAGCATAGTTTTTCAAAGGGCAAGAAGCATGCAAGTTGCCACGTGGGTGAAATGTGAAATACTCAGAGCGAAGACTTGAGAAATCGTGAATTTGGGAATGTGTTAAGCGAAGGAATAACACAACAAATTTACACTGCATTTTGTACATGGGAAAGCTAAATAATATGGGGAGTTCTACTACAGTGGGGTGGTGGTTAGGTTCTTGAGGAAGCTTCCTCTTATGGGGAAATACTAAAATCTCTTTTTTTATAGTATTTGTTAAGCACTTATTATGTGTCACACACTGTTCTAAGCGCTAGATCAGATACAAAGTAATAAAGTTGGACAGAGTCCCTATCGCCGATTCATTCAATCGTATTTATTGAGTGCTTACTGTGTGCACAGCACTGTACTAAGGATCACAGTCTTAATCCCCATTTTACAGATGAGGTACCTGAAGCACAGAGAAGTGAAGTGACTTGTCCGAGGTCACACAGCAGACAAGTGGCAAAGCCGGAATTAGAACCCAGGTCCTTCTGACACCCAGGCCTGAGGTCTATCCACTAGATCATGCTGCTTCTCTTGCCTCTTCCAACAAGGCTTCCCCACCTAACTCCCACCATCCCAAACCATATCAACCCAAAAGCTGCCACTTACACTTATTTATTTATAACCACCTTCAGCGCTTGTGTACATGTTTAAATCAGCAGCAGTGGCATTACGCCCCGGCTCAGTGGAAAGATCATGGGCTTGGGAGTCAGAGGTCATGGGTTCTAATCCCAGCTTGGCCATTTGTCAGCTGTGTGACTTTGGGCAAGTCACTTAACTTCTCTGTGCCTCAGTTCCCTCAGGGGATTAAGGCTGTGAACCCCACGCGGGACAGTCTGATTACCTTATATCCCCCCAGCGCTTAGAACAGTGCTTGGCACATAGTAAATGCTTAAATACCATCATTACTATCATCACATATAGCCAAGTTGTATAATAAAAGCCTGTGCTAAAGCAGAACTTAGACTATCCACCATCATTACATGTCACACAGCAGAAATCCCACGTAGAAATGGAGCAATTATCTGACAAATAATCCCATCTGATACCTGTCTTTTTCCATGAACTTCTTGAAGTCTTTTTGGGGAGGTTTGAGCAGAATTCCTACACAGGAACAAAGGGAGTCCTCTTCAGAACCAAAGCCATTGTAAGGTGGAAAGGTCCTTTCCGGCTTTGAAGAAGGGGTGGTCTTATATGGGACTGGAGTAAATGTCTCTGTAACACAACAAAAGAAAAAAAATCCTGGTTTTTGGTTTGCTCTGATAATGACTATTTTGAAAGACTCAATGTGTTTCTGGATGAAGAAGAGCTGTATTTCAGACAGTCTCAAATGTAAGAGAAAGAACTCCCCTCAGAGTCTGCTTCGCTCATGTTTACAGTAACAGGAAAATCGACTAAATGGTCACCATGGATTCAATGCAAAAAAAATCAAGTCTAAATGGCAAGAATAAACATTTATCCTTTGCCTTTACATCTCTAGCTGCATACTTGGAGCGTGATCATTTTCCCTGGTTTTCCCTCAGGTTTCATGAGAAGAGGACATAAAAGGTTGGATTAATTCCTCAAATGTACAGAATGCTTTGGTTTTTAACTTTTATCTCTGCCTTTGACCTACCCACAAAAAAGCAAACAAAAAAACTCATTTCTAAGTTCATTCACTGGCTAAGAAAACTAATGCAAATGTCTTCCTCAGACAGACTCATGGCTAAATTTCTCCCTTCCTTCCTAAAGGTATGATGGGATGAATAGGTAAAATGTAACACATCGCTTTCCAGGAAAGGGTGAATGGATGGTAAATTAGGGTATCTGACCCACTGAACTCTGTATAGGGTGGAGATCTTGACAGACTGAAAAGTTTTCATTCCTTTTGACCATTTATAGCTTCTCTCTGAAACGTTTTTTTTTCCCCAACAGTCAGTAGTATTTATTGCACACTCACTGTACACAGAATACCTGTACGCACATGGAAGAACACAAAGACTTGGCAACCTAGCGGAGATACAGACACTGAAACAAATCACAGATACTGTTTAGAACCTGCCAAAATGAAGTACCTACCGTTCTGTAAAGGAAATTTCAGTCTGCATTCCACTCCCTGACTGTATCCTTAAATACAATTGTTTCTAATCCTCCTGGAACTGATATTACTCAAGACCTCTTAGAGAAAGACCTCATATTTATGAAAGCCCTCAGCCTATCTGGAAGACAATTGATCAGTCATATTTACTGAGTGCTTACTCCATGCAGAGCACTGTAGTAAGCGCTTGGGAGAGTACAATATAACACGGTAGGCACGTTCCCTGGAGTCAAGCAGACAAGGGATTTCGAAAATATATACAGCAAAAAAGCAACGTGTGCTCTTTCTTGGGGCCAGTGAGGCATTTGTAAAGAGTGGAAAGCTGAGATAAGGGTACAATTCCAAAGCAATACAAAAACTCACTCATGGAAGGCTTGTTCTACTTGGAAGCTTCCAGAAAAAATGCTTTGGGCAAAAATATGTTCACAACAGTATATTATCAAAATTAATACACCAGAATGCAATGCTTTTGAATTTGTGAGAAAATTCAGTATGGGTACAGGAAGTTATATGAAAAATGCCTGATAAAATCATAACATGCCCCACATACACTAAGCGCTTAGTACAGTGCTCTGCACACAGCGCTCAATAAATACGATTGAATGAACATATAAACCCACCCTGAACTGGAAAACCAAGGTTTGTCAGACTAATCAATCATATTTACTGAGTGCTTACTGTGTGCAGAGCACAATACTAAGCACTTGGAAGAGTACACTGTAACAGAGTTGGTAGATGCATTCCCTGCTCACAACAAGCTTACCGTTTACGCGGGGGGGACGGGTATTAATATAATAATAATAATAATAATGGCATTTGTTAAGTGCGTACTATGTGTAAAGCACTGTTCTAAGCACTGGGAGGGACACAATAATAATAATAATAATAATGGCATTTGTTAAGCACTTACTATGTGCAAAGCACTGTTCTAAGCGCTGGGGGGGATACAAGTTGATCAGGTTGTCCCGCGTGGGGCTCAGTCATCCTCCCCATTTTACAGATGAGGTAACTGAGGCCCAGAGAAGTGAAGTGACTTGCCCAATGTCACAGCAGACGTGGCGGAACCGGGATTCGAACCCACGACCTCTGACTCCAAAGCCCGGGTTCTTTCCACTGAGCCACGCTGCTTCTCAAGGTGATCAGGTTGCCCCACAGGGGGCTCACAGTCAATCCCCATTTTACAGATGAGGTAACTGAGGCCCAGAGAAGTTAAGTGACTTGCCCAAAGTCACACAGCTGACAATTGGCGGAGGCAGGATTTGAACCCATGACCAATGACTCCAAAGCCCGGGCTCCTTGCCAACTTGTACTTCCCAAGCGCTTAGTACAGTGCTCTGCACACAGTAAGCGCTCAGTAAATACGATTGATTGATTGATTTCCATTGAGCCACACTGAATTATGGATATGTGAATAAGTGCCGTGGGGCTGAGGGAGGGAAATGATATGTTGAATCGCCAAGTGATCATCATCATCATCATCAATCGTATTTACTGAGCGCTTACTGTGTGCAGAGCACTGTACTAAGCGCTTGGGAAGTCCAAGTTGGCAACATCTAGAGACAGTCCCTACCCAACAGTGGGCTCACAGTCTAAAAGGGGGAGACGGAGAACAAAACCAAACATACTAACAAAATAAAATAAATAGAATAGATATGTACAAGTAAAATAAATAAAGTAATAAATATGTACAAACATATATACAGGTGCTGTGGGGAAGGGAAGGAGGTAAGATGGGGGGGGATGGAGAGGGAGGCGAGGGGGAGAGGAAGGAAGGGGCTCAGTCTGGGAAGGCCTCCTGTGATCAAATGATCAAATGTGCATTCTGTAACTCAAAAGAATAGCCGGTTTTCTAACAGGTTCTTTTCCAAATACCGCAATTTTTTGTTTTTCAGGATTAACTATTGAAAATGGCTTAGTACTTTCTTCCACTCCAATAGTGCCACCTAGTGCATGACCGTGGCAAAGGCTGTACTATTGCTATCATTTGCAGCTTGTAACATGGCAGTTTAAACTGTGACTGTTAATGGTAGTTTCTCTTAGCAGTGCTCATCATCATCAATCGTATTTATTGAGCGCTTACTATGTGCAGAGCACTGTACGAAGCGCTTGGGAAGTACAAATTGGCAACATATAGAGACAGTCCCTACCCAACAGTGGGCTCATAAATTCACAGGGCTCTCTCTGCCCATCTGAATACACTACGTAGCTCTGGCAGTTGGTAAAATACAAGTTTCCAGTCTTTTCAATTGTCTAGGTTAAGCAATTTCAGGACAAAAATTCCGCATGGCTGCATAACTTGGCCCTTTTTTAAAAATTAGGCTCCACCATTCCCTAAAGCCTCCTCACCCAAAGACCTAAAGCTCTGCAGACTGAAGTTGGGGATGCACAGACTACAATCTATCAATGGTATTTACTGAGCATCTATTGCGTGCAGACAATTTTACTAAGCGCCTGGGAGAGTACAATAATCCAGAGTTGGTAGACATGTTCCCTGCCCACAATGAGCTTACGGTCTATAAGCACCTTGAAGGCGGGCATCTTGTCCACCATCTCAATTGCACTGCAGTCTCCCTATGCGCTTAGTACAGTGGTCTACACACCATAAGCAGCGTGGCTCAGTGGAAAGAGCCCGGGTTTTGGAGTCAGAGGTCATGGGTTCAAATCTCAGCTCTGCCACTTGTCAGCTGTGTGACCTTGGGCAAGTCACTTAACTTCTCTGGGCCTCAGTTCCCTCATCTGTAAAATGGGGATTAAGACTGTGAGCCCCACATGGGACAACCTGATCACCTTGTACCCCCCCCAGCGCTTAGAACAGTGCTTTGCACATAGTAAGCGCTTAACAAATACCATTATTATTATTATTATTATAAGCACTCAGTAAATAACATTGATTGACTGATTAAAGAGGAAATGGGGTCAAGAGGGTTTTATGAATCAGGTCTTGGAAATCTACATTTCAATTAGATTCTCACTCCCCCTTTGTGAGGACTGATGGTCCAAAAATAAATTAAATTCAAAGTCACTTATGAGAGGCTAACTATAGTCAAGAAGTCTAATGTGTTTGGTGATTTGCAAGTCAGCAGTCTAATACCTAGGGTGTCAAGAGGCAGGAAGAGAAGGTTGGTATGCTAGACCCTGGGAAGAGTCTGTGATGGATCTCTGGGAGTCTTTAAAAAAAGGTCAACTCTCCGATGCCTGAGTTGTCTTGGGTCCAAGTCTGCTAGAGAGTTCAGGGACGGTTGTAATAGCTTCTTAAGATCCCTTTCAGTTCAGAGATACTAGGAATCTTGGCCTTGGGCCTGGGCAGTTCACCATTCTCTGTGTCATTAAACCCCGTCCATCTGGCCTTCCATCCTTGTTTTCTCTGGCATTTTTAAAAGGGGAGGGTGATTCAATGGTAGCTATCACTGTATCATCTTTAGTGCCTGCCTTGCTTTCTGGGAGCTGAGCACTGAAGTAGACCAGTGCTGAAGTAGATACTAATCCTCAGCAACAAGGCTCTGAAACCGACTCCCGGCCAACAGTAAGGAAGCGTCTGTGTGGTGGTGGTACTTGGCTATTCACTAGCTGCCAGGAAGTAGTGGGACATGGGCTGTTTCCAACCTGACAACCTTGTATCTACCCCAGCACTTAGCACAGTGCTTGGCACAAAATAAATGCTGAAGAGTCTTCCTGTGGGGCCAGATAAGGGTGGTGGAAGTGAACTGCGGCCTTGGTGGAACTGGGGGGCTGGAGGTGGCAGAGAAGTTGACAACTGCATTTTTTTTTGTTTTAAGCATTTACAATGTGCCAGGCACTGTACTAATCGCTGGGATAGATACAAGGTTGACAGGTTGGACACAGACCATGTCCCACATGAGGCTCACAATCTTAATCCTGCTTTTACGGATGTGGGAGCTGGGGCCCAGAAAAGTGAAGTGATTTGCCCAAGGTCACAGAGTAGACAAGTGGCGGAGCCAGGATTAGAAGCCAGGTCCTTCTAACTCCCATGCCCTTGCTCTATTTACTGGGCCATACTGCTCCAACCCAAATCACTTGTATCTACCCCAGCGCTTAGTACAGTGCCTGGCCCATAGTAAGCACTTAAATACCACAATTATTATGATTCTCGAGCACTACTGAGCGTTTGTTCTAACTGAAATCTGGAGCCTGTGGGACAAATTGGACTGGCTGTCAGCATAACAGGACAGCTAACAACTCACAGGAAAAATCACAGGGTCAATACAAAGGCTCTAAAAATATCAGTATTGACAGGTAGTAATTTAGCCACAGCATAAAACAAAGGTAGGCATTTTCAAAGTAATTCTGACTCGTCTCTTTCTGTCAAATATATTTCCAACTGCACGTAAGCTGATGCACAAAGTACATGACTGGTGCTCAAGTAACATGAAATAATACAAGCAACTGCAAAACGTAAAAATGTGTGTTTAAATATATGCCATGTGACTGGTAAATGAGTCAGAGTGACTGAAGTTGAGTTTTATATTTGCATATTTTTTAGTTTAAAAAAACTCAGTGCTGAATTTTCTTTAAAACCAAGATCTTAGTTTGGGGTTGTTTTTTAAGGGTTGGTTTTTTGTTTGTCTTACTGTGGGGGGTTTTTTGTAGAATAAGAGAAAATGCCAATTTTGAATAATCTTCAAATGAAATGGACCACAAATGCTCTGAAACAGAAATCTCATCTCATCTAATGGAGTGGAAGGATAGATAATTCACCCCTTCCCTGGACCTGGGCTTTCGGAAGGCCTGCTGAAAAAGGTTAGAAGAGCACCAAATCTCCTTCTTCCCCAACTCTCATCTTCCGTCCCCCCATATTGTCCCCTCTTCTGCTCCTCTCCCCTGTCCACTTCCTCTCTGTCTCTCACCTCTCTTTTCTTTAATGCAACTTCAGAATCATCAAAAGGCTTGAAAAATGAACACAATTTCATATCTGAACATTAAGTCCTTTGGTGTCTGTCTCTCTGCCCCCTGGTAACTACTTTTCGTTTTGCTTTTGGAGCTGCATGTTTACAATTTTCATTTAAAGCCCACCCAGAAGTGGATTTCCACCCTGTGCCCTCTTGATGGGTGAATGGTTGGCCAGGCACTGGGGGGTGCTTGGTAAATAACAAAGAGCTGGGGGAGGAAAAGGAGGTTGAGGAAGAGCCGGTTTTACTCTATATTGGGACAATTGTCAAGGGAAGTGTATCTATCCCACTATTTGACATATAGTAAGTGCTTAACAAACACAATTAAAAAAAAAAATTGTAGGAGGAAGGACCTAGAGGCCAATTTTAGGTTCCCAGAGGAAATTTGAGGACCTGATTCCTTGCACAAGGCCCCGGGGGCAGACAGAACTGCACTGCTTCTATGGTCCAGTGAGACAATGAGGAAGAGAGAGGGAACAAATTCAACAACAGTAAGAACTGGGGAAAGTTAAGGAATAAATGGAGGGCCAGGTTCTGTCAACCAAAATGGGAAAGTAATAAATATTTAATAATAGTCATAATAATTGTGGTATTTGTGAAGTGCTTACTATGTGCCAAGCACTGGAGTGAATACAAGATAATCAGGTTGGACATGGTCCCTGTCCTATCCCTACACAGAACTCCTACATAGAGCTCACGGGCTTAGTGAGAGAAAAAACAGGTATCTTTCCCCAATTTTAGACATGAGGAAACTTAGGCACAGAGAAATTAAATGACTTGCCTAAAGCCTTATAGCAGGTAAGTGGCAGACCCAAGATTAGAGCCCAAGTCTCCTGATTCCTGCTTCTCTAAGCCTTGACTTTAAAATTTTTAAAAACTGAAAGCACACCAGTGAGTACCAAAAGGTACAAGATCTAAACTATCACAATCCTGGAAAAGCCATTTCAGACCAATGATTCTAGGAGTTGTTTCTGAGTCTCGAATGAGTACAGCTGAAGAATAAATTATTTTTTCTGATTAGTAAATCACAAACCTCTCAAAACAGTAGCTCAGATTTTCCAGAATAACTCAACTTTGAACTGAGCTTAAGATACAGAAAACTGAAGTCTGGAAGGCTTTCTTGGTGTTATGTGCAAGGAAAAGGAATGGGGTTAAAATAGATTGTCATTTTAATGCCTATGATCAGGCCCACAAGCAAAACAAATGAAAAGTGTTTACCTTCTACCTGTCTACGTGATAACATGCTTTTAAGAGTTTTTAGTAAAATATACTCTAGAGAAAGGAATATGTGCAGTATTTGAAACTGGGCAACAGAAAGAATCTGTTGTATTTGCCACCTACCAATTCCATATTTCGTCCTATAATATTCTTTAGTAAAGTCATCGCAGTCACAGAGGAGGATCTTTCTTCCCCAGACATTGATGGTGGCCCCCAGGGTCAGGTCATTGTCTTTGTAAAACTCCTGGAGCACTTGTCCTGTCTAGCACAAAAACCACAGATTTCACACCACGCTATGAGAATTGCAAAATGAGAGAATGTTTTTACAAAGTTGAATTTCTGTGATGTAATATAATATTCAAATATAATAGATTCATTTGACCTAGGCAAACCTACAATGGTTGCCCAGCCTTCTCTGCATCAAGCAGAAACTCCTCTTCACTGGCTTTACTACACGTGATTGGCCCTCTCCATGCTCCTCTCCCACTACAACCTGGCCTGCAAACTTCACTCCTCTAACGCCACTCTATCCTCTTTCGCCAATGACCCCTGGTTCACATCCTCCCCCAGTCTGGAACTCCCTCCCTCCTCACATCTGGCAGACCCATGCTCTTCCCAAATCCAAAGCCTTTCTAAAACCACATCTCCGTTCATCCAATCATATTTATTGAGCTCTTACTGAGACTACACTATTGAGCGCTTGGAAGACTACACTACAACACTCACAACGAGCTTACAGCCTCGTGGTGAGCTTAGGAAGCCTTCCCTTAACTAATCATCCATATAATAATAATAATAATAACAACAGTAATGGCATTTGGTAAGTGCTAGTTATGGGCCAAGTATTGTGCTCAGCACTGAAGTAGATACAAAATAGTCAGATCCCATATGGAGCTCACACTGTAAGAAGAAGAGAGGTACTGAATCCCCATTTTGCAGATAAGGGAACTGAGGCACAGAGATGTTAAGTGACTTGTCCAAGGTCACACCGTAGCCAAGTGGTGGAGCTGGGATTGGAATCTAGGTCCCCTGCCTTCCACTAGGCCACATTGTCTTTGTAAATCTTTGTAAAACTTTGTAAAGGGGCCCCTGTCCCCTTGCTCTATCCACTAGGCCACACTGCTTCTCTTCACCTTAGTACCGCCCCCCAACTGCATCCCCTATGCACTTGAGTCCATACCCCCCTAAGCATTTACCTCACCTCCCCGCACAGCACTTATGTACATATCTTTAAAGTCAGCTGCTTCCTGCTATGTCATTTATTTTAATGCCTGTCTCCCCAGCTAGACTGTAAGCAGCTTGAGGGCAGAGGTTGGGTCTACTAACTATTGTACTATACTCTCTCAAGTTCTTAATAACTCTAGACAGAGTAAGCACTCAAAGACAACGAACTGACTGTTCTAATTTTCAAGCATCCTTTTAGCACTGTATGGCCTCAAAACTAATGAAAATTTAATGTCAACTACATGCAGTCAATCGTATTTATGGAGCGCTTACTGTGTGCAAAGCACTGTACTAATCACTTGGGAGAGTACAATATAACAATAAACAGACATTCCCTTCTCAGAATAGGCTTGTTTCTCCTGGTCTTATATAATTTCCCTCTGACTGCATCCTATGGGGGAAATGTATTTCACTGTGTGCATATCAATAGCAGATTTCAGGTATCTAAACACTAAAAAGTATCAAATACACCCACTTGATTTTTAGCGATCTCTCACCTTACGATTATCCAGAATGTAACGTCCTTTATTCCCCACTAATCCTCCAAATACATTGAGAAGTGTGCGATCTGTAATTTGGCCAGGTTGATACATTCCAGTTGGGGCAAACTGCCAAGACAGATAAAGCAAGGAGAGACATTGTTTATTGACCTACCATATTCTGATAGGAAAAACTTCTAAAATCAATTACATAATATCTTGAATGTGTCAGGTGCTTTTATTTTTCCAAAGTTCTTTCACATCAGTTCTTTCAATTTGTCCTCATACACATCTCTATGAGGTAGACACCTACTGGACTCAAGGTAGTTGATAACATTATTATTATTAATAATAATAAATGTGGTATTTGTTCAGTGCTTACTATGTGTCGAGCACTGTACCAAGCAAGCACTGGGGTAGTTACAGGATAATCAGGTTGGACACAGCCCCTGTCCCCAATGGACTTCACAGTCTGTATAGGAGGGAGAACAGGTACTGAATGCCCATTTTACAGATGAGGACACTGAGATCCAGAAAAATTAAGGAACTACCCCAAGGTCCTACAGCAAGGAAGTGGGACAGCCAGGTTTGGAACCCAGATTCTCTGATTCCTCGGCCCATGCTCTTTCCACTAGGCCATGCTGTTTCTCAAAAGGCTGCGTCATGAGAAGCAGCAATAAGCAGTATAGTGGATGGCCAATTACCCAAATGAATTGGAACCCAGGTTAGTTCACATATTCAAAAGATGATAAATATCAGATTTGGTTCTCTCAAGCCGATATATAGCCCATGCTGCCCGATTATCCTGTTTTGCAATTATCTAAGCTCCTGAAAGAGTCAAAAAAATACAGCCTCCATCCTTGAAATATTTTCATTACACCCGTTCTGTCTACATCAGGGAAGCCTTTATAATTGGTCTCCAAACTGTTTTACCTCCTTGAGCCTCAGTCGTCTACCCAAGACCAGGGGAAAAAACTGCCCTCTCAAAGGTCACCACTGACCTCCTGCTTGCCAAATCCAACGGCTCCTATTCTATCCTAATCCTCCTCGACCTCTCAGCTGCCTTTGACACTGTGGCCCACCCCCTTCTCCTCAACACACTATCCAACCTTGGCTTCACAGAATCTGTCCTCTCCTGGTTCTCCTCTTATCTCTCCGGCCGTTCATTCTCAGTCTCTTTTGCGGGCTCCTCCTCCCCCTCCCATCCCCTTACTGTAGGGGTTCCTCAAAGGTCAGTTCTTGGTCCCCTTCTGTTCTCTCTCTACACTCACTCCCTTGGTGTACTCATTCGCTCCCACGGCTTCAACTGCCATCACTACACTGATGACACCCAAATCTACATCTCTGCCCCTGCTCTCTCTCCCTCCCTCCAGGCTCGTATCTCCTCCTGCCTTCAGGACATCTCCATCTGGATGTCTGCCCGCCATCTAAAACTCAACATGTCCAAGACTGAACTCCTTATCTTCCCTCCCAAACCCTGCCCTCTCCCTGACTTTCCCATCACTGTTGACGGCACTACCATCCTTCCTGTCTCACAGGCCCACAACCTTGGAGTCATCCTCGACTCCGCTCTCTCATTCACCCCTCACATCCAAGCCATCACCAAAACCTGCCGGTCTCACCTCCACAACATAGCCAAGATCTGCCCTTTCCTCTCCATCCAAACTGCTACCCTGCTTGTTCAATCTCTCATCCTATCCCGACTGGATTACTGCATCAGCTTCCTCTCCTCCTGTCTCTCCCCACTTCAATCCATACTTCACGCCACTGCCCAGATCATCTTTGTGCAGAAATGCTCTGGGCATGTTTCTCCCCTCCTCAAAAATCTCCAGGGCTACCAATCAACCTACGCATCAGGCAAAAACTCCTCACCCTCGGCTTCAAGGCTGTCCATCACCTCGCCCCCTCCTACCTCACCTCCCTTCTCTCCTTCTCCAGCCCAGCCTGCACCCTCCACTCCTCTGCCGCTAACCTCCTCACTGTGCCTCGTTCTCACCTGTCCTGCCATCGACCCCCGGTCCACGTGACCCCCCCTGGCCTAGAATGCCCTCCCTCCACACATCCGCCAAGCTAGCTCTCTTCCTTCAAAGCCCTACTGAGAGCTCACCTCCTCCAGGAGGCCTTCCCAGACTGAGCTCCCTTCTTCCTCTCCCCCCAACCTTACCTCCTTCCCCTCCCCACAGCACCTGTATATATGTATATATGTTTCTACGTATTTATTACTCTATTTTACTTGTACATATTTATTCTATTTATTTTATTTTGTTACAATGTTTTGTTTTGTTGTCTGTCTCCCCCTTCTAGACTGTGAGCCCGCTGTTGGGTAGGGACCGTCTCTATATGTTGCCAACTTGTACTTCCCAAGCACTTAGTCCAGTGCTCTGCACACAGTAAGCACTCAATATATACGACTGAATGAATGAATGAAAAATCTAAGCAGTGTTAACCTAAGTAACCTGAATTCACAGTTGAATTTTTCCTGGACTTCAAGCTGTTTTTAAACCCATTTGGTCCAATTTTTCAACTACTTTGCAAATGCACTGTATGCAAAAAGTAGTTGTTTACTTGGTTAAAATAATCTTAATGCTCTAGATAAATACACTGCAACTTTGATTCTGTTCCTACTCTATAACATTCAGAATTACAGTTCAAGACTTTTACTTATGAAAGGAAAAGCGACATTTGATATCATTTCCCCGCCTTTTTTTTACCTTAGGCAGCTTTCTTCTGTTAAGGAATAAAGGAACAGCATCTCTGCCTGAGTTGGCTTGGACCACTTCTTTTATCTCAATGGTATCATCAGCCAAAAAGTAGTGGAGGATGAGTTCTCTTGGATCTCCAAATTCTGATTCGGTGTCATCCCACAAGCAGAAGAAACGCAAAACATGGCCATCATGCTCCAAGAACTGGCCCAAGGTATCAAGGTGTTCATAAGGGCGAAGGGGATTCATCCCATCCGTCATCTGCAAATCAAGGAATGGGGAGTAAGTATTTTTTTCCACTTACATGCTAAACTGCAGGCAAATAAGTACTTTTTTTCCACTTACCTGCTAAACTGCAGGCAAACGGAATGTTCTAAGGTGTTTCCAAACACTTCACTCAGTCAAAAACAAGAACTTTAATCAAGTCATTCATTTGAAACGGACTTTTGTTGCTGCAGGTCCTTTCAATATACTTGGAAAAACTAAAATCCCTCTTTCAGACCACCAAAAGACATTTATATTTTAAAGTGCTCGATTTAAAGAAAACAGGGAAAGGGGGATGGGTGCTTGGCAAGAAGTTCAAATATTCGGTATGCTCTACTTGAAATTGAGGATTTGGGAAATTCATTTGCGATTAAATGGGATAGGTCGATAATTTGATAAAATGTCTTCTCCCTAAACCCTGGATTTGACTCTTCCACTCGCCGTTGACCCCTGGCCACGTCCTACCTCTGGCCTGAAACACCCTCCCTCCAAGTGCCATGGGAAATTATCCTTTTGAGCCAAGAGAGGCCCTGACTGTAAAGAAGAACTTGTATGGGAATCCAATCTAGTTCGGCCCGCAGACAGAAAAGAGAGTGGAACAGGCGATGCTGTGGTACCACCTCCATTCTAATTTCTTCTCAGGGAAAACCTCACTTCAACTCCTCCTTCTGAGTTTAGAGGGTGCTAGCCGCACTCCTCCTGAGTACAAAGAATAGAGCTTCTCTCCACTTCCCACCCTGTGTGTGACGAAGACAGGTCAACTATCATTTGCTGTTGTTATTTACTGAGCGCTTACTGTGTGCAGAGCGGAGTACTAAGCGTTTAGGAGTCGGAAAAACAGTCTGGCACTTCACATTTTGGGCAACCCCTTAGGGACCACATGCAAGAACGTTTAGGGGGTTAGGGGGCATATCCTCCCCTGGTCTTCCTTTTCTACTCAAAGGGGAGACGGAAAGGTGGGCAGAAAGAAAGGGGGAAGCAGGTTAAAGATATTCATTAGTAATAAAAATTGCAGCATTTTTGACATGTGCCTGACACTGGGCTGAGCACTGGTGTAGGTAAAGTTCAATCAGATCAGACTCAGTCCCCGTCTCATGTGGGACTCCCTGACCATCCAAAACATTTCAGTTGTTAAAAATGACTCCCCAATTGGTACCATCCTCCCTTACCTTTTTCCGCTCTTTCGTGTAAGGATCTTCTGGACGAAAGACCGGGGGGTTTACCCGGACTCCCAGTTTCCTCAAAAAATGTTTGGTGAACTGGTCACAGTCTACAATTTTGTATTTCTGGGCATAAAATATGACTTCAGTGTCGACGTTGAAGAAGTCTACCGTATAAAACCGATCCTCATCAGGAGGTGGAAGTGGAATCCGATGTCGCCGGACAATAGTTCCTATGATGGGAAATAAGGCAAATTTTGTGCTGAGAGATTCTGTTCTTTCCTCCATAATCTTCTAACAGAGGCCTTCCCTGACTAAGCCCTCATTTCTTCTTCTCCCACTCCCTTCTGGATCACCTTTGCAGTTGGCTTTGTACCTTTATTCACCCCTCCCTTAGCCCCACAGCACTTATATACATATCCGTAATTTATTTAAATATTGGTCTCCCCCTCTAAACCGTAAGCTTGTTGTGGGAAGGGAACATTTCTACCAACTCTGTTCTACTGTACTCTCCCAAGACTTAGTAGAGTGCTCTGCACACATCAAGTGCTTAATAAATGAATAAATAAATAAACCACCAGTGCTTGATTATAGGCTTATATGCTTAAATCATAGGATCTTTTACAGGCTCTCACACCGAGTACTTTTTACTCGGCCTAAATAGAAACTTAGTTGATAGCAAAGGCACCTAATATTGTCTTTCTGTCATTAGCAACCAGAGCCCTTATACAGAACTCTGCAGAAGATAGGATGGCAAAAGGAGTGGGAAGCTAAAAACTCAGGTCAAGTAGAGAGATAAAGGGAAAATAATAATAAATGTGGTATTTGTTAAGCACTTACTGTGTGCGAAGCACTACATTAAGCACTGGGGAAGAAACAAGCTAATCAGGTAGACACAGTCCTTGTCTACCTGGGGCTCACAATCTAAGTAAAGAAAGCGAACGAGGTAATTAATCTCCATTTTAAAGATGAGGAAACTAGGGACCAGAGAAGTTAAGTGATTTGCCCAAGGTTCACACAGCAGATAACAGACGGAGGCGGGATTAGATCCCACATCCTCTGATTCCCCGTACTTTGCTCTTCTCCAGCAGGCTGCTTGGTGGAAAAGCCTGAAATGTCAAAAATCACTCCAGTTCCCACAGCTCAATGTCTTCTCCAGTAGCCACAGTCAGGGAAGAACATTCCCCCCAATCCTCCTCAAACCTAACAAATTCTCAGTCGTACTATTGTTTGCCTGAATAAGAAGGGTATTGAGTAGTTTTGTGCTATGTGGTCTATAATGGTAGCTACAGACCTATTCCTTCCACTGAGAGGGCAACCTAGATTTATTCCATCCACATGGAAGGTAGCTCCATTTTAGGCTTAAATTGGCTTTCAGGCCCCTGAGTTTATTTGTTATGCTCTCGCATCTGTGAAAAACCCAAGAGTTTTTGTTTGTTTTGTTTTTATGGTATTTGTTGGGCACTTAGTATGTGCGAGGCACTGTACTAAACATTAGGCTAAATACGAGTTAATCAAGTTGGACACAGTCCCTGTCCCATATAGGGCTCACAGTCTTAATTCCCTTTTTACAAATGACGTAACTTAGGCATAAAGAAGTTAAGTGCCTTGCCCAAGGTCACAGAGCAGGCAAATGGCAGAGGCAGAATTAGAACCCAGATCCTCTGACTCCCATGTCAGTGCTTTTTCCCCTAGGCCCTGCTACTTCACAGGCAGTTCCAGGCAGGGGAGAGGGTGTGAACAAGATGATAGTGGCAGAATGATGAGAATGAGGCACGGTGAGGATAACTGGACAAGGAACAATGATTGCCGGCTCCGCTCGGGGCTAGTGGGAGAAGACAGTGGCTAGGTCAGAGGGAGCTAGGTGACAGCTCTCATCCTATCCCGTCTGAACTACTGCATCAGCCTTCTCTCTGATCTCTCATCCTCGTGTCTCTCCCCACTTCAATCCATACTTCATGCTGCTGCCTGGATCGTCTCTGTGCAGAAACACTCTGGGCATGTTACTCCCCTCCTCAAAAATCTCCAGTGGCTACCAATCAATCTGCGCATCAGGCAGAAACTCCTCACCCTGGGCTTCAAGGCTGTCCATCACCTCACCCCCTCCTACCTCACCTCCCTTCTCTCCTTCTCCAGCCCAGCCCGCACCCTCCGCTCCTCTGCCGCTAATCTCCTCACCGTGCCTCGTTCTCGCCTGTCCCGCCATCGACCCCCGGCCCACCTCATCCCCCTGGCCTGGAATACCCTCCCTCTGCCCATCCGCCAAGCTAGCTCTCTTCCTCCCTTCAAGGCCCTACTGAGAACTCACCTCCTCCAGGAGGCCTTCCCAGACTGAGCCCCCTCCTTCATCTCTCCCTCGTCCCCCCTCCATCCCCCCATCTTACCTCCTTCCCCTCCCCACAGCACCTGTATATATGTATATATGTTTGTACATATTTATTACTTTATTTATTTTACTTGTACATATCTATTCTATTTATTTTATTTTGTTAATATGTTTGGTTTTGTTCTCTGTCGCCCCCTTCTAGACTGTGAGCCCACTGTTGGGTAGGGACTGTCTCTATATGTTGCCAACTTGTACTTCCCAAGCACTTAGTACAGTGCTCTGCACACAGTAAGCGCTCAATAAATACGATTGATTGATTGATTGATTAAGGCCAAAGGCTAGGACTACCTGCTTGATGAAGAGATTACCTGATGGAATGGCACTCTTCTACCTGTTCTGCCCCACCTTCAAACTTGCCATTTACTTCCCTCTCTGGATTTCGGGTCAGGTTAAAGGGATAACTCTGGGAAAAGTGGCAGTGACAACCAAGTCTTGGTTCCACCCCTTCACTGACCCACAAATCCCTTTCTCTAACTGCCCCAACAAATGTGGACTTTTCCCCCTGACTTTTGACCAGCTCCCAGCTAAGAACTAGAGTTACATGCCGCCAGTGGAAGTGTCAGGCTCTTGCTCCATCTCAGCTCAGGCCCCATTCCGGGCCAGATGCTCTTTGGAGAAAGCCTATAAAGGAATCATTCCAGGGAACCCATTCCAGTAAAAGCAAAATATAAACTGTGGGGATGAATACTCGGAACTATTTGATTTCTGCAACCTCTTCTTAAAGATATTTCGTGGCCTGTATTTTTCCCTCTGTTTCACACACCGCAAGAGGAAAAGTCTTTCCCAAGGTCACATAGAAAAGCACTGGCTAAGCCTGGGATGAATTCTGGGAATGCTGTGCTAGCTAGTTAATATTTTCTCACTAACGAATTTTTTTTCTCCTCGCCTTTTCCTTAATATTTTTTAACATTACTTATCGAAAGAATAAACTCAACATATTAGAACTGGCCTGGGACTTTCAAAAACACACTACATTAAAAGATGACAACTTGATTTCAGACAAAAAAAAATACTCCTAGTAGGTCGTAATTTGTGCTACTAAAAACAGTGTGCAGATTATTTAATCATTTAAGTTAGACATTTGAAATAAATTGTAGATTTAACAATCTATAAACGTGTAGGCATTTGAGGCATTTTCAGGCACCGTTAGCTACTAAAAATAATGTTTACATTGATAATTTTTTCCAGTCCACGATTTTCAGATTGACCAAAAGCGTCTCTGAGACTTGCTTTACATAATATCACTTACAAGTGATGGATTCTCCTTTACGTATGGATGAGCATTAAAGTTTTGTGGCTATGAATAAAATGCATAAAATGCTATGTTGGAACATCCAAGCAGATGTTCCTTACAGAATTTTTTTCATCGGTAAAGGCTTTGTTTTCCTGCATTGCCACTTTGGCTGAGCAAGTATACTGTTTCTGGTTCTTTCATAACTTGTCATCAATGATAATGTTATCATTGATCAATGTTATAAGAAGCAGCAATGTGACCTAGTGGAAAGAGCAATGGGATTGGGAGTCAGAGGACCTGGGTTCTAATCCCAACTCCACCACTTGTCTGCTGAGTGACCTTGAGCAATTCACTTTACTTCTCTGTGCCTCGGTTCCCTCAACTGCAAAATGGGGATTCAGTACCTCGTCTCCATCCTACTTAGACTGTGAGCCCCATGAGGGAGTGGGACCTGATTATCTTGTATCTACTCCAGTGACTGGAGCATAGTAAGCACTTAAAAACCACTATTATTATTATTATTATTATCATCATCAATTCTTCACTATCTTGGCCAGCATGCAGTTCGTTAGTGATTGCTTCCTAACTACTTAGATCAACCGAACACATTTGAAGAGCAGACTGCAAAGAGTCTTTCTACTTCTCGAACGGTCATTTTCTTGAATGCTTACCAGCTGTTCATTATCCATCCAACACTAATTTTGGCCATCTAGAATGGGAACTAAATGTCTGATCCAGCAAAAACTGAGACTGGGGGATAAAGGGTTCATGGCTGTAAATATTTTGAGAATCAAGCACTTTGGGGTTCAAGACCTTCTATGGCTGCTTAATCTTGGCACGAAAAGCAGTGTGGCCAAATGGAAAGAGCAGGAGCTGGAAGTCAGGGGATCTGGGTTCTAATCCTAGCTCTACCACTTGCCTGCAGTGTGACCTCAAATCCGACAATGACTCTATTTATTTATTTATTTATTTTACTTGTACATTTCTATCCTATTTATTTTATTTTGTTGGTATGTTTGGTTCTGTTCTCTGTCTCCCCCTTTTAGACTGTGAGCCCACTGTTGGGTAGGGACTGTCTCTATGTGTTGCCAATTTGTACTTCCCAAGCGCTTAGTACAGTGTTCTGCACATAGTAAGCGCTCAATAAATACGATTGATTGATTGATTGATTGATCTCCCCCGCTTCAAAGCCTTTTTGAAGGCACATCTCCTCCAAGACACCTTCCCTGACTAAGCCTCCCTTTCTTCTCCCACTCCCTTCTGCATCACCCTGGCTTGCTTCCTTTCTTCTTCCAGCCCCACTGCCCTTATGTACGTATCTGTAGTTTATTTACTTATATCTGTCTCCCCTTTCTCTAGACTGTAAGCTTGTTGTGGGCAGGGAATGTGTCTGTTCATTGTTTATTAGAGAAGCAGCATGGCTTAGTGGAAAGAGCCCGGGCTTGGAAGTCAGAGGTCGTGGGTTCTAATCCCAGCTCCACCACCTGTCAGCTGTGTGACTTTGGGCAAGTCACTTAGCTTCTCTGTGCCTCAGTTCCCTCATCTGTAAAATGGGGATTAAGACTGTGAGCCCCACGTGATGATGATGATGTTATTTATTAAGCACTTGCTATGTGCCAAGCACTGTGCTAAGCGCTGGGGAGGATACAAGGTGATGGGGTTGTCCCATGTGGGGCTCACAGTCTTAATCCCCATTTTACAGATGAGGGAACTGAGGCCCACGTGGGACAATCTGATTACCTTGTATCTCCCCCAGCGCTTAGAACAGGACTTGGCACATAGCGCTTAACAAATACTATCATCATTATTATTATTATTGTTATTGTACTCTCCCAAATGCTTAGTATAGTGCTCTGCACACAGGAAGCTCTCAACAAATATGACAGAATGAATGAATGACCTTGGGCAAGATGAGTAACTAACTTATCTGTGCCTCAGCTTCCTCATCTGTAAAATGGGGATAAAATACCTGTTTTCCCTGCTCTTAGACTGTGAGCCCACATGTGGGACAGGAACTGTGCCCAACCTGATTATTTTGTATCTACCCCAGTGCTTACTACAGTTCTTGACATACAGTAAGTGCTTAACAAGCACTGCAATTATCATTATGAAGTCGGTCGAGTTCTTTGTTTTGATGATAACCCAGTTTGCAAATCTTAGGGCCAGAGAGCAGGACTGAGCACCACTGAGCTGCACATATTAACTTCAAGTTTGATGATAAGCACTCAGTGCAGTGCTCTGCACACAGTAAGAGTTCAATAAATACCATTGATTGATTCAGGTCTCTCTCAAATATGGCCAACATTTAAATCACCAGAAGGCCCCGCCGCTAATTTTAGCAACCCTCCGTATCAAGGAAAACATCTTTGAATCACCCAGTGCTGAGGGAGCAGGATATGATTGGTATTCTGAACATTGGTTTTCTTAATGTTGATGATAGGTTGAAGCAGGTTGCTACTAATGCAAAACCATCCCTTAGAGGAGTGGGCAGTCAGCATGAAGTTAGAGTAAACCACGTGTCAGAAGGTTAACACTTTTGGTATTTGAAAACTGCCCCTGCAAATTAAAAATCCTTAACTTGAACACCCTTGCCCTGCATCTGAAGGTATTTAGCAGCTCTGCAGCACAACACAGGAGAGCAAAGCACACGGCCTGGTTTGATGCTAAGTCAAAATGAAATGGTTTGGGCCCCTTCTTCCAACCAACAACTCTCAGTGAACCTACCAACGGGAAATGGCTGATGAGCTCGACAGATTTATCTGGACAGACCAATTTCCCTAAGCCCGTATTACAGCTTCCATTTAACATCCCCGTGAGTCAAAGTGAAGAAAATAACAAAGCATTTGCCCCCACTCTGTCTAAAAGAGTACTTTATTCATGGTCTCCTAGGCTAACTAGAAACCCCTGTGTCTTTGGGCCAGGGACCTTTTTGGTAATTTTGCTGATGAATCTTTTGCCAAAACTCTACCAGCAGACCTGGGAGTTATGGGGCAGAGCTGAAAAGTGCCATGAATTTCCAAGTGAGACCCTCAAATTTGGTTTTTGGGACCTGTTAAATCTATGAAACCTGCCCTCTTCAAGTTCCACCCGCCATGCCCTCCCTCCCAGAGGTCCCTCAACTTTCCCTCAGAATGCTTTCAGCTGTGTGTACATGTAATTATTTTACTGCCATATGTGCTCTGAGATATCAGTTTTGCTCCCTAAATACAATCCTTGGGGATTAAGGATGATTTTGATACCTTCAAGCTTTCTGATGCTGTCCCATCCTCAGAATTTTCATTTAGGAGTTGGTTACAATTCTTAGATATGTCATACCATTCAACAGCTTACCAACATCAGCAACGGTATCAGTAGCCACAGTATTTGATAATGATGATGATGTTACTTGTTAAGCGCTTACTATGTGCGAAGCACTGTTCTAAACACTGCGGGGGATACAAGGTGATCAAGTTGTCAAGCATGGGGTTCACAGTTTTAATCCCCATTTTACAGATGAGGTAACTGAGGCCCAGAGAAGTGAAGTGATTTGCCCAAAGTCACACAGCTGACAAGGGGCGGAGCCGGGATTAGAACCCATGACCTCTGACTCCCAAGCCCGGGCTCTTTCCACTGAGTCACGCTGCTTCTCCGATGAGTGTTTGCTACGTGCAGAGCACTGAACTAGGCACTTGGGGACACTCAAAATAAATAAAACATGCTCTCCCTGCCCCCCAAAGGAGTTTACAATCTAATGGTGGAAACAGTGTGGTCTAGTGGATAGAGCCTGGGCCCAGAGTCAGAAAGACCTGGGTTCTAGTCCCAGATCCTCCCCTTGTCTGTTGTGAGACTTTGGTCAAGTCATTTCACCTCTCTGTGCCTCAGTTACCTCATCTGTAAAGTGGGGATTAAGTCTGTGAGCTCCATGTGGGACATGGACTGTGTCTAACCTGATTACCTTATATCTAGCCCAGCACTAAGAACAGTGGATGGCACATAGCGCTTAACGAACACCCGGCTCCGCCAACTGTCAGCTGTGTGACTTTGGGCAAGTCACTTAACTTCTCTGTGCCTCAGTTACCTCATCTATAAAATGGGGGTTAAGACTGTGAGCCCCACATGGTACAACCTGGTCACCTTGTAACCTCCCCAGCACTTAGAACAGTGCTTTGCACATAGTAAGCGCTTCATAAATTCCATCATTATTATTATTAATTTTTTTAAAGGCAGTAACATACACTTAAGTTCTGCTATTACATCTACTTGAATCTACTGAACTGCTTTTAGTGGCAAGAGAATCTGCTAAGGTTTTTAAAAAAGCAGTACACCTCATAAAATGATGCTAGGTTCAAAATATAGGACCTTCTTTAAGTGTGTCAGTATTATCTTTAGCTGAGTAAAATCACCGCTACATTTCAAGGAATAAAACTATCCTCCTTTGGGGATTGGGACACTGACAAGCGGGCTTGAGTTAATGAAGAAGCTGTATTCACATTTTGCAGAAAAACCAATACAATTAAATGAAACAAACTAAATCGCAAAAGTGAGCAGGTCTGTCTAGACAGAGAAGGAGATTTGCCTCCGGGAGAGCAGAAGGCAAGGATATGACATTATGTAATGCCGCTTCGATACTGGAGCGCACAAAAATCCCATTTCTGGGTGAGGTTTCTAAAACCACAAATCTCTCTTCTTCTGAAAGCAATTTCATGTAGCAGCAGGCCTACTTTTGCACTGTTCAGTCAGTGACTGCCTTGGCACAGAATTGCCACTTTTAGCTGTGGTACCCTAAAATGGAGACAGCAATTTGGAGAGGGAAACCAGGAGGATGGAGGGAAGACAAGAGGGATTTTAGGACTATTAAATCAGGACAGGGAAATCCTCATAATGCCAATGGGCAGGTTTCCATGGGGGTGGCGCTGCTGGAGACAGGGCTTCCCAAATACTGGGGGGCAACACAGTTCAGTGACTGGTCTCTATCACTCCATCGCCATCTCTTCCAGAGATGCGGAGGATTCTAGGGGCCTCGATGAATGGCTGAGATACCCTCTGAGGGAATCTTCTGCTGGACTAGGAATTGATTTTAAATGTCCGCCTCCCCCATTAGAAGTCTACATGTTCGGTGCCGCCCTTGACTCCTCACTGTCTTTCTACTCTGACTTTCAATCTACTGCTAAATCCTACCTTTTCTTAATATTCAATATCTCCTGGATCCACCTCTTCCCTGACACCCAATCTGCTAATCACTCTGGTACAAACTCGGGTTGTAGCCTGTCTGGATTATCTCTTCACTAGTCTCCCTGCCTCCAGCCTCTCCCCACTCCAATCTGTTTTCATGCTGCTGTGCCAATCGTCTTCCCAAAGTGTCACCTGGTCCTCATCTTTCCTGTCCTCCTGACCCTCCACTGCCTTCTCCAGAGCAAAGAAAAACACCTTCCAATCGGTTTTAAGGCTGTCCACCCCGTCATCAGCTCTCTTCCCCTGCTATTCCCCGGTTTGCTCTCCTAGTTTCTCCCAAGCTAATCCCCTCACGGTACCTTGTTCTCAACACCCCTGCTCCTTCCTCTCCTGCACCTGTATCCCCCAGCTTGAAAATCCCTCCCTCCCCAAATTAAATGGGCCATAGCCACATTCAAAACCTTCCTAAAATCCCAACTCCTCCAACATGCCTTCTCTGATTAAGTCCCAGCACCTTCGGTCATATAACCAATCAGTGAACCCTGGCACATTTGAGCTCATTTATCATCACTTCAGTACTTTCATAAGCATTTTATTCAATTGAACAGTCAATTATTTAAACTACTCTATCTGTAGTTATGTCTGTCTCCCCCATTAGAGTGCAAGCTTCTTGCGGGCACGGAATGTGCCCCTTCTTTATTTTAAACTTTTCCAGTGCTTACTGAAGGGGATAATGCCAAGTGGGCACTCAACAAATACTATTACTACTAGCAATCAATAAATCAATGGTATTTGAGTGTTTACTGAGTCCAGATCACTGTACTAAGCACTTGGGAGAGTTCAATGTAACAGCTTAGAGGGCTCAGGTACGTTAAGCACAGCTTTATATAGTAACAACAATAACCAATCAATCGTACTGTGTGCAGAGCACTGTACTAAGCGCTTGGGAAGTACAAGTTGGCAACATACAGAGATGGTCCCTACCCAACAGTGGGCTCACAGTCTAGAAAAATAATAATGTTGGCATTTGTTAAGCGCTTACTATGTGCAAAGCACTGTTCTAAGCACTGGGGGGGCTACAGGGTGATCAGGTTGTCCCCCGTGGGACTCACAGTCTTGATCCCCATTTTACAGATGAGGGAACTGAGGCTCAGAGAAGTTAAGTGACTTGCCCAAGGTCACACAGCAGACAATTGGCGGAGCCGGAATTCGAACCCATGACCTCTGACTCCAAAGTCCGGGCTCTTTCCACTGAGCCACGCTGCTTCTCTAATGATAATAATAATAATAATAATAGTGGTAGTTGGTAAGTACTTACTATGTGAAACGATCTTGGGGTAAATAAAAAGTGTGAGCTGGAGATAGCAGGTGATTAGAATTACTACAGAAAATAATAATTGTGGTGTTTCTCAAACATTTACTATGTGCCAAGCACTGTGCTAAGTGCTGGGGTAGAAACAACACAATCAGATCACAGTCCCCATCCTGCCTGGGGTTCACAATCTAAGATAAAGAGAGAACAGGTGTCTTGACCCCATTTTTTTACCAATACGGAAACTGAGGCACGGACAGACTGAGTGATTTGCCCAAGGTCTCCCTACAGGCAGGGGCAGACTTGGAATTAGAACCCCAGTTTCCTGACTGCCAGCCCTGTACTCTTTCCACTTGGCCACATTGCTTCTAAGCCATAATGGAAGGAGCTATTTTGGGCAGAGAAATGGGTCAGAAGAAGAAAGTTGGCAACCTGGACACTATAAGACCCAGCTAACCAAGCAGTAATAACCAAGAAAGTGGAATAATACGTTTTCTCTCAGCTCACTAAAGTGCCTAGATGCGCCAAATAAACGTGTGTAGCTGCTAAAACCAACTAATTCATTCCCCTAGCTGATTTTCTGCAAGTTTGGGGATCAACAATTACTATGGCCCAGTGCCTGGACTCAGCTGGGTTGCTTAGGTCATATGACAAGATGAATTTAACAAAATAATAATACAAAACAAAAGGGAAATTTTTTTCAACATTTATATACCAAGTTCTAGCAGGATTTGACACCTAAGGAGTCTCTATGTTAAGGAGCCATTTATGGAGACTTTTTCAAAGAAATAAAGGGGTGTAAATGGGAAAAAAAAAATTACAAGTGAAGAAAACAAAACTCTCTATTTGAAATAGATACCTTGTGGAATTCCACTATTTTTCACCTGGGGTTCAACCACTTGAATTGTGTCATCTTCAAGGTAGAAAAAGATTTTACAGTGCCTTATTCTATACGGCTCTTGATTTTTATCAGCGACTTCATCTTCAAAATAGGCATCAAAAGATAATACCTGTTCAAACCATAGCATGAAGACAAGAATAAAGAATGATTCAGTGTAACCATACAATGGAAAACTTGTGTGTATATGATTAAAATAAAACAAACAAAAAACTGACCAATGAACTCAGCCATGAACCAATGAACCAAGAATATTGTACAATTTATAGTCTGGATTCAATCTCAGCATTTGCCAAACCTGACTTATCGATTGCTATGGCAGGGGGGCAGGGGTGGAAGAAAGACAGATTTACTTAATGTCAACAGATATAAATCAGGGATATGGTCATCACTGACAAGGAAATAGATTGCATTTCCCTAGATTTAAGACTTGTAGTAGGCACCACCCAGTCCAGCTAGTAAAGGTAAGTCATCGTCCTTTATCTTGAAGTAAAAAATGAAATATTTCTTAATGCCTGTGCTTAATATCTAAAATGGAATACTCCAAGAGAAAAAAAAATTAAAAAATAGTGTCTTGGAGGTGGAGCTTAAAAAATGTACTTGCCAACTGGAAAAAATTAGTTGGGAGAGGGGATTCTTATTATACTTTAAAGTAACTGTGGGGATCATGAGGTTAGAGATTTTCCTTGGGTAAAGTCTATTTGACTGATTACACACTTTGAGAAAATGGAACTGCATAAGCCTAATTGTCGTCGTGTATTCCAGGTTCCCCCATCTGAATAAAGAAAACAATATAACAATGGGACAAAAACGCTATAGTTATAGAGCATCTTTCCACTTTGGAGCCTGTTGAAAGAGTTTCAAGACATTATAGGATCAACTGTAATAATGGGAAAGATGTGTTTTTAACTACTTTAGTATCAGAGTTTAGCATTTGGAAGAGTCATTTATTGATCTTTTAAATGATGGCTTTTTAGGGTGATTTGGGAGGAGGTGACAAAGCATATTCTTCTGCCAAATACAGGAAATGATGCCAGAGAGGCGTGCAAGGATTCCGTGGGACAAAAGTGTTTACTCAGTGACCCCAAGCATCTGAACTCTCTTCCCCGGGGATGGCCCATTTGGATTCAGGCTTGGGATGAACACCAAAGAACGTCATCAACATCCCCGGAAGGTAAACCGCAACCCTGTTATCTTCAGCTTGGTCGATGCTTCAGCAGGATAGGGAGTGGAAGGGGAATCCAGGGAGCTTTTTGTGAACAAAAATGTCACAAAATAAACTGAAGAACGTCTGCCTTTCAAAATCAGCCCGGCTGTCATTGTTACCCATTAGTATGGGGCCAACTTTTCATGTTGAGCAGAGGGATGACAAGGGAAGGGATTTTAGGTGCACTGAGGACAGGAATGGAGCAGACTTCATGACAGTCGCCATTATAGGTGGTTTTGGCCCTGCTTGGAAACGCTTAGGTCTTGCCAGGGGCTGAGGATGATTCAGCCTAGAAGTCCAACACAAAAAGCTTGCGGGGGTTATTGCCTCTGTTGCCAATGGGGAGTGGGCCACTATGACCTCTAGCAATCATAATAATTGTGGTATTTGTTAAGCAGTTATGTGCTGTACTAGGTGTACTTAAATTCAGCTGTCTTTTAGGGGCAAATCTGGAAAGATATAGCTATGCCTTAAATATATGAAAGTGCAAGTTGTCAGTAGTGTAATAAACGTTGGCTTTAAATTAAGTGACAACATTCTTCAAATAAATTCTTAAAATTCTTATAAATTATCCTGCCACAGTGGGACATGGGCATTTGGATTTGCAGAAGCAGGTAACTGCACACTTTTCAAATGAAAAGAAACTGTAATTAATTAATAAGTGGTACTCACTGAGTACTTAACTGCATGTACAGCATGCTACTAAGCACTCGGAAGAGTACAATACTAGTGCTAAACACTAATGTAGTAACCAAGTGCTGAATCATTTATTCACTTATTTGTTCATTTATCCATCTTTCCCTAATCTTGCTTTTACCAATTACATCTTTGTTTTTCCTCCTAACTGAAATAATTCACCCTTCCTGTTTAGACTGAAGTGTTTCTTATGGCATTTGTGCCAAGCACTATACTAGAAACTGGAATAGATTCAAGATAATCAGGTTGGACACAGTCCCAGTTTCTTATAGAACTGACAAACTCAATAGATGGGAATAGTATTTTACATTTTACAGATGAGGAAACTGAGGCTCATAGATTTGCCCAAAGTCACACAGCAGGCACATGGCAGAGCTTGGAGTTGAACCCAGATCCTCTGACTCCCACATGTTGCTTCCTTTTAAGGGTGGGGATTGTTTTGGGGTTTTTTTTTCCATTGTCCTCTCCCAAGTGCTTAGTACAGTATCTGCACCCAACAGGTGCTCAATAAATACTATTAACTGATTAATGATAACAGGAAAAAGCCACAAAAGCTATAGAACAGAGCCTAGGATAGGACTGTCAAAATAACAACTAGTTTCTGAAGTCCTTAATCTGATGGTCACCTTATTACTTCCAAGAGAACTTCCCCACAAGTTTTGAAACCCTTTTTATGCCTCTTCCAAGCTAAAAAAAAAAATCAAATCGTGACTGACATTACCTAGAGTTTTACATAAAGCACTTTTCTTTCCAGAGTGCTTTCACGTCAAATATTGCATTTTATCCTCACACTATCCTGGTAAGGATGGGGAAGATATAACTGACCTCATTCTATGGATGAGGAAACCGAGGCACAGGAAGGTTAAGTAAATTGCCCAAAGTCACCCAGTAGGACGGTGACAAAGTTGGGACTAGATCACAGGTGTCAACTCAAGCTCTTTCCTGTAGGCCATGGTGATCAAATACGGTGAACATACTTTAAGGATATCTGTTGTTTAACGCATTACTAACCGCTGAATTTGTCTATAAAAAATCAAGTAAAATGGGTGGTAGATATAACTCAGTTTTAAAAAGGAAAAGGTCTCTTTGTTGTGCTGAATAATCTATTTAGAAAATCTTTTTTTAACTAGAATGCTAGATCACAACCTCATCAGCGAGTAAATATTTTATAGGTTGAGACTCTTATCTCGAGCCCAATGAATATTTAATTAAAGATGACCAGCAGGACAACCGAGGGAATTACACTCCTTTTTCGTGAAAGCTGATGTACCTAAGCCACACATTTCCCCAAATAGTCCAGAGTTAAAATGATCCCGCACTCACAAAAGACCATACGTGATTTGGCAAATTATAAAAGAGACTGCAAAATGAAACACTGAAAAGATGGAATTTAATTCAACTTGAAACCTGGTTATGTTTTATGCATTTTATTCAAGAACTTGCTAGCTTGACTTGTTCTTTGGAAGAAATCATTAAAACCCAGATCTGGTATTTCCGGGGGTGCCCAAGATTTTATACAGGTAGCAGCCCTTTTTTTTTTTTCTTTTTTAATGGTAATTATTAAGTGCTCACTATTTGCCAGTTACTAAATGCTGGGGTAAACACGAGCTAATCAGGTTGGACAAATGGGTCCGTGTCCCACATGCAGCTCATAGTCTTCATCTTTTAGACTGTGAGCCCACTGTTGGGTAGGGACTGTCTCTATATGTTGCCAATTTGTACTTCCCAAGTGTTTAGTACAGTGCTCTGCACATAGTAAGCGCTCAATAAATACGATTGATGATGATGATCTCCATTTTACAGATGAGGTAACTGAGGCCCAGAGAAGTTACGTGACTTGCCCAAGGTCACACAGCAGACAAGTGGTGGAGCTGGTATTATGCTCGAGCTCTTTCCACTGCGCCACGCTGCTTTCAGGGCCAAGAGTCATTGCGTATAGTGCCACTGCCTACCCTAGCCCAAATTGTGCCAGAAGAAAAATGGTGGCCATGGTTAATGGTGCACAGCATTTCCACTAGTGGACCAGGACCACTGGGATTTTTCAAAGGCTCTGCGTGTGCCATTATACAAAGCAAGGCTACCTGTTCCCCAATTTATCTTCCTTTGGAAGCCCTCTCTATAAGGATTGTAGTCTGCTTTCCAGGACTAGCCGGGACCAACTAAACCATGTTTAGGCTGCTAAGTCCCCCATGCTCGTTGGGCCTGAGGAGACCAAAGTTCCATTACAAACTGGGCAGAACTTGCTGGGGAAAGCAAATTAGACAACCAGGTCTTTATGGATGCAAGCTTCTTGTGGGCATGGAACATGTCTACCAACTCAGAGTTAGAACAGCGCTTTACAAATAGTAAGCGCTTAACAAATGCCATTATTATTAGTAGTAGTATTATTAGTATTATCTCTTGTTAATATCCCCCATCTTACCTCCTTCCCTTCCCCACAGCACCTGTATATATGTATATATGTTTGTACATATTTATTACTCTATTTATTTATTTATTTAGTTATTTTACTTGTACATATCTATTCTATTTATTTTATTTTGTTAGTATGTTTGGTTTTGTTCTCTGTCTCCCCCTTTTAGACTGTGAGCCCACTGTTGGGTAGGGACTGTCTCTATATGTTGCCAATTTGTACTTCCCAAGCACTTAGTACAGTGCTCTGCACATAGTAAGCGCTCAATAAATACGATTGATGACGATGATGATGATTGGAATCTGCCAAGCCCTTACTACAGTACTCTGGCCCAGAGTAAGAGCTCAATAAATATGATTGATTGATAAGACTTAGCCAAGGGATATTGAAGGAGCACAAAGAAGCTGATTCCTATCACCTTTTTCTTCTTGGGCACTTCATGTCCCAAGATCCTAGAAGGACTACACTTCTCTGAGAGACTGAAAGGTGCTGGGGGGAAGATGGGCCCGAGTTTTTGAAGATCATGTCATTGTTCTGGAACTGAAATTATTAGGAAAATGAGGAATTTGCATTTTTTTTCTTTCTGCTCTCTCCTTGCATCGAAAAAGAACTTCTGTGGTGACATTGAGTTGGCAGTTACTCCTTATTCTCTCTCTTGCCTTTAAGCTCCTTGTTGGCAGGAATTGTGTCTACCAACTCTGTTGTACTGGACTCTCCCAAGTGTACTACAGTACTCTGCACTCAATAAGTGCTCAATCAGTACCATTCATTAATTGATTGATTCCTCTAGATGGTAAGCTCTTTGTGGGTAGCAATCACATCTACCTACTCTATTTTATTGTACCCTCCCAAGGCCTTAAAGTCTAATACTCTGCACATAACAAGCACTAAGTAAAATACCCTTGATTAACCAGTTGATTCTTTTCATCTTTATGTCTCTTGTGGGCAGGGATCATGTCTACAAACTCTACTATTTTACTGTCCGAAAAATAATAATAATGATGGTATTTGTTAAGCGCTTACTATGTGCCAAGCACTGTTCTAAGCACTGGGTACATAGTACAGTGTGCACATGGTAAATGACTCCATAAGTACCACTGATTGATTGATTCCTCCATCATTAAGTCTGGTTGACTACCAATATTCACATATCATCACATGAGTTATTTCCAATCCTGGGATGTGCATATTGATGTGAAATTTTGGAAGGCCCAAAAGCTGACCAACTAAGGCTTCTAAAATGGAATTTTTAAACGCCTGGTCTTAAATTGATAACACGTGCTCTCTTTGGACACAAGTACTGGTTGTAGAAGTCATGGCACAATCACTTTCTAAGCTCCATAAACTTCATCTCTCTTTCCAACCTTGAGACTATTTCACTAGGAACAACCTAGCTGTGTCTCTCTAAAATGAGTCATAACTTCACTGGTTCCCTTCTCTCCCCCTATAAATGTTATCCTGAGAACACTCCATCACTATATTGAGGGAGGTTTCTATAATACAAACTTCACTCCATAGCCCTCTTTTTCCTTTTTTCTCCTATTCTTCAGATTTCACCCTTGGAAACGGTTATTACTAAATTAGAGGGTTATGACATAAATGTCCTCTCGAATCATTTCACAGTCTAGTTCCTTGGAATGAAATGACTTGGCTAATGGTACCACAACGAGCATACAGCGACTAACAAATAGACTTCACCCGCCAAAGTATTCTATAAAAATAAAAGATTGGCAGTCCGCATTGACCTGCGGACTTCATCATATATACTCTGTCGATGCTACCCTGGAGTCACAAATTTTCAGCAGCCTTCACTCATATTTACTTGGTTTGAGGACTAGCTAGCCGCCCCATATATGCAGATGATTTATTTTTTTTTAATAGAGAGCTCAGGTCTTTCCAGAACAGTCTTCTGTACCAGTTGCACTCACCTTCCTTGTCATGACCCTTGCAGGTCTTAAAATGAGGTGTGAAATTTGAAAATCATTTTTCCAACACAGCATAGTGACATACCTGCTTATCAAATGCAACCCACGATGGGGCATCGCTTCCCACTCCTCGAGGAAACACGCTGTACTTGGGCGTGGGTTTTTGCCCTGGCAGCGGTTCCCCTCCAATACCAGGTTTGTCTCCACTCAGCAGCATACCAACCCTGTTGCAAAATCCCCAGTGTTGAGATTTGTGGAACTTTTCTTTCCCAAGCTGTGAAAACAAAGAGCAGCGGCCCCAGGGTTAATCTGTGTGAATTTTCTTTATCCTTTGGAAATGTGAACAGGTTTTTCATGCCATGTGCTTTCCCCTTCAACTCAACTGTATTTACTGAGCGCTTACTATGTACACAGCACTGCACTAAGTACTTGGGAGAGTACAATATAACAATAAACAGATATTCCCTGCCCACAAGGAGCTTACATTAAATAACAGTTGTGGTATTTTTAAGTGCTTACTATGGGCCCAAGCCTGGGCTAAGCACTAGGGTTAATACAATGCACTCATATCAGATACAGTCCCTGACCCACATGGGACTCAGTTTCCCTTCACTACACATAAACTGCCCTCTCTAAGGTCAGCAATGACCTCTTTCTGGCCAAATCTAACAGTCTCTACTCCATTCTAAATCTCTTTGACCTCTCAACTGCTTTTAACACTGTGGATCATTCCCTTCTCCTGGAACACTTTCTAGCCTTCACTTCACTGATACCGTCCTCTCCTCAAGCTCCTTGTACCTCTCTGGCCGTTCATTCTCAGTCTGTTTCGCTGGGTCAATCAATCAATCAATCTATCGTATTTACTGAGCGCACAGCACTGTACTAAGCACTTGGGAAGTACAAGTTGGCAACATATAGAGACAGTCCCTACCCAACAGTGGGCTTTCTGCCTCCCACCCTCTAACTGTGGGGGTCCTTCAAGCTTCATTTCTGGGTTCCCTTCAATTCTCCACCTACATCCATTCCTTTGGAGAACTCATTCACTTCCACGGCTTCAACTGCCATCTCTATGAGGATGATTCCTAAATCTACCACTCCGGCCCCAACCTCTCTCCTCCCCTGCACCCTCTCATTTCCTCCTGCCTTCAGAGCATCTCCACTTGGATGTCCCGCCAAAGCCTCAAACTTGTCTGAAACAGGACTCCTCATCTTTCCACCCAAAACCCATTCTCCCCGTGATTTTCCCATCACTGTGGACACCACCACTACCACCTTCCATCTCATGAGCCCATAACCTCGGCATTATCCTCGACTCTCTCATTCAACCCACATATTCACTCTGTCACCAGACCCTGTCATCTCTGAAATCCACCTTTTCCCCTCCATCTAAACTGATCCAAACACTTATCAAACATCAGCCTCCTCACTGACCTCCCTGCTTCCCATCTCTCCACACTCCAGGCCACACTTTCACGCTCATCTGCATCACCTAGGCACTTCAATTCGTACCCTTTAAGCACTGATTATTCACCCCACCCTCAGCCCCACAGCACTTCCATCCACATCCGTAATATATTTTAATGTATACCTCCCCCTCTAGACTGTAGGCTCCTTTCGGACAGGAAAAGTGTCTATCAACTCTGTTGTACTGTACTCTTCCATTGCTCTGCACTCAGGAAGAAACCAATAAATACAATTGATTGGTTGACTGATGGTCGAATTGCGATTACCTGTCAAATGCTGCTCTCAGAGAGGAAAGGCAAAGCTGTGTTGTAAGAGGTTAACAGAAATTGGAATGGAATCTAGGTTCTCAACTGATCATTTGGGTCCTCTCTGGTTACCTTAGCTAAATCAGGAACTTGGGGCTTTGGGGGACATTAAATTTAATTTATTAATCTTTGCCTTCCCATCTATAAATAATTTGGAGACTAGATGTCAATTAAGCTCCTGAATCTGGTCTTAACCGCTGTTGGAGGTCTGAGTATTAAAGGGGAAAGTCAACAGGTATTCAGTGTTCCTATTCTGCCAGAAAAGGACTAATTTGGAATAGTTTTTTTTAAGTAAGACAGTATGGGAACTCATTATTCTACTATTAATTGCTTTCACCCTTTAAGTGTAGAAATAAGGTACAGTAGGTTTGACTAGCCCTAAGGCTGATTATGCTAGGGAAAGCTAAATAAAAGGCTTTTGTAGCAATAAGCTCACTAAAGCCAGACATGCCTCAGAGACATGGTCATCCACAATATACCACTAGTCCCAGAGATTTTCACATTTTGAACTCATCAATCAGTGGTATTTATTGACTTTTAGACTGTGAGCCCACTGTTGGGTAGGGACTGTCTCTATGTAATGCCAATTTGTACTTCCCAAGCGCTTAGTACAGTGCTCTGCACATAGTAAGCGCTCAATAAATACGATTGATTGATTGATTATTGAGTGCTTACCGTGTGCAGAGCACTGCACTAAGCATTTGGGTGAATACAACTAGAGAAGCATTCACTCATTCAGTTATATTTATTGAGCACTTACTGCGTGCAGAGCACTGTATTAAGCACTCAGGAAGTACAGATTGGCAACACAGAACCAACATCGCCTAATGAATAGAGCACAGGCCTGGTAGTCGGAAGGATCTGGGTTCTAATCTGCCACTTGTCTGCTGTGTGACCTTGGGCAAGTCACTTAACTTCTCTGTGCCTCAGTTACCTTACCTGTAAAATGGGGATTAATACTGGGAGTCCCATGTGGGACAGACTGTGTCCAACCTGATTAGCTTTTTGTCTAGTCCAGCCCTTAGTTTAGTGCCTGGAACATATTAAGCACTTAAATACCATTAAAAAAAAAAAAAGACAGCTTGAAAATCACATTGCAGTGTGTACTCTCATTTTCACCTTTCCTTTTTAAACTTGTAAAAAATTTGCTAATTTTGGAACCACATTAGAATACAGGCTTTCTTTTTTCTTCCCATATATCAGCTTTTAATATAAAACCAAAAATCTAGCCCAAGCAGTGCATCTTGAAATGCCAACTTGCTAAGAAGATTTAGCGATATAATCCGACACATGCCTGTCTGTCTATTTATTACATGCACCGCATCTCTACATCCTAACCCAAATGGCTTTGAGGGTGCACATAGGATGCAATTGCATAATTCATTCATTCATTCAATCGTATTTATTTAGCGCTTACTGTGTGCACAGCACTGTACTAAGCACTTGGGAAGTACAAGTTGGCAACATATAGAGACGGTCCCTACCCAACAGTGGGCTCACAGTCTAGAAGGGGGAGACAGACAACAAAACAAAACATATTAACAAAATAAAATATATAATAATAATAGTAATAATAATGGTATTTGTTAAGCGCTTACTATGTGCCAAGCACTTTTCTAAGCACTGGGATAGATACAAGGTTATCAGATTGTCGGAGCTCACAGTCTTGACACCCTTTTACAGATGAAGTAACTGAGGCACAGAGAAGTTAAGTTACTTGCCCAAAGTCACAGAGCTGACAAGTGGCGGAGCCAGAATTAGAACCCACAACCACGATATATAGCGAACATAACATTTTCCATTTTCTAAATACATTTTTTAAATGCCAAAATTACCTTTTTTAAACTAAGTTCATCTTGAAAATAAAGGGGTCCCAAATGCCTTTGTGTTTTACTGCACAATGTACCTAGGTGGTGGCCCATTAAAAAAAAAATCTCATTCAAAAAAAATCTCATTAAAATGATGAGGATTTAAGCAGAACCTGTTTTACTGGAAACTTATTCAAACAGTCTGTCATGAAATGTATACGTCCCAGGTTCTTTACACTAGAAAGTGGTACAAAGGACTTCTGCCAAGACCAACACTAGTTCAGTTTTCTCATCACATGTTTTCTGTTTTAATTTAACTCCGATCCACATTTAAGTATTTTTGTATAAAAGTTGTATAGTTCAAACCTACTCAGTAGGGCAGCACCAAAGACTTCTCTAAGTCTGAAGATGATCTGAGTGTTTGTAGAGGTGCAACTTCAAACAAACCTGATGATCTTAACGACACTGCCCACAGGAGGCTAAGGCTTTTCAATTAATAACGGTAATCACCAGCCTTTACCATGCTTCCCCAGGGGCCTCTCACCAATAATCACAGCTTCATCCATCCTTGAGCCCTCTCTCTATCTTTCAACCTGATAGTTTGTCACCAAATTCTCTCACCAGAATCCACCCCTTCCTCTCCATCCAAACTGCCACCTTGTGTGTCCAAGCGCTTGTTCATTCATTCAATCGTATTTATTAAGCGCTTACTGTGTGCAGAGCACTGTACCGAGTGCTTGGGAAGCACAAATCGGCAACAAAGACAACCCCTACCAAACAACAGGCTCACGGTCTAGAAGGGGGGAGACAGACAACAAAACAAGTAGACAGGGATCAATAGCTTGTCATAGGCTGACTCAGTTGCTGTTTCAGCCACCTCATACGCCTCCCTGCCACCCGGACTCTTCCCTCTCCAGTCCCCGCTTGGGCAAGTCGCAAGTTCTCTGAGGATCCATTTCCTCATCTGTAAAATGTGGATTCAATCCCTGTTCTCCCTCCTTCAGACTGGGAGCCCCAGGTGGGACAGAGACTGTCTCCACCCCGGCATCTACCCCAGTGCTCAAACACATAGTAAGCGCTGAGCAAATACCACTTAGGAAGGACCTTAAACGCCCAGACCATTTTTCTAAAACATCTCATTCTTCGCACCACTCCCCACTCTTCAAAAACTTCCAGTGTTTGCCCAGTCCTCTCTGCATCCAGCAGAAACTCCTGACCACTGACTTTAAGACACTCAGTTGCAAGTTTCCTCACTCCTTTCCCACTACAACCCAGACCATACACTTGACTCCTCTCAAACTAAACTATTCATTGTACCTTGTTCTCATCTATCTTGCCAACAACTAATTGCTCATGCCCACTCTTTTTTTTTAAATGATATTTGTTAAGCGCTTAATGTGCCAGGCACTGCTCACCTCCTCCAGGAGGCCTTCCCAGACTGAGCCCCTTCCTTCCTCTCCCCCTCGTCCCCCTCTCCATCCCCCCATCTTACCTCCTTCCCTTCCCCACTGCACCTGTATATATGTGTTTGTACATATTTGTTACTCTATTTATTTATTTTACTTGTACATATCTATTCTATTTATTTTATTTTGTTAGTATGTTTGGTTTTGTTCTCTGTCTCCCCCTTTTAGACTGTGAGCCCACTGTTGGGTAGGGACTGTCTCTATATGTTGCCAACTTGTACTTCCCAAGCGCTTAGTACAGTGCTCTGCACACAGTAAGAACTCAATAAGCGCTGGTAAGCACTGGAGCAAATACAAGCTAATCAAGTTGTACCCAATAATAATAATAATAATGGCATTTGTTAAGCACTTACTATGTGCAAAGCACTGTTCTAAGAGCTGGGGGGATACAAGGTGATCAAGTTGTCTCATGTGGGGCTCACAGTCTTAATCCCCATTTTACAGATGAGGGAACTGAGGCTCAGAGAAGTTAAGTGACTTGCCTGATGTCACGAGGCTGACAATTGTCAGAGCCAGGATTCAAACCCATGACCTCTGACTCCAAAGCTCGTGCTCTTTCCACTGAGCCACGCTGCTTCTCCAATCCATGTCCCACATGGGGATCACAGTCTTAATCCCCATTTTACAGATGAAGGAACTGAGGAACAGAAAAGTGAAGTGACTTGCCTAAGGTCACACACAGACAAGTGGAGGACGCAAGATTAGAACCCAGGTCCTTCTGACTTCCAAGTCCATGCTCTTTGTGAAGCAGCTTGGCTCAGTGGAAAGAGCCTGGGCTTGGGAGTCAGAAGTCATGGGTTCTAATCCTGGCTCTGCCTCTTGTCAACTGTGTGACTTGGGGCAAGTCACAACTTCTCTGAGCCTCAGTTACCTTATCTGTAAAATGAGGATTAAGACTGTGAGCCCCCCGTGGGACAACCTCATCACCTTGTAGCCCCCCGAGCGCTTAGAACAGTGCTTCGCATATATCATCATCATCATCAATCGTATTTATTGAGCACTTACTATGTGCAGAGCACTGTACTAAGCGCTTGGGAAGTACAAATTGGCAACACATAGAGACAGTCCCTACCCAACAGTGGGCTCACAGTCTAAAAGGGGGAGACAGAGAACAAAACCAAACATACTAACAAAATAAAATAAATAGAATAGATATGTACAAATAAAATAAATAAATAGAGTAATAAATATGTACAAACATATATACATCTATACAGGTGCTGTGGGGAAGGGAAGGAGGTAAGATGGGGGGATGGAGAGGGGGACGAGGGGGAGAGGAAGGAAGGGGCTCAGTCTGGGAAGGCCTCCTGGAGGAGGTGAGCTCTCAGCAGGGCCTTGAAGGGAGGAAGAGAGCTAGCTTGGCAGATGGGCAGAGGGAGGGCATTCCAGGCCCGGGGGAGGACGTGGGCTGGGGGTCAATGGCGGGGCAGGCGAGAGCGAGGTACGGTGAGGAGATTAGCGGCGGAGGAGCTATAGTAAGCACTTAAACACCACCATTATTATTATTTTTATTATTATCCACTAGGCCACCCTGCTTCTCAACTCTTTCTCCCTGCAGCTCCCTTCCCCTTCACATGTGGCTGACAACCGCTCTTTCCCCATCTTTCAGGCTCTTCTGAAATCCTCCCCCACTCCTACATATTTCAACAGACCCACATTCTCCTCCTCTTCAAATCAATTCTCCTTCAGGAAGCCCTCCCTGACTGTGCTCATTCTCTGCCCCCATTTCTAATTCCTCTCCCGACTGCTTCACCTGGGCACTTAGTCCCCACCCCGAAGTTTGGGAGTCAGATTGACCTCCTGGGAGTCAGAAGGACCTGGGTTCTAGTCTTAACTCTGCCACTTGCAAGTCACTTAATTTATCTGTTCCTCAGTTACCTCATCTGCAAAATGGGGATTAAGACTGTGAGCCCTATGTGGGACATGGACTGTGTCCAACCTGATTAGCTTATATGTACCCCAGTACTTAGTATAATGGCTGGCACAGAGTAAATGCTTAAATGCCATTAAAAAAAAAAAAAAGGCCCTTAGGTAGTCACCTCACCTCCACTCAATCGTACTTATTGAGCGCTTACTGTGTGCAGAGCACTCCACAGCACTTATGTACATATCCTTAGTTGCTTCCCTTACCTGTAATTTATTTTACTGTCCATCTCCCCTCCTAGATTGGAATATTCATTCATTCATTTTATTGTATTTATTGAGCACTTACTGTGTGCAGAGCACTGTACTAAGCGCTTGGAAACTACAATTCAGCAATTAAGAGAGACAGTCCCCACCCACACAGGGCTTACAGCTTAGAAAGGAGAAGACAGGCATAAAGCCAGGAAACAGGCATCAATATAAATAAATAAAATTATAGATACGTACACATCAAAACAAGTATACAGGCATCAATATAAACAGAATTATACATATATACATAAATGGATAAGTGCTGTGTGGTGGGGAGGAGAGCAAAGGGAGTGAGTTGAGGTGATGTGGATGGGAGGGGGAGTTGAGGAAAAGGGGGGCTTTCTCTGGGAGATCCTTAAGGACAGGGATCATGTCTACCAACTGCATTATATTCTCCCAAGCCCTTAGTACAGTACACGGCACTGAACAATAAATTCAACTGATGGATTGACTGAGAAAGTTATCAAGGACCAAGCGGGAGCGAAGGACTGGTTTATGAGGTTCAGAATTTAGGGGGCTTAATTTCTAGCTTTAAAAATGCCTTCTGGATCAGTCCCTTAAATACATGATAGAACACACTGAACAAGTTAATAAAGCAGCATGACGGTGGAAAGAGGATCTGGCTTCTATTTCCGACTTTCCCAATTGTTATCTTTATGACCTTGGGCAAATCACTTAACTTCTCTGTGCCTCATTCATTCATTCATTCAATCGTATTTATTGAGTGCTTACTATGTGCAGAGCACTGTACTAAGCGCTTGGGAAGGACAAGTTAACATCTAGAGACGGTCCCTACCCAACAGCGGGCTCACAGTCTAGAAGGGGGAGACAGACAACAAAACAACAACAAAATAAAACATATTAAGAAAATAAAATAAATACGTACAAATAAAGTAAATAAATAAATAATAAATGCCATTATCATTATTATTATTCATTCATTCGTATTTATTGAGCGCTTACTATGTGCAGCACACTGTACTAAGCGCTTGGGAGGTACAAGTTGGCAACATATACTGACGGTCCCTACCCAACAGTGGGCTCACAGTCTGGAAGGGGAAGACAGAGAACAAAACAAAACATATTAACAAAATAAAATAAGTAGAATAAATATGTGCAAGTAAAATAAATAGAGTAATAAATACGCACAAACACATATACAGGTGCTGTGGGGAAGGGAAGGAGGTAAGGCAGGGGGGATGGAGAAGGGGAGCCTCAGTTATCTCATCTGAAAAAAACAAGGATAAGATTCTCCTCCCTCCAGTTTAAACTGTGAACTTCATGTGGGACAGGGCCTGTGTCCAACCTGATAAAATTTCATCTACCCCAGTGCTTAGAACAGGGTTTGACACATAGTAACCACTTAAACACCATAAAATAAAAAATTAAGTTGTTCACCAAACTCCAAGTCCTAATAACATAAAGCAACTAATCTGTGTTTGAAATGCAACCTTGACTCTGTATTAGAGCTTTTACAAATACTTTGGTCATACCTCTAAGGTGTTCCCAAGAGCTTAGTAATAATAATAATAATAATGGCATTTGTTAAGCACTTACTATGTGCAAAGCACTGTTCTAAGCACTGGGGGGATACAAGGTGATCAGGTTGTACCACGTGGGGCTCACAGTCTTCATCCCCATTTTACAGATGAGGTAACTGAGGCCCAGAGAAGTTAAGTGACTTGCCCAAGGTCACACAGCTGACAATTGGCAGAGCCAGGATTTGAACCCATGACCTCTGACTCCAAAGCCCGTGCTCTTTCCATTGAGCCACGCTGCTGAGTGCTATGCACACAGTAAGCGCTCAATAAATACGATTGATTGATTGACTGATTCCCAAATACTTAGCTCTTCCTACGCAGTTGGCAAAAGGCTTCACCGCAAGAATTTACGAAAAACCGAGTTCAGACATCTACTACAGCACTTAGAAGAGTGCATGACACACAGTAAACAATATAAAAGTTGTCAATTCACACAGCATTACACACCTAACTGGGCCAGACAAAGTGTAGAGGATTTTTTATGATATCTTTGCCTGCCTGAAGAAAGTCTTTTTTCATTCTGGTTGGGTTTTTTTTGGAAATTAACTCTGTGTGGTATGTGCAGATTACACTCCTAAAAGAGGGATATATTGAAAGAACAACTTTTGGTATCCTGTGTGCCCACTTGTGAGATTTGGGGTTTCCGCGCCTACAAACAGAAACGTTCCTCATCCACCCAAAGCCAAGAGTTCAGACATCTACAGAAGCTTTAATTCCTCCAGTTCTTTTTCTAAAGCCATGGCCTAGTAGAAAGAGCACTGGCCTGGGCATTAGGGGCTCTGGGTTCTAATTCTAGCTCTGCTACTCGCTAGCCATGTAACCTTAGGCCACTTTCCTCCTCTATTAAATGGGGATGAAATAACTCTTCTCCCTCCCTCTTAGACAGTGATCCCCATGTGGGGGATTTTGCTTGATCTGCTTTTATTGCATCTAACCCAGCGCTCGAGACAGTGTTTGGCATATAAGCCCTTAACAAATACTACTATTATTACTATATAATCCAAAGTCCCTAAGCAGGGGCAGAGTCAACCCCACAGTAACTTCTGTAAGTTTACGACTAACTGTCCTTGCCCTGGTTCTTACAAAGAAGTAGGAGAAAGATGAGGATGAAGAGGAGGAGGAGGAAAAAAAGAGACAAGGAAGAAGATGAGGATGATGAGGTGCAGAAAGAAGAAGAAGGGGTCGGGGGGACTCTGCGCTTGGATCTGTGACCTTTGGGCATTTGATACTTGCTCCACCCTCAGCACTTATATACATAACTATAAATCATGCCTTATAAATAATTTATTTGTATTAATGTCTGTTTTATTATTACAAATAATGTATTATTTGCAATATTATTTGTATTAATAGCTAGACTATAAGCTTGTTGTGGACTGGGACTGTCTCCCCCTCTAGACTGTGAGCTCACTGCAGGAGGGGAATGTGTCTGTTGTTGTATTGTATTCTCCCAAGCACTTAGTACAGAGCTTTGCACACAGTAAGCGCTCAATACAATTGATGATTCAATTCAATTGCATCTCAAGCGTTTACTGGGGGCAGAGCACTGTACTAAGTGCTTGGAAAAGTACAATACAGCAATAAAGAGTAACAATCCCTGCCCACAACCAGCTCACAGTCTGGGGACAGGAGGGGAGAAACAGACATCAATATAAATAAATAAAATTACAGATATATATCTATACATATATATATGTGTGTGTGTGTGTGTGTGCTGTGGGGTGGGGAGAGGGAGGAAGAGCAAAGGGAGCAAGTCAGGGTGAAGCAGAAGGGGGGGGGAGACGATGATGGGGAAGCAGAACAAAAATGGAATACTGGAAGAGTCAAAGGCAGCATAATCCCCAGCAACCAGCTACTAACCAGGAAATCAAATTATCTGAGATCCTACAGAGAATGTATTCTAAATGTTGGGAGCATGGTTCCAAGTGCAACCACATATGAAGTGCAGGCCTGCCTGCAAGCCAAAAAACAATTTCAGACCTAGAATCAGTGAATCAAATGTATTTATTGCATGCTAACTGTGTGCACAGTACTGTACTAAGCACTTGGTTGAATACAGTTGGTAGAATAGGTGGGTGTGGGTGGTTCCTCCCCCCTCCCCACACCAGACTGTAAGCTCCTTGTGGGCAGGGAATGTCATTGTTTATTGTTGTATTGTACTTTCCCAGGCACTTAGTACAGTGCTCTGCACACAGTAAGTGCTTAATAAATAAGATTGAAGACAGGGAGAAGGAAGAAGGTGGAGAAAGGAGGAGCAGGGGGAAAAAAAGGAGGGATGGATGGGGAGAAGGAGGAAAAGGAGGAAAAAGAGGAGGAAGAGGAGAGAAAGGAAAGGAGGAAAAGAGAAGCAGCATGGCGTAGTGGCTAGAGCATGGGCTTGGGAGTCAGAAGGTCATAGGTTCTAATCCCAGCTCCATCACTTGTCTGCTGTGTGACCTTGAGCAAGTCACTTCACTTCCCTGGGCCTCACTGACCTCATCTGTAAAATGGGGATTGAGACTGTGAGCTCCAACCCAATTTGCTTGTATTCACCCCAGCACTTAGTACAGCGCTTGACACATAGTAAATGCTTAACAAATACCATAATAAGAAAAAGAGGTGGAGGGAAAAGTGGAGGAGGAGGGAAAGGAGGAGGAGAAGGAGGAGGAGAAAGAGGGAAAGGAGGAGGAGGAGGAGAAGGAAAAGGAGGAGGAGGAGGAGGAGAAGGTGGGAAAGGAAGAGGAGGAGGAGAAGAAGGTGGGAAAGGAAGAGGAGGAGAAGAAGGAGAATAGGGAAAGGAGGAGGAGGAAAAGGAGGAGGAGGAGGAGAAGGTAGGAAAGGAAGAGGAGGAGGAGAAGAAGGTGGGAAAGGAAGAGGAGGAGGAGAAGAAGGTGGGAAAGGAAGAGGAGGAGGAGAAGAAGGTGGGAAAGGAAGAGGAGGAGGAGAAGAAGGTGGGAAAGGAAGAGGAGGAGGAGGAGAAGAAGGTGGGAAAGAAGGAGGAGGAGAAGAAGGTGGGAAAGAAGGAGGAGGAGAAGGTGGGAAAGGAGGAGGAGGAGGAGAAGGTGGGAGAGGAGGAGGAGAAGAAGGTGGGAAAGGAGGAGAAGGGGGAAGGAGGAGGAGGAGAAGGGGGAAGGAGGAGGAGGAGAAGGGGGAAGGAGGAGGAGGAGAAGGGGGAAGGAGGAGGAGGAGAAGGGGAAGAAGGAGGAGGAGAAGGGGGGAAGAAGGAGGAGGAGAAGGGGGAAGAAGGAGGAGGAGAGGTGGGAGAGGAGGAGGAGAAGAGGAAGAAGTAGGAGGAGAAGGGGGGAAGAAGGAGGAGGAGAAGGGGGAAGAAGGAGGAGGAGAAGGGGGGAAGAAGGAGGAGGAGAAGGGGGGAAGAAGGAGGAGGAGGAGGGGGGGAAGAAGGAGGAGGAGAAGGGGGGAAGAAGGAGGAGGAGGAGAAGGAGGGGAAGGAAGAGGAGGAGGAGGGAAAGGAGGGAGAGAAGAAGGAGGGAAAGGAGGGAAAGGAGGATAAAGAGGAGGAAGAAAAAGGAGGAGGGAAAGGAAGCCAGGGTGTCCCTCTCCCCCTGGGTCCCGGCAGTAACTCACGTTCCTATTGAAGGAGTTACCGGGCAGCAGGGGCAGAGCCATGATGCCGGGCCGGGCCGGGCCGGGCCGGGCCAAGGCGCTGGCGGTGGGGCCGCAGCGTTGCTCGGGCTCCGGTTGCCTGGAGACCGCGCTGACGTCATCGGGGGCGGGGGCTGGACCACCAATCAGAATCCTGGTGTCTGGTAAGCGCTTACTACGTGCCAGGCGCTGTACTAAGCGCTGGGATGGAGACGGAGCAAACGGGGCTGGACACAGTCCCTTGGCCTACGGGGTGGGGGGGCTCACAGTCTCACTCCCCATTTTGCAGGTGAAGTTACTGAGGCACAGAGAAGTGCACTGACTTGCCCAAGGTCACACAGTAGACAGGACAACCTGATTACCTTCTTTCCCCACCAGGGCTTGGAACAGTGCTTGGCACATAGTAAGCGCTTAACAAATGCCATCATTATTATTATTATTAAGTGGTGGGGTCAGGATTAGAACCCATGACCTTCTGACTGCCAGGCCTGTTCTTTATTCCACAGCGTGGCTCAGTGGAAAGCAGCGGTGGAAGCAGCGTGGCTCAGTGGAAAGAGCCCAGGCTTTGGAGTCAGAGGTCAGGAGTTCAAACCCCGGCTCCGCCAATTGTCAGCTGTGTGACTTTGGGCAAGTCACTTCACTTCTCTGGACCTCAGTTACCTCATCTGGAAAATGGGGATGAAGACTGTGAGCCTCCCGTGGGACAACCTGATCACCTTGTAACCTCCCCAGCGCTTAGACAGTGTTTTGCATATAGTAAGCGCTTAACAAATGCCATCATTATTATTATTATTATTACACCACACTGCTTCTCTAGGTAAAATGCTTTTTGTAGGCAATGAGGTCTTTTCTGTCATTTTCTGCTGTGAAGACCATCCCTGCTGTGCTGGGTTTTGATCTGGAGCTAGCGTGTGAATCAGACAGTGTATAGGTGACTGGATTCTGCAGTAGCCTTATTCATTTATATAAACCTTCCTTATCACTCATGTGTTTATACATACTCTGATTTTAGCTTCTCTAGTTAAAAATATTTTTATGATGATAATGGCATTAAGAGTTTACTGTCTCCTAAGAGTGTAGGCTCCCTGTGGACAGGGGATATGTCACTTCATTCTTCTGAATTTCCAAGCACCTACTACAGTGCCCCACACTTAGTGGGCACTCATTCATTCAATCATATTTATTGAGCGCTTACTGTGTGCAGAGCACCGTACTACGAACTTGGGAAGTACAAGTCGGCAACATATAGAAATGGTCCCTACCCAACAACAGGCTTACAGTCTAGAAGATGCTAGTAGTAAATGCTACTACTACTGGTAGCCTGTCCAAAGGATTCTGACTCAAATCTTGCCAGCAATGGAAAATAATAATAATAAGTTAAGTCCTTACATGACAAGCTCACTGTGGGCAGGGAATGTGTCTGTTATATTGTCCTCTCCCAAGCACTTGGTATAGTGCTCTGCACACAGTAAGCGCTTAGGGGAAGCAGCGTGGCTCAGTGGAAAGAGCACGGGCTTCGTAGTCAGAGTTCATGGGTTCAAATCCCAGCTCTGCCAATTGTCAGCTGTGTGACTTTGGGCAAGTCACTTAACTACTCTGTGCCTCAGTTACCTCATCTGCAAAATGGGGATTAAGACTGTGATCCCCCTGTGGGAGAACCTGATCACCTTGTAACCTCCCCAGCACTCAGAACAGTGCTTTGCACTGCGCTTATAAATGCCATCATTATTAGTATTATTACATACCACTGACTGATAAACCCTGGGGTAGATAGAGAAGCAGCGTGGCTCAGTGGAAAGAGCCCGGGCTTTGGAGTCAGTGGTCATGGGTTCAAATCCCGGCTCCAGCAATTGTCAGCTGTGTGACTTTGGGCAAGTCACTTAACTACTCTGTGCCTCAGTTACCTCATCTGCAAAATGGGGATTAAGACTGTGAGCCCCCTGTGGTACAACCTGATCACCTTGTAACCTCCCCAGCACTCAGAACAGTGCTTTGCACTGCGCTTATAAATGCCATCATTATTATTATTATTACATACCACTGACTGATAAACCCTGGGGTAGATAGAGAAGCAGCGTGGCTCAGTGGAAAGAGCCCGTGATTTGGAGTCAGTGGTCATGGGTTCAAATCCCGGCTCCGCCGATTGTCAGCTGTGTGACCTTGGGCAAGTCACTTAACTACTCTGTGCCTCAGTTACCTCATCTGTAAAATGGGGATTAAGACTGTGAGCCCCTCGTGGGACAACCTGATCACCTTGTATCCCCCCCAGTGCTTAGAACAGTGCTTTGCACATAGTAAGCGCTTAATAAATGCCATCATTATTATTATTATTATTATACAATTAGATCACAATGGCGATTGCAGACTAAGGGGAAGGGAGGACAGGCATTTAATCCCCATTTTACAGATAAGAAAATAGAGAAGTGCCTTGCCCAAGGCTACAGGGCAGAGCTGGGATTAGAACCTATGTCTCTTGAATCCCAGGCCTGAGCTCCTTCCCCTAGACCCCACCGCTCCTCCAGGGTAATCATCTACCCCACACTCGGCTCTCATCTTTCTTTTTCTTTAGTATATAAAACTGCAACGACCAGGCTCTCCTTATATCACAGGCACTGTTTACCTTGTCCTGCCACAGAACATCAAAGCTGGAGGAATTACCAGGGGAGGGAGTTCGGCAATGTGTTTCAAATTAGGTAGGGATCATTTTTAGGCTAGTTCATAAAAGCATCCAAGTATGAAACCCTTTTCATCAGCCTTCCTTTCTTCTGTCCGAGTTCTAACATTACGGTAACTTCATCAGACCTAAAAACAACGTAATGTTTGCTAAACAAAACAAATCTAGGTTTGGAAGGGAGGTGTCTGTTAAACAACCATCTTAGACACAATAAACATCTTGAGTTTTGAAAGCAAGGTATTTCCACATACATTGGCCCATGAGCCCCTTGGATTTACCCCAGTGCTTAGTACTGCGCTTGGCATACAGTAAGCAGTTAATACAAAAATATTAATAATGAAAAAATACAGACACTTACACACTTAGCACAAACCCTCTCTGCATTTCCATGATGCCAGCTGATCTCCACTCCACTCCTGCACCCAAAGTTCCCAGTGCCAATGACTCCCTACCCGATTCGGCTTCTACATCAATTAGGGAAACATGGGAGACAAAGCATCTCTGATTTTTGAATTAAAACATTTCCCGGCTTCTCCTATGGGTTGCCTTCAGTAGGCGGTATTGATCAAAGTGGCTTTGAAGATTCTTCTGTTCTGCCAGGAAAAAGAGATGTTGTCCATAGAAAAATGTCAATTTAAAAATATTAGAATGGCACGATAATGTTTGTTTTTGAAGTAAGTCCTGAAGAGCCTAAGTTTCTTACGCTTATTTATTTTACTTGTACATATCTATTCTTTTTATTTTATTTTGTTAATATGTTTGGTTTTGTTCTCTGTCTCCCCCTTCTAGACTGTGAGCCCACTGTTGGGTAGGGACTGTCTCTATATGTTGCCAACTTGTATTTCCCAAGTGCTTAGTACAGTGCTCTGCACACAGTAAGAGCTCAATAAATACGATTGATTGATTACGCTGGACACTCCTCAAAACTCTGGGAAAAAAAATCTTACGTTTTCTCATTCCTTGTTTCACTCTTTACTGCCGCAACTTCTTCTTCTCCCTCCTTTTCTTCCTATTTTTTCTTCCCCTGCCTTGTTTCTTGAACATTCTTTCCGCTCTCTTTTTGTGATTCTTAAAGTCTGCTTTCATGCTGTTTTCTCCTTTCTTCTCACCATTCATTCTTTCCATTCCCTCTATACTCTATTTCATGCTGTCCTCTCCTTTCTTCTCACCATTCATTCTTTCCATTCCCTCTATATTTCCTTTTCTCATCCTTGTACCATATTCCTGCCTGTTGGCCTATTATTTCTGGCCCCTTTTCCCTTTTCCAACGGGAGCCGACATCTTCCAGGCAACAGGGCACCTCAGTGCCAGCCGCGAGATTTTGCAGAGAATTCACTGATACAAGGTGCAGATCAAATGAATCAACAAAGCGGTGCGTATTAAGCACCACGTGCCAAACATGGTACTAAGCACTCGGTAGAGACAAAATAATAATAATGGTCTTTAAGCGCTTACTGTGTGCCAAGCACTGTTCTAAGTACAGGGGTAGATACAAAGAAATCAGGTTGTCCCACGTGGGGCTTAGTCTTAATCCCCATTTTACAGATGAGGTAACTGAGGCACGGAGAAGTGAAGTTGCTTGTCCAAGGTCACACAGACAAGTGGCAGAGTCAGGATTTGTACCCACATCCTCAGACTCATCATCATCATCAATCGTATTTATTGAGCGCTTACTGTGTGCGGAGCACTGTACTAAGTGCTTGGGAAGTACAAATTGGCAACATATAGAGACAGTCCCTACCCAACAGTGGGCTCACAGTCTAAAAGGGGGAGACAAAACCAAACATACTAACAAAATAAAATTAATAGAATAGATATGTACAAGTAAAATAAATAAATAAATAGTAATAAATATGTACAAAGCCTGGGCTCTTTCCGCTAAGCCACGCTTGAAGAACTCACTCCTTGAGCCCAGGGCCAGAACAACAAGGACCACCAGGGCCCGAGAAGGGGATCTGAAGGCACCAACTCCTCAGAGAGGTCAGGGTTGGGGGAAGAAGTGGGGGAGAGAAACACTAGCTGCCTCTGGGGCCCAGACCTGCAGACAAGCACAATGTCACTGGAGTTAATAATAATAATAATAATAACGTTGGCATTTGTTAAGCGCTTACTATGTGCAAAGCACTGTTCTAAGCGCTGGAGGGGGGATACAAAGTGATCAGGTTTTCCCATGTGGGGTTCACAGTCTTAATCCCCATTTTACAGATAAGGGAACTGAGGCTCAGAGAAGTTAAGTGACTTGCCCAAGGTCACACAGCAGACATGTGGCGGAGCTGGGATTCAAACCCACGACCTCTGACTCCAAAGCCCGGGCTCTTTCCACTGAGCCCCACTGCTTCTCTGTTGTGTCAGACACACAGGTTAAAGAAGTGACATCCAGTCTACCGTTTTGTAGAGTTTTGTTTTTTAAATGGTATTTGTGAAGCGCTTACTATGTGCCAGGCACCAAGTGCTGGGATAGATACAACTTAATCGGGTTGGACAGACTCCCTGTCCCACACAGGCCTCACAGTCTTAATCCCTATTTTACAGTTGAGGTAACTGAGGCCCAGAGAAGTGACTTGCCCCAGAACCCAGGTGTTCCTGACCCCCAAGCCCGGCTCTATCCCCCAGGCCACGCTGCTTCTTTCATTCATTCATTCAATTTGTATTTATTAAGTGCTTATTGTGTGCAGAGCACTGTACTAAGTGTTTGGGAAAAAGTACAATACAGCAATAAAGAGTGGCAACTTGTACTTCCCAAGCGCTTAGTACAGTGCTCTGCACACAGTAAGCGCTCAATAAATGTGATTGATGATGATGATGATGACAATCCCTGCCCATAACAAGCTCACAGTCTGGGGGCAAAGGGGACAGGGAGAGACAGACATCACTACAAATTAACAGACATCAGAATAAATAAATTAAATGACGGATATATACATAAGCGCTGTGGGGCTGGGAGGGAGAGGAAGAGCAAAGGGAGCAAGTCGGGGCAATGCAGAGGGGAGTGGGAGATGAGGAAAAGACCACCCAACGCTAGACTTTTTCTCCAGGTCGGGGGCGGGGGAGAACCCCTTAGGTTATCATCATCATCAATCGTATTTATTGAGCGCTTACTATGTGCAGAGCACTGTACTAAGCGCTTGGGAAGTACAAATTGGCAACATACAGAGACAGCCCCTACCCAACAGTGGGCTCGCAGTCTAAAAGGGGGAGACAGAGAACAAAACCAAACATACTAACAAAATAAAATAAATAGAATAGATATGTACAAGTAAAATAAATAGAGTAATAAATATGTACAAACATATATACGTATATACAGGTGCCGTGGGGAAGGGAAGGAGGTAAGATGGGGGGTATGGAGAAGGGGACGAGGGGGAGAGGAAGGAAGGGGCTCAGTGTGGGAAGGCCTCCTGGAGGAGGTGAGCTCTCAGTAGGGCCTTGAAGGGAGGAAGAGAGGTTATCACTTAGCCTGAGAGCTAGCCCGAATCCCTCTAAAATACAGCCCCACCTCCAGGCCCGTGGCATTAGGGGGGCTGTACAGATATTCAGTGGCTCATCTGTCCCAGATGGGAAACGGATCGCATTGTCCATGCCCCCTTCAAATCACCCGTTCGAATAAAACATGTTGGGCAATCTGTTGTCACGCACAGACTCATACTAAATTACTGCACAAATATCTGGCTCAAAACTGAGTGAAGTGGTACGACATTTCCATGGCCAAAATGGATTTCTTGAACGTGTCATATAAAAACATGTCAAACCATTCAAAACATTTATCTGGGGGTTGCAGGTTGCATATTGGTTATCACCAAAGGAAATACGTGACAAATCAACACGAAATGTGTGGTAAATGTCACGTTCTGCCCAAGGGCTTTCTGCAATGGAAAGTGTTTTAGTAGGAGGAGAAGAGCAAGATCATGCGGATCATTGATTCCGGGGAGGCAAGTCCAGTCATAACGAGTTAATTTTTCCATTTAAATGGCATTTTTTGTGAATTGATAATGCCTCTTCTTCAAGATTGTACTGGGCTCAGATGTGCGCAAATGAGGCAGGAGTTAAATCAATTCATCAGGACAGCCGTGAGAGAATGGTAAAGTTCAAACACTTTGGGGGTGCTGTTCCCCTATGTGACAGCGTAGAGAAATATGACATTTCGGCAGAAACATGTAAAGGGGGAAAAAATCCCTAGTCGTTAAGTACCATCGTTATTGTTACTAATTAAGAACCCATTTTGCGTGGTGCACCGTACTAGATGCTTGGGAAGTAGAGAATAATGGAAGTGACACATTCCCTGCCCACAAAGAGCTTATACCATCCCTAGTAATTGCTCCTCTTTCATGATATTCCTGGATTTTTTTTGCCCCTCAATAAATTTGATTGATTGGGTGTTTACTGTCTGCAGAGAACTGTACAAAGTGCTAGGGAGAGTACAGTATAATAGAGTTGGCACATTCCCTACCCACCAATAGCCTATACCGACTCTAGTAATTGCTCCTTCATGCTATTCCTGTTTTCTTTGCCGCTTGCCGCTATCTTTCCCGGTGTTTAATAGCGGGTGCCATTGCTTCCAAAGAGTTTGCTCCCCTCCACCAGGCCCCAGAGGAAAGCCTCACTAGACCAGGATTCTCATTAGGTGCCAAACATTCCAATTCACCCATTTGGTTTTTTTAAGCTTCCAGCATAAGCAGACTTTTGGATCTTCTTTGCTGATTTCCACGTATACCCTTCGAGAAGCAGCATGTCCTAGTGGAAACAGGACCAAGCTGGGGGTCAGGAGGCCTGGGTCCCAATCCTGGCCCTGCCATTGCCTGGTGTGTAGCCGGTCCCGAGAGCACCGAGGGCATGGTATCGTCCCCCTAGAAGAGGCCTCCAGAGAATACAAGGCCGCCTTGCTGGCTCTGCAGGAGAATGGTCTGGAAGCCACCCCCGTGAAACAGGAGCACTTCGTGAAATCCCTAGTGAACGTGTGACCATCGATATGCCAGAAAGACTTGGATTTTCATAAAGGCTTATTTAGAAAACAAGAATTACTCTCTGATTTAGAGAAGCTATAAAGACCACCCATCCATTATTTGGTCCTGTGGACTGCAACCTCACATTTGGATGGTTGACTTTTGTGTCTGGGCGATGACCCCAGTGTTCTGGGGCACCGTCCACGCGTTCTTGTATCTGGGAAACGGCAATGTTTGCCTGCTTCTTTATAAAGGACCTTTAATTATCGTTTGACCGAAGGCTGTCCATCACCTCGCCCCCTCCTGCCTCACCTCCCTTCTCTCCTTCTCCAGCCCAGCCCGCACCCTCCGCTCCTCTGCCGCTAATCTCCTCACCGTGCCTCGTTCTCGCCTGTTCCGCCGTCGACCCCCGGCCCACGTCCTCCCCCTGGCCTGGAATGCCCTCCCTCTGCCCATCCGCCAAGCTAGCTCTCTTCCTCCCTTCAAGGCCCTACTGAGAGCTCACCTCCTCCAGGAGGCCTTCCCAGACTGAGCCCCTTCCTTCCTCTTCCCCTCGTCCCCCTCTCCATCCCCCCATCTTACCTCCTTCCCTTCCCCACAGCACCTGTATATATGTATATATGTTTGTACATATTTATTACTCTATTTATTTATTTATTTATTTTACTTGTACATATCTATTCTATTTATTTTATTTTGTTAATATGTTTGGTTTTGTTCTCTGTCTCCCCCTTCTAGACTGTGAGCCCACTGGTGGGTAGGGACTGTCTCTATATGTTGCCAGCTTGTACTTCCCAAGCGCTTAGTACAGTGCTCTGCATACAGTAAGCACTCAATAAATACAATTGATTGATTGATTGCCTGCTGTGTGATCAGGGGAAATTGCTTCACCTCTCTGGGCTTCAATATCTGTGCCTCCTACTTACATTGTGTACTCCGTATGGGTCTGGGACTGTGTCCAGCCTTAATCACATTTATTGAGCGCAGAGCAGTATACTAAGCACTTGGGAGAGTATGACATAAGAGTTGGTGGGCATGGTCCCTGCCCACAACGAGTTTACAGTCTAGAGGGGGAGACAGACACTGATATAAATAAATTACAAATATGTAACTGCTGGGGGAGGAGTGATTATTTTGTTAATATGTTTTGTTTTGTTGTCTGTCTCCCCCTTCTAGATTGTGAGCCCGCTGTGGGGTAGGGACCGTCTCTATATTTTGCCAACTTGTACTTCCCAAGCGCTTAGTACAGTGCTCAGCACACAGTAAGTGCTCAATAAATACGATTGAATGAATGAACAAAGGGAGTAAATACAAATTCAAGGGCGATGCATTCATTCATTTAGTCGTATTTATTGAGTGCTTACTGTATGCAGAACACTGTATTAAGCCCTTGGTAAGTACAATTCAGCAACAGAGAGAGACAATCCCTACCCAACAATGGGCTCACAGTCCAGAAAGGGGAGGACAGACAACATAACAAAACAAGGTAACAGGCAATAAACAGGCAGTAATCCCAGCCACTTGTCCCCTGTGTGACCCTGGGCAAACCACTCAACTTCTCTGTTTCTCAGTTCCCTGTCTGTAAAATGGGGATTAAGACTGTGAGCCCCACATGGGAAATCTTATTTCTAATCTAAATTCTAAATCTAATCAGTGCTTAGAACAGTGCTTTGCACATAGTAAGTGCTTAATAAATGCCATTATTATTATTATTTCCTTGTATCTGCCCCAACGCTTAGAACAGTGCTTGGCACATAGTAAGCGTTTACCAAATACCATAATTATTATTACTTGGATTTTTGTAACCCCATTGAATTCTTGCAATCAGCCTTATTATCTCTCTCAGAAATTGTCCTTCCATGTTCTTATCTGGCTAAAGGTATGCCAAATATAGCAAGAGGAGGAAACAACTTGTACTTTAGGAGGTGGATCCATGCTGATCACAGATAAGCTCATCTCCTCCAGGAGGCCTTCCCAGACTGAGCCCCTTCCTTCCTCTCCCCCTCGTCCCCCTCTCCATCTTACCTCCTTCCCTTCCCCACAGCACCTGTATATATGTATATATGTTTGTACAGATTTATTACTCTATTATTTATTTATTTTACTTGTACCTATCTATTCTATTTATTTTATTTTGTTAGTATGTTTGGTTTTGTTCTCTGTCTCCCCCTTCTAGACTGTGAGCCCACTGTTGGGTAGCAGCTGTCTCTATACGTTGCCAGCTTGTACTTCCCAAGCGCTTAGTACAGTGCTCTGCACACAGTAAGTGCTCAAGAAATACGATTGATTGATTGATTGATGAGCAGGGGAAGTGCAGAAGGGAGAGGGAAAAGAGGAAATGAGGGCTTAGCCAGGGAAGGCCTCTTGGAAGGGACAAGCCTTCAATAAGGGCTCTGAAGGCAAAGAGCGATTGTCTGTCGGATAGGAAGATGGAGGGTGGTCCAGGTCAGAGGCAGGATGTGGGTGAGAGTTCAGCGGCCAGTTGGATGAGATCGAGATACAATGAGGAGGCTGGTACCAGTGGAGTGAAGTGTGTCAGCTGCTGGGTTGTACTGGGAGAGCAGGGAGATAAGGTAAGAGGGGACACAGTGATTGAGTGCTTTAAAGCCAGCAGTAAGGAGTTCCTGTTTGATGTGGAGGAAGATGGGCAACTACTGGGGGTTCTTAAGGAGAGGAGAAACATCCTGTATAATAATAATAATAATGATGGTATTTGTTAAGCGCTTACTACGTGCAAAGCACTGTTCTAAGCGCTGGGGGATACAAGGCTATCAGGTTGTCCCACGTAGGGCTCACAATCTTAATCCCCAATTTAGATGAGGTAACTGAGGCACAGAAAAGTGAAGTGACTTGCCCAAAGTCACACAGCTGACAGTTGGCGGAGCCGGGATTTGAACCCCTGACCTTTGACTCCAATACCCATGCTCTTTCCACTGAGACACGCTGCTGTATGTACTCCAGGGCCTGGCACATATTAAGCACTGCATTCAGTTGTCATCATTATTCCTCTTTAGGCAAACTTGTTTTTCCCTCAGATGCCTTCTTCCTCCTTCCCCACTCCCCTCCGTGTTTTGCCCTCCCCCATGAACTACCTCATCCCCAAACACCCTTCCTCCAGGGACTGTGACGATACAGGTCTTATGCTCCTCTGGATTCATCTGCTTTCCCCGAAGTTGCAAATGTTTTTTGAGACTCTCCACTGAAGTGTTTTTCCTTGACTCTGATGAAGTTTGCACTTTATGCACGAGTGTAAATGGTCATGCACTAGTACTCATAATAATAATAATTAATAATAATGATGGCATTTATAAAGCATGCATTTATTAAGCTATTTATCAAGCAACATTTATTAAGCACTGTTCTAAGCACTGGGGAGGTTACAAGGTGATCAGGTTGTCCCATGGGGGACTCACAGTCTTCATCCCCATTTTACAGATGAGGGAACTGAGGCCCAGAGAAGTGAAGCGACTCACCCAAAGTCACACAGCTGACAATTGGCAGAGCCGGGATTTGAACTCCACTGTTGGGTAGGGACCATCTCCATATGTTGCCAACTTGTACTTCCCAAGCACTTAGTACAGTGCTCTGCACACAGTTAGCGCTCAATAAATACAATTGATTGATTGATTTACCAAATCATAATTAGATAAGAATTAGATCAAAGAAGCAGCGTGGCTCAGTGGAAAGAGCCCGGGCTCTGGAGTTAGAAATCATGGGTTCAAATCCCAGCTCCGCCACTTGCCAGCTGTGTGACTTTGGGCAAGTCACTTAACTTCTCTGTGCCTCAGTTACCTCATCTGTAAAATGGGGATTAAGACTGTGAGCCCCATGTGGGACAACCTGATCACCTTGTAACCTCCCCAGCGCTTAGAACAGTGCTTTGCACATAGGAAGCGCTTAATAAAAATGCCATTATTATTATTATTATTATCAGAAGCAGTAGTTTTTAATCGAGTGCTTCCTCTGGGCAGGAGACTGAACCAAGCACTTGGGCACTCAATGAATATGACTGGGAGAGTAGCAGCGTGGCTTCGCGGGTAGAGGACGGGCTTGGGTTCTAATCCCTGCTCTGCCACTCGTCTGCTCTGTGACCTTGGGCAAGCCACTTCACTTCTCTGGGCTTCAGTTAACCTCATCTGGAAAATGGGGATTAAGAGGGTGAGCCTCATGTAGGACAGGGACTGTGTCCAACCTGATTAACTTGGTTCTTCCCCAGCATTTAGTACGGTGTTTGGCACATAGTAAGCGCTTAACAAGTACCATTATTATTATTTAAAACACATTTGGTAGACATAATCCCGGCCCCTTAGTAAGGAATGCAGACACTGCAATAAGGTAGGGGGAAGACTCAACATTGCTGCGGCCGGGGCGGACTTCCAATATTTGGCAGCCCGAGGCAGGGAAAAGTTAAGCTTTTAGACTGTGAGCCCACTGTTGGGTAGGGACTGTCTCTATTTGTTGCCAACTTGTACTTCCCAATCGCTTAGTACAGTGCTCTGCACACAGTAAGCGCTCAATAAATACGATTGATTGATTGATTAAGTGTCCATACGTCCCACTGAGCTGTTGCATGGGCACATGACATTCCATGTGATGAAGCTGCATGAGCACACAAAGGTCCCTGGCAGCTGTGTAACATACCACCATGCAGAAGTCATTTTTTTTAAAAAATATGGTGTTTGTTAAATACTATGTGTCAGGCACTGTACTACACACTGCGGTAAATACAAGCTAGTTTGGACACAGTCCCTGACCCACATGGAGCTCGCAGTCTTAACCATTCATTCAATCGTATTTATTGAGCGCTTACTGCATGCAGAGCACTATACTAAGCGCTTGGGAACATACAACAGTAAACAGTGACATTCTCTACCCACAATGAGCTTACAGTCTAGAGGGCATTGGGGCGGGGCAGACATCAATACAAATAAATAAAATTATAGATATGTACATAAGTGCTGTTGACAGAGGAGGTAGCAGACACAGAGAAGTTAAGCGACTTGCCCAAGGTCACACAGTAGACAAGTGACGGAGCCAGAATTAGAACCCAGGTCCTTCTAACTCCCGGGCCTGTGCTTTATAGGCCACGCTGCTAGTGGAAGCAGCGTGGCTAGTGGAAGCAGCGTGGCTCAGTGGAAAGAACCCGGGTTTGGAGTCAGAGGTCATGGGTTCAAATCCCGGCTCTTCCAATTGTCAACTGTGTGACTTTGGGCAAGTCACTTAACTTCTCTGGGCCTCAGTTCCCTCATCTGTAAAATGGGGATGAAGACTGTGAGCCCCCCGTGGGACAACCTCATCACCTTGTAAGCTCCCCAGTGCTTAGAACAGTGCTTTGCACATAGTAAGCGCTTAATAAATGCTATCATTATTATTATTATTATTATTATTATTCCCACTTGATCCCATTGCTCCAGGGCCATTGCATTCCCCTACAGGTTTCCATTAACCTAAGTGCCACTTCCAACTTGGGTTTGGTTGCTTTTAAGCTACAAACTGCCCCACTAAAAATCATCGACACTGTGGGGATTGGTTAAGCACTGACTATAAGCCAAGCACTGTGCTACGTGCTGGGGTAATTCCAAGATAATCAGATTCAACCCTGCCCCACGTGAGACTCACAATCTAGTGAGGAGGGGGAATGGGAATTTACTTTCCATTTTACAGAAGAGAGAACTGAGGCACAATGAAGGCCTGCCCACAGTTGCACAGCAAGGGAAAGGGGTAAAATGAGGTCTTCTGCCTCCAGACCATGCACTGACTGCTTAGGTTTTTCCTCACCGCACCGAGAGGTGTGCGGAGGGAAGCCTCTTGGGATGATATAACCCTCTTCTCCCATGCGCTCTTCTCCAAATAACACCAGGTGCAAGCATAAACAAGCCTACCTCCAGGGCCAGAAAACAGAAAAAATTGCCAATGGACCAACACGCCTGAATCGGAGGAGTCGTCGTCATCATCAGTTTTTCAGGGCACCTATTATACACAGAACATTGTACACAACATTTGGAAGCATACGGCTTAATGTGGGGTCATATACTTTCCTTGGTCTGGAAACTGAGCTCGATGTGCAGGACTTTAAGCGAAACCCTAAACCTACCCAGAACACTTCCTGTAACTCAACAGACAGGGCTGTTGGGTGGGGACTGTCTCTATGTGTCGCCGACTTGTACTTCCCAAGCGCTTAGTACAGTGCTCTGCACACAGTAAGCGCTCAATAAATACGATTGATTGATTGATTGATTGAAACGATCTTGTTGACACCACTTCACAGAATGCTAACGTCATGAGCCACAGAGGTCTCACCACATGAACAGAACACTCCCAGCCTCTACACATCAGCTGGAAACCACACACGGAGCTGACTCGAGATGTGAATACTTTTAGATTTGATTCACTCATTCAATCGTATTTATTGAGTGCTTACTGTGTGCAGAGCACTGTACTAAGCGCTTGGGAAGTACAAGTTGGCAAAATATAGAGACGGTCCCTACCCAACAGTGGGCCTGGGGGCAGAGAATAGGTCACCTCTTTATTCTGTAATATCCAAGCGCCCAGTACAGCGCACTACCCCAAGCAGGTGCTCCATAAACGCTATCACTACTGGGATCCGGGCAGAATCAATCAATCAATCGTATTTATTGAGCGCTTACTGTGTGCAGAGCACTGTACTAAGCGCTTGGAAAGTACAAGTTGGCAACATATAGGGACAGTCCCTACCCAACAGTGGGCTCACAGTCTAGAAGGGGGAGATAGAGAGCAAAACCAAACATATTAACAAAATAAAATAAATAGAATGGATATGTACAAGTAAAATAGAGTAATAAATATGTACAAACATATATACATATGGCAGAAGGCAGAAGGCAGCACAGCAAACTATCCAGAAGGTATATATATCGAACTCTGGAAAAAGTGTCAAAATGAAGCAGGTAAAGCAAGGAGCCATGGCTCCAAATATATAATGTTCCTAAATCTACTTCTACCACTTAGAGGAAAAATCATAAGCCTGGGAGGTGGGAGATCTGGGCTCTAATCCTAGCTCTTTTTTTAAAAAATGGTATTTGCTAGGCTCTTACTATTCATTCATTCAATCGTATTTATTGAGCGCTTACTGTGTGCAGAGCACTGTACTAAGCGCTTGGGAAGTACAAGTTGGCAACATATAGAGATGGTCCCCACCCAACAGCGGGCTCTGTACTAAGCGCTGGGGTAGATGCAAAATGATCAAATTGGACACAGTCCCCGTCCCACAAGGAGCTCACAATCTTAATCCCCATGTGACAGATGAGGTCACTGACACCCAGAGAAGTGAAGTGACTTTCCCAAGGTCATATAGCAGACAAGTGGCACACAGTAAGCGCTCAATAAATACAACTGAAGTGGCAGAGCCAGGTCCACGTTCTATCCACTAGGCCATGCCACTTCTCCCTTGTCACTTGCCTGCTGTGTGACTTTGGGAAAGTCACTTCACTTCTCTGAACCTCAGTTTCCTCATCTGTAAAATCGGAATTACCTACCAGTTCTCCTCTTCAATGAGTCCCATTTGGGACAGGGACTGTGTCCCATCTGACCATACTGTATCCACTCCATCAGCTGCCATTTAAGAAATGCTTAAAAATACCACTATTATTCCACATTTGAAATAGAGATACATATGACGAAGCTTAATTGTTACATGAAATACTTCCAAGTGCCAAGCACTGGGGTAGATATGAGAGAATCAGATGGGACTCAGTTGCTGTCTCGCATGCGGTTAATCTAAGAGGGAGAAAGGGGTCTTTTAGCCCCAGTTCACACATGAAGAAACTGAGACAGAGGGAAGGAAAGTGGCCTCCCTAAGGTCACATTGCAGGCTAATAATAATAATAATAATAATAATGGCATTTATTAAGCGCTTGCTATGTGCAAAGCACTGTTCTAAGCGCTGGGGAGGTTACAAGGTGATCAGGTTGTCCCAGGGGGGCTCACAGTCTTCATCCCCATTTTCCAGATGTGGTAACTGAGGCCCAGAGAAGTGAAGTGACTTGCCCAAAGTCACACAGCTGACAATTGGCGGAGCCGGGGTTTGAACTCATGACCTCTGACTCCAAAGCCCGGGCTCTTTCCACTGAGCCACGCTGACATTAAAACCTGGGTCTCCCAACTGCCAGTCTACAAATGGTACATCTTAACTGCTCAATCTCCCCGATCTGTTAAATTACTGTGCACCAACACTGTGCTCTGATGTAGACGCAAGATAATCAGATTAGATAACGCCCCTGTCCCTAAGAGGGAAGGACAACAGGTATCCATCCCCATTTTACAAATGAGGAGACTGAGGCAGAGAGAAGTGACTTGCCCAAGGTCACACAGCAGGCATGTGGCAGAATGGAGATTAGAACCCAGGTCTCCTCATTTTTAGTTCTGTATTCTTTCCACTAGGCCACACTGCTTCTCTTTGAGGCTCAGAGGGACTGAAGTAAAAGGAAAAAAAATATATATATATCTAACCAAAATGCTGGCAGTAAATCAGCGGGATTTCAGGGTTGGGGGGAGGGGGATAAAAGACAGGGAGTTTAGGTTAGAATATGTACACTGACATATTCAAAAGTGCTATGTGTAGCTGTGCATGCCTAAGGTGGAGTGGGAGAAGACACCCAAAAGGGGGTTAGAGGGGAGGGAGAGAGAGAGACAAAGACAGAGAAACAGAGACAGGGAGAGAAAGAAAGACAGAGCACTGAAAAACTGCCTTTCAGCCAAAGGTCAGGAGAATGTTTGATGTAGACAAGAAAGGGTATCCACTAGAGGATTTTGGGAAGTGTGGAGAAAAAACAACAGAGGCTACAAATGACAAACACCTAACCTCACCAAGGACTCTTCACCCACAGCATGGCGTGGTTTGTCAGCTGCTCCTCAGAGATAGGATTTCAATATCGGTAACATCATTTTCAAATCCTCAAGGCATCTCTCCTCTCTGTCTCTACAGATGCATATGGAGAGTTGTCCTGTGGTTCAATGATCTCACACAAACACATACACACATGATACTGCTGCTTCCTTGTTTATACTGCCTTGTAAGAATTAAAAATCGCCTGTGTGTAGAGGAGAATCTATTACAGAATGCATTCACAGAAGGCCGCCTGCTCAAAAGGAAAACAGTGACGTGGGTAATCGTAATTAAATCCAGTAGGTAAAGAGCAAGAGATCATTCAGTGGGAGATGAAATAAATAGCACCTGCTGCGTCCCTGGAGAGGCACTGGAATTACAAGGGGAAAAAAATAGTCCGTAAAGACAACATAATGCCTGTGTACGGGTGCTGTTTAGTCTGCAGCTCCTTCCTCCTCCTCCTCTCTCTGCTCACCCGCACGGCCAAACAAATCCACAGGCTGCCCATTTGGCTGTGGTCCATTCTGCATCTACACCATTAAGGACCTCGGACCCCTTTATGGATAGAAGATGCCATCCTGGCCATCTGGTCATTTAAAGAGAGGCTCTACAGTAAACAGGCAGCCATTCAGAAGCGCAAAGTAAAGGGGCAGAGTTATTCAGTCAGGTATGGACTGGCAATCGACAATTCTTCAACCTTCTCTTGTCCTCCAGAGCATGAGGAAGCCAGCGGGACCTTCTCTCCTGCCCTACCAATGAACCACAGTTCTGATCCCGAAGCCCAGAAGTAGAGGCAGCCGGCCTCGTGGAAAGATTTGACCCTAGGAATCAGGAGTCCGGGGTCTAATCCCAGCTCTGCTGTTTGCCTGATGGATGACTGGGCAAGTCATTTAACTTGTCAATCGTATTTATTGAGCACTTACTGTGTGCAGAGCACTGTACTAAGTGCTTGGGAGAGTACAATAGAACAATAAACAGACATATTCCCTACCTATAAGTTTACAGTCTAGAGGACTTGTGCCTCTATCTGTTATTTATAAAACAGGATTAAGATACCTGTTCTCCCTCCCCCTTAATTTGAGAGCCCTGTGTGGGTCAGGGATTCTTATATTGTGCTTGTTCCAGTGTTTAGTCTGTCCATCTGTTTTATGCTGTCAACTCCTCTCCAACTCATAGTGACTCCATGGACACATCTCTCCCAGTTATTATTATTATATTATAATAATTATTAATTAATATCAATATTAATTAATAGTAATTAACACTATAATATTAATTGTAATATCAATGTAATTATAATATTGATATTATTAATTGATATTATAATATTAATAGTGTTATTATTATTATAATAATGATGGCATTTATTAAGCGCTTACTATGTGCAAAGCACCGTTCTAAACTCTGGGGAGGTTACAAGGTGATCAGGTTGCCCCAGGGGGAGCTCACAGTCTTAATCCCCATTTTACAGATGAGGTAACTGAGGCCCAGAGAAGTGAAGTGACTTGCCCAAAGTCACACAGCTGACAGTGGGCGGAGGCGGCATTTGAACCCATGACCTCTGACTCCAAAGCCCGTGCTCTTTCCACTGCGCCACGCTGCTTCTTCTGCAATCGCTCTGGTAGTGCATCCATAGTTTTTTCTTGGTAAAAATGTGGAAGTGGTTTCCCATTGCCTTCTTCCATGCACTAAACTTGAGTCTCCGCCCTCGACTCTCTCCCAGGTTCAGCACCGGTGAGTTTTGACTTGTAGCCGCTTGCCTTCCACTCACTAGCCACTGGCCAAGCTAGGAATCATCATCATCAATCGTATTTATTGAGCGCTTACTGTATGCAGAGCGCTGTACTAAGCGCTTGGGAAGTACAAGTTGGCAACATATAGAGATGGTCCCTACCCAACAGTGGGCTCACAGTCTAAAAGGGGGAGACAGAGAACAAAACCAAACATACTAACAAAATAAAATAGAATAGATACGTACAAGTAAAATAAATAGAGTAACAAATATGTACAAACATATATACTTATATACAGGTGCAGTGGGGAAGGAATGGAATGGATAGGCCTCTGCTCAACCCTCCCTCCCGTAGCCGAGACTGATGGAGTACTGGAAGCTTTCCTGGTGCCATCCAGAGAGGGGCAGGTGTTTAGTACAGTGCACTTAACATTACTATAATTACTTTTAGGACAGAGCCCAGTCTCCTCTGTCACCAATGGTATTATTTAGTGACTCCAGAGATAGCCTTTGATAAAAGGAAGCAGGGAAGCAGCATGGCTTAGTGCAAAGAGCAAGGGCTTGGAAGTCGGAGGACACGGGTTCTAATCCCGACTCCACCACTTGTCTGCTGTGTGATCTTGCAAATCACCTCACTTCTCTGTGCTTCGGTTACCTCATCTGTAAAATGGGGATGAAGACCATGAGCCCCACGTGGGACAACCTGATGACTTTGTATCTACCCCAGTGCTTGGCACATAGTAAGCACTTAACAAATACCATCATCATTATTATAAAGTGGACAGTACTGCAGGGGGAAACTGGACAGGCCCGTGGACACAGAAATGGCAGAATGATGGCATTTCAATCACCATCAACGGCTCCTAAAACTAAAAAACCATTTTTATTGTCCAGATGACTCTAAAATGTTCCTTAAAGATTGATCAGGTGATTGAAAGATGTTTTCCTAATAACTGTGCCATTTGGTAGGCTCCACTGCACTAAGCTCTGGAATATCTCCAGTGGCTACCAATCAACCACGCATCAGGCAGAAACTCCTCACCCTTGGCTTCAAGGCTGTCCATCACCTCGCCCCCTCCTACCTCACCTCCCTCCGCTCCTCTGCCGCTAAACTCCTCCCCGTGCCTCGTTCTCGCCTATTCCGCTATCGACCCCCAGCCCATGTCATCCCCCTGGCCTGGAATGCCCTCCCTCTGCCCATCCGCCAAGCTAGCTCTCTTCCTCCCTTCAAAGCCCTACTGAGAGCTCACCTCCTCCAGGAGGCCTTCCCACACTGAGCCCCTCCTTCCTCTCCCCCTCCCCATCCCCCCGCCTTACCTCCTTCCCCTCCCCACAGCACCTGTATATATGTATATATGTTTGTATGTATTTATTACTCTATTTTATTTGTACATATTTATTCTATTTATTTTATTTTGTTAATATGTTTTGTTTTGTTCTCTGTCTCCCCCTTCTAGACTGTGAGCCCACTGTTCGGTAGGGACCGTCTCTATATGTTGCCAACTTGTACTTCCCAAGCGCTTAGTACAGTGCTCTGCACATAGTAAACACTCAATAAATACGATTGAATGAATGAATGAATGAACAGTTACAAGACAAATCAATCAATCAGATCAGTTTGATCAGTCTGATCAGATCAAATCAGATCAGACAGTGTCACTGACCCTCACAGGACTCACAATCTGAAGGGAAGTGAGAACAGGTATTGAACCCCTTATTTTTATTTTATCTTATCTTCATCTTATTTTTAAGATTCTTTGAATCTTATTTTATAGATAAGGAACTGAGACCCAGAGAAGTTGTGACTTGTTAGAGCAGGCAAATGGCAGCACCGGGATTAGAACCCAGGTCCGTGCTCTAGCCACTGGGCCATGCTGCTAACCCTACCTAACCCTTTCCTCATACTCTGTCAGCCTTGGTCGCTACTTTATGTGCCAAAAAGCACTCTGCTGGATGAGAAATCTATGGAGTACTTTCTCTGGGAAATGAAATACACTGCCAAAGCTAAAAGGCTCAAAATTTCCCCAGACATCCTCCTTAGTTTGGAAAAAAAAAAGGTTTGGGAGGAAATGAAAGAAAAAAAAAGATTCTTCTTCAAGAATCGCTCCAATTTTCTATTTTTTCCAAAAAGGGGAAGGAAAGAGCTCCATTAATATTAATCGACAGGGTTGAAATGGGAATGTGATACGAGCATGTCATTTGACTATTCCAGGGAGTAATAAGGAAATAAGGAGAGACTCACAGAATTGTTCAAAAAACCACACATGATAGTTCTGCAGTGGGACAAGAAAACCCCGGGATACATGGCAGAGAAATATCGTTTTCTTAACAGACCAAAGCATGTTGCGATACACACACACGCCCCACACACCCACCCACCCCGGATCCCCAGTGTCCCAAGCTTCTCCAAGAGGATGGGCAACCAACTCGTTGTCAACAGCACAGAGTCATTCACACGGGAGGAGGTGGGTGACCTCAGTTTCCGCAGCAGTCACGGCAAATTGCAGATGCCTCCATAGGGGCAAGGCTCCCGAGAGCATCTCTCGGCAGTGCTGCATAATACATGGGAACAGCAGCGGAGCAAGCGGCGGCCCTGTCTGCTCGTCCCCCAGCCGGGAGCGAGTGCTTCTGACAGGCTCTCCAATTCGGCCGTGAAATGACTGGACAAGCTTGACAAATGTGTCTGGACAGTCGAGTTTACCTAAGAGCTGCCACAAGGAGTTGGGCTGAAAGCCTTTGTCAGGTCAATAAACACAGAGTGAAGGGGATGATTTTGCTCCTGGCATTTGTTCTGGCTAGAGCTCTCAGGCCCACTGCCGCACAGTTAGCCTAGGAGAAGCAGCATGGCCTAAGAGTCGGAGGAGCTGGGTTCTAATCCTGCCTCTGAGTGCTGTGTGGCCTTGGGAAAAAATCGCTTCGCTTCTCTGGACCTCCATTTCCTCATCTGTCAAATGGGGATTCAGTACCGGTTCTCCTACTTAGACTGTGAACCCCATGTGGGACAGGGACTGCTCCAATCTGATTGGCTATAGTTTAATAATAGTTTATAACTATTATTACTGGGAGCTGCCCTGGTTATATCTATTTAATAATAATAATAATGATGGCATTTGTTAAGCGCTTACTATGTGCAAAGCATTGTTCTAAGCGCTGCGGGGGGATACAAGGTGATCAAGTTGTCCCACGTGGGGCTCACAGTCTTCATCCCCATTTTACAGATGAGGGAACTGAAGCCTAGAGAAGCTAAGTGACTTGCCCAAGGTCACACAGCAGACAAGTGGCGGAGCCGGGATTTGAACCCATGACCTCTGACTCCAAAGCCCTGGCTCTTTCCACTGAGCCACGCTGCTTCTCTAAATCTCTGCCCATCCTTTGGCAGCAGGGGCAATAACTAATTCTGGTGGTTGTTGTCAAGTACTTCTATGTGTCAATCAATCAAATCATTTTTCTTGGAGAGTTTACTGTGCGCACAGCACCGTATGTACCGAGTGCTTGGAAGAGTACAATATAACAGAGTTGATAGACATGTTCCCTGATCATGATGAGCTTAAGGGGAGATGGACATTAATATAAATAATTACAGATATGTACAGAAGTGCGGTGGGGGTGAGTAAAAAGAGCAAGTCAGAGTGACGCAGAAGGGAGTGGAAGAAAAGGAAAAGAGGGTTTAGTCAGGGAAGACCTCTTGGAGGAGATCGTGGCTCAGTGGAAAGAGCACAGGCTTTGGAGTCAGAGGTCATGGGTTCAAATCCTGGCTCCACCAATTGTCAGCTGTGTGACTTTGGGCAAATCACTTAACTTCTCTGTGCGTCAGTTACCTCATCTGTAAAATGGGGATTAAAGACTGTGAGCCCCCCCCCCCGTGGGACAACCTGATCACCTTGTAACCCCCCCAGCACGTAGAACAGTGCTTTGCACATAATAAACGCTTAATAAATGCCATTATTAAATAAGGCTTTAAAGGGTTGAGGTTGGAGAGTAATTGTCTGTCAGATATGAGGAGGGAAGGTGTTCCAGGCCAGAGACAGGATATGGGCGAGAGGTTGGCATCCAGATGGAAAAGATGGAGGTACAGTGAGAAGGTTGGAATTAGAAGAGCGAAATGCGTGGGCTGGGTTGTAGTTGGAGAGTAGCGAGGTGAGGTAGGAGGGGGCAAGGTGGTTGAATGCTTTGAAGCCGGTAGTAAGGAGTTTCTTTTTGATGTGGAGGTGGATGGGCAATCACTAGATGTTCTGAGGAGTGGGGAAACACGAACTAAACGTTTCTGTAGAAAAATGATCTGGGCAGCAGAGTGAAGTACAGAATGGACTGGGAAGAGACAGGAGGCAGGGAGACCAGGAAAGAGGCCAATAATCAAGGCAGAACATGATAAGTGCTTGGATTATTGTGATAGCAATTTGGATGGAGAGGAAAGGATGGATTTTAGCGATGTGAATGTTGAACAGGATTTAGTGATAAATTGACTATATAGGTTTGAATAAGAAAGAGGAATCAAGGATAATGCTAAGGTAACAGGCCTGTGAGACTGTACTAAGTGCTGGGGATCAATCAATCAATCAATCGTATTTATTGAGCGCTTACTGTGTGCAGAGCACTGTACTAAGCGCTTGGGAAGTACAAGTTGGCAACATATAGAGACAGTCCCTACCCAACAGTGGGCTCACAGTCTAAAAGGGGGAGACAGAGAACAAAACCAAACATACTAACAAAATAAAATAAATAGAATAGATATGTACAAGCAAAATAAATAAATAAGTAAATAGAATAATAAATATGTACAAACATATATACATATATACAGGTGCTGTGGGGAAGGGAAGGAGGTAAGATGGGGGAAGGAGAGGGGGATGAGAGGGAGAGGAAGGAAGGGGCTCAGTCTGGGAAGGCCTCCTGGAGGAGGTGAGCTCTCAGTAGGGCCTTGGAGGGAAGAAGAGAGCTAGCTTGGCGGATGGGCAGAGGGAGGGCATTCCAGGCCCGGGGGATGACGTGGGATGATACACGATAATCAGGTCCCACAGTTTAAGTAAGAGGCAGAACAGGTATTTAAGTCCAAGTTCCCAGAAGAGGAAAAGTGAAGTGAAGTGACTTGCCCAAGTTCACACAGCAGATGTGACAGAGCCGGGATTAGAACCCTGGTCCTCTGACTCCCAGGCCAAAGCTCTTTCCACTAAGCCATATGGCTTACTGTGCGTGAATAATAATAATAATGATAATATAATTTGTTAATCACTTACTATGCACCAGGCACTTTACTAAGCACTGGGGTGGATACAAGAAAATCGGGTTGGACACAGTCCCTGTCCCACATAGGGTTTACAGTCTTATTCCCCATTTTACAGATAAGGTAAACACAGAGAAGTGAAGTGATTTGCTTAAGGTCACACAGCAGACAGGTGGCAGAGTCAGGATTGGAACCCAAAACCTTCTTATTTCCAGGCCTGTGTGATTCAATCATATTTATTGAGCACTTATTGTGTGCAGAGCATTGTACTAAGCACTTGGGAAGTACAAGTTGGCAACATATAGAGACGGTCCTTACCCAACAGCGGGCTCACAGTCTAGAAGGAGGGGACAGACAACAAAACAAAACATATTAACAAAATAAAATAAATAGAATAAATATATACAAGTAAAATAGAGTAATAAATATGTACAAAGATATATACATATATACGGGTGCTGTGGGGAGGGGAAGGAGGTAAGGCGGGGGGATGGGGAGGGGGAGGAGGGGGAAAGAAAGGAGGGGGCTCAGTCTGGGAAGGCCTCCTTATATCCACTACTTTATGTTGCTTCCCTAGCTTACTCTGTGCAGAGCACTGTTTGATTTTCTTGATGGTAATGTCTAGATTTTAATTTTTGTAAAAACATCCCTACCTGTGGAAATCATACCCTGATGCCAGCTGGTTCTTTGTTTTTTTTTTTAAATCCTGAGACACTCTTGCAAACCTGTCTTGTTATTACCACTCAGCAGAGCCTAGAACACACCAGTGGAAGTTGTGTTGTACAAGAGGCATCATCTGTATATATCTGTAATTATCACCTGTATATACCTGTAATTATTATCTGTATATATGTAATTTATATCTAAATATCTGTAATATATAATCTGTTATTTGTGTATGTTAATGTCTGTCTCCTCTAGACCGTGAGCTCGTTGAGAAGAGGAAATGTCTCTGTTTTTACATTATACTCTTCCTACTACTTAGTACAGGGCTTTGCACACAGTAAGTGCTCAATAAATACAACTGAATGAGTGAATGAATGAAGGTACCCGGCCCTCTTAGCTTTGTCTGTTTCATTCACTAAATAGCAGCAATGTACAGTAAGTTTCTATTTTGCGTCATGGCGTGGTCAGACAGGTGGACTGGGCCGTCAAGCAGCCAGTGACCTGTACAGCCGCATTCAGAAGACAAGTGATTCTGACATCAGAGTCTAAATACCTCATCAAAAAGCATTTCCAATATAAGGGCAGTCCCCGTTTCCTGGAGAGAATCAGCATTTGGTTAAGGAGGCTGCTTTTAGGATCTCAAAGTGGGAGACAATTGAGAGACAATTGACAAGAGAGAGACAATTGGCCACTCAGAATTTAGAATAAATCGGGATGAATCCTGGATGTGGTCTAGTGAAGAATTTATGGAACTGGAAATCAAGAGACCTGGGTTCAAGTCCCAGCTCCACCATTCACCTGAGCAATCTTGGGCAAATCACTTAATCCCTCTGGGCCGAAGTTTCCCCATCTGTCAAATGTGGAAAAGATAGATTGTTAGCGTTAGCTAACATTATTAATCCCTTAAGGATATTCTGGGGGGGGTTGGGGAGGATGGACTGGCAAAATACAATTGTAAGGGTGGTCCTTTAAGAGAAGCACTGTAGTCCAGTGGACAGAGCAAAGGCCTTGGAGTCAGGACCTGGATTCTAATCCTGGCTCTTGCCACATGTCTGCTGGGTGACCTTGAGCAAGTAACTTCATTTCTCTGTGCCTGTGGGACAGAGATTGTGTCCAACCCGATTTGATTGTATCCACCCCAGCACTTAGTACAGTGCTTGGCACATAGTAAGCTCACAACAAATACCACAGTTATTGCTATTTTACAGAAGCTACTTCCAAGATGGAATGGGCAGTGACCCAAATCTAGTCAGGGAAAACACAAACAATTATTTGAAAGCGGGAAAAAAAATCCCACAACCCTAGAAATCTTATGTTTCTAATTAGCAGAACCATTTACGAGCTCACTAGCAAAAGGATTTGGAACGGCAGCTCAGGTCACTGCTTATGAAAAAATCGGTCTACATCCATCTCATTTCTCCAACCCAACAAGGATCTTGGTCCCCCCTCCAGCCTGGCTCCGGATTAATTCAGAGCCTGATTGACAGCAGTTTGTCTGCCCAATGCCTGTCTACTTGCACGCGGGGAACTGCCAGGTCAGTTGTTGGGTAGGGACCGTCTCTATATGTTGCCAACTTGTACTTCCCAAGCGCTTAGTACAGTGCTCTGCACACAGTAAGCGCTCAATACGATTGATGTTGATGATGATGATGGTGTCAGAGGAACAGCCTGGAGGCTAGAAGGGTCCAGAACAGTCCCTAGCCTTCACGCCCATGTAGTCACAAGGGTTCCTGAAGCAGCCGCTGGACTGAGGCTACTGAAAAATATAACTTTCATTTGCCCAAGGGGCAGTTCTTCATCCCTGGGGTCTGACTGCCTCTTGCAGGTTTGGGGTAAGACATTTTCATTTTTAAAAGGTTCTCCCCAAACCTCTTAACTCTGTTGTAGAAGATATCTTCACTCAAAGGTACTTGGGGGCTTACTGTGTGCAAGAGCACTGTACTAAGCGCTTAGGAGAGCATAATATAGAATTGGTAGACGCTCCCCTCATGTTCATTTTTCCCTTTGTGCGTGACTTTTTCCCTAGAGGTGTCCGATCCAGTATAAACAAATTTCTGTTTAAGCCTGGTGATTTCTCTGTAAGACTGCCATGAGCTAGGAGTTCCACCCAGCATGGAGTCACGCATTAGCTGAGGACTGTTTAACCCTGGATTGTTTTTCCCCAGTTGACAATTCACATTGGCTTTAAGATTCACTACCTTATAAATGGGGGAAAGGAGACACCAAAAATTCCCTGTCTGACAATCAGGTCATCCTTTCTGAATCATATTAACTTTGCCCTGTATCTAGCCAAGTCTCTACAGGAAAAGCAAATGACCCTTTGAGGGGGGGAAAAAAAAAAGATTAGCATTTCTTAATACCCTTTTAGACTGTGAGCCCACTGTTGGGTAGGGACCGTCTCTATATGTTGCCAACTTGGACTTCCCAAGTGCTTAGTACAGTGCTCTGCACACAGTAAGCGCTCAATAAATACAATTGATTGATTGATTGATTAATAGCAAAACGTTTGAGGCCTCTTCCTCCAGGAAGTAGGGATGAAGAACTGTCTGTCAACCAAGGGAGCAGGATGCAGAGTCAGGGTTCTTTCATTCATTCATTCATTTACTGAGAGCTTACAATTTGTGAAACACTGTACTAAGTGCTTGGGAGAGTACAATACAACAATAAACTGACACATTCCTTGCTCACAACAAGCTTACAGTTTAGAGGGGGGGACAGACATTAATATAATTACAGATACAGACATAAGTGCTGTGGGACTGCGGTTAGTACAGTGCTTTGCACACAGTAAGCACTCAATAAATACGATTGAATGAATGAATGACTGAGAGGGGATGAATAAAGGGAGCAAATAGGGCAACATAAAAGGGAGCAGGAGAAGAAAGGGGGGCGGTCTGGGAAGGCCTCTTGGAGGAGATGTGCTTTCAATAAAGGTTTGAAGAGAGGGAGAGTAATTGCCTGTTGGATTTGGAGAAAGAGAGAGTTCTACGGGAAGGTAGGGGATATGGAGAAACAAGCCATTTCTCCTTTTGGGCCACTGGGGTTTAATGTTACTCTGGGCAGATTGAAGAGTACAAATGGAAATTTCTAAAGAAAAAAGGTCTTCTCTAGAGCGCTCACTACAGATAGACTCAAGTCACTTGAACACTGAACAGTAGATTTGTATTTCCAGAGCAACATAAACTTCTTTGGTTCACCCTAAAGGGCCTTCTAGTGGACTATTCGTATTCCTTCATGATCACACACCCAGTTTTTCATTGATGCAGAGGAGGTGGAGTGGTGTCCGTTGGGCAAACCCTCTCTCCCCTTGGTCTCCGTCTCTAGACTGTAAACTTGTTACGGGCAGAGATCGTGACTCCTAATTCTGTTATATTTTACTCTCCCAAGTGCTAAGTTCAGTGCTTCGCAAATAGTAAGTGCTCAATAAATACCACTGATTGTCCAGTGACTTCAGTCAACTCGGCTCTCTCCTTTTCAACAGGACAGTGAGTTTCCAAATCAAAAGAATTCAAATGTCAGTGAAATTCCTTGTCAGCAACTCTCTGAGTTATATAACCACTATCAACACCTACTCCCCAGCTCAGTTAAATGACATTAGCAGCAAAGCTCAGTATGTGTGAGCAATACATAATTAACACACTTTGAAAAATCAGGCAGCCAAGGCAAATAAGCCTTTCACAAGCTCTTAATGTACAAGAAACTTTTAAAATATGCAGTGAGGAGGAGGGAAGCAGAAGAGGGTGGGGGGGTTGCAGAGGAGGCGGAGGGTTGAAGGGTTGCATCTTTAAACCACTCTGGCCTCTCCCTGCAACTTCTCTGGTGAGAAGCCGCGATCTCAACACAGCACTCGAGTTAGTAGGAGAAGAGCTGGAGCAGGTTAGAGTCATTCATTCAATCATATTTGAGCGCTTACTGTGTGCAGAGCACTGTACGAAGCGCTTGGAAAGTACAAATTGGCAACATATAGAGACAATCCCTACCCAACAATGGGCTCACAGTCTAGAAGGGGGGAGACAGACAACAAAACAGACAGGCCTCAATAGCATCAAAGTCATGAAGGAATTGAAAGCTGCCCAGTTCCTTTTGAGTCTGGAGAGCCAGAAAGCTCAGAAGAGCTAATGTAAGGGGAATAAAAAGTGGACCAACATAATAGCAATGGCCTTTATTGCACTCTCACTGGCTGTGATGCTCTCTGCTAAACGCTGGGGAAGGTACAAAGCACAAGATCTATTCCCTGTCCAGGAGGAGTCTACGCCCTCATCACAGGCCTGTAAAACTTGTCTTTTGTTTTTCCAATGTGATTTTAACAAGGACACTCTAATAGGGTTTACAATACTGAATAATAAAAGACTCAGTTTAGTTAGAAGGGAGAAGGTGGGGGCGGAGACAAGGGACAAAGACAGACAAATGCTGTTTTAATGGCATTTGTAAAGCGCTTACTATTATGCCAGGCACTCTTATAAGCACTGGGGTAGATACAAGATAACCAGGTTGGACACAGCCCATGGCCCACAAGGGACTCACAGTGCTCACCCCTATTTTACAGATGATGTAATGGAGGCCCAGAGAAGTGAAGTGACTTGCCCAAGGTCACCCAGCAGACAAATGGCACAGCCGGGATAAGAACCCAGGCCCTTCTGAGTCACAGGCTCATGCTTATCCTCCAGGCCATATAATGCTATGTGCCAGGCACTGTGCTGAACGCTGGGGCAGATAAAAAATTAGGTCAGACACAGTCCCTTGTCCCACATGGGACTCAGTATAAGAGATAGAGAGCAAGTATCTTATCCCCGATTTACAGACAAGGAAACTGAGGCTCAGAGGGGTTAAGGGATTGGCCCAAATTCACGGAGAAGACAGTGGTGAAACTGGAATGAACGCAGGTGTCCTTAACTCCACTCCTGCGCTTTTTTTAAAAAAATGGTATTTGTTAAGTGCTTACTATATGCTAGGCACTGTATTAAACGCTGGGTAGATACACATTAATCAGATTGGACACAGTCTGTGTCCCACATGGGGCTTATAAGCCTTATCCTATTTTACAGGTGAGATCACTGAGGCACAGAGAAGCAAAGTGACTTACCCAAGGTCTCCCAGCAGAGAAGCAGCATGGCTCAGTGGAAAGAGCCCAGGCTTGGGAGTCAGAGGTCATGGGTTCGTATCCCAGCTCTGCCACATGTTTTAGACTGTGAGCCCACTATTGGGTAGGGACTGTCTCTATATGTTGCCAACCTGTACTTCCAAGCGCTTAGTACAGTGCTCTGCACACAGTAAGTGCTCAATAAATACGATTGATGATGATGATGCCTGCTGCGTGACCTTGGGCAAGTCACTTCACTTCTCTGAGCCTCAGTTACCTCATCTGTAAAATGGGGATTGAAAATGTGAGCCCCACGTGGGACAACCTGATCACCTTGTATCCCCCCCCCAGCGCTTAGAACAGGGCTTTGCACATAGTAAGCGCTTAACAAATGCCATTATTATTATTATTATTAAGTGACGGAGCAGGAATAAGAACTCAGGGCCGTCTGAGTCCAGGCCCATGCTCTACCCACAAGGGCACGCTGCTTCCAGATCCCCACCCATAAATGCCTCTTGACTTGCCACTGTTATTCGGGGCCCCTGGCTGCCATCTAAGGATCCCCAATGCTACTCCCTGCCAGGTCCTGCCTTGGGATACCCTGTTACCACTGCCATCACAAGGCCCTACCAGTGGAGACGGTGAAAATCCAAGGAGCAACAACAGCAGGGAACTCCCCTGGCATGATCCGGGCAGCAGTGGGTCCCGTTGTGCCCACCTGGGGCGAGGTCTGGGGACCACCACTCCCCGCCCGTGCACAGCTGGGTAGTGCCGCGTCTGGCGGTGCCAGCAGCAAGTGACACAACCCCTGGCAACACCTGGCCCGGCCCTTCCAGGCCAAGGCGTTCATCTCTACTGAGAGCTCACCTCCTCCAGGAGGCCTTCCCAGACTGAGCCTCTTCCTTCCTCTCCCCCTCATCCTACCTCCTTCCCTTCCCCACAGCACCTGTATATATGTATATCTGTTTGTACATATTTATTACTCTATCTTACTTGTACATATCTATTCTATTTATTTTATTTTGTTAGTATCAATCGTATTTATTGAGCGCTTACTGTGTGCAGAGCACTGTACTAAGCGCTTGAATGTTAGTATGTTTGGTTTTGTTCTCTGTCCCCCCCTTCTAGACTGTGAGCCCGCTGTTGGGTAGGGACTGTCTCTATGTGTTGCCAACTTGTACTTCCCAAGCGCTTAGTACAGTGCTCTGCACACAGTAAGCACCAATAAATACAACTGATTGATTGATTGATCTCTACTGCAGCCAGATGAAGATGTAGCCCCAGCCATGGATCGAACAGGGGCCTGGGTGTCGGATGGTCATGAGCTCTAATCCCAGCTCTGTCACTTGTCTGCTGTGTGACCTTGGGCAAGTCACTTCACTTCTCTGGGCATCAGTGACCTCATCTGGAAAATGGGGATTGAGACTGGGAGCCCCACGTGGGACAAGCAGGGACTGTGTCCAACCAATCAATCAATCGGATTTATTGAGCACTTACTGTGTGCAGAGCACTGTACTAAGCGCTTGGAAAGTACAAGTTGGCAACACATAGAGACAGTCCCTACCCAACAGCGGGCTCACAGTCTAGAAGGGGGAGACAGAGAACAAAACCAAACATACTAACAAAATAAAATAAATAGAATAGATATGTACAAGTAAGATAAATAAATAGAAATAAATAAAACCAGATTTGCTTGTATCCATTCCAGCACTTAGTACGGTGCCTGGCACATAGTAAGTGCTTAAATCATCATCATCATCAATCGTATTTATTGAGTGCTTACTGTGTGCAGAGCACTGTACTAAGCGCTTGGGAAGTCCAAGTTGGCAACATATAGAGACAGTCCCTACCCAAGAGTGGGCTCACAGTCTAAATGGGGGAGACAGAGAACAAAACCAAACATACGAACAAAATAAAATAAATAGAATAGATATGTACAAGTAAAATAAATAGAGTAACAAATATGTACAAACATATATACATATATACAGGTGCAGTGGGGAAGGGAAGGAGGTAAGATGGGGGCGATGGAGAGGGGGACGAGGGGGAGAGGAAGGAAGGGGCTCAGTCTGGGAAGGCCTCCTGGAGTAGGTGAGCGCTCAGTAGGGCCTTGAAGGGAGGAAGAGAGCTAATAATAATGGCATTTGTTAAGCGCTTCCTATGTGTAAAGCACTGTTCTAGGCACTGGGGGGGGGGGAATACAAGGTGATCAGGTTGTCCCACGTGGGGCTCACAGTCTTCATCCCCATTTTACAGATGAGGAAACAGGCTCAGAGAAGTTAAGTGACTTGCCCTAGGTCACACGGCAGACATTTGGCAGAGTTAGGATTCGAACCCATGACCTCTGACTCCCAAGCCCACTGAGCCACACTGCTTATCATGGTCATCGCCGGCCTGAGGGCCACCCCAACAGCAGCCGCAGCCCTCATAGTTGAGGGGCTTCCCACCACCTGATCCCCAAAAAAGGGAGAACTTTTGAGTCCTTTCAGTGCCCTGTCAGGTGGTGGGACTGAACCCCAGGAAGTGACTGTCTCCCACCCACATTAAATCACCTGGTCATCTTATGTTACACTGCAAACACGCTAATAATAGTAATTTATCGTATTCACTGAGTGCTTACCGGGTGCTGAGCTCCGTACTAAGCGCTTGGGACAATAACTGTGTCCAACCGAATTATCTTATCGGCTCCAGTGCTTAATATAATGGAGGGCACATAGAAGCACTTAAATACCATGGTTACTATTATTTCTAATGTTAAGGCATTAACTTCACACCAGAAATAGTACTGGAAACCTCAGAAAGACTTGCTGAGCTCTCCCAGCGTGGAAAGAAGTTTATGGACTTAATCGCTCAGCCACGACCCCCAAAAGAAAGCAAAACAAAGCAGACATGCTATTGTTCAGAATTTTTGCCTTAAGATTTCTAGTAAGACAAACCCTGCCTGATTTGCATACTCCGTAGCCCTCTTCTCTCGGCTAGCTTGACCCAAAATTCACAAATTCCAGGATCTTATGAAGAAAAAAATTGCTAATATTATTTATATATTATATATATATATTTATATTATATATTATATATTATTTATATTATTTATATATTATTTCTTATATAGCACCTTTGTTCCCAAGAACTCAAAACTCTTCCACATCATCATCATCAATCGTATTTATTGAGCGCTTACTGTGTGCAGAGCACTGTACTAAGCGGTTGGGAAATACAAATTGGCAACATATAGAGACAGTCCCTACCCAACAGTCGGCTCACAGTCCACATGATACCACATTTATATTTATCTTAACTCTTGTGATATAGATTAGGGTAGATATCTTTATTTTATAAGAGATTATGGCACACTTTTTCAGAAACGTAGCCCAGGTAAAATGAGGAGGCAGGTTTTCCTTATTCCCAAATCATTAAACTACTGTCTCTATCTTCCTGCCCTTCCTCCTCAGCTTTCCCCTGAAAGTTACACCACCAAATATTATCAAACAAAACCAGGCAGCAGCATTTATTGAGATCAGCCTACTTAACTGCACCAGTGCTGTCCTAAACACTCAGAAAAGTAAAACAGAAGCAACACACACTCTGCCCTGGAGGAACTTGAACTATAATGAAACCAGCTTCTGAAGCTCCTCTTCAAATCATTCCCGTCTCCATTTCAACCCAGACCCCTATCTTCGGATCCCAAAAGGTGCATGCTTTCAATGAAAGCCCAGATGAAAATATATTGACCTATTCAATCGTATTTATTGAGCGCTTACTGTGTGTAGAGCACTGTACTAAGCGCTTGGGAAGTACAAGTCGACAACAGAGAGACGGTCCCTACCCAACAACGGATTCAGTCTAGAAGGGGAAGACAGACAACAAAACATGTAGACAGGTGTCAGAATAAATATAATTATAAACAGATATATAAATCATATATAGATTATATAATAAATTATATTGTAATTATATTATATATAATATAATTATAATATATAGTTACATCATCAATCGTATTTATTGAGCGCTTACTGTGTGCAGAGCACTGTACTAGGCGCTTGGGAAGTACAAGTTGGCAACATATAGAGACAGTCCCTACCCAACAGTGGGCTCACAGTCTAAAAGGGGGAGACAGAGAACAAAACCAAACATACTAACAAAATAAAATAAATAGAATAGATATATACAAGTAAAATAAATAGAGTAACAAATATGTACAAACATATATACATATATACAGGTGCTGTGGGGAAGGGAAGGAGGTAAGATGGGGGATGGAGAGGGGCACGAGGGGAAGTTATATGACATTAATATGCATATATAATATAATTATGATATTATAATATATTATAATACAATATAGTAAATTATATATAAATTATATAATACATATTATATATAATTTATAAGAAGTTATAAATAGACCTATTTTATGGTGGTTATTTAATGTAGGATCTGAAAACAGGGAATAGGCAAAAAGGGGGGGGGGAGGGAAAGTGTGTTGAACACTTAGTTCTGTTCACAATGCTGCCATCATCAATTTTAATGGCTTTTCATACCAATTTTATATTTTTCAACTTTCTTTGAAGGATCTAAGAACATCATGGAGTAGTGTTGACTATCTAAACAAACACATTGAAAACAGGTGCTCATTATGGTTACCCCAGCTTGCCACTGGCATTTCCTTACCGAAATCGAAAAAGTAACTTTTCAATAGGGAAATCATTAGATTAGGAAGCACTATGGCCCAGTGGAAAGAGGCCAGGCTTGGAGTCAGAGAACCTAGGTTCAAATTCTGTCTCCACCCCTTGCCTGCTGTGTGACCTTGGACAAGTCACTTAACTTCTCTGAGCTTCAGTTCCCTGATCTGTAAAATGGAGATTCATTCAATCGTATTTATTGAGTGTTTACGGTGTGCAGAGAACTGTACTAAGCGCTTGGGAGAGTGCAATACAATAAACAGACACATTCCCTGCCCACAGTTTACAGTCCATGTGGGGAGACATACATTAATATAAATAAATTACAGATATGTATGTGACTGGTGTGGGGCTGGAGAGGGGGAACATGAACAAGGGGAGCAAATCTGGGTGATGCAGAAGGGAGTGGGAGAAAAGGAAAGGGGGGCTCTGTCAGGGAAGGCCTCCTGGAATAGATATGCTTTCACTACAGTTCTCCCTCCTATTTAGACTGTGATGATCTTGGCTTTACCGCGGCGCTTAGTACAGTGCCCGGCACATAGTAAGTGCTTAAATACCACGGTAACTATTAAATGACGGTGTTTTATCAGTCACATTTTCAAGACTTGGAAGTTTTGCAGCCACACAAACACTTTCACTGAGGATAAAATCTATTGTTGCAAAGTTGTGTCCACGGGAGCACTTGCTGAGTTCAAGCAGTTTTACGACTAAATTACATATGATAATTATATAGAATTATCACATTACATTTAATGGAAATTAACTTTGGCGGTGGATTTACAAAACATGAAAGGGTTGTTCTTCCATTTCTCATTTGACTCTCTCCACGTTGGGACTTGTAGGAGAAGCAGCGTGGCTTACTGGAAAAAGCCCGGGCTTTGGAGTCAGAGGTCATGGGTTCAAATCCCTACTCCACCACTTATCAGCTGTGTGACCTTGGGCAGGTCACTTAACTTCTCTGGGCCTGTTACCTCATCTGTAAAATGGGGATGAAGACAGTGAGCCCCACGTGGGACAACCTAATCACCTTGTAAACTCCCCAGCGCTTAGAACAGTGCTTTGCACATAGTAAGCGCTTAATGAATGCTATCATTATTATTATTAAACCAGTTTCCTTTCTGTACAATTAGTCAGAAAGCACATTCGATCGATTCATCGGCCAAATCGAGAATCGTCACTGTGGCAGAAGGGTGTGGGGAAGAGCAAAACACAGGCCAACTTGGTTCTGACCAAGTTATGGTGACCCCACTTAAGAAAGTTTGACAGTATTAAGGCACAGCGGATATATGTCTGTACATATTTATTACTCTATTTATTTATTTTACTTGTACATATCTATTCTATTTATTTTATTTTGTTAGTATGTTTGGTTTTGTTCTCTGTCTCCCCCTTTTAGACTGTGAGCCCACTGTTGGGTAGGGACTGTCTCTACATGTTGCCATCTTGTACTTCTCAAGCGCTTAGTACAGTGCTCTGCACACAATAATAGCTCAATAAATACGATTGATTGATTGATATCAAGACAATAGACTTACCGGCTCCAAGAGGTCAAGCAGCAGCAGGCCTGTTGAGAAGGCTTTCCAAGCAAAAGAAATAAATCCAATTGAGTGAAATAGCACAGGATCACGAGTAGTCATGGACATGGACGGTAAGCGAAGATTTCTTCTGCCCTCCTCCTTTCGGATTTGGGTCTTCTGAGGCCCAGGGGCCTACCATTTTTTTCCACCGGCAACGTTGGGGAAACTGAGCCTAGCGACTAAGAAACTAAGTGGGTAGGCTGCCCTGGTTCCTGTCTCTTTTTAATTTTTTGCCTTTTCTTATTTCGAAAAGATACCTCCTTTTCTCGTGCTCTCCTCCCTTCCTTACAGTTAGCAAAAAGCTATGTAGTGACAAGTGTTGCTTAGAATTGCTAATGAGGTGGTTAATGGGGGAGGCCAGGTGAATCCCTTTTAAGGCTATTATTTCTCCACCTCGGGCATTTTTGTTGGCGGGGAGGACGACGACTACTAAAAGCATTTATCGCCTGCTCACCGGGGCCCAGACAAAAGTGCAATTTTTTTTTTAATGGCATTTATTAAGCGCTTACTATGTGCAAAGCACTGTTCTAAGCGCTGGGGGGTTACAAGGTGATCAGGTTGTCCCACGGGGGGGCTCACAGTCTTAATCCCCATTTTACAGATGAGGTAAGTGAGGCCCAGAGAAGTGAAGTGACTTGCCCAAAGTCACACAGCTGACAATTGGCGGAGTCGGGATTTGAACCCATGACCTCTGACTCCAAAGCCCGTGTTCTTTCCACTGAGCCAAGCTGCTTCTCTAATTCACCACGCATTTGGCAATGGTCCCTTATCCACAAGAAGCTCACTCTCTGGCTGAGGAGGGGTGTAAAAATATTTTTTTCTTTGCACCCAACCTGACTACAGTGCTTGGCACATAGCGCTTAACAAATGCCACAGATAAAATTATTATAAATAATGTAATCAAAGTGAATAATTGCTGTGTGATCTTGAGCAATTTACTTAACTCCTCTAGGCCTGTTTCCCCATCTGAAAAATGGGAATTAAATGCCTCATCTCCCTTCACCTTAGACTGTGCCCCATGTGGGACGGAGGCAAAACCAACCTGATTATCTTGTATTATTATTATGGCATTTGTTAAGTGTTTACTATATGATGGGCACTATACTAAACGTTGTATTTTCCCTAGCTCTGAGTGCTTGGCACCTTCGTAAGTGCTTAACAAATACCAGTTATTATTATTATTATTGTGTAATTGAAGAAGTATATGTACACCCCAAGGTGTTATGTGAAGGCAGAAAATGCTCCTTTTTGCAGGGCAGAAACAGGAATGGGTGTCCTTTCTCCTCTGGGACACTGGGCTCTCTCCCCACAGGAAAATCTGTTCAGTCCCAAGGCAAAGTGGATATAATAATATTATAATAATGGTGGCATTTGTTAAGCACTTCCTATGTGCCAAGCACTGTTCTAAGCCCTGGGGTAGATACAAAGTTATCAGTTTGTCCCACATGGGGCTCACAGTTGTAATCCCCATTTTACAGATGAGGTAACTGAGGCACAGAGAAGTAAAGTGACTTGCCCAAAGTCACACAGCTGACAATTGGTGGAGCCAGGATTAGAACCCATGACCTCTGACACCCAGGCCCGTGCTCTTTAATAATGATAATGGCATTTTATTAAGCGCTTACTATGTGCAAAGCACTGTTCTAAGCGCTGGGGAGGTTACAAGGTGATCAGGTTGTCCCACGTGGGGCTCACAGTCTTCATCCCCATTTTACAGATGAGGTAACTGAGGCACAGAGAAGTTAAGTGACTTGCCCAAAGTCACACAGCTGACAAGTGGCAGAGCTGGGATTTGAACCCATGACCTCTGACTCCAAAGCCTGTGCTCTTACCACTCAGCCATGCTGCTTCCATTAAGCCATGCTGCCAGGGAGTCTATAGGACCTGGGTTCTAATTCCGGCTCAGCCACTTGCCTGCTGTTGTGACCACGGGCAAGTCACTTAACATCCCTGTGCCTCAGTTTCCCAATCTGTAAAATGGAAATTCAAATCCACCTCTCCCTCCTACTTAGACTGTGAGCTGTGTGGGGGACAGGGTCTGTGTCCATCTGGTGATAGTGTATCTACCCCAGTGCTTAATCAATCAATCAATCGTATTTATTGAGCACTTACTGTGTGCACAGCACTGTACTAAGCGCTTGGGAAGTACAAGTTGGCAACATATAGGGACAGTCCCTACCCAACAGTGGGCCCACAGTCTAAAAGGGGGAGACAGAGAACAAAGAGAACAAAGCCAAGCATACTAACAAAATAAAATAAATAGAATAGATATGTACAAGTAAAATAAATAGAGTAATCAATCAATCAGTCTTATTTATTGAGTGCTTATTGTGTGCAGAGCACTGTACTAAGTGCTTGGGAAGTACAAGTTGGCAACATATAGGGACAGTCCCTACCCAACAGTGGGCTCACAGTCTAAAAGGGGGAGACAGAGAACAAAACCAAACATACTAACAAAATAAAATAAATAGAATAGATATGTACAGGTAAAATAAATAGAGTAATAAATATGTACAAACATATATACATGCTTAATTCAGTGCTTGGCACATAGCAAACACTTAACAAGTACCACAGTTATTATGGATGAGTGCCCAGTGAATACCAATGATTGTTGGACTGAAGAAGAGGAGGTTGGTTCTGTGATCACCTGTCATCCTTTCTTGAAGATGTAGGGATCAACACAATGACTGTGGTAATTAGGCTCAATCAATCAATAATATTTATTGAGCACTTACTGTGTGCAGAGCACTGTACTAGCGCTTGGGAAGTCCAAGTTGGCAACATATAGAGACAGTCCCTACCCAACAGTGGGCTCACAGTCTAAAAGGGGGAGACAGAGAACAAAACCAAACATATTAACAAAATAAAATAAATAGAATAGATATGTACAAATAAAATAAATAAATAAATGGAGTAATAAATATGTACAAACATATATACATGCTTAATTCAGTGATTGGCACATAGTAAACACTTAACAAGTACTACAGTCATTATGGATGAGTGCCCAGTGAATACCAATGACTGTTGGACTGAAGAAGAGGAGGTTGGTTTTGTGATCACTTGCCATCCTTTCTTGAAGATGTAGGGATCAACACAATGACTGTGGTAATTAGGCTCAATCAATCAATAATATCTATTGAGCACTTACTGTGGGCAGAGCACCGTCAGAGGTCATGGGCTCAAACCCCGGCTCCGCCAATTGTCAGCTGTGTGACTTTGGGCAAGTCACTTGAACTTCTCTGGGCCTCAGTTCCCTCATCTGTAAAATGGGGATTGAGACTGTGAGCCCCACGTGGGACAACCTGATCACCTTGTAGCCTCCCCAGCGCTTAGAACAGTGCTCTGCACATAGAAAGCACTTAATAAATGCCATTATTATTCTTATTATTATTATTAAGTACTTGGGAGAGGCCAGAGTTCCCTGCCCACAAGGAGCTTACAGTCTAGAGGAGGAGACAGACATTAAGCGATCAATCAGTGGTATTTATTGAGCGCTTACCCTGTGCTAGTGTCTTCCCCACCTTTCTCCTCCTTCTGTTTTGCACAGAAGCAAGGATGCAGGGAGCTGGCAGCAGTAAGGCGAGGGAACAGGGCTGGTTGGGGGGAGGTGGAAAAGCCTGAACTCCCTCAGGATGGCAAGCTGATGTCTGGGCCCCCTGAGCAGCTCGGGAGTGGGGAGCTTGTGCCCTGAGGATCTATAATGATTTGCCAGCTCTGCACAGTGTGACAGCTGCAATTGTTCACTTGACAGAGTTAGAGGCCCTGCAGGAGTACTCCACATTCAGGTAAAAACATGAATTTCCCACTTGAAAAGCAATGGGGCCTTAGTGGAAAGTGCACAGCCCTGGTAGTCTAGGCCCCCAAGCAGCGTGGCTTAGTGGAAACAGCCCAGGCTTGGGAGTCAGAGGTCGTGGTTCTAATCCTGCCTCTGCCACTTGTCTGCTGTGTGATTTGGGGCCAGTCACTTCACTTCTCTGGGCCTCAGTTAATAATAATAATAATAATAATGGCATTTATTAAGCGCTCACTATGTGCAAAGCACTGTTCTAAGCGCTAGGGAGGTTCCAAGGTGATCAGGTTGTCCCACGGGGGGCTCACAGTCTTCATCCCCATTTTCCAGATGAGGTAACAGGCCCAGAGAAGTTAAGTGACTTGCCCAAGGTCACATAGCTGACAATTGGTGGAGCCGGGATTCAAACCCATGACCTCTGACTCCAAAGCCCGGGCTCTTTCCAATGAGCCACGCTGCTTCTCCAAGCGTGCTTCTCACGCTGCTTCTTCTCAGTTACCTCCTCTGTAAAATTGGGGTTAAGACTGCGAGCCCCATGCGGGACAACCTGATGACCTTGAATCTACCCCAGTGCTTAGAACAGTGCTTGGCACATAGTAAGCGCTTAACAAATACCAACATTATTATTATTATTAATTCTAAGAGTCGGTTCTAATTCTGACTCCTCCGCTTGCCCGCTGTGTGATCTTGGACAAGTCGCTTCACTTCCCTATGCCTTCATTTCTTCATCTGTATTTGGATATGTACCCTTTATTCACCCCTCCCTCTGTCCCACAGCACTTATGTACGTATCTGTAATTTATTTAATGTCTGTTTCCCGCTCTGGACTGGAAGCTTGTTTTGAGCGAGGGAACATATCTATCAACTCTGCTATACCGTACTCTCCCAAGCACTTAGTACAGTTCTCTGAATACTGTTAAGTGCTCAATAAATATGACTGATTGATCGATTGATCTGTAAAATGGGGATTAAATATCTGGTCTCCCTCCTCTTTAGACTGTGCATTTCATGGGGGAAAGGAACAATGACTGACCTGATGGTCTTGTATTTACCCCAGTGCTTAGAACAGTGGTTGGCATATAGTGTTTAATGACTACAACTATCATTATTACCTGTATATATGTATATATGTTTGTACATATTTGTTACTCTATTTATTTATTTTGCTTGTACATATCTATTCTATTTATTTTATTTTGTTAGTATTTTTGGTTTTGTTCTCTGTCTCCCCCTTTTAGACTGTGAGCCCACTGCTGGTTAGGGACTGTCTCTATATGTTGCCAACTTGTACTTCCCAAGCGCTTAGTACAGTGCTCTGCACACAGTAAGTGCTCAATAAATACAATTGATGATGATGATGATGATGATTATTATTATTACTCTGGAGTGTAGGGTGAATCATTTAACCTGGCTGTGCTACCACCCTCATCTAGGATATTAGATTTGTAAGTTTCTCTCTGGACTGCAGGTTTGTTGAAGGCAGGCCCCTGCAGTTTTTCCTCCTGTTGTATATTCTCAAGGCCAATGAATGCTGTCTCTCAGGGCCTCAGGAATAGGTGTTATATTAATCGAAGACCTCTCTGGGATCACTGATTGGCTCCTGCTTATCCCACACCTTCACGCACGGATCCGCCTCTACCACAGTGTCCTCTGCCTTGGAAGTCTTCAAGTGCGATTGATACAGATCACCTTTCTAGGTTTGGCTAGCAATAATAGTATTTGTTAAGTAATTATGTGCCAAGCACTGATTTAGGCACCGGATAATCAAGTTGGACCCAGTCCCTGCCCATACTGGGCTCGCAGTCTAACGGGCAGGGATAACAGATATTTAACCCCCATTTGACAGATGAGGAAATTTAGGCCCAGAGAAATGAAGTGGTTTGCCCATGGTCACACAGCAGGCAAGTGGGAGAGCCAAGCTAGCAGGATCCCAGTATTTTCAGGTTCAAACAATCCCCCTTCCCAGTTAAGAACATAAACAGTGGCATTCTCATTCAGAGCAATGGGCCATCCAACCATGGCCAACCCAGGCATTAGTAGATGAGGCTAATTGAGAAACTAGCTACCACTTGCCCTTTGCCTCAAGAAATGAGGAAACAGATCAAGATGTTTTCCCAACCCTGAGGGAGCTGAACCTTCCGTAAATGAGTGGGAGAATTTCCTTAGTTAATGCATTAATTATAGTATTTATAGAGCCAGGATTAGAAGCCGGTTTTCCTAATAATAGTAATAATTATGGTGTTTGTTAAGTGCTTACTATGTGCCAAGCACTGTTCTAAGCAATAGGGTAGATATACACGAATCGGGTTAGATACAGTCCCTGTCCCACACGGGGCTCACAGTCTTTAAATACGATTGATTGATTAATCCCCATTTTACACATGAGGGAACTGAGGCCCAGCTTTTTCCCAAGTCCGTAGAGCCAGCAGGTGGTGGAGCTGGGATTAGAACCCACGTTCTTTGGATTTCCAGCCCCTGCTCTCTCCACTAGGCCACGCTGACTCAACTGATAATAATAATGGCATTTGTTAATAATAATGATGGCATTTGTTAAGCACTTACTATGTGCCAAGTACTGTTCTAAGCGCTGAACTCCTTAGGCAGCTCTGGTGGCCAAGCCCAGCTTGTTTCCCCTGCCAAGGCCGTGGGTTTGATTTGGCCCAGATCAGATGCCAAACCGGGGTCTGGGCACATCATTCACTCATTCAATCATATTTATTGAACATTTACTGTGAGCAGAGCTCTGTACTAAGCACTTGGGAGAGTACGGTACAACAATAAATGGACACATTCCCTGCCCACAATGAGCCCTCTGTTTATTTTCACAGGTTGCAGTTGCTTATTTTTCACAGCTCTTGCTAATTTAGCGGCAGAAGTTAGAATTTCGATTTTACGTTTTAAGCCACCTGCTGCGAATGAATTTTTGATTAATTCCAGTTTTAATGTTTGTCATTTGGGTCTGAAGGCTTGAGAGGGAAATGAGCTTGAGTAAATTCGATATAAAACTTTCCATCTTCTGCCTTCATCACCGCCAAGTAGCATGTATTAAATGCCCACAGGTGCAAGTAGCTTTGTTAAACCCTCCACAGGCATTTTGTTCCCCAAATTTTTGCTATTAATTTAAATAACTGCTCGTGAGAGTCACTGGCTTGTAGTGTAATAAATGGCTGCTACAGGCTTTCTAAATTATTTTGCCTGGGGCTGGGACAAATGATCGCTCAGGGAACAGCCTACTGCCTCTCTGTTCCCTGGCAGGGTTGACTCAGAGGAGGGAGTGGCGTAAGAAACCACAGATCTTTGTGGCCGAAATTGAAAGTTAATTCTTAGATATTTTCTTTTCAGGGTGGTGTCTTTTATGCTATTTGGGAAGCACTTATGTGCCCAAGCACTGTACTAATTTAAGCACTACGTAGATGCACGATAATCAGGATAGGAGAAGTAGCATGGCTTAGTGGAAAAAGCATGGGCTTGGGAGTCAGAGGACGTGGGTTTTAATCCCGGCTCCACCACTTTGCTGTGTGACCTTGGGCAAGACACTTAACTTCTCTGTGCCTCAGTTACCTCATCTCTAAAATGGGGATTAAAACTGTGAGTCCCACGTGGGACAACCTGATTACGTTGTATCCCCCCCAGCGCTTAGAACAGTGCTTGGCACATCATAAGTGCTTAACAAATGCCATCATTATTATTACTCTTCTTGAGGACAGGGATTGTGTCTACCAATTCTATAATATTGGATTCTCCCACGGGCTTAGTACAATTCTCTGCACCCAATAACTGCTTTGTTAAATACCACTGATTGATTGATTGATTTTCCAATCTGGACAGGAGTGAAAAAAAAGCACTAGGAGTTAAAACATCAGATCTTTTTTGTCGTCACTTGATTAGCAGGGAGAAGAGGAATTCTGCCCTGATGGTAGAATGACTACACTTTAAGGGACCTTTTTATTATTATTATTATTATTGAGGGTGGAGTTTGTTTACATTGGTGGTAGCCAGAAGGCTTATTAACAGACCTACCCCTGGCTAGGGTCCTTGCAGCTTCTACAGAGACTGTGTCTAACCCGATTTGCTTGTATTCCAGAGCTTAGTACAATGCCTGGCGCTTAACAAATACCGAAATTAGTATTATTACCTTTAGAACTGGGCCTGCCCAGTTGGGTTAAAGTGTAACTTCAGGTCAGTGATGTTGTATCAGAAGTAGAGGATGGAGACGGTTTCTGACGACAAGAATCTCAAAACACAGGGTGGTTCATATCCCAGGTGGTAGACCGTAAGCGCCTGCCTCCAGACTGTAAGCTCCTTCTGGGCAGGGAACATGTCCACCGACTCCGCTGTATGGGACTCCCCCAAGCACTTAGTACAGTGCTCTGCACTCAGTAAGTGCTCAATAAATACCACTGACTCACAGACTGCAGGTTCTTCCTTAGGTAAAAGAACAAATCATTTTCTGACCTAATTGAAACTATCTGCCTGAAGTATATTCTTGGCCCTTTACAGATACAACCCCCCAGCCCCATCCTTGTGGTATTTACATCCCCACAATGCTGAGTAGGGCGAAAGGTCAGAATTAGGGTCTCCCTACTTTTCAGAGAAGGATACAGAAACTCAGACCTCTTCAAAATCACACCCATCAAGATCAAGATTAGATTTCAGAGTCTGAGTACTTTCGGCCATGGAACCAATTAGGTAGGGCAATCAGCTCTCAACCCGTGACAGGGAAAGCATATAATAATAATAATAATGATAAAAGCAACAACAATAATAATAGTGACTGTGGGATTTGTTCAGCACTTACTATGTTACTACCAAGCACTGTAGTAAGCACTGGTTAGATACAAGATAACTCCCTCAGACACGGTCCGTCTCACATGGGGCTCACAATCTAAGTGGGAGGGAGAACAGGTGTTGAATCCCTGAAGAAACTGAGGCGCTGAGAATGAAGTGACTTGTCCAAGGTCACACAACAGGCAAGTGGCAGAGCCGGGTTCAGAACCCAGGTCCTCTGACTCCTAGCCTCGGGCTCTTGCCTTTTCTTCTGTACTCTGCCCACCCCATTACCCTCTCCATCTCCGCGGGCACCTTCCCATATCTGGTGCTTATTTTAGGATCCTGGCATTTGCTCTGGCAGAAGGCAGTCAGTCAGGAAGCAGCCAAGAGGGACGGCCAACAGGACAGTTAAGTGGCAGCTTGTTGCAGGAGGTGCTGGCAACTGGCTACGCTTCAGATTTATTCCGGAGAAAAGGAAACTAGAAAATGGACAATTTAATCAGTTTTGGGGACTCAGATTTACAGTAAAGGGCTGAGGAGATAATGGTCACTGAAACCTAAGCAAAGTGGGGCTCATCTATGTATGTATATGTTTGTACATATTTATTACTCTATTTATTTATTTATTTATTTATTTTACTTGTACATATCTATTTATTTTATTTTGTTAGTATGTTTGGTCTGTCTCCCCCTTTTAGACTGTGAGCCCACTGTTGGGTAGGGACTGTCTCTATATGTTGCCAACTTGTACTTCCCAGGAGCTTAGTACAGTGCTCTGCACACAGTAAGCACTCAATAAATACGATTGATTGATTGATTGATTGATCTAGAGTATTGAGCCAAGCGAACCCCATAGGGGACAGAGACTGAGTCTGATCTGACTGCATTGTATCTACCCCAGTATTTAGTACAATGCTTTGCCACATAGTAGGCACTTAACAAATACCACATTTATTATTATCATTATTACTATTGTTGTTGTATTATTACTATTATTCATTCCTAGTCTCCACAAGACATCCTCCCTGATTTCGAATCCTCAACTCAAAATCAATCAATAGGATTTTTGAGCACTTTAAGCAGAGCACTGTACTTGGGAGAGTATTCATTCCTAGTCTCCACAAGACATCCTCCCTGATTTCGAATCCTCAACTCAAAATCAATCAGTAGGATTTTTGAGCACTTTATGCAGAGCACTGTACTTGGGAGAGTACAAGGCAGTTATAGTAGACACCATTCCTGCCCTCAAGGATTTTACAATAAACTAGACTAAAACAAACTGTTGGAGAAAGCCAAAGAGTGTAAATATGCGTACATAAGAGCCACAGGAGGATGTGAGCATCCATGTGCTTAGGTGAACCCGGCTTGCCCATTGACTCATCTCCCATCACTCTGGGGCTTCTGTAGAAACAAATCTGTTTAGAAATAAATATATTTACACACTTGCCTGCTCAAAGCTCTGCTCCGAAGCCACGGTGTCAAGTTTGGCCTCCTGCTTGAATGAAGGCTGCCGTCTAACTTCAAGAAATCCAGACCGACATCCAAACTCTCACGATGCAGTTGGCAAAATTTGTTCTGCTGCCCCGCAATTTAAAAATGAACAGGCTTCGGTTTTAAATCACTATCTACCAGGAAGCAACATGGCCAGTGGGATTTGGGGTCTAATCCCAGCTCTACCACCCGTCTGCTGTGTGATCTTGGGCAAATCACTTCACTTCTCTGTGCCTCAGTGACCTCATCTGTAAAATGGGGATGAAGACTGTGAGCCCATGCAGGACAAGGACCGTGTCTAGCCTGACAACTTTGTCTCTACCCCAGCGCTTAGCACAGTGCCTGGCACATAGTAAACACTTAACAAATACCATTAAACTGGAGACAATAACAATTTTATTCATGCTAAGGCCCTACCTCTGTGGGTGGAACTCTTCCTATAAATCACCTAAGTTTGGTTGTGGTAAACTGTTGGACACAAAGCTTCCAAATTGCACATCATTCCTTGTCTCCAATTTCAGCCTGACTGAGATGGTATTTCAAATTTCAATTTCCAAATGGGTTTTGGCCACGGGGAACTTTCCTGGCTGGTGGAAGCCTGGAATGGTATCACAGGATTTTCTCCTTACCTGAAAAAGGCACGGATGCCTGAACACCTGTATGTCCCAGCCCTGTTGAGAAATGGATTTGAGTTATAATAATAATATATGCTAAGTGCTTACTACGTGCCAAACACTGTACTAGGCACTGGGGTAGATATGATCAGGTCAAAGTCCCTGTCCCACGTGGGCCTCACAGTCTCAAGGGGAGGACAAGTATTTCAACCTGTATCTGTAATTTGCTTATTTATATTAATGTCTATCTCCCCCCCACCCAAGACTGTGAGCTGGACTCATTCATTCAATCGTATTTATTGAGCGCTTACTGTGCGTAGAGCACTGTACTAAGCGCTTGGGAAGAACAATTTGGCAACATATAGAGACAGTCCCTACCCGACAGCGGGCTCACAGTCTAGAAGGGGGAGACAGAGAACAAAACAAAACATATTAACAAAATAAAATAAATAGAATAAATATGTACAAATAAAATAGAGGAATAAATCCGTACAAACATATATACAGATATACAGGTGCTGTGGGGAGGGGAAGGAGATAAGGGGGGGATGGGGAGGAGGGGGAGAGGAAGGAGGGGGCTCAGTGTGGGAAGGCACATAGTAAGCGCTTAACAAATGCCATCATTATTATTATTAGAGAAGAGCTTCCAGAGCTGGATGTGGGCAAGAATGTGTCTGTCGTTATACTGTACTCTCCCAAGCGCTTAGCACAGTGCTTTGCACACAGTAAGCGCTCAATAAATACGATTGAATGAATGAATCCCCATTTTACAGATGAGGAAACAGAGAAGTGATTTGCCCAAGGTCATGGAGCAGTCTTTTGTCTCTCTGGCTGGGCCTACCAGCCAACCAGATAAAGGGGGTGAGAGATTTCTCCTAATAGACTCCTCCTCCTGTGATTCAGACCTGCCAATGCAAATTAACTCAAGGGCCAAAGAAATATCAGAAGGGGGGGATCACAGGCAGAAGAGGCAATGCCTTTGGAGAGTTCAAAAAGTACATCCAATCCCAACATCCTCTGTGGAAACCCTGCCATGAGAGCATTTTCGGCACTCAGGTCTCTCCCCAACTCCTGCCAAACCAGAGAGCTGCAGGGCAGTTCTAAATCAATCAATCGTATTTATTGAGCGCTTACTGTGTGCAGAGCACTGTACTAAGCGCTTGGGAAGTACAAGCCGGCAACACAAGCAGAATCCTCCCCCAACGACAGACCTCCACCCCACTACTCTCAGGCCCAGCTATGTCAGGTAGAATCACAGGCCAATTAGAAGATAGGCTGGAGAATGCAGCCCCTGGGCCGAAAATCCATTATCTACAGCTGTCCCCCAAACATCACAATAATTTCCCACTTGCCAATCCCCTCTCAGTTTGAATGAAATGAAAACCTAGCCCAACTGCACCTTTAAGAAACATAACGGCCTGGGGTTCGGCTTTTTGCTCTCGGACCTTTGCAGACTTGGCCAAGATGGGACTTTAACTTTTACCGCTGCGGAAACACAGAAGTATTGCTTTCCCTCCATTTCCGTTCCTGGAATATTAAATAGGATTAGGAAATATCTGTAAAGGCCTTGCGAAGATACAGCTGATTCCACATGAATGAACAACGAGTCTGCAAAAGGTATGGTAAAACCTAAACTTCCAGGATGCTTAGGAGATAAAAGTTCCCTCTCCTGCTAGTTATTCTTCAGAAGTGTTTGGTTATTCAAATGAGGACTTTGGAAAAGAACTGGAGTAGGAACAAAGAAGGAATAACAATTGGTCCTGGCTGGGATAAAAACATATGTACTTGAAGGCCAAGCAACTGGCTAATGGTGGAGGATAAAGGGCAGGGGAAGGATCAATCAATCGTACTTATTGAGCGCTTACTGTGTGCAGAGCACTGTACTAAGTGCTTGGGAAGTACAAGTTGGCAACATATAGAGACAGTCCTTACCCAACAGTGGGCTCACAGTCTAAAAGGATGGTATCTGATGGTATCTAATGCGCACCCACAGGGCACAATGCACTGTACTAAGCACCTGGGAGAGAATACCAGAAAGAAGAGCACCTTGCCCAGGGACGAGAGCATACAAATAGATGCAAATAATCAAGTAGATAAATCTAGTCAAGATTTCAATTTTTTTAAAGAAAATTATATGAAGGAACAAAGTGTTTTACAAGACAAAATTCATCACGAGAATTTTGGGGGCTGACCGAGTGCGTATGTTGCTTTAATTGTTGTACCTGGAAATTTAGGGCAATGTTCTTTCTCTAGGAGGTTACCAGGTTCCACTAAAGCTAAATTGTAGCCCTCTCCCCACAAGTCATACAGTGGTGAAAACATAACCATTCACCATTACAGAGGAATGAAATGTGTCGGTTAGTTATAATAATAATAATAATGATGGTATTTGTTAAGCGCTTACTATGTGCAAAGCACTGTTCTAAGCGCCGGGGAGGTTACAAGGTGATCAGGTTGTCCCAAGGGGGGCTCACAGTTTTAATCCCCATTTTACAGATGAGCTAACTCAGGGATCTCATTCTGGCTCTGCCACTTGCCTGCTGTGTGACACTGGGCAGGTCACTTAGCTTTTCTGGGTCTGTTTCCTCATTCTCTCCCCCTTTTAGACTGTGAGCCCACTGTTGGGTAGGGACAGTCTCTATATGTTGTCAATTTGTACTTCCCAAGCGCTTAGTACAGTGCTCTGCACATAGTAAGCGCTCAATAAATACGATTGATGATGATGATGATTCATTCAATTGTATTTATTGAGCACTTACTGTGTGCAAAGCACTGTACTAAGTGCTTCCTTATCTGGAAAATGGGGTTCAATATCTGTTAATAATAATAATCGTATTTGTTAAGCGCTTACTATGTGCAAAGCACTGTTCTAAGCACTGGGGAGGTTACAAGGTGATCAGGTTGTCCCCAAGGGGGGCTCACAGTTTTAATCCCCATTCTACAGATGAGGTAACTCAGGCACAGAGAAGTGAAGTGACTTGCCCAAAGTCACACACTGTACTCTCCCGGGTGCTTAGTACAGTGCTTTGCATACAGCCATTGCTCAATAAGTACGATTGAATGAATACAACAATCAATCAATCGTATTTATTGAGCCCTTACTGTGTGCAGAGCACTGTACTAAGCGCTTGGGAAGTACAAGTTGGCAACATACAAGAGCAGAGGAGACTTCCTGTATCTTGGCTCTGTCTCCTAGCATTTTGTGGTCTGGTGGATACTGCTGTCCCATGGACGATGAACAGGCTTCATCTCAAGTTGTCCACTCAGGCTGAATTTTCACTCTCCTTTGTTCTACAACCACTCACCTGGTTTGCATTTCCATGTCAAAAGCCTACACAGCTCACTGTGGAAAGGCAAAACTTCAAGGGGATCAGCTCTTCAAATCCTGAAGGCTCTTCTTTTTGACTAAGAAGTCTTGACAAAGAAGCTTAAAAGAAAGTTGGAAGCATAAAAGATGTACGTTTGCAAGAATGTACAAGATATTTCAAACTAACGTAGTTTAGCAGTGGATTGGGATTATTGGTACTATTACTGACTGTCAACAGTAGTTTTAACCATGACTGTGAATCTGTCGCCTACCAAGGAGAGCTAACAAATATTCATCCAAGGGAACTAAGTTTAATCAGCAGGGTCACTAAGCAGCGCGGCTCAGTGGAAAGAGCATGGGCTTTGGAGTCAGAGGTCATGGGTTCAAATCCCAGCTCTGCCAATTGTCAGCTGTGTGACTTTGGGCAAGTCACTTAACTTCTCTATGCCTCAGTTACCTCATCTGAAAAATGGGGATTAAGACTGTGAGCCCCCTGTGGGACAACTGATCACCTTGTACCTTCATGGCGCTTAGAACAGTGCCTTGCACATAGTAAGCGCTTAATAAATGTCATTATTATTATTATTAGTCTTGGCCACCCTCTCTACACAAGATTCTGGGTTCTAATTCCGGCTCCTACTTGTCTGCCGATTCCTCACATCCTCTAATTCCTCCGTGCATTTTAGCTAAAATCCATGCTGAAAGGACACTATGGCAGAACTAGTGAAGCAGGGTGGCCTAGTGGAAAGAGGAGGGGCTTGGAAGTGCTAAGTACAGTGTTTTGCCCAAAGTAAGCGCTCAATAAATACGATGAATGAATGAGAGGATCTGACTCTAGACTAGACTCTTTTCTAGACTGTGAGCCCACTGTTGGGTAGGGACCGCCTCTATATGTTGCCAACTTGTACTTGCCAAGCGCTTAGTACAGTGCTCTGCACACAGTAAGCGCTCAATAAATACAATTGATCAATTGATCTGGCTTCTAATCCCAGCTTTGCCACTCATCTGCTTTACTTATTTGGGCAAGTCACTTCAATTCTCCGTGCCTCAGTTCCCTCATCTGAAAAATAGGGATTCAATACCTGTTCTCCCTCCTACTTAGACTGTAAGCCCCATGTGGGACCCGATTATCTTGTATTTACCCTAGTAGTGCTTAGTACAGTGCTTGGCATGTAGTAAACCCTTAGCAAATACCACAATTATTAACCCTTTGAATATGGAAAACACTGAAGATACCTTTGCCATGGTGGCTATTTGTGCAAATATAAACTCCAAGTTGTATATTAAGCAAAAAGAATACTGCACAGAACACAAAAGCATGAACAACCTTGTCATTAATACTGAATAGCGACAGAAGACGGCTCAGGTTTTCTTTTTGCCTTTAATAACTCTAATAATGATCATTTCTGAATTCTTTTCCACAAAAGGGCATTAGAGTTCTACAGTTTATTGCAACCAGATTTCATAATGATATGTCAGCCCTGATATTAGAAATATAAATACATACCATTTCATTATTGGCACTATTTACTAGAGCACAAATGGAGAATATCTTTAACTTAAAGAAAAGGAAGCATTTAATTAGAAAAAAAGAACAAACAGATTTTTCTCTTTGCGAGACAGATACATTTCTATATTCGTTACATTAAAAATGCTAATTTCTGATCAAGCCTGAAATAAAAAAAAATTCACGACGGTTAGCCAGGTTTTGTCCAGAAATGCTTTACATACTGCACAGTTTATTTTTTCAGCAAACCCTAGTTTTGCCAAGCTTCGGAAGGCAAGCGTCTAAAAAGTGTAAAATTTCAATGCTATCCAGACAGCCATTCTCCTTTCTTGGAAAATCTTGTGACCTACACCACATCTGGAGGGAGTGCACTGTCACCACTGTTCTTCTTTAGGGTTGAATCCACCAGGACCAGAACATTCACATTCTTTAAGACGCCAGGCCTAGCAAAAATCCTCCCACAAATCCACTGGACACCACGATGTTCTGTTTGATAAACTCTGTCGACTGAAGTAGAAAACAATTTTGAATAAAGCTGCACCTGCTACTAAATGTAACCAAAGGAGTCCCCAACTTTTTTCTGGTAAATTATATAATGAATGAAAAGAGGTCATTTGCAGATCTTTGGATAGCTCACAAGTCTCATTTTAGAAAACATTTGAGTGCTAAATGAATCTTCAATAACTCTCCTGACAAAGCACTATCCCTTGACCAAACACCTGTTAAAAAGTGGCAAAAATCAAAACCTTTATACAAACTCTCACCTTTGCCACCTGCTTTTTTCAATCATCTCCACTTTACTGGGAGTGTACAAAAATATGTGATCCAAAGGAAGAAGGCACGCAACCCTGTCCAGTCTGAGAAGAAAAGAGCTCAAATGCCTTGAGTTTGGCATGGTTGCCTTGCGGCTATTTTGATTCTGAAAACTGCAAGTCTGACATTACTTCTCCATAAAGAATGACGCTGAATCTCTAAGATCTTACTCCAAATTTCTCCCTGGGCTCTAGACAACCTAGCCACCACAATAAATTTCTGAGGAGAGGAAGAGGAGGCAAGAACAAACATACAAACTGTTCTTTTAATTTAGAAAACAAAAAACAACACACATAGGAATCTTAGTTTACCTCTTCAATCATGGTATTGATTTCAGGTACTGCCTTATTAGCTCGCTTTTTAATCTGTCGTTTTGCTTTATTTACATCTTTTTCAACTCTCTTCCAATCCACCTGCACATAGCCACTGTGACTAGCAATCTAAGAAAACAGTAAAAAAACAACAAAAAAGGAACATTCAATCGGTATAACATGCTCACCTTCACGGGCAGGGGATGCTCTATGAGGATGATATATTTCTAGACTGTGATGATATATTTCTTCTAGATTGTGAGCCCGTTGTTTAGGAACCGTCTCTATATGTTGCCGACTTGTACTTCTCAAGCGCTTAGTACAGTGCTCTGCACACAGTAAGCACTCAACAAATACGACTGAATGAATGAATGACTATATTTATTCTCACCGCATTACAAGGACTCAAATTAGAGCCTGCTACATTTTAAGTTCCTTGAGGGACGGGGTGATGCCTACTTACTCTAATGTACTCTTCTAAGCCCTTAGTACAGCACTCTGCACAAAGTAAGCACTCAGTTAATACTATTGACTGACTCATGGTAGGAATTTGGGGAATTTTAGATCTGCGCTCTTACTGCTACCAGGGAATGGGAACAAATTGCTTACATTAAGCCTTAGGGAAACTGGGCAGTCACTAACTGCAAAAGGACAGCTTGTTTTGGCCTCCCTTGGGGGCCTGCTGCTTAAAGTCACCGAACCACGATCTCGTCTATCTCATCGCCGACCTCTCGCCCATGTCCTGCCTCCGGCCTGGAACGCCCTCCCCCCCTCATAACCAACAAACAATTACTCTCCCCACTTTCAAAGTCTTATTAAAGGCCTATCTCCTCCAAGAGGTCTTCCCTAACTAAACCCTCATTCCCTCTTCTCCCACCCCTTTCTTCATCACCCTTGCCCTTGGATTTGATCCCTTTATTTAGCCCCAACAATACTTACGTACATATCCGTCATTTATTTATTTATATTAACGTCTGCCTTCCCCTCTAAGCTCATTGTTGGCAGGGAATGTGTTTATCAACTCTGTTCCACTGTACTCTCCCAAGCACTTAGTATGGTGCTCTGCCCAAGTAAGCGCTCAATAAATACGACTGACGAAGTTGAAGGGGCTGCTAGCCTGGCTTGCATTATTAACAGACGGGGTTGCTCAGCTGGGGGACCAGGCTGCTCTGAAGGGAGCCGGGGCTGATTAGGACATCGGGCAAGCCACTTCATTTCTCCGGGCCTCAGCTACCTCATCTGTAAAATGGGGGTTGAGACTGGGAGCCCCAGGAGGGGCAGGGGCTGTGTCCAACCTGATAAACTTGTATATACCCCTATACTTAGTAGAGTGTGCCTGGAACACTGTACGCCCTTAACAAATACCACAAATACCTCCACCTCTGGCTGGGGCTGGATTCTAGGGAGGACAGCAATCAAGACTGTGAGCCCACTGTAGGGTAGGGACCGTCTCTATATGTTGCCAACTTATACTTCCCAAGCGCTTAGTACAGTGTTCTGCACACAGTAAGCGCTCAATAAATATGACTGAATGAATGAATGAATGAAAGTTGGGGGTTAGAGCCAGCAGCCCACTGACAGTGCCCAGGGTCAAGGGGTTGGCTCCAGGAGAAAGACAAAATCAAGCCATTTTCCAGAGAAAAATTTGCTGATCCTCAAGGTTTTGTTAGAGGGAGTTCTATTTTCCCAGAAGTTGGTCCCGGGAAGATTTTCACACTCGTTTTCACTGAACAAGTCGGCTTTTGGAGGGGTTTGGATCAGGGAGCGGTCTGCTCTTTGCCTCGTGGCTCTTGAATGCAACCCTTTACCTTCATCAGGAGTGCAAAAGTGGTGTGCGGCAGGTTTTTCCTTCTGAAAGTCCTTTAAGCACAATTGTCAGTAGATGGCTATTTGCCCAGAAGAAAAGCATTTTAATGACATGTCAATTGGGGAATTAAACCGCTGATGAATTTGACTATGCCAGACCATTGTACAAAAATATGTATGGGATTACTGTAGATCTGCAAATTATGAAATGAAAATATTAAAGGATTAGGCTACAAGTAAAGTATCCAATCAAATCCACTGTAATGATCCTCTTTAAAACCACACGCTTAATGAAAACCATTCACAGTGTGTGCGCGTGTTGGGGTGGGGGGTTGTGAATCCAGAAAATATGGATTTAGCATGCTGTCTGTTAAAAAAACAGAAATGGGGGATCACTGATCTAAGGGCAGTTATCAATGCAGATCAACGTTAGAGGCTCCAGTGAGGACGATGGATGAGCCGAGGCCCTGTCGATGAACACATCCAAACCGGATAGACAGTCCAGTTTGTTTCAGGGCTTCCTTCAGTCCACAATTCCTCCCTTCCACCCTCTTGGTTTCTCCCTTTCCTGGTCCATTGCTGATCCCCTGCCACCTGACTTCCTTCTCATCTTCCTCGGGCCCACCCATCCTCTTAGCACCAACAACTCTGGTGCAAACTGCTCCCTATCTGATACCAACTTTCACAGCTGGCCTGCATTGTGACGGTAACCTCTGCTTTGAGTGTCTGATTTTCAGGATTTTTTTTTAAAAAACACAGAACAACCTAATTTAACTCATCAGTGTAGTTTAAGTACAGAGCCTGAGCTTAGATTTTTTAAAAATGCATCTGATCGCTACCAAAACAAGACTTTCATGACACCGCTCTCTGTGCATTCCTCATTTGGTAAAGGCTACTGATAAATATTTAAGGCTTTTCCGGGAAAAGCCCGATGCCTAAATTGCTCTTTGTTCCTGAAAAAGCAATGCCCTTGAATAAATTGAGCCTATTGGATCGTAACGGTGGGCCTAAAGAAAATTAGGCAGCGGGCCAAAAGGAAACAAAGACATTCGGCTTCCCCTCCACTCCCTTCTGATTGGGGCTGAAGGAGACTCTGGGTTTGGACTAAGCGCTTAGTACAGTGCTCTGCACATAGTAAGCGCTCAATAAATACGATTGATTGATTGATTGATTTGGAAGGGAAATTTGGGAAGGAGGACGGTACGGGCAGAGGATGCCTAGGTTTTCTTGGCTTCCTAAAGTTGGGAGGAGGAAATGGGAGTGAAGATGGCAGAAAGGGGCAACTGTGGTCTGCTCCTGTTGTGGTGTCCTCTCCAAAGCACTTAGTTCAGTGCTCTGTTCCCAGGAAGCGCTCAATAAATACGACCGATCGACTGACTGGGGGAAATGGAGCCAATACAGTCTTTGCAGACTAATGGGATTTTTTTTAGCAGTTTCATGATTTCTGAAAACTATTTGCGCAGCTGACAAATCAGGGCCTATTTCTTCATTGTTCCAGGAATCGTACAATGCTTCTGCCTAGGATCCTAAAAATACGATGGTGGCTGCACGTTTCCTGTAACACAAATGGGCTTTTCTTCGATTTATCAATCAAGCAATGGAATTTACTGAGCATTTCCTGCATGCAGAACTCTGTACTAATGGCTTGGGATGGTACACTAAAATAGAGTTGGACGGTCAGTCAATCATGGGTTCTAATCCCGTCTCTGCCGCTTGTCTGCTGTAATGACCTTGGGCAAGTCACTTCACTTCTCTCAGCCTCAGTTTCCTCATCTGAAAAACGGGGATTGAGACTGGAAGCCCACGTAAGCCAGGGACTATGTTCAACCCAATTTGCTTCTATCCATCTCAGTGCTTAGCACAGGGCCTGGCACATAGTAAGCCCTTAACAAATACCAAAATTATTTTTTGAGTGCTTACTGTATACACAACACTGTACTAAGCGCTTGGGAGAGTACAATATAACAATAAACAGACACACTACTGTGCTTAAAACGAGATTACAGTCTAATGGTAGACATGATCCCTTTTAGACTGTGAGCCCACTGTTGGGTAGGGACTGTCTCTATATGTTGCCAACTTGTACTTCCCAAGCGCTTAGTACAGTGCTCTGCACACAGTAAGCGCTCAATAAATACAATTGATTGATTGATTGATGATCCCTGCCCACAAGGAGCTGACAATTTAGTGGGAGTTTACAAAGATACCGACAAAGTTGCAAGTTAGCTGAAGCAAAATTACCTTTTACACTACTGAAGAATGAGAGGGCAAAAAATGTGGTTATCTAACACATTTTACGTGCCCCTTTGGAATATTTACAAAAGGAATTACTTTCCAGAATCTAGGGAATAAATTCCAATGATGAATAATGGGACACTGAAATGTTTCCCCTAACCAAAGTTGGAAATGAAAGGGAAAATGAATATTTCAGAATGTGTTTGCAAAAATCACACTTTGAAAAACGTATTCGACCCAATCCTCTACGGCAGCCCCAAGGACAATGGCTGCTAATATACCTCATCCCATGTGGATACTGAAGTTAGGTTTTTTGTTGTAGCAATCAATCAATCGTATTTATTGAGCTCTTACAGCGTGCAGATCACTGTACTCAGTGCTTGGGAGAGTACAATAAAACAGAGTTCATAGACACGATCCCAGCCCACAGCGTCCTTACAATCTAGAAGGGGAGACAGACGCTAACATAAATAAATAAATAAATTATAATAATAAGTATGGACCAATAGGGTCCATCTTTGGGATGCTTCCCAGTTCTCATTCCCAGCCACTTCCACTTTTTAGCTTAGCTACTGCTCCTTGGGCCTTGAATTTTTTTTTTTTTTGGAATAACGGTCCGACGGACGGATAGCTTCAGGGTCAGAAATCCCTGGAGAATTTTTTGTTAAGCAGAGGTGAACAAGACTCATTTTCAAATCTGTCACTCAATGACTACATGAAAAAAGTGAGCTTTCTCATTTTCGGGACTTTATAACTTCCTCCCCTCTGGCCTAAATGATGATGGTGCTACAAGATCCATACCTGAAGTAGAAGAAAGCCACCACCCACTGCAGTGGCCGCAAGTTTCCCCACTTTCTGGAACAAAAATCCGGCACACCTTGAATAGGAGAAAAACATGTAGGGAAGCCAATTAATGTCTGTCCCTCTTCGTGAAACATTCCGGCAGATTTTAAAGTAAATCCTGGCAACGAGATCAAAATAATAACGGTGTAATATCAGGCTCCAGTTGTGGACCGTTGCTGTTTTTGAGAAGCCAGTGCGACCCTGAAGAAACCAACAAAGAAGCTCTTGCTTCATTTCTCTTCTTGGACATATTTCTCCTGTCCTTCCTAATCAGTTTTTTCTTTGGCTGGACTTGCCATGTGATTTGCACGACTTTTAATGGAAAAAAAAAAACCATATACAACCGGGCCCATTGCCAGGCATTTAATTATTTAATGTTTTTTACTGAGTACTTACCATTGAAGTCAGAGGACCTGGGTTCTAACACACACCTGGTGTGTGACATTGAGCAAGTCACTTATCTGTGACCTCATCTGTAAAATGGGTGTTAAGATCGTGAGCCCTCTGTAGGACAAGAACTGTGGCCAAACTGATTATGTTTTATCGACCCTAGCATTTAGTACAGTGTTTGGCGCACAATAAGTGCTTAACAAATACTATTAAGAAAATAGTGCCGAGCACATTGCTACGCCCTGGGGTAGCTGCAAGACGTTCAGATCAGACATAGTCCATTTCCACGTGGCGCTCATCAATCAATCAATCGTATTTATTGAGTGCTTACTGTGTGCAGAGCACTGTACTAAGCGCTTGCGAAGTCGGCAACATAGAGAGACAGTCCCTACCCAACAGTGGGCTCACAGTCTAAAAGGGGGAGACAGAGAACAAAACCAAACATACTAACAAAATCAAATAAATAGAATAGATATGTACAGGTAAAATAGAGTAATAAATAGGTACAAACATATATACAGGTGCTGTGGGGATAGACGTGCAAACTGAGGCACAGAGAGGTTAAATGATTTTTCCAAGATCACTCAGCAGGCCAGTGGAAGGACTCAGATTTCCTGATTCCCAGAGCTGTGCGCTTTCCACTGGACTGCACCGCTGTCACCTTTTTGATTTTATGGAGCGTTGTCGCTCTAAATGCACACTATAAAAGTGTGTTTGGATTAAAAAAAAAAAGACTTTTCTTCAGGGGGTGCTTTGCTGTTTCAAATTGGGTGCAAATGCACTTTCTAAGGGAGTTCCCACACGTTTTCAGCGACTTTCACACATTCTAAGTCAATTCTGATAATATGTGAACTCAACTTAGTCTCAGAGAGATGTGGTTTCACGCAAGCGATCCTCCTTGACTTGCTTCTCAGCAGCCTTCTACATTTTCTAAATTAAATAAAGGGTCAATCTTATTTAAAAAGTAGCTTGGATTCTTAAATATAGACTTCCTTCCCTCCTTTATTCTGCTAATCTTTATACTCGGGAAAAATTATAAATTTAGATTCAGCGTAGTTCATGGAGTCTTAAGGCCTGAATTGGCAACTGATTAAATGAGCGCTTCATACCTAATCTTCTTAAATATGCTTCCCTACACTAAGACTATAATTACATGCAGTAGGTGTGCAATTTGAAAATTCTTTGAAAAACAAAGTTTCTATATTTGTTCTTCAAAGCCCTCGTACAGTAATATGGGGCCGTCCTAGAAAAGGGACCTTTTCAACAACGGACATTTATTGAGCACGTAACTTGTACTTTCCAAGCGCTTAGTACAGTGCTCTGCACACAGTAAGCGCTCAATAAATACGATTGATTGATTGATTGATTTAGGACGCTTTTCAGTAGATCGATGGAATTTATTGAGCGCTTACTGTGCGCAGAGCACTGTACTACTACTACTAATAATGGCATTTATTAAGCGCTTACTATGTGCAAAGCACTGTTCTAAGAGCTGGGGAGGTTACAAGGTGATCAGGTTGTCCCACCGGGGGCTCACAGTCTTAATCCCCATTTTACAGATGAGGTCACTGAGGCACGGAGAAGTGAAGGGACTTGCCCAAAGTCACCCAGCTGACAATTGGGGAGCAGCGTGGCTCAGTGGAAAGAGCCTGGGCTTTGGAGTCAGAGGTCATGGGTTCGAATCCCGACTCCCCCACATGTCTGCTGTGTGACCTTGGGCAAGTCGCTTAATTTCTCTGAGCCTCAGTTCCCTCATCTGCAAAATGGGGATTAAGATTGTGAGCCCCACGTGGGACAACCTGATCACCTTGTAACCCCCACCCAGTGCTTAGAACAGTGCTCTGCACATAGTAAGCGCTTAACAAATGCCATTATTACTATTATTATAATTGGGGGAGCGGGATTTGAACCCATGGCCTCTGACTCCAAAGCCCGGGCTCTTTCCACTGAGCCATGCACTTAGAGAAAACACTGTAACCCAGTTGGTAGAAATGTTCGCTGCCTACAGGGAGTTCACTGGGTTTTGCTGAAAAAGATGGCATTTGCTTAGTACAATGCTCTTCACGCAGTAAGTGCTCAAGACTGTGAGCCCGTTGTTCGGTAGGGATAATATAATAATAATAATAATGGCATTTATTAAGCGCTTACTAATGTGCAAAGCCCTGTTCTAAGCGCTGGGGGGGATACAAGGTGATCAGGTTGTCCCACGTGGGGCTCACAGTCTTAACCCCCATTTTACAGATGAGGGAACTGAGGCTTAGAGAAGTTAAGTGACTTGCCTAAGGTTACACAGCAGACATTAATCAATCGTATTTATTGAGCGCTTACTGTGTGCAGAGCACTGGACTAAGCGCTTGGGAAGTCCAAGTTGGCAACATATAGAGACGGGCCCTACCCAACAGTGGGCTCACAGTCTAAAAGGGGGAGACGGAGAACAAAACCAAACATACTAACAAAAATAGAATAAATAGAATAGATATGTACAAGTAAAATAAATACAGTAACAAATATGTACAAACATATATACATCTATACAGGTGCTGTGGGGATGAGAAGGAGGTAAGATGGCGGGGATGGAGAGGGGAACAAGGGGGAGAGGAAGGAAGGGGCTCAGTATGGGAAGACCTCCTGGAGGAGGTGAGCTAGCCGGGATTTGAACCCATGACCTCTGACTCCAAAGCCCGTGCTCTTTCCACTGAGCCACGCTGTCTCTATCTGTTGCCCAACTGTACTTTCCAAGCGCTCAGTACAGTGCTGTGCACACAGTAAGCGCTCAATAAATCATCATCAATCGTCTTTATTGAGTGCTTACTGTGTGCAGAGCACTGGACTAAGCGCTTGGGAAGTGCAAGAATAAATACGATTGAATGAGCGAATAAATACGACTGAATGAATGAATGAAGGGGGTACTCTGTGCCCAGCACTGTACTAAGCGCTTGGGAAGTACAAGAATAAATACGACTGAATGAATGAATGAAGGGGGCACTCTGTGCCCAGCACTCTACTAAGCGCTGGGGTAGATACAAGCTAATTAGGTTGAATACAGTCCCTCATAGACCTTGGGCTACTCAGAAAATGAAGTGACTTACCCAAGGTCATACAGCCGGCAAGTGTGGGAGCCCGGATTCGAACCCAGGTCCCTCTGGCTCCCAAACCCAGGCTCTCCCCACTAGGCCACACTGCTTCTACTCGTTCCAAGAAGGCTGACGACGGACGAAGTGGGATCGGCTAAAAGCTGGCTCTGGAGGAGCAATCTCCACAGGGATTTTCCCAAAAGCCGGAACGACGTAAGAGGGTCGTGATTTTGCTGTGTTTACTTGCACAGCGTCCCACCCCAATTTCTAAGGAGGAAATTTTGTAGCACATAATATCAGCGCTCAGGACAGTGCTTGGAAGTACAAGAATAAATACGATTGAATGAACGAATAAATACGACTGAATGAATGAATGAAGGGGGTACCCTGTGCCCAGCACTCTACTAAGTGCTGGGGTAGATACAAGCTAATTAGGTTGAATACAGTCCCTCATAGACCTTGGGCTACTCAGAAATGAAGTGACTTATCCAAGGTCATACAGCAGGCAAGTGTGGGAGTCCGGATTCGAACCCAGGTCCCTCTGGCTCCCAAACCCAGGCTCTCCCCACTAGGCCACACTGCTTCTACTCGTTCCAAGAAGGCTGACTACGGACGAAGTGGGATCGGCTAAAAGCTGGCTCTAGAGGAGCAATCTCCACAGGGATTTTCCCAAAAGCCGGAACGACGTAAGAGGGTCGTGATTTTGCTATGTTTACTTGCACAGCGTCCCACCCCAATTTCTAAGGAGGAAATTTTGTAGCACATAATATCAGCGCTCAGGACAGTGCTTGGAAGTACAAGAATAAATACGATTGAATGAACGAATAAATACGACTGAATGAATGAATGAAGGGGGTACCCCGTGCCCAGCACTCTACTAAGCACTGGGGTAGATACAAGCTAATTAGGTTGAATACAGTCCCTCATAGACCTTGGGCTACTCAGAAAATGAAGTGACTTACCCAAGGTCATACAGCAGGCAAGTGTGGGAGCCCGGATTCGAACCCAGGTCCCTCTGGCTCCCAAACCCAGGCTCTCCCCACTACACGACACTGCTTCTACTCATTCCAAGGTTGACGACGGACGAAGTGGGATCGGCTAAAAGCTGGCTCTAGAGGAGCAATCTCCACAGGGATTTTCCCAAAAGCCGGAACGACGTAAGAGGGTCGCGATTTTGCTGTGTTTACTTGCACAGCGTCCCGCCCCAATTTCTAAGGAGGAAATTCATTCATTCATTCAATCGTATTTATTGAGCGCTTACTATGTGCAGAGCACTGTACTAAGCGCTTGGGAAGTCCAAGTTGGCAACATATACAGACAGTCCCTACCCAACAGCGGGCTCACAGTCTAGAAGGGGGAGACAGAGAACAAAACCAAACATATTAACAAAATAAGTAGAATAAATATGTACAAGTAAGATAAATAAATAGACTAATAAACACGTTCTTTGTAGCACATAATGGCAGCGCTCAGGACAGTGCTTGGCACACAGTAAGCCCTTAACAAATACCATTATTATTATGTTGGGTAGGGACTGTCTCTATATGTTGCCAATTTGTACTTCCCAAGCGCTTAGTACAGTGCTCTGCACACAGTAAGTGCTCAATAAATACGATTGATGATGATGATGATTATTGTAAAGAGTGATAGCCCTGCAAAGGCGGAGGGGAAGGAGGAGCAGAAAGTGGGGATAGTTCATTCATTCATTCAATCGTATTTATTGAGCACTTACAGTATGCAGAGCACTGTACTAATAATAATAATGTTGGCATTTATTAAGCGCTTACTATGTGCCAAGCACTGCTCTAAGCGCTGGGGTAGATACAAGGTAATCGGGTTGTCCCACGGGGGGCTCAAAGTCTTCATCCCCATTTTACAGAGGAGGGAACTGAGGCCCAGAGAAGTGAAGCGACTTGCCCAAAGTCGCACAGCCGACAAGTGGCGGAGCCGGGATTTGAACCCATGACCTCTGACTCCAAAGCCCGGGCTCTTTCCACTGAGCCACGCTGCTTCCCAGCGCTTATAATATATACATATAATATATATATATATATATAATACTATAATATATATTATATTATATTATATATATTATAATAATATAATACTATAAGTGCTATACTAAGCGCTTATAATAATAATGGCATTTAGTAAGCACTTATTATATGCAAAGCACTGTTCTAAGTGCCGGGGAGGTTACAAGGTTAGACAGAAGCAGCGTGGCTCAGTGGAAAGAGTCCGGGCTTTGGAGTCGGAGGTCATGGGTTCAAATTCTGGCTCTGCCACTTAGCTGTGTGACTTTGGGCAAGTCACTTCACTTCTCTGTGCCTCAGTTACCTCATCTGTAAAATGGGGATTAAGACTGTGAGCCCCCCCCGTGGGACAACCTGATCACCTTGTAACCTCCCCAGCGCTTAGAACAGTGCTTTGCACATAGTAAGTGCTTAATAAATGCCATTATTATTATTAAGGTGACAGATTAGTACATCTTGAAAGAGCAACCAAAAAGATGTTATCGCCTCACCAGCCAGTCACACCGCCCATTACAATCTGCGTAGCGACTGAATATTTCTCGACGATGGGTCCGGAGCTTTGGCCAAAGACGCGATTCCACCAGCGATGTCGTCTCGCATACTCTGTTAGGTCCAACACCTCGTAGGAGTCATCATCGCTGTCGCGTTCTAGAAAAGAGGAAAAAAAACCACAACCGTTAAAACCAGCCTAGTCGAGGACTAAGCTTTACTTGTTTTTCCTGAAGTTACGGATGAAACACCATCATAGGAAGGATTCATTCATTCATTCAATCAATCGTATTTATTGAGCGCTTACTGTGTGCTGAGCACTGTACTAAGCGCTTGGGAAGTACAAGTTGGCAACACAGAGAGACGGTCCCTACCCAACAGTGGGCTCACAGTCTAGAAGGGGGAGACAGAGAACAAAACCAAACATACTAACAAAATAAAATTCATTCATTCATTCAATCGTATTTATTGAGCGCTTACTGTGTGCTGAGTACTGTACTAAGCGCTTGGGAAGTACAAGCTGGCAACATAGAGAGACGGTCCCTACCCAACAGTGGGCTCACAGTCTAGATGGGGGAGACAGACAACAAAACAAGTAGACAGGTGTCAATACCATCCTGTATATATGTGTATGTGTTTGTACATATTTATTACTCTATTTATTTATTTATTTATTTTACTTGTACATATCTATTCTATTTATTTGATTTTGTTAGTTTGTTTGGTTTTGTTCTCTGTCTCCCCCTTTTAGACTGTGAGCCCACGGTTGGGTAGGGACTGTCTCTCTATGTTGCCAACTTGGACTTCCCAAGCGCTTAGTCCAGTGCTCCGCACACAGTAAGCGCTCAATAAATATGACTGATTGATTGATTGAGAGACCACGGGCCTGGGAGTCAGAAGGTCATGGGTTCAAATCCTGACGCCGCCACTTGTCTGCTCTGGGACCTTGGGCAGGTCACTTCACTGTGCCTCAGTTTCCCTCATCTGGAAGATGAGGATTGAGACTGAGTCCCACGTGGGATGGGAAATGTCTCCACCCCGTTTGCTTATACCCACCCCAGCGCTTATTACAGTGCCTGGCACCCACTGAGCGCTTAACAAAAACCAAAACTATTATTATTACCGCAACGATGATGAGATTTCTCATCACCGTTGCTGTTTTGTGTACCCCCTTTCTGGCAGGGAGGGGTGAGGACCCCCCCCCCAAGCCTAGTTCGGGGGCTGGGGTGCAGGGGATTGTTGGGGGGGAGATGGGATTCATTCAATTGCATTTATTGAGCACTTACTATGTGCACAGCACCGTACTAATCAATCAATCATATTTATTGAGCGCTTACTGTGTGCAGAGCACTGTACTAAGCGCTTGGGAAGTCCAAGTCGGCAACATATAGAGACGGTCCCTACCCAACAGTGGGCTCACAGTCTAGAAGGGGGAGACAGAGAACAAAACATATTAACAAAATAAAATAAATAGAATTTATTTTATTTATGTACTAAGCGCTTGTGATGAACAGTGCTTCACATATAGTAAGCGCTTAACAAATCCCATCATTATTATTATTATTATTGTTATTGTTATGAAGGGGCAAGGGAAACATTCATTCATTCAATATTTATTGAGCGCTTAGTGTGCAGAGCACTGTACTAAGCGCTTGGGAAGTCCAAGTTGGCAACATATAGAGACGGTCCCTACCCGACAGTGGGCTCACAGTCTAGAAGGGGGAGACAGACAACAAAACATATGAACAAAATAAAATAAATAGAATTTATTTTATTTTATTTATGTACTAAGTGCTTGTAATGAACAGTGCTTCGCATATAGTAAGCGCTTAACAAATACCATTATTATTATTATTATTGTTATGAAGGGGCGAGGGAAACATTCATTCAGTCAATATTTATTGAGCGCTTACTGTGTGCAGAGCACTGTACTAAGCGCTTGGGAAGTACAAGTTGGCAACATATAGAGACTATCCCTACCCAACAACGGGCTCATAGTCTAGAAGGGAGAGACAGACAACAAAACAAAACAAGTAGACAGGTGTCAATACCATCAGAATAAATAGAATTATAGCTATCTACACATCATTAATAAAATAGAGTAATAAATCTGTACAAAACACAATCAATCGTATTTATTGAGTGCTTACTGTGTGCAGAGCACTGTACTAAGCGCTTGGGAAGTACAAGTTGGCAACACATAGAGACAGTCCCTACCCAACAGTGGGCTCACAGTCTAAAATCAATCAATCAATCAATCGTATTTATTAAGCGCTTACTGTGTGCAGAGCACTGTACTAAGCGCTTGGGAAGTCCAAGTTGGCAACATATAGAGACGGTCCCTACCCAACAGTGGGCTCACAGTCTAAAATCAATCAATCAATCAATCGTATTTATTGAGGGCTTACTTTGTGCAGAGCACTGTACTAAGCGCTTGGGAAGTACAAGTAGGCAACATCTAGAGACAGTCCCTACCCAACAGTGGGCTCACAGTCTAAAAGGGGGAGACAGAGAACAAAACCAAACATACTAACAAAATAAAATAAATAGAATAGATATGTACAAGTAAAATGAATAAAGAGTAACCAATCAATCAATCAATCAATCGTATTTATTGAGCGCTTACTGTGTGCAGAGCACTGTACTAAGCGCTCGGGAAGTACAAGTTGGCAACATATAGAGCCAGTCCCTACCCAACAGTGGGCTCACAGTCTGAAAGGGGAAGACAGAAAACAAAACCAAACATACTAACAAAATAAAATAAATAGAATAGATATGTACAAGTAAAATAAATAAATAGAGTAATCAATCAATCAATCGTATTTATTGAGCGCTTACTGTGTGCAGAGCACTGTACTAAGCGCTTGGGAAGTCCAAGTTGGCAGCATAGAGAGACAGTCCCTACCCAACAGTGGGCTCACAGTCTAAAAGGGGGAGACAGAGAACAAAACCAAACATACTGACAAAATAAAATAAATAGAATAGACATGTACAAGTAAAATAATAAATAGAGTAATAAACCTGTACAAACATGTACACATCTATACAGGTGCTGTGGGGAAGGGAAGGAGGTAAGATGGGGGGATGGAGAGGAAGGAAGGGGCTCAGTCAGGGAAGGCCTCCTGGAGGTGGTGAGTTCTCAGTAGGGCCTTGATGGGAATAAATATAGCATATAAAACAGCACATAAATATAGCACATAAAAAATGTACATAGTAAGCGCTTAATAAATGCCATCATTATTATTATTATTATTATTGGGGAGCAGGAGGCCTTGAGGCCGCTCACCTGCGGGTCGGGAGCTCCTGGCGGCCATGCTCCGGCGGGGCGCACGACCTCAGGGACCGACCCCCCAACGGCCGCTCTAGCCGCCCGGACGCTCCGCCACTCTATGGCCGCCCCCTCTACCGACCCCTCTCGGTGGCCGCGCAGGCGCAGCGGCAGTCATCGCCTCCCCCTCCCCCCCCCCGCCCCGCCATCGGCATCCTGTAGTGGCGGAAAGGGGGCGCCTGAGGTCGCGCGCGTGCGCGGGCCAAGCCCCCGCCCCCGGGGGCTTGTGGGAGTTGTAGTCCCGGGGCCGAAGGGCGGCTCGCGCTGGGCCGCCATTTTCAGGCTTCAGGGCCCTTTTCATTCATTCATTCATTCAGTCAATCTGCACACACGAGCACTGTACTAGACGTTTGGGAAGTACAAGTTGGCAACATATGGAGACGGTCATTCATTCAATTGTATTTATTGAGCGCTTACCTCTCCCCCTCCTCCTCCTCTCCATCCCCCTCTTACCTCTTTCCCTTCCCCACAGCACCTGTCTGTATGTTTGTACATATTTATTACTCTACTTATTTATTTATTTTACTTGTACATATCTATTCTATTTATTTTATTTTGTTAGTATGTTTGGTTTTGTTCCCCGTCTCCCCCTTTTAGACTGTGAGCCCACTGTTGGGTAGGGACTGTCTCTAGATGTTGCCAACTTGGACTTCCCAAGCGCTTAGTACAGTGCTCTGCCCACAGTAAGCGCTCAATAAATACGATTGATTGATTGATTGATTGATTGACTAAGCGCTTGGGAAGTACAAATCGGCAACATATAGAGATGGGCCCTACCCAACAGCGGGCTCACAGGCTAGAAGGGGGAGACAGACAACAAAACAAAACATAGTAACAAAATAAAATCATAATAATAATAATGGCATTTGTTAAGCACTTCCTATGTGCAAAGCAGTGTTCTAAGCGCTGGGGGGATACAAGGTGATCGGGTTGTCCCACGTGGGGCTCACAGTCATAATCCCCATTTTTCAGATGAGGGAACTGAGGCTCAGAGAAGTTGTGACTTGCCCAAGGTCACACAGCAGACATGTGGCGGAGCCGGGATTCGAATCCATGACCTCTGACTCCAAAGCCCGTGCTCTTCCTTCTAGACTGTGAGCCCACTGTTGGGTAGGGACTGTCTCTGTAGGTTGCCAACTTGTACTTCCCAAGTGCTTAGTACAGTGCTCTGCACACAGTAAGCGCTCAATAAATACGATTGATTGATTGATTGATTGATTTCCACTGAGCCATGCTGCTTCTGTGCTTCTGCTATAAATAAATAGAATAGTAATGGGAGCTGTGGGGCACGGGGCTGGCCTGCCCGGTTACCCCCGGTTCCCAGTCGGGGAAGCTGCATCATCATCATCATCAATCGTATGACAACTGGGGAAGCCGGGATTTGAACCCATGACCTCTGACTCCAAAGCCTGGGCTCTTTCCTACTGAGCCACGCTGCTTCTCAACTTGTCAACTTGTCAACTTCGCCACTTGTCTGCTGTGTGACCCTGGGCAAGCCACTTCACTTCTTTGGGCCTCAGTTACCTCATCTGTAAAATGGGGGTTAAGACTGTGAGCCACACCCCGATTACCTTGTATTTACCCCAGCGCTTAGAAGAGTGCTTGGCACATTGTATGATATTATTATTATTATTATTATTATTATTATTATTATTATTATTATCATAGAGCATGTGAGCCCCACACAGGACACCCCAATTACCTTGTATTTACCCCAGCGCTTAGAAGAGTACTTGGCACATTGTATGATATTATTATTATTATTATTATTATTATTATTATTATCATCATAGAGCATGTGAGCCCCACATAGGACACCCCAATTGCCTTGTATTTACCCCAGCGCTTAGTAGAGTGCTTGGCACATTGTATGATATTATTATTATTATTATTATTATTATTATTATTATTATTATTATTATTATTATTATTATTATTATTGGAGAAGCAGCGTGGCTCACTGGAAAGAGCCTGGGCTTTGGAGTCAGAGTTCATGGGTTCAAATCCCGGCTCCGCCAATTGTCAGCTGTGTGACTTTGGGCAAGTCACTTCACTTCTCTGGGCCTCAGTTCCCTCATCTGTAAAATGGGGATTAAGACTGTGAGCCCCCCATGGGGCAACCTGATCACGTTGTAAACTCCCCTGCGCTTAGAACATTGCTTTGCACAAAGTAAGTGCTTATTTTAAGCGCTTAGTACAGTGCTCTGCACATAGTAAGCGCTCAATAAATACGATTGATTGATTGATTGATTATCACTATTTTTATTATTACTATTATCATAGAGCATGGACCTGGGAGTCAGAAGGACCTGGGTTCTAATCCTGGCTCCACCACATCTGCTGTGTGGCCTCAGGCAAGTCACTTAACTTCTCTGGGCCTTATTCCCTTATCTGTAAAATGGGGATTAAGACTGCGAGCCCCACATAGGACACCCCGATTACCTTGTATTTACCCCAGCGCTTAGAAGAGTGCTTGGCACATTGTATGATATTATTATTATTATTATCACGATTATTATTATTATTATTCTTATTATCATAGAGCATGGACCTGGGAGTCAGAAGGACCTGGGTTCTAATCCTGGCTCCACCACATGTCTGCTGTGTGGCCTCAGGCAAGTCGCTTAACTTCTCTGGGACTTATTCCCTCATCTGTAAAATGGGGATTAAGACTGCGAGCCCCACATAGGACACCCCGATTACCTTGTATTTACCCCAGCGCTTAGAAGAGTGCTTGGCACATTGTATGATATTATTATTATTATTATTATTATCATCATCATCATCATAGAGCATGGGCCTGGGAGTCAGAAGGACCTGGGTTCTAGTCCTGGCTCCACCACATGTCTGCTGTGTGGCCTCAGGCAAGTCACTTAACTTCTCTGGACCTTATTCCCTCATCTGTAAAATGGGGATTAAGACTGTGAGCCCCACATAGGACACCCCGATTACCTTGTATTTACCCCAGCGCTTAGAAGAGTGCTTGGCACATTGTATGATATTATTATTATTATTATTATTGTTATTATTATTATTATTATTATTATTATTATTATTATCATAGAGCATGAGCCTGGGAGTCAGAAGGACCTGGGTTCTAATCCTGGCTCCACCACATGTCTGCTGTGTGGCCTCAGGCCAGTCACTTAACTTCTCTGGGCCTTATGCCCTCATCTGTAAAATGGGGATTAAGACTGCGAGCCCCACATAGGACACCCCGATTACCTTGTATTTACCCCAGCGCTTAGAAGAGTGCTTGGCACATTGTATGATATTATTATTATTATTATTATTATCATCATCATCATCATAGAGCATGGGCCTGGGAGTCAGAAGGACCTGGGTTCTAGTCCTGGCTCCACCACATGTCTGCTGTGTGGCCTCAGGCAAGTCACTTAACTTCTCTGGACCTTATTCCCTCATCTGTAAAATGGGGATTAAGACTGCGAGCCCCACATAGGACACCCCGATTACCTTGTATTTACCCCAGCGCTTAGAAGAGTGCTTGGCACATTGTATGATATTATTATTATTATTATTATTATTATTATTATTATTATTATTATTATCATAGAGCATGGGCCTGGGAGTCAGAAGGACCTGGGTTCTAATCCTGGCTCCACCACATGTCTGCTGTGTGGCCTCAGGCAAGTCACTTAACTTCTCTGGGCCTTATGCCCTCATCTGTAAAATGGGGATTAAGACTGCGAGCCCCACATAGGACACCCCGATTACCTGTATTTACCCCAGTGCTTAGAAGAGTGCTTGGCACATTGTATGATATTATTATTATTATTATTATCACTATTATTATTATTATTATTATTGTTATTATTATTATTATCATCATAATAGAGCATGGGCCTGGGAGTCAGAAGGACCGGGGTTCTAATCCTGGCTCCACCACATGTCTGCTGTGTGGCCTCAGGCAAGTCACTTAACTTCTCTGGACCTTATTCCCTCATCTGTAAAATGGGGATTAAGACTGTGAGCCCCACATAGGACACCCCGATTACCTTGTATTTACCCCAGCGCTTAGAAGAGTGCTTGGTACATTGTATGATATTATTATTATTATTATTATTATTATTATTATTATTATTATTATCATCATAGAGCATGAGCCTATGCTATGTTTGGTTTTGTTCTCTGTCTCCCCCTTTTAGACTGTGAGCCCAATGTTGGGTAGGGACTGTCTCTAGATGTTGCCAATTTGTACTTCCCAAGCGCTTAGTACAGTGCTCTGCACACAGTAAGCGCTCAATAAATACGATTGATGATGATGATGATAGACCATCCAAAAGAGCTTCCTGGCAGGTTCCTGGACAGCTCCTTCTGGGCTTTTTTTTTTTTTCTTTTCTGGCCAGTTTTTCTAAAACGCAAAAATGCTTCCTCTGGGGACTGGAAAGTGGACACGTGGCCAGCCTAGTCAGCCCCGAGCCCGTTAGGAGACGGGAATTCTGCCAACGGGCCCAATCCCCGTGGTGTCTCTCCTTCCCATATGCAGATTTCAAAATAACATTTCTCCCTCCGAGGGACTAACACACTAAGACAGGTCTTGGATTAGTGGAATTGCACTGCTGGTTGAGGGTAGGTTGCTTCCAAAAGACTCAGGACCCCTGTAATAGCGGGAACATACAGGAAATCAGAAGGCCATTTAGCAAATGTTAAAAAAAAGTCCCTTGGAATAGATTTTAATTCTCAGTCTTTTCAGCAATCAACGTGTTTGGCTTGAAGAGCAGCTATTAACCAGTGTCCCGGGCCCCATTAGAGTTCCCCAAATTAATAATGTCAAATTCTACCATGACTACAGGTTGAGGTTCAAGCGTGCGTGCGCGTGTGTGTGAGTGTGTGTGTGTGTGCGCCTGTTTGCAATTAGAGGGAAAACGTTCATCCAAGAAATTTAAAGTCTAAGATGTTTAATAAAGATTGTGCACAATTCCATCAACCGGGATTCCCAGAAACAGATGTTTTAGAACAAGAGACAGTTCTTGTAGGCTTATCTTTGGGTTCCAAGATGCTGCTTAGCACAGTTCTTGGCACACAGTGCCACACCTCCTCCAGGAGGCCTTCCCAGACTGAGCCCCTTCCTTCCTCTCCCCCTCATCCCCCTCTCCATCCCCCCATCTTACCTCCTTCCCTTCCCCACAGCACCTGTATATATGTATATATGTTTGTATGTATTTATTACTCTATTTATTTATTTATTTATTTAACTTGTACATATCTATTCTATTTATTTTATTTTGTTAGTATGTTTGGTTTTGTTCTCTGTCTCCCCCTTTTAGACTGTGAGCCCACTGTTGGGTAGGGACTGTCTCTAATGTTGCCAATTTGTACTTCCCAAGCGCTTAGTACAGTGCTCTGCACATAGTAAGCGCTCAATAAATACGATTGATGATGATGATGATTATTATTATGTTTTTATCGACGTGAGACAACAACCATGAGTGCATCTCACACATCTTCACGCTCTCTTTGTGAACGTGAAATAGCACACCTTTCCTGGCCCCTTGCCATTCGTTCATTCATTCAATCGTATTTATTGAGCGCTTACTGTGTGCAGAGCACTGTACTAAGAGCAGACACTAATCAATCAATGGTACTTACTGAGCAATGGGTGCAGACCGCTATACCAGGCTCTCGGGAGGGAACAGTTTATTAATTCATTCACAGAGAAGCAGCAGGGCATAGCGGATCGAGATTGGGCCTGGGACTCAGAAAGTCCTGGGTTCTAATCCGGCTCCACCACTTATCTGGGTTCAGTCGTATCTTCCCCAGCGCTTAGTAAAGTGCCTGACATATAGCAAGCGCTTAACAAATGCCATAATAAAAAGGAACTCAGTGCGCTGCACAGAGTAAGCACCCAGTAAATCAATCAATCAATCGTATTTATTGAGCGCTTACTGTGTGCAGAGCACTGTACTAAGCGCTTGGGAAGTACAAGTTGGCAACATATAGAGACAGTCCCTACCCAACAGTGGGCTCACAGTCTAAAAACTGAACGATTGATTGATAGAGGAGCGGCGTGGCTCAGTGGAAAGAGCCTGGGCGTTGGAGTCAGAGGTCATGGGTTCAAATCCCCGCTCTGCAAACTGTCAGCTGTGTGACTTTGGGCAAGTCACTTCACTTCTCTGGGCCTCAGTTACCTCATCTGTAAAATGGTGATTAAGATTATGAGCTCCCGGTGGGACAACCTGATCACCTTGTAACCTCCCCAGTGCTTAAAACAGTGCTTTGCACAGAGTAAGCACTTAATAAATGCCATCATCATTATTATTATTATTATTATTGATTGACCAAGAATAGCCATTGTCTAGAAGGCTCCCTTTCTAATAGATTACATCCCGTTTCCTTCTTGAAGGGCCACTGCAATACACTGGGCCCAACTCGGCCTCTATTGTTCAAGTAAAATTCCCTCTAATATTTGCCTTTATTATCTCCACTCCGTGACACACCCCATTCTATTTTTCTGCTTCTCGAGCCCACGGAATTGTTCAAATATTTTCATTAAATGCAACGTACTGCATTTGGGGACGCTAAAGATAATAAAGCCTAGAATATATAATGATTCATTGGTCCCCGAGTGAATAAAAGATGCTTTATTATGAAATTCCGAGAAAGCGGTATACTTGTGAGTTGGTGCCACTAACCCTGAATTGAAAAGAGAATATAGTACTTTATCCACTAGGATAAACAGCCTTTGATTAGCATCCATGGGGATTTAGCGGTACTGTATTACATTTCAATGGAAACACGCTAGAAATTACAGAGGAAAAAAATGAGTTAAAAAGAAAAGGTGGCCTTATGGCTCAAAAAGAAATCCAAAGCAATCTCTTCATGCCCCAACAATTGCATGCAAACCCATCCAAATCTACTGAATGGCTTTATTTCTTCAATAAGCAAATGAGAATAAGAATTTCCCAAGTCTCGACTATTCCCTTTCTGGTTTTCTGGCTGTGTGTGTGAGGGTGGGCAGGGAGGGAGGCGCTCCTTGAATAAGACAACAACATATTGTTATTGATGATGATGATGATGGCATTTGTTAAGCGCTTACTATGTGCAAAGCACTGTTCTAAGCGCTGGGGGGGACGTCACAAGGTGATCAGGTTGTCCCACGGGGGGCTCACAGTCTTCATCCCCATTTTACAGATGAGGAAACTGAAGCTCAGAGAAGTGACTTGCCCGAAGTCACACAGCAGACATGTGGTGGAGTCGGGATTCGAACCCATGACCTCTGACTCCAGAGCCCGGGGTCTTTCCACTGAGCCACACTACTCTTCTGCTACTGGGCTATGTTCTGGAAGTACATTTGGGTGTCCTGAAAATTACTCTACTGGCTTAAAAACATTATTGCTCCTCCTCAAAGTGCCTGATGCTGACTCCCAGAGTAGAATTTATCCACAGGGAAAATCTGTCTTCTTCATTGCTATTGCAGATTTATTTTATTTTATTTATTTTATTTTGTTGGTATGTTTGGTTTTGTTCTCTGTCTCCCCCTTTCAGACCGTGAGCCCACTGTTGGGTAGGGACTGTCTCTAGATGTTGCCAATTTGTACTTCCCAAGCGCTTAGTACAGTGCTCTGCACATAGTAAGCGCTCAATAAATACGATTGATGATGATGATGATGATTGTGTTTTCAGTTAGGTAAGGCAACCATAACCCCAGAGAGGTCTGGGATGTGTTCCTCGAACATTTGTGTATCATGAACGGTTGTATTGTGGCATTCGCTTTCCCGCGACCTCGGGATAATTAGTTAGATTCTGTTCCCAAACCAGCCCCGTCGCGACAGCCGAGCTCTACCGACAAGTAAAGATAACGCTGTAGCTCGCACCCCACAGACCCTCCCCTCATCCTTCACCTTCCACTATTCAATCAATCAATCAATTGTATTTATTGAGCGCATACTGTGTGCAGAGCACTGTACTAAGCGCTTGGGAAGTACAAGTTGGCAACATAGACAGACAGTCCCTACCCAACAGTGGGCTCACAGTCCTTGGGACTTTCTTGACCCTCATACACTCCAAATTTAGTCCCCCTCCAATCTAGTCTCCCCTCCCCACCCGCCTCATTCTGAACAGGGATGTGACTGAATCATCATCATCATCAATCGTATTTATTGAGCGCTTGCTGTGTGCAGAGCACATGTACTAAGCGCTTGGGAAGTACAAATTGGCAACATATAGAGACAGTCCCTGCCCAACAGTGGGCTCACGGTCTAAAAGGGGAGACAGAGAACAAAACCAAACATACTAACAAAATAAAAGAAATAGAATAGATATGTACAAGTAATATAAATAAATAAATAGAGTAATAAATATGTACAAACATATATACATATATACAGGGAATAATATTACTCTATGCCCGGCTATGAAATGAAAGACCCGAAGTTTCCAAATACAGGAGGGAGTTGGCAAAGATTCTAATGGAAATAGGCTCCCAGAAGAGTATTTTTGGGATGGGGCTTATAAAACGTATGGGAAGTAAGGGCCATGGAAGAAAAAAGGGTCACCAATGTGGGAAAGAGACCCATAGTTATATGGCATTAAAATGATTAAATTCGGAGCAAAGTAGCTATTTTGCCTTTTGGCGATATCAGGACCCCCCCACACACTTATCTGATCGTAGACGTTGCCAGGGATTTCCTAATTTTAGAAGCAGCTTTGCCTGTGGAAACAGTGTGGGTTTGGGAGTCAAGGGGCTTGGGTTCTAATCCCAGTTCCTCCACCTGCCTTCAGTGTTACTTTGGCCAAGTCACTTAACTTCTGTGGGCCTCAGTTTCCTCATCTGGAAAAGGGGGACTCAATGCTCGTAAGCCCCACATGGGACAGAGACTGTGTCCAATTTCATTATTTTGCACCAACCCCGACACCTAATACAGTGTTTGGCACGTAGCGCTTAACAAACACCGTAATAATAAAATAACGGGTTTTATTTCCCTAGATCTTGATTCACTGTGACAACTCTCACTCTATTTTTAAGAAAGGCTAGTAGCTTTTCTCTATGTTATTAAGCCAGATTTTTCATCTGTTTTTTTCCTTTTTTCAATTTGGTTGATTTCATACATCTTTAAATAAAGCCCACCGGTCACTACCTTTTTGGGTAAAATGTTATGCTCAAATATCCGGGCTAAATATGATAATCAATCAATCAATCAATCGTATTTATTGAGCACTTACTGTGTGCAGAGCACTCTACTAAGCGCTTGGGAAGTACAAGTTGGCAACATATAGAGACAGTCCCTACCCAACAGTGGGCTCACAGTCTAAAAGATAAATTACTAAAAGATAATATTAATTATAGATTATATTATATAACTAATATAATATATTATATACTATAATAATATCATATACTATAATAATATAATATATAATATATCATAATATATTATATAATATATAATATAATAACATAATATAATGATATATAACATAATAAATTATATGTTAAATTACACATCATATATTATATATTGATATATGATATATAATATAATATATTGAATTATATGTCATATACTATATATCAATACATGATATATAATAATATAATATAATGAAATGATATAACATAATAATATAATATAAAATATAATATAATATATAATATAATATAATACCAATATATTATAATATATTATATAATTAATTATATAAGATAATATTCCACTGATAAATCAGTGGAAGTCGGGAAGCAAAGTTATGAAGATATTACCTTGTTTCTTTTGCACACGATTTGTCCATTAATATATGCATTAGGGTAATATAGGTGAAAATATTGATTTTTGAATACTTGACTCTGTTATTCTCTGAGTTTTATGGAATTAATAGCCAAAACGCTTCTGTAATTGTTCCTCTGTATTTAAATACCTGGGTTTAGTGGATCTTTGAAAAGCAGAGAGGGGAGGAAAAGAGGTCTCTATCTGGCATCCAACCTCTACATTGAAAGAAAAGCAAAAAACCAGAGCTACACAGTTACTGAACAACGACACCATCCCACAGCTATTCAACTAGCAACAATCAATCAATCAATCGTATTTATTGAGTGCTTACTGTGTGCAGAGCCCTGTACTAAGCGCTTGGGAAGTACAAGTCGGCAACACACAGAGACAGTCCCTACCCAACAGCGGGCTCACAGTCTAAAAGGGGGAGACAGAGAACAAAACCAAACATACTAACAAAATAAAATAAATAGAATAGATATGTACAAGTAAAATAAATAAATAAATAGAGTAATAAATATGTGCAAACATATATACATATATATATAGTCACATTATAGCCAGATTCACTTCCTGTGGAACTGTGGTATTTTTTCAGTTCCTACTATACACCAAGCACTGTAGTAAGCACTGGGGTAGATACAGGATAATCAGGCTGCGCATTGTCCCTGTCCCACTTGGGGCTCATCATCAATTGTATTTATTGAGCGCTTACTGTGTGCAGAGCACTGGACTAAGCGCTCAGAGGCTAAGAAGGGAGAACAGGTATTTAATCCGCATTCTACAGATGAGAAGCAGCGTGGCCTGAGAGGAGCATGGCCTGGTGGATAGAGCCCAGGCCTTGAAATCAGGAGGACCTGGGTTCTAATCCCGGCTCCCCCCCTTGTCTGCTGTGTGACTTGGGCCAGTCACTTAACTTCTCTGTGCCTCAGTTACCTCACCTGTAAAATGGGAAGTAAGACCGTGAGCCCCATGTGGGACATGGACTGTGTCCAACCTGCTTACCTTGCACCTGTTCTGGAGCTTCAGAAATGCACCTATTAATAATAATAATAATAATAATGATCGCGTTTGTTAAGCGCTTACTATGTGCAAAGCACTGTTCTAAGCGCTGGGGGGATACAAGGCGATCAGGTTGTCCCACATGGGCCTCACAATCTTAAGCCCCATTTTACAGATGCGGTAACTGAGGCACAGAGAAGTTAAGTGACTTGCCCAAAGTCACACAGCTGACGAGTGGCGGAGCCGGGATTTGAACCCATGACCTCTGACTCCAAAGCCCGTGCTCTTTCCACTGAGCCATGCTGCTATTCTGGAGCTTCAGAAACGCCTCTGCCTGCAGCAGAACAATATGGAAGTTTCAGATTTCCGATCAGTGTGTCCTAAAATCATCTATATTCTTGCTACCTTTATTTTTACAAAAAGGTTTGAAAGCTAAGCTAGTAAGGCAACGCTAAAATAGGGAGTTTCTAAGACATCTTGGTGGAGGGATTTTAAGATATATTCAGTAAATGACTTTACTTCATGTTATCCCCAAGCCAGTACTTATAACTGCATAACGTTCGATCAGTCAATCAATTCTGGAGCTTAGTACAGCACTTAACAAATACCATTTTTTTTAAAAAATGAGGAAATTGAGGCCACGAAAAGATAAGTCACTTGCCCAAAATCAAATAGCAGGCAGAGCTGGGATTAGAACTCCGGGTCTCTAACTCCCAGGCTCTTTCCACTAGGTGTTTCTACTGATTCCTAGTCAGGCATTCAGATCCCTTTTGCTCTGAAAAACAACCACGTCATTGCCTTAATAATAATGAGGTCATGAGTTCTAATCCTGCCTCCGCCATTTGCCTGCCGTGTGACCTTCGGCAAAGCACTTCACTTCTCTGGGCCTCAGTTACCTCATCTGTAAAATGAGGATTGAGACTGTGAGCCCTATTTGAGACAGGAACGGCGCCCAACCCAATTTGCTTGTATCCATCCCAGCACTTAGTACAGTGCCTGGTACATAGAAAGCGTGTGATAAATACCGTTATTATTATTAATTATCATGATTCTAATGGTATTTGTTAGGTGGAGGTGCTGATGCCAGGGTCTGGGGGAGGGATTAGCTCTAACATTTTGGCAAATGTCTGGGACACCGATAAGCCTGTTTGAAGAAAGTAGGCATTAGGGAAGCAGCCTCTAAAAAATTTGAAATAAAAAAGAAAGAAATGCCTCTGCCTGGAGTAGAACAATATGAAAGTTTCAGATTTCCGATCAGTGTGTCCTAAAATTATATATATTCTTGTTACCTTTAGTTTTACAAAAAGGTTTGAAAGCTAAGCTAGTAAGGCGACACTAAAATAGGGAGTTTCTAAGACATCTTGGTGGAGGGATTTTAAGATATATTCAGTGGATGACTTTACTTCACGATATCCCCAAGCCAGTACTTATAATTGCATAACGTTCGATCAGTCAATCAATTAACGGTATTTACTGAGTGCTTACTGAGTGCTTACTGTGTGCAGAGCGCTGCACTAGGTGCTTGGGAGAGTATAATACAGTAACTCGGTAGACACCATTGCTCCCCTCAAGGATCTTGCGATCTAGTCAGCTCCCCAAAACCTTCAATTATCATCTTCGCATACTGTTGTCAGCTGTCGTGTTTCCACTTCAATTCTTTCACTTTCCGTGAAATAACCCGGAATAACCCGGAAAGTCATCTTTAACGAACGTAGAAATCCGCCATCGAATTGCATTTCCCACCGGGTGATACCGGGAACATTAAGCCTCAATGTATCATTTGTTCATGTCAGTGTTCTTAAATTTGTTTAGGATGAGTGGGTGCCTTGTTTGTACTACCATGAAGGAAGCCATATGTTAGTACAGCCCTATGTGGGAGTGTTTTTATTATTTTCAGAGTTCAAAATAAGGGCACCGCCAAAGAAACCATAATTGCAGGTCCAAGTAGAGAAGCAAAACAATAACTGAACTGCAAGTAATGCCAAATATCTGCTTGGTTCAATCCAATTATTTCCAACAGTGGAGCTAGTTTCTCAAATAAGGATTAGGTTTTTTCATAGTTAGACACTCAAAAACTCTCTTAGTCTCAGAAAACTACACCTGCATAGACTGCGGTGTGGTAAGAATGCAGTCTTAATCAAGAATACTCTACTCCAGCACAGCAAACCTGCACAATAATATTTTGTCTTGCCACTCAATGGAAAAATTAGAATTGAGCAATGACAGATTGGAAAAATGTGCGGGATTCTTCAGCTGAGAGCTGTCTTTTTTTTCCGTTCTTTCTACATACATTTGAATAATCTTTTCAGAAAAAAGGGAAGCAGTGTGGCCTAGTGGAAAGAACACGGGCCTGGTGTCAGAGGACCTGGGTTCTAATCCTAGCTCCACCATGTGTGACCTTGGACAAGTCATTTTACTGCTTTGTGTGTCACTTTCCTCATCTGAAAAATGGGCAATCAACGCCTGTTCTCTCTCCTCCTCAGACTGGGAGCCTCATGTGGGGTAGGGACTGTGTCCAACTTGATTATCTTGTAACTACCCCAGTGCTTAGTACAATGCTTGGCTCTCAGTAAGAGGTCGTGGGTTCGAATCCCAGCTCCGCCACATGTCTGCTGTGTGACCTTGGGCAAGTCACTTCACTTCTCTGAGCCTCAGTTCCCTCATCTGTAAAATGGGGATTGACTGTGAGCCCCACGTGGGACAACCTGATCACCTTGTATCCCCCCCAGCGCTTAGAACAGTGCTTTGCACATAGTAAGCGCTTAATAAATGTCATTATTATTATTATTATTAACAAACACCATACACCATAATTTAATAAAGGCTGTAGAGAAATGCAAAGCATTCAAAGAAACAGTGTGGCCTATTGGAAAGGCCCTGGGTCCCAGTACTCCAATTCACACTAGAAAATGGGCTGCTAAAAACGCTGAGGTTGCTGTTGAAGAGATCATTCATTTTTAAATTCCCTCTGATGTTCTGGAAAGCTACTACCTGAAGCTGAAATTCTTGAGACGCAGATCTCAGCTTGGAAAAGATATAAATGTAGAAAAAAACTATTGGGTCATTTTTTTCAGTGGCCCCATTTGGTGAGAGTTTGTACATCTTTTAAATAGGCATAAACACAATCAATCAATCAATCGTATTTATTGAGCGCTTACTGTGTGCAGAGCACTGTACTAAGCGCTTGGGAAGCACAAGTTGGCAACATACAGAGACAGTCCCTACCCAACAGTGGGCAAACACAACAATAATAATACTAGTAATAATAATGATGATTGTTAAATGCTTCCTATGCGCCAAGCCCTATACTGAGCGTTGGGGTAGCTACAAGATAATCAGGTCAGACACAGTCCCTGCCCCTCACTGGGCTCACAGTCTAAGTAGGAGTGGGAACAGATATTGAATCGCCTATTTTACAGATGAGGAAACTGAGGCACAAAGAAGTAAAGTGACTTCCCCAAGGTCACACAGTGGACAAGTGGCAGGCCTGGAACTGGAACCGTATCCTCGGACTCTCAGGCCTAAGCTCTTACCTCTTCTAAACCTGCTTGTTTTAGAAGCTTCGAACCTTTCCTAGAGGGTTAGATACAGAGTGCCTGGAAATCTCATTTAAGGTGAGAAGTTTAGAAGCCCTAGTAAAGAAACTAAAATGACACACACCTGAATGTTTAGGGACTACTGCTGAAGGGCTGGTCAGGTGAGCGGTCCCTTTCACCCTTACAAAGACTTTAATGGTTCACCATTCAACTGGAGCCATCTAGGATCCATTTAAATTCACGTTCCCCCCTATGGTGACTTTTCTGTCCAGCCTGCATAGATTTTTCAGGAGCACACTTTTGAGGAGAATTGGGCTTCCAATTTCTTTATCTCTTTGTTTCTTTATCTCCACGCCCCCCTCTTCTTTTCCACCCTTCCTTCCCCCTTTCTTCAGAGCATCACCTTCAAAGTCCTGTCAGTTCGACCGCTCTCTCCCCCCGACCCGAAATTTGCCTCCATGCTCAAAATGAAAAGTCGGCACCTTTGCTCTACACGCTATAACATCCTTGTGGGCAGGGATAGTGCCTACCGACTATTGTTACGGTACTTTCCTGAGAGTTTAGTACAGTGCTCTGCACATGGTAAGAGCTCGATAAATACCACTGATTGATTGACGAACTGCAGCAGCAGTGAAGTGGTTTACATTATGGCAGGCTAGCGTGATTGGGTTCTCTGGTTTCATTCATCAGCAGTCGAAGGAACCGTGGCCACCACAAAGCTTCTTTCGCGACCACACGGCCCCGGTGGGGCAGACGTACGGCTCCTCGCCTTCCCGCTGCTACGATTAGAGAACGGCTTTTCTAAGGGTTCACTTCCGAGGCACCGAAAAACCGAAAAGATAGGGGTAGTTGTGGGTGGACATCAGTAGTTCTACTTTCTGACGTGAAACTAAGATGAGCCTGCCTGATAAGTCCATAAACCACAAGCCCATCATTGAGGGGGGAGGGAAGATAGTAGAGCTGATGACTTGCGGAGAAACCAGGCCGATGGTTGAGGTGTCAAAACCATACACACTCACACACACACACGCCTATATCTATATGTAAAGATAAATATATATATATAGAAAGAGAGAGAGATTAGTTACACATATATGGTTTTGACACCTCAACCACCTCTTCAAGTTCCTCTGCATACAGCCATTTGACAAACTACAGTTATACTAAGATTTTGACCAAACTGAAATAACCAAGCGGTGGCATTTATTAAGCCCTTGCTCTGGCCAAAGCACTGTACTAAGTACTTCATCATCATCACCATCAATCGTATTTATTGAGCGCTTACTGTGTGCAGAGCACCGTACTAAGCGCTTGGGAAGTACAAGTTGGTAACTCAGACAGTACGATAGAAACCTGAGACCAAAGACACAACCCTTGCCCCCAAAAGAGATTTCACTCTAATGGAGCCATTAATTTCTTCTCTGTGGTAGATATTTCAAGGCAAACTGGGGTAGAAAATCTTGTTGAGTCGACTCAAAGAAAACCCACTCAGTTAGTGGTGGGGCTTAATAAAAAATCACATTTTAAGTCCAGAGAATGACCCGCCGTTGACAGGTCTTTGGTCTGGCTCTGCTCCAGACCAAAAATAACCGATGGAATGAGGAGTGAGTAGCTATGACCATTCTCTCAGCATGGCATGGTTACCTGACTGAACTTTAACAGAGAGAAGAACCCCAGACAATCATCCTAATGGTAAACTGCAGTGCAGAGTGCCATCTTAAAGATGATCTGCTTCGTTCAGTGCCTACTCCGTGCCCGAGCCCTGGGGCAGACAGAGGATAATCAGATTGGGTACAGCCCTGGTCCCACAAGAGACTCACAGTCTAAGAGAGAGAGAAAGCAGGTATCTCTCCCCATTTTCCAGGTAAGAAAACCAAAAGTCCATAAGTCCATAAACCACTAATACCACAAAACCATCACTGAGGGGGGAGGGAAGACAGTAGAGCCGATGACTTGCAGAGAAACCAGGCCGATGGTTGAGGTGTCAAAACCATACACACTCACACACACACATGCATATATCTATATGTAAAGATAAATATATATATACAGAAAGAGAGAGAGAGACCTTAAGAGTCCAAAGTCAAACATCAGGCTGTTGGTAGAGCTGGGATGAGGAGCTGGGTCCCCTCATTCTCATTCTCTTTCTAGTAGGTCACCCTGAATAAAAAAAGACCAAGAAGGGAAAGTGAGGGGCTTCAGAAGGTCTGACTTTTAAAAATGAATGTAAAGATCTCGATCTGCAAAGCACTTCTGAAATCCCACTTCATCCAGGAGAGTTCTGCCGATTATATTTTATTCTCCCCGAGTCAAATCCTTTCAAATACCAATTCAGCGCTTTTGGACCAACTCAGCATTTAACAGTCCTACTCCATTTTTGTACATATCGATGTACACGCTCTACCTTTAAGCACTTCTTCCACAAATCTGTCATTTATTTTAGTGTCTGCCCTCACCTCCTGAATTGTAAGCTCCTGGAGGTCAGGGATCTCATCTACTAACTCTGTTGAATTCTCCCAAGCACACAGCACAGTGCTCTGTGCATAGTAAGGGCTCTGTAAATACTATTGCTAGATTAAATTAAAATACCACTCACAGTTCCTTTTCTAGGGTCCGGTTTAAAATTAATAATACAATGACAAAAAGTTTGTTTTGAAACCCAAATTCTTTGACCAACTGCTCAGGGAAGATTTTTTCAGATTTGAGCGTCTGCCAGCATAAACAAATAATAATGAACCTTATGTCTTGGTTGCGATAAAAAAAAATTAGAGGAAAAAGACAGGGAACAGTCCAATTTTGCTGGAACAGATTGTGTCATGCTGAAAGTCTTTCAAAAGCAGAAATTACATTAATCCTCTTCTTTTTTCCAAATTCTGCTCAAGTTGGAAAAGTGGTTAACCAGCTATACAGATTGCTGGCCCCAGAAAATCTATACAAAAAGCGGGATCAAATTGGTTTTTCATCATGAAAAATCACAAAGTCTGAGGGGAATATCTTAACTATTTTAAATCAGGAGAACAAAAAAGAGAAAAATACATTAAAATGCTAACCATTAGGATTTAGTGGGTCAACTCTGTCCATCAATTTTATGTCCACCATTTTCTGAATGGCAGTGGACCACTTCCCGAGATTCCCCTAGGGCAAGACTGTCACAGCATCCAATTTTCCATCCATCACAGGAGATCATTTGCACAGATTCAACCCCCAGTTGGACAAATGAAATGTGCAAGGAAAGTCAGGCCTCCTTAATCAACAACAACAACAATAATAATGATTGGGGAACAATAATAATAATAATTGTGGTATTTGTTACATACTTACTATGTGCCAAGCACTATTCTAAGGACTGGAGTAGATACAAGATAATTGGGTTGGACACGGTCCCCACCCCATATAGGGCTCACAGTCGTAATCCCCATTTTACAGATGAAGGAACTGAGGCAAAGGGAAGTTAAGTGACTTATCCAAGGTAACACAGCAGACAAGTGGCTGTGACAGGATTAGAACCCAGGTCCTTCTGACTCCCAGGTAGCCATGCTCTATCCACAAGGCAACGCTGCTTCTCAGCCAGGTCAGGTCACTGCTTTCCATAATTGCAGAAAGCAATTTCTCCCATTATGTATTATGCAAAGGGACATATACCTAAAATAACAATAATAATGATGGCATTTATTAAGCGCTCACTATGTGCAAAGCACTGTTCTAAGCGCTGGGGAGGTTACAAGGTGATCAGGTTGTCCCACCTTTACAGATGAGGTAACTGTGGCTCAGAGAAGTGAAGTGACTGGCCCACAGTCACACAGCTGACAAGTGGTGGAGCTAGGATTTGAACCCATGACCTCCGACTCCAAAGCCCGGGCTCTTTCCACTGAGCCCCGCTGCTTCTCCTAAAAGGTTGCAAGCTGCATGACCTAGTGGAAGGATCACAGGCTTGGGAGTCAGAGGACCTGGGTTCTAATAATAATAATAATAATAATAATAATAATAATAATAATAATAATAGCATTTATTAAGTGCTTACTATGTGCAAAGCACTGTTCTAAGCGCTGGGGAGGTTACAAGGTGATCAGGTTGTCCCACCTTTACAGATGAGGTAACTGGGGCCCAGAGAAGTGAAGTGACCTGCCCACAGTCACACAGCTGACAAGTGGTGGAGCTAGGATTTGAACCCATGACCTCCGACTCCAAAGCCCATGCTCTTTCCACTGAGCCCCGCTGCTTCTCCTAAAAGGTTGCGAGCTGCGTGACCTAGTGGAAGGATCACAGGCTTGGGAGTCAGAGGACCTGCGTTCTAATAATAATAATAATGATGGCATTTATTAAGCACTCACTACGTGCAAAGCACTGTTCTAAGCGCTGGGGAGGTTACAAGGTGATCAGGTTGTCCCACCTTTACAGATGAGGTAACTGAGGCCCAGAGAAGTGAAGTGACCTGCCCACAGTCACACAGCTGACAAGTGGTGGAGCTAGGATTTGAACCCATGACCTCCGACTCCAAAGCCCGGGCTCTTTCCACTGAGCCCCGCTGCTTCTCCTAAGAGGTTGCAAGCTGCGTGACCTAGTGGAAGGATCACAGGCTTGGGAGTCAGAGGACCTGGGTTCTAATAATAATTATAATAATGGCATTTATTAAGTGCTTACTATGTGCAAAGCACTTTTCTAAGCGCTGGGGAGGTTACAAGGTGATCAGGTTGTCCCACCTTTACAGATGAGGTAACTGAGGCTCAGAGAAGTGAAGTGACTGGCCCACAGTCACACAGCTGACAAGTGGTGGAGCTAGGATTTGAACCCATGACCTCCAACTCCAAAGCCCGGGCTCTTTCCACTGAGCCCCGCTGCTTCTCCTAAAAGGTTGCAAGCTGCGTGACCTAGTGGAAGGATCACAGGCTTGGGAGTCAGAGGACCTGGGTTCTAATAATAATTATAATAATGGCATTTATTAAGTGCTTACTATGTGCAAAGCACTTTTCTAAGCGCTGGGGAGGTTACAAGGTGATCAGGTTGTCCCACCTTTACAGATGAGGTAACTGAGGCTCAGAGAAGTGAAGTGACTGGCCCACAGTCACACAGCTGACAAGTGGTGGAGCTAGGATTTGAACCCATGACCTCCAACTCCAAAGCCCGGGCTCTTTCCACTGAGCCCCGCTGCTTCTCCTAAAAGGTTGCAAGCTGCGTGACCTAGTGGAAGGATCACAGGCTTGGGAGTCAGAGGACCTGGGTTCTAATCTTACTCTGCCATTTACTGGCTCGCGTGGCCTTGGTGAAGTCACTTACCGTCTCTGTGCTTTGACTGCCACATCTGTCAAATGGGGCTCGAATATCTGCTCTTCCTCCACCTTAGACTGCGAGCCCCTTGTGGGGCAGGGGCCGGGTCCGACCTGATGGTATCTACCCCGGGCTCAGCACCGTAATTATTATGGTGACTGAATTGCCGAACCTAAAATGAATGCGGAAAGTCACTGAAGAATAGGCTCTTTATCTCAAATCTACAGCACCCGGACAAGCCGGGATGGTGGAAATCAGGAGCGGCGTTGCTTTCCTAGAGCAACGATTTCATGAAAACCAGAAAGAAGGCAAGTTTGGAAGCAGAGACCCGACGTGGGACAAAACCACTAGCTCCACCAGGATCTAGAATCGGAGCGTGTCGATCCCGTATCGATCTTCTCGGCCTCAGTCACGCACATCATCATCATCATCAATCGTATTTATTGAGCGCTTACTATGTGCAGAGCACTGTACTAAGCGCTTGGGAAGGACAAATTGGCAACATATAGAGACAGTCCCTACCCAACAGTGGGCTCACAGTCTAAAAGGGGGAGACAGAGAACAAAACCAAACATACTAACAAAATAAAATAAATAAATAGAGTAAAAAAAATATGTACAAACATATATACATATATACAGGTGCTGTGGGGAAGGGAGGGAGGTAAGATGGGGGGATGGAGAGGGGGACGAGGGAAGGGGCTCAGTCTGGGAAGGCCTCCTGGAGGAGGTGAGCTCTCAGCAGGGCCAACACATGGATAGGACTTTACCGTCAGCAGCCTCAGCTTCAAATCAGAAGGACCGCTACAAAACATAATGAATGGGCGTGTAGAGGCTGAAGGACCTGCAGATCACCCATCAATCAATCAATCGTATTTATTGAGCACTTACTGTGTGCAGAGCACTGTACTAAGCGCTTGGGAAGTACAAGTTGGCACCACAGTGGTCTTGATTAAGGTGTCCTGGCTTCCCTTGTGCATCTCCTTTTGTCAAAACTTGAGCTGAGTCGGTGTGCGATTCCCATCTCCTGTGATAGATGGGAAATCAGATCATCATCATCATCAATCGTATTTATTGAGCACTTACTATGTGCAGAGCACTGTACTAAGCGCTTGGGAAGTACAAATTGGCAACATATAGAGACAGTCCCTACCCAACAGTGGGCTCATAGTCTAATAAAATAATGTTGGCATTTGTTAAGCGCTCACTATGTGCAAAGCACTGTTCTCAGCGCTGGGGGGGGATACAAAGTGATCAGGTTGTCCCATGTGGGGTTCACAGTCTTAATCCCCATTTTACAGATAAGGTAACTGAGGCTCAGAGAAGTGAAGTGACTTGCCCAAGGTCACACAGCAGACATGTGGCGGAGCCGGGATTCGAACCCATGACCTCGGACTCCAAAGCCCGTGCTCTTTCCACTGAGCCACGCTGCTTCTCTATCAGATGCATGGCAGTCTTGCCCTAGGGGTATCCGGATTTCTGCTGCCTGACTCTGTGCCAGCTACTGATTTTAAGCTAGCTCCTGGTCATGTTGCCAAGGAGACCGGTGGTTAGCGGTATGAGGCATCTGCATTTGTGGGGGATGAATGGGATCATAATAATAATGTTGGTATTTGGTAAGTGCTCGCTATGTACCAAGCACTGTTCTAAGCGCTGGGGCGGGGATACAGGGTAATCAAGGTTGTCCCCCAGTTTTCAGCCCCATTTTCCAGATGAGGTAACTGGGGGCACAGAGAAGTTAAGCGGCTTGCCTAAAGTCACACAGCGGGCAAAAGTCGCACAGCAGGGATTAGAACCCACGTCCTCTGACTCGCAAGCCCGTGCTCTTCCCACTAAGCCACGCTGATCAATGCTCCACGTGTTTTTCCAAAGCATGAAGGACACTGCATCAAAATCTGCCGTACCGTCTCTTTTGCAAGAGCTCCGGGTGGAGGTTGAAGTCAAGAAAAGCCACTTGAGACAGTTGTAGTTCTCCACTTGAGTTCTTGGCACGGGTCACTGAAAGCCCAGATGTGAAAGACCCGACAACGCTTTCTTGGTTGGAGGAAGAGCCGCACCGAGACTACTTTAGATTTCAATTTTGGTGCAACGGACAGGAGACACATCATTATACTGCCAGAAATGATCCTGGCCTTTAACTGGCAAGGAGAGCTCTTGAATCAACGACTGGCCACTCTACTCCACACCTGGAAGAGGTGAGAGAATAGAAAGCTTGCTCTAATGGAATTTCAGAGAGGTATACAGCTTGATATTTCATCAAAATACAGCTTGATGACAAAAGTCGAACCAATCAGTGCCCTTGCTTCTCTCAAAGCTATCTACAAACTCTTGCCAACACATACCCTGCATGCGTATTTTTCCTTACGGAGAGAAAGTGGCCTCATATTATGTGTGTCTGGTGACACACACGCAATTATTTGATGGAATCGGTCACTATCGTCAAATAATCGCGCTGACATTTATTTCTGAGAAAATTTGGCAGGACATACTACATTTGTAAATGAAATGCGTAATATGTGAGATTTCAGAAAACTCAGGGTGTCTACAGATCAAAAATAAAACAAATGACCTGGATCAAGCAAGGGGCCCTGCAGGTACCTAATAATGAGGGGTATTTGTTAAGCGCTACATGCAAACCGCGGTAGGAAGTGTTGGGGTAGACAGAAGACAGTCAGGTTAGACACAGACCCTGTCCTCATGGGGCTGGCAGTCTAAGTAGGAGGGAGAATAATCATCATAATAATGATAATAATAATAATGATGGTATTTGTTAAGCGCTTACTATGCACGCAGCACTGTTCTAGGCACTGGGGAGGTTACAATTACAAGGTGATCAGGTTGTCCCACAGGGGGCTCACAGTTTTAATCCCCATTTTACAGATGAGGGAACTGAGACCCAGAGAAGTGAAGTGACTTGCCCAAAGTCACACAGCTGACATGGGATTTGAACCCACGACCTCTGAACTCCAAAGCCCGGGCTCTTTCCACTGAGCCACGCTGCTTCTCATGAACAGGTACTGAGACCAGGTATTGAGTCCCCAGATGAGGAAACTGAGGCCTACAGAAGTGAAGTGACTCGACCAAGGTCCTCTCGTGCTTCCAGAAGGCCACAAGGCTCCCTCCCTGTATATATGTTTGTACATATTTATTACTCTATTTATTTATTTTACTTGTACATTTCTATTCTATTTATTTTATTTTGTTAGCATGTTTGGTTTTGTTCTCTGTCTCCCCCTTTTTGACTGTGAGCCCACTGTTTGGTAGGGACTGTCTCTATATGTTGCCAACTTGGACTTCCCAAGCGCTTAGTACAGTGCTCTGCACACAGTAGGCGCTCAATAAATACGATCGATTGATTGATTGATTCAGCAGAAGAGACGTAAAAAGGCTTAAGATGTGTCCGCGGAAGACAGAGTCCAAGAGTCGCTTGGAAAGAGCAAAACTGAGCGGGTCTCACTGACTGTGTAAATCATCATCACGGAGAAGTGAAGTGACTTGCCCAAAGTCCCACAGCTGACAAGCGGCGGAGCCGAGACTTGAACCCATGACCTCTGACTCCAAAGCCCCTGCTCTGTGGTGTGTGCCAAGCACTCTTCTAAGCGCTGGGATAATGATGGCATTTGTTATTACTATAAACTATATTACTATACATTATATATATTACTATACTACTATGTATTATTATGTATAATATATTTATTACTCTTTATTTATTTATTTTACTTGTACATATCTATTCTATTTATTTTATTTTGTTAGTACGTTTGGTTTTGTTCTCTGTCTCCCCCTTTTAGACTGTGAGCCCACTGTTGGGTAGGGACTGTCTCTATACGTCGCCAACTTGTACTTCCCAAGCGCTTAGTACAGTGCTCTGCACTGTGTAAGCGCTCAATAAATACGATCGATTGATTGATCGGTTCAGCAGAAGAGACGTAAAAAGGCTTAAGATGTGTCCGCGGAAGACAGAGTCCAAGAGTCGCTTGGAAAGAGCAAAACTGAGCGGGTCTCACTGACCGTGTAAATCATCATCACCATCATCATCAATCGTATTTATTGAGCGCTTGCTGTGTGCAGAGCACTGTACTAAACGCTTGGGAAGTCCAAGCTGGCAACATATAGAGACGGTCCCTACCCAACAGTGGGCTCACAGTCGAAAAGGGGGAGTGAAGTGTAAATGATTTTGGTGTCGGCAACGACAGTCAGGCCTTTTTGGGACCGAGACCCTGAACAGCCGAACTGACTCTAGTGACAGTCCACCTCACGTTCATTCTTCCCTGCCCGTCATACGTCTGTTGGGGCAAAGAGTGCAACACACTGAGAAGAGCACGCAAAAGTTCCTTATAAGCGAGACCCACTTATGGCGAAGGGACTGTAACGCAGTGCCAGTGGGGATGCTGCAGTACCATGACCCGCTGGGCGGTTGCCTTGGCAACGGCCTCCTGCTTTGCCGCCCACGGTAGCCACCGATTTGTACGTGATTCCTTCGGAGCCCGTCCACCTCGTGGAACCTGTTAAGTGGTTCCTTCAGTCAGAATCCTTCCCCGCTGATGGTTTAGCGGGCTCTGGAAATCAGATTTCCTGATCTCCTGATTTCCCCAGCAGGGCTCTTTCCAGTGTATCAAAAGGGCTACTGTTTAACTCCCACTATGGTCTTGGCCTTATCTCCAATCCAACAAATAGAAGAATGCTAACTAGGATCTCGGTACATAATTCAACACCATCTGACGTAAGGATAAGCACGCCCGCCTCCCTCTCTAATAATAATAATAATAATGATGGCATTTATTAAGCGCTTACTATGGGCAAAGCACTGTTCTAAGCGCTGGGGAGGTACAAGGTGATCAGGTTGTCCCACGGGGGGCTCACAGTCTTAATCCCCATTTTACAGATGAGGTAACTGAGGCCCAGAGAAGTGAAGTCCTATTTATTTTATTTTGTTGGTATGTTTGGTTCTGTTCTCTGTCTCCCCCTTTTAGACTGTGAGCCCACTGTTGGGTAGGGACTGTCTCTATGTGTTGCCAATTTGTACTTCCCAAGCGCTTAGTACAGTGCACTGCACATAGTAAGCGCTCAATAAATACGATTGATTGATTGATTGATTGAAGTGACTTGCCCAAAGTCACACAGCTGACAATTGGTGGAGCTCTAGATCGTAAGCTCCTTGAGGGCAGGCGTTGTATCTACCTACGCTATTGCAGTCTTCCAATCCCGGCTGCGCCCCTTGTCTGCTGTGTGACCTTGGGCAAGCCACTTACCTTCTTGGTGCCTCAGTTACCTCATCTGTAAAAGGGGGATTGAGACTGTGAGCCCCACGTGGGACAACCTGATTACCTCGTATCTACCCCAGCGCTCGGAACAGTGCTTGGCACATGGTAAGCACTTAACAATTACCATCATTATTATTATTATTGTTCCGATCATTTAGTGCAATCAATCAGTGGCATTTACTGAGCACTTACTTTGTGCGGAGCACTGTACATACAGGATAATCAGGTCCCATAAGGGGCTTACAGTCTAAGTAGGAGGGAGAATAAGTTTTGAGTTTTTAGACTGTTTTTAGACTGTGAGCCCACTGTTGGGTAGGGACTGTCTCTATATGTTGCCAAATTGTACTTCCCAAGCGCTTAGTACAGTGCTCTGCACACAGTAAGCGCTCAATAAATACGATTGATGATGACGATGATGAATCTCCATTTTGCAGTTGAGGGAACTAAGTGACTTGTCCAAGGTCACACAGCAGGTAAGTGTCATAACCTGTGCTCTTTCCACTAGGCCTGCCGCGTGACCTTGGGCAAGTCACTTAATTTCTCTGGGCCTCAGTTCCCTCACAAATTAAATACCTATTCTCTCTCCCTCTCTGACTATGAGCCCTATGTGGAACAGAGGCTCATGTCTGATCCTTTAGACTGAAAAGTCTTTGGAGACAGGTAACATGTCTATCCACTATTTTTTTTTACTGTACTCTCTACAACCAGTAAATGCTCAACAAATGCAATTGATTGTTCTGATTGTTTGGTATTTGCCTCAGTCTTTGGAACCTAATAAGTGCTTAAGAAACCCCACCATTATTATCACTGTTGTTATCAGTAAGAAAAATAATAATAGTACTAATTTAAAAAATGAACAAAAGAGTGCCCGGTTTGGGTTACACCAGAATTTAAAGTAGGCAGATCCTCTGGAGAGTGTAGATCTGGTCCTTCCCTTGAAAGATGAAGAAAAAGGAGGCAAGGAAAGAGGAGGCAAGGAAAGAGGAGGCTCCTGAATCTTTTCTTTACAATTGGAGGTCACGATTAAAGGGGAAAAGTAACAAAACATGAGTTCAGAATAATCCTTTTTATTTTGTACACTGTAGTAGTGATCTCCTGGGGTTCTCTGATGCCTTGTCTGTCTCCTGGACCTTCCGATGGAATAGGGAGACTAAATAATTCCATGCGAATGAAGAAAATGGAAATCGGGTGGGTTTAAAGAGTCATTATATAAGAAACAGCTTTATTATTTTTCCTGTTTGAATGGTGGATTTATTAATTCAATGAAAATGTGCAAGGGTCAGTGAGTAAAGCCTGTAAAGCTCGTTATGATGAAAGAAGCTATAGGAAATCAGAGCATACCGTGCTGTATTGTATTTTGATAAACCCTGAAGTTTAAAAGATCTCCGATTAGCACTGAAGCTGAAGAGTCAGCATGCAAAGTAGCTGAAACGACTTGGGAAAATAAACCTTACCCTCCTAGGTGCCACTGTCACTACACTGAAATGCTAAAGTAGCTTTTCTTGGGTTTCGTTGGGGTGTCAGTGGAATTTCTCTCGATAAATAGCAGCATTTAACTTGGGGTGTGGCTGGAGGTGAGACAAGTTGTTTGGGCTGGGAAACAGGCCAACCATGAAATGACTTTATCGTTTGCTTTATTATAAGGGTATTTATTAGGCATCTGCTATGGGCTAGGCATTGCGCTAAGTGCTAGAGTAGACACAAAATAAACAATTTAGACATAGCTCCTGTCCCATCAGTGGCTCATAATCTAAATGGAGGGGTTTTGCCCCACTCACATCCATTGAGAATGCCCTCTCTAAGGTTGCCAATTACCTCTTCTGGTAATTAGCCCAGTGGGCTAATCTATCCTAATCCTCCTTGCCCCCAGCCCACCTCTGAATCTCTGGATCATTCCCCTCCTGCCAGATGTTGGCTTCACCACTATGATACTCATTTTAGATTGGGAGGGACAGGGACCATGTCCAATTTCCTCCTGTGTAATAATAATAATGATAATTATACTACTTGTTAAGCGCTTACTATGTGCCAAACACCGTTCTAAGCGCCGGGGTAGATATAGGTTAATCAGGTTGGACACAGTCCCTGTCCCACAGGGGTCGCACACTTTTAATCCCCATTTTATAGATGAGGTAACTGAGGCCCAGAGAAGTGAAGTGACTTGCCCAAGGTCACACAGCGGACAAATGGCGGAGCCGGGATTAGAACCCAGGACCTTCTGACTCCCAAGCCTGTGCTCTATGCCCTAGGTCATGTTGCTACATGATCCCTGCTCACAAGGAGTTTACAGTCTACAAGAGGAGACAGAAAAGAAATCTTAAACCAGGAGACACCATTACTTTTCTCATTTTCCCAAGCTCCTAGTACATTGCTGTACTCTATACACTTTGCACTCTACACAAAAAGCACTTACTAAATGCTACTGAACGACTGGCCAATTAAGCTGAGGAAAACAGATACACAGAAAACAGGAATAAGTTACTAACCATGGGAGCAATTAAAAGGCAACAATCCAAAATCAAAAGTGTTAAATAAACGTAAGATTAGGATGATAGAGTCTAAGATACACTGGGCAGAAGGGAGTTTATTTTCAGTTGTCTGCTGATTTTTGTTTCTGTTCCTCGGTGCCAAAAGTTTGGTGCAAGAGGTTTCTGACTTGTCATGCTCTGATCACAAATTAGGTGAAATCTGCACGACAAATCCAATAATGCAACGACTTCATTATCTGGCTCTACTTAGTCCCTTAAATTCTTGTCTGTTTTCTTTATTTCCTCTCCCAAACCTCTTCTGGGCTTTTTCTGTCTCTGTCTTGGTTTTTTGGCATCTGCCTGCATGTAAAATACTGTGTCTGAATGTGCCTTATGTCTATAGCGGGTATCCTTTGAGATGAAAGCAGAACACAAATTAAAGATGTTCTTAAACTGTCCTTTCCAACTAGGTGCCAACAGGTAGCAACAATCAGTAATGATTGTCAACAACATGTGAAAAACCTCATTTTACATCAGATGGACTCTGTTTTCTTTTCATCCTATTAGTTCCACGGTGGTCTCAACAATGCTGATGGATTTTCGTAGCATTTTTCGAGCCTTTCTGATTCACTCAGCCTCGGTGGTGTGGACCCACTGTCAGCGGTCTTAAAACCTCTGTTTAACATTTCATTAAAAAAATTTGGTTCTTCAACTTGGCTGTCCAGTTCTTGAAGTAGTTACCATTTTATGGCACTTACCATTTTTCCATTGGTTTTCTTGTGTCTCTTCACTTTGTCAATGCATCCTATCACTGCCAGGTTTACTAAACAACAAACAATTTTTAGGACTTAATTTGGTTCAGGTCAGTTACTTTATTACACTCAGTTCTGTTTGGGCTGACTCTTGCAGCACTTTCTAAAACCTTATTGTCATAATAAGTTGCTTTTCTTCCTCTCAACTTGTAGGATTGCAAATGTTCCCACTCCTCTTCTAGATCTGTGCCTTTTCGGTTTTAACCACATGCAATCTTGGCACCATTTGGCACAGAATAATTCCTTGCACATTTTTCCCCAATCTGGAAATCCTACTGGTATATGGCAAGGGCTCGCGATTGGAATATGATTGAAAAATTATTTCCAGTATAGATACAAGTATTACCTCTGAATATTTGTAATGTTCTGATTTTAATATTCAACCACATAAGAATCTACTGTGGCACACTATTTACCCATGCTTAGCAAAACTAAACACTGAATTACCTGAGTTCTTCAATCTAACCGAATACTCCAATCTAAGCTGTTTCCATTCATAATCGTTATCATTATCGTCATCATCAAGAGTACTTATTGAGTGCTTACTATCCGCCGAACACTGTACTAAGTGCTTGGGAGAGTACAATCCGGCAATATTGGCAAACAAGTTGCCCGCCCACAATGATCTTACAGTCTAAAGGGGGAGATTAATTTTTATTTTTGCCATCACGCCTGCTTTTAGAAATTTACAGTTGTCTTTTTTCTAGATCACTGCAAACTTCTCATATGCTCCCGTGGATCAATTTCACCCCTCCCTCAATCCATACATATACATCATTTATTTGTTTATATTAAAGTCTGTCTTACTCCTCCACACTGTAAACCCAGTGTGGGCAGGGAACATGTCTACCAACTCTGTTATAATGTCATAATAATAATAATAATAATGGCATTTATTAAGCGCTTACTATGTGCAAAGCACTGTTCTAAGCGCTGAACATGTACTCACCCAAGCGCCTAGTACAGAGCTCTGCACGCAACGAGTGCTCAGTAAATACCATTGATTGATTAAACATGTTGCTTCTCTTCAATTCCTGTTTTTTTCTTGCTATACCAACAACTGAAGAAATGATTAAATTCACTGCAGCAGTAACAGATTTTTCCAAATGCTGGACAAGCATATGGATATTCTTGTGTTGTCTCCAACAACAGTTTTTGCAACTAATGGTCCATCCATCAATCGCATTTATTGAGCGCTTACTGTGTGCAGAGCACTGTACTAAGCGCTTGGGAAGTACAAGTTGGCAACATATAGAGACTAGTCCCTACCCAACAGTGGGCTCACAGTCTAAAAGGGGGAGACAGAGAACAAAACCAAACATACTAACAAAATAAAATAAATAGAATAGATATGTACAAGTAAAATAAATAGAGTAATAAATATGTACAAACATGTATACAAATATACAGGTGCTGTGGGGAAGGGAAGGAGGTAAAATGGGGGAGATGGAGAGGGGGTTGTCATTCTCACTGTATTTCCATGTTTTCTTAGTCCACCTCAACCCATTTTTTCTTATCCTCTTGCCACATAACCCTGTCTGTTGTTTTCCCCAAAATCCCTATATAATGAATTTGCTTCAGTGGATTCACGTACCTTAACAGTTCTGTTTAAATCCAGTTCCTCTATCTCCAGTAGTTTTTCCATAGTCTCATTCCTTATTTTAATCACTATTTGAGGCCCAATCAAGGATTCTGCTCAAATTCTAAAACTGCAGCTTTGTCTTAAAACCTTTAAGTTGCAAAAGTATCCTTCTTCAGTTTGATTCTTCCCATGATATTTTAAAACTCGTGTTAAATCCTTCCTCGTACCCCAGATTAGCAGGTAATCTCTTCAGGTAAATCCTCTTCAGGTTCCAGGGGATTTAAATTATTGAATAATGAAACACCGTTTTACCCTGCTTTAGACTGTCAGCTCCTCTTCGAACAATAATAATAATAATTATGGTATTTGTTAAATGCTTACTATGTGCCAAGCACTGTACTAAGCGATAGCGGGTGCAAGCAAATCAGGTTGGACGCAGTCCCTGTCCCAAGTGGGGCTCACAGTCTCAATCCCCATTTTACAGAGGAGGGAACTGAGGCCCAGAGAAGTGAAGCGACCTGCCCAAGGTCACACAGCAGATGAATGGCAGAGCAGGGATTAGAACCCTTGACCCTCTGAGTCCCAGGCCTGTGCTCTAACCCTTATACCATTTTGCCCACCTTTTGAACAGGGACCTTGTCTACCAACCCTGTTATATTGTACTCTGCCATGCAGGGAGTACAGTGCTCTGCACAAAATAAGTGCTCAATTAATACCGCTGATGATTGATTGAGGATTCTAATTTAGAGTTAATCTGTTTTCAGAAACAAATCAGCCCCTATACTAAATGTTTCCAGTCCTGGGCAGCATTGAGCCCCCTCCTTCCTCTCCCCCTCGTCCCCCTCTCCATCCCCCCGTCTTACCTCCTTCCCTTTCCCACAGCACCTGTATAGATGTATATACGTTTGTACACATTTATTACTCTATTTATTTATTTATTTTACTTGTACATATCTATTCTATTTATTTTATTTTGTTAATACGTTTGGTTTTGTTCTCTGTCTCCCCGTTCTAGACCGTGAGCCCACTGTTGGGTAGGGACCGTCTCTGTATGTTGCCAACTTGTACTTCCCAAGCGCTTAGTACAGTGCTCTGCACACAGTAAGCGCTCAATAAATACGATTGATTGATTTACAGTCAATTTTTAAGTCTCGGATGCCTTTTAGCCATTTGTATCTAAATAAGTATCATTTCTCCCTCAGCAGCTCGTATCCTCTCTTCAATTCACTCCTGGTGCCATGTTGTGTATCTACATGGATAATTCAGTCACTCAATGTTTTATTAAACAACATCATCATCATCATCAATCGTATTTATTGAGCTTGTTGGTTTATAAGATATGAGTATGTACAAATGAGCCACTCTCCCGTTCTGCTCTGAATTTTTGCTGCTTATGTTGACGCTCACAACACTTACCGTCTTTCTGGAACTTTTCCTCTTAAAGGTGTACCCTCCTAAATTTCCCTAGACCGCTCCACGTTAATTCCAGGTCTCTTAGGGACCTTAATGTTGCTTCTCCTTCTCCCCAACTTATAATAACGATGGCATTTATTAAGCGCTTCCTATGTGCAAAGCACCGTTCTAAGCCCTGAACTGAGAGAGAAGATTTTTGGATTATACCATTCCAGTTCTACCTACTGCAATATAAAAAATTAAATTTTCCCCCTTGCGTAGGAGAGGACTCGGCTGAGGGTTCCAGACACTAACTTCTGAGGTTTTACATGGAAGTCTGAAGGAAGGGAGGGAGAATTCAGTCCCCTCACAGGAGTCGGAGGGAAGGGAGGGAGAATTCAGGCTCTTCACTTCCTGCGAGACTGTGCAAGGTTCCTAGTCAGTGTCCCTGTGCCATTTAAGAAGAAGCAGCGTGGCTCAGTGGAAAGAGCCCGGACTTAGGAGTCGGAGGTCATGGGTTCGAATCCCGGCTCCGCCACTTGTCAGCTGCGTGGCTTTGGGCCAGTCACTTCACTTCTCTGGGCCTCAGTTCCCTCATCTGGAAAATGGGGATTAAGTCTGTGAGCCCCACGTGGGACAACTTGATTACCTTGTATCTCCCCCAGCGCTTAGAACAGTGCTTTGCACATAGTAAGCGCTTAATAAATGCTATCATTATTATTATTATTATTATTATTATTTAAGGGTAGGGTGACCACTATCGATAATCAATTGTATTTATTGTCTGTGTGCAGAGCACTGTACTAAGCGTTTGGGAGGGTATAACACAACAGAGTTGGCAGACGTGTTCCCTACCCACAACGAGCACCGTCTTGGCTACGGTGTTGGCAGCGGCAGAGGTGAAGCTGGCACAAACCCATGGACCCCGGGTACCAAATTCTTGAGCCCCATGATGATTTGGGAGTCTCCAAGCCTGCCCAAGGCTCAAGGAAATCTTGGAAGGCCCACAGGTACCCAGAGGAGTTCCTCCCTGCATCCATAAAGTTCCCGCTTTCAGGAACTGCTGCAGGAGTTCTGGGATGGTGGGTTTTTTTAAAAAATATTATTTACTAAACACTTATTTCGTGCCAACCAATCAATCAATCAATCAATCAATCGTATTTATTGAGTGCTTACTGTGTGCAGAGTACTGTACTAAGCGCTTGGGAAGTACACGCCGGCAACATATAAAGATGGTTCCTACTCCACAACGGGCTCACGGTCTAGAAGGGGGAGACAGGCAACTGAACAAAACATGTAGACAGGTGTCAGAATCGTCAGAACAAATACAATTATAGCTCTATGCACATCATTAACAATCAATCAATCAATCAATTGTATTTATTGAGCGCTTACTGTGTGTAGAGCACTGTACTAAGCGCTTGGGAAGTACAAGTCGGCAACACATAGAGGCAGTCCCTACCCAACAGCAGGCTCACAGTCTAGAAGGGGGAGACAGAGAACAAAACCAAACACACTAACAAAATAAAATAAATAGAATAGATATGTACAAGATAAATAAATAAATAGAGTAATAAATATGTACAAACATTTATTTTTTGGACAAAATAAATAGAATAGTAAATAGGTAGAAGTAAAATAGAGTAATAACTCTGTACAAATATATACAAGTAATGATGGCATTTATTAAGCACTTACTATGTGCAAAGCACTGTTCTAAGTGGTGGGGAGGTTACAATAATAATAATAATAATGATGGCATTTATTAAGCACTTACCATGTGCAAAGCACTGTTCTAAGCACTGGGGAGGTTACAAGGTGATCAGGTTGTCCCACGGGGGGCTCACAGTCTTCATCCCCATTTTACAGATGAGGGAACTGAGGCCCAGAGAATCAATCAATCAACCAATCGTATTTATTGAGCGCTTACTAAGCGCTTGGGAAGTCCAAGTTGGTAACATCTAGAGACGGTCCTTACCCAACAGGGGGCTCCCAGTCTAGAAGTGAACAGTTACAGTGCTCTGCACATAGTAAGCGCTCAATAAATACGATTGATTGATTGAAAGTGAAGTGACTTGCCCCAAGTCACACAGCTGACAAGCGGCGGAGCCAGGATTTGAACCCAGGCCCTCTGCCAGACACCGCGGTAAGCGCCGGGGTAGAAAAAGCTCATCAGTTGGACCCATCCCGTTTCCCCCACGGGCCTCCCAGTCTTGATCCCCGTTTTACCACTGAGGCACAGAGAAGCCCAAGGTCATACAGCAGACAAGGGGCAGAGCCAGGATGGGAATCTCGGTCCTTCCGCCTCCAAGACCCGTTGCTCTATCCGCTGGGCCACGCTGCCTCTCGGGTCTTCCAAACCATCCCAGCTTCTCCCAGTTGGAGCACAAACTGGTTCATTTTGAGCATTAACTCTTCCCCCCTTCCCCTAGCCGGGGCCACCGAACCCTCCCTCGGGTTATATTTTCCAAACCCTCCGCAGCTTCCTACGGTAACCAATCCCAGCTGCTCGCCACCCACTATGTCAAGAAGAATTCCAGACAACGGCGGGCCGCAACAAACCCGATCCTCCAGCGGGAATTAAGGACTACCGAGTTCAGGCTACGCAGATCAAGCCGAGGACCACGCGTGGCCAATTTGGGGCTGCCTAGCTGAGAAACTAAAGCGAGGCCGACGGCGACCCAACCGAGGTCTTTAAGTCGTCCAAGAAACTGCGCGATGGCATCGAAACGGCCAGTCAAGGAGGTCACTTTAGCCCTTGGGAGGCTACGGTGGGAGTGGGGAAGGAGGAGAAGCAGCACTGCCTAGCAGGAGGGCACGAGCCCGGAAGTCAGAAGGATCTGGGTTCTAATCCCGGCCCTGCCGCTGGTCTGCTGGGTGACCTTGGGTAACAGCAGTAGCTGCAGGGATGGAGGTAGCCCGGGGACCGCCAGAAGTGGGAAGAAGCTGCCAACTCTGGTGTAATCAATCAATCAATCGTATTTATTGAGCGCTTACCGTGTGCAGAGCACTGTACTAGGCGCTTGGGAAGTCCAAGTTGGCAACATATAGAGACGGCCCCTCCCCAACAGTGGGCTCGCAGTCTAAAAGGGGGAGACGGAGAACAAAACCAAACATACTAACAAAATACAATAAATAGAAGAGATATGTACAAGTAAAATAAATAAATAAATAGAGTAATAAATCTCCCAAGCGCTTAATACGGGGCTCTGCCCACAGTAGGTGTTCACTAAATCAGTCAATCAATCGTATTTATTGAGCGCTTACAGTGTGCAGAGCACTGTACTAGGCGCTTGGGAAGTCCAAGTTGGCAACATCTAGAGACAGTCCCTACCCAACAGTGGGCTCGCAGTCTAAAAGGGGGAGACAGAGAACAAAACCAAACATACTAACAAAATACAATAAATAGAATAGATATGTACAAGTAAAAAGTAAAATAAATGAATAAATAAATAGAGTAATAAATCTCCCAAGCGCTTAATACGGGGCTCTGCCCACAGTAGGTGTTCACTAAATCAGTCAATCAATTGTATTTATTGAGCGCTTACTGTGTGCAGAGCACTGTACTAAGAGCTTGGGAAGTACAAGTCGGCAACATATAGAGACAGTCCCTACCCAACAGTGGGCTCGCAGTCTTAAAGGGGGAGACAGAGAACAAAACCTAACATACTAACAAAATACAATAAATAGAATAGATATGTACAAGTAAAATAAATAAATAAATAGAGTAATAAATCTCCCAAGCGCTTAATACGGGGCTCTGCCCACAGTAGGTGTTCACTAAATGCCATGGACTGGTGGTCGCAACTACCCTCCGTGGCTCTATTTATTTATTTATTTATTTTACTTGTACATATCGATTCTATTTATTTTATTTTGTTCATATGTTTGGTTTTGTTCTCCGTCTCCCCCTTCTAGACTGTGAGCCCACTATTGGGTAGGGACCGTCTCTATACGTTGCCACCTTGTACTTCCCAAGCGCTCAGTCCAGTGCTCTGCACACAGTAAGCACTCAATAAATACGACTGACTGATTGATTGATTAGTGGAAAGAGCCCGGGCTCGGGAGTCCGAGGTCGTGGGTCGTAATCCCGACTCCACCACTTATCAGCTGTGTGACTTTGGGCCAGTCACTTCACTTCTCTGTGCCTCAGTTACCTCGGCTGGAAAATGAGGACTAAGACTGTGAGCCCCACGTGGGACAACCTGATTACCTTGTAGCCCCCCAGCGCTTACAACAGTGCTTGGCACATAGTAAGCGCTTAACAAATGCCATCATTATTATTATTATTATTCCCTCCTCCTGTTTAATCACCCTGTTGCTTTTAGCTCCCCTATAAGCACATATTTTTTCTTTTAAGTGTTGTGTCAATGCTTCCACAGTCTTTTAGACTGTGAGCCCACTGTTGGGTAGGGACTGTCTCTATATGTTGCCAACTTGTACTTCCCAAGCGCTTAGTACAGTGCTCTGCACACAGTAAGCGCTCAATAAATACGATTGATTGATTGATAGATTCCACTCATACCTTCTTATTTTTTTTAAAAAAATGGCATTGTTAAGTGTTTACAATGTGCCGGACACTGTTCTAAGTATTGGGGTAGATCAGGTTGGACACAGTCCCTGCCCTGCAAGGAGCTCACATTCTTAATCCCCATTTTACAGATGAGGTAAGTGGCATCATCAGTTATCATTAGAAGTTATCTCTAACCCTAGAGGGGAACTTGTATAAAAATTCACAATTCTGGAAAACAAAAACTAAGCTGTAAGTCCTGATTTGGAAAAACAGGATATAAAGGCGTCTGAGTTCCCCACGATATATCCAGAATATATCCAGGATAAAAAGGAGTCAGAATTCTCATGCTCTATACTAGCGGTGATTAATTAGATTGTTAGAACACTACATCTTTAAATAAATCCAAGAAGATATCTCTCCCTTTTGAAAGAAATCTGAAATATCCTGTTGGAAATGTGAGAGGAGGACGAAGCTATGCTTAGGAACAAAAAGGATAGCAGGATGATGTCCGTACAGAGATCTGAAGAGAATTAAAATAGACTCATTCATTAGAAGGGCCTTTTGTGAACTTGTCGCAGGTTCTTTATTAAAGTAAGGCTTTAAAAATAAAAGGCTTTTTAATGTGAATTAAACAGTATAACTTGATTCAGTGTTTCCTAAACATCTGACATTTTTCATAGAAAAAAAAAATACCGACATAAAAATTGTTACTTCTTTCCAGATTATTCAAATATTACTTTAAACTTGTACATATCTATTCTATTTATTTCATATCTATTCATATTTATTTATTCTATTTATTTCATTTTGTTAATATGTTTGGTTTTGTTCTCTGTCTCCCCCTTTTAGACTGTGAGCCCACTGTTGGGTAGGGACTGTCTCTATATGTTGCCAACCTGTACTTCCCAAGCGCTTAGTACAGTGCTCTGCACACAGTAAGCGCTCAATAAATACCACTGACTGATTGATTGATTCTGTTTACCTCAGTTACCTCATCTGTAAAATGGGGATTAAGAGTGTGAGCCCCCTGTGAGACGGGGACTGTGTCCCACCTTATTAACTTGTCTCTACCCCGGCATTTGGAACAGTTCCCGGCATATAGTAAGCGCTTAACAAGTACCGTTATTTTTTATTTATCCCAGCACTTAGCACATGGACCACCCAACAGATTCCACAATTATTCATAATTATGGAGAGGAGGTGGCATTAGAAAAGAAAGATATGCCCAAGCAGCATTCCCAAGAGCTTTTGCCCTTGAAGATCAGTGGGAAAGAAGACAAGTGGTCGCTCACCCTTGTAACAGGGCCCGAGTCACCCAAACCCGGTCAGAAGTATTATTATTATTATTATTTATTTATTTTATTTGTACATATCTATTCTATTTATTTTATTTTGTTAGTATGTTTGGTTTCGTTCTCTGTCTCCCCCTTTTAGACTGTGAGCCCACTGTTGGGTAGGGACTGTCTCCATATGTTGCCAATTTGTACTTCCCAAGCACTTAGTACAGTGCTCTGCACATAGTAAGCGCTCAATAAATACGATTGATGATGATGATGATTATTATTATTATCATGATTATTATTATTATTATAGGGGCCGGGCGGGTGGGCCAGACCTGCCGTAAGGAGGCCGGGCCCCAGCGCGGGCCGGGCGGGAGCAGAGGGAAGCAGCGGGGCTCAGTGGAAAGAGCCAGGCCTTTGGAGTCAGAGGTCAGGGGTTCAAATCCCGCCTCTGCCAATTGCCAGCTGGGTGACTTTGGGCAAGTCACTTCACTTCTCTCATCTGGAAAATGGGGATGAAGACTGCGAGCCCCCCCGTGGGACAACCTGATCACCTTGTAACCTCCCCAGCGCTTAGAACAGTGCTTGGCACATAGTAAGCGCTTAATAAATGCCGTCATTATTATTAAGTACCTCCCTTCTCCAACCCATCTCCAGGCAGATCGGCAAGGACCCGCGGATCTTTCCTTTGATTCAGGGAGGATCTATACAGGGAGGATCGGAGCTATACATTGTGGTTCGGCACAGTTCCCGCCTCTGCCTCACGTCTCCTATTTCCTTCCAACGTACAGTGTGTACAGTGACAAAAATGGAAGCAGTGGCTGTGGATCGACTACAGCTTAGATCATCATCATCATCATCATCAATCGTATTTATTGAGCGCTTACTATGTGCAGAGCACTGTACTAAGCGCTTGGGAAGTACAAATTGGCAACATCTAGAGACAGTCCCTACCCAACAGTGGGCTCACAGTCTAAAAGGGGGAGACGGAGAACAAAACCAAACATACTAACAAAATAAAATAAATAAATAGATGAAAACTCCCACTGCAGTTAGAGTGCTTGCGCTGGACAGATGCGCTCGGTTCTGGGAATGGAACCCTGGTAGTTTCCTTTAATGACTCCACATGGTCTGCATGATCTATATGCTCCTTTAATTTAAAGAATACTCCAGTTATTTGCTTAAAAGTCTTGTCGAACCACTTCCGCGTTATTTATTTATCGACGCCGTCATGTAAGTCTCACGTTATAAAGAAACCATTGCATATTTTGAGATGCTTATTGAAAAATTGATGGAGAAAATAAAAATAAAATGGACTTTTTTTCCCCATGGTGAAGCTGAATGGCGTATGAGATGCTGAATTTCTACCAGAAAAATTATTGAAAAATAGGAAACATTGCAGGTTGACTGGCATTTCCCTTAACTATGCCAAAGGGCATCCAGAAGTTGCTCCAGATGTTTCTGCTGTAACTCTCCAGTGAGCCCACTGCTGGGTAGGGACTGTCTCTATATGTTGCCAATTTGTACTTCCCAAGCGCTTAGTACAGTGCTCTGCACACAGTAAGCACTCAATAAATACGATTGATGATGATGATGATGTGAGATCTTTTATTAGATGATTTTCCTCGGCACCAAGCAAAAACTCCTCACCATCAGAGGTGTTTCAATCCATCAATCATATTTATTGAGTACTTACCGTGTACAGAGTACTGTACGATGCACTTGGGAGAGCACAACAGAGTAGGTAGACACGTTCCCAGCCCACGAGTAACTTACAGCCTAGAGGAGTAGCTTACAGTTTTTCATCTAATAATGATAATAATAATCATAATAATAATGGGATTTGTAGGCACTTACTCTGTGCCAAGCACTGGGGAATATAGAAGATAATCAGATCGGACACAATCCCTGTTCCACATGGGGCTTGCATTCTAATGAATCAATCATATGTACTGAGTGCTTACCGTGTGTGGACACTGTACTAAGCGCTTGGGAGAGTATAACACGAGAGGCACTTGATCCCTATTCTACAGATGAAAAAATCAGAGACTCGTAGAAGTTAAGTGACTTGCCCCAGGTCACACAGCGGGCAAGTGAGGGGGCTGGGATTAGTACTCCAATCCCAGTCTCCTGATTCCCGGTCCCATGATCTTCCTACGATGGACCCTGCCACCTTCTTACCACCCCAGATCCTCTCCTTGGTACTTCCAACATTCCTGTAGGGATACAGGCATTTCAGGTGAGTGACCTTTCATTGGGGAAAATGGCCTATTTTTACACCACTGACTCTCTGAGAGGCATTAGCTTCACCTCAACTGTTACAGGTCCCTACCAGTGAGGCAAGAATGGTGGCCCTGTCTGAATGAACATGCGGCAAACAGTTTTTGTCACTTCACATTTGCCGCGACCAGGCAGAAAACTATAGAGAAGCATCTTCTGTGCAGATAATTCACCACACTGCATCAGCCCCTCTGGAAGCTGGGAGCTTCCTAAACAGTCCCCTATATAATAATTAAGCAACACTGCCTACTGAGGGTGGATGTGAAGTGAAATGGAAAAATCACTCCAATGGACAGGTGGCTTGCTACAAATTGTGGCCTAGAGGTAACAAAGGAGAAGAGATTATGGTTCCTCCAAGGTAGCCCTATCTTTACCCTAGGTATCATGGATTTCAGAGCCAGACATGAGAGGCAGGTGAAGAAGACATGCCCACATAAACAGCCTAATGATGAATTTCCACACTATCCGACTAAAGGCCTTCCCAGACTGAGCCCCTTCCTTCCTCTCCCCCTCGTCCCCCTCTCCATCCCCCCATCTTACCTCCTTCCCTTCCCCACAGCACCTGTATATATGTTTGTACATATTTATTACTCTATTTATTCATTTATTTATTTTACCTGTACATATCTATTTATTTTATTTTGTTAGTATGTTTGGTTTTGTTCTCTGTCTCCCCCTTTTAGACTGTGAGCCCACTGTTGGGTAGGGACTGTCTCTATATGTTGCCAACTTGTACTTCCCAAGCACTTAGTACAGTGCTCTGCACACAGTAAGTGCTCAATAAGTATGATTGATTGATTGATTAAAGGAACCTGGGTATACCCAGCTCTCTCTCGATTTGACGGTCTCAGACTACACTCCACACTCCCTCATCCAAACCAGCAGTTAAGCAGCACTCATTCTGACACCCCCAAAAATATGCCGCTTTTTTTGTTGACAAAACACTTCCGTTTTTTTGTTGATGACCCGTGGACCATAAAAAAGGTGAACTTGCACCGGTAATCATGCTTAATTAATAGTACTATTATTGCTTGCCTAGACTGAAAGCCGTAAGGGGGTTCTCTTTGGAGATGTGGTTGCTTTGCCTGCAGGTCTGGGTTCCACGGGAAAAAAATCCCCAGAGTCAAGCAGAGATGAGAATTTGCCTTAATTAATGATAAACTCAAGCTAAACTAAGGAATTAGCAAGTCCTATTTGAAGAGATGCTTGCAGAACTGAAATGTTTCTTCCCATTCTTCCCAAGATGAGGGCTATGCTCACGGGCAGTTTTCCACGGTCCTACGGGGAAAACCCAAAAGAGTTCTACTTTTTCCAGGACAGACTGTGCTGAGTAAAGAAAACCGTCAATACCACTGAAAAATGAAGACATAAAATATTTAGCTATGCTGTGTCAGAAGGAAAATATTTCATTTGTGCTCCTTGTCCATTTTAATAAATGAAACTAGGGAAGTAGCAAGTCCTATTTGAAGAGATGCTTGCAGAACTGAAATGTTTCTTCCCATTCTTCCCAAGATGAGGGCTATGCTCACGGGCAGTTTTCCACGGTCCCACGGGGCAGAGAGGTGACTCCTCTTGTCTTACGCCGTCGAGTCGTCTTCGACCCACAGCGACTCCATGGACACGTCTCTCCCAGGACGCCCCGCTTCCATCTGCGATCGTTCTGGGACTGTATCCACAGGGTTTTCTTGGTTCAAAATACGGAAGTGGTTTACTTCTTCCATCAAGTAAATTTGACTCATCGCCCTCGACTCTCTCCCTTGCCGCCGCTGCCCTGATCTGTAGCGGATTGCCTTCCATTCCCTAGCCACGGCCCAAGCTGTGAATGGAATGGGTACACATCTCCCAAAGCCAAGACTGGTGCGATGCTGAGAGGGGTCTCGGTGTCTACTTTAATCAATCAATCAATCGTATTTATTGACAGCTTACTGTGTGCAGAGCACTGTGTAAATGATGGTATTTGTTATGCGCTAATTGTGTGCTAAGTGCTGGGGTAGAGCCAAGATAATCAGCTTGGACTCAATCCCTGTCCCTCAGTGGGCTCACAGTCTATAGTAGGAGGGAGAATGGTTATTTGCAAAACGAGAGCATCATGGTCAGTACTGAGTGGGCACCTGCCATGTGCACAGGACTGTACTAGACGCTCGGGAGTGGAGGTGTTCCCTGCCCACGAAGAGCCTACAATTGCACGGGGGAAGACAAGGAGTTAGAGATTGCAGGCCCATGTTGGGAAGCGGAGGAGGAGCATCTACACGTCTGGCAACAACAAAAGCCCAAATTCCAACTAGAATAACGGCCAATACAGCAACAAGGATCGGGGCGAGGGCGGGGGTTGATGAGGTGGGAATCCCTCCTGGTTATTATCGAGGCACCATCCCCATTTAGGGAAGGACTTAGAAGCACCTTGGAAAAACATGCTTTCAATAACAAGTGAAATGAAGAAGGTGGCTTGCCCACTGGCAATGCTCAGGAACCCAAAAGAGTTCTACTTTTTCCAGGACAGACTGTGCTGAGTAAAGAAAACTGTCAATACCACTGAAAAATAGAGACATAAAATATTTAGCTATGCTGTGTCAGAAGAAAAATATTTCAATTGTGCTCCTTGTCCATTTTAATAAGCTTGGGACTGTGAGTCCTTAGCAGAGTTAGCATCAATGCCATCATCAGCACCATCAACAGGATATAGACTTTTAATAATTTATAGCGCTATGGCATGCAGTCATTCCATGACCATTCTTTTGAAAATAGCACAGATATTATGAGAGCCTCATTGTTTTAATATGATGGATTTATGAAAGGTTTTTTATAGGATGAGATAAAGAGTTCGGAGTGCCATCATGATCTTCTTGAAAACGACTTTCCAGTCAGCTAAGTAGATTACTGGGTTGCCGATACACGGGTATCCAGAATACGAATTTTGCAATCAGGGATGCTTGATTTGCAACATTCAAAGTGGAAGATTGTCTTTCTCTTGTATTATCAGTGAAATTGGAAATGGGGGCAATATTTAGTGGATCAAAGTGGATCCATTAGGGCCTATTCATTCCACTACAATTCACAATTACTTCTCTTTGGGCATCACCACACTCTACATTTTGTCCTGTAATAACGCTAAGCTCAAGGCAAAACATCCCCCTTTTAGGAGACAGTTCCCCAGCACAGATCTCGTGGTTAGGAAAGGTAATAATAATAACAGTGGCCGTAATATTCACATCCTCACCCGGGGCCCGGAACTGTTTCCCACTTGATCTCTGACTCTCCCCACCTTCCAAATCTTCCTAAAATCGTATCTCCTCAAAGAGGCCTTCCCTGACTAATCTTTCATTTCCCCACTCCACCCTCCACTCACCGTACACTTCTTTAGCACCTTTATTCTCACCCCAACCCCACAGCACTGATGTACATATCCTTACACTCTACTATTTCCCCTATTGGTAATTCATTTCAATGTCTGTCTTCCGCTGTAGACTGTAAGCTACTTGTGGACAGGGATTATGTCTACCAACTCTGTTATACTGTACTCTCTCATGTGTTTATCACAGTGCTCTGCCAACAGTAAGCACTCAATAAATACCACTGAATAATAATGATAATATTGATGAAGCACTTACTCTGTACCAAGCACTATACTATGGGATATATACGAGTTAATCAGATTGGACACTGCCCTTGTCCCATACAGGTATAAGGAGGAAGAATAGCAGGCATTTTATCTCCACAATACAGTCGAGGGAACTGAGAACCAGAGAAGCTAAGTGACTTGACCAAAGTTACCTGGCAGACAAGTGGCCACACCGGGAGTAGAACTGGGGTCTCTTCACTCCAGCCCTGTGTTCCTTCCACTTCTTGTTTCCTTGAATTTCGTACGCTCCCCCTCAGTTTTCCCCTCTTATTCCACCGTATAAAATCCAATCTCCTTAGACTTTAATCTCTTCAAGCATTAACAACGTTTACCCTTTCTTTCTCTCTCTGTTCTATGCTCACGGACCAACAACACTTAATCCATTCCTTCTGCCCCTTGTTCACTCCTATCAGTCGCCTCTGATCTCCGCAGCTTGTTCGCATCCCATGAGCCATGGCATGCGGTGGATTTTTAATTCATGTAGCAAGAACAACACTACATAGGGTAATGCGACCTAATGAGCTTAAACTCACCTTAAAAAATACACCGACTTGGGGAGTTTGTCCTGCTCCCGTATTAATCTTTTTTTTTTTTTAAATTCCGGCCGGTCCCTTACTGCCCCGATGTAGCAGCTCTGTCCCAGCCTGAGCGTGAAGGCTCCAGGATCCCCCTGGGCCCTACACATCTACCGCTTCCTCTGCCCTCAGTCCTTGACCAGCCTGCCCTATGCTATTTTAACACAGCACGATTTGAACCTGTCGTTCATGAAAACGAGGTAGCAGTGGAAGCATCAGGCCGGCATGCTGAGTTCAGCTAGCAGGCCGTACAAGGCGGCATTATCGCCCTGCGTCGGTCCCCGGAAAGAAAATGAGCAGAACACGTTAGAATAAAAATAGCCGCTTCTTTATCAATCAATCAATCAATCAATCAATCGTATTTATTGAGCGCTTACTGTGTGCAGAGCACTGTACTGGGAAGTACAAGCTGGCAACATATACAGACAGTCCCTACCCAATAGTGGGCTTATAATAATAATAATAATAATAATGATGGCATTTATTAAGCGCTTACTATGTGCAAAGCACTGTTCTAAGCGCTGGGGAGGTTATAAGGCAATCAGGTTGTCCCACAGGGGGCTCACAGTCTTAATCCCCATTTTACAGATGAGGGAACTGAAGCACAGAGAAGTTAAGTGAGTTGCCCAAAGTCACACAGCTGACAATTGGCAGAGCCGGGATTTGAACCCATGACCTCTGACTCCAAAGCCCGGGCTCTTTCCACTGAGCCACGCTGCTTCTCTTATGGTATTGGTTCAGTGCTTTTGATGTGCCGGTACAGTACATCAAAAGTACTGAACCAATACCAGTACTAAGCGCGGTACTAACCCCCTTTTAGACTCCCCCCCACTTTTAGACTCCCCTTCTAGACTGTGAGCCCACTGTTGGGTAGGGACTGTCTCTATATGTTGCCAACTTGTACTTCCCAAGCGCTTAGTACAGTGCTCTGCACACAGTAAGCGCTCAATAAATACGATTGATGATGATGATGATGGGTAGATACACGCTAATCAGGTTGGCCACAGTCCCTGTCCCACATAGGGCTCATGGTCTTAATCCCCATTTTAAAGATGAGGTAACTGAGGCACAGAAAAGTCAAGTGACTTACCCAAAGTCACCCAGCAGACAAGTGGTGGGGCCTTTAATTTGATCATAAAGTACTACCCCTCACATTCGGATCTGTGGTTGGTCAGGCACGGTCTCCCATACCCTAACTACACACTTCTGCACTCTGAGAATGGGGAAACTGAATTATTCCCCAGGAGATCTCTTCAGAATTACACTGCAAGAAGGAAGGCTGCCTCAATGCCTATGTGCTCTCACTCGCTACGAAACTCTACGGATGGAGTGGCCTTTGAACTGATTCAAACTGATTCAGTCTTTTAGACTGTGGGCCCACTGTTGGGTAGGGACTGTCTCTATATGTTGCCAACTTGTACTTCCCAAGCGCTTAGTACAGTGCTCTGCACACAGTAAGCGCTCAATAAATACGATTGATGATGATTGATGATTCCCGTATCACACTGCAAACTCAATTTCGGTCTTCTATCCCATACGACTAATACCGCCTTGCTCTTTGACATTAATTCTGGGTATTTGGAAGTCCTCCCATTTTCCTCCTGACAAATGCAACTGAGCAGACTTTCCCCTAAAATCTGAGGTTTCTTTCACCACCTTGGCTAGCTACTTGACTTTAGAAGTCATGCCTATGTTCGGATTTTCTCAATTCCTCTCAGCAGGCTTTTGGCTTGGGGTTTTGTTTACGGGAAGCTAGTCCTTCGTTCCTTTTCGAAAACAGATTCTTAACTCAGATGCCGCATGGAGAGTGAATAGAACACGGGCCTGGGACTCAGAGGGACTTGGGTTCTAATCCTGTCTCTGCTACTCGTCTGTTTCGTGACCTTGAGCAAGTCACTTTACTTCTCTGGGCCTCAGTTACCTCATCTGCAAAGTGGGGGTTAAGACTGTGAGCCCCATGGGGGACGTGGTCTGTGTCCAACCTGATTAGCCTGTGACTGGCACATAGTAATAATAATAATAATAATAATAATAATAATGGCATTTATTAAGCGCTTACTATGTGCAAAGCACTGTTCTAAGCGCTGGGGAGGTTACAAGGTGATCAGGTTGTCCCACGGGGGGCTCATAGTCTTTAATCCCCATTTGACAGATAGTAAGCACCTAGCAAATACCATTTAAAAAAAAAAAAGATGCCTTGGGACTGTCTCTATATGTTGCCAATTTGTACTTCCCAAGCGCTTAGTCCAGTGCTCTGCACATAGTAAGCGCTCAATAAATACGATTGATGATGATGATGTTCGATTTCATTTGCCCGCCAAATGTAGAGAGATAAGTAACTTGCCAACTTGTACTTCCCAAGCGCTTAGTACTTAGTGCTCTGCACACAGTAGGCGCTCAATAAATACGATTGAATGAATGAATAACTGCTTTTAAAGAGATGTTGGTCTACTGGATCTCTAAGCAGTTTGCAGTTCTCCTTAAGGAATGCTCCAAGGCAGGGAAAATCTGGTTAGTTTTTCCAAGGCTGGTAACCGGAAGAAAACTCAGTTCCTCTTCACTATGCGTAACTGGTGCAGCCTCTACCCAAAAAGGAGTACTTCCCAAGCGCTTAGTACAGTGCTCTGCACACAGTAAGCATTAAATAAATACAATTGATTGATTGATTGATTAAATTGCTGAGGGACCGAAGCAGACAGGCCTGGGAGTCCGAAGACCTTGGGTTCTAATTCCAACTCTGCCACGTGTCTGCGTGACCCTGGGCAAGTCACTTTACTTCTCTGGGTCTCAGTGATCTCATCAGTAAAGCCAACTTTGCCACGTGTCTGTGTGACCCTGGGCAAGTCACTTTACTTCTCTGGGTCTCAGTGATCTCATCAGTAAAGCCAGGATACAGAATGTGAGTCCCACGCGGGACAGACACTGTGTCCAACACAATTGGCTTGTATCCGCCCCAGTGCTTGGTACAGTGCCTAGCACATAGTAAGCACTTAACAAATACCACAATTATTGTCAATAATAATAATAATAACCTTCCCAAAGCCTGATCAGCTAAAGAAATGTGGCTCCTTTCAATCCATCAATCGATAATATTGATTGAACGCTCTGGACAGGTTACTGTACCTAGCACTTGGGAGAGTACAACAGAGTTAGTAAACGTGAGCCCTGCCCTCAAATAATTTGCAATTTAATTCTTGCATTAAGGCATTTTGGGATTTTTTTTCCCCCACTACTATTACCCAGATAATTTGAATGAGTTCTGTTCGGTCCCTTCTTCCATTTTCCGTTTCCAGCAGAATCCCACGTTTTGTTCTGTTTGATTTACTACTATTATTATTAATAATAACGGAATTTGTTCAGCGCTTACTATGTGCCAAGCACTGTTCTAAGCGCTGGGGGAGATACAAGGTTATCATGTTGTCCCAGGTGGGGCTCACAGTCTCAATCCCCATTTTACAGATGAGGTAACTGAGGCACAGAGAAGTGAAGTGGCTTTCTCAAAGTGCCACGGCGGACAAATAGCGGAGCCGGAATTAGAACTCACGACCTCTGACTCCCAAGCCCGGGCTCTTTCCATTAAGCCACGCTGCTTCTCGGTCTAAGATCTCTGAACGGTTTCCTGTGGGTCCTTCCTCGTAAGCTCTCTTTCCGGATGATCATTTTGTCCAACTTTCATAGGGCTGGAAGGGACATTGAGGTACTTCAGCTTTGTAATTCACTTAGCATTCTTTATTCATAGCCTTTACCTTTCATTTTCTTGCCTTATTCAGTTTTTTTTAATTCCTTAGAACCCAAACTTTTAAAAATAATGGCATTTCTAACTGGTTACTATGTGCCAAGCACTGAGGCAGATATTAGACGAGACAGTTCAATCAGATGATGATGATGATGATGGCATTTCTTAAGTGCTTACTATGTGCAAAGCACTGTTCTAAGCGCTGGGGAGGCTACAAGGTGATCAGGTTGTCCCACGTGGGACTCACAGTCTTAATCCCCATTTTCCAGATGAGGGAACTGAGCCACAGAGAAGTGAAGTGACTCGCCCAAAGTCACACAGCTGACAATGGGCAGAGCCGGGATTTGAACCCATGACCTTCGACTCCCAAGCCCGTGCTCTTTCCACTGAGCCACGCTGCTTCCTTGGGGAGGTTACAAGGTGATCAGATACAATCCTTACTTCTCAAGGGGCTTGAAATATCAAGAGATATTTCTCTTACAAATACACTTACACTTACAAATACACTTACAAATTCTCTTACACTTAACAAATACCATAAAAAAAGAGACGTAACTGGCAGGGTGGGCAAATTTCTTGGGGTAGAAAAATGTGAATAATAATACCAGTGTCTAAATGGTCTAAATGGAATAACTGGTCTTTAAACTTAGATCCCTGTTGAGGGAGAGGAAAAGTTCACACCTTCTTGCTCTACTGTTTGAGTGTTTATACATCAGGCATGGACCCCACTTAGAAAAACACTGCCATTTGGATAGGTCAAAGATTGTGTTTGCTAGCTTTATTATACTCTCCTAAGCCCCCTAATACATATCCTATTCTTATACCCCCTATTCTCTATTCTTAATTCCCCTAATTCATATTCCCCTTATTCCCCTAATACATATCCTATTCTTATACCCCTATTCTCCCCCTTTTAGGCTGTGAGCCCACTGCTGGGTAAGGACTGTCTCTATATGTTGCCAATTTGTACTTCCCAAGTGCTTAGTACAGTACTCTGCACACAGTAAGCGCTCAATAAATACGATTGATGATGATGATGATATATATTTTCTCATTTCCATTTTTTAGATGAGGCAACCGAGGCCTAAAGAAGTTAAGAAACTTGCCCAGGGTCCCACGATAGGCAAGCAGGGGAATCAGGGCCAGAACCCAGGTTACTTGGCTCCCAGTCCTGTGCTCTTTCCACTAGGCCACACTGCCTATTTCTCTGGCCCCACTCAAGTTAACGATGACTCTCTCTGACCCAACATCAAAACCGCACGGCCGAACCCATTCTTTTATTTTCAGAGATGGTTCGACTTGGCGGATTTTGCCGGAGCCCTCTGTTTTTTTCACCGTCTGCTGCCAGACAGTCAAAGGCATTGCACCCTCTGCGTAGAAAGTCAAAGGCATCCAGGAGTAAATAGCTCCAGTTTCCAGCAGGATCTTTCACATCATTAAACGAAGTCACCATTTCTTTTGTAAATTGCCCCAGAATTTTCAAATTTCTCCCACTGAATGGCATCCCGCTTCCCGACAGATAACATGACAGTTTAGGTGTCTAAATGTTTTGCTTGCAAGTATGCTTTCAGAGTTAATAGCTGACAGGAAAAGAATCTGGGTTCGGGGGTGACTTTGTTTGATTCTTTTCAAAAACTTCAATCACGGAAAGTTGCCTTTGGTGCTATTCAGTTACCTCCCGAGTGGAAAATACCTGGAAGAAAGTAGATGCCCAAGTAAGTACTCTACCTGTAGAAATCACTTCTAGGCGGCTGGAGTATAAGCTCCTCGAGGACCGGGGAAACATGTCTTGCGCTTCACTGTACTTTCCAAGCGCTTCGTACAGTTGGTGCTCACGAAATACCATCACTACTATCGATTAATCCATCTCCCTCATATTTATTGAGCGCTTACTGTGTACAGAGGACAGCGCTAAGTGATGAGGAGAGTATGATAGAATGGAGTTGGTAGATACGTTCCCCGCCCACAACGAGCTTACCATCTAGAGGGGAAGATCAATCAATCAATCAATCAATCAATCAATCATATTTATTGAGCGCTTACTATGTGCAGAGCACTGTACTAAGCGCTTGGGAAGCACAAATTGGCAACATATAGAGACAGTCCCTACCCAACAGGGCTCACAGTCTAAAAGGGGGAGACAGAGAACAGAACCAAACATACCAACAAAATAAAATAAGTAGGATAGAAATGTACAAGTAAAATAAATAAATAAATAAATAAATAAATAGAGCAATAAATAAATAAATAAATAAATAAATAAATAAATAAATAAATAAATCGTATTTATTGAGCGCTTACTATGTGCAGAGCACTGTACTAAGCGCTTGGGAAGCACAAATTGGCAACATATAGAGACAGTCCCTACCCAACAGTGGGCTCACAATCTAAAAGGGGGAGAGGGGGGGAAGATGGGCATTAATATGAATAAATTACAGATATGGACGTAAGTGCTGTACTATTGCTGCTGCTGCTGCTGCTACTACTACTACTCCTACGCCTACTATTACTAGTCTTACTCCTCTGTGCACTAAAAATCCTCTGCAAAATGACAAAACCTTTCTAATACCTTGCCAGGCAAGTAATATAAAGCTTCTGAGGGAAGGTTCTCTTCTGGATGAGAGCTGAAGCCAGAGCAGATTTCTCTTTGGAGCCCGGAGAACAGTTGCTGCCAAGTTTCATCTTGCTCCTGGCTTCCAGTCCTTCCATGAAAGCTTCCAGCAAATTCCTGTCTGGAAAGGATACCTGTGTGGTGGGGGAAGCATGCTCAATTCTGTCATCTCTACTTTATTATCTTGTCAGGGAGTCCCGGTTGGTGATTTGGGTCTTCACGGAAATACAATCCTGCTATATTCTGGTTAGCACTTTTAATTCGTTCTGGTAAAGCAGCGTTAGGCAAAAGAGAATTAAACCGAGGGTGAATGGATAAAGAAATAAAGTGCCTTCACACTTTCGCCAGATTGAAAGAATTGACCGAAATGATATCAATATATTTTATAATAGGGATAAGCACACAGTAAATCCAATTATTTGATCAAATAGCAAAGTAAACATGTCCCAAAAAGGAAAGCCCGTTGTGGGCAGCGATTGTTTCTATTCGTTGCTGAACTGTACTTTCCAAGTGCCTAGTATAGTGCTCTGCACAAAGTATGCACTCAATAAATACGATTGAGTGAATGAATGAATGAATGAAAGGTTTTGAACTGGGATTTTTTTGGAATAAGAATGCTAAAATATTAATTTTCTAGGTTTCATATTCTTAGCAAAATGGTGCCGTGTGCTCGCAGAATATGTACCCTGATCCAAACTGAAGTTATCCGTTGTCATTATTTAATTCTAAACTGGAACGGGCACTAATCGTTCTATTTAAGTTAGTGGACAAGCTCTTTATTTAAGCAACTGGAATGCTCAGGGGCCCTGTGATCGTTGGCAGGATGCAATGAGCCCTAAGCCGAGACCACGATCCCACGCAACATGGCCCTGTGGAAAGAGCACGGACCTGGGCATCACTTGACTGCTGTGTAACCTTGGGCAAGTCACTTAAACTTCTCTAAGTCTCAGTTTCCTCAACTGTAAAATGGGGATGAAGTGTGTGTTCTCCCTCTATTTAGACTGTGAGCCCCACGTGGGACTATATCTGACCCGATTAACTTGTGTCTACCACAGCGCTGAGGACAGAGCTTGACACAGAGTAAACGCTTTAATAAATGCCATTTAAAAAAAAAGTTGGCAGGAGCCACAACTTCCCAAAGACCTATAAAAATAAAATAAGCAAATTCTCACCTTGAGACATAGGCCCCCTTAATGGCATGGCCAAGCTGGGAGCCCCTGTGGGACAAGGACTGTGTCCAACGTGATTATCTTGTATAGCTGTGTGACTTTGGGCGAGTCACTTAACTTCTCTGTGCCTCAGTTACCTCATCTGTAAAATGGGAATTAAGACTGTGAGCCCCCTGTGGGACAACCTGATCACCTTGTAACCTCCCCAGCGCTTAGAACAGTGCTTTGTACACAGTAAGCACTTAATAAATGCCATTATAAAAATAAAATAAATCTATCCTAGTGTGTAGTACAGTGCTCGACATGAACTAAGAGCTTAGCAAATACCGTTAAAAAAAAGGCATGAGTCAACCCAGCTGCAGCCCACAGCCCAATCCTAGGACACAATATTTGTTTTTTTGCCTTGGCTTATCTCAGGTCCTTTGTGGGTTCCTTCTCTCAGTCTCTGCCAACTACATTTTTATCCCAAGAAGCAACTTGACAATAGTTTGGGAAGTCGAAAGAAACCCATAGTTTCCATGACTTATATTTATTCTGACATATTTATTGAGTGCATACTTTGTGCAGAGCACTATACTAGGCACTTGGAAAGTACAGTTCCACAACAAATAGGAACAATCGCCGCCCACAACGGGCTTTCCTTTTTGGGACATGTTTCCTTTGCTATTTGATCAAATAATTGAACTTATTGTCTACTTATCCCTATTATAAAATATACTGATATCATTTTGGTCAAGTCCTTCAATCTTGCGAAAGTGTGAATGCCCTTTATTTCTTTATCCATTCACCCTTGGTTGAATTCTCTTTTGCCTAACACTTTATATAGGTAAAGCAGACACTTTTGACTAAAAGAATATCGTGGAAAGAGGATGGGACTGGGAATCAGAAGATTCGGGTTTCAGTCCTGACCCTGCCACTTGCCCGCTGTGTGACCTTGGGCAAGTCACAACTTCTCTGTACCTGGAAAGGTGCGTCCTGCCAACAGTGGACCACGTACTTGGGTTGATGATTTGTATTGAGCTGTCGACACTCTCTCTCACCCAATATCCCGAGGCTCGCTGGCACGCCGTGAAGTGTTCGGCAGGGAAAAGAGGACGCAGTCCATGCTACCAGACCTTGGAAACCTCATCAAGAGAAGAGAGATTGAACCTCGTGTGGAACCGAGACTGCGTCCAACCTCATAAACTTGGGTCCACCCCAGTGCTCCGTCTACAGAAAGGGCTCAGTAAATGCCCTAAAAACGTGACCCACACTTCGAGAGATTAATGGGGTCTCCTGGCTGATTTATACCGGACAATACAATAATAACGCAAGCATGGATTCATTTATATAAAACACGCTTCAGAGGAATGGAGATCTAACAAATACAAAATCAATGTGTTCACTCTACAGAGGCTTCCATAACCAGGACTGAACTCAATTTCCAAACAGACTAATGGCCAAAATCAAAGCTTAATCGATATTTCACTCGGACCCCGCATAAACAGAGGGACTCAAAGACTGAGATTTACATTGGCAGGCCCAAGGATTATCAAAGGGATGTCGACGGCTTTAGCGTGTGCTGGGAGTCAGATCTCCTCGACATGTGATCAGGCCTTTGCCTAAGGGGGTGGAAATGGTTCAAAACTGAACTAACGCCAAATTAGATCACTCTAGCCTCCCTTCCATGAGTTATAGCTTAAGCAGAGAAAAAGAAAATTGAAATTCACTTCTAGCGAAGTCCCAAGCAGGAACTGATCAGCAGGTAGATAGTTAACAGCAGGGGTAAAGGTAGAAAAAGCAAAATTGCTCTCCCCAACCTCAAAGCCTTGTTGAAGCATAGAGAGAGCCACATACGAATTATTTTAAAGGGCTGCACGCTAGACCAAGTTTACTTTCTAATTACATATTTTCATCTAAAATTGCTCCAAGTTAGACTATCGAAGGAATGCTTCAAATTTTCCATACTAATTGATGTGGTTACTGCCCCAATTTTTGCCCTTTGATTGTAACTGAGTAGCGAAAACACCCCTCTGGCGGAATTTTGGCAAGCGAAATCCAAGGAAAGTTTCAAGTGTAATAAGAATTTTTAAGGAATATTTGGATGATTTTATTGAACATCCAAAAACTTGAGACAGTGAGGCATAGTTGTGCCATACTTTTGATTTTGACAATTTTTGAAAAAAGTATATTACTAAATATAGTCAAAATAATTTGGACCCTCTTGTGTAGAGTTTGGCGACTAAAGAAAACTGGCTTAGGCATCATATATCTAGACTGTGAGCCCATTGTTGGGTAGGGACCGTCTCTATATGTTGCCGATTTGTACTTCCCAAGCGCTTAGTACAGTGCTCTGCACACAGTAAGCGCTCAATAAATGATTGAATGAATGAATGAATGAAGGCACATCTCCTCCAAGAAGCCTTCCCTGACTAAGCCCTCCTCTCGTCTTCTCCCACACCCGTCTGCACTGCTCTTACTCACTCCTTTATTTATCCTCCCTCCCACCCCCACAGCACATATCATAATAATAATAATAATGATGGTATTTGTTAAGCACTTACTCTGTGCAAAGCACTGTTCTAAGTACTGGGGGGGGGGTACAAGGTGATCAGGTTGTCCCACGTGGGGCTCACAATCTTAATCCCCATTTTACAGATGGGGTAACTGAGGTACAGAGAAGTGAAGTGACTTGCCCAAAGTCACACAGCTGACGAGTGGCGGAGCTGGGATTAGAACCCACGACCTCTGACTCCTGAGCCTGGGCTCTTTCCACTGCTATATCTGTAATTTATTTATCCCTTCCTTCCTCTCCCCCTCGTCCCCCTCTCCATCCCCCCCATCTTACCTCCTTCCCTTCCCCACAGCACCTGTATATATGTATATATGTTTGTACATATTTATTACTCTATTTATCTATCTATTTATTTATTTATTTATTTATTTATTTATTTATTTATTTATTTTACTTGTACATAGCTATTCTATTTATTTTATTTTGTTAGTATGTTTGGTTTTGTTCTCTGTCTCCCCCTTTTAGACTGTGAGCCCACTGTTGGGTAGGGACTGTCTCTATATGTTGCCAATTTGTACTTCCCAAGCGCTTAGTACAGTGCTCTGCACATAGTAAGCGCTCAATAAATACGATTGATGATGATGATGATGATCTATTAACATTTATTTATATAAATGTCTGCCTCCCCCTCTAGACTGTGAACTCGTTGTGGGCAGGAATGTGTCTGTTGTAATATTGTACTCTCTCAGCACTTAGTACAGGGCTTTGCCCACAATAAATACGATTGAATGAATGAGTCTTACCTCCTCTTCCTTACCTCCTCCTCCATCTTACCTCCTTCCCTTCCCCACAGCACCTGTATATATGTATATATGTTTGTACATATTTTTTACTCTATTTATTTATTTATTTATTTATTTATTTTATTTGTACATATCTATTCTATTTATTTTATCTTGTTAGTATGTTTGGTTTTGTTCTCTGTCTCCCCCTTTTAGACTGTGATTATGTTGCCAATTTGTACTTCCCAAGCGCTTAGTACAGTGCTCTGTACATAGTAAGCGCTCAATAAATACGATCGATGATGATGATGATGATGATGAGTCAAAATAATGAATGAATAATGAATGAAAAAAATAGCTTTTTTTCCACGGGACAATGCCTTAGGAAAGCTAAGCTCCTTTCCAGTATGCCCAAAGGTGGCTTTCCATTATTGACAAAAAAGCCAAACTCTTCCCCCAGAAGCCCAGTAACCTCTAGGAAATATAGGTAAACCAGGCCCTTTGCTTCCCGGATTCATTTTTTTTTTTTTCCCTTCTCTACAATTCCCTTGCCTGCTCTCAACCAGATCTGTTGGGAGGATTTGAAAAAGCAAACTTGCTCTACCCAACAGAATGCTTGTTTTATATAGATCCATCCAAGGTCACACAGCAGACAAGTAGGGGAGCTGGGCATCCCGGGACCTTCCGACTCCAAGGCCTGTGCATTATCCATTAAACCGTGTTCCGAATACCAACATTACCTGCTCCCGAAAAAGAATCACCGAGGCGTTTGGGGAAGTACAATTTTCTCACAACCTGGTACAAGTCTTAAAAGGGTGTTAACTGAATACAGATACCATTGTACTCTAAACTGAAGAATTGGGTTTTCTAATAATAACTTGTTCACAGTGTAGTTATTACCTTGAATTAATATTGCACAAACTTCCACCTACCTATTCTTATACGTTTTCTCGTTTCAATTATTCTGTTCCATGCCCTTCAATACTGTTAAATGAAAGTGTATTTTTACAAGAGGTTAATGTACCCAACTTGCAAATTAGCACGGGCCCACCATATAGTGCCCAGGACAGATTGGCCACCCTAAAAGAAATCAATCCTGCTCTAAATATTATAAAGTATGAACTAAATCATTTGCTTCTAATTTAAAATTTGACTGAAATTTTACATTTATTGTAAGATGAGTTTGTTCCTGAAGGCCGGATAGACATCCTTGGGAGGAACCTCCGATTCTCTTGGAAAATATCATGTGGATGCCTATTAACTTCTTCAATCAGCTCTTTTGGGGGTTAGTTCCTGCCCTTTGTACCCATTCTGGCTGATGTGCTTGTCTCTTTGCTCTTACACCTCCGTTTTCTCCTTCAAAGTGAAAAGAAGGGGAGAAAGTTTAATCAATCAATCAATCAATCATATTTATTGAGCGCTTACTATGTGCAGAGCACTGTACTAAGCGCTTGGGAAGTACAAATTGGCGACATACAGAGACAGTCCCTACCCAACATTGGGCCCCAACTCTGCCACGTGCCTGTTGTGTGACCTTGTGCAAGTCATTTAATTTTTCTGTGCCTCAGTTAACTCATCTGTAAAAGGGAGATTACTACTGTGAGCCCCATGTGGGACTTGGAGTGTGTCCAACCTGATTAGCTTTTATCTGCCCCAGCATTCAGTACAGTGCCTGGCACATAGGGAACACTTAACAAATATCATTAAAAAAGGACGTAACTGGCAGGGTGGGCAAATTTCTTGGGGCAGAAAAATGTGAATAGTAACACCAGTGTCTAAAATGGTTCATCCTACCATGGGAATAATTGGTCTTTAAACTTAGATCCCTGTTGAGGAAGAGGAAAAGTTCACACCTTCTTGCTCTACTGTTTGAGTGTTTATACATCAGGCATGGACCCCACTTAGAAAAACACTGCCATTTGGACAGGTCAAAGATTGTGTTTGCTAGCTTTATTATACTCTCCTAAGCCCCCTAATACATTGCTGTGTACAGAGTAAACACTCACTAAATACTACTGATTGATTGACTGATAGAATACTTCCAAAAGTTTATATTCTCAATGTAGAAAGTATAACAAATGAAGAACAACTGTACAGCCTTATTTTATGAAGGTGCAGAAGATAATGAGAGAGCGAACAGAGATTTGAGAATGACGCTAGGAGTAAGGACGAGGGGCCAGAAAGGATATTCAGGAAAAATCCAGCAATTAAGCTGTGTGCGACGGTGGAGCAAAAAGAAACTTGAAATTACCGTGAGACGCCCGAAAACTGGTAATTGGGCTCAAAAGCAGAGAGAACTGAAGTTGGCCCGTGGCAAAAAGAAAAACAAACCTTCTAGGTGGTAAAGTTTTCTTAACAGATTTAAATATATTACATTATAATAAGGGATTTATGAAATTTTCCTTATGTATCAAAGGCTAACTAAAAAAATCAAATGAAGTTTCTTAATATTTCATTGAAGCTTAATTTCCTAGCAATTTAGATCTATATTTCAAACAGAACGATTAATAGCATCTTCAGAATATTCATTTTACTCCAGCTACAAAGTGTTGATGTATGCATGCTTCTAGGGCCTACAAAAAATTAAGTAATAAATGGGAATCGGGCAAAAGATTCATCAACCAATAATACTACTTATTGAGCACCAACTATATGCAACGCACTATATTACATGCCTGGAAAAGTGCAATAGAAGTAACAAACCCTGTTTCTCTGTCCTATTTTCATTTGGCTCGGTTTTGGTGAGGATCTTTAGGAGGAACTGGACAGAGCAGATTTACTTTTTAGCTTTATTTTATCTTTTAGAATAGGAGCTCCAGGTGGATTGAGACCAGGCCTATGATATTTCTGTATCTACCCCAGTGCTTGGCATAGCATTCAATCAATTAATCAATCAATGGCACTTACTGAGTGCAGAGCATAGTTCCAAGTGCTTAGGATAGAGAAGCAGCGTGGCTCACTGGAAAGAGCACAGGCTTTGGAGTCAGAGGTCATGGGTTCGAATCCCAGCTCCACCACATATCTGCTGTGTGACCTTGGGTAAGTCACTTAACTTCTCTGAGCCTCAGTTCCCTCATCTGTAAAACGGGGATTAAGACTGTGAGCCCCCCATGGGACAATCTGATCACCTTGTATCCCCCCCCAGTGCTTAGAACAGTGCTTTGCACATAGTAAGTGTTTAACAAATGCCATTATTATTATTATTATTACAAAAGAGTAGGGAGACACATTCCCTGCCCATAATGAGCTTACAGTCTAGAGGAGGAGACAGGCATTAATATAAATAAATTAATGGATAGGTATATAAGTACTATGGGGATAACAGGGCGGTGAACAAAGGGGGCAGTCAGGGAAAAATAGAAGGAAGTGGGAAAAGAGGAAATGAAGTCAGGGAAGGCCTGCTTATGGCGGGGGTGGGTGTCACATCACTAGGGATCTGGCTTCAATCTGTCTCTCTACTGAATATTACAATATCCAGGTGTAGGAGAAATGGAAATACATTTTGCAACTGGAATCGCACTTCAGAAATTAATCGCATTTATTGCTTACTGTGTTCAGAGCACTGTACTAAGCGCTTGGGAGAGTACACTATAACATAGTAGGTAGACGTTCCCCGCCCACAACAAGAAACACACCATTCTGAAACATAGATAATCTTAAAACACCACATCTACAATTACAGATTTCCCCTCTCCGCGCTCCTTCCCACTCCCCACCTCTCCTCATTTTCCCCAACGCCCGTTCCCGCCCCATTTCTGGCAAATAGTCACCACCTCCTCAAATGGATTATCAATCAATCAATCGTATTTATTGAGCGCTTACTATGTGCAGAGCACTGTACTAAGCGCTTGGGAAGTACAAATTGGCATCACATAGAGACAGTCCCTACCCAACAGTGGGCTCACAGTCTAAAAGGGGGAGACAGAGAACAGAACCAAACATACCAACAAAATAAAATAAGTAGGATAGAAATGTACAAGTAAAATAAATAAATAAATAAATAAATAGAGTCATAAATATGTACAACCATATATACATATATACAGGTGATGTGGGGAAGGGAAGGAGGTAAGACGGGGGGATGGAGAGGGGGACGAGGGGGAGAGGAAAGAAGGGGCTCAGTCTGGGAAGGCCTCCTGGAGGAGGTGAGCTCTCAGCAGGGCCTTGAAGGGAGGAAGAGAGCTGGCTTGGCGGATGGGCAGAGGGAGGGCATTCCAGGCCCGGGGGATGACGTGGGCCGGGGGTCGATGGCGGGACAGGCGAGAGCGAGGTACGGTGAGGAGATTAGCGGTGGAGGAGCGGAGGGTGCGGGCTGGGCTGGAGAAGGAGAGAAGGGAGGTGAGGTAGGAGGGGGCGAGGTGATGGAGAGCCTTGAAGCCCAGGGTGAGGAGTTTCTGCCTGATGCGCAGATTGATCGGTAGCCATTGGAGGTTTTTGAGGAGGGGAGTAATATGTCCAGAGCGTTTCTGGACAAAGATAATCCGGGCAGCAGCATGAAGTATGGATTGAAGTGGAGAGAGACACGAGGATGGGAGATCAGAGAGAAGGCTAGTGCAGTAGTCCAGACGGGATAGGATGAGAGCTTGAATGAGCAGGGTAGCAGTTTGGATGGAGAGGAAAGGGCGGATCTTGGCAATGTTGCGGAGCTGAGACCGGCAGGTTTTGGTGACGGCTTGGATGTGAGGGGTGAATGAGAGAGCAGAGTCGAGGATGACACCAAGGTTGCGGGCTTGTGAGACGGGAAGGATGGTAGTGCCGTCAACAGAGATGGGAAAGTCAGGGAGAGGACAAGGTTTGGGAGGGAAGACAAGGAGCTCAGTCTTCGACATGTTGAGCTTTAGGTGGCGGGCGGACATCCAGATGGAGATGTCCTGAAGGCAGGAGGAGATGCGAGCCTGGAGAGAGGGGGAGAGAGCAGGGGCAGAGATGTAGATCTGGGTGTCATCAGCGTAGAGGTGATAGTTGAAGCCGTGGGAGCGAATGAGGTCACCAAGGGAGTGAGTGTAGATTGAGAACAGAAGGGGACCAAGCACTGAACCTTGGGGAACCCCCACCGTAAGAGGATGGGAGGGGGAGGAGGAGCCTGCAAAAGAGACTGAGAAAGAACGACCGGAGAGATAAGAGGAGAACCAGGAGAGGACGGAGTCTGTGAAGCCAAGGTCAGATAACGTGTGGAGGAGAAGGGGGTGGTCCACAGTGTCAAAGGCAGCTGAGAGGTCGAGGAGGATTAGGACAGAGTATGAGCCGTTGGATTTGGCAAGCAGGAGGTCATTGGTGACCTTTGAGAGCGCAGTTTCCGTGGAATGAAGGGGACGGAAGCCAGACTGGAGGGGGTCAAGGAGAGAGTTGTTGTTGATTATGATTATGATTATGAGAGATTATGGCTCAAATGGATTATAATAATAATAATAATGGCATTTATTAAGCGCTTACTATGTGCAAAGCACTGTTCTAAGCGCTGGGGGATACAAAGTGATAAGGTTGTCCCACATGGAGCTCACAGTCTTAATCCCCATTTTACAGATGAGGGTACTGAGGCACAGAGAAGTTAAGTGGCTTGCCCAAGGTTCCACAGCTGACAAGTGGCGGAGCCGGGATTTGAACCCATGACCTCTGACTCCAAAGCCCATGCTCTTTCCACTGAGCCATGCTGCTTCTCTGAAGAATTATTAAAGAATTCTCTAAAGATTATGAGAGAATGTAGCGTGGCTCCGTGGAAAGAGCCTGGGCTTTGGAGTCAGAGGTCATGGGTTCAAATCCCAGCTCCGCCAACTGTCAGCTGTGTGACTTTGGGCAAGTCACTTCACTTCTCAGTGCCTCAGTTCCCTCATCTGTAAAATGCGGATTAAAACCGTGAGCCCCACGTGGGACAACCTGATCACCTTGTAACCTCCCCAGCGCTTAGAACAGTGCTTTGCACATAGTAAGCGCTTAACAAATACCAATATTATTATTATTATGGCTAAGGGAAAGAGGGACTGAGAGACTGCTGCTCAGGCCGGGACTCGGTGTCGTTTTTTGTGCCTCCAAATTTAGGGTTGATTATGTTGGGCTAAATCTGTATTTTCAGGTCACCCGTGTAAGCTTCAGGCTTTGATGTGGTCAAAAAGAAGAAGCCACAGAGGGACACAACCACGACGCTCTAATGATACACAAGAGGCAACCTGAGCGTAGCGTGAGACCACGGTGATGTCTCCTCGTTATTAGAAGAATTTGCATGCAATTGTTGGAGAAATGCCAGAATAGCTTGAACTAATTTGGGGGGAAAAAAACTGGAACCTCTAGAAGGCTTCTCTGATTTGTATCTTCTTTCAGTTCTTCGATGGACAAAGTGTTACTGAGCATGTGTCTGGATCGGTTCTTTGGTATTTTGCTGGTGTTTAGCCTCATTTTTAAAATGCTTATTAAAGGAGGAAAAGAAAAAACCGTAATCAAATACATCTATCCCAGGAGGCAGATTATAATGAGGAGTAATATCAAAAACAACTCTGAGACAGAGCTAACTAGTCTCTACAATCTTACAATTATCAAAATTATGAACCAGAACTCTATAACTTGTGACAAATGTTGATTCTGTGCAATTCCGGGCAATATTTCAAAAGTTTTATTAAGACCTTTACGTAGGCTGGTAAAATCTACAACAGGATTCGTGAATCTTGGGAGAAGGGAAGATACCATCTTCACTGTCTTCGCAGAAGAGTTTTTATCCTTCATTTCTCAATCACCGCTGCTGCCTAAACACTAGTCAACAGTACATGGCAAGGGAAATCATCATCAATCGTATTTATTTATTGAGCGCTTACTGTGTGCAGAGCACTGTACTAAGCGTTTGGGAAGTACAAGTTTGCAACATATAGAGACAGTCCCTACCCAAGAGTGGGCTCACGCTTGTGAAATGTTTGTTACCATACCATCCCCCAAACTCTTAAATCTGGTTAGATTGTCTCTGGGTCTTTTTTTATTATTTACTGCAGATGCTTTCCCCAGAAATCCATTCACCAGCCCCAGCTGAGTCCGGTACCGACATCCCTATTCTTTATTGGTTGGGTTTTTCACCTTCTAACGCTTTAGCAAACACTAAGCCCACTCATCGTCTATGAAAAAGAAAAAAGAAAAGAAACAACATGTTTTTACTATGCGACACAAAGTAAAATATAGTAATTATCTGGAAGGTTGACCTTCAGCAAGCTACAGAAGGGAACACACACAGAGAAAACAATGCGCGGAGACTGTAACATGGAGAGCAGCAGCAACAACAACCTTCCCTTTCACCATTGAGCTACTTCGGTTTTTTTAATCTCCTTGTTATTCAGGAATTAGAGCAAATGCCTTTAACCGCTTGAACATTGCAAGAGATAGAAAATAGGAAAGCACTGTCGCTTTTAAGAAATTTCTCAGAAATAGAAAGATATTTTTCTCCCTCTGCCCATCCGCCAAGCTAGCTCTCTTCCTCTCTTCAAGGCCCTACTGAGAGCTCACCTCCTCCAGGAGGCCTTCCCAGACTGAGCCCCTTCCTTCCTCTCCCCCTTGTCCCCCTCTCCATCCCCTCTTCTTACCTCCTTCCCTTCCCCACAGCACCTGTATATATGTTTGTACATATTTATTACTCTATTTATTTATCTTACTTGTACATATCTATTCTATTTATTTTATTTTGTTAATATGTTTGGTTTTGTTCTCTGTCTCCCCCTTCTAGACTGTGAGCCCACTGTTGGGTAGGGACTGTCTCTATATGTTGCCAACTTGTACTTCCCAAGTGCTTAGTACAGTGCTCTGCACACAGTAAGCACTCAATAAATACGATTGATTGATTGATTGATGTAGCACCTAAACCAGAATAGCCCCCATTGACAAAAACTTTGAGGACATAATAATAATAATAATAATAATAATAATGATGATGGTATTTGTTAAGTGCTTACTATGTGCAAATCACTGTTCTAAGCACTGGGGAGGTTACAAGGTGATCAGGTTGTCCCACGGGGGGCTCACAGTTTTAATCCCCATTTTACAGATGAGGTACCTGAGGCATAGAGAAGTTAAGTGACTTGCCCAAAGTCACCCAGCTGACAATTGGTGCAGCCGGGATTTGAACCCATGACCTCTGACTCCAAAGCCCGGGCTCTTTCCACTGAGCCACGCTGCTTCTCTTTCCCCTGTGCCATACTGGATTGGCTCCTTTTGTGATCTGCTGGAGCTCCTTGGATGTTATTATTAAACATAATAATAATATTGATGGTATTTGCTAAGTGCTTACTATGTGCCAGGCACTGTACCAAGTGCTGGGGTGGACAGAAGCAAATGGAGTTGGACACAGTCCCCGTCCAATGCGGGGCTCACAGTCTCAACCCCCACCTTACAAATGAGATAACTGAGGCACCGAGAAGTGAGGTGACTTGCCCAAGGTCACGCAGCAGAGGAGTGACGGAGCTGGAATTAGAACCCATGACCTTCTTACACCCAGGCCCGTGCTCTAAACTTAATAACTGTGGTATCTGTTAAGCGCTTTCCGTATGCCAAGCACCGCATAAAGCACTGGGGTGGATACAAGCAAATCGGATGGTCCCTGCCCCATATGGGGCTCACAGTCTCACTGCCCATTTTACAGGAGGGGTAACTGAGGCATGGAGAAATGAAGTGACTTCTTCCAGCGTGGGGGGTCTTCATTCTGCAGGAAATTGGCGGCAAAGGCAGCAAAATGAAAGATTTCCTAAGGGAAGGGCCAGGGTAGCAATCCACTAGGGTTGACGTATCCGCCAAATGCATACCGTGCGGAGGATCTCTTTGTTGCTTTATTGCTGTATTGTGCTTTCCGAGCACTTAGTACAGTGCTCTGCACACAGTAAGCGCTCAATAAATATGACCGAGTGAATGCATGACCTCGGTAGCGTTGACTACGAAGGACACTGGCACACAGACAGCTAAATGGACGTAAAGTCTACATTTGCCTCAGCCGAGCGAGACAGTGGTGTATAACAACCAGACGCACCCTCTGACTTCAAACAGCTCCTTCCACAACCTGCTCTTATTGGCCCCAGTAACTGACAGATAAAAAATAAAATAGCCTCTTGAGGAGAGTGTGACTGTGACTTTTCGACTGTGAGCCCACTGTTGGGTAGGGACTCTCTTCCTCCCTTCAAGGCCCTGCTGAGAGCTCACCTCCTCCAGGAGGCCTTCCCAGACTGAGCCCCTTCCTTCCTCTCCCCCTCGTCCCCCTCTCCATCCCCCCATCTTACCTCCTTCCCTTCCCCACACCTGTATATATGTATATATGTTTTTACATATTTATTACTCTATTTATTTATTTATTTTACTTGTACTTATCTATTCTATTTATTTTATTTTGTTAGTATGTTTGGTTTTGTTCTCTGTCTCCCCTTTTAGACTGTGAGCCCACTGTTGGGTAGGGACCGTCTCTATATATTGCCAATTTGTACTTCCCAAGCACTTAGTACTGTGCTCTGCACATAGTAAGCGCTCAATAAATACGATTGATGATGATGATGATGACTGTCTCTCTATGTTGCCAACTTGTACATCCCAAGCGCTTAGTCCAGTGCTCTGCACACAGTAAGCGCTCAATAAATACGATTGATTGATTGATTGATTGATTGAGAGTGCACTCCACAATGCTGGGAAGCCAAGTCCCTCCAGTCGCTCCTCTTATTGGATCCGCTCCAGAGACATGTTACAATTTCCTCCAGGAAAAGAGGAAGAAACGTACCAAAATGCTGGTGCCCTAATTATATAAAAGCAATTGCTAACAAGCTCAGAGAACTCCAATTATAAGACTTTACCGCAAAATCCAGAGCAGCCAGCAACTGAGGCAACATCAATTATTTCACCTCTGAGGGGAGGATTTCTGTGGGGGAATAACTTTAACATCTCTTGAGTTTTAGAGGGCTCCAACCTCCTACAAATATTTTTTTTTTTAAGAAAGGAAAGTGTGTCTCAGAGCGCAGAAGGCCACATTAATAATCGTGATGAAAATACAGCACGGGTGAACAAGAACCTCTTTGTCTTTATAGTAGTCACTTTACAATTATGGCATGTATTAAGCGCTTACTATGTGCTAATCACTGGGGTAGATACAAAGGTCTCTATATGTTGCCAACTTGTACTTCCCAAGCGCTTAGTACAGTGCTCTGCACACAGTAAGCACTCAGTAAATACGATTGATTGATTGATTGATCAAGGTGAGGGCTACGCACAATCAATCATCATCATCATCATCAATCATATTTATTGAGCACTTACTGTGTGCAGAGCACTGTACTAAGCACTTGGGAAGTACAAATTGGCAACATATAGAGACGGTCCCTACCCAACAGTGGGCTCACAGTCTAAAAGATCAATCAATCGTATTTATTGAGCGCTTACTGTGTGCAGAGCACTGTACTAAGCACTTGGGAAGTACAAGTTGGCAACATCTAGAGACAGTCCCTACCCAACAGTGGGCTCACAGTCTAGAAGGGGGAGAAAGACAACAAAACCAAACATACTAACAAAATAAAATAAATAGAATAGATATGTACAAGTAAAATAAATAACTAAATAGAGTAATAAATATGTACAAACATATATACAGGTGCACAACCTCCCTTGCTAGCCCTGATAGGAATTCTTTTTGATCAACAAAACTCTCACCCATGTTCTCTTCTTGTTCAACCTTCAAAGAAGTTTAGAGAATCAATCGATCAGGGGTATTTGCTGAACATTTCCTGTGTGCAGGGCACTGTACTGAGCACTGGGGAGGTGCAATAAAACAGAGTTGGTACACGTGATCCCTGCCCACAAGGAGCTTACAGTCTAAAGGGAGAATAAATTATAGGCGTGGACCTAAGTGCTATGGGGCTGAGGGTGGACTGAGTAACAACTGAACAGCTTCTGCCCCGAAGAATCAATCAATCAATCAATCGTATTTATTGAGCGCTTACTGTGTGCAGAGCACTGGACTAAGCGCTTGGGAAGTACAAGTTGGCAACATATAGAGACGGTCCTTACCCAACAGTGGGCTCACAGTCTAAAAGGGGGAGACAGAGAACAAAACCAAACATACTAACAAAATAAAATAAATAGAATAGATATGTACAAGTAAAATAAATAAATAAATAAATAAATATAAATATATAAATATATAAATAAATAGAAGAAATCATTCATATACTTGAAGACTGCTAGTAAATCACCTCTTAGCTTCCTTTTCTGGAATGTCCTGTTGTTTTGTACTCTCCCAAGCATTCAGTACAGCACTCTGCCCAAAGTACTCAATAAATACGATTGATTTTCCTTAGACAAACAACCCCATTTCTTTTTTACCGTTCTTCATAAAGCCTACCTGGTATCTCTTTAATAATTTTGGTTGCTCTTCTCTGAACCAACTCCAGCTTCTCTATTTTCTGGTAAAGTGCAGTGACCCAACTAAAATATTACCCTTATAAGTAATAAATAAGTACTCTAATAAAAACCCGCCCACTGCCAAAGTTGCTCTCTCTCTCTCTCTCTCTCTCCCCAGCATTCTCCGCCTCACATTAAACTATTTATTTAATAGTTCGTATTTATCGTATTTATCTATTTATTTTATTTTGTTGGTATGTTTGGTTTTGTTCTCTGTCTCCCCCTTTTAGACTGTGAGCTCACTGTTGGGTAGGGGCTGTCTCTATGTGTTGCCAACTTGTACTTCCCAAGCGCTTAGTACAGTGCTCTGCACATAGTAAGCGCTCAATAAATACGATTGATGATGATGATTAAACTAGTTTATTTATTTTATTTGTACATATTTATTCTTTTTTATTTTGTTAATATGTTTTGTCTTGTTCTCCGTCTCCCCCTTCTAGACTGTGAGCCCACTGTTGGGTAGGGACCGTCTCTATATGTTGCTGACTTGTACTTCCCAAGCGCTTAGTCCAGTGCTCTGCACACAGTAAGCGCTCAATAAATACGATTGAATGAATGAATAGTGGCATTCAATAGGTACCTAGACTTTAAACTTCATTTGTCAACTCACTTTCCTCTTGCTAACGGCCTCCATCATCATCATCAATCGTATTTATTGAGCGCTTACTATGTGCAGAGCACTGTACGAAGCGCTTAAAATTCCCAAAAATTCCAAGAGCAAAGGGATGTGCTTTTTCTTTGAAAATCGCTGGGCCAAGAGAAAATAAGGATCTCGGAATTTATTTCACCTCCATGGGGTTGGTGAAACTTTGTCAGGGGCTGGTAAATATTTGATGCTTATTTACAAGCCGGAACTAGTAGCACCTATTTTACTGGGAAAGACTAAGAAAGTATTGGTGACCTTTGAAAATATTAATTTCCCAAAGCTGGCAGCTTGGGCTCTGGAACGAAAGTATGTCTTATAAGGTACAATCCAAGAGCAGGAGCGGAGGCTAGAGCAGCCGTGCTATTTACTGAGTGCTTGCCCCTTACCTCCTTCCCCTCCCCACAGCACCTGTATATACGTATATATGCTTGTACATATTTATTACTCTATTTATTTTACTTGTACATATCTATTCTATTTATTTTATCTTGTTAATATGTTTTGTCTTGTTGTCTGTCTCCCCCTTCTAGACTGTGAGCCCGCTGTTGGGTAGGGACCGTCTCTACATGTTGCCAACTTGTACTTTCCAAGCGCTTAGTACAGTGCTCTGCACACAGTAAGCGCTCAATAAATACGATTGATTGATTGATTGATTGATTGATTGTAGAGCACTGCATTAAGCAGCTGGTACCAACAGAATTAGTGGATATGATCCCTACCCCCAAGGACCTAACAATCTTAAAGAATTGAGAAGCAGCGTGGCTCAGTGGAAAGAGCACAGGCTTGGAGTCAGAGGTCATGGGTTCTAATCCCGGCTCCGCCATATGTCTGCCGTGTGACCTTGGACAAGTCACTTCTCTGAGCCTCAGTTACCTCATCTATAAAATGGGGATTAAGACTGTGAGCCCCACATGGGACAACTTGATCATCTTTGTGCTATGCACATAGTAAGCGCTTAACAAATGCCATTATTATTATTATTAATAATAATAGTCTGCCTCCTCCCTGTTTGTGCACTTACAATTGAAACCTGCTCTGTTCAGCTCTAAAACTGAATTCTTTCAAACTGTCCTAAGGATTATTAAATACAGTTATTTCAAAAAATGAATATGCCCACTGATAAATGAGATTGCTACTGAAAATCTTTCAGTACATATGCTGCCATCTAAAAAATGTTTCCTCGGCAAGTCAATTTTAGTGAAGCAATATGGCAGTACATTTCTCTGCAAGTGTCATGTTTTCATGCCTTGGGCATATTTAGTTTGCTGTTTAAGAATTTTTTTAATTAATATTGTTAGAAATTCATAAAATACTTGCTAAATGGATAAACAGCGTTAATTGGTATTTGGAAAACATTTCCACAAGTGAAGCTGAAATATAATTAGGTTTAAAAATGAATTCTTTTTACTTAGGTATTTAAGAGAAGAGGGAGCATAAGTAACTTAGAGCTTGAGTTTAATGGAGAAGTTTGGATTGGAGATCTCCTCAGTGTTGGGGAGGCCAGGCAGGGATGAATCAATCAAACAACATTATTTACTGAGGGCCTATTTTACTGAGGGCCTAAAACTAGTTTTATAGAGAAGCAGCGTGGCTCAGTGGAAAGAGCCCGCGCTTTGGAGTCAGAGGTCATGGGTTCAAATCCTGGCTCCGCCAGTTGTCAGCTGTGTGACTTTGAGCAAGTCACTTCACTTCTCTGTGCCTCAGTTCCCTCATCTGTAAAATGGGCGTTAAGACTGTGAGCCCCCCATGGGACAACCCGATCACCTTGTAACCTCCCCAGTGCTTAGAACAGTGCTTTGCATATAGTAAGCGCTCAATAAATGCCATTATTATTATTTATTTATTTATTTTACTTGTACATATCTATTCTATTTATTTTATTTTGTTAGTATGTTTGGTTTTGTTCTCTGTCTCCCCCTTTTAGACTGTGAGCCCCCTGTTGGGTAGGGACTGTCTCTATATGTTGCCAATTTGTACTTCCCAAGTGCTTAGTACAGTGCTCTGCACATAGTAAGCGCTCAATAAATACGATTGATTGATTGATTGATTGTGCAGAGCGCTGTACAGAGCGCTTGGGAGAGAACAACAGAGTTCGCAGTTGTGAGTCTTGGCCCCAAAGGGTTTACAGTCGGTGGGAGGAAGGAGGTGGGTGGAGAAGAGAAGCATGGCTCAGTGGAAAGAGCCCGGGCTTTGGAGTCAGGAGTCAAGGGTTCCAACCCCGGCTCTGCCAACTGTCAGCTGTGTGACTCTGGGCAAGTCACTTCACTTCTCTGTGCCTCAGATACCTCATCTGTAAAATGGGGATTAAGTGTGAGCCCCACCGTGGGACAACCTGATCACCTTGTAACCTCCCCAGCGCTTAGAACAGTGCTTTGCACATAGTAAGCGCTTAATAAGTGTTATTATTATTATTATTATTGCATCCTCAGCTCTGTCAATTGCTCTGCAGACGGTTGGTTCTGAGGCTGACTCAGTTTACTTGGCAAGGAACGGAGAATCAATCAAGCAACAGTATTTACTGAGGGCCTATTCTGTGCAGAGCACTGTACAGAGCGCTTGGGAGAGAACAACAGAGTTCGCAGACGTGAGTTTTGGCCCCAGTGAGTTTACAGTCGGTGGGAGGAAGGAGGTGGGTGGAGAAGAGAAGCATGGCTCAGTGGAAAGAGCACTTTGGAGTCAGGAGTCAAGGGTTCCAATCCCGGCTCTGCCAACTGTCAGCTGTGTGACTCTGGGCAAGTCACTTCACTTCTCTGTGCCTCAGATACCTCATCTGTAAAATGGGGATTAAGACTGTGAGTCCCCCGTGGGACAACCTGATCACCTTGTAACCTCCCCAGCGCTTAGAACAGTGCTTTGCACATAGTAAGCGCTGAATAAGTGTTATTATTATTATTACCGTTGCATCTTCAGCTCTGTCAATTGCTCTGCAGACGGTTGGTTCTGAGGCTGACTCAGTTTACTTGGCAAGGAATGGAGAATCAATCAAGCAACAGTATTTACTGAGGGCCTATTCTGTGCAGAGCACTGTACAGAGCGCTTGGGAGAGAACAAAGGAGTTCGCAGACGTGAGTCTTGGCCCCAAAGAGTTTACAGTCGGTGGGAGGAAGGAGGTGGGTGGAGAAGAGAAGCATGGCTCAGTGGAAAGAGTCAGGGGTCAAGGGTTCCAATCCCGGCTCTGCCAACTGTCGGCTGTGTGACTCTGGGCAAGTCACTTAACCTCTCTGTGCTTCAGTTCCCTCATCTGAAAAATGGGGATGAAGACTGTGAGGCCCCCCCGTGGGACAACCTGATCACCTTGTAACCTCCCCAGCGCTTAGAACAGTGCTTTGCACATAGTAAGCGCTTAATAAATGTTATTATTATTATTATTGCATCTTCAGCTCTGTCAATTGCTCTGCAGACGGTTGGTTCTGAGGCTGACTCGGTTTACTTGGCAAGGAACGGAGAATGGAATGGATCGATTCTATTCTATTTATTTTATTGTGTTAGTATGTTTGGTTTTGTTCTCTGTCTCCCCCTTTAAGACTGGGAGCCCGCTGTTGGGTAGGGACTGTCTCTAGATGTTGCCAACTTGGACTTCCCAAGCGCTTAGTACAGTGCTCTGCACACAGTAAGCGCTCAATAAATACGATTGATGATGATGATGATTGATTGAGAATAATAATAATAATAATTGGCATTTGTTAAGCGCTTACTATGTGCAAAGCGAGAATGGAAATGGGGAGGGGAGAGCAGAGGCTCTGCGCCCTCAGGCAATTCCCTGTGCCCTCCCTTTTGGAGAACCCGGAGCGTGGCTCGCCTGCCTCGTAATTTTCTCCTTTGGGGTGGCAGAAGGCTCTAATGCATCATTCCCCAGTCCCCGTTTCCACTATTTGAGGAGTTTGGCCCCAACAGGCAGCTAAGTTCGTGGTCCAGAAACAGATGGGACCCGAGGTCGAATCCAGAGGCTTCTGGGCATTTAGTCTCATGCGGGTTGCCAATTTGTACTTCCCAATCATCATCATCAATCGTATTTATTGAGCGCTTACTATGTGCAGAGCACTGTACTAAGCACTTGGGAAGTCCAAGTTGGCAACATCTAGAGACAGTCCCCACCCAAGTGCTTAGTACAGTGCTCTGCACATAGTAAGCGCTCAATAAATACGATTGATGATGATGCGGGTGTGTCAACGTCAATTTCCCAGTGGGGACATAAGCAGACCCCGCCAGTTCTGCTCTGGGGGATGCCAGAGGAATCCTCCTTTTCTTTTTTAGGGTCTACGTTAAGCTTTTACTATGGGGCAGGCACTGATCAGATTGGACGCAGTCCCTTGTCCACATAGGGTTTACAATAATAATAATAATAATAATAATGACGGCATTTGTTAAGCGCTTACTATGTGCAGAGCACGGTTCTAAGCACTGGGGAGGATACAAGGTGATTCGGTTGTCCCACGGGGGGCTCACAGTCAATCCCCATTTTACAGATCATCATCATCATCAATCGCATTTATTGAGCGCTTACTGTGTGCGGAGCACTGTACTAAGCGCTTGGGAAGTACAAATTGGCAACATCTGGAGACAGTCCCTACCCAACAGTGGGCTCACAGTATAAAAGGGGGAGACAGAGAACAAAACCAAACATACTCACAAAATAAAATAAATAGAATAGGCATGTACAAGCAAAATGAATAAATAAATAAATAGAGTAATGAGGCTCAGAGAAGTTAAGTGACTTGCCCAGACATGTGGCAGAGCTGGGATTCGAACCCACGACCTCTGACTCCAAAGCTCGGGCTCTTTCCACTGAGCCATACTACAATCTTAGTCTCCATTTTACAGAGGGAATCACTGAGGCCCGGAGAAGTTAAGTGACTTGCCAAAGGGCACACAGCAGACGAATGGCGGAGCCGGGATTAGAACCCAGGTCCTCTGACCCCCCCAGGCTCTATCCACTAGGCCACAGTGCTTCCCCTTCCTCCGTTTTACGGTTGATTTAGATTTGAAAAGTTTAAAGAATTGCTTGCAGGCTGCTGGGATGAGGCTGATGTTTTCACTTGTATATAAAACCGTAGCGCTGGTGTCATGATTTAGAAATGTAAGTTCAGGTCCAAATTTCCTCCCTCCCAGAGATATCACTAAATAAACTTTATCACACACATAAAACCACTTAACTCTTGTCTTGCTATTTTAACATTAACCTAGGTAACTGCTATACACCATTAACTTAATCTGCCGGGGTCTTCTTTGGTTTCAGTCCCCCCAGGTCTTTCCCCACAATTATTCCGCCCCTCGATGAGAAGCAGCGTGACTCGGTGGAAGGAGCCCGGGCTTAGGAGTCAGAGGTCATGGGTTCTAATCCCGGCTCCGCCACTTGTCAGCTGCGTGACTTTGGGCAAGTCACTTCACTTCTCTGGGCCTCAGTTCCCTCATCTAGAAAATGGGGATTAAGACTGAGAGCCCCATGTGGGACAACCTTGATTACCTTGAATCCCCCCAGCTCTTAGAACAGTGCTTGGCACATAGTAAGCGCTTAACAAATACCAACATTATTATTATTATTATTAATCTGGGCCCTCAGGGAACAACAAAGACCTCCATCCCAAGGTGGCTTCAGAAACATCATACTTCTGGTCACTTGTCTTGTTCTTTGCTTGGAGCCTTGACTTTAGGCTGTCGCTATTTTTTTTTTTTTTATGGTATTTGTTAAATACTTCAGCAATCGTATTTATTGAGCGCTTACTGTGTGCAGAGCACTGTACTAAGCGCTTGGGAAGTACAAATTGGCAACATATAGAGACAGTCCCTACCCAACAGTGGGCTCACAGTCTAAAAGACTACTTTGTGTCCAGCACTGTACTAAGCGCTGGGGCAGATACTAGCTAATCAAGTTGGACTCAGTCCCCGTCCGGCACCGGGTTCGTTCACAGTCTTCATCCCCATTTTACAGATAATAATAATAGTAATAATGTTGGTATTTGTTAAGCGCTTACTATGTGCAAAGCACTGTTCTAAGCGCTGGGGTAGGTACAAGGTAATCAGGTTGTCCCACGAGGGGCTCACAGTCTTCATCCCCATTTTACAGATGAGGGAACTGAGGCCCAGAGCAGTGAAATTACTTGCCCGAGGTCACACAGCAGACCAGTGGCGGAGCCGGAATTAGAACCCGGGTCCTTCTGTTTGCTAAGCCCAAGATCTATCCACTAGGCCATGCTGCTCCTTCTTCCTCTTTCCCCGACTTGGTTCAGAATTTGGTCCCGCTCTTCTTTACCTCTTAAGTAGAGCAGCGTGGCCTAGTGGATAGAGCGCGGGCCTAGAGTCAGAAAGCCCTGGGTTCGAATCCCGGCTCCACCACCGGTCTGCTGTGTCACCTCGGGCAAGTCACTTCACTTCTTTGGGTCTCAATTCCTTCATCTGCAAAATGGGGATTAAGACTGGGAGACCTACATGGGACAGGAACTATGACCAACCTGATTTTCTTATAGCTACCCCAGGGCTTAGAACAGTGCCTGGCACATAGTAAGCGCTTAACAAATATCACAATTATTATTATTATTATTATTATTACCATAACAGGTCTTGGTGCTGGGCCTGGGAAGGATACCACCACAGTTTTATGTTGTCGGATGAGAGAATCTGGCCCTCAGAAAAAAGTAGGTAGTTGAGGTGGCAACCCTGGCCTGGGCTGCTGTGGGAGTCAGTCAGAACATCAGTCAGCCATTCAGTCCTATTTATTGAGCGCTTACTGTGTGCAGAGCACTGTACTAAGTGCTTCGAAGGGTACAGTACAGCAACATAATAGACACAATCCCCGCCCACAATCAATCAATCGGATTTATTGAGCGCTTACTGTGTACAGAGCACTGTAGTAAGCACTTGGGAAGTATAAGTTGGCAACATCTAGAGACAGTCCCTACCCAACAGTGGGCTCACAGTCTAGAATCAATCAATCAATCATATTTATTGAGCGCTTACTGTGCGCAGAGCACTGTACTAAACGCTTGGGAAGTCCAAGTTGGCAACATCTAGAGACAGTCCCTACCCAACAGCGGGCTCCCAGTCTAAAAGGGGGAGACAGAGAACAAAACCAAACATACTAACACAACGAGCTTACAGTCTAGAGGGGAAGACCTCCCAGCCTCCTGTCTCTCCCCACTCCAGTCCATACTTCACTCTGCTGCCCGGATCATTTTTCTACAAAAACACTCAGGATATCATCAATCATATTTATTGAGCGCTTATTGTGTGCAGAGCACTGTACTAAGCGCTTGGGAAGTACAAGTTGGCAACATAGAGAGACAGTCCCTACCCAACAGTGGGCTCACAGTCCTAGGGACTTTCTTGACCCTCATACACTCCAAATTTAGTCCCCCTCCAATTTAGTCTCCCCTCCCCACCCGCCTCATTCTGAACAGGGATGTGACTGAATCATCATCATCATCATCATCAATCGTATTTATTGAGCTCTTACTGTGTGCAGAGCACTGTACTAAGCGCTTGGGAAGTCCAAGTTGGCAACATCTAGAGACAGTCCCTACCCAACAGTGGGCTCACAGTCTAAAAGGGGGTGACAGAGAACAAAACCAAACATACCAACACAACGAGCTTACAGTCTAGAGGGCAAGACCTCCCAGCCTCCTGTCTCTCCCCACTCCAGTCCATACTTCACTCTGCTGCCCGGATCATTTTTCTACAAAAACACTGAGGATATTTATTATATTTTGTTAGTATGTTTGGTTTTGTTCTCCGCCTCCCCCTTTTAGACTGTGAGCCCACTGTTGGGTAGGGACTGTCTCTATATGTTGCCAATTTGTACTTCCCAAGTGCTTAGTACAGTGCTCTGCACATAGTAAGCGCTCAATAAATACGATTGATGATGATGATGATGATATTTTTCCCCACTCCTCGAGAAACTCCGGTGGTTGCCCAACAACCTCTGCAAACAGAAACTCCTCATCCCCGGCTTTAAAACACACAAACACCTTGTCCCCTCCTACCTCACCTCGCTTCTCTCCTACTACAATTTGGCTCCTCTAATGCAAACCTTCTCACTGTCCCTTGATCTTGTCTATCAATCAATCAATCAATCATATTTATTGAGCACTTACTATGTGCAGAGCACTGTACTAAGCACTTGGGAAGTACAAATTGGCAACACATAGAGACAGTCCCTACCCAACAGTGGGCTCACAGTCTAAAAGGGGGAGACAGAGAACAAAACCAAACATACCAACAAAATAAAATAAATAGGATAGAAATCTCGCCGCCAACCCCTCGCCCACATCCTGTAAATCAAGGAGCTTACAGTCAATCAATCAATCAATTGTACTTATTGAGCGCTTACTGTGTGCAGAGCACTGTACTAAGCGTGGGAGCCACCCCCTTTGTAAATTATTCCCGGGATTGGCTCCGGCCACACTTTGGCCGTCGAGTGGTTCTGAACAAGGACACTTTCTTAGCAATATTTTCAAGAAGGCCTTGTACATCCCAGTCATTTTATGGTAAAAAGAATCCAACATTTGCAAAGCTGATTATGCTTCTGCGGTTGATTCTTCCCTGGAAACATCAGAGGAGAGGAGCGAGGTCATGTTCGGAGGGGAAAATAAATTGTGGAGAATTTTTTGTAGCTTAAATTTGTGTGCTAGCTCTAGTCTGAAATAAAATACTGCTTCATCTAGGTCTAAAGGTGGATCTCTCTGTTCCAGGCACGTATGTTTTGCAGATCCCCCATCGCCAGGTCAGTTATGGGAGTTTCCCTCTTGACACTGGGAAAGGTGCTGGAACTTTTTATGCCTTTTATCTTTTTATAACATGAGAAACCAAAGCAAAAAAATTAAAAAAAAAATAAAGAATCCCTGACCCATCAGCCCCTTGAACCTCCCATCTCCAACTCTCAGTCCAGGGTTCCCTGTGGAATGTACCACTTTTTTTTATTCGGCACTTTCCAAGTTCCTGGTACATGAGAACCGGCAGCTGTATTTTCTCCAAGTGACTAGAGCCCTGTGGACTTTCCTCCTCTCAGACTCTTCAGCCCACGGCCTTCACCCCAGTCCTCCTGAAGACCTTCCTTTGCTTAGGGCTCAAATTCCAGTTCCCAATCAATCAATCAATCAATCAATCATATTTATTGAGCACTTATTGTGTGCAGAGCACTGTACTAAGCACTTGGGAAGTACAAGTTGGCAACGTATAGAGACAGTCCCTACCCAACAGTGGGCTCACAGTCTAAAAGGGGGAGACAGAGAACAAAGAGAACAAAACGAAACATACCAACAAAATAAAATAAATAGAATAGATATGTACAAGTAAAATAAATAAATAGAGTAATCAATCAATAAATCGTATTTATTGAGCACTTACTGTGTGCAGAGCACTGTACTCAGCGCTTGGGAAGTCCAAGTTGGCAACATCTAGAGACAGTCCCTACCCAACAGTGGGCTCACAGTCGAAAAGGGGGAGACAGAGAACAAAACCAAACATACTCACAAAATAAAATGTCAACATTCATTCAATTTTCCAGACACCTACCAACGCTCCCCTTCGCTTTGACCTTGGCCAACACATACATACCCACATCCCCTCTCAAGATTATGCTACACTCATGTGAGCGATGGTAAAAATATTAGGACATTTCACACTGAAACACTTCCAGTCACTCAAGGAAGCACTCAATCACCTTGCTCCCTCCTATCTCACTTGGCTACACTCCTCCTACAACCCAGCCCGGGGCACACTTGGCTCCTCTGACGCCAACCTCCTCAGTGTACCTTGACCTCGTCTAAATCTCGACCTCGTCTAAATCGCCGCCGACCTCTCGCCCACATCCTGCCTCCGGCCTGAAACACCCTCCCTCTTCATATCCGACCGACAGTCTCTTTCCCCACCTTCCAAACCTTCTTCACAGCACATCTCCAAGCGGCCTTCCCTAACTAGTGCCTCATCTCCTCTTCTCACACTTCCATCTTCCCCTTGCACTTGGATTTGCTCCCTTTATTCACATCCCAGGCTCAGCCCCAGGGCACTTCCATACATAGCCATAATTTATTTATAAATTATAATGTCCGTCCCCCCCGGGAGGCTGCCAGCTCATCGTGGGCAGGGACTGTGTCTGCTACATTGTATCCTCCCAAGTGCTTAATACAGTGCTTTGCACACAATAAATTCTCGATAAATACGACTGACGGCTTGATTGAAGTAATCCCTCAGCATCTGATCTACGTTAGCAAACGGGGTTAGTTTTGGGACGTTTTCATCTGTTTTAAAGGCTTCATACCTAGACAATGAGACTGTGAGCCCACTGTTGGGTAGGGACTGTCTCTATATGTTGCCAACTTGGACTTCCCAAGCGCTTAGTACAGTGCTCTGCACACAGTAAGCGCTCAATCATCATCAATCGTATTTATTGAGCGCTTACTATGTGCAGAGCACTGTACTAAGTGCTTAAAAATTTTATCTCAGCACTCTTAGGTGCTCAATAAATTCCCCTTTTAGACTGTGAGCCGACTGTTGGGTAGGGACTGTCTCTATATGTTGCCAATTTGTACTTCCCAAGCGCTTAGTACAGTGCTCTGCACATAGTAAGCGCTCAATAAATACGATTGATGATGATGATGATGATGATAAATTCAATTGATTGATTAGTACATTCCTGTAGGGAGGTCCTGCATAATAAGGTCTGCTGCTAGACTGTGAGCCCCTTGTTGGGTAGGGATTGTCTCTGTCTGTTGCTGAACTGTACTTTCCAAGCGCCTAGTACAGTGCTCTGCACACAGTAAGCGCTCAATAAATACGACCAAATGAATGAATTGAATGAATAAGGTTCCCTGCATATATTTCTCAACTGAACACTACACTGCCTCTTTCAGAGTATTTTTGGAAATGAGTCTGAGCACTAAGTGCTCCCATTACGGGTGTTAAAATCACATCCTCCTCTACTTTTTGGCTGTCCACCCCAGGGAAAATTTCAAACGGAAAGTTCATTTTCAACTAGATAGAAGGAAGCCGTTTCTACAGAATCCGAATCCAGTAATCCATTATAAAAGACTAAAAATTATATATTTTTTTCAACACGGACAGGCCCGACAGAGGTGAGCTGCTAGTGCAGCGGGGCATAGTTTGGTCCTTCTCCCCCTCCCTTGGGCGTCACTTGGCTTTGCTCCCTTTATTCCTCTCGCGGTCGGAGAGGACACGAGAGCAGGGATCTTACCCCCCCTTTCCAGATGAAGAAACTGAGCCTGCAAGAAGTTAAGTTGTCTACACGCGCTGCCTAGAATTCCTCAACAACAACTCTCTCCTCGACCCCCTCCAGTCTGGCTTCCGTCCCCTTCATTCCACGGAAACTGCGCTCTCAAAGGTCACCAATGACCTCCTGCTTGCCAAATCCAACGGCTCATACTCTGTCCTAATCCTCCTCGACCTCTCAGCTGCCTTTGACACTGTGGACCACCCCCTTCTCCTCAACACGTTATCTGACCTTGGCTTCACTGACTCCGTCCTCTCCTGGTTCTCCTCTTACCTCTCCGGTCGTTCTTTCTCAGTCTCTTTTGCAGGCTCCTCCTCCCCCTCCCATCCTCTTACTGTGGGAGTTCCCCAAGGTTCAGTGCTTGGTCCCCTTCTGTTCTCAATCTACACTCACTCCCTTGGTGACCTCATTCGCTCCCACGGCTTCAACTATCACCTCTACGCTGATGACACCCAGATCTACATCTCTGCCCCTGCTCTCTCCCCCTCCCTCCAGGCTCGCATCTCCTCCTGCCTTCAGGACATCTCCATCTGGATGTCCGCCCGCCACCTAAAGCTCAACATGTCGAAGACTGAGCTCCTTGTCTTCCCTCCCAAACCTTGTCCTCTCCCTGACTTTCCCATCTCTGTTGACGGCACTACCATCCTTCCCGTCTCACAAGCCCGCAACCTTGGTGTCATCCTCGACTCCGCTCTCTCATTCACCCCTCACATCCAAGCCGTCACCAAAACCTGCCGGTCTCAGCTCCGCAACATTGCCAAGATCCGCCCTTTCCTCTCCATCCAAACCGCTACCCTGCTAATTCAAGCTCTCATCCTATCCCGTCTGGACTACTGCACTAGCCTTCTCTCTGATCTCCCATCCTCGTGTCTCTCTCCACTTCAATCCATACTTCATGCTGCTGCCCGGATTATCTTTGTCCAGAAACGCTCTGGACATATCACTCCCCTCCTCAAAAACCTCCAATGGCTACCGATCAATCTGCGCATCAGGCAGAAACTCCTCACCCTGGGCTTCAAGGCTCTCCATCACCTCGCCCCCTCCTACCTCACCTCCCTTCTCTCCTTCTACTGCCCAGCCCGCACCCTCCGCTCCTCCACCACTAATCTCCTCACCGTACCTCGTTCTCGCCTGTCCCGCCATCGACCCCCGGCCCACGTCATCCCCCGGGCCTGGAATGCCCTCCCTCTGCCCATCCGCCAAGCTAGCTCTCTATCTCCCTTCAAGGCCCTGCTGAGAGCTCACCTCCTCCAGGAGGCCTTCCCAGACTGAGCCCCTTCTTTCCTCTCCCCCTCGTCCCCCTCTCCATCCCCGTCTTACCTCCTTCCCTTCCCCACAGCACCTGTATATATGTATATATGGTTGTACATATTTATTACTCTGTTTATTTATTTATTTATTTTACTTGTACATTTCTATCCTACTTATTTTATTTTGTTGGTATGTTTGGTTCTGTTCTCTGTCTCCCCCTTTTAGACTGTGAGCCCACTATCGGGTAGGGACTGTCTCTATGTGATGCCAATTTGTACTTCCCAAGCGCTTAGTACAGTGCTCTGCACATAGTAAGCGCTCAATAAATACGATTGATTGATTGATTGATTGATTAAGTGTATATGTTTGTACATATTTGTTACTCTATTTAGTTTTTTATTTTACTTGTACGTATCATCATCATCAATCGTATTTATTGAGCACTTACTATGTGCAGAGCACTGTACGAAGCGCTTGGGAAGTACAAATTGGCAACATATAGAGACAGTCCCTACCCAGCAGTGGGCTCACGGTCTAAAAGGGGGAGACAGAGAACAGAAACCAAACATACTAACAAAATAAAATAAATAGGATAGATATGTACAAGTAAAACAAATAAATAAATAAATATGTAAATATCTATTCTATGTACAAGTATGTACAAGTAAAATAAATAAATAAATAGAGTAATAAATATGTACATATCTATTCTATTTATTTTATTTTGTTAGTATGTTTGGTTTTGTTCTCTGTCTCCCCCTTTTAGACTGCGAGCCCACTGTTGGGTAGGGACTGTCTCTATATGTTGCCAATTTGTACTTCCCAAGCGCTTAGTACAGTGCTCTGCACATAGTAAGCGCTCAATAAATACGATTGATGATGATGATGATGATGTTGGGTAGGGACTGTCTCTATATGTTGCCAACTTGGACTTCCCAAGCGCTTAGTACAGTGCTCTGCACACAGTAAGCGCTCAATAAATACGATTGATGATGATGATGATGATGAAGTGATTTCTCCAAGGTCACAAAACGGGCCCAGGGGCGGAGCTGGGTCTAGAACTCGGATCTCCTGGCTCTCCAATCCCTTGCTCTTCCCACCTGGGCCCAGACGTGCACTTCTGACTAAGGTCCCTACAACAGCAGTTCATGTGATTCATCACATGAATTCCCAGAGGGAATTTTATTTGTTTATTTAATGGTATCTGCTAAGCGCTTACTAAGTGCCAGACACCGTACTAAGCGCTGGGAGAGATACATCTTAATTAGCTTGGGCACAGCCCCGTCCCTCCTCCCCCTCCCAACCCCCCCAGCCTTACCTCCTTCCCCTCCCCACAGCACCTGTATATATGTATATATCATCATCAATCGTATTTATTGAGCACTTACTATGTGCAGAGCACTGTACTAAGCGCTTGGGAAGTACAAATTGGCAACATACAGAGACAGTCCCTACCCGGCAGTGGGCTCACAGTCTAAAAGGGGGAGACAGAGAACAAAACCAAACATACTCACAAAATAAAATAAATAGAATCATCATCATCATCAATCGTATTTATTGAGCGCTTACTATGTGCAGAGCACTGGACTAAGCGCTTGGGAAGTACAAATTGGCAACATACAGAGACAGTCCCTACCCAACAGTGGGCTCACAGTCTAAATGGGGGAGACAGAGAACAAAACCAAACATACTCACAAAATAAAATAAATAGAATCATCATCATCATCAATCGTATTTATTGAGCGCTTACTATGTGCAGAGCACTGGACTAAGCGCTTGGGAAGTACAAATTGGCAACATATAGAGACAGTCCCCACCCAACAGTGGGCTCACAGTCTAAAAGACTGTGAGAATAGATATGTACAAGTAAAATAAATATGTTTGTACATATTTATTACTCCATTTATTTTACTTGTACATATTTATTCTATCTATTTTATTTTGTTTACATGTTTTGTTTTGTTGCCTGTATCCCCCTTCTAGGCTGTGAACCCGCTGTTCGGTAGGGACCATCTCTATATGTTGCCAATTTGTGCTTCCCGAGCGCTTAGTACAGTGCTCTGAAAATACGATTGAATAAATGAATGAATGGGGCTCACAGTTTAAGTAGGAGAACTGAGGCACGGAGGAGGTGAAGTGACCCGTCCCACAGCAAGCAATCGGCAGAGCCACTATTAGATCTCCCAAGCGCTTAGTACAGTGCTCTGCACACAGTAAGAGCTCAATAAATACGACCGAATGAATGAATGACCCAGATCCTCTGATTCCTGGGCCCATGCTCTATCCGCTAGGTCACGACGCTTCTTCTACCCCTTTCCCCTACGTGGTTGAGGATTTATTACATAGTAAGCGCTTAATAAATGCCATCATTATTATATTTGGACCTGTTCCTCTTCACCTCCTAGGAAGACAATATGCTTCTAACTTCTGTGCACAAAAGGTGTAGCTTTCTGGTCGTATAGTTCAAAGAATTGCACAGACATTCTTGGAAATGGCTGTACTCTTCTGTCACCTCCAATTAAATGTCTCTATTAATGTCTCTATATGTTGCCAACTTGTACTTCCCAAGCGCTTAGTACAGTGCTCTGCACACAGTAAGCGCTCAATAAATACGATTGATGGATTGATTTTACATATTTACTGCTCTATTCATTCTGTTAGTGATGTGCATAGAGCTTTAATTCTATTTGTTCTGACGATTTTGACACCTGTCTACGTGTCCCCCTCGTTCATCCCCCTCATCTTACCTCCTTCCCTTCCCCACAGCACCTGTATATATGTTTGTACATATTTATTACTCTATTTATTTTACTTGTACATATCTATTCTATTTATTTTATTTTGTTAACATGTTTGGTTTTGTTCTCTGTCTCCCCCTTCTAGACTGTGAGCCCACTGTTGGGTAGGGACTGTCTCTAGATGTTGCCGACTTGTACTTCCCAAGCGCTGAGTACAGTGCTCTGCACACAGTAAGCGCTCAATAAATACGATTGATTGATTGATTGATTTTACATATTTACTGTTCTATTCATTCTGTTAGTGACGGGCATAGAGCTTTAATTCTGTTTGTTCTGATGATTTTGACACCTGTCTACGTGTCCCCCTCGTCCCCCTCTCCATCCCCCTCACCTTACCTCCTTCCCTTCCCCACAGCACCTGTATATATGTATATATGTTTGTACATATTTATTACTCTATTTATTTATTTATTTTACTTGTACATATCTATTCTATTTATTTTATTTTGTTAGTATGTTTGGTTTTGTTCTCTGTCTCCTCCTTTTAGACTGTGAGCCCACTGTTCGGTAGGGACTGTCTCTAGATGTTGCCAACTTGTACTTCCCAAGCGCTTAGTACAGTGCTCTGCACACAGTAAGTGCTCAATAAATACGATTGATTGATTGATGGATTGGTTAATTAAAAAAAAATATGAAGCTTCCTGGCTGCTAGTCCCCTTAAAGTCTCCTTAGACTCCCTTTGACCTCCCTCTTGTGGCTTAAGAGGGAAAGATGGAAAGAGCGTGGCCTTGGGAGTCTGAGGTCATGGGTTCTAATTCCAGCTCTGCCACTTATAATAATAATAATAATAATGGCATTTGTTAAGCGCTTACTATGTGCAGAGCACTGTTCTATGCGCTGGGGGTGGATACAAGGTGGTCAAGTTGTCCCACATGGGGTTCACAGTCTTAATCCCCATTTTACAGATGAGGTAACTGAGGCTCCGAGAAGTTAAGTGACTTGCCCAAGGTCACACAGCAGACATGTGGCGGAGCCGGGATTCGAACCCATGACCTCTGACTCCAAAGCCCGTGCTCTTCTCCACTGAGCCACGCTGCTCCACTTGTCTGCTGTGTGACCCTGGGCAAGCCACTTAGCTTCTCTGTGCCTCAGTGACCTTATCTGCAAAATGAGGATGGAAATTGTGAGCCCCATGTGGGACAACCTGATTACCGTGTATCTACCCCAGTGCTTAAAACAGTGCTTGGCACATAGTAAGTGCTTAACAAATACCATTATTATTATTATTATTGTTATAACAGTCAGCCTGGTCTTGTTGTGGGGTGAGGCCCCTGCTCTTTCCTCCCAGACTGAGCCCCTTCCTTCCTCTCCCCCTCGTCCCCCCTCCATCCCCCCATCTTACCTCCTTCCCTTCCCCACAGCACCTGTATATATGTATATATGTTTGTACATATTTATTACTCTATTTATTTATTTTACTTGTACATATCTATTCTATTTATTTTATTTTGTTAGTATGTTTGGTCTTGTTCTCTGTCTCCCCCTTTTAGACTGTGAGCCCACTGTTGGGTAGGGACTGTCTCTATATGTTGCCAACTTGCACTTCCCAAGCACTTAGTACAGTGCTCTGCACACAGTAAGAGCTCAATAAATACGATTGATTGATTGATTGATTGATTGAGCCAAGCTGCTCCACTTGTCTGCTGTGTGACCCTGGGCAAGCCACTTAGCTTCTCTGTGCCTCAGTGACCTTATCTGCAAAATGAGGATGGAAATTGTGAGCCCCATGTGGGACAACCTGATTACCGTGTATCTACCCCAGTGCTTAAAACAGTGCTTGGCACATAGTAAGTGCTTAACAAATACCATTATTATTATTATTATTGTTATAACAGTCAGCCTGGTCTTGTTGTGGGGTGAGGCCCCTGCTCTTTCCTCCCAGACTGAACCCCTTCCTTCCTCTCCCCCTCGTCCCCCTCTCCATCCTCCCCATCTTACCTCCTTCCCTTCCCCACAGCACCTGTATATATGTATATATGTTTGTACATATTTATTACTCTATTTATTTATTTATTTATTTTACTTGTACATATCTATTCTATTTATTTTATTTTGTTAGTATGTTTGGTTTTGTTCTCTGTCTCCCCCTTTTAGACTGTGAGCCCACTGTTGGGTAGGGACTGTCTCTATATGTTGCCAATTTGTACTTCCCAAGCGCTTAGTACAGTGCTCTGCACATAGTAAGCGCTCAATAAATACGATTGATGATGATGATGATGATCTTACCTCCTTCCCTTCCCCACAGCACCTGTATATATGTATATATGTTTGTACATATTTATTACTCTATTTTACTTGTACATATCTATTCTATTTATTTTATTTTGTTAGTATGTTTGGTCTTGTTCTCTGTCTCCCCCTTCGAGACTGTGAGCCCACTGTTGGGTATATACAATATATATATATAACATATATACAATAAATACGATTGATTGATTGATTGATTTCCACTAGGTCATTTTGCTCCCCATCAGTGATGGCAGGGAGAAGGGGCCCTGATTTATAGACCACCCAGAAGCACCCTAATCATTTCTGAGATTAGCAGTCCTAGTAATAAGTTTTGTTTATCGGACACCGAGACAAACATTTCATGTCCCAGAAACTCCTGGGGCAGAGAAGTCTGCATGGGACAACCCCCAAAGCCACTGTGTTTGATCCCAGCAAAAAACAGAAAGACAAGACAAAACAAAACAAAAAAACCCTATCTTGAAGCCTCGATCCATGCGAAACAATTTCATGGACAAGAGGCTCTGGGAGATGCAACAGTTTGGTGCAGAAAATTTAGAGTATGACCAAGCCTACAGTACTAACAAATCCAAGTGGAGAACCTGAGATAATGACCTGGATAATTAAAACAAATGAAATGGTTTGACTGAAATTCCAAGATAATTAGTTTTATTTGCTTCGATTTTCCATTTCACTTTGTTAGTGCACACCTGGCTTCAGTCTCCTGAATTTTGAGATCTTCTAACACTGACTCTAGATTAAAGCATTAAAGTGGAGTGGCAGTATCTGTGGGCTACAAATAAATTGCATGAATTGTCCTCAGTGGAGGCCATCCATACAAGGCCTTCTCTCCAAACGCCGTAGATTTGGGCCGAGAAAGAAGGCCTCTTTGGAGCACCTTGCCAAGATGTTCTGGTTGTGCCCTGGGATCCACTCTGTGCACGGGAAAAATATTAAAGTTTGGTCTCTTTTGGTCTCCATCGCCAGCTGCTCTCCTGAAAACATCTTCATCTCTGCCCACAGTGAATGTGCACGGAACCATAGGGAAAGCTGATCCCCAAGGGTCAGACCGAGGCCTCTGGTTTATTTAATCATCAGCAAGATGAAGATAACTCTCGTTTTTACGAAGTTCTCTGGAATTAAGTTGCAACGATTTGGAAGATTTTAATAAATAAAAACATCGTGTTGGAAATTATTATTCTCCCAGAGTTTTGCATAATTTCTGTTGATGAGGCACATAACTGGGGAAGCATTTGCATAATTGATAATTCCTGCATAATTTTCTAAACTTTGGAACGTAATTATCACCACTTGTGTCTGAGCACTAAAACCAAACACTTCGGTTAAAAAAAAATGTGTACACTCTCGAAGTTTTACAGAAAACAAACAAATAAGAAACAAAAAAATGATGTGACTTGGCATCTCGATGGCATAAACCTGTCATTATTCAGGCAACTTAAATCAGGGTATTCAAGGGACATTGTGTTTAAACAGATTTAAGCAGGGCTATCATGTTTAGAGAGAGTTATTGAAACCCCTCTCTCTGACTCCCTTTTTCTCCTTTGCCAGCTTAGCAGACATTTTCCAGTCCTTTCTTCCCAAACACGCTGCCAGTGGTCTAGTTTTTAAGATAGAGAGGGAGGACCTAACCAACTTAAACCCATGATTTAAATCCATGTGGAGTTAATGATTGTTTCCTTTCCAATTTTACAGCAGTTCATATTAGACAAAGAAGCTTTGCCTTCAGAAGACTAACATTGGGGCTTTTTAGCTCTGTAAAACTAGATTTAACTAGATTTAAAGTCAACCATTTTATATTCAGAGTAACCCAGGGGAAACGGGGGTTACTATCAACAGCGAGGATCCTGTTGATAAGTCTGTGAAGGTCCTACTCATCATGGCGGAACCAGTTTCCCAAACAGAATAATGGCCCAAATCTAGATTTAATCAAGATTACACAGTGGAAAGAATATCAACAGAAGAGATTAAGATTTACAATGACTTCTAGACTGTGAGCCACTGTTGGGTAGGGACTGTCTCTATATGTTGCCAACTTGTACTTCCCAAGCGCTTAGTACAGTGCTCTGCACACAGTAAGTGCTCAATAAATACGATTGATTGATTGATTGATTGACTGAGATGAATTTACATCCCTGATGTAAAAGTGAAGCTTGATTGCCTGATTACCAAAAATCACTCACCGCGATGCACCGACACCCTAAGGTTTTGCTTGGGGGAAGGAGATGGAAGAGGTTTTAGACTAAGATAACCCTAAATTGGCTTATTTTTTTTTTTTTTTACCTCAGTATAGCTTAAGTAGAGAGCCGTACCTCACCAATTGATACTCTTCTTCTGGCCAGGTTCCAGGCAAGCAGCAGGTTGGGTCAGGAATCCTAAACGAAATATCCGGAAAAAAGAAAAAAATGAGGCTTTTCTTCAAGTTCCCTCTGAGGAAAATCCTGCCCTAAACAGACGGGGAGGATATATGTATATATACATATATGTATATATGTATATATGTTTGTACATATTTATTACTCTATTTATTTTACTTGTACATATCTATTCTATTTATTTTATTTTGTTAGTATGTTTGGTTTTGTTCTCTGTCTCCCCCTTTTAGACTGTGAGCCCACTGTTGGGTAGGGACTGTCTCTATATGTTGCCAATTTGTACTTCCCAAGCGCTTAGTACAGTGCTCTGCACATAGTAAGCGCTCAATAAATACGATTGATGATGATGATGGGGAGGGGTTGTGCTTCTTCTGCTAGTGACGAAGAAGCCAAACTCAGCCAGAATGCCTCAGTCGCTTCTGGTACGCAGGCACTGTACTAAGTGCTGGGGTGGCCACAAGCAAATTGGGTTGGACACAGTCCCTGTCCTACATGGGGCTCCAAGTCTTCCTCCCCACTTTACAGATGAGGTAACTGAGGCACAGAGAAGTGAGGTGACCTACCCAAGCTCACACAGCAGACAGGTGGCGGAGCCGGGATGAGAACTCAGGTCCTTCTAATTCCCAGGTCTGTGCTCTATCCAGTAAGTCCCGTTCCCTGCCCTCCAAGTGCTCTCAATCTAAAAGGGAAAACAGAAAGACAAAAATTATTTACACTTAGTGTGTGTAGGAAGTTAACACAGGAAGTTGTTCAAGTTTATCAGGATGAAGTAGCAGAATAAATGATTGGGCATACAGATGGAAATGAACATTTAAACATACACGCTGAGGTCAAGGTGTAGCACACTGAGGAGAAACATTATCCTGCTGCGTGGCCTAATGGTTAGCGCATGGGCTCGGGAGTTAGAAGGACCCGGGTTCTAATCCTGGCTCCGCTACATCAATCAATCAATCGTATTTATTGAGCGCTTACTGTGTGCAGAGCACTGTACTAAGCGCTTGGGAAGTACAAGTTGGCAACATGTAGAGGCAGTCCCTACCCAACAGTGGGCTCACAGTCTAGAAGTCAAGGACACATGCCTGCCGTGTGTCCTTGGCCAAGGCACTTTACTTCTCTGCGCCTCAGTTGCCTCTTCTGTAAAATGGGGATGAATACTGAGAGTCCCATGTCTACAGTCCCTCTAGACTGAAAGCTCATTGTAGGCAGGGAATGTGTCTGTTTATTGTTGCGTCGTACTTTCCCAAGTGCTTGGTAAGGTGCTCTGCACACAGTAAGCACTCAATAAACAAGACTGAATGAATGAATGTAGGACACGGTCTTTGTCCAACTTGATTAGCTTGTATCCACTGCAGTGGTTGGTACGTACCTGGTACATAGTAAGCGCTTAACAAATACCTCAGTGCGACAATGAATGAATGAATAGAAAGGGGAGACAGACAACAAAGTCCTTCAAGGCCCTACTGAGAGCTCACCTCCTCCGGGAGGCCTTCCCAGACTGAGGCCCCTCTCTCCCTCCTCCTCCCTCCCGCCTTACCTCCTTCCCCTCCCTACAGCCCCTGTATATATGTATATATGTTTGCACGTACTTATTACTCATTTATTTTATTTGTACATATTCGATTTATTTTATTTTGTTAATATGTTTTGTTTCGTTCTGTCTCCCCCTTCTAGACTGTGAGCCCACTGTTGGGTAGGGACCGCCTCTATATATTGCCGACTTGTACTTCCCAAGCGCTTAGTACAGTGCTCTGCACACAGTAAGCGCTCAATAAATACTTTTGAATGAATGGATGAAATACCACTAAAAAAACTAGCCTAGGATAGCAGTTGACTGAGAAACACAAGAGAGGCAAGGTCACCCTCTGGGTGGACGAAAATGGGAATGGTCAGTGATAACTGCACTAAATCGAAAAGGATAAGGGCAGAGGCCTATAGAATTCTGTGGGAAAGGAGTTGGGATATATCATTTGCCTTTTATGCCGTCGAGTCATTTCTGACTCATAGCGGCATCACGGATGCATCTCTCCCAGAACGCCCCACTCTCCATCTGCAATGGTTTTGGTAGTGTATCCACAGAGTTTTCTTGGTAAAAATGTGGAAGTGGTTTACCATTGCCGCCAAACTCGAGTCTCCACCCTCAATTCTCTCCAACGGCACTACCATCCTTCCTGTCTCACAAGCCCGCAACCTTGGTGTCATCCTCGACTCCGCTCTCTCATTCACCCCTCACATTCAAGCCGTCACCAAAACCTGCCGGTCTCAGCTCCGCAACATTGCCAAGATCCACCCTTTCCTCTCCATCCATACCGCTACCCTGCTCATTCAAGCTCTCATCCTATCTCATCTGGACTACTGCATCAGCCTTCTCTCTGATCTCCCATCCTCGTGTCTCTCCCCACTTCAATCCATACTTCATGCTGCTGCCCGGATTATCTTTGTCCAGAAACGCTCTGGGCATATTACTCCCCTCCTCAAAAATCTCCAGTGGCTACCAATCAATCTGCGCATCAGGCAGAAACTCCTCACCCTGGTTTTCAAGGCTGTCCATCACCTTGCCCCCTCCTACCTCACCTCCCTTCTCTCCTTCTATAGCCCAGCCCACACCCTCCGCTCCTCTGCCGCTAATCTCCTCACCGTACCTCGTTCTCGCCTGTCCCGCCATCGACCCCCGGCCCACGTCCTCCCCCGGGCCTGGAATGCCCTCCCTCTGCCCATCCGCCAAGCTAGCTCTCTTCCTGCCTTCAAGGCCCTACTGAGAGCTCACCTCCTCCAGGAGGCCTTCCCAGACTGAGCCCCTTCCCTCCTCTCCCCCCATCCCCCTCTCCATCCCCCCCATCTTACCTCCTTCCCTTCCCCACAGCACCTGTATATATGCATATATGTTTGTACATATTTATTACTCTATTTATTTATTTATTTATTTATTTTACTTGTACATATCTATTCTATTTATTTTATTTTGTTAGTATGTTTGGTTTTGTTCTCTGTCTCCCCCTTTTAGACTGTGAGCCCACTGTTGGGCAGGGACTGTCTCTATATGTTGCCAATTTGTACTTCCCAAGTGCTTAGTACAGTGCTCTGCACACAGTAAGCGCTCAATAAATATGATTGATGATGATGATGATGATGATGATGATAAAGGTTATACTTACAGAAGCATGGCCTAAGGGATAAAGCACTGGCCTTGGAGTTAGAAGACTTGAGTTCTAATCCCAGCTCCCCCACTCTTTTTTTTAAAATGGCATTTGTTAAGCACTTAAGCAGATAAATACAGGTAATCAGGTTGGGCGCACAGTCTCAATCTGCATTTTACAGATGCGTTTACTGAGGCCCAGAGACACAAAGGGACTTGCCCACGTCACATGGCCGACTAACGGTGGAGCCGGGATTAGAACCCAGGTCTTCTGACACCCAGGCCCAAGCTCTTTCCACTAGGCCACACTGCTCATCTCTTGTCTACTGGGTGCTTGGGCAGATCACTTAACTTCTCTGTGCCTCAGTTTCCTCATCTGTAAAATGAGGCTTAAGACCATGAACCCCAAGAGGGACATGGACTGTGTCCAACTTGATTACCTTGTATCTACACCAGCTCTTAGTACAGTGCCTGGTACATAATAAGCACTTAAATACCTTAAAAAAAATAGATGGCTGAGAGGTGCCTGGACAGAATTTAGGAGCAGAAAGGGACCTTGATTTTCATCTCTGCCCTGTTAGCTTCTCAAACTTTGCAGGCGTCAGGACAGGAGTTAAACTGGGGGGCAAGTCATTGGAAAGGACTAGATGGAGTCTCTCTAAGATAAAGAAAAGGGAAGTGTAGGTGGCTAATTAAAGGGAAGGGTGTAGCACTGCAATTTCTAGAAGCCCGGCAATAGCGGGAGCTTTTGAAAAAAAAGTAATGAGTTTGATTCAAAAAAGAGTCAGTGGGAGACGTTTTAATGAAAGGAAACGATGCGTTTCCTTGAGGTTCTCCTAACCTCGTAGAGCTAATGGGAAAAGGGAAAGTGAGGGAAAGATGATGATGCTCAAATTGTGGTTATTGAGAAGAGAGTGAGGATCTAGGAGAGAGGAGGAGGAGAGCTGGGAGAAAAGAAAGGTCACTCCAGCAGAAAGATTTACCTTCCCCAAACTCATCAGAGATGGATCCCAGCTCTGCCAGTTGAGTGGAAACGCTGGAGCAGTTAGCTACAGAATGTGTAAAAGACTTGGGGGCCAGGGGGAGGAAAAAAATGGGAAGGGGGATGGCAAATAAAGATTCTCCATCAGGTTTCCAATATGAAAGAACAATAAATGCAAGTGAGTAATCCCACGCCTCCTACGTGGCGTTGGGCAAGACGCTTAACCTTGGTGCATCTGTTCATTTATCTGCGAAATAGGAAATAAAAAAATCCACTCTCCCCACCTGGTGGGCCCTGTGTGGGGCAGGGACTACGTCCAATTGGATTCTCCTATATCTACCCTATATCTCCTATATCTATATCTACCTATATCTATATATCTTGAGAAGCAGTGTGGCTCAGTGGAAAGAGCGTGGGCTTTGGAGTCAGAGGTCATGGGTTCAAATCCCAGCTCTGCCAAATGTCAGCTGTGTGACTTTGGGCAAGTCACTTCACTTCTCTGGGCCTCAGTTACCTCATCTGTAAAATGGGGATCAAGACTGTGAGCCCCACGTGGGACAACCTGATCACCTTGTAACCTCCCCAGCGCTTAGAACAGTGCTTTTCACATAGTAAGCGCTTAATAAATGCCATTATTATTATTATTACCCCACTGGTTAGCCCAGGGTTTGGCACATAAGAAATACCATTTTAAAAAAAATGACTGCAGACTAGAGAGTGCCCTTAAAAGGAAAGGCCTTAAAGGCCTTAAAGTGAAAAGGCGTAAAGGGCAGAGCAAACCGCCGATGAGTATGATGCAACACTACGCCCGTATTATTTAAAGATCTGGAGAAGGAGAGGAAGAGGGGGGTCTCTTCAGGGAACTGTATCCCCAAAGTGCTGATTTCAAAGGAAAAGTGAGAAACCTCGGAGGCAGAAATGGAGCTGAGCTGCGAAAGTCTCTTGAGGAAGTGGAGGGCTTCGGGCCCTGCCGGCCTTGCTTCGGAATCATCATCATCATCATCAATCGCATTTATTGAGCGCTTACTATGTGCAGAGCACTGTACTAAGCACTTGGGAAGTACAAATTGGCAACATATAGAGACAGTCCCTACCCAACAGTGGGATCACAGTCTAAAAGGGGGAGACAGAGAACAAAACCAAACATACTAACAAAATAAAATAAATAGAATAGATATGTACAAATAAAATAAATACATAGAGTAATAAATATGTACAAACATATATACATATATACAGGTGCTGTGGGGAAGGGAAGGAGGTAAGATGGGGGGATGGAGAGGGGGACGAAGGGGAGATGAAGGAAGGGGCTCAGTGTGGGAAGGCCTCCTGGAGGAGGTGAGCTCTCAGCAGGGCCTTGAAGGGAGGAAGAGAGCTAGCTTGGCGGATGGACAGAGGGATTGGGGGCATTCCAGGCCCGGGGGATGACGTGGGCCGGGGGTCGATGGCGGGACAGGCGAGAGAGAGTTCATCGGAGGGCTGGGGGGCCGTGAGCGGAGATCTGTAATGAGGGTTGGAGGCGGGGAGGGGGGAAGCTGACACAGCGCCTGAGCACTACTGACACCATCGTACAAAGAATGAAGGCGCCGTCTGTCTTCCCAGGCACAGGCTGCTGAATCTCCGCAAGAATTAATTCGCAGGGATGTATGCGTCGACGGTAGAGAGAACGTGGCGGGTTTTGTATAGATGGAGTGCTGAGAGGGAGGAAGACTGTCGATTGCCTAGGAAGCACCTGGGAGGTTTTCAGCATGCCAAAGGTCAAGGGGTACTAAATCCATCTGGACAAGGAATAAGCTTTGGGCGGAGAAGGGTAGGGAACCTTATTTGATGTTATGGAAAAGTCCGGCACGCCTACAACTCATAAAACATGTGACAGAGGCACCTCATGTATGGTCGTGATCAAGAATGGAATGGAGAGGAAGTCCAAGCTCCCCGAGAGCTTAAAAGTGTAGTCTAGTCTCTTATGTCCGGCCTGTAGCTCCTTAGGATCATCATCAGTGGTATTTATTGAGCACTTACTCTACAAAGAGCACAGCACTAAACACTTGGGAGAGTAGCGTGGCTCAGTGGAAAAGAGCACGGGCTTTGGAGTCAGAGATCAGGGGTTCAAATCCCGGCTCCGCCAATTGTCAGCTGTGTGACTTTGGGCAACTCACTTCACTTCTCTGTGCCTCAGTTCCCTCATCTGTAAAATGGGGATTAAGACTGAGCCCCATGTGGGACAACCTGATCACCTTGTATCCCCCAAGAGCTTAGAACAGTGCTTTGAACATAATAAGCGCTTAACAAATACCATTATTATTATTATTATCATGTCCATTTATGTCTATTTATTTATTTATTTTACTTGTACATATCTATTCTATTTATTTTATTTTGTTAGTATGTTTGGTTTTGTTCTCTGTCTCCCACTTTTAGACTGTGAGCCCACTGTTGGGTAGGGACTGTCTCTAGATGTTGTCAATTTGTACTTCCCAAGTGCTTAGTACAGTGCTCTGCACCTAGTAAGCGCTCAATAAATACGATTGATTGATTGATTGATTGCTGTCCAGCCTGTAGCTCCTTAGGATCATCATCAGTGGTATTTATTGAGCACTTACTCTACAAAGAGCACTGCATTAAACACTTGGGAGAGTAGCGTGGCTCAGTGGAAAAGAGCACGGGCTTTGGAGTCAGAGGTCATGGGTTCAAATCCCGGCTCCACCAATTGTCAGCCGTGTGACTTTGGGCAAGTCACTTCACTTCTCTAGGCCTCAGTTGCCTCGTCTGTAAAATGGGGATCAAGACTGTGAGCCCCCCGTGGGACAACCTGAGGATCTTGTATCTCCCCCAGCGCTTTGAACAGTGTATAGCACATAGTAAGTGCATAACAAATACCATCATTATTATTATTACACTACAACAGAGTTGGCAGATATGTTCCCTGCCCACAAGGAGCTGACAGTCCCTGCCTAGTTGTCAGCAAAGACGACTTAATAGTGCTCTCCCCCTCGCCCCCCTCTCCATCCCCCCATCTTACCTCCTTCCCTTCCCCACAGCACCTGTATATATGTATATATGGTTGTACACATTTATTACTCTATTTATTTATTTATTTATTTATTTTACTTGTACATTTCTATCCTATTTATTTAATTTTGTTGGTATGTTTGGTTCTGTTCTCTGTCTCCCCCTTTTAGACTGTGAGCCCACTGTTGGGTAGGGACTGTCTCTATGTGTTGCCAATTTGTACTTCCCAAGCGCTTAGTACAGTGCTCTGCACATAGTAAGCGCTCAATAAATACGATTGATTGATTGATTGATTGATTGCTTGGCTCCAACAGATTCTGTGAGTTCCTGCCCTCAAGAGCTCTGCAAAAGATGTGACAGTCTAACGATGGCAGAGAGAAGTCCAGGGGATAATAATAATAATGATGGCATTTGTTAAGCGCTTACTATGTGCAAAGCACTGGGGATAGGTGTAATGCTTCAAAAATATGTGCGGAAGAATCAGGGAACTAAATAAAACATATACAAGTACAGAAAAAAAACTGCACTTGGAGGAAGGAGGGAAGGAGAGGAGGTTACGGGGTTCCAGAGAGAAGGGACAATGAAACCCTCCGTGCTCCTTGCTTGTAATTGAGGTAATGTGGGAGAAAATTGGTCGTAAAATTGAAGATGGGGGAAGAGGAAACCAAGAACGTGAAGACTCTGGAAGTTATTATCAGGAAATAGGGTGGTGCTGATTAAGCCGCTCCTGAGCCCATCCTTTAGGGCTGCGGGCGAGGTTTGGATTCCCTCGGGTGATAGAATGATCGAATTGCAGAAGATCGTTTCCCCTGCACCGTGGGGAAATAAGATGAGACACCCTCAAGAGAATTGGCGTATTTGGCTCGTGGTGAATGCAAACTGTATTTTTTTAGTTTTTTGTTGTTTTTTTTTAATGTTGTCATTTGGGGAAGAAAGGGGAGCAGATAACTGAGTGAAAATCAGAGGTGTTGCTCATTGTAGCTGGAACTGAGGAGGAGAAGGGCTACCAGGGGGTAGATGAGGGCAGCAGAACGTATGGCATATCATCCTCATCATCATCATCAATCGTATTTATTGAGCACTTACAATGTGCAGAGCACCCTTCCCCACAGCACCTGTATATATGTATATATGTTTGTACATATTTTTTTACTCTATTTATTTATTTATTTAATTTATTTATACATATCTATTCTATTTATTTTATTTTGTCAGTATGTCTGGTTTTGTTCTCTGTCTCCCCCTTTTAGACTGTGAGCCCACTGTTGGGTAGGGACTGTCTCTATATGTTGCCAATTTGTACTTCCCAAGCGCTTAGTACAGTGCTCTGCACATAGTAAGCGCTCAATAAATACGATTGATGATGATGATGATGATGTACTAAGCGCTTGGGAAGTACAAATTGGCAACATATAGAGACAGTCCCTACCCAACAGTGGGCTCACAGTCTAAAAGGGGGAGACAGAGAACAAAACCAAACATACTAACAAAATAAAATAGAATAGATATGTACAAGTAAAATAAATAAATAAATAGAGTAATAAATCTGTACAAACATATATACATATATACAGGTGCTGTGGGGAAGGGAAGGAGGTAAGATGGGGGGATGGAGAGGGGGGCGAGGGGGAGAGGAAGGAAGGGGCTCAGTCTGGGAAGGCCTCCTGGAGGAGGTGAGATTTCAGCAGGGCCTTGAAGGGAGGAAGAGAGCTAGCATATGAGAGTGAAGTTAGGAATTAAAACATTAGTTGGCCTAGAAATCAATCAATCGCATTTATTGAGTGCTTACTGTACTAAGCGCTTGGGAAGTACAAGTTGGCAACATAGAAACAACTTAGACCTACTAATAGCAATATTTATTGAGTACCCACCTGGTGTGGTGCAACGAACTAGACAGTGGGGAATTCAAACTAAAAAGACGACATGATCCCTTCCCACATCGAGCTTACATTATCATAGGGGCGAGAAACCTCAAAATATTAGAACCTAGCAACATGGAAAGGGCAGTATTAAAAAGCAGCTTCCAAAGACAACCTACAGTGACAAGGTGAAGTTGAAAGATCACAAAGGGAAGAAGAGGTGTGAGATTTGGAGTTGTCTTAAAAGAGAAGACGGGGGCTGTAACGTTTGTTGGGAGAAAATGGAAGGGTTCCATTGAATGCCTCCTCCAGGAGGCCTTCCCAGACTGAGCCCCTTCCTTCCTCTCCCCTTCGTCCCCCTCTCCATCCCCCGCATCTTACCTCCTTCCCTTCCCCACAGCATCTGTTTATATGTATATATGGTTGTACATATTTATTACTCTATTTATTTATTTATTTATTTTACTTGTACACATCTATTCTATTTATTTTATTTCGTTAGTATGCTTGGTTTTGTTCTCTGTCTCCCCTTTTAGACTGTGAGCCCACTGTTGGGTAGGGACCGTCTCTATATGTTACCAACTTGTACTTCCCAAGCGCTTAGTCCAGTGCTCTGCACACAGTAAGCGCTCAATAAATACGATTGATGATGATGATGACTGTCTCTATATGTTACCAACTTGTACTTCCCAAGCGCTTAGTCCAGTGCCCTGCACACAGTAAGCGCTCAATAAATACGATTGATGATGATGATGACTGTCTCTATATGTTACCAACTTGTACTTCCCAAGCGCTTAGTCCAGTGCTCTGCACACAGTAAGCGCTCAATGAATACGATTGATGATGATGATGACCGTCTCTATATGTTACCAACTTGTACTTCCCAAGCGCTTAGTCCAGTGCTCTGCACACAGTAAGCGCTCAATAAATACGATTGATGATGATGATGACTGTCTCTATATGTTGCCAACTTGTACTTCCCAAGCGCTTAGTCCAGTGCTCTGCACACAGTAAGCGCTCAATAAATACGATTGATGATGATGACTGTCTCTCTATGTTACCAACTTGTACTTCCCAAGCGCTTAGTCCAGTGCTCTGCACGCAGTAAGCGCTCAATAAATACGATTGATGATGATGATAACTGTCTCCATATGTTACCAACTTGTACTTCCCAAGCGCTTAGTCCAGTGCTCTGCACACAGTAAACGCTCAATAAATACGATTGATGATGATGATGACTGTCTCTATATGTTCCCAACTTGTACTTCCCAAGCGCTTAGTCCAGTGCCCTGCACACAGTAAGCGCTCAATAAATACAATTGATGATGATGATGACTGTCTCTATATGTTACCACCTTGTACTTCCCAAGCGCTTAGTCCAGTGCTCTGCACACAGTAAGCGCTCAATAAATACGATTGATGATGATGATGACTGTCTCTCTATGTTACCAACTTGTACTTCCCAAGCGCTTAGTCCAGTGCCCTGCACACAGTAAGCGCTCAATAAATACGATTGACGACGATGATGATGATGAAGGGTTATGGTCAAGCAAGAGATTGAGGACGGGAAGGGCAAGCAAGAACCACAAATTTCAGTGACTATATAGGTTTGGGAACAGCAAGAAAGCTGTACTGTTTATGAATGCCGTGTTTTAGATTTTTCTCAGGCGGGCCGTAAGAGGGAATAATCAGGCGGTGGCCGTGGAAGCCAAAAGAAAAGGAACACGGAATATGGAAAAAAGGTGGACTTGGCTTTTTGTAGATCATGGAGAGAATGTGTCCGAGTATTTCAAGAACAGAATTTCCACCCTCAAACCCCCAACCACCATCTCCGCCCCAGGCCAACACTTTGTCCCCATCATTTACACTTCACTCCCCCTTTTAGACTGTGAGCCCACTGCTGGGTAGGGACTGTCTCTATATATTGCCAATTTGTACTTCCCAAGCGCTTAGTACAGTGCTCTGCACATAGTAAGCGCTCAATAAATACGATTGATGATGATGATGATGTCCCCCCCTCCTCCCTGCAGCCCTCTGGCTCATCCCATGGAGCTCCAGTCAGTCAATCGTATTTACTGAGTGTTTACTGTGTGCAGAGCACTGTACTAAACTCCTGTGAGAGTATGATAGAGCAATAAGCAGACCCGTCCCCTGCAGCACGGCTTAGTGGAAAGAGCCCGGGCTTGGGAGTCAGAGGACGCGGGTTCTAATCCCGGCTCTGCCACTTGTCTGCTGTGTGACCTTGGGCAAGCCACTTAGCTTCTCTGTGTTTCAGTTACCTCATCTGTAAAATGGGGATTAAGGGTGTGAGCCCCGAGTGAGACAACCTGATGACCTTGTATCTATCCCAGTGCTTAGAACATCATCATCATCAATCGTATTTATTGAGCGCTTACTATGTGCAGAGCACTGGACTAAGCGCTTGGGAAGTCCAAGTTGGCAACATATCGAGACAGTCCCTACCCAGCAGTGGGCTCACAGTCTAAAAGGGGGAGACAGAGAACAAAACCAAACATACTAACAAAATAAAATAAATAGAATAGATATGTACAAGTAAAATAAATAAATAAATAGAGTAATAAATCTGTACAAACATATATACATATATACAGGTGCTGTGCGGAAGGGAAGGAGGTAAGGTGGGGGATGGAGAGGGGGACGAGGGGGAGAGGAAGGAAGGGGCTCAGTCTGGGAAGGCCTCCTGGAGGACAGTGCTTGGCACATAGTAAGCACTGAACAAATATCATTATTATTATTATTATTATTGTTAATAATAATATTATTATTATTACTTACTATGGGCCAAGCAGCAGCAGAGAAGCAGCATGGCTCAGTGGAAAGGGCACAGGCTTTGGAGTCAGAGGTAATGGGTTCAAATCCTGGCTCCGCCAATTGTCAGCTGTGTGACTTTGGGCAAATCACTTAACTTCTCTGGGCCTCAGTTACCTCATCTGTAAAATGGGGATGAAGACTGTGAGCCCCCTGTGGGACAACCTGATCACCTTGTAACCTCCCCAGCGCTTAGAACAGTGCTTTGCACATAGTAAACGCTTAATAAATGCCAAAAAAAAAGCATGGTTCTAAGCTCTGGAGTAGATACAGTCTAATAAGGTTGGACACTGTCCCTATCCCACATAGGGCTCACACTCTTATCCCCATTTTACAGATGACATAACTGAGGCACAGAGAAGTGAAGGTGACTTGCCCGAGGTGACACAGGAGACACGTGGCAGAGCAGGAATTAGAACCCAGGTCCTTCTGATTCCAGGCCCATATTCTATCCACTAAGCCATGCTGCCTCTCTACTGTATCTACTCCAGCATTTAGTACAGCGATGGGCACAGAGTAAATGCTTATCAAGTACCATCATCATCATCATCATCACCAATCGTATTTATTGAGCACTTACTGTGTGCAGAGCTCTATACTAAGCGCTTGGGAAGTACAAATTGGCAACATATAGAGACAGTCCCTACCCAACAGTGGGCTGATGATGATTTAGTACGGCGATGGGCACAGAGTAAATGCTTATCAAGTACCATCATGGCACAGTGCACGTGCTTGGGAGTCAGAAGTGGCTCTGCCGCTTGTCTGCTGTGTCACCTTGGGCAAATCACTTCGCCTCAGTTACCTCATCTGTAAAATGGGGATTGACTGTGAGCCTGTGCGGAACACGCCACTTCAAACCGACGGTCTTAGACGACCACACTTTTTCCACCTCTAAAACTGGGGCCACCTCTACATTCTCCTTCTCTGGATAAGCAGCGTGAGAAGCCCGTGAGAAGCAGCGTGGCTCAGGGGAAAACGCACGGGCTTTGGAGTCAGAGGTCATGGGTTCGAATCCCGCTCTGCCACATGTCTGCTGTGTGACCTTGGGCAAGTCACTTCACTTCTCTGAGCCTCAGTTACCTCCTCTGTAAAATGGGGATTAAGACTGTGAACCCCACATGGGACAACCTGATCACTTTGTATCCCGAACAGTGCTTTGCACATAGTAAGCGCTTAACAAATGCCAACATTGTTATATAAAACAGGACAACACGCTGCAGCCACGGCTTAAGCGACCTTTTTAATTCATATTCAAAACCTACTATAGGTTGTCCTCCATGCCTACGATTACCCCTGCTCCTCTTTCCAAGGAAATACTGGAGTTAAATCCTTCCTCCCACCCCACCCTCAACCCACTATCCCATCTCCTACCTCCTACCTGACAGCACACATGTCAAATCAGTCCTTAACTTCTCCTGGCTGAAATAAAACTACCCCAAAGTCTCTTCACTCAATCATATTTATTGAGCATTTGCTGTGTGCGAACTGCGAATGTCTCTTCGACCATAGCACGTTATTGGTAGCTGACCGGTTCATTTCTAAAGAAAATGTCTACGGTTCTTAGCTGTGGCCTACTTAGTGACATTGCACAAATTATTTCCCTTTCCCTTTCCCCTTTTCTCCTGCTACCTTTTTCACAAATGGCACCATACAGCTCCAGATTTCAGATTCGGGTCAAGTTTTTTTTGACCCTGGCATGCGGATCACTGAATTTGCCTTCTGGCTTGATGCCCAGGGACACTACTAGTCAAAGGGCCACCACAAACTCTCTGTGGGGTCAATGCACTACTATTTTTCCTGTACACCTCCTTCTGACCATGACGTTTCTGCTGAATGGCTCTGTCTCCTTTTGTCCTTTGCCCCTCCCTCCTTCTGCTTTTCTGCAACACCAAAGTTGCTAGAAATCTGTTATCATTAAAACCTTTTATCCCCCATTCCTCCTATCTCACTGATCCTACACCACTGACATCTCTCGCAGGCCCGGGAGGCAGGTGACCTGGGTTCTAATTCGAGCCCTGCCACCTGCCAGCTGACCTTGAGCAAGTCATGGAGCTTCTCCGGGCCTCATTTTCCTTATCTGTAAAATGGGAATTCCATAGCCGCTCTCCCTCCTACTTAGACCTCAGTCCCACGTAGAATAGGGACTGTTTCTGACCTAATTATCTTGTACTTACCCCAACACTTAGTACAGTGCTTGGCCTAGAGCTAACGCTTAACAAATACCACAATTATTATTCTTTGCCTCCTTTTTAATTTCCTTTTCTGGTCTTTTTGTGAATTTTTTCTTGGTTCCCCTTTCCCTGCCTTGCTCCATCTTGCCTCCCTTTCTGCCTCATCTCTCTCTGATTCCCTATTTTCCTTCCACTTCTCCTTCTTTATCTTTTCACACCTTCTTAATCCTCTTCCTTTCCTAACACTCCTTTTTCTCCTTGCTCTGCCCCTTGCCTGCTATGTAACTTTGGGCAAGCCACCTAACTTTTCCATGAATGAGTTGCCTCTTCTGTAAAATGGGGTTTAAACAGCTGTCTTAGACTGTCTGATCTGCTTATATGTAATATGCAATAATGGCATTTGTTAAGCACTTACTATGTGCAAAGCACTGTTCTAAGTGCTGGGGGGGGATACAAGGTGAGCAGGTTGTCCCACGTGGGGCTCACAGTCTTAATCCCCATTTTACAGATGAGGGAACTGAGGCTTGGAGAAGTTAAGTGACTTGCCCAAGGTCACACAACAGACACATGGCAGAGCCGGCATTCGAACCCATGACCTTTGACTCCCAAGCCCGGGCTCTTTCCACTGAGCCACGCTGCTTCTCTACCGTATCTACCCCAGTGTTTAGCACATTGCTTGACACCCAGTGCCTAGCAAATACCAACATCATGCTTATTAATGCTAATAATAATAATTAAGGTATTTATTAAGTGCTTGACACCCAGTTCCTAGCAAATACCAACATCATGCTTATTAATGCTAATAATAATAATTAATGATGGCATTTATTAAGCAATTACTATGTGCAAAGCACTGTTCTAAGCACTGGGGAGGTTACAAGGTGATCAGGTTGTCCCACGGGGGGGCTCACAGTCTTAATCCCCATTTTACAGATGAGGGAACTGAGGCACAGAGAAGTTAAGTGACTTGCCCAAAGTCACACAGCTGACAATTGGCAGAGCCGGGATTTGAACCCACGACCTCTGACTCCAAAGCCCGGGCTCTTTCCACTGAGCCACGCTGCTTCTCATAATAATTAATAAATAATAATAAATAATAAATAATTCTCATAATAATTATTCTCTTAATAATAATTAAGGTATTTATTAAGTGCTTACCACGTACCAGGCCCTGTTCTAAGTGCTGGGGTAGATTCCAGCTAATTGGGTTGAACACAGCCCCTGTCCTACATGGGGCTCACAGTCTTCATCCCCATCTTCCAGATGAGGTAACTGAGGCTCGGAGAATTGAAGTGAGTTTCCCAAGGTCACACAACAGATCAGTGACAGAGGCAGGATTAGAACCCATGACCTTTGGACTCCCAGGCCGGCATCATCAATCGTATTTATTGAGCGCTCACTGTGTGCAGAGCACTGGGCCCAGGGCCCATAGAAGCACTTGGGGTGGCTGGCAACCAGGGCCTCTTCCCTTCCCTGTCATTCATTCATTCAATCGTACTTATGTTTTTTTTTAATGGCATTTATTAAGCCCTTACTATGTGCAAAGCACTGTTCTAAGTGCTGGGGAGTTTACAAGGTGATCAGGTTGTCCCACATGGGGCCCACAGTCTCAGTCCCCATTTTACTGATGAGGTAACTGAGGCACAGAGAATCAATCAATCGTATTTATTGAGCGCTTACTGTGTGCAGAGCACTGTACTAAGCGCTTGGGAAGTCCAAGTTGGCAACATATAGTGACTTGTCCAAAGTCACACAGCTGACAAGTGGCGGAGCCGGGATTTGAACCCATGACCTCTGACTCCAAAGCCTGTGCTCTTTCCACTGAGCCACGCTGCTTCCCCATACTTATTGAGCGCTTACTGTGTGCAGAGCACTGTACTAAGCGCTTGGGAAGTACAACTTGGCAACATACGATTGATGATGATGATGATAATCTTGTGAAGGTGAGCCAACAACGGAAAGCCCAGCCATACCCGGTCATAGGGAGCAAGCTGGGACATGTTGCCCCTATCTTTTTTTTAAAAAATGGTATTTGTTTTGGGGGGGTTTTATGGCATTTATGAAGTGCTTACTATGTGCAAAGCACTGTTCTAAGCGCTGCGGAGTTTACAAGGTGATCAGGTTGTCCCACGGGGGGCCCACAGTCTCAGTCCCCATTTTACAGATGAGGTAACTGAGGCACAGAGAATCAATCGATCAATCGCATTTATTGAGCACTTACTGTGTGCAGAGCACTGTACTAAGCGCTTGGGAAGTACAACTAGGCAACATATAGTGACTTGTCCAAAGTCACACAGCTGACAAGTGGCGGAGCCGGGATCTGAACCCATGACCTCTGACTCCAAAGCCTGTGCTCTTTCCACTGAGCCACGCTGCTTCCCCATACTTATTGAGCGCTTACTGTGTGCAGAGCGCTGTACTAAGCACTTGGGAAGGACAACTTGGCAACATCCGATTGATGATGATGATGATAATCTTGTGAAGGTGAGCCAACAAGGGAAAGCCCAGCCATACCCGGTCATAGGGAGCAAGCTGGGACATATTGCCCCTATCTTTTTTTTTTTTGAATGGTATTTGTTTGGGGGGTTTTTAAGGCATTTATTAAGTGCTTAGTGTGTGCAAAGCACTGTTCTAAGCACTGGGGAGTTTACAAGGTGATCAGGTTGTCCCACGGGGGGCCCACAGTCTCAGTCCTCATTTTCCAGATGAGGTAACTGAGGCACAGAGACTCAATCAATCCATCGTATTTATTGAGCGCTTACTGTGTGCAGAGCACTGTACTAAACGCTTGGGAAGTACAAGTTGGCAACATATAGTGACTTGTCCAAAGTCACACAGCTGACAAGTGGCGGAGCCGGGATCTGAACCCATGACCTCTGACTCCAAAGCCTGTGCTCTTTCCACTGAGCCACGCTGCTTCCCCATACTTATTGAGCGCTTACTGTGTGCAGAGCACTGTACTAAGAACTTGGGAAGGACAACTTGGCAACATCCGATTGATGATGATGATGATAATCTTGTGAAGGTGAGCCAACAAGGGAAAGCCCAGCCATACCCGGTCATAGGGAGCAAGCTGGGACATGTTGCCCCTATCTTTTTTTTTTTTTAAATGGTATTTGTTTTGGGGTTTTTTAAGGCATTTATTAAGTGCTTACCGTGTGCAAAGCACTGTTCTAAGCGCTGGGGAGTTTACAAGGTGATCAGGTTGTCCCACGGGGGGCCCACAGTCTCAGTCCTCATTTTCCAGATGAGGTAACTGAGGCACAGAGAATCAATCAATCCATCGTATTTATTGAGCGCTTACTGTGTGCAGAGCACTGTACTAAGCGCTTGGGAAGTACAAGTTGGCAACATATAGAGACGGTCCCTACCCAACAGTGGGCTCACGGTCATGAGTTTAGCTGGACACTGTGTTGTGGGGCTGCTCGGAGGTGACTTAGGGTGGCAGCCATACTCAGGGGAGGAAAGGGGAAGGGCACCCTGAAAACTCTCTTCCTAGCTAGTTCTCTTCCTCCCTTCAAGGCCCTGCTGAGAGCTCACCTCCTCCAGGAGGCCTTCCCAGACTGAGCCCCTTCCTTCCTCTCCCCCTCATCCCCCTCTCCATCCCCCCATCTTACCTCCCTCCCTTCCCCACAGCACCTGTATATATGTATATATGTTTGTACAGATTTATTACTCTATTTATTTATTTATTTTACTTGTACTTATCTATTCTATTTATTTTGTTAGTATGTTTGGTTTTGTTCTCCGTCTCCCCCTTTTAGACTGTGAGCCCACCGTTGGGTAGGGACTGTCTCTATATGTCGCCAATTTGTACTTCCCAAGCGCTTAGTACAGTGCTCTGCACATAGTAAGCGCTCAATAAATACGATTGATGATGATCTCTTAGTTTGTCACGACAGCGTGGCAAGATTGGGGTTCCCAGGGAAGTCAACTGGCCCTCCCATACAGATACCCGCGTAGCCTAGTGGATCCCGCCCGGGCCGGGGAGCCCGGCTCTGTCACTTGTCTGCTGGGTGACCTTGGGCAAGTCACTTCACTTCCCTGTGCCTCAGTTACCTCATCTGGAAAATGGGGATTAAGACTGTGAACCCCACGTGGGACACGGATTGCACTCACCCTGATTATCTCGTATCTACCCCAGAGCTTGGTACAGTTCCTGGCACATAGTAAGCGCTTAACCGGTTCAAATCCCGGCTCTGCCACTTGTGAGCTGTGTGACTTTGGGCAAGTCACTTATTACTCTATTTATTTATTTATTTTACTTGTACAAATCTATTCTATTTATTTTATTTTGTTAGTATGTTTGGTTTTGTTCTCTGTCTCCTCCTTTTAGACTGTGAGCCCACTGTTGGGTAGGGACTGTCTCTATGTGTTGCCAACTTGTATTTCCCAAGCGCTTAGTACAGTGCTCTGCACACAGTAAGCGGTCAATAAATACGATTGATTGATTGATTCTCTGTGCCTCAGTTACCTCATCTGTAAAATGGGGACTGAGACTGTGGGCCCCACGTGGGACAACATGATCACCTTGTAAACTCCCCAGCGCTTAGAACAGTGCTTTGCACACACTAAGCACTTAATAAATGCCATAAAAAACCCAAAACAAATACCATTAAAAAAAAAAAGATAGGGGCAACAAGTCCCAGCTTGCTCCCTATGACCGGGTATGGCTGGGCTTTCCCTTGTTGGCTCACCTTCACAAGATTATCATCATCATCATCAATCGTATTTATTGAGCGCTTACTATGTGCAGAGCCACTGTACTATGCGCTTGGGAAGTACAAATTGGAAACAAGATTATGTTTCTTTCTAGCAACAGAACCCCCCTCAACCCTGCCAAAAGGTGATGTTCTCAGAGCAATTACGGATTTTCCTTTAGAGCCACCCAAAGGGTTTTATTTTATTTTATTTTTTGAAGGTTGACTACAGGGCTTGATCCTCCTCCCTACTGCACAGAGTTTTTTAAAAGGAATTATTTACTTGCCTACAAGCCTGATCATCATCAATCGTATTTATTGAGCGCTTACTATGTGCAGAGCACTGTCCTACTACTACTACTAATAATGTTGGCATTTGTTAAGCGCTTACTATGTGCAAAGCACTGTTCTAAGCGCTTGGGGGGATACAAAGTGATCAGGTTGTCCCACCTGGGCTCACAGTCTTCATCCCCATTTTACAGATGAGGTAACTGAGGCTCAGAGAAGTGAAGTGACTTGCCCAACGTCACACAGCAGACACGTGGCAGGGCCGGGATTCGAACCCATGACCTCTGCCTCCAAAGCCCGGGCTCTTTCCACTGAGCCACGCTGCTTCTAAGCGCTTGGGAGGTACAAATTGGCGACACGGTAAACAGCAGCTCAAGGGTAGTTCTTGGGTAGCTATTGTGTGCAGAACACTGTGCTAAAGAGGTGGGAGAGTAGGATAGAATCCGCCCTTTCCTCTCCATCCAAACTGCTACCCTGCTCATTCAAGCTCTCATCCTATCCCGTCTGGACTACTGCACCAGCCTTCTCTCTGATCTCCCATCCTCGTGTCTCTCTCCACTTCAATCCATACTTCATGCTGCTGCCCGGATTATCTTTGTCCAGAAACGCTCTGGGCATATTACTCCCCTCCTCAAAAACCTCCAATGGCTACCAATCAATCTGCGCATCAGGCAGAAACTCCTCACCCTGGGCTTCAAGGCTGTCCATCACCTTGCCCCCTCTTACCTCACCTCCCTTCTCTCCTTCTACTGCCCAGCCCGCACCCTCCGCTCCTCCACCACTAATCTCCTCACTGTACCTCGTTCTCGCCTGTCCCGCCATCGACCCCCGGCCCACGTCATCCCCCGGGCCCGGAATGCCCTCCCTCTGCCCCTCCGCCAAGCTAGCTCTCTTCCTCCCTTCAAGGCCCTGCTGAGAGCTCACCTCCTCCAGGAGGCCTTCCCAGACTGAGCCCCTTCTTTCCTCTCCCCCTCGTCCCCCTCTCCATCCCCCCGTCTTACCTCCTTCCCTTCCCCACAGCACCTGTATATATGTATATATGGTTGTACATATTTATTACTCTATTTATTTATTTATTTTATTTGTACATATCTATCCTATTTATTTTATTTTGTTGGTATGTTTGGTTCTGTTCTCTGTCTCCCCCTTTTAGACTGTGAGCCCACTGTTGGGTAGGGACTGCCTCTACGTGTTGCCAATTTGTACTTCCCAAGCACTTAGTACAGTGCTCTGCACATAGTAAGCGCTCAATAAATACGATTGATTGATTGATTGATTAGTAGATGGGGGCACTGGCCTCAAAGGGGGGGGGAGAGAGAGAGAGAGAGTGTGTTTGTGTGTTTTGGGGGGCCACAGTCAAGTTGCAATAAATCTAATATCAGTGAAGAGATGCATTTCTGCTTCCCTCCTGCAGGGATCATCCTATGCAAAGAAAATCCTTTCCCTGGGGGTGAGGGTTAGGGAACTTGGTTGCTTCCCCTCTTTAAAATTTATTTGACTATCTGTCTCCCCTGCTAGACTGCAAGCTCTGTGAGGGGAGGGATCGTGTCCACCTCTACTGCACGCTCTCAAGTGCTAGGTACAGTGCCCTGCGAAAAGTGCTCAACAAGCACGACTGAACTTTTTTTTTTTTTAATGGCATTTATTAAGCGCTTACTATGTTCAAAGCACTGTTCTAAGCGCTGGGAAGGTTACAAGGCGATCAGGTTGTCCCACGGGGGGCTCGCGGTCTTCATCCCCGTTTTCCAGATGAGGGAACGGAGGCACAGAGAAGTGAAGCGACTTGCCCACAATCACACAGCTGACAAGTGGCGGAGCCAGGATTTGAACTCATGACCTCTGACTCCAAAGCCCGGGCTCTTTTCCGCTGAGCCACGCTGCTTGGTGTCTGTCTCCCCCTTCTAGCCCGTGAGCCCGTTGCTGGGTAGGGACCATCTCTCTATGTTGCCAACTTGGACTTCCCAAGCGCTTAGTACAGTGCTCTGCACACAGTAAGTGCTCAATAAATACGACTGAATGAATGAATGAATGGAGAAGAGGAGCTCCTGAATCACTTCAGCTCCAACCCCTGCCTTGAGCCTCACTCGGCATTCCAGCATTTCACATTCATCATCATCATCATCATCATCATCATCAATCGTATTTATTGAGCGCTTACTATGTGCAGAGCCCTGTACTAAGCGCTTGGGAAGTACAAATTGGCAACATATAGAGACAGTCCCTACCCAACAGTGGGCTCACAGTCTAAAAGGGGGAGACAGAGAACAAAACCAAACATACTAACAAAATAAAATCATGGCTACCCTCTGCCCAACGGCAGGTTGCCCCGCTGGGGAGGAACAGATCTTTCTAATCCTTTCTTCTAAATGTTCCAAGCTTCCTGAGAAATTGCCTCGGTATTATTTTCGAAACAAAAACTAAAGACTTAAGACCCCATTTGAAAGTTAAAAATGGGCGAGGCAAGAGAGCCTATATTTCTAAGAGTTTGGGAAGCATCAGTCTTCCCCCTTGACAGATCATCATCATCATCATCATCATCATCAATCGTATTTATTGAGCGCTTACTGTGTGCAGAGCACTGTACTAAGCGCTTGGGAAGTACAAATTGGCAACATATAGAGACAGTCCCTGCCCAACAGTGGGCTCACAGTCTAAAAGGCAGATCCTTTCAGGTGGGAACGTAGATCAGCTTCATCCTGGAAGGCCTATTGAGTGTTCGGATACTTACTTGGATCCAAAGCTATGGTGGCTTTCTGACTTTTCTTGGGCACAGCAGCTGACCCTTACGGAGGTGCCCTTGCCATCTGAAGGCACCTTGGATGGCAGTACCCACCTTTTACAACTGTGCTCTTTGTACTTGGCACGGTACCGAGTGCTGGGGCAGCTGCAAGACAATCAGGTCCCTCACGGGGCTCAAAGTCTAATTGCGAGGCGGGAAGTCCAAATACTGAATCCCCATTTTGCAGATGAGGGGACTGAGGTGCTGAGAAGTTAAGTGACTCGCTCAAGGTCACACAGCAGGCAAGTGGAGGAGCCGGAATTAAAAACCGGGTCCTTCCTCCTCATGTTTGACAGACAATTACTCTCTCCGGCTTCAAAGCCTCATTGAAGGTGCATCTATCTCCTCCATGAGGCCTTCCCAGACTAAGTCCCTCCTTTCCTCTTCTCCCACTCCCTTCTGCGTCGCCCCGATTTGCTCCCTTGGTTCTTCCCCCTTCCCAGCCCCACAGCACCTATGTACAGATCTTTATTTATTCGTACTGATGTCCGTTTCCCTGCCTGTCAACTGTAAACAAACTGTAACCTTGTTGTGGGAAGGGAAGGTGTCTGCTTATTGTTGTATTGTACTCTCCTAAACACTCAGTACAGCGTTCTGCACACAGTAAGTGCTCAAAAATATGACCAGGAATGAATGAATGACTCCCAGGCCTGTTCACTAACCCACTAGGCCATGCTGCTTTGAGTCCAATAAAACAGAGCTGGTAGACATGGCCTCTGTTCACAACAAGTTTAAAGTCTAGACCACAACTCTCCCAGATCTTCAAAGCCTTACAGCACTTGGGTACACATCATTAATTTCTTTTAATGTTTGCCTCCCCTTCTGGACTGTAAACTCCTTGTCAGCAGGGAATAAGTCTACCAAATCTGTCCTAAGTGCCTAGTACAGTCCTCTGTCCACATTAAGTGCTCAGTAAATCCCACTGATTGACAGATTAACTGAACTGTGAGAGGGGTTGGTATCCCTGAGTTAAGGCTTTGCAGAGACTGGGATACCAAGAGGAAGGTTTCAAAAGTTGCAAGAACTTTCTTACTTGCAAACAACTGTGGCAAGTAATATCACCAGCCCCCTCATCTTACCTCCTTCCCTTCCCCACAGCACCTGTATATATGTATATATGTTTGTACATATTTATTACTCTATTTATTTTACTTGTACATATCTATTCTATTTATTTTATTTTGTTAGTACGTTTGGTTTTGTTCTCTGTCTCCCCCTTTTAAACTGTGAGCCCACTGTTGCGTAGGGACTGTCTCTATGTGTTGCCAACTTGTACTTCCCAAGCACTTAGTACAGTGCTCTGCACACAGTAAGCACTCAATAAATACGATTGATTGATTGATTGATCAGTCAAGCACCAATCTTCTGAGTTCTAACCACGTTTGTGGATAGGCCCTTACCATGAGAAATCCCTTCACAAATAAAAGGAATTTTAAATATACGCACATATCCAGACTGCGATTTAAAGAAGCAATGTGGCCTAGTGGAAAGAGGACAGGGCTGGGAATCAGAGGACCTGGCTTTCAATCCCAGATCTGCTACTTGTCCGCTGTATTACCTTGGGCAAAGTCACTTAATCTCTGTGTGCCTCTGTTCCCTCATCTGTAAATGGGGATTAAGAGTGTGAGCCCCATGAGGGACAGGGACTGTGTCCAACACAATTATCTGTTTCTACCCCAGCGCTTAGAACAGGGCCTGGCACAAAGTAAGCGCTTAAAAAATACCATCATCATCATCATTATTATTACTCTCCCAAGTGCTTAGTACTTAACACTGCACAAGTGCTCAATTTTACTTGTACATATTTACTATTCTATTTTGTTAATGATCCCCACAACACCTGTATATATGTTTGTACATATTTATTACTCTATTTTACTTGTACATATCTATTCTATTTATTTTATTTTGTTAGTATGTTTGGTTTTGTTCTCTGTCTCCCCCTTCTAGACTGTGAGCCCACTGTTGGGTAGGGACTGTCTCTATATGTTGCCAGCTTGTACTTCCCAAGCGCTTAGTACAGTGCTCTGCACACAGTAAGCGCTCAATAAATACAATTGATTGATTGATTGATGTGCATATAGCTTTAATTCTATTTGTTCTGACGATTTGGACACCTGTCTACATGTTTTGTTTAGTTATTTGTCTTCCCCTTCTAGACTGTGAGCCCATTGTTAGGTAGGGACCGTCTCTATATGCTGCCGACTTGTACTCCCCAAGCGCTTAGTACAGTGCTATAGTAGGAAGTTAATGATGTTAGGAAGGAAAGGGAAAGCTGATTGAGTGTCTAAAGGAGTTTCCTTTTCATGCAGAGATGGATGGGCAACCATTGGCAGGATCTGAGGATTGGGGAGACGCGGACTGAACATTTTTTCAGAAAATGACCCAGGCAGCAGAGTGAAGTATAGACTGGGTGGGAAGAGACAGGGGGCCTGAAGGTCTATGAGGAGGCAGATGAAGGAATCGTGGAAGGAGAGGATGAACGCTTGGACCAGGGTGGTAGCCATTTGGATGGAGAGGAAGGGGAGGATTCACCGTCTTTGATCTGCACCCCTTTAATACTTCTTTTCTTTCCTCAACCCATTACCTTTAAGCACTTTGATACTCACCCTGCCCCAACCCTACAGCACACTTATATACATAACCTTATAGTCTGCCAGTACCCTTATTGAAATTTATCCTAATGTCTGTCTCCCCGGCTAGACTATAGGCTCCTTGAAGGCAGGAATCGTGTTTACCAACTCTTTTGTACTGTAGTCTCCCATGAACTTAGTACAGTGCTCTGCAAAGAGTAAGTGCTCAATAAATACCGTTGACAGTCAGGATGGTGGTGTTGTGAATGGTGATGGGAAAGTTAGAGGGAGGAGAGGATTTAGGTGGAGAGATGAGTTCAGTTTTCAACATATTGAACTTGAGGAACCGGTGGGATATTCTATATGGAGATGTCTTTTCATTCATTCAATCATATTTATTGAGTGCTTACTGTGTGCAGAGCACTGTACTAAATGCTTGGGAAGTACAAGTTGGCAACATATAGAGATGATCCCTACCCATCAATGGGCTCACCGGCATGAAGAATTACAAGACTGCAGCTGTGAGGAGAGATGGCTACTAGCATGGGACTAAGACTCAGAAGGACCTGGGTTCTAATCCTAACTCTGCTTCTTGTCTGTTGTGTGACTTTGGGCAAGTCACTTCACTGCTTTCTGCCTCAGTTACCTCATCTGTAAAATGGGGATTAAGACTGTGAGGCCCACATGGGATTGGACTGTATCCAACCTACTTTGTCTCTACCCCAGTGCTTAGTACAGTGCCTGGCATACAGTAAGCACATAACATATATCATTTAAAAAAAGGTGGCATTTGAGGGCTCTGGAAGTCGAGGAGTTCTCAGAGTGAGAGGAGTAGGGGCATGAGACTTCCAAGGTGCCCACAGCTAGTGGGTGGGAGGCAGAGGAGGAGCTGGTGAAAGACCATCAGAAAGAAGAGGTAGGCTGAAGAGGTAGGAGAAAGATCAGGAGAAAACTGTGATGGTGAAAATAAGATCAGATAGCATTGGTCACTCAGGCAGTCAATTGTATTTATTGATCACTGACTGTGTGCAGAGCACGGTACTCAGAGGTTGGGAGAGTCCACTACAGCATTACCAGGAGGAAGGAATGTTCCACAGCAGCAAGAGTGGCTGGAAGATCAAGGAGGATGAAGAGGGAGAAGAAAATTGTTCTGTTTGGCAAGGAGGATGACATTGCTGACTGGAGAGTGCGGTTTCAGTGGAGTGAAGGGGTGGTATTTACCTCGGAGTGAGTCAGGAAGGGAGTTAGGTGAGATAAAGTGTAGGCACCATGTGTATAAAACCCATTCCAGAATGTGGTCAAGAAGGGGAACCAGGAAAAGAGGAGATAGCTGGAATCGAGAGCAGGATTATTTCATGCCGGGAAGATCTGAAGGGGTTTGAAAGCTGTTGGAAAGGAGCCAAGCGAGAATGAATGTTGGAAGATGGCCACTGGATAGGGATGGAAGATGGGAGTGAATATTCTTGGAAGGTGTGAGGAGATGGGGTCAGAGCGCAGGTAGAAGGGGAAGATTGGGAAGGCAGGTGGGAGGGCTTCAGAGTCATTTGCATGTGGGTCTCAAGTGAATAGTCACCCGCCTCTAGTAGATGTAGCTGCGGAGAGGCAAGGGCGGAGAGGCAAGGGGAGACAATCAGGGGCCGCTTTCTGTTTTTGAGAAGTCTGCAGCAGCACTGACTCGGCTAAGGATTTTGTATCTAGATGGCACTGAAGTAGAAACAGTAAGTGTCCCACATTTGTCTGTATCCTTATTTTCTTCTAGAAAGAAGTGTTTGTTTCCGTGGCACGCTCTCTCCTTTCCAACAGAAGCAACATCAACCACCTCTGTAATCTCTTTTATCCATTAACACCACACACTTGCTTCTGCTACAGTTTAGGAGCTCCTATCAGCACCATGCACCCCCTGCCTGATTTACCGCGATAGACCCAGTACCCTAACTCATATCTCTCGGTCAGGATAGGCGCAGGCGGAGAAGAACCTGGACTCTGGTCCCGGCTCTGCCACTTGTCTCCTGTGTGACCCTGGGCAAGTCACTTCACTTCTCCGGGCCCCAGTTACCTCATCTGTAAAATGGGGGTGAAGACTGTGAGCCCCGTGTGGGACAGGGACGGTTGTCCAACCTGATTACCTTGTATCTACCCCAGCGCTTAGAATGGTGCCTGGCCCTCAGTAAGCACTGAACATATACCATAAAAAAAGGAGAAAGTCCAAGTCTCACTGGGTGGAAGAGTTTCCACCAGTCATTTCGGAACCTTCAAGCCCCCAGAGCTGTAACCCTTGAAGATGAAGGGCGAATACAATTCAGACACTGACCTGTCAGTGTGCCTAGAAGGTGGCCAGGTGAAAGACCGTGCAGAGCCTCTGAAGGTATCACAGTGTAAAGAATCTTCAATCTAGGGTGTGAAGCTGGTAATGAAAGTTTAATGAAGCAAAAGGAGGCGAAGAGGAAGCAGTGATTTGAGTTCTTTGGGGATAGGAGCAAGAAACACAAAAAAGCCAGAAGGTATCGAGAGCTGTCCATTTGATACCGAGCATGAATGATACAAGTGGAAATGATTTTATTGGAGAGTCAAGGGGGCCGGGTGAGAGGATCAGCAGCCCGAAATGAAGACTAAGCCATCATTTCGGAGACCAGCTTCAAGGGACATGCCTACTTCTAAAATGATGGCTTCGTCCCCAAATTTGCTCACACCATCCACTCAGGCATAAAAGAACCATGCAAACCAGTAGTGGTCCACAGACGCTGGGCCTAATCATTCTGTATGCTGTAAGAATTTCAGTACGAGCAGAAACACTAGGCCATGGTGCCAGAACCTTGTTGACTGATGCTCTTTACTATTATAAAGGCATCACTTATGACACCAGTAAATATACCATGATGGGGTCCTTATAGATCCCAGTCTAGAACCTTGTAGACTGATGCTGTTTACTATTATAAAGGCATCTCTTATGACACCAGTTAATACACCATGTTGGGGTCCCTGAAGACCCCCGTATAAAGTGACAATACATATTTTTTTGTTAGGAGGCTATTTTTCAGGAAAAAAGGGTATCAAAACCCCCCATATTTATATACTAGCGGTACAAGACCCCTACATGCATACTTTTCACTGCAGTTTGCACCCTACAAACAATAAATGCGCACTGCAACAAACGAAACAATGCAGCCGTGTTCCTTATAGGACTGTGACGCCCCGATATGAATTTGCCCCTAGAGAAGGAGGTCTGCGGAGATCAGGTAGAACCCTTTTTATTTGCCAGTGTTTTTTGAGAGCTAGAAGAAAAAACTTGGAGCTGATGACTGTCAAGGTCAATTATCATCGATCGCATCATTAATCATCAATTCCTTTACAGAGAAGATGGTAAGGTAGGCTGGGTAAATCCTAAAGTGAGCTCTTAATGTAATAAACACATTTCATAATGAGTTGCAATTTAATAATCATTTACAATGTTACCATTAATTACCTCAGGGATGACAAAGAAGCTTGGGGCCAATGATAAACCTACCCCTGTTAAGTTTAGGAGAGACTGAGGAAAATTTTGTAGGCCAACAAAACCATTTGCAGACTTGACCTAAGGTTGTCCCAAAGGATAAGATAAAGGTGCTTTTAAGAGAGGGTAAGTCATGACTCTGATAGGAGCTTTTGATGTTTTGTATGGGTTCATCTTCAAAAGTCTTGTAAATAAGGAAGAAACCCCACAAGCCTGGGCTCCTATCAACTTTGCCTTACTAATATATATATATCCAGGGGGGAAGTTTGCAAACAGGGTTAACTTCTTTTATCTCACACCATTCTGAAGAGTTTTTGTTCTGTAATATTATTTGACATTTATCCACTAAAATCTTCAGACAACGCCCAGCGAATGAGAGTTTGCCTGTCAACTGGATGATCTATCATTTTTTAACAAAAAGTCGGTTAATCTGAATAGTTAAATTGGTTTGGTCTTTCGCACTTCAAATTAAATGCTGTATTTCTAGAGGCTGGGTGGTGATCCTGATTGTGGGTCTTTTCCGCGTTTAAACATCTAGAATTTCAACTATCAAGGTAAAAACTGGTGAAGTTTTAACGTGTCACTTTCAGTCAGTAGAGAGCAAATATGATAAGGTTTAGAGTGATACATGATAAATATTCTGTATCCTGGGGCCAAAGTGGGCTGTGTTAGAGTGGGACGAGTGAAAATTTTAACGGAATTTGTAAGGTCGAATTACATTTTTTTATCAATCAATAGACTTTCGGTCTCATGAGAAAACAAACGTTATCACTAATTCCTTAGGTTATAAATAGAAGAAAATGACACACTCACCTTCTGGAATTCATGTAAAACCAGAAAATTTCTGGGGTTTAATAGTCAGGGGCCACTCTGACTTTCCAGGTTGGTTCCTCACCCCAAGTCTTCTGTTTTTTTCCATTTGGTTCTTCACCCCAAATCCTCTGCTTCCTCCTTTTTATTCTTTAAAATGGTTTCAAATATATTTGAAAGTCCCTTCAGCCAGATAGGCTCCTTTGAGTCCTAGAACAATGGGTCTGTAAATGAGAAGGTTTAGTTTAATGCCTGAAATAATAAAGAGATTTTAAAACCCCCATTTGCTAAGGAATTTCTAATTGGCTAGGTTATGCAACATGGCCCCAGAATCCAGCTGACATGACACCTGGCACGGGAGAGGATTCCTGAACACCCGGTAGTGACTAAGGAAAAGTTGAAAGATCAATCAATCAATCAATCGTATTTATCGAGTGCTTACTGTGTGCAGAGCACTGTACTAAGTGCTTGGGAAGTACAAGTTGGCAACATATAGAGACAGTCCCTACCCAACAGTGGGCTCACAGTCTAAAAGGGGGAGACAGAGAACAAAACCAAACATACTAACAAAATGAAATAAATAGAATAGATATGTACAAGTAAAATAAATAAATAAATAGAGTAATAAATATGTACAGACATATATACAGGTGCTGTGGGGAAGGGAAGGAGGTAAGATGGGGGGATGGAGAGGGGGACGAGGGGGAGAGGAAGGAAGGGGCTCAGTCTGGGAAGGCCTCCTGGAGGAGGTGAGCTCTCAGTAGGGCCTTGAAGGGAGGAAAAGAGCTAAAAGAATTGCAGAAGGGGCCGTATTCGGAGTTGGAATTTTCACATGACCAATGCTGGGAAGAGATGGGAAGCTACGCCTACACTTCCAAGCCCCTGGGCAACCTTCTGGTGTCCCAGGGAGAGGCTCAGGGCTGCGAGCCCAAATGGGTGGGGGTGGGACGATGGTGCTCTGAACACAGTAAGTGCTCAATACATCTGATTGATTGAGGGGAGCACTAGGGGCCCAGAGGCAGCTGGGGCCTGTAGGGGTAGCATTGGGGGTTTCCTGAGTTTGGGGGAACCAACGCGAGGTAAGGAAAGCAAGTACCATTTCACGGTGCAGGGATTCCGGCTGCGCTCCGCAGGTACCTTGGGCCACCTGGGGCTCCAGCTGGGCAGGTGTTGACTTGAGCCCGTTGTTGGATAGGGACTGCCTCTATATTTGCCAACTTGTACTTCCCAAGCACTCAGTACAGTGCTCTGCACACAGTAAGTGCTCAATAAATATGGTTGAATGAATGATGAACAGCAACGGCCACGCCCCCTCGTCTTTAATCCAGTCCTTCCGCCAGTTCCAGCCGGACGACACTTGAAATGGTGTCACAGAGCCCTAAGAGAGCCACAGTTCAGAGAGATCGTATCATTAAACCCTAGAATAAAAATCCATAGAAAGATCACTTCATTCATCTCAAGAGGACCCATTTTTAGCGGGTATAAGAACGCAGCAAGTATACTGGCTGATTTGCAGGAATTCCCGAGCGTACATAGACACTTTCTGACCAGTTGGCACCCCGCTGCTTCTCCGAGGGCTGAGCCAGGAGAGGAGCGGCAGGGACGTAGAGGAGAGGCTAGGAGAATCGGACTTTCTACAGCCTTTCTCTCCCCAGGCCTTCTGTCTCTTTCCACAAGCTCCCTCCACCTGCTTCTCACTGCCCCACCTGCCATTTGCTTCCCACCACCACCCAGCCCGCTGCTCTGGAACCTTCCTTTCCCCCTGCCACCCTTAGTCATTTAAATGAAGCGATAATCACATTAGGCATCTAACTACTTCTGCTATTTCTAGAGGCCGGGTGGCGATCCTGACTGTGGGTCTTTTCCGCATTTAAACATCTGGAATTTCAACCATCAACTGGTGAAGTTTGAGATAATAATCATAATAATAATAATAATGATGGCATTTATTAAGCGCTTACTATGTGCAAAGCACTGTTCTAAGCGCTGGGGAGGTTACAAGGTGATCAGGTTGTCCCACGGGGGGCTCACAGTCATAATCCCCACTTTACAGATAAGATAACTGAGGCCCAGAGAAGTTAAGTGACTTGCCCAAAGTCACCCAGCCGGCAATTGGCAGAGCCGGGATTTGAACCCATGACCTCTGACTCCAAAGCCCGGGCTCTTTCCACTGAGCCACGCTGCTTCTCAGCGTGTGTCAGTGAGATCTGACACACGTGGAGATATACGGCGCCTGGACTGTCAGACATTCTGGGAAATGGGAATCAGGGATGGGGGTGCTAGAATCTAACGGAGGGCATTAAAATTGCCTCCTAGGGTTATTTAACTCCATTTATCATCTGATCGATATCTAGAATATCAACGTTTTGCGAGACAGCTTCAGTGACTGGAAAACGGAGCAGCTTGCAGACTGAACAAATGAGTTAAGGGCATTTTCACTCTCCGACGTTGCTTTTTTTTCCCCTTTCCCTTGCATTGAATCTTAAAGGTTCTTTAGGGGATAGCGTGTCCAATTGCGGCCTTTCGGGTAGTACAACACCCTGAACGAGAACAGAATTAGAACAGCAGCGAGGCCTAGTATCTAGGGCACGGGCCTGAGCGTCACAAGGATCTGGGTTCTAATCCCAGCTCCGCCACTCGACTGCTGTGTGACCTTGGGCAAGTCACTTCCTTCTCCGGGCCTCAGTTACCTCGTCGGTCAAATGGGGATGAAGACTGTGAGCAACACGTGGCCCGGGGACGGGGTCCAACCCGATCTGACGGTACCGATCCCAGCACTTAGTTCAACGCCTGGCACATAGTAAGCGCTTTGTGAACACTAAGATTATGATTCCGGGGCTTTAAAGTGGGGACAATTTCCCTCAGCCTGTGGGCGACCCCGGAAGACTATGGGGTTAGGGATGGGCCTCTCCAGCAGTGATGTACTTCCCAAGCGCTTAGTACAGTGCTCTGCACACAGTAAGCGCTCAATAAATACGATTGATTGATTGATTGATGACAGAAGCGTCTCGGTCTTCTCCTTCACCCTGGCAAGAGCTCTCAGTTTCTAGATCTACTGGGGAGATCGGGAAGCAGCGTGGCTCAGTCGAAAGAGCACGGGCTTTGGAGTCAGAGGTCATGGGTTCAAATCCCGGCTCCGTAACTGTGTGACTTTGGGCAAGTCACTTCACTAATCTGTGCCTCAGTTACCTCATCTGTAAAACGGGGATTAAAACTGTGAGCCCCCTGTGGGACAACCTGATCACCTTGTAACCTCCCCAGCGCTTAGAACAGTGCTTTGCACATAGTAAGCACTTAACAAATACTACTATTATTATTATCCAAGTTAAACGAAGATTTGGGTCACGGCAATGGCCACCCTCTTAGCCCACTGTTGGGTAGGGACTGTCTCTATATGTTGCCAACTTGTACTTCCCAAGCGTTTAGTACAGTACTCTGCACACAGTATGCACTCAATAAATACGACTGATTGATTGATTGATTTAGCTAAAGGGGTGATAGCTAGGCTCTGCTTTGATTCTCCTTGCCTTGCTTCTAGTTCCAGAAACAGCATGGCTTAGCGGAGAGAGCCCAGGCTCGGGAGTCACAGGTCGTGGGTTCTAATCCCGCCTCCGCCGCTTGTCAGCTGTGTGACCTTGGGCAAGTCGCTTCACTTTTCTGGGCCTCAGTTACCTCCTCTATAAAATGGGGATTAAGACGGTGAGCCCCACGTGGGACAACCAGATTGCCCTGCATCTCCCCCAGCGCTTAGAACATAGGAAGGACTTAACAAATACCATCATCGAGGCCTAGTATCGAGGGCACGGGCCTGGGAATCCCAAGGACCTGGAGGCCAACCCCAGCCCCGCCGCTTGACGGCTGTGTGACCTTGGCCCAGTCACTCCACCGGGCCTCAGTTCCCTCATCCGTCAGACCGGGGTTTCGTTCGTATTTCTTGAGCACTTACTGTGTGCAGAGCACTGTACTGAACGCTTGGGAAGTACAAATCGGCAACATACGGAGACGGTCCTTACCGGATGGCGGGCTCCTAGTCTAGAAGGAAGGATGAATGAATAATGGCTTCCCTGGAGGGACGATTGTAGGGCAAGGCCGGTCCTGGCCCCCGGCCCAGGGGGCGGCCCCCCTCTGAGGAGAAAAAGACAGGGCTACCATCCTCGTAACCGGCCCGAGGCCTAACGAGTCTAGACTAGGAGCTCACAGTTTTAATCCCCATTTTACAGATGAGGTAACTGAGGCCCAGAGAAGTGAAGTCACACAGTTGGCGGAGCTGGGATTTGAACCCGTGACCTCTGACTCCAAAGCCCATGCTCTTTCCATTGAGCCACGCTGCTTCCCATTCTCAATCAATCAATTGTATTTATTGAGCGCTTACTGTGTGCAGAGCACTGTACTAAGCACTTGGGAAGTACAAGTTGGCAACATATAGAGACAGTCCCTACCCAACAGTGGGCTCACAGTCTAGAAGGGGGAGACAGAGAACAAAACCAAACATACTAACAAAATAAAATAAATAGAATAGATATGTACAAGTAAAATAAATAACTAGAGTAATAAATATGTACAAACATATATACATATATACAGGTGCTGTGGGGAAGGGAAAGAGGTAAGATGGGGGGGATGGAGAGGGGGACGAGGGGGAGAGGAAGGAAGGGAAAGCCGGACCGGGGTGGGGCGGGGAGGGAAAGGCGGCCAAGGGATGGTTTGGGGGATGGCTTTCCGCCCAAACGAGGGACAGTTTGGCCCGAGCGGGCTTAGTTTAGACTGTGAGCCCACTGTTGGGTAGGGACTGTCTCTATATGTTGCCAACTTGGACTTCCCAAGCGCTTAGTACAGTGCTCTGCACACAGTAAGCACTCAGTACATACGATTGATTGATTAGTGGGTAGGGCAAGGCCTGTGCCGATAGGCTGGTTTCGTTGGGGCTTCGGGCCGGGCACGAGGAGGGCAGCCCTGTCTCCTCCTCCTCCTCTTCCTCCCCCTTTTAGACTGTGAGCCCACTGTTGGGTAGGGACTGTATATGTTGCCAACTTGGACTTCCCAAGCGCTTAGTACAGTGCTCTGCACACAGTAAGCGCTCAATACATACGATTGATTGATTAGTGGGCAGGGCAAGGCCTGCGCCGATGGGCTGGTTTCCTTGGGGCTTCGGGCCGGACATGAGGAGGGCAGCCCTGTCTCCTCCTCCCCCTTGTAGACTGTGAGCCCACTGTTGGGTAGGGACTGTATATGTTGCCAACTTGGACTTCCCAAGCGCTTAGTCCAGTGCTCTGCACACAGTAAGTGCTCAATAAATACGATTGATTGATTGCTTGGTGGGCAGGGCAAGGCCTGAGCCGATGGGCTGGTTTCGTTGGGGCCTTGGGCCGGGCACGAGGAGGGCAGCCCTGTCTCCTCCTCCTCTTCCTCCCCCTTCATCATCAATCGTATTTACTGAGCGCTTACTATGTGCAGAGCGCTGTACTAAGCGCTTGGGAAGTACAAATCGGCAACATCTAGAGACAGTCCCTACCCAACAGTGGGCTCACAGTCTAAAAGGGGGAGACAGAGAACCAAACCAAACATACTAACAAAATAAATAGAATAGATATGTACAAGTAAAATAAATAGAGTAATAAATATGTACAAACATATGTACATCTATACAGGTGCTGTGGGGAAGGGAAGGAGGTAAGATGAGGGGGATGGAGAGGGACAGACTGTAGACTTGTAGACTGTGAGCCCACTGTTGGGTAGGGACTGTCTATGTTGCCAACTTGGACTCCCAAGCGCTTAGTCCAGTGCTCTGCACACAGTAAGCGCTCACTAAAGACGACTGATGGATTCCTCCTCCTCCTTTCTCCTCAGAGAGGGGCCGCGCCCTCCAAACGCCCCTCGGGGGAAGCCATTATTCATTCCTCCTTCCTCCCGTCCTATTTCTCCAGAGCTTCCCGGGGTGCAAAGCACTGAGCTAAGCGCTCCAAATCGACACCTGTAGATATGTATATACGTTTGTCCATATTTTTTACTCTATTTATTTTATCTGTACACATCTATTCTATTTTGTTAGTATGTTTGGTTCTGTTCCCTGTCTCCCCCTTTGAGACTGTGAGCCCACTGGTGGGTAGGGACTGTCTCTAGATGTTGCCAACTTGGACTTCCCAAGCGCTTAGTACAGTGCTGTGCACACAGTAAGCGCTCAATAAATACGATTGATGATGATGACACCGTCCCTACCCCGCCATCTGGAAGGTTATTAGGCGGTGTTGCCAAAAGGCAACGCCTCAGAGAGAGGGAGGGAGGACGGACACCCTGTGAGGGAAGGAAGGATGGCCGGCTCCACCCTCTCCTCAGCCGGCCATGGAGTCACCTCCTCCCGTGAAGATTGGGAAAAGGGACCCCAATGGCCGGCCTCCCTCAGGGAGCTCCTGAGGCGACCCGAGCCCTCCATTCTTCCCCCTCCCCGTCGACCCCGCCTATTTAAGGAGCACAACCTACCCCGCCGGCCCCCGACGGACGCGCCACGGAGCCAATCGGCGCCCGGCCCCGGCCCCCGGCGGGCGCGGGCGCGGCCAATGGGAGGCGATCCCTCCGGGTGGGCGGGGCCCGGCCGGCCAGCAAGTTGGGTGGCGCCGCGGCTGACGTGAGTCAACAAAGGTCACGTGGGGCGCAGGGCGGGCGGGGATTGGCGGCGCGGGGGGCCCGGGCGGGGCGGGGCGGCGGCGCGGGGGGCGCTCCGTGACACAATTACGACAACTTTGTGCTGGTGCCGGGGAAGTTTGGGTCTCTCGCCGAGCCCTTTTTCCCCCCTCCCCGCCATGTGACCGGCCGGACCCCGCACCGGCCGCGGAGGAGGAGGAGGAGGAGGAGGAGGAGGCGGAGACTGAAAGTTGGTGTGTCGGTCCCGCCCGACGACGACGACGACGACGACGAGGAGGAGGAGGAGGAGGAAGGGGCGTCGGGGGTCTCCCTCCGGTCGGCGGTGCCGGTGTCCCGGTCCCCGCCGGTGGTGGCGGGGAGTGGGCCGGTCGGCGGCGCCCCCCCCATGAAGTCGTGCGGAGTGTCGCTGGCCGCCGCCGCCGCCGCCGCCGCCGCCGCCGCCGCCTTCGGTGATGAGGAAAAGAAAATGGCGGCGGGGAAAGCGAAGGGCGACAGCGAGGAGGACTGCCCCAGCCTGACAGCGCACGACAGAGACGCGCTCGCCGGACTCGACAGGTACACGGGGCCCCCTCGTCCCCTCAGGGAGCGGGAGCGGGAGCGGGGCGGCCCCCTCACCCGCCCGTCCGCCCGCCCGGGACCCCGACCTTGCGGGGACATTAACGCACCCTCTCTCTCTCTCTCCCCCCCCTCTCTCTCCCTCTGTCCGTCGTGTTTGTGTCTGGTGTGCCTTCGTGGTCGTGCGTCTCCCTCCCCGCAGCCGCCTCTTCGGGTTTTCGAGGCTTCATGAAGATGGCGCCAGAACGAAGGCCCTGCTGGTAAAGGTAAGGAAAAGGCAGGAGCGAGCGCCGAACCAGCCCCCTGTGGACTTGGGGGGCTCCCCCGGCTAGGCCCCGGTCCCCCCCCGCCCCCCATTCCGGAGCAGCCCGGCAAGCGCTAAACCAGCTGGGCCCGGGAATTATTATTATTATTACTATTATTATTCAGTCGTATTTATGGAGCGCCTACTGGGTGCAGAGCGCTGGAGGAAGCGCTTGGGAATGGACTTGGGGGGGTCTCCCCCGTCGAGGCCCCCATTTTCTCCCTTCTCAGGCCCGGGAATTATTATTATTATTATTATTATTATTATTGTTATCCAGTCGTATGTATGGAGCGCCTACTGGGTGCACAGTACAGGACGAAGCGCTTGGGAATGGACTTCGGGGTCTCCCCCGTCGAGGCCCCCATTTTCTCCCTTCTCAGGCCCGGAGCAGCCCGGAAAGCGCTAAACCAGCTGGGCCCGGGAATTATTATTATTATTATTATTATTCAGTCGTATGTATGGAGCGCCTACTGGGTGCACAGTACTGGACGAAGCGCTTGGGAATGGACTTGGGGGTCTCCCCCGTCGAAGCCCCCATTTTCTTCCTCCTCCCCATTCAGGCCCGGAGCAGCCCGGCAAGCGCTAAACCAGCTGGGCCCGGGAATTATTATTATTATTACTATTATTATTCAGTCGTAGCTATGGAGCGCCTACTGGGTGCAGAGTACTGGACGAAGCGCTTGGGAATGGACTTGGGGGTCTCCCCCGTCGAGGCCCCCATTTTCTCCCTTCTCAGGCCCGGACCAGCCCGGAAAGCGCTAACCCAGTTGGGCCCGGGAATTATTATTATTACTATTATTATTCAGTCGTATTTATGGGGGCGCCTACTGGGTGCAGAGTACTGGACGAAGCGCTTGGGAATGGACTTGGGGGGTCTCCCCCGTCGAGGCCCCCATTTTCTCCCTTCTCAGGCCCGGGAATTATTATTATTATTATTATTATTATTATTCAGTCGTATTTATGGAGCGCCTACTGGGTGCAGAGCGCTGGACGAAGACCTTGGGAATGGACTTGGGGGTCTCCCCCGTCGAGGCCCCCATTTTCTCCCTTCTCAGGCCCGGAGCAGCCCGGAAAGCGCTAAACCAGCTGGGCCCGGGAATTATTATTATTACTATTATTATTCAGTCGTATTTATGGAGCGCCTACTGGGTGCAGAGCGCTGGACGAAGAGCTTGGGAATGGACTTGGGGGTCTCCCCCGTCGAGGCCCCCATTTTCTCCCTTCTCCCTATTCAGGCCCGGAGTAGCCCGGAAAGCGCTAAACCAGTTGGGCCCGGGAATTATTATTATTATTACTGTTATTATTCAGTCGTATTTATTGAGCGCTTATTGGGTGCAAAACACTGGACGAATTGCTTGGGAATGGACTTGGGGGTCTCCCCCGTCGAGGCCCCCATTCTCCCCTCCTCCCCATTCAGGCCCGGAGCAGCCCGGAAAGCGCTAAACCAGCTAGGCTCGGGAATTATTATTATTGCTATTATTATTCAGTCGTATTTACTGAGCGCCGACTGGGTGCAAAACACTGGACGAATTGCTTGGGAATGGACTTGGGGGTCTCCCCCGTCGAGGCCCCAATTCTCCCCCCCTCCCTATTCAGGCCCGGAGCAGCCCGGCAAGCGCTAAACCAGCTGGGCCCGGGAATTATTACTATTATTATTCAGTCGTATTTATTGAGCGGCTACTGGATGCAAAGCACTGGACGAAGCGCTTGGGAATGGACTTGGGGGTCTCCCCCCTCGAGGCCCCCATTTTCCCCTTCTCCCTATTCAGGCCCGGAGCAGCCCGGAAAGCGCTAAAGCGGCTGGGCCCGGGAATTATTATTATTACTATTATTATTCAATTGTATTTATTCAGCGCCTACTGGGTGCGGGGCACTGGACGAAGCGCTTGGGAGGTCCAAGTCGGCCACATATAGAGACGGTCCCTACCGAACAACGGGCTCCCGGTCTACCAGGGGGAGACGACAAAACATGTAAATTATGAGAAGGGGGTGCCGAGAGGAAACGGTGGAGCCCCCCCCTTTTTTTCATTCGTCTCCGCAATTTTCCCTCCCCCCGGTGGGTTATGAAACCCCTCCCCGCGCCCTGTTCCGAGGGGAGGATTTTCCAGCTCAGGGAAGGCAGGCAGGCGGCGCTGGAAAAAATACCCCCAAAAATAAAGGGAAAAAAAAAAAATCGCCCCTCGGATCTCCGGGAAACGGGTCCAAAGCTAGACAGGAGGGCCACTAAAAGTCGTGGGTTCATTCGTCACCCGACGGCCCTTTTTTTCCTCCCCCGACCCGACGTTATTATTATTACTATTATTTTGTAATTCCCCTGTCGAAGGGGACAGAGGGGGGGCATCTTGCGGCCCGGCCCCGTGAACGTTTTCGCCTCCCCGGGGGCGGGCCAAGTTGCGGCGGGTCCGGCCAGTTGGCATTTATTTCCTCGTTCGGTGAGCGTTTCACCTGAACTTATCCCGGTGAGTTTTTCCCCCCACCTCCCCACCCTTTGACACGGGAGGAGGAGGAGGGGGAGGAGGGCCCAGCCGCCTGTTTATTTGTGCGGAAAGTTGTTGGCCCTGTCATTTAGTTAAGTAATGGCTGCTCCTATCGGCCCAAGATGGCGGGACAGGGTGGGAGGAGAAAGTGAGGCGGGGGGGCGGGCGCCGGGGGAGGAGGAGGAGGAGGAGGAGGAGGGCGACCAGGAGGAGGACGAGAGGTAAACATGGAAATAAATAGCCGCGCCGAGAAGAGGCCTCCCGCACGCCACCGCCCCGAACCCCGCACCGTTGCCCACCAGGCCCGGCTAGGAAACCCCCATGCCCGCGGCCTGGTCAGGAACCAAAAAAAGGCCCTCACCAACCTGTAGCACATTCGGTAGCCTCCCCCTCCCCCGGTAGCTGCCGAACAAAGGCGGCTCTGCGTCCGTCTGCATCCCTTTCCCCCGCTCCCAACCCCCGGCCCAGTGGCATCCGTGGGTTTGGACAACGGTTGCCACCGGGGAACGGCCGCTCCCTGGTTCCAGTCCATCGTGTTTATAATAATAATAATAATAATAATAATGTTGGTATTTGTTAAGCGCTTACTATGTGCAAAGCACTGTTCTAAGCGCTGGGGTAGATACAAGGTAATCAGGTTGTCCCACGAGGGGCTCACAGTCTTCATCCCCGTTTTCCAGATGAGGGAACTGAGGCCCAGTGAAGTGACTTGCCCAGAGTCACACAGCTGACAAGTGGCGGAGCCGGGATCTGAACCCACGACCTCTGACTCCAAAGCCCGGGCTCTTTCCACTGAGCCACGCTGTGTTTAGTGAGCGCTCACTTGGTGCTGAGCACCGGGCTAAGCGCCTGGGAAGTAGAAGGCGGCCACGTAAGGTGGGCACCCGTGGAAGGTGGGCCAGCCCGAGGCAGGCCGCCTGGCTTTTGACACTCGTCGTTGCGTGGGGAGGGCTCGGAATCAAAAATGCCCCCAAACTGAGCCCACTGTTGGGTAGGGATTGTCTCTATATGTTGCCAACTTGTACTTCCCAAGCGCTTAGTACAGTGCTCTGCACACAGTAGGCGCTCAATAAATACGATTGATTGATTGGCATTTTTCTAACGACCGGCCCTTTCGGTTTAATAGCGCGGAATTGCCAGTCCGTCGCTCAGTCCTCTGTCCCCAATTTGGGTTTAGAACCAGCCTCCACCTCCTCCTGTCTCCCCCCCCCCCCTTTTTTTTTCCTCGATGATCTACAGGGTGTCCAGATTTTCACGCTAAAGGTTACATCTACAAAGACCATTTTTTGCTTTCCGTAAATCCGTTAAGCGGGAGCCTTGGTAAACCAACCTGTCCAGGCAAAATTTCAGGATATTAACTCAAGGTTGGCCAGTTGAGGAGGATTTGTGAAATCGTTAAAAGGAATCCTAGGGACTGCGTTGAAATGGCAAACGTGATAAAACCGTGTAGGTTCACGGGAGTGTGAACGTAGGCTAGTCTGCAGTTTTGGGTTGGTTGCAATTTTCCCCGTTTTACTGGAAAATAATGTTTTCTTGTGAGAACACATCTTACACAACAAAGTGAAATATAATTTTAAGAGCTGAAGTCAATCGAGGAAGTTTAATTTGAAGACCACCTGCTCCGTCATTTAGCAATAACTGGGTATTTGGTTCACAAATTGACTGCACGCAAGTGCATTTGGAAAAGTTTGATCCAGCCAGATTCTCTTAAATCTCTGCTTAATGTGTTACTTCTTGGTGGTGATCATGTGAAAGAAAACAGTCCAAACATTCTGTAAGGATAAGTGGTACAAAAGGGTAGTAACATGTTAATTGAAATTCCAAGTAATTTAATTTTTTTTTCAGTATCGAAGTAAAGTTTCATTGCACAGGGGGCTTCATTTCAGCTTTTGGGCTTTTTTTGCGGGGGCGGGGGAGTTTGAAATGTTATGTCAGTGAAATGTGAATGTTTCAAATTTAGGGAGCTGCACCCACCTTGATATTACTCACTTATGTAGTAATGCAAATTACGTAGCTTCATTATGTTTTTGGCTGAGTTCTAATTTCACAAAATCCTGGTTAGAATTAACCTTGGGTAAATAGGTATTTCGGTAAGATTGAAGAAATGGCTGGAATGAATGTGATAGGCTACTAGGTAGTTAGATAAGGTAGAAAAAAGGCAAATTAAGAACAACTTCATTACTCGGGTAGGCCTCTGGGCTCATCGGTTTTGAGTTCTTTCTTGATCAGGTCAAGACTCATTAACCGTAACATTAAAGTAGCTGTTTTAAGCGCAGTAAAACACTCCAGGGTGTGTGGTTGGAGTGTCATGCAATTCTTAGTTGTAGCCTTGTGAGCCTGAACATACTAGCCGAGCGTGTGTAAAAGTGTGATGCCATAACTGCATGCTGTGTCGTATTGGTTACCCAATAAACAGACTGGAATCCCAGTTTTAGGAAGCGTTGAATTATTATTTAATTTCTCACGGAGGTGGTTAGTCTGGATGAAGCAGTTGATTTGGCAAACTTCTCTGAAGTTTTTAAAGGAGAGATTCTCACCTATCTGAGGAGATGGTTTCTGTGTGGCACTAATTGAGGGGGAGGATGGGAGTGGATGAACTTTTGTTGGGTTGAGGGGGGAGGGTTGTCTCTAACCATGCGAACCTGACTCTCATTCCCCATCCTATGTTAAGCACAAACATTGACATTCGAGGCAAAATTTTCTCATGACCTTAGGGTAGGACTAACTGCGCATTCCTAGTTACGGCTTATTTTGGGCAGGTTTTGAAGACAGCTTTTCAGGTTCACCCAAGGAACCCTTGAAAACGTACCTTAGGAATATGGGAAATTATTTCCTTACTTTCCTCAGGCCAGCGAGTGCCCTCTTAACTTCCAACAGTCTGCATCTTTCAGTTTATATGATGCACATTTTCTTAATATGGAGTTTATTACAGCGGAGTTGCCAAGTGTGCATTTTGCAGTATTTTTCAATATCGGGCTGACAAGATGAATCCATTCTCACACTACCTATTGCTGTTTGATATTCAAAGATGATCTGTTTTTCGTCTGTTTTCATAACCGGTAACTTTGTGCTCTTCAAGATGGGATTGAATGTGTATTAATTGCTATTCTTTAATGAAAGTTCTTGAACTGTTGCACAATGTTCAGTGAGTTACTGTTTAAACTACTGCTGACATTCAACCTTCCACCACTATATCATTCAGGACTTTTATTTTTTAATTAAAATGGAGCAGTTGAAAAGTAATTAAGAAGTGAAACCTTGTGACGGAAAAAATGTAGCTATGGTGACTATGCCTTTTGGAAACGTTTTTGGATTAATTTTGTTTTGGTTAGCATTAGAGAGAAATGTTAAGTTAAGGTATAATTACGGTGTTACTTTAATAGAATGCGAGTGTGGTAGGAACCTGTATCGTGAAACGCTTGTGCGTGCTTCCTGAAATGTGGCGATCCCCTCCAGACTCTGAATTATTCCCGAGTTGTTTGTTCACACCTTGACTTTCTGTAAATTACAAGTTTGTCCTAGTTTGTCCAAAGGTGAATTAGGTCACCTTTGTGGAAATTAAATAATACATTCTAGCTGAAATGTGGATTAAGTATTTTGGGAAGCCTTTGATTTCTTGCAAAACACATTACATTCCTAAGGTATTTTAGATGATCGATGTTCCTATGCTCTGTTCCTTGCCTTGTTGTTCAGCTTGAGAGTATGATGTGCTATTTACACTATAATCTACAGTAATGTCTGTTATGTTGTTTACATTATAAACTAGAGTAACGGCTCTTCTCTCCACCTGCCCCGGCTCCCCAGTGGTATTTGTTAAGACTTTACCATGTGCCAGGATCAGTACTGAGGACCGGGGTAGATACCAGCTAGTCAGGGTGGACACAGTCCATGTCCCACAAGTGACTCATAGCCTTTATCCCTATTTTACAGATGAGGTAACTGAGGCTCAGAGAAGTTAAGTGACTTGCTCAAAGGTCACACAGTAGACTAGTGGCAGTGTTGGAATCCAGATTAGAATCCAGGTCCTTCTGAGTCCACTAAGGGTGTGCCTCTCCCCCTCTAGACTATAAACTCATGGTGGGCAGGGAACATGTCTATCAACCCGTACCGTACTCTCCCAAGCACTCAGTACAATACTCTGCACCTAGTAAGTGTTCAATAAATACCATTGGTTGTGGTGTTGAGTAGACAGACACGCGCCAGGCTGGACGGTTTATAAAGATTTTAAGTTTACCTGCGCTGCATTGTGCGTGCATTTATATAGCCCACGATTAAAATATTTTATTGGGTTTTTTTTCCTCTCTCTTATGACAAGGCACTTGAGGATATTAACCTTCAGTCTTTAGCCCTAAAAGTAGTATCTCTAATGAAAGGGAGCAGCAATTAATGTTTTACCTTGAATTTTTGCTTTGCTTTTCGGATTTGGAAATTCTTCTAAGACAATAGAACAATTTAAGTTGGAAACTGGAATTGATCGTGTGCTGTGAAATAATGTCAGATTTTCCTGTTGGAAGATCAGGCCCTCCAGTTTGCAAGTACTCTTATTTAGGCTTTGATGTCTGAGATGCAGTGTGTGGATGTTTCTAGTTATTAGAAAAACAACAAACGACCTCTATAAGTGTAGTCCTGACTGCAGGTTATTGGAGGAACCCTAAATAAAGACACTTCTCAGTGCAAAATAGTTTTTACAAGTAAGGTGAGTTAAACTATTTTTTTAAAAAGTTATTGTTAAGCTTACTATGTGCTTAGGACTGGGTTAGGTAGGAGATTGGACACAGTCTCTGTTCTACAAAGGGCTCAGGGTCTTGATACCTATTTTTCAGATGAGGTAGCAGCTCCAGAGAAGTGAAGTGACCTGCCCAAGGTCACACAGCAGACAAGTGGCAGAGCTGGGATTAGAACCCAGGCCTGTGCTCTATCCACTAGGCCGCTCAGCTTCTCAGCTAAACTGCCGATAGTTTTGTCTTGGTACATCTGGGGAAGCAGTTGTGAATATAAAGACATGTTGTTATGGTCACTCCTTTTCGGCATCAGTTTTTCTCTGGAGAGGAATGATTTGCCAGCTTTTTGTTTTGGGTTTTTTTTGGGGGTTCTAAATACAAATGGAATGGTTAGAGTGCTGACTGAGCATCCTTACCACATTTAAACCTTAGATTGTTTGTTCAAAGAATAGACATGAGACGGGCACAGATGCTCCAGGGATTAATGCAGAATCACAGAAAAATAATAGCATATCTTGACTGGGGAGAGGAAGTCTTAGGGAAAGAGCAGTGGTCAAAGTTTCTTGAATCATTCAGAGTGACTTGGGAAAAGTTTGTGATCCCTGCTTCAATTTCTTTAGCCAGCAACTCTAGCTTCGGTCTGTGGACAATTTTTTTGTTTTTTTAGCTGGATTTTTATTTGGATTCTCTTCTGGTAAAATGTAGTGGGTGCGAGCTTTTCAGGGAATAGCCAGGACAAATAAAATAGGTTGCTTCTCTGCGGTGCCCATGAGATTGGAGTTCCCGCTGGGCATTTTTTTTTTTAACCCTTCCCCTGTCATCAGGTAGCCCATGACCTGCCGTGGAGCCTGGGAGGAAGGGGGTTGCTAGCTTTGGAAGCCTGCCTAGCAGGTGAGCTTGGCTGACCTCCTCCAGGAGGCCTTCCCAGACTGAGCCCCTTCCTTCCTCTCCCCCTTGTCCCCCTCTCCATCCCCCCATCTTACCTCCTTCCCTTCCCCACAGCACCTGTATATATGTATATATGTTTGTACATATTTATTACTCCATTTTACTTGTACATATCTATTCTATTTATTTTATTTTGTTAGTATGTTTGGTTTTGTTCTCTGTCTCCCCCTTTTAGACTGTGAGCCCACTGTTGGGTAGGGACTGTCTCTATATGTTGCCAGTTTGTACTTCCCAAGCGCTTAGTACAGTGCTCTGCACACAGTAAGTGCTCAATAAATACGATTGATGATGATGATGATGACCCTCAACATGTGGTGACGAAGAACCCGGGGCTCTGTGCGTCTTACGACAGGAAACTAGAAAGGCTTTACTTTTCCTCGAAGGCTGGTCGAGTATGGCTAGCCTCGGAGGTGTGCCTCTGCTAGTGAGAACGCCTTAATTAGAAAGATAAAATAATTCTAAGCCCAACCTCCTTTTCAAGACAATGTTTCTTGCACCGTTAATGCTGGGGCATAACATCCTTCATTCTCCTTTTCAATTTCACATCCAATGGAAGAACTAATGTTTTAGCCAAATGGTTGCCTTTAGAATTCTTAGACCTGTTACACTGCGTTCGTAGGTCCCGTCTGCATTTGCCATATGGAATTTCAAGGCTAGCTGCTTGGGAGATGATTAGTTGTAGTCCTTATGACTGAACATAGTGAGTACTCCTGGTTTTTAGTTTTCTGTCAGGACATTTTTTTTTCCAAGTAAAATGAAACCGTTTACTTCCTCTTGAACTTTGGTGTAGAGCTTTAAAATAGGTGAATATGGACTAAATATTATTTCAAATGAATCGAAGTCCTGAATTTGTATTTTTTCGTCATTGAACTTGGTTACTGTTATTATTATTATTATTATTATTTTAAGAATCAAAACTTGTCACCTCTGTGCTGAGAATAGGGCAAAAGTCCTGTAGTTAATTTTAGCCTGTTGTTGGGTAGGGCCCGTCTCTATATGTTGCGCACTTGTACTTCTCAAGCGCTTAGGAGTGTTCTGCACACAGTAAGCGCTCAATAAATACGATTGAATGAATGAATAAGGTTCCTCCCTGCCCCAAACCTGCTGTTTCAAAATGAGTTGAGGATATTTCAGGTGGAAGGGAGAGATTTCACCAGAGGTGTCGGGGTCACAAGTATCTTTTAGCTATGGGTGGATGTTCAAGGCTTGTGAGAGAGTCACTTTGGGTAAAACACCCCCCCCCCCCCCCCCCCCCCCCCCCGCTGCAGTTGCCACGAGGTACTGCCCTGTGAATTAAATATTTAATCTGCGTTTTTTTTTGAGTACTTTGCAGAGCACTACTTTAGGCACTTAGGAGAGTACAGTATGGATGGTAAACACAATCCCTGCCCTCAAGGACCTTCTGGTCTAGAGGAAAATGTCTCTGCCCATATGGCTCAAGCCAGAAATGTTTTTCAGGATCCACCTACCAGCAGGAACAATATTTCACTTGTTTTCCAGCAGATATCAAGAAGTTATTTGGCAAAATTGTGCATATTTGAGTATCAGATATTGTGTAAATGCTTTCAGTTGTTGTACACAGCTTTTCAAGATCTGTCAAGACTCACTGTAGGCACACAGGAGTCCCCTTGCTCCTTTGCAGCCACAGGTTCTAAGCAAGGGCAGATGTACCAGGAACTAGCCAAGGCAGGGGCTTACTGTGGGTTGGAAATGGGACCCAAGCAACGTCTACTTCTGTTGCCTAAAATAGGTTTGTTTGGTCCAAAATGCTTTTTAGATTTTTTTTTTCAAAGGTATGTAGGTGCAAACTATGTGCCAGCTACTTTAAAAAGCACTGGGGTAGATACAAGCTAATCAGATTGGACGCAGTCCATGCCCCACATGGGGCTCACAATCTTAATCTCCTTTTTACAGATGAGGGAACCGAGGCACCGAGAAGTTAAGTGACTTGTACAAAGTCACACAGCAGGCAGGTGGCAGAGCCGGGATTAGAACCGAGGTCATTCTGACTGCCAGGCTCATGCTTTTTCCACTGTGTCACGCCGCTTCTCAGATACTAGAGAGTTTGGTGGTGTACTGTTATGCTGTTCTTCAACTTGAAGGCATTGGAGGTTGTGTGGTCAACCTTGTTTTCTGTAAGAGTGTGTTCTCGTGTGTGCCCTTTAGTCCCGATTGGGGGTGGGGAAGTCCTGTGCCTATTAAATTGGACACCTGGGACTGTTTTGAGACCTGGAATTGGAGGCCTGGGATTGGGAATGGGGCTGGTAGTAATCTGCTAGTACAGTTGTGTGTTGAGGTTAGCATTTCTTGTGCATTCATTCATTCAGTTGTATTGAGCGCTTACTATGAGCAGAGCACTGTACTAAGCGCTTGGGAAGTACAAGTTGTCAGGCTAGTGGTGTTTAGTTCCAAAATCATTAGGCTCCCTGGGGCAATTGGTGTTGTCTCCCTGGAACAGTTCCTTATAGCTTAATGTTAGGCCTGCTTCCCGGTGGTCTATATCCTATTCATATTTCAAAAAATATTCCTGCCCTGTGCTGACTTGGAAAACAACATTTTTTAAGAGCAGTTATCTGACAGTTTTTAAACAGCAACCACCAATGTTCACTGGGCAGATTTCACTTTTAACCTATGAAGTTATTGGGCCTGATGCTCTCAAATCCATTTATCATAAGAAGCCAAAGTTCTTCAAAAGGGGTGACAGTAAAATTGTGGCTACAGAGGAATTTAGGTGTTTTTCTAGGCCAAGGTGTACCACTTCAGAAGTGGGGGCCCACCCCTTGGAACAAATAATTTTGAAGGCGGGGGGAGGGCGGGTGGGACGAGGAAGGAAGGGTCACTTTTTGAAAAACAGTCCTAGGCACCCCAAGAGCCGAGACTTCCACATCTCTGTGGAGCTTCAGACCCACCCAGTCCCAGCGCTTGGCTCTCAGTACATCCTTCTCTTATCCACACTTCCGTTGGGTCAGAGGTGACTTAAGGCCCCTGAGGACTCTGAGTTTGCATGACGGAACCATCAGTGATTCTCACAGTTTCTTCAAACATGTGAAAACATTCCAAGTATAATGCTGGGAGTGTCTCCTGACTTCCTCTGTGCCTGCGAAGGGAAAGTGCATGCTTCTCGTCTTCCTTTTTGGAGTTGCTTTGGTACAGGATGACTAGAATGACAAGCCGCCAGTGGTTGTTGAGTCATACTGCTTTAAGCCTTGAGAGTGAGTGCTTCAAAATTTTGGCTTTTATTGTACATCCACAGTTCATTAGTATCTGAAGATAAACTAGACATGCATTGCATTTGAGTATTTTTCACTTCTACTTTTATAAGATTTAGGAATCTGGTTTCATTTGATTTTTCTGTGTTCAGCAGGACTTTTTTTCTCCCAGTTGTGACAGGTATTGAAAAAGATCACCAGTTTTCAGAATGCCATAAAGTAGCTAGAGAATTATTATTTTTTTGATGGCATTTATTGAGCGCTTACTATGTGCGAAGCACTGTTCTGAGTGCTGGGTGGGGAGGTTACAAGGTGATGAGGTTGTCCCACGGGGGGCTCCCCCATCATCTCAAATCTAACTCTCTGAGTACCCTGTAGTTTCTACGTGAAATTCATTCAGTTGTATTTATTGCTTAGTATCGCTTAGTACAGTGCTCTTCACACAGTAAGCGCTCAATAAATACGATTGATTGATTGAGTGCTTACTGTGTGCAGAGCATTGTACTAAGCACTTAAATCAAATCAACCATGAGGTGGAGGTACCAGACCATGCATACTTATATACATGTACATAATAGATGGGCGGGAAGCGTGTCTGCTAACGGTTCTCTCCCAAGTGCTTAGTACAGTGCTCTGTGCTAGCACTTAATAAATATGATTTAGATTTTATTTATATATGTATATATCAAAATATATTGTATTATATATATATTTATTTTGAGAGATATATGTATATTTCTCAAAATAATTCAATTTGGGTTCCCTTTAGACCTAATGGCATTCATCCGCTAACATATGTAAATATTTGGTAGGAATTATAATTATGCATCCAAGGCCAGAGATCCCTCCACAAGGGATTATACATCCTTTATGAATACTGTCTAATGAACAGAGTCTGTCCCTTTCCTCTTTTTTGTTGGCTTGGATTACCCTTCCTTTTCCTTTTTTTAAGAATGTCATTAAAAAGGGCAGTAGATATTATTGAGGCCTACTTTAAAGACAGATGGGTTTCCATAGACAGCAGAGTTAAATGGTCTTTAACCATTTTTCAGCTTCCAAATTAGGAAAGGATGGTGGAGGATGTTTAATAAAAGGACTTGTTAAGTTTCATGGAGATGATTTAGTTGTTCTTAAGAAAAAAGCCTCTTAAAATGGAAGAAACTGTGTTTGCTTTCTATAGATACTGGTTGCTTCAATTTTCCATGCTGTGAAAACTCCTGCCCCAATCTGAAGCATGTTGTAGTTGGGATGCAGTTCATACTGAACTGTTGATGTGGCTGCCAACTGGGGGCATTTGCCACCTATTGTTCCTGGAATGTACTTTTATTCTCCCTTATGTTTAGAAATAATGTTTGCTAGTTGGTCCTGGGCTTTTTGGGTGTATTTTGGCTCTTGTGAGTTACCTGCAGGTATACTTTGGGGCTTCCTTACTGTTACAGAGAAGCAGCGTGGGTCAGTGGAAAGAGCACGGACTTTGGAGTCAGAGGTCATGGGTTCAAATCCCGGCTCTGCCAGTTGCCAGCTGTGTGACTTGGGGCAAGTCACTTAACCTCTGTGCCTCAGTGACCTCATCTGTAAAATGGGGGTTAAGACTGTGAGCCCCCCGTGGGACAACCCGATCACCATGTAACCTCCCCAGTGCTTAGAACAGTGTTTTGCACATAGTAAGCACTTAATGCAATCATTATTATTATGCCTTGAATGCAGTCAGTGATGTTTTAGGTTTTCAAAATCTGGGCTTTATGTTTGAAGTTTCTGACCACTATCCACTTTGCCATTCCCTCCCACTTAGATGGTAGTTTGCCAGGGAGTCAAGGAGAGGCCTGGTCCCCGAGGTTGGAGGGAGAGTGTGAGGTTCTTTTTGGCTCTTGGTCTTTCCTACCTCAAGCTTTCCAGTTGTTGCCCAGTTTGGCCGGGTCCTTGTCCCTGCTGTAACTTCAGCTGCTGTGACTCCCCCTCACCATTTCACTGCCCCTTTAGGCTGTGAGCTCATTGACACAGGAATTGTCTCTCGTTATTGCTGTACTGTACTTTCCCAAGTGCTTAGTACAATGCTCTTTACACAGTAAGTGCTCAATAAATACGATTGAATGAATGAATGCTGCTGTCATATTGTAGCTGGGCCCCTTGGAAGTATTTTTCTGGTAAAAGAACATTGCATTCTTGCCATCTGGATTTACAATACCATATTTACTTGCATAATTGTCCCCACGTTTTTGTGCGTCATTTTTGTAATATTAAACCAGGGATGGGACTATCTGCAGGTTTGAATTAGAGGGATGAGAAGGAACTAGAGATTCTCTTGTTTTGTACTCCACAAGTGCTGAATGTAAGGCACTCAGTGAATTAACCGTACCCTCTGCCTCCAACCCCTGTGTTGTCATGTACTCTTCTGATCTACTGCTCCAAGCCCAGCAGGCTAAACTCTCCACTCCCATCTCCCCTTCATCCCACCCTCTTTTTCTTCAGTGTCTCTCATTGCTGACAGTTACATGGTAGGAAACAATCCTTTATCGAAAGAATTTGGGTGGGGCAATTGCATAAGTAACTATGACATTATGTATTTTGGGGTATTTTAGCCAAATTCAGACTCAGGACTTTTCCTTCAGAAAGTGTCCAACTAAATGCATTCTTTTTTTAGAATAGTCTTTCCTCCAACACTTGTGCATGGCCTCTTGGAGACGTGTCCTGTTTGCTTTAGAGTAGATTTGACTCCGTCGACGTGAGAGGTATCAATGTTGAAAGATTCTGGTCGTGTCAAAATTAAATTTCATCCTACAGTGATGAATTAAGCCTCCAAACTGAAGTTAATAAACTTCCCGTGAAGCTCATTCAGGCCTTTGACTCGTTCAGCCAATTCTCAGACTGCATGACTTCAGTTTTTCAGCAAGGGGAGACGGTGTGGTTTGGTGGAAAGAGCACGGGGCTGAGAGTCAGAAAACCTGTCGATTGTAGTCCCGTCTTCAGCTCTTTGTGCCTCCTTCTTCTTAGTTGGAAAATGGGAATAATACCACCTGCATGTCTCTATCCACACAAGAACAGTATTAGGATGGAAAGAGTCGATGGATGTGGAAAGACTTTGAGAAATTAAAAGCTTTGATTGAACACAAAGTATTTGTGACCACTCAAAGATTTATTGACTTTGACTCATTTGAAAAACTTGCACTGCAGACTTTTTCTATTTTACTAAGGCGAGACTTGAAACAGAAGCAGGAACGTTGACGTTGTTAAGGTTTGTGAAGAAGAAATGATGGTAGCCACATAACTGATGACAAATTAGTTTTTCAAAGCTGTTCTTTATGAATGGAACACGATAATGACTACTCTGAGCCGTTTTCTTCTTCCTCTACATTATGGATATATTTCCTAGGCCCAACTCCCGTAGATTGAAACAGTCGTATCGTAAATTGAGAAGATGGCAGTGTCGTATAGTCGAATTGGCAATATTTCCCAACAGCCTCCGTTAAAGGGAATGCCTAAATGATGGCCAAGTTGTGAAAGAAGGATTCAATGTTGAATTTCCCCAAGACCAACAAGAATGCCAATTGTCTCATCATCATCATCATCAATCGTATTTATTGAGCGCTTACTATGTGCAGAGCACTGTACTAAGTGCTTGGGAAGTACAAATTGGCAACATATAGAGACAGTCCCTACCCAGCAGTGGGCTCACAGTCTAAAAGGGGGAGACAGAGAACAAAACCAAACATACTAACAAAATAAAATAAATAGATATGTACAAGTAAAATAAATAAATAAATAAATGAGTAATAAATATGTGCAAACATATATACATATATACAGGTGCTGTGGGGAAGGGAAGGAGGTAAGATGGGGGGATGGAGAGGGGGACGAGGGGGAGAGGAAGGAAGGGGCTCAGTCTGGGAAGGCCTCCTGGAGGAGGTGAGCTCTCAGCAGGGTCTCGATAGGTATGGCATGCCAGCATCAAGGCCGATGCACTTTAAGAGGAGCATTAACTCTCCAGCCACCTGGGAAAGATTTTAGTGCATTGCAGTAGTGTAGTGAGCATTCACTATTTGCTTGTATGTGAACCTCCTCTTTATGTTCCAATCAGTCGATAAATGGTATTAAAGAGCCCTGTATAAAGGGCTTGGGAGAGGACAATGCAAAAGAGTTGGCAGACACATTGCCTGTCCACAAGGAACATGCAGTCTTGATATAGGTTCCTAGTTTGAAAGAGTAAATGCTCTCCCAAAGTGTCTAACATTACTTAAATATACTCTTTGGCATCTAGAGAGTTGTGTTATCTTCATAGAGTTGCCTACACACTGAATGAGTATGATTGCAGCTTCTATTTTTGTAGGGTGACTGGACGTAGCTGGAGTTCCAAGAGTGGATGTAGCTTTGGAGAACATTTGAAATGTCATTCTTTTTAAATATCTAAGAGGTGGCCACATTTGTTTTCTTTGGAACCAGTAATTAACCCACATGTTTAAGTCCCCCAACATAGTAAATGCATAAATCAATCAACAGTATTTAATAAGCATTGACTGGGTATGGAATGTTAAACGTAACTGCTTGGGCTTGTGCAATAGAGGTAAAAGACATGATTCCTGCTCTCAAGGAACTCATAATCTAGCAGGGTTAAGGGACAGGCAGGTTTGGAAAATGAGCCAGGATTTTGAATATGTGAGTAATGCTTACATAGAGTATGTAAAATATGTACAAAAGTACTATGGGTGATTGAGTGCTAATGTGTTAGCTGGGGAGGAAATGACCTGAGAAGAAGAAAAATGAATGAGGAAATGTTTCTTTGCTTGAAAATACACTCTTTTTCTCCCCCTCTACCGCCTTAAAAAACAAAAACATTCTAGAAATTTAGGAAATTCTGTAGTTCTTAGCAGAATGCTGAATGAACGTTTCAACAAAATTGGCTGACTTGAAACTTAGGTCCCACTGGAGAATAAGATTTTAAATTTGAAGAAGATTCAGAAGGTTTTAGTGTTGGCAGGAGTCGATGTGGAGTCTGATGGACATCTTGAATTTTGTAGCTTATTTCCCTGACGGTTTTTTTCCAGGCCATTGAAGTCAAAGTTGTTCATTGTGAATGTAAATTTCTCTTTACAACTCAGTGAAGAGGGTTCATAACTTTGTGGGCATTCAGTATTGGTTCATGATGTAGCAAACGTGTCTTTTGGAACTACTTGCTTTATTGTATATTAAAGTAAATGAGGTAGGCATTAGTAATTGATAAAATAGAGGGATTACCCTGGGCTCTCCCTTGCCTGCTGTATGACTTTGGGAAAGTTACTTCTCTGTCTTCTGTGTCCTTGTCTCTAAAATGGGGATGCATTTCTGGTCTCCCATCTCCTTAGACTGTGAGCCCTTTGTGGAAGCTGATTATCTTGTATTTACCCAATGCTTGGTTGTAATGCTTGCCACATTGTAATGCTTAACAAAATCCATAATATTACTATTGTTACTACTACTGCTAACATTATTCTAATGCTGGTTGGAGATAGGAAGTTCAAGTAGGCTTAGTCATGCAACTGAGTGGGTAGGCAAATATTCTTCTCCTTTCCCACTTTTCTCTTCTTCCCTCCCTTAGTAATAATAATAATAGTATAATTTAAGCACTAGGTAGTAAGCACTGGGGTAGATACAAGATAATCAGGTCCCACAAAGGGCTCACAGTCTAAGTAGGTGGGAGGACGGGTATTGAATCCCTGTTTTGCAGATTAGGAAACTGAGTAACTTTCCCAAGATCACAGAGCAGGTAAATGGCAGAACTAGGATTAGAACTCAGGTCCTCCGGCTCCCAGGCCCATGGTCTTTTTACTCGGCCATGCTGCTTCTTTCCTCTCTTTCTCCCTCCATCCCTCCCTTCAAAAACAAAGATGTATCTCTTGATCCTGCGAGGAAGACTCTCTGGCTCCAGTTGGACTACTGTCTTAGAGGAAACAGGAAGGCAGGGAGCCATCTCCTGCTAGTCCCCCTAAGAAGGGATTTCATCCGGAAGACACTTGGGTTCAGGTTCATTTTTAATAAGATGGTGTTACAGAGTTATGACGTCCAAGTCTTCCACACCTGTGTCACGTTTACAGTGAGAGACCAGGTGTTTCCGAAAAATGCTAATCTGATTCTCCTAAAAGTGGGTAGCCCACTAGATGATGTCATGGGATGAGCCTCTCTGAAGCACTAGATTTCAGAGTCTACAAAAACTTTCTGCTGCCTGGTGCCAAATAGAAGAGAATTTCTCTGTCCTGGAAGATGTCCCTTCAACCAATCAGTGGTATTTTTTGAGCATTTACTGTGTTCAGTGCGCTGTACAAAACGTCTGACAGAGCACAGTACAACAGTCTAGAGAGGGAGACAGACTTTAATATAAATGTATTCCTTAATTCCTTTATAATTACTCATACCCCTTTATAATTAATCCCTTCTGGTAAATCACCCAAACATACTCACTAAATCGACAGATCCCCCCAGATTAAGGTGATTAAAACTGAGGCATTGAGTCAACATAAACATGCTCACTTAGTCCTCAACTAGAAGGTAGACCCAACATGTTTAGGTACTCTTACTTGCTAAGGAGTTTTCAAGGGTGCAATTTAGCTAACTTAAACTATTGGTCTTCGATGAACCCAAGTAGTAGCAGAACCAACTCTTGGGGGAAGGTAAACTTTATTTTGTTATTACTCCCTTCCTTTTAGATATGCACTAAACATATATGAAACATCTTCTTTTCCTTTTTCCCCTGGGTTTAATTTTTCTTCCATGGGATGCAATCATTTAGCCTCCTCTGTGTTAGTAATGGGAGCAAGCGGACAGGTTCTTATAATAAGATTGTTAACAAAGCAGCTCTTGCTGGAACCCTGCCCTTCCCTTGTGTTTGTAGCATTGATAATTGGAAGATGCTTTGATTTTCTTTTCAGTAAGTTTAGGAATTTATGCCTTATTCTTACTAATATTTTACCTTGAGTAAGGGAAACAGGTGACTTACATATGGGTGCTTAGTCCTTAGACCTTTGGGCCTTATTGAGAGGGTTGATTTAAGCAAATTCATTCATTCATTCAATCATATTTATTGAACGCTTACTGTGTGCGGAGCACTGTACTAAGTGCTTAGTACCCAAATTAGATTTGGGTGTTTATAAAAATGGTAGAATTTCAATTTTGGCTTTCCATTCAGTGGGAAGCAGTGAGTTAGGTTTTGGGCAGGACAGGGCCTGGTTGTGGAAAGGTTCAGGCTCACTTTGGAAGTGGAACTGAGGTCAAAAGGTCTGAGGAAAAGTAGGAAATTTCCCTTAGCACCTGATAATCATAATAATAATGGTGGTATTTAAGTGCTTACTGTGTGCCAAGCACTGTTCTTAGCATTGGGGTACAAGGTTTTCAGGGTTGGCTGCAGTCCCTATCCCATGTGGGACTCAGTCTTAATCCCCATTTTTATGGATGAGGTAACTGAGGCGCAGACAAATGAAATATGTTGCCAACTTGTACTTCCCAAGTGCTTAGTACAGTGCTCTGCACACAGTAAGTGCTCAATAAATACGATTGATTGATTGACTGAAGTGACTTGCCCAAGGTAACACAGCAGACAAGTGGTGGAGCCAGGATTAGAACCAGGTCCTTCCGGCCCCTTGCTCCATCTACCATACCACACTGCTTCTCCTGTCAGAGAGGCTAGAGGCCTAATTTTCTCAGAATCCTCTGGGAATGAGCCTTTGAATTCGAGAGGGACCCCTTCCTCTTCCCTCATAATGATAATAATGATAATTGTGGTATTTGTTACTACGTGATTAAGTATTGAACTAAGTACCGGGATAAATAGAAAATCAGCCTGTCAATCAATGGCATTGATTGAGCGCTTACTATGTGCAGAACACTCTCGTAAACCCTTGAGGAAGTACAGTATTGTGGAGTTGGTAGACATGATCTCTGCCCACAAGGAGCTTACAGGCTACAAGATAACCAGATCGGGCACAATCCCTATCCCAAACGGGGTTCACGGTCTAAGGGAGAGGAGGGATCGTGTGTATTTAATCCCCATTTCGGCACAGGTAATTTAAGTGATTTGCTCCAAGTCATGCCGGGTTTAGAACCCAAGTACTCTGACTCCCGGTCCCTTGGTCTTTCCATTAGGACACCCTGCTTCCCAAGTTTCCTGCTGGCTAGCCGTGCTGTATAGCTTGCTCCTTACAGTGATTTATAAGCCAAAGAGCTAGTGTCTATAGAACTTGGTCTATTTTGGGGAGTTTACTTGTGTATTTATGGAAATCTGTGTATGTATTGAAGCCTCTATAATTAGTGGAGTGTAAGCATTTGGATCTGATTTAGCATTCCCCTTTTCCTCTCCTTGAATTTTAAGTTACATTTCTATGAATGAGCTCTGAATGCTTCAAGATTTCTGGTACCTCCACGCTTTTTTTTTTTTCCCCTAGGACCTTTACCCTGACTGGTAAGCTGACTTTCACTTGAGTGCCTTATGGAGAATCTTTGCTGTCTTGTGGTTTAGAATCTCTATTCTAGATCTTTTTAAAGAACTTAGTGCTCACCAGTGTGCCCCGCATTTCATTGCTATTGTAGACTTCTGGAAAAACTTTGAAAATTAGAAACCCTATTCACAGCCATGGATCTCTTTTAGCGACAGTATGCTGAATATGGCCACTGAATCCTGGTAATAGACAGTCCACTTTGCAATCAGTCACTGGTACTTATTGAGCACTTACTAGGTGCTGAGCACTGTGCTAAATGCTTGGGAGATGAGTAGACACGTTTCCTGCCCACAATGAGCTTGAAGTAGAGAAATGGAATAAAAAATGCCATTGTGTCATTCGGAGACAGACAGTAGTTTGAAATTGTGCAGCATAATTGCATTGCTAAAACCTGAACACTTGTGGTGCACGGGCTTGCTGCAAGTTTTGCATCCAACTTCTACAACAGTGCTACTAAAACCATTCATGAGCAGTAATATCAATCCGTGGTTTTATTGAGGGCTTACCATTCACAGAGCACTGTACTAATTGTTTGGGGGAGTACAACAGCAGCGTTGGAGAAGCAGCATGGCTCAATGGCAAGAGCATGGGCTTGGGAGTCAGAGGTCATGTGTTCAAATCCCCGCTCCGCCAATTGTCAGCTCTGTGACTTTGGGCAAGTCACTTAACTTCTCTGTGCCTCAGTTACCTCATCTGTAAAATGGGGATTAAGACTGTGAGCCCCACGTGGGACAACCTGATCACCTTGTATCCTCTCTAGCACTTTGGATGGTGCCTTCCACATAGTAAGCGCTTAACAACTGCCGTTATTATTATTATTATCTTTGTCACAACAGAACAAAGTTGTAGACACCTTCCTGCCCACCAGAAGCTCACAGTCTAGAGGGGAAGACCAACATTACAGTAGATTTTGGCTATATCCTTAAGTGCTGTGGGTGGGTGGGGTGACTATTAAGTGCTTAAAGGGTACAGAGCTAAGTGCAGAGGTGATGAGGAAAGGTCTTAGTAGGGGAAGGCCTTTGGAGGAGATGTGATTTTAATAAGGCTTTGAAGATAGGGAGAGTGTTCTGAAGAATGGAAGTTAGCGATTAGGAGCATTTTTTTTTTGGAGGGGGGTTGGAGGTAATAGCTTCTGAATATGTGTAGCACTCCAGCATTTATTTCAGCCTATTCCAGGGTATTTTCAATCTCATTGCTAGTTAAGGCTAACAGGACAGGAACTTTTTGTACAGATATGCTGGTCCTTTTCCTAACCCAAATTTTACTTTGGTCCCCAGTCAGCTTCATTTTGCAGTGTCCATAATGAGGAGGTTTTGGGGAAGCCAGTTACAGATAAATGGTGCTGTCAGATTGCAGTCTTTGTTTTGAGCGGAAGGGAAAGAGGGCAAGTGTTCTGATCTGGTGATCTTTTTGGAGAACTAGTAACAAACTGCTTTCTTCAGAAGTGGGGAGCCCACCAGATCATGCCTGTACCAAGGAAATTGGGGGGCGGAGGGAGGTCTGAGGTCACTTGGGGAACAGGTGGTGGGGAAAGAGCAGTTCATTCGCCTGGAAGGACTAACTCTTTGTAGAAGTTCATTGAGAGGCTCACTTGGCCACTTCGTAAATGTCAGTCAGTTGGAAGTCTCTGAGCTTCTACCATAGCAGCACAACCCCTGAGGGATTGGGGAAAAGGTCTTACCTCAAGTGGTAGGAACTGCAGTGTGGGAGCTACCAAGGAATGGTTCTCTTGGGGGACTATTCTTTCTAACAGTTGGGTGTTGAAGGACTTAAATGGTTGACCAGGCCGAGGGGAGAGGTTGGTTCAAGTAGGCCCTTTTAATATTCAAAGTATGAAGCTTTAGCTTCCCTTCTAGGCAGGCCAGAGGAGATCTGATAAGCTGATAGGCAAGCTTGTAGTTGAGGGGAGGGTGAATCCAGGTGTCAGATTCCAGCAGGAGGACCTTTTCCACATGTGAGCTCATTGTAGACAGGGATCTCGCTTGTATTGTACTCTCCCCAGTACTTAGTACAGTGCTTTTCACACAGCGATCAAATTCCATTGATGGATTGTGAATAGGCTTTTCGAGTGGTTCACTTGCATGCTGTGTACAGTCTTCCTAATTCCTGTCCTGAAACCGCAATCTACTTTTCCCAGTCCTGCCGAGAGAGTATACCCAGGGATAGTTTGGTGTTGCTTTCTAGTTGCTTACACTTATCCACTGTCATTTCTATGATTAGGCACAGCTACTCATATTGGGGCAAGGCTGAGTCTTCTAAGACCTCTCTAAACCTAGGAGTTTAGCCAGGAGGCAAGCTATGAGAGGCAGTGGGGGGAATAGGCATTATACCCTGACCTTCCTCCCTGTTGGTGATGGCACCTCCTTCAGCCATGGCCCTGGTGCAGAGTTAGTGGTCTTCCCTGGAATGATCAGTCCCTAGATGAAGCGAGTCACTCTTCATTTATTTAACTGGGTGGTGTGAGTTAATTGCTTACAGTATCGGCCTGTGTGTTGTGGCCTGGCCTGCCTGTAATTTGAGACCGGTTTTGTAGAGTCCACCTCTACATCAGCAGGTGTCTTCTTACACAGAATTTTGGAGCGTTTCCTTCCTGCTATTTGAGGTAAAACATGATGACCTGACTGTTGTCTGTGCCATGGTTATCTTCCTTTGGAGCCTGTCCTTTAAGACTTCAAATGCAGGTTCATTGATCTCATCTCCCAAGAAGTTAATGGGCAGTTTCTTCTCCTCAGAGCACATTTATTTCTAGGCATTGAGTGCTCCTGTGTATGTGGGTCCCTCTTCTCTTTTTTTCCCTCTCCCTTCCCCCAGTTTGAGTTTGGTGGTAACTGTTCTGGTTCATGCTCTTGTTGACATTGTTGGACTAAACTACTTCATCAGCAGCATCCCTCTTCTGTGCAGTCAGTACTCTCCTTCCCAGGTCTTCTTCCTAAAAAATCTTTTCAGCATTCTATTACCACTCAGAAACCTCCAGAAACTACCCAGTTCCCTCTGAATAAACAGAAGTTCCTGACCATTGGCTTCAAGAGTCTCCATCAGCTCTTCCTTAGTATCCGTGCTCCCCTGTCTTCCCACACTGGCTTAATATCTCACTCTTGACTTTGACATATTGCCCATTCCCTCCATGCTGCCTGGAATTCCCCTCCCCCTCCCACCCCTTTAGTCTGCCAGATTTCATCCAATGGAGACTATGTAAATGGTAAGAAAAAGGGGAACATTTTTTGTTGAAAATTTTTTAATGGTATTTAAGCGCTTACTATGTGCCAGGCACTGTACTACGTGCTGGAGTAGAAACCAGCTAATAGGATTGGACATAGCCATGTCCCAAAAGGGGCTTGAAGTCTTAATCTGCATTTTACAGTGTAGGTAACTAAGGCAGTTAGAAGTTGAGACTTGCATAATTGGTGGCAGAGCTGAGATTGGAATCCATATCCTCAAACTTCGAGACCCGTGCTGTATCCACTAGGCCATATTGCTTCTCAGGATCAGTTTAAAAGTCTCTCTAGTCCTCCCCCCTCCCCCAACCATCTTGGAAAACCAAGGGGACAACCGAAATCAAGTATGTAAGCGATGTCACTCACTACAGTGGGATGTGAGAGTAGTTAAATGCTGAAGTGGCTGTTGGAAATAAGGTAGGAAGAGCAAAAATTAATCACGTTTGGCTTCCTGGATGCACTTTTTTCCCTGAGGGCGAGGATTGTGTCCAGTGATTGTACTGTACTCTCCCATGCACTTAGGAGAGTGGTAGGCACACAGTAAGCCTCAACAAATAGTGTTGATTTAGGTGAAAGTGGAAAGAACTTGATGAAACAAAAAGACCAATAGTTAAAATGTGGATTTGGAGATGAAAAAAATAAAATATTCCTTATGTACATGTGTTTACTGTTGAGTTTTCTAGATTCAGGATTAAATTTTGGGTTTCATTGTAGCTTTCATTTTACATCAGCAGTGTGACACGAAGACAACAATGACTAAAACGCCTAACCTTGTGACTTTTGGTTTATGTAGCAACGGCCCTGAATTTCTGTCCTGCAGCACTGGACTGCAGTGTCAAAGATATAACAATATCCAAATGTTGATATTGAGGTTAAGGGCTCTGTTAGGGACCTGTAAGGGACCTGTATATATGTATATATGTTTGTACGTATTTATTACTCTATTTTACTTGTACATATCTATTCTATTTATTTTATTTTGTTAATATGTTTTGTTTTGTTCTCTGTCTCCCCTTCCTAGACTGTGAGCCCACTGTTGGGTAGGGACCGTCTCTATCTGTTGCCAACTTGTACTTCCCAAATGCTTAGTACAGTGCTCTGCACACAGTAAGCGCTCAATAAATACGATTGATTGTTAGAGTGAGGGGAATGAAGATATTGACATGAGATGAGCAAGATTCCCCATCCCCCCCGCCTTACCTCCTTCCCCTCCCCACAGCACCTGTACATATATATATATGTGTGTGTATATATCTATACCTGTATGTATATATGTTTGTACGTATTTATTACTCTATTTTATTTGTACATATTTATTCTATTTTATTTTGTTAATATGTTTTGTTGTCTGTCTCCCCCTTCTAGACTGTGAACCCGCTGTTGGGTAGGGACCGTCTCTATATGTTGCCAACTTGTACTTCCCAAGCGCTTAGTACCATGCTCTGCACACAGTAAGCGCTCAGTAAATACGATCGAATGAATGAATGAAAAGATCTGAGTGTGCCAGTTATCCAAGGAAATGCTAGGCTTTTTCCAGAGTGGCAAGAAGAGTAATTCTCCAAAAGTATTTGGTGCACTTGAAAATGACCGAACTTTCCAGCTATCATAAGTTGATTCAATTTCTCCCAGGGATAGTCCTTGGTATGAAATGTGTTTTTCATTAGGTAGTTTGCATGTAACACAGTAAATAGGGTGCACCATTCTTAAAATGTGAGTCTATTCTGGGTAAAACACGATCCACAAAATTGGCATTAAACAGTTTGGGTGGCATTGCTCAGAGTGTGCTGCCCCTGTTCTTGCCAGCTTCTGCTTCAGCCTTACTGTACCCTACAGTACTTTCAGTTTTGGCATCTTTATCATATTTAATACTGTAAAATAGCAGTGAGTGACAAGGCTGAAAAGCATTCTTTTGTCTGTGGACATAATATAGAAATTTATAAGAAAAAAGCGCAGCCTAGTGATATCTCTGAGCCATTTTCCCCTTAACCCATTTAATTCCCAGGGAACCAATGGTTACTCTAATGCTCTTTTCTTGTAACATAAGTTTCTTCAAGAACTAACTTCTATGTATAGTTATTTTGGCTAAGATTGTATCTGCACTGAATTAACCGTGGCAGAATTAGGATGTATTTGTGAACTTGTTTTTGGCAGTGAAAGCATTAAGAAAAGCCAAAGTAAAGTTTTCCCTAGTTAAAATAATAATAATAACAATAATGGGAGGGGATAGAAATTGGGTTAAATCAAGCAAAACCTTTAATTCATGTACTGTATAATAGTAAGAACTTCATTTAGTGTGAGGAAATAATTGTAGTGCTGGTATTCTTTACTGGCCATGGCTTTGGCCATAAGCTCTTTTAATCAGTCAATTGTATGTATTAGGCATGTTGTGTGCAGAGAACTGTACTAAATGCTTGGGAGACTACATTATAACAGAAGTCATAGACATGCTCCCTGAAGTGTCCCTCCTAAATGTTGCGCAGGTGAAACGTTGAAGAGAATAAAAGTCTCTTCAAGGTTTCACTGATACAAGATTTAGGAAGCTAACAAGTTAATGAGATGAATATTCAAGATTTTGTGGTCTTCCCAGTAGTAGTGGGTTGCATTTTCTAACTGACAAACCTCTAGGAAGCTTATGTAAAACATAATGCTAATTTCTTCATGCTTGCAAAATGAAATAATTATTTACCTACTAATTTGTGAGCTTTTACCTAGGAAGGTGACAAAGCGAAGACTGATTTCAGCTCATTTATGTGAAGCAGGCCTCAAATGGAGTTACCTAATTGCTCTTTACAATAGAATTAAAGGCAATCCATATCGTCCTTGGTCGTTTCTAACTTTTCCCTTCAACAGAAGTAGTCTGAGAATCGCTTTGGTCTTAGCAGTGCACTTGTTTGTGCTGTGCAAATAACCTGTCTGATCACAGTCCCTGTGGTCATCTAGATCTGTGCCATTTGCTTTTAAGTGGCACCTCCATGGAGGCCACTGCTCTTCTGGGTTTCCAGGTGTAAGGACAAAGCCGTTGTTTTCACCTCCACGGCATAACTCTGCCAAACGCATGACTTCACTCATTTCAGATTGGTGACAAGACACGGAAGTTTCAGAGCCAAATGTCTCTGAGTTGGGCTGAAAGGCCCATTGAGAGTCGTCTCTGACTAATTCGTATTCTCTGCTACCCCCAAACTCTTTCCTGTTTGACACCCTCTTCCCTCAGACCCCGTTTCACGACCAAACTCAAAATGAGAAAAGCTGGCGTTGATGACTGTGAGGGATTCTGACCGGGATGGAATTCTCTACAAGCCAAAAAGTAGAGTCCATCTCTCCTGAGAGCTTTCTGTGTTAGTTTTGTCACAGTAGTCACAGAGAAGCAGCATGGCTCAGTGGAAAAGAGCCTGGGCTTTGGAGTCAGATCTGGGTCATGGGTTCAAATCCTGGTTCTTCCAATTGTCAGCTGTGAGACTTTGGGCAAGTCACTTCACTTCTCTGGGCCTCAATTCCCTCATCTGTAAAATGGGGATGAAGACTGTAAGCCCCCCGTGGGACAACCTGATCACCGTCTAACCTCCCCAGCGCTTAGAACAGTGCTTTGCACATAGTAAGTGCTTAATAAATGCCATTATTATTATTATTGTAGTCCTAATCAGTCATATTTACTGAATTTCTACTCTGTACAAGCAGTTATCCCTCCTGTTACCCCTCTTCAAGATTGAATCTGTTGATTCCCAAGCCTTATTATTTGCCCATAATTGTGACAGTCTTCATCCTCTGCCTTTTCCCCCTGTGTTCACATTAATAGTGAAGTTGGTGAGTAATTTGAAGATTGAAAAAGCACCTGGGATAGAGGAGGAAAGACCTTATAGAAGGAAGAGCTGAAATAAAGGGGTTAAATGTGCCATTAAGGCATGGTCTCAATACAATAAACTCTTGGCTGCCTGGCTGGGGTTTATCTGTTTGCTGTTGATTTGGGCAGTGTTCTGCTGCCTGAGGAGATTTTCCAAGGAGTCACTTTCCTGTCTTCATTCATTCATTCAATCGTATTTATTGAGCGCTTACTGTGTGCAGAGCACTGTACTAAGCGCTTAGGAAGTACAAGTTGGCAACATATAGAGACGGTCCCTACCCAGCAGTGGGCTCACAGTCTAGAAGGGGGAGACAGAGAACAAAAGAAAACATAGTAACAAAATAAAATAAGTAGAATAAATATGTACAAGTAAAATAAATAAATGAATAGAGTAATAAATATGTACAAACATATATACATATATACAGGTGCTGTGGGGAAGGGAAGGAGGTAAGGCGGGGCGATGGAGAGGGGGAGGAGGGGGAGAGGAAGGAGGGGGCCCAGTCTGGGGGCTCTGTCTTCCCATCCACCCTTATGTCAGAGCCCTTCCTTCCATGAGGGTTTTGAGGAGGAGGAGGAGGAGGGAGAGAAATGGGTCCACGAGAGGGACTCACTACAAAGTAGGTGCCAAGGACTGGCAAGACAGTCACTTGTGGAGAGGAGGGGTTCCTGGCAATCCCCTCAGTCGAGTTTTGACCTTTGCTGCTTGTCGGATGCGGAAGCTGATTAGCAAGCCCTGCCCACCTTGGTGACTGGAGGCGAACGGTGGAGGTGGGGGCATCGCTACACTCATTCATTCATTCATTCAATCGTATTTATTGAGTGCTTACTGTGTGCAGAGCACTGTACTAAGCCCTTGGGAAGTACAAGTTGGCAACATATAGAGACGGTCCCTACCCAGCAGTGGGCTCACAGTCTAGAAGGGAAACTTTAGGTCCCACCGAGATTTGAACTCGGATCACTGGACTCAAAAAGTCCAGAGTGCTAACCATTACACCATCGGGCCGCCGACACGTTTTACATCCGCCCACCTGGGCGGGAGGAGGTCGTCCCCCAATTGTTGGGAGTTTTACCCACAGTGTGGGGAGTCGTGAGGGATGAACAGGCGCAACTTGTCACTTGCCACAGCTGAAAAACAGCAGTTATAGGAATGAGGAGGGGCACGTGGAGACTTCTCAGTGACTGTCACCACCCTGCAAAGGGCTCATGGACATAGAGGCTTTTGTATTTGTGATTGCATTACTGTGACCTCTGTGATAATGAGCTGCTCCCATTGTATGAGATGTTCTGTGTTTGTCCTTAGCTGGTAGCATTTCAGATACAGGTACTGTGTTTTGTAACCGACTACTGTATCAGGAGAACAAATGTTGATTTGATGATACTCTAGAGATAACTTTTAAAAAATATTTATTTGGGCGTTACTGATGTTTTAAATGTTCCAGGCAGGATTTTAGTTGGAGTGGGGTCTGGACTTCAAAGTGATGATGACGCTGTGAAGCTTTGTGCTAGTCATTCATTGGTCACTTTCTAGGACCTTCTTGTAATTCAAGTAGGTATTATTCCTCTTTAAAAAGGGACATTGGTGTCTAGCTGTGGAAACTTGATTCTTTCAGTGCTGTTAACCGTTTCACAAACTCTTTTGCCTATTTCCTTGTGTGAACAAGAAAAAGCTGCACCAGAGTGGCCGAAAGGATAATTGTGAGGAATAATAAAAACATTGTGTTTACAAATAATATTTAATTCTCCTGTATCCACACCATGAAGGAAGCCACACGGCCTAAAAGTTTGGAGTGTGGTTAGCCTGAGAGAGAATTCCCATCAGGTATGCGAGTTGTCCCGACTTGTTCAAAAAAAGAACTTACAAAAACTAATTTCTTTGTAGTTCTACAGGCTCAAAATAGTGAGATAATCAGGTTGGATACGGTCCTTTCCCACGTAGAACTTGAGTCTTAATCTCTATTTTGCAGATGAGGTCACAAAGACTTGCCCAAGGACACAGAGCAGATAAGTGGTGGAGCTGGGATTAGAATTCAGGTCCTCTGATTCCCAGGCCTGTTCATTCTTTCCATGAGGCCTCGCTGCTCTGTTCAGGCCAGAGGGACACTTCGCTCCTCTTACTGACCTGACTGGAGGCTGCACATAAACTTGGTTGTGCATAAAATCGGAGTGGAGAGGATGTAAGAGGCGGCAGTGGCTGTTCTTCCTCCGGCCTAGGTAGGTAGATGGCTTCAAGCTTGCCGGGCAGGCAGTTGGCAGCCACTGAATGTCTTTGCCCTCAGGACTTGTGGACCGCAGTAGAAACCATGAGGCCAATCAACTTTGCCTACCTCTGAATTAAAGGTGTCCGTGAAATGGCCTCCTTGAAAGGCTTTGGTCTCCCTGATTCTTTATCTTTTTATATGTAAAACAAAACCATGGAAAAAAACGTTTGCAGCCGGTGTTGTTAACATTAATTCTGTATTTGTAAACGAGAGTAAGAAATATTTGCTTGAGGTGTGTAGGTGTTTGCTTTGAAGACTGTAAACTCGTTGAGGGCAGAGAAAGCGTCTATCAACTCTGTTAGTGAACTCTCCCAAGTGCCTGGTCCAGTGCTCTGCACACAGTAAGCACTCAAATACCACTGATGGTTTTATTGAAGACACTAAAGGAGTACTAATTCTCCAGTCAGTCATGGTAGACCATTGAACATACTACTGTGAGCCCACTGTTGGGTAGGGACTGTCTCTGTATGTTGCCAACTTGTACTTCCCAAGCGCTTAGTACAGTGCTCTGCACACAGTAAGCGCTCAGTAAATACGATTGATTGATTAATCAAATTATTCTATGGAAAAGAATCTAATTTTAGCACATTGTATATATCTGGCATTGTGTTTGTGTATTTTGGGCAATAAGACTGACTTAAAGTAACAAGCATTTGATTATAGTTTGACATTTTGAGTGGGTGTAGTAATTCATAATTAGGGTAGTACTCCTGGTGAACAAATTGGCTCTTGGTTTCGTAGTAAAATAGCCTTTGTTTTGTCTCTGACAAAAGTAAGGGTCTGGTCCTTGTGCATCTTACTTGAAACAACCCAAATGATCTCGGTCCCTTTGCATCCGCCTCTGCTACTCCTCTGCACCATTTGAAACATCATATGAATTTTAAATGTTTGATTCCAAATTTAGGAGGGTGAAAAATGGAAGACAAATAACCTGATTTTTTTTTTAATTGAGTCAATTGAAAAGAAAAACAATGGGCCCCGTTTGTATGGTGTGGTCTCCCTTGAGAAAGTACACTCATTTCTTCCATAATGCGCACTTTCACTATATATTTTGTTACAATGCGGTTAGGGAATTAGAGCACATTGGTCCAGCTCGTATTTTCGGGTAGAGAACAGTGCTGGCAGAGGAAATGATTTTTGCACGTGCACAAGTTCGTGGTGTCAAACAAGATGAGTCTTATTGCAGGGTTTTGCGAGAGAACCGAGTGCATTATTTTAGCTGACATCGCAGCATTGAGCATCCTTGTGGAATACGGGCAGACGGACAGTTAGAGCCAGCTCGTGTGCAGTCATCCCAGTGATATCATTTTTGCTACTTCCAGGATCTGAGAACCCCACCCCCCCCCCATGTCAAGGCCAGTCCCTACAGACCTATCTCCTGCTCCCTGTAGAAGAAGACCACACCCAGAACATGTTCCCCTCCCTTCTCCTGCCAATTCAACCGCCCACCCCTGTGCTCCAGTATTTTTTATTAAAGCTCGTGACACTCAAACGCACGCACATGTGCCCCAGCCACACCCTTGGAAGGATAAGGGCTTTGGACTTGCAGTAGTATTGTAAGTAGGTTGGGGGCTGGGAAGTGTTACCGGTGTCATGCCATGGGCTGCTGCGTGATTGTGTGCCTGGCTCCTGGCCCAGTCTCCTTGTCCCAAGTGACGGGGAAAACTGGCGTGGCTTGTCCCAATTACCTTGATCTCAGGCCAGCTCTGACCTCCTCCGGCCTTGCGCTCTCCTCCTCCACCCGCCCAACTTGGGCTTCTTCTAGCTCCTGACACCCATCTGGCCACACCCCTTCCTTCTCTGGTGGAGAGCCTGCCAGATCCTGCAGCTAACTCTGGTATTGCCTCTTTTGGCGGGGGTGCTGACCCCAATCTGTAGGGCAGCAAGGCCACAGCCTCTCTGCCGAAGGTAAAGACGGCAGAGGCCGTTGGGCTCCGTTTTCCGGGAAAGAGCCATGCAAGTGCACAAGAGAAGAGAGGAGGTTGGAGCTGGTCAGTATACTGAGTGGGAGGTAATGGGGACGAATCAAGCCAGCTCCCCACTGCTTGGCGGGGATTTGTTCAGTCGTATTTATTGAGCGCTTATTGTGTGCAAAGCCTGTACTAAAAGCTTAATGTGGGTCAGGAAGGATCCGGTCATCTGATCTTCACGAGGGCCCGAGCTGGGGCCTGGTAACATCAAGGAACAGGGGAGAGGAGGAAGAGGGAGGGACGCAGGGAAGGAATTGACTTATCTGCAGTGACAAGTTCAAGGAAAAAGACTGGAGCATTATGGGGATCAGATAGAGCTGTGGAGACAAGGAGGGGGGACTTGAGTTTTGGGGACGTAGGGGAATATAGAGTGTGGCTAAAATCAGGATTCTCTCTTTTTATTTTTTTAAATATGATATTATGCGCCTACTGGGTGTCAAATACTGTTCTAAGTGTTAGAGTAGGTGCAAGTTAATTAGGTCTGACACGGTCCCTATCCCTCATGGGACTCCTGGTCTAAGTAGGAGGTAGAACAGGTATGGCCGTTTTACAATTGAGGAAACTGAGGTACAGAGAAGTTGTGACGTGCCTGAGGTCACACATCCAGAAGTTGGCAGAGCCAGGATTAAACCCAGGCCCTCTGATTGCCAGGCCTGGGCTCTTCCCACTAGGCCAGGCTGCGTAGATTTGGGAAAGGAATGAAAGAATGCGTATGGGGGACGGGGAGGGATTTACGGTATTTGTTTTACTTGTTGGCAAGGGTTGGCTACCATGTTTGGGCTGGTTTGGGAATGGAGCCTAATTAATTAGATGTGAATCTATGGGGAAAAGATGCAGCCGTATTTTCGAGGAAATGTATTGTCAAACATGGGCTATTCATTTGCAACCTTTAGTAAGGACAACTGGTGAAAAGTCTTCTACTTGCCATTTTGGTGCTCGATGTGCATTTTTATAGGGCCTTTTCCCTTTAAATGGTACTATTTTTAAAACCTGCCTTAGCAACATTTGTACCTTTTCTCTTAAACAAATGAAATTCTCTAAGTGATAGTACTGTGCACACTGAGGGCCCTAAATAAATACACCTTGGGTGATAGTTCTTTCCTTAGCGAAATTAAACATTTAAATCTAATTTAAAACTTCAAACAGAAAAGGAGTGTCTGAAATCATTTTCTGGCATAGTACACCTGGGAGTAAGAAACCTCCTTACTTTTCAATCACTTTAGAAGCAAGAAATTTTAAGTTTAGCACTGAAAGAATACTTTCCAAAGGTGGAGTAGCGTGGCATGATTATTAATTATGGCTGTTGGGAAGACGACAACCTTTTTCTGATGACATAGGACTTGGAGCAGAAGACCTAGAGCTCCTGAAAATTATGGCCAATTATAAAGGGCTTGTGTCTATTAATAGACTGAGAGCCCACTATTGGGTAGGGGCCGTCTCTGTATGTTGCCAACTTGTACTTCCCAAGCGCTTAGTACAGTGCTCTGCACACAGTAAGCGCTCAATAAATATGATTGAATGAATGAATGAATATTAATAGTCCTTTTATTAATATGCACGCGTATGTTGCCGAGCAGGGTGAAGTGGCTTCACCCCCGTTATCTATTCTTGGGCAGATGTTTTATGCATCTGTCCATGTAAATGGAAGCATTTGTGGTTAGCTAGATGCATTCTACAATCATATTCCGTATTTGACTTTCAATTTACAGTATCATTCCTCCTTTAGAGTCAGTTCTCGTTAATAAACTTTTATCTTTATGAAGGATAACAGTATTGGTTGAAACTTAAAATTGGTTCTAATAATAATTATGCTATTTAAGCACCTACTAAGTGCCAAGAACTGAACTAAGCTCTGGGATAGATGCAAGTTAATCACGGCGCACACATTACCTTTCCCACACTCTAGGCGGGAGCACCGTTATTTAAGTCCCCATTTTGCAGATGGGGAGATTGAGGCAAGAGAAGTTAAGTGACTTGTCTCAGGTCACACAGCAGGTGAGTAGCAGAGCTGGGATTAGAACCCAGGTCCTCTCACTCCCGGGCCCGCAGTCTTTCCCCTAGCCCGTGCTACTTATGTAAGTTTTGGTATGAAGTTTACCTCTGCTTTAATGTCCGATCACTCTGTTCTCGGAAGTGGAGGCCCAGCTGTTTCCCTTGCTATTTCTAGAATAGGGCATCATTTGGGTAGCGATGTTCTGGACACGTGCTTCTAAGTCCTGCGCTAGCCCCAGGTAGTTTCCCTTGGATTGTTAGAGGAGTAAAGGTATTGAGCTGAGGTTACTGGTGCACAGCAGTCAGTCTAGTGTTCTGCACTTCTAGGCACTCATTCAGTTGTATTTATTGAGCGCTTACTGTGTGCAGAGCACTGTCCTAAGCGCTTGGGAAGTACAATTGGCAACATATAGAGATGGTCCCTATGCAACAGTGGACTCACAGGCACGAATGCAGCAGCAGGATACACCTGTCCTGCAGATGTACTTATGTAAACCATTATTTTTCTCGGCCTCCTTATAGAATAGGGGAGTGGTCGATAAACCCGGTTGAGGTAATTGAGCATTTCGGTTGTTTTCACCCCCTACCTTTTGTCTCATTCATTCAGTCAGTCAGTCAGTCAGTCATATTTATTGAGTTCTTACTGTGTGCAGAGCACTCTACTAAGCGCTTGGGAAGTACAAGTTGGCAACATATAGAGATGGTCCCTACCCAACAGCGGGCTCACAGTCTAGAAGGGGGAGACAGACAACAAAACAAAATATATTAATAAAATAAAATAAATAGAATAGTAAATATGTACAAGTAAAATAAATAGAGTAATAAATCTGTACAAACATATATACAGGTGCTGTAGGGAGGGGAAGGAGGTAGGGCGGGGGGGATGGGGTTGGGGAGATGAAGGAGGGGGCTCAGCCTGGGAAGGTCTCCCAAGCTGTACACCATTCCTCCTGTAGCCTGCCTGACGGACCCGATACGGTATCAAGGGTTGTGTTGCATTGTCACAGGAGAGAGCAGAGAGGCCTTTGGGTGTTCTCCCCCGCTTGTCATTGCAGACATTGGGTGACTCTCTCCCCTGCCTTCTCTGTCGACCTTTGGCCTAGTTGGGCACTGGGAGGCAGGATAGAAGTGCTAATCCAGATGTCTGGATACCAGGCCGTTCCCAAACGGCTCCCACCATCTTATCACTAGAGTTTCGGCACAACATTTTGCCTGCTGCCTAGACATTTAGGACAGCCCTTGCTAGAGGCTCCCTTGGCTGATGTGATATGGTAGAGGAGATGGGGAATCAGTCTCTTTTCTCTTAAGGCCACAGAATGCCCGGATAATCATTTGATTAATCAAATATTGGGAAAGGAGGGTAATTGTAAAATCTAAGCAAGTTGTTTTTTTTCTTACACCAATGGGAGCCTAGAGAATTTTTTTTCAACTAAAGTGAAGTGAATTTATTTGGTATGGGTGGGATGGAAATGGTAGCTCTTGAGGCAGAGTTTGTGGAGGTTTATCCGCCACGTCATGAGATTCTGCCACTTCCCTTTATTACATTTCAGTTTAGGTGATATAGTTAGCATGTTTATTTTGTGCTTGAATCCAAAATACTGTTACACTCATCAGCATCCTCCTAATTCATCCCTCCGTAATAGTCAATGCTTTTCTCCAGTTAGAATCATCCCAATGGCTTTAGTCTGAAACCCTTAACTCTCCCATACATTTCCAGTTTTTGGATCCAACCTGAGAGTGCAGAGGAAAGGCAGAAGATTTTGGAAGATTGGAAAGTTATCCTTCCAAAGCTAGCAACAAAAAGCTGTGGACCAGCTAAAGGAACTGGACCTGTTATCCTTTTTTTCCCCCCCCGCCCTGTTGAAGAAGAGATGGCAGAGTGGTTTAGAGGAGGAGAGATGGCAATGTGGTTTATAAAATCAGAGAAAGGATGGTTATCAGCTGTTTTCCATTTTGATTGAGTCCAAAACAAGAGGAAATAAGCTCAAGCTGCAGTATAAAGGATTTAGATTAGATATAAGGAAGAATTTCCTAACTTGTCAACACTACACATTGTACCAAGGGAATCTTATGGAGCCTAGTGGAATCTTTCCGAAGCCCACGAAGAATGTGTCAAATGATTTCAGCTTTCTTCTTCTGCCCACCTGCCTCTACCCATCATTGTAGGTTTCCTTCTCTAATGAACCATCTTTCCCGCTAGTTGCTTGACACTCTCCCTTGTCGGCCTTCCAGGCTGCTCCGAAGCCTGGCTTCAGGCCAGATATTTTCAGTTAGCGTTTGTCTCTTTCAATTTTTTTCTCCTACCCCACTGGGCCTGCTGCTGTCATGCATGCTAAATCCCTGCCACTGGCAGATGATGGCTTTCAGGGATAAAGATTCTTATTTTTCTGGTCTTGCATTTGTATAGTCCTGTTGCAGTGGGTAAATACACTGGTATGGATTAGACAACCTTCCGAAACTCCTTCCGGCTCCATGATTCTCTTTGGCCATTTCACTTTTGGAGTTCTTATCCATCCCTTCTGTGAGATGACTTACATGGGTTCACTGAACTAATGGGGTCTAAAAGGTAGTGGGCCCAAATCTGAGAATAATCGAATGTCAAGACTTACACCGAAAGGCAAAGTTCTGGCCTGACTGAACTATGTACCTGTTTCATATAAAGAATAGGACGTTATCGATGTAAAGAATAGGGTGTCACCGGGTGGGATCGGCAAGAACATAAGTGATGGGAGCTAGCAGAAAAGCTGCAACTTGCCCTGCGTTGGAAATGAATCCACAGATCTATTAGGAAGTTTGGGCAAACAGTTGAGTGGGTCTCTAAATGGTGGGCCTCTGTGACTAGAGTTACTTTTTCTTTCTAGGGTGTTTTCTGACTAGTATGAGAAATTTTTGTAGTAGCCAGAAATAGTGGGAGGACATGGCAATACATCCCTGATCATTTGGGGGGACACTTTTGCATCTGTGCCTCCTATCTATCCTCCTGGGGTACCCCTGGGAACACCACAAGTGATCCCTGTTGGCGGGAGCAGAATCAAAAGAAGCGACGAGGCCTTGTGGAAAGATCACAGGCTTTGATGACTGGGAGGACAGGGTTTCTAATCCCAGCTCCGCTACTTATATGCTCTATGACTTTGGGCAAATCACCTCACTTCTCTGTGACTCAGTTTTCTCATCTGCAGTTTGGCGATTCATGTCCTGTTCTTCATCCTGCTTAGGCTGTGAGCCCATGTGGGACCCGATTATCTTGCATCTACCCCAGTGTTTAGTATAGTGCTTGACATGTAGTAAGCACTTAAGTACTATTATTATTATTGTTTTTGTTGTCATTATTATTATGCTTCCTTCCTGCCCCAGAGTAGAAGGCAGACTAGTTTTGAGGGGCAGTAAAGACTAGGTTGTGGGGATGCCACTTTTTCCAATTGGCTCTGAATGCAGGAGTACTTTATTGGGTAGGAATATTCATGTGTGCAGTTCCACCTCTGCTGCTACCCAAGGGACCAAGAAGAACTTTATTAAAACAATCATTCCTCCTTGGTCAGTGTCATAATGATGACTTAATCCTCTTATTAATGTTATCAGAGGAACTCAATGATAGTATTGAAATAGGTACTGTATGGGAAGGGCTGTTGCAGACAAAAGAGAGTCAGCTTGGGCATAATCTCTGCCCCACAAGGGGCACAGAATCTAAGAGGGAGGGAGAGTAAGTATTTTGTTGCTGTTTTATGGATGAGGAGCCTGAGGTCCAGAGAGGTCCAGTGTTACCCAGAGTCGTACCGCGGGCCAGTGCTAGAGCCAGGACTGGAGTCAGTCTCGTGACTCCCAATCTTTCCACCAGTCCACATTGCCTCCTTCTCAAGTAACTGATGTAGAGAAAACTTTAGTCCACCAGACCATACCTTTCCCCATATTCAAAGAGATCCCACCTCTTTCAGGAAGGTCGTTTTTGATTGATTGATTGATTGATTAATTGCTCATAGCCCTTGGATATCCAAAGCCACCATAGCACTTAATGATTAAAATACCTCTTTCACATATTTATTCATCTTTTACTTTTGTCTTGATTCTTTCTCCTGCTGCTATTATTTATAAACAGTTTTTGTTTGTCTCCCACATTAGATTTTAAGTTCTTCAAGGACAAGAGACCATGTCTTTTTTTACTTCTGACATCACGAGTGCTTAATACAGCGCTCTGCCACAGGTGCTCAACAAATAACTTGATTGAACGAATGTTTACCATGTGCAAAGCAGTAGCCAAGTGATTACATGAAAATCAGTCATCCCAAAGCTCACAGTATAGGGACCAAAAAATGTTAGTCAAACAAGAAAAATAGGTTATAATTCAAGATATGTAAGTTAATCAGTAGTCTTTAAGCACCTCACCACTTGAGGTAAGACCATCCTCAATGAAAAACTTAGAACTATCTTTGGGTTTTAAATGTTATATAGGACTTTGTTTCACCTTTTTCTTATGTGGGGTTTGGGACTTAGCTTCTAAGTGGCATGTCTTAATGGATAGACTACAGGCCTGGGAGTCGTGAGGACCTGGGTTCTAATTCTGCCTCTGCCATTTGTCTGCTCTATGACCATGGGCAAGTCACTTCAGATCTCAGTGCCTGTTACCTCACCTGTAAAGTGGGGATTAAAACTGTGAGCTCCCTGTGGGACAAGTCTGTGTCCAACACAATTTGCTTGTGTCTACCCCAGCACTTAGTACAGGGCCCGGCATGCAGTAGGCACTTAACAAATGCTATTATTGTTGTTATGATGATGATGATTATTAATGTTATTATCATCGATGGCCTTAGTCCTCAGGGAATCTTAAGTGGCTCATAATGTGGGAGCTCCAGAACTTTGTGTTTGTATGCTTTTGGTAGATGATCTGAAGAGTTAATTCCCTTCTCTTGATGTAGTCAGTGCCTATGAAGAGTTTCTCATAAAGCCCCAGAACTGCTATTTTCTTCAAAGTGGCCAATTTGGCCAGCCTGCCTGCCTAGGCAGGAAAACTGTCCTAAAACAGTCTGCCTCTACTGATTGGGTCTAGCAAGTGATCTCAATAATGGGCCATGTTCGTTTGATCATTCAATAGTATTTAGCCTAGCAAGTGATCTCAGTAATGGGCCATGTTCGTTTGATCATTCAGTAGTATTTAGCCCTCTGAAAAGCACCATCCTGTTTGGGAGAATTCAGTAGAATTAGTAGACGTGATCGCTGTCCTTATGGATTTACAGTCTTGGGTTGGGGTGGGAGCGGGGAGATGGATATTAAGGTAAACTACAGATGGGGAAAGTGGAGTATAAAAGTATGTACATAAGTTCAGCAGGGGCAGGGGACACTTAGCACCCGAGTTCTGAAGTGAAGTGGAATTCCTGAAGTGACAGTTATGGGGATAAATAGGAGATGAGAGATCAATCAGAGAAGGTTTCCTGAAAAGCTCTAACACCACTCACTTACCTTCGCCCTATCTCTCCTCCCAAAAAGCAATAATCCTGCCCTTCAGCTTGTGGGGAGTGAGAGAAGTATAGAATGCCTTCATATTTGCCTTCATTGCATTTCAGCAATGTGGACCTATTATAAGTGAGTCGATGCAATTATCCAATAGTTTAGCTTCCCTTTATCTGCTTTTAGCTACACAGTGGCATGGAGTGACTTGGTAGTAGAGCATCTTGACACATTTAATTGCTACTGTGAAATTGTACCGTGGTATATGTTCTCTGAGTTCTTGAGAGCAGCTTATGTGGATAGGTTCATCTAATCAGCTAATTTTGCTCTTCATTTGAAAGACTTCTTTGGTAGTCTCTCCATCTCCTCCCCCACTTTCTCACTTACCTTCTCCCTACTCCTTAATACTGCCCACCTCTTCCCTTTTATTCCCCTTCTTCCCCTGCCATTGATAGCCTCATTCTTCTTCAAAAGAATTCCATACCATTCATGAAGGTGCCATTTGTGGAAGGTTTTACTGCAACTTTGGTTAGGAATAATAAGCAAATTCATGTAAGAGAAGGTTTTCCTTCAGATATATTATAAAGACATTTTGGATTTACAAAATGCAAGCTGCTTTTTGCTCTAAATTACTGAACATGTGTGGTTGACCGTCTGCAAAGAATACTGGAGACAGCAGAGGACCATCTTAATCTCCATCCAGAAGGGGACCATAAAAGGAAAACAGGAGTCCAACCAGAATTCTTAGAAGGCTTGAAGATTTCAGACACTAATGCTAAAAGATGTGTAGCTCAGGCTTAAAGACAGCTACGCCATTGTGTAAATATTTGTGGTTGTGCCTTTTCAATTTGGTGGTTTTGACTCAATCATTCACATTTGAATTTTGGGATAATAGTAATAATGGCATTTTCCAGGCATTGTACTAAGCACTGGCTATATTTAGAATTAGTATCAATAAAGTTCTGGAACAGCTTAAATAGGAAAAGTAATAATAATAATTGTAATATTTAAGTGCTTACTGTGTTCCAAGTACTGTACTAAGCGCTGGGGTGGATGCAAGCAAATCGGTTTGGACACAGTGTCTATCCCACATGGACCTCATAGTCTTAATCCCTATTTGCAGATGAAATCATGTTGAGTGGCTTGCCTAAGGTCACTCAGCAAACATGGTTTAAAGTTAATTGTGTTTTGCTATTGAATAAACAAAGAACCTGGTTTGAGGACGTTTTCACACATACTTTTATTTATTTTTTTGAAAGTACATAGTCAAAGATAATACCCCAGGGTTATTGTTGTATTGTACTCTCCCAAGCACTTAGAACAGTGCTCTGCACACAGTAAGTGCACAATAAATACAACTGATTGAATAGCAAGTGCTTTACAAATATCACTTTTCACTACACAGGCAGATATTTTTACGTGAGTCCATTCTTCGCTGGTCAAGTAGGATAACTTATACTTAAGATTTCCTCCTCTTGCCCTCCCTAGATTTTTTGGTATCAAATACTGCTGAAAGAAGTTTCATTTTCATTTTGGGTGAAGGGGTCTAAAGCAAGAGTTCTCAAGGGATTTAGACCCCATTATTCACCCACATAGCATTCTTCTAAAATGTGTAGGACACCTAGAAATGGACTACAACAGTCATTCCACAGTCTGGCCTGATTACTACCCACCCTTTTTCATAAACAAATGAGCTGGAAATGAGAGCAGTGCCCAGGGATTGTCTGAAGCAGGAATCGAGCCTCATTAAGATGGACAATCAAGCCACAATGATCTACTTAAATGAGCAATGTGGAAAGCACTCCAGAAGTCTGCCAAGAGACCCCATTGGTACATGTGATTGAATAGTGAAAAGTGGGCCATGGATTTCCACCACTTTTATTCCAAGAAGAGGAAATCGATTGTAGGACAGAGCTATCCCAAGAGTGGTAATTCATTCAACAAATCATAGTTTTTATTTTTTGCAAAAGTAAGGCTGGAAAAAAAGATAGTTTATGTAGTTCATTGGAAACTGGGAAGAGCGGTCTATTTTTGCCTCAGTATCTTGCACTGCACAAATCATCATGAATGTGTTGACACCCCTCCCTCCCACTTCATGATTTATTTATGTAGTCGCTCCTCACCCATTGCTACCTTGTCTGAAAATTTACACCTAAGAGTATTAAAAAAAAAAAAAAGCCCAGGCTTTTTTGCTGACCAACTTTTGTGGTGGCAGCAAGATCTAGTGGGAAAGAGGTTGAGGCTGGGAGTTGGGAGACCTGGGTTCTGGTTTCACCTCTGTCACTGGCCTGCTGTGTCCTTGGGTGCATCACTTAATTCTTCTGCCCCATCTGTCAAGGGGCTGAGATACCTGCTTCCCAGGGTTGTGGTGAGGAGAAGTGGAAATAATGGGTGTGGACGTGCTTTGGAATAGTAAGTGCTCTACAGATAGCAGGAAATATAGTTGAACAAAACAGTTATAGAAGGGAATTTAATAATTGAAATCTAGTAATTTTAGCTTTAACTCAGTCCATTTTAGGAACCCAAGCAATAACCACTTGGTTGCTGAGGCCTAAGACTCTCAATGCAGAGGAAGGAAATAGCCAGGCTTTGTGGGGTAGAAGAGATATCAAGGATTTAGATGATCTCTCCCCCCGCCTCCCACCTGCCCCCAGGAAGTCTTCAGCTGGACTGACGTGAGTCCCCAGATGGACTCCTTTTCTTAAATTGTGCCAGTCCAGAGTCACTAATCCTGTTGCTGTCAATTCTAGATTACAGAGTTTATCTCAATCAGGCAGGACTAAAAATTCTATCAATCAAGGTGCATGGATTGCCATATCTATATTTTCTACCCTTTCTGAGCCAGCCCTCATGGGTTATTCTCCTTTGATCTTCAGATTCCTTAGGGTGTTAGTCAAGATTAATCCTCCCATTACGGTTCCTTCCACTCCATGGGATATTAATATGGCACTGACCCAATTAACTAAACTCCTGTTTGAACCCTTGCAGTTGCAAGTTACGTCTCTCATTTGGGAAGCTAGCTTTTTTAGTAGCGGTCACATCTCTGAGGAAGGTCAGTGAATTATATACTAGCCCTGGTAACCGATCTACTGTTCACAAAGAAATTACGGTTCTCTGCATATCGGCTCCATTTTCACTCAAGGTTGCACCTATTTTTAATGCTGGCTAAGAAACCACCTCTTCCTTTATCCTAATCAATTTCAAGCAGGGTGTATCAGGAAGAAGCAAATTTACTACGTGGGCAGGCATAAAGGGAGCAGATGGGAGAAAAACGTTTTTGGCTCTTCCAGCTGACATTTTTCATCCAGGTAGTTTTCAAGTTCATCCAGTCCTGTTGTGAAAGAGCAGAGTTCTAGTTCAGCTCTTTCTATAAGAAGGGGGACTAGGCTTTGAGAAATGTACCATTAGATTAAGCCAGTCATGTGGTTGTCATCTCACTTTCCCTTGGAATGGGCTTCAGATAGATAAATTAAATTTTATCTTATCCCCTCAAATTTACCAGGAAGTCACTATTCCAAAACTCACGCACTTCCTTCTTTTGTTCTGTCTTGGGAAGTGTATCACATGATCCTGCGGCATGGCTCTCCCTGACCTTGGAGATACTTGGGATCTGGGAGTATCTTGGAGATATTTGGGAGAATCTGGCTCTCCTAGAGACTCGTGGGCAAAAGACTAGGAGAGTCACGACTGTATCATAGTGGAGGGACCCAGTCTGCCTTACTTTGGTCAGTAGGCATGTTAATGGCTTTAGCTAATGGCTTTTTACAGGACATCAGCTGGGGGAGCTACTCAGTGGTGATTTATCATGTCTAACTCACCTTTGGGGAAATGCAGGTTATGTTAGGAGAGCCAAACTTCTGGCCTGTCCCTGGGGTGTGGGTCTAGTATCAATTGTGAAGCCTGGGCCCTGTATTGCAACTTACTTCAAGGCCTGTGAAGGTCAATCAATCAATCAGTCATATTTATTGAGCGCTTACTGTGTGCAGAGCACTGTACTAAGCGCTTGGGGAGTACAAGTTGGCAACATATACAGTCCCTACCCAACAGTGGGCTCACAGTCTAAAAAGGGGAGACAAGAGAACAAAACCAAACATACTAACAAAATAAAATAAATAGAATAGATATGTACAAGTAAAATAAGTAAATAGAGTAATAAATATGTACAAACATATAAACATATATACAGGTGCTGTGGGGAAGGGAAGGAGGTAAGATGGGGGGGAAGGAGAGGGGGATGAGGGGGAGAGGAAGGAGAGGAAGGTCTTGGCCCTGAATCTACTACTAGCATCTTCTAGACTGTGAGCCCCTTGTTGGGCAAGGACCGTCTCTATATGTTGCCAGTTTGTACTTCCCAAGCTCTTAGGACAGTGCTCTGCACACAGTAAGCGCTCAATAAATAGGATTGAATGAATGAATCAAACTCCTCAGAGCCCTTCAGGCTGGAATCCTCAGATAGGACTGGTGCCTTTTAGGGCCGTTCTGGCCCACCCTCCCATCTCAGAGTGGATCAAACAGAACCAAACAACTCATAGAGATGGCTGGAGGGTGTTTCACTATCTTCCTTTTCATTTCCATCACTGCATTTTAAAATTTATGGACTTCATATATATTTTTTTAATGGTATTTGTTACACGCTTTCTAGGGGTCAAGCACTGTTCTAAGTGCTGGGGTTAATCGTTTTGAGCGCCTTCTAAATGCAGAGCATTGTACTAGACGTCTGGGAGGGTACAATACAACAGAATCAGACGGTTTCCCTACCCATAACGAGCTTACAGTCCAGAGGTTAATCGGATCAGACACGGTCCCTGTCCCACATAGGGTTTACCGTGTAAGAGGGTGGGTTTCTGAATGTTACTATCATACTCATCTCCTGAAGTAATCTCCAAATCCTCTTTGCCCAAAGGTATCTGTCTCTGGTAGCTAGATTTCTTGGCATGTTTCTAAAAATATTACTGATAATTGTGGAACTGATGCTTTGGGCCACTTAGGTGATTCCTACCCTTTCCAACTCTTTTTGGTGTATTACATTTAGAGTATTATTACCAGAAAATGTAATTAATTTCCAAGTATGTCTTGAAATAGTAATTATGAAGTGTATTTAAGCATTGTTCTAAGCGCAGGAGTAGATACAAGATAATAATAATAATAATAATAATGGCATTTTTATTAAGCGCTTACTATATGCAAAGCACTGTTCTAAGCGCTGGGGAGGTTACAAGGTGATCAGGTTGTCCCACGTGGGGCTCACAGTCTCAATCCCCATTTTACAGATGAGGTAACTGAGGCCCAGAGAAGTTAAGTGACTTACCCAAACTCACACAGCTGACAAGTGGTGGAGCTGGGGTTTGAACCCATGATGGAGGGTTATTTAGGGAGGGCTGTGTGCAGAGCACTGTACTAAGCACTCGGGAGAGCACGCTACACATCATTCCGGGTACCGAACCGCCCAAAGACAACAGGCTACCTTACTTTTAAAAAGTCCAATGGAGAAAGTAAGTGTCAAAGTACTGACTTTACACCAGGGGATATGTTTCTGAAGTCTTAATTTTTCTGGTTGTGTCCTGTTGATTTCTTTTTAAAAGGGAACAATTTTTTCTTTTAACAGCTTCTAATCTTTGAATAGCCAACTGGACATCTGGTAGAAAATCATTTTCTAGTTAGTATTTTGACTCCGTCATTATTTGACAAAGCTTTTACAGCCAACAAATTAAGGTTTAGAACTGTTAATAATGCATTTTTATTCCTCTTCCAGTCAATCTCACGTACTCTATCTCCTCTTAACTGAAAGATGGTCAGGCTTTGAGAGAAAGGAGGAAGCAGTTAAAGACATTTCCTGTCGCTGGCTCATTTTAAAAATTTTCAAACTTAGTTGTTCATACATAAACCTAAGAACTTGGGTTAGTGGTTGTTTCTCAGTAAGTACACCATTCATTCATTCAGTCGTGTTCTTTGAGCACTTACTGTGTGCACAGCACTGAGCTAAGTTCTTGGGAAAGTACCGTACAGCAATAGTGACATGTATTTGATTTCTAAGTGCGTGGTGGGTACATTTCAATGACCTCTTACCATGTGGAGTTTTTAATTGTAAGTGTGTAATTTCAACTAACTTGACTTTTGAGACTTTCTAAGATGAAGTAAGAATGCAGACTTTTTCTGTTATATTTGGGGTGTGGCTCAATATTACAATAACTATCCGTTTGCCATTGAACCATGGTTGAGGTGGCAGTAGTTTATCTAAAAATTGTTTTGAGAATTTAAATGAATATATCTTTAAAGTACTTGAGAGGAAAATCATATTTATTTTTCCTGGTGTCTAGGTATGCACAATTTTGCAGTCTTCATTTCCAGGATTGTGACAATATTGTCAAATATTACGGAAATACCATATACAAATGCCGGCTCTTAGATGGTTTCAGATTGCATTTCATTAGGAGACTGCCCTTTTTTATTTGCTGCCTCTGCCCCCCAGGGCAATGTCTAGAGGTCATCAGTGTTCCAAAAAAATTATATCTGTATATATGTTTGCACAGATTTATTACTCTATTTTACTTGTACATATTTTATTTTGTTAATGATGTGCATCTAGCTTTATTTCTATTTATTCTGATGACTTGACACCTGCCCACATGTTTTGTTGTCTGTCTCCCCCCCCCCCCCCCCCCCCCTTCTAGACTGTGAGCCCATTGTTGGGTAGGGACCATCTCTATAATGTTCCCAACTTGTACTTCCCAAGCGCTTAGTACAGTGCTCTGCACACAGTAAGCGCTCAGTAAATCCGATTGAATGAATGAATGAATAGGGGGCCTGTTTTTGTGTTTATAGCAAAGTCGTTTCTCTTCTAGAGGAAAGTCCTAAAAGCCTGATATAAATCAGCTTGGTTACTAAAAGGTACTTTAGAGGCAGTGTAGGTAATCTAGCTCGGAATTGACAGTATTGCAGCAGGACCGGTATTGTGTTAGAAATTGGCAAAGAAGTATGTTCACCAAGTACCTACCTCATTTGTTTTTGTTTAGCTCCACACGTTTACAGTTCAGTTGGTAGTTGAGTGTGTGGCCAGTTAAATTTGGGGGAAGCAGTTTGGGGGCACACCCTCTCTAGACTGTAAACTCATTGTGGGCAGGGAGTGTATTTATCACCTCTGTTGTACTCTCCCAAGCACTTAGTACAGTGCTCTGCACACAGTAAGTGCTCTGTAAATATCAATGACTGGTTGCTGTGGATATAGTTATCACTCAGAAAATGCCATTGATTGAGTATATTAATGTCTGTTTCTCTCTTCCTCCAGACTGTAAGCTCCTTGTGGGCAGGGAATCTGTCTTCTGGCTCTGTTGTATTGTACTTTCGCAAGCACTTAGTACTTTGCTCTGCATACAACAATCAATCAATCAATGGTATTCATTGAGCGCTTACTACGAGCAGAGCACTGTACTAAATGCTTGGGAGACTACAGGACAATCAGCAGATACGTTCCCTGCCCATAAAGAGCTTTCTTCATTCATTCATTCATTCATTCAATCGTATTTATTGAGCACTTACTGTGTGCAGAGCACTGTACTAAGCGCTTGGGAAGTACAAGTTGGCAACACATAGAGACGGTCCCAACCCAATAGTGGGCTCACAGTCTAGAAGGGGGAGACAGAGAACAAAACAAAACATATTAACAAAATAAAATAAATAGAATATGTACAAGTAATATAGAGTAATAAATCTGTGCAAACATATATACAGGTGCTGTGGGGAGGGGAAGGGGGGAAGGGGAGGAGGGGGAGAGGAAGGAGGGGACTCAGTGTGGGAAGACCTCCTGGAGGAGGTGAGCTCTCAGTAGGGCTTTGAAGGGAGGAAGAGAGCTAGCCCCAGTGCTTAGAACGGTGCTTGGCACATAGTAAGCGCTTAACAAATACCAATCAATCAATCAGTCATTTTGATTCAATCAATTGAAATCAATCAATTTCTTCACAACAGAATTAGCAGGGATGTCCCCTGCATATAATGAGTTCATGTAAGAGTTTAATAAATGCCGTTGATTGGATTGGACACATTGTGAGATGATTGGTTAGAGTATTGATGCAGTCTGTGGATGTGATATTAAATGAGCACCCTCTCCAAAGGAGACCCCGCTCTTCCCTCATCTGGTTTGTGCAGCAGTTTTTGGGTGCGGGGGGAGTCTTCTCTGGGAAACCCGATGTTGTCATGGGCAGGGGCCTGGTCTCTCCCCCCCCCCCCCCCCCCCCCCCCCAACCAAAACCAGTGTGTCCAAAATATTGGAGATCAAAGTGAATGAATTCCAGGTGTATATTCATCTTCTACTATCTAGATGAGACCCTTCAAAAGTGTGAAGAGATGGCACCTGTTCCAACTGTTGAGGAAGTTATGCAGTAGCCAGAACCATAAAACCTATCAATACATAGTGGCCTACCTATTGAGATCTACAGCATGCAGGGAGCTAGCCTGTGACCTGGTTGTGGGCAGGGATTGTCACTCTTTATTGCTGTATTGTACTTTGCCACGTGCTTAGTACAGTCCTCTGCATCATCATCATCATCAATCGTATTTATTGAGCGCTTACTATGTGCAGAGCACTGTACTAAGCGCTTGGGAAGTACAAATTGGCAACATATAGAGACAGTCCCTACCCAACAGTGGGCTCACAGTCTAAAAGGGGGAGACAGAGATCAAAATCAAACATACTAACAAAATAAAATAAAATACTCTGCACACAGTAAGCACTTACTAAATACTACTGAGTGAATAAATAAGCTTTTCCCCGGGATATGGAGCACTGAGGAACTGTCACAGGACCCCAGAGGATCATCAGCTTCCCCTTTAAGGAAAAGCTTTTGACAACATCAGTAGATCGGTTGTGTGGTAATTGCATGGCAAATTTTATTGCCTTGTAAAGTTCATTAAGATTCCTAGATTCTCTTCATGATGGGGTTGCTGGGCATGCCTTGTCAGATCTATTCCCCATCACCAGGTGGGGTACAGCAGAAATTTGTAGTGTCCTGTTCAATTTACTCTATGCAGCCAGGCTGGAGGATGCCTCCCCCTTCTAGACTGTGAGCCCATTGTTGGGTAGGGACCATCTCTATAGGTTGCCAACTTGTACTTTCCAAGTGCTTAGTACAGTGCTCTGCACACAGTAAGCGCTCAATAAATACGATTGAATGAATGAATGGACAAGAGACCTGATTGCAGGTGTTACTTCATAATAATAATAATAATGATGATGGCATTTATTAAGCACTATGTGCAAAGCACTGTTCTAAGCACTGGGGGGGATAGAAGGTGATCAGGTTGTCCCACGTGGGGCTCACCGTCTTAATCCCCATTTTACAGATGAGGTAACTGAGGCCCAGAGAAGTGAAGTGACTTCATCATCAATCGTATTTATTGAGCGCTTACTGTGTGCAGAGCACTGTACTAAGCGCTTGGGAAGTACAAGTTGGCAACACATAGAGACAGTCCCTACCCAACAGTGGGCTCACAGTCTAAAAGTGACTTGCCCAAAGCCACACAGCTGACAAGTGGTGGAGCTGGGATTTGAACCCATGACCTCTGACTCCAAAGCCCCTGCTCTTTCCCCTGAGCCAGGCTGCTTCTTTATGCTTACAGTCCTCTGGAAAACTTCCACTTCAACCGATTTCAAGCATCATGTCTTTGAGACAGTCGTTCAGAAATTGTTGTATGCAGATTACTGCCCTAGAAGCACACATCCATAAAAACATGAAAGCAGTTTTAACCAGCTTTAGTGAATCAGCCAGAACCCCCACCCCTGCCTCCCTTTCAACGCCTTTCTGTATTGATGCTTTTAGTTATTACTATTAATGCTTTTACTGCCTTTCCGAATTGTCCATATATTAAACATTAAGCAATACATAAGCCAAGCTCTTGCATACCAGAGGTGTGGTGGGGTTGGGAGAAGTTTGAGGAAAATGCTCAGGAACAGTGTCTTTCACGTTGTCAATCAATCAGTGGTATTTACTGAGCGTTTACTATGTGCAGAGCACTGGACTAAACGCTTGGGAGAGTGCAGTTCAACCAAGTTGGTAGGAATGTTGCCTGCCTGCAAGTAACACACAGTCAAGACTGACTGCATTCAATTTATTTCAGTTGCCCATTCTGTGATATCCCAATTTTAAGAAGTAGGAGTCCTGAAATGGTGCAGACCAACTGTTTTTTTTTTTTAATAAATAAATAAAAATTCCCTCCTAAGATGCTGAGGGAAATGTGATTCAGTGGGGAGAGCAGTAGACATGTCTAAATTCTTCAGCCTGCTGTCATTTTTGTCTGTCCTCTTCCTGCCATGATTAGTATTGTGCATTACTATTCATAATTGTTCCAGTTTCACCTCAGCCTTTGAATAGGCCTAAATTTTAAATGGCAAGCTGTCATTCTCCTGAAGTTTAATGCCGTTCCTAAAAAAGGGATACTTAACTAATACGATCTTAATTATAGTCCTTTTTGATGCATTCATTGTCGGCATTAATTAACATCAATGTAATGCTACTATTTATACCAGAGAGAGCTAGAGGCTGGAACCCTCGATCCCATCCTAGAGGCTGCTGGGCTTTGTTTAAAGCCCCCCAACCATATCAACAGTATTTATTGAGCACCTAAGAAGGTACTCTTTGGTGTACCAGATGCATGGGAAAATTCCTAGAAAGTTGCAAAAGATAGTTTCTGTCCAGAACAGCAATGAGTCTTTGGGGGCAGGGCCTTTGTGGGGCTGGAGGGCCCGGAAACATCTGTGGCTCCAGGGATTTGTGGGACCAGAAAGTAGTCTGGGATTAGCGCACCCACGAGCAACACTGCCATGCTCTCTGCATTCCCTTTGCCGTGCAGGCTGACCCTAGCAGGAGCTTTAGTCCAGAAGCCTATTGAATTGATTTAAGAAAAGTGATGTTTGTGTCTCTCATTTTAGCCACTTTGGCCTCCATTAATTTTCACTACAGCCTTCATTTTTCTCCAGTTATGTCAAAGAGCTCTGGAAAGGCCCCAGTTATAAGCAGGCTAGTAGCATGTGTTCCTACTTTCTGCTGAACAAAACCTTCCTTCCTTCATTTCTTCAGTTGTATTTATTGAGAGCCTATTGTGTGTAGAGCACTGTACTAAGCACTTGGGAAAGTACAGCAACAAAAAACAGCGATATTCCCTGCCCACAACGAGCTTCTTAGGGGCATCTTAGAACTGCACTGACTTGGGATTCAGAAGGACCTGGGCTGTAATCCCGGATCTGCCACTTGTCTTTTGTTTCCTCTTAGGCAAGTCATTTAATTGTGCTGTACCTAGTTACCTCATCTATAAAATGGGGATTAAGACTATGAGCCCCATTGTGGGACATGGGTTGTGTCTAACTGATTAATTTGTATTGTACCCCAATGCTTAGTACAGTTTTGTTCTCTGTCTCCCCCTTCTAGACTGTGAGCCCACTGTTGGGTAGGGACTGTCTCTACATGTTGCCAACTTGTACTTCCCAAGCGCTTAGTACAGTGCTCTGCACACAGTAAGCACTCAATAAATATGATTGATGATGATGGTAAGCACCTAATAAATGCCTTGAAAAATAAGCAAACTGGGGATGTAAGGGAGCAGGCTTTAGTCTCCAAAAGTGTGGTTTTTGTAGTGCTGCTATTTGTAATAGTCGTAGTAATTGATGATTATGCTACTTAAGTGTGTACCGTGTGCCAAGCATCGAACTGAGCGCTAAGATAGAAGATAAATTGGACGTAATCCCTAACCAACATGGGGCTCACAGTTTTAGTAGAATATAATCCCCATTTTACAGATGTGGAAACTGAGGCCAAGGAGGCCAACAGGAGCCCAGGGGCCCATAGACAAGTGGCAGAGCCAGGATTAGGACCCGGTTCCTCTGACTCTCAGCCCTGTGCTCTTCCCACTAAACCACGCTGCTTCCCTTGTTAGTCGAATGCCTGGCTGGGTTTCTTCCCTGTAGACTGGGCAGAATCTCAGGATCACATGATACCTCATTATGTAATTCCCAAAGGGGTAGACTTTTCCTTTAAATGGTATTTTACTTCACTAGCTGGTTGGTTATCTTTTGTAATTACCAGTTAAGTTTTCACTTAAAATTAGTATGGAGCAGGGGTACCATCTAGTGGTTTAAGTAGAAGTGAACACTAACCTTCAGAATTATCTAACAAAATTGTGATAAGCCTGATTACCCCATAAACTGTTATCATAGTTGGACAGGCAGAGTGATATCTCCTTTACTTTTTACCTCTGTCTTGACCAGTCAGATTAGATCAGTTTAGTGACACGGCAGGGATACTTGATTTTACTGCTGGAATTAATCGCTCTAATATAATAATAATAATAATAATAATAATGGCATTTATTAAGCGCTTACTATGTGCAAAGCACTGTTCTAAGCACTGGGGAGGTTACAAGGTGATCAGGTTGTCCCACGGGGGGCTCACAGTCTTAATCCCCATTTTACAGATGAGGTCACTGAGGCACAGGAAGTGAAGTGACTTTTGCCCAAAGTCACACAGCTGACAATTGGCAGAGGTGGGATTTGAACCCATGACCTCTGACTCCAAAACTCGTGCTGTTTTCCACTGAGCCACGCTAATTCTTTACCATTTGCCCTGAGTATTTAATTCCTCTGTAACAACAACTTCATAATATCTTCATTGTTCCTCCTCAATCTTTTTTAAATTTCTAGGCACTTTTCTTGACGTTAGCACCAAAGTACATCTTTCAAAGTGGAAATAACTTTTTCAGTTTAGGATTGGTCATTGGTTCAGGCCAAAACAAAAACAGTCATTTGGAGGAGGCAGTAAAGCTTAGTTAAAAAAGAAAAAAAAAAGAATGCAAGTGGGGGCTCCATCCTGACTCTGCCCCTTACCTGTTTTGTAACCTTGAGGAAGTCACTTAACTTTCTGGGCCCCAGTTGCCTCCTTCTCCTCACCTGTAAAATGAAGAAAATAAAATGACCATACTTCTGAGGTTGCAAAATCCAGCAGGCATCTTAGGGATGTTCCTAGGATGAGGCAGATGTGATCTCTGGATCCATCACAGTAGTGGTGTAAACCCCGTGGAGTGGGCCTGCACGGCTGTTTTGCTGCTTCTCCACCCAGGCTCCCGGCTTCTCTTCCCACTCCTGAGCTAGTCCATCATAGGCCTTGTTGCCCCCCACCCCCCCCACCCCCAGATGAAAAGTGGGTATTCCTAATGTCCAAGTTTTCTGGCTCAAAGTTAGAATTCCCGGAGCTCCGGGGTACCAGAAGAAGTCAATTCGTCCAGTTCATTCCCTAGAAATCTTTGTACAAGATGTTACAGTGGTCCTGAATCCTTGATATCAGCAGCTCCCCAGCCAGCCTTCCCTCAACCCTTTGGTGAGGTACAGAGCAGATTAGTACAGTGCTCTGCACACAGTAAGCGCTCAATAAATACGATTGATTGATTTATGAGAACTAGCCAAGGGTCAACTGAATTGGAATCTCGTCTCCTCTAGTGGGGTTACAGGCTGGTTTAAGCAATGGTGACTTCATCCCTGTCATCCCGTCCTCCTGATTTTGGTATATAGAAGTCACTTAAAATAAATCTAGAGCTTAGCAAAAACTAGATGCTCTCAACGCTGTTTATTTGATTTCTTACTATAAGTGGTTCTTAACTTACAACTAATTTTGAGTTATGCTGAATGGCACGTTTATTCCTTTGCACATGGTTTCTCCTTTAATCACGCCAGTTTTAATGTTGTGGTACTAGATCTGGGGTCATGAGACCTGGGTTCTGATGCTGGCCTGCGCCACTTGTCTGCTGTGTGACTTTGGGCAAATCAATCAATCAATCAATCGTATTTATTGAGCGCTTACTGTGTGCAGAGCACTGTACTAAGCGCTTGGGAAGTACAAGGTGGCAACATATAGAGACAGTCCCTACCCAGCAGTGGGCTCACAGTCTAGAAGGGCAAATCACTTAACTTCTCTGTGTATTTCCTCTTCTGCAAAACGGGAATGAAATAACTGTTCTCCCTCCTACTTGGACTCTGAGCCTCATGTGGGCTAGAGACTGACCCAGTTGTATCTACCCCAGTGCTTAATTCATTGCTTTTGCACATAGGTAGCACTTAGCAAATACCATATTAACATTATTATTATTATTCACAGTGGAAGTAGAATGACATAGGGAAGTCATTTTAGTAGTGGGATCCTTTATGTATATATTTTAAATTATTACTTCTCATACGTTCAACTTATTTTAATGATTGTCTCCTCTTGAGACTGTAAGCTTTTTGAGTGCAGAGGCCATGTCTACCAATGAATTGAACTCTCCCAAGTGCCTTAGTCCAGTAATCTGTCCACAGTAAATGCTCAGTAAATACCACCGAGGGATAGGAATGGGAGAAGGAAATACTGGGTGCAGGGGAGACTGCCCACCTGATCCCTAGCTAGAATCAATCAATCAATCATATTTATTGATTGAATGGATGCTGTGTACAGAGCCCTGGAATAAGCAGTTGGGAGAGAGTACAGTCTAATGCCCACACTGAACTTACAGTTTAGAACCGTCAGGGAGGGTCATCATCATCATCAATCATATTTATTGAGCGCTTACTATGTGCAGAGCACTGTACTAAGCGCTTGGGAAGTACAAATTGGCAACATATAGAGACAGTCCCTACCCAACAGTGGGCTCACAGTCTAATAGGGGGAGACAGAGAACAAAACCAAACATACTAACAAAATAAAATAAATAGAATAGATATGTACAAGTAAAATAAATAAATAAATAGAGTAATAAATAGGGTCAGCATGTGTCATCTAGTAGTGAGCTCTATCCTATCATGGGACCCATCCAATTCCATATATGCTTATTAACCTAGCTATACCACTCACCTATAATTGAATTCATGATTTAGGTAAAGGTGGGTTGCTAACCTTGGTACAAGAACCAATTCCCCCATTTAGAAGGCTCTTTTGCGAAAATTGGTTCCAATTTACATTTTGACTTGACAGTTTTTGGGAACCAATTTTGTCATGGAAGTCTGAGGAATGCCAATAGCTTTTTGATTATTGCTTCCCCATTTGCGTGGGAAAGGGTTTGGATTAGTGCTTCTGACGTGGAAATGGGAAGAGGAGCGAGAGCTCTGCTGGCTTGACTGCGTTTGAGTGGCAGAGATGGAACTGGAACACAGGCCCTAGGCTTCTTTGCCAAACACGACAGCCTTTGAAACTTGATTCTGCTTGTCTTCAAGGGCTCCTGGAAACAGAAAGTAACCCTAGTAAGAATGGTAACGAAATTTGTTACAAAGTAAGCAATGGTCCACGTGTTCCTAACCCGGATGGCTTCTTGTTGTGTGTGTTTGGTTGGAACTCACTTTAGGTTCTTATCTAGTTTCTTCCACAGAAAATAGAGGCTGTAATTAAGATGCCAGTCAGACTTCCCCATGTTGTCCCCCTGATGCATTGGTGGGAGACAGTAAACTAATGACACGGATCATTCTATTTGTCAATTTGAAATCAGAGTCTAATTTGAGGATTGACTCAGGAAGTCCAAATCTGTTTTGTTTCATTTTCAATGAGCGGAATTTTACCACCAGACTTTAGTGTGTTTTGGGAGACTTCTGTGATGTCTGTTAAAATGACAAATCCAGTAAAACCCAGGATACCCCAAGTAGTTTCCTAGATTTCAGAAATCAGAGATTCTCTATTTATTTCAATGATATGACCTACACCCAAATATAGCCTGAATGCAAACTTGAAAACTTCTTTTTAAATTCATTATTAGAACATAATTTATTTTCAAGGAGGCTGGGCACCTGCCAACAGGAGGATTATATGTTACAAATCACTTTATCCCCAAATAAGAAGCTTCCTGAAATCCTGCAGGACACCATCACATTATAAAAACTGACATCAAAATCTGTGACTAGATGGTTTGTATAGAATGTGTATTTTGGGATAACTACTCTTTCAAAAAGGTTATCGTTTGTATAACCATTAAATTTTTTTGTGTGTTTGTTCACTGAAAGGTGAATTTAGGAGTTCAAAAGATATTCTTGCTTATCATCATTATTTGCTCCTCTCTAAGAATTTAGCTCCCCAGCTATGGTCCTTTGACATCAACTAGGCCCTTACCTGAGGAATGAAGTGTTTTATATACTTTTTTTTTTAGATTGCAATTTTAAGTATGCCTTGTTCTATAATGGATTTTAATTTAATACTGACACACTCCAGTTAGTGCCCTTAATTGGTTCCGTGAAAATAATGTTCAGTGAAAGAGCACTAAATGAAGTATAGCTTCCCATAGGAAATAATGTAAAGCACATTAATGCTTTCCCAAGATAACAGAAAATCAAAGCAATAGAAATGAATTAAGCAGTGATTTTAAATGAATGTTACATAACCAAATCAATAAACAGCAGTATAAATTGGGACCAATAGCTCTTGGATTAGACTTTTGTGAAGTACTTAATTTTCAGAGAAGGAGCAGCAGCATTGGCCTAATGGATAGAGCACAGACGTGGGTGTCAGGAGCACCTGGGTTCTAATCCCAGCTCTGCCCCATATCGGTTGTGTGACGTTGGGCCAGTCATCATCATCATCACCATCATCAATCATATTTATTGAGTGCTTACTATGTGCAGAGCACTGTACTAAGCGCTTGGGAAGTACAAATCGGCAACACATAGAGACAGTCCCTACCCAACAGTGGGCTCACAGTGTAAAAGGGAGAGACAGAGAACAAAACCAGACATACTAACAAAATAAAGTCACTTAACTTCTTTGTGTCTGTTACCTCATCCGTAAAATGGGGATGAAAACTGGACTGTGAGTCCTAGGATAGGGACTGTGTCCAACCCGATAAACTTGTATCTACCCAGTACAGCGCTGGCACATAGTAAGTGCTTAAATACCGTCAACGTTATTTGAGTGCTTACTGTGTGCAGTGCACTGTACTAAGCACTTGGGAGAGTACAATACACCAGAGTTGGTAGACCCATTCCCTGCGCACAACCAACTTTCAGAAAAAAAAAAGTCTTGTGCTAACAAACTAGAGCTCTCGTATTATTTTTAGACTGTGAGCCCACTGTTGGGTAGGGACTGTCTCTATATGTTGCCAACTTGTACTTCCCAAGCGCTTAGTACAGTGCTCTGCACACAGTAAGCACTCAATAAATACAATTGATTGATTGATTGATTCTGTTCCAAAATGGAGAATCAATCAAGCAGTGGTATTTGTTGAGCTCTTACTAAGTGCACAGCACTGTACTAAGCCCTTAGCATAGTACAGGGAAGCAACATGGCTCAGTGGAAAGAGTACGGGCTTGGGAGTCAGAGGTCGTGGGTTCTAATCTCGGCTCCGCCGCGTGTCAGCTGTGTGACTTTGGGCAAGTCACTTAACCTCTCTATGCCTCAGTTACCTCATCTGTAAAATGGGGATTAAGACGGTGAGCCCTGTGCGGGACAGGGATTGTGGCCAACCAGTTTGCTGGGAAGCGCCCCAGTGCTTAGTACATAGTAAACACTTAACAAATAACACGTCGTTTTTTCCCAGTAGCAGACATGACCCCTGCCTATAGCGAGCTTATCGTCTGGAGAAATAACAAGTTTACCATCTCCAGAAAGTGTAGAGGGTGGGAGGAGATAGAGACTCAGGTGTTTGAGCCTGCTATGAGGGAGAGAGGCTGCCTGGCCCTCAGGCACCGGGAATCATGTCTGTCAGCTCCAGCTTGGGAAGTGGAGAGAAAACTCCAGCAGAATGCCTTCTTGATAAGCTCCTCAGGAGCATGGATTATCTGTACCAACTCTAGTGCGCGATACCATGTGCTTAATACAGTGCTCAGCAAGCGAACAGTAATACCACTGATTGAAGGTCACGGCCATTGTCTCTTTGTCACAATGCCCCACTGCTCTGGTATTTACCATCTTCCACATCTTTTACTGTTTTTATGTCATTTGATCTTTATTTGTTTGACTCCCCTTATGCTTTGATGGTAAGCCCCCTGCGGGTTGGGTACCATATCTAAATCTCATCGGTGTGTATCTTTCCCAGCATTTAGTACAGTGCCATCATCAGTGGTATTTATTAAGCGCTTACAGTGTGCAGAGCACTGGACTAAATCCTTGGGAGAGTACAGTACAATAGAGTTGGTAGATGCTCAGGTGCTTATAATAACTATTACATTTATCAAGGGCTTACTATATGCCAAGCACTGTAGTAAGCACTGGGGTAAATACAATATAATTAGGTCAGACACAGTCCCTGTCCAACATGGGGCTCACAGTCTAAGTAGGAGGGAATGGGATATAATTCCCATTTTACAGATGAGGAAGCAAGGCACGGAGAAGTGAAGTGACTTGCCGTGGGTTTTAGGGCAGGCAGGTGGCAGAGCAGGGATTAGGACCCAAGGTCCTCTGTCTCCGAGACCTGTGCTCCTTCCACTGAGCTATACTGCTTCTCTGTAATAGTTGCTATTATTATTACTACTACTGCTATTACTACTTAAACTGGGGGAAACTTTCACTGGCTATATTGTAGTCTCCCAAGTACTTAGTACAGTGCTCTGCATTTTCATTCATTCATTCAACCATATTTATTGAGCACATTATTGTGTGCAGAGCACTGTACTAAGCTCTTGGGAAGTACAAGTTGGCAACACACAGTAAGCACTCAATAAATACAATTGACTGACTGATTGCAAAGCCAGAACATTGTCTCGTGGTGAAAAAAGGCTGTAGAGGTAAATCTGCTAAAAAATTTTTTCTTGACACTTTCAGTTCCAAAATGGATGTGAATATCCACGTCCATTCTAATTCTGTCATGGCCTAAAGTTGATTTAACCCAATTTTATGGAGAACTGTCAATATTTCTGTTAGTAGACTTAATGTATGCTTGGGAATGTGGTATTGTGAAAGTTCAACATTTTTCATCAACATCATTCTTTTTTTTTGAGGGGCCTCCATTTTCTTTGTAGTTCGGAAGGTCCCAGGTTTAGGGTATGGACTCCTTTTGAGGGGAGGGGTCTGCTTTGGAGAAGATGGACACACAAAAAACAAGCTAAATTATCTGTGGGACCCAGTTACTTAAGATGAGCTGCCGTAACATTGTTATCAGATCATTGTGATTATTTCTTTAGCTGTCTTACTGTCAAAGAATAGAAACTTGCCTATGGAAACTGTTGAACCATGCAAAACTAAAGTCTGGGAATTTAAAACAGTAGAACATTTTTACCTAGGTGGGGAAAAAAATCCAGTTTTAATTAACCTTCAAATCAGTTTTCTCAGGAAAAATCCATACCCCAAGTATCCATTTCCCTATGATGATCAGCACTAGCAGTGGTTTTTCTTATACATGAAATAAAAACCTTGTTCCTGAGTTCCTGTCCCAGGCGTACGAGGTCAAGAGTCGGAATGAAGAAGTCCTGGCTCTGTCACTGACAGGCGTTGAGCAAGATGGTTTAATTCTTGCTCTCACCTTTTTTTCATTTTTTAAAATAGTTGCACAATGGATTACAGCTATTGTAAGGTTTAATGAGGTGGTGGGTATCATTTAGTCAGTGGTATTTACTGAGCACTTAATGTGTGCAGAGCACTGTACTAAGTACGTGGGAGAGGTTATGATGTTTGCCATCCAGACTGTAAACTGGATGAACTCTGTTATATTGTGCTCTCTCAAGTGCTTAGTACAGTGCTCTGCACACAGTAAGCACTCAGTAAATGCAATTGAAGATAGAACTCTTTGGAAAGAAGATGCAAGGTAATAAAAGTACAGAAGTTTATCATCATCTGGGACCTGGGGCATTTATAATATCATTGTCTTGTAAATTAGCATGTACCCAAGGCCTAAAAGAAATCAAGCCCTGCCTTCTGGTTCTTTGAATTTTTTTGTTTGCTTGTTTGATACAGTCACGTAAATTGGCAAGGAAGCTGAGAAAATGTTGGAAGAGGCTGTTATTATCTTAATCTTGAAGCACTTGAAGGGAGTATCTTGGACTAGGGGAGGAAAGTGGTAGGATTGTAAACTCTTAGGATGTAGTTTTAGGGGTGGGTGAAAATTTTGGTGGGCCTGATTGAATGTGATTTTGAACCGATCTATAATAAAATATTTGGATTCTATTCCATTACCCAGGCAAAAAGTTACCCCCCCTTCCCTCCCCCAGCTCAAGACCTTCTCTGACTAATCCCTCATTTCTTCTTTTCCCACTCCCTCTTGCATAGCCCTGACTTGCTCCCTTTGTTTATCACCCAACCCCACAGCACTTATGAACATATCCATAATTTCTATTGTCTGTTTCCCCTCTAGACTGTAAGTTTGTTGTGGGCAGGGAAATACGTATTGCTGTGTTGTACTCCTAAATGCTTCGTACAGTGCCCAGGGCACAGTAAGCACTCAATAAATACAATTGATTGATTATTGAAATAGTTGGAGCTTCAAATGCCTCCTGCCCAAGGCCTTTTCGTAAATAATTGAGAACCCTTGAATTTTAAATGGTGAGGAAGGTGTGGGGTTTGAAGATATAGAATTTGGTCAAAATGGTATGTTCTAGTTTTCTGAAGTTTAGCTATTGGGTCAACCACCTGCACTACCTTGTTCACCTTTCTTGTATTAGAGACCTTATTTTTGGGAGCTGGAAATTGGAGATTTGAGTTGTCCTCTCTTTTTTAGAATAAAAAAGAAGCATCATTTCTAGCAATGCCAGCCTACTTCCTCCTTTGCTAACCTCACTTATCACATCAGCCCCAATTTGGGAAGTAGAAGAAGGTGATTAGAATTCTTACAATATTCTCTCCAGGCATCTGGAGGGCAAGGATCCCCAGAAGAGAGAGTACTCTTTGTAAAGCACCCATTTATGAATGGTGGGTGACTGTTTTTCTCTTCACCTGTCCCGGTGATGGCGAACTGAGTGCGTTCCTGGAACTCACTGGTGATGATCTCGTCTTGCCATTTGCCTCATGTGGTACGAGGTAGGCTTCAAGGCACAGCTGCTACATGTTTCAGGTTCCCGGGGTCTGGCAATGTTCCCCATCTCTTCTCTCCTCCCTATCGCCCGCCCCGTAAGTGCAGACAGCACATCCTGCCTCATATGGAGAATTGCACAAGTGTCAAGTTCCTGTGGGCTTGTTGGGGTTCCAAGGCTCGGCAACCCTTCAGGACAGCTGTAATTTACTTCTCCCCTCCACCCACTCCCCGACCCCTGCACGTGATGGGCAGATACTCTAGTGGAAATGAGGTCAGGTTATTGGCATCGGTCCCTTCAGGGTCTTTAAAGCTACTTTTTATTATAACCCTTTCTGTGTGAGCAGAAAACAAGCCTTTATTTTGTCCCAGAGTATCTCATGGTGGGAAAAGTTGGAAGTACTTGAAGAGCAGTGATAGACAGCAATGCACATTCAGGGGAGGATAACATTTTCTGGTCCGTCAACTCAGCTTTACCGAGGGAGAGACTAAATTATAAGGTGCTTTTGGGGGAGTCTTGATTTTTTTTTTTTTCCTTCTAGAATTGAATAAGCAGGCAAAGGAAAAGATTTATATTTTGCTTGTGATTTCTTTCCCGCTGGCCAACATACCAGATAGAGGCCGGGACTCGGCTACCCAAATTTAGCTGGTGCCCTCGACAGAGCTTATTCACCAGAACTGCTTCACAAACTGAAATGGCCATTTCCGTACTTAGGTTTTACAGAAGCTGTGTGTACTCTGGGAGACTGGCAGTGGTGCTGCCCATGTGGCATCAAATCTGACAGCCACACTGAAGGTCACTAGACCAACTGCCTGCAAAACGTTCTGGTTCTGCCATTTCAGCTTACCACAGGCACTGAATGTGATTTCCCAGTGCCTCCACTTGCTTTTTGCATGATCCGGGGCCAGTAACTTAACTGCTCTGTCCCTCATTTTCCTCACCTGTAAAAGGATTAAACACCTATTTTCCAAGGTGTAAAAGCGATCCCTGAGCAGATAACCAGAGAAGTTGTGGAACTGGGGAGGCAACTTCATTTAGAAATGAATGATGCAGGTGTTGATGAGATAATTATTTCTGAAACAGATGGGATTATCCATCGAGGGAGAGCCTCATCAAGTTTTGACAAATATGTTATGCTGAAACAGCTGAAGTTGATCTCCACCCTCAGCTAAAATCATGGGATTGAAAAGTCTTGCCTTAATGTTAAAGGTTCTGAATTTGGCGGGTGTGCACGAGAAAATCCCTAATGGAAGCAAGAATTAAGAGATGCACAGAGGTTTACAGGAGTTCACCGCCTGCTACCAAGATGATTTAAGAAAAAAAAGCCTACTCTTTGACCTCGATTGGGCTCATTCTTCATTAAAGTTAAAAAACCACTGTTATAGCAGATAGAGCTTCTACTTCTGCAACCTCATGCAGACTCATTGTATTAATACACTTTTAAATTGTGGTGGTGTGCTCTGAATTACTTGAATCGAGGTTGAACATCAGGGTAGTGACATTTACCATTACATTTTAGTCTTCAGTCTGTTAATGTCAGTGCTGTGTTTGTCTCCACTTGGTTGCGAAAGAAATGTGAGGAGAGTGATTTTCAGTTGGACAGGCAACCGAATGGTGAGTTGATGAGGAGAACAATTAGAAATTTGAAATGGGAAAAATGGAAATCTTATAATGAAGCAAAGACTCAGACAGTATAGTGAAGTTGTGGACTTTGGTTAGCAGTTAGACACTGAGCAGAGGCTTCCAAAAGATGGTGAAACTAGTTTAATAGACGTGGCAGAAGGAATGAGGATAACCCAAAGCACAACAGGAATGGACAATTTTCCAGGGAAATGATATGGGAGTGACTGGCTTTCATTCAGTCTTCTTAACCATGCTAACACTTAACAAATCTTACTGCTACCCACTTCATCTTTGAGCCCCAAAGCCCAGCTGCAGATCTGCAAGAATTTGGCATGCATATGTTGAATAAATGGGCATTATGATTCAGAAATTGGCATCGGTGAAAACCTGGTCTGAGTAGCCTTTTTAACCGACAGTAAATGCAATTGGATTTTGTTCTGAAAAAATATTTGCTTAAAAACAATATGTTATTGTTTGCAAACACGTTTTCCAAAGCCATTCCATTTTACTCCAACTTTGATGTTAGGTCGATTCTTTAAAAATCCAGCTGTGTTCTCTTCTGCATCACAATAAAAATTTTTGGACGCAAAAACAAGAGTAACAATTTTGTTGTTGATCCATGAGGCAGTACAATCCAGCATGTTCAGCTCCAGCTGTATTGGCTCTTCATTGCTGACAGGACAAAAATAATGTTGTGCTTAACTAAGGAGATGTCATTTGGCAAGCATAAAAAAGTAATAACTAAGTACCCTTTCTAGATTTTCCAGATCTGCCACTCTTTGTGCTTGTTCTGACATGTTTTTATAACTTGAAGAACCAATTTTTTTTTACTTTTTAAATTTTTAATTGGTATCCTTTTTTTGTTGCAGGGATAAGAAAAAATTGTTAGGCGGAGGGGGATCTTGTTAATGTGTTTCTTGTTCAGATCAATCCAGCATAAAATAGCTGTTATTAAGAACCTAGATCAAACTTTTGTTTTCAAAGAAGAATCAGGAGCAGGGCCCAGTCAATCGACAATGTTTACTGAGCACCTACTAGATGCAGAATGCTGTATTAAGTGGTTCAGAGGATTTGGTAAGGAGGGGCTGTACTGTCATTGTTACCAGCTGCCGGGACTTCAGTACTGACAAGGTTCACTCCGACTGAGCAGCACTTGTGTGACTTTACTTCTGTAGGTATTTGTATCCACAGAGCCTCATGTTTTCTGGTGAGCATCCCCCAGTTCCCTAACTATTCCATCCAAGTGTTGAGGCAGAACAGAGTGGCATAGCCACCTCTTGAAGACTCAGATATTTATCCAGTTTGTGGATTATTACCCAGACCCTTGATTCAGTCCCTTCTTATCCATTACCCCCTATTTGGTCACCGCCACTTCTTGACACTCCTACCTTAAGGTGGGTAGGGAAGAGAGAAGATGACATGTAAGTGAATTGTAAGTGAATTGTTTCAGTTGCAGTGAAAGTTTCCAAGATGTGGCACTAGTCGCTTTGGCTTCCTTCCCTTTGGCACTGTGCCCCAAGCTGCTGCTTCACTTTTGCTTTCCTCACTACATATATATGTGTGCGGTAGTGGCGAAGGGGGAGGAATGAGGTGCAGATGTTCTGCTACATCTGGCCTCCCTTTTCTTAGCTTCTTGACTATTTGTAAGGACCCTGATGGGAGGATGGAAGGGAGGGAGAACGTTTGAGTTCTTGGCTCAAAGGACAGGGGCAGGTAGGTCACTCTTCAGAGGAAAAGAATAAGTCCGTCCCTTGAAGATAACAGGAATAATGGCATTTATAAAGTGCTTACTATGTGCATAGCACTATTCTAAGCGCTGGGGAGGTTACAAGGTGAACAGGTTGTCCCACGGGGGGCTCACAGTCTTCATCCCCATTTTACAGATGAGGTCCCTGAGGCCCAGAGAAGTGAAGTGACTTGCCCAGAGTCACACAGCTGACAAGTGGTGGAGCCAGGATTTGAACCCATGACCTCTGACTCCAAAGCCCGGGCTCTTTCCACTGAGCCACGCTGAAGGTAGTGAAATAGGGACCTTCTTGCTTGGCGGAAGGGTGAATTTTGCTTTTAATTTTTGTAAGTTTCCTTTTGGTATACAAATAAATGAAGTTTATGAAAGTTACAAAGTTGGGTTTTTTGGGGTTTTTTTGGTCAGTTCTTTAAAGTGGAGAATCTTCTATCTGAGCCCCAAATCCTAGGAGTTAATGCACTGTTTTCTGAATTGTGTAGTGGAGTTCATTTGTGGCTTGGCAAGTATCTGCCACGCTGCCACAAATAACATATCCAGCTTCATGAACAATTTCATCACCCTGCAAGCCATATTTAATATTGAAAAGCAAAAGCTGGTTGAGCAGCAAAATCCTGAAATTCAACCAGTTAACCAGTGGAATTAAACAAGGCTCAAGCAGGAAAATCAAGCATAAATTCAAAGTTCTGAAACTGCAGTAGTGAACATACAAGGTAATTCTGGTATGTCAAGTACTCTCAGATGTTCCCTAGGGACTATTTCAGGTCTCTGCACCTGGAAGATGCTCAAAAGTGAGTGAATTAAAAGTACAGTAACTTTGTTCTAGGACGTTTGTTCTCATTACAGGATTTGACTTCAGAATGCTAGGGGAAAATAGTTATTCCAACACTAAAGTGAGTTGGGTTCTGCCAAGGATGCAATATCAGGATATTTATTGTTAGCCCCTCGTTAGCATTCCAAAGAGAACCAATTACAAGTACTTCACAGACACTGCTGACAAGAAACTGATTTTAAGCAGTGCAAATTGGTTTAGATGAAGGGTTAATGACCACTGATAAGTATTAAAGGCAATGCAATAAAATATTTATAAAGCAAAGTACCATTTACCGCTATTTCACTGGGCGTGATGGAAGCCATGTACTGCTTCATTTATTTTTAAACCATCTTTCCTCTAACTCCTTTACTTACCATTGAACAAATAGCACAGTGCCATTTTGGGGTAGCAATGGCGTTGGCATTGTTGAAGAAATGCTTGCAGTTTAGGATTCTCCCTTGATACTCTGCAAAAAAAAATACGTTGAAGTTTGTTAAACATGAAAGTGCGCTTGATTCCTCCAGTCAAATATTTTGCTTCTCTTCTGGTTTAGTGTCTAATTTCTCTATTTTCAGTCTCCTCTTTAGAGAGCTGGAAGGTATTTGACCTTACACAGTTTTGACAGCATTTGATTGCTGTTGTCACCTGGTTTGACCCTAACCCTAAATGTTTATCTTTTCAGATCCTGACACAAGGCAATCCTTAGGATTAGGGTCAGTCCAGGTAACAATACGGCAATCAGATGACCTGGCTGTTGAAGTGCTAAGAGCCAGCTTCTAGAAGGGGAACTGTTATCTTCTTAGGGTCAATCTAGTTGACCCCATCTCTTCCCCTCCCGCCTCCTCCCAGGGCTGACTCACCATTCCTGCCGGGAATGGTGTCACCTCAAGAGCTGGAATGTCCAGTTGTAGCTTTTGGGCCGAAGAGTGTCTCCAGCCACACGGTGTTTCAGGATGGATACTCGAACACCAGAAGTCTCAGAAATCAAATATCGTTGGGAAATTAAGGTGCTTCTGGATGGTAGCTTCGAACAGTGCTCAGCGCTTAGAACAGTGTTTTGCACATAGTAAGCGCTTAATAAATGCCATTAAAAAAACCCCCGAAAAACCAGCCCCTGGCTTGAAAAGAAGTTATTTTCATTCCGCCACAGGATCCGTTCAAGGAGGCATTCTCACTTGGGTTTTGCGAATTGTTATATTTTCCACGAGCCTCACCCCGTTTTTCCACTCGCCTTTTTTAGGAAGGGTGTCCATATTCACTTCATGAGGTTTTGTTGTGAAAGATTAGTACGGAGCATTTTGTTTTTGAATCCTCCCCCTCTGCCCCCCCCCCCCCCGACTAGATTGTAGCTATAGTTATGTATTATTTTGGGTGATTGACATATGATAAATCAGCACTAAAAATAGCTTTTGAATCATCCAATTTAAGTACTTGGTAACTAGACATTTTTATTTCAGTAATTAGAACTGAAAACTTAGTTTCCTCCAGTTTTCTGGCCCGGGGAAAGCATGAAAGGGAAATATTTACCAAAACACGTGGTGCTGTATAGTAGACTACCTTTTTTCTTGGCAAGGGTTCATTCACCATTTCCTTTGTCAGTCATCTCTGCCTTGAACTCTTTCCTCTTTCTTCAAACTTCATAAAAATTCTACTATTCAGGGAATTTTTTTTAGTAGGAAAGCAGTTGTCTAAGAAAATGTGTATCATGGAGTATGGGAAATAGCCAAGGGAATATTGAAGTAAAAAGGAAAGCATTTTGAAGATTCACTGCTAAATGTGTGACACTGCCCTTCCTTAACTGATTCACATTTGAAAATCATCATCATCTCTTCTGTCATACAGCATTTAACCATACTGGCTAGTAGTAGTAGTAATAATAATAATAATAAAAATAATAATAATAATAATAATGGCATTTATTAAGCGCTTACTATGTGCAAAGCACTGTTCTAAGCGCTGGGGAGGTTACAAGGTGATCAGGTTGTCCCACAGGGGGCTCACTGTCTTCATCCCCATTTGACAGATGAGGGAACTGAGGCCCAGAGAAGTGAAGTGACTTGCCCAAAGTCACACAGCTGACAATCGGCAGAGCTGGGATTTGAACCCATGACCTCCGACTCCAAAGCCTGGGCTCTTTTCCACTGAGCCACGCTGGTGATTGTTGCTGGCATTATTAGAAGGAAAATGAAAGGTAAATTGTTAACAAGAAACAAACAATATTTTACCTACGAAGCACAGTCATCTCATAAATAGATAATCCAGTGTAGGTTTTTTCAGGCATTTTACTTCATATTCCTTGACTGCTGGTCTCATAGCCATTCACTGTTGGTTATGACATTTTTCCAAAGAAAAGAAGAGGAAACTCAAATCTGAGTTTTTCACTTGTTAGCCATTCAGGAAAGAGTAATAGGCATAGGTTTAAATTAGCAGATGAAAATTTAATTTCAGTATTTTCAATTTTGGGTTGGCTAGCCTTGCATGAATTTTGTGACACCAGTTCTTATCGCTTGAATAGCGGCTTAAAGTTAGCGCTTCTATAGTTCAGTCCTATCCTCAGCACCTAAATACCTCTGTGGATTTTAATATGTGTTTGTATATTCAATTATTCAGCTACTTCATCCTGGATACATTTGTACTACCTCCTGTTTTAGCTTTGTTCTTCCTTGTGCTCTCATCAAAAAAATGTTTTTGTATGTCCATCACTGAGACAGCGATCCTGTGTCTTGCTTCTGTGGCAGTACAGTGCTTGACACTCGTAGATGTTCAGTAGATACCATTAGTGATAACTGTGGTGATAAATTAGTTGGAGTAACAAGATTAGGTAACAAGACATGCCTGGTGCATGTGTTGTGTTTATGTAGGAACTCCTTTGTGCTGTTGACTGTGCTTTTGAGGTGCATGCCGAAGATGTGCAAAGGATTTTGTGTGGTTTCCCGGAGGTAGAATGGAGGTATTGATTCATGCCTCACAAAAACTGAATTTACGTACTGACTTATATCTGGAAAAAAATTTTAGTTTAGAGCTTATTATGTGCCAGGCACTGTGCTAAGAGCTGTGATAGATACAGCGTGGCCTAGTAGATAGAGCACAGGCTTGAGAGTCAGAATGTCGTGGGTTCTAATCCAGTCTCCGCCACTTGTCAGCTGTGTGACTTTGGGCAAGTTATTTAACTTCTCTGTGCCTCAGATCTCTCATCTGTAAAATGGGGATTAAAAGTGTGGGCCCTATGTGGGACATGGACTGTGCCCGGCTTGATTATCTTGTATCTGCCCCAGCGCTTAGAACAGTGCTTGGCACATAGTAAGTGCTTGGTAAATACCATTATTATTGTTATCATCAACAATCGTATTTATTGAGCGCTTACTGTGTGCAGAGCACTGTACTAAGCGCTTGGGAAGTACAAGTTGGCAATATAATTGTTATTATTATTGGGAATAATTAGGCCGGACACTGTCCACATCTGAAATAGGGGTCACAGTCCTAATTCCCACTTTGCAGATGAGGGAACTGAGGCACAGAGAAGTGCAGTGACTGGCCCAAGGCCACGCAGCAGACAAGTGGTGGAGCCGGGATTAGAACCCCTGACCTCTGACGCCCAGTCGTTTGCTGTATCCACTGGGCCATGCTAGGTCTTGACATAAGTGTGCAGATAGCAGATGTTGGTGCCAACTTGTACTTCCCAAGCGCTTAGTACAGTGCTCTGCACACAGTAAGTGCTCAATAAATATGAATGAATGAAAATACTATTTCTAAAACACACATGCAAGAACACACACTAGGTGTGATGAGGGATGGAAGCCCTTAAATACTAGGGGTGGATGATGAGGTCTTGTGATTTGGAATGCTGGAAGTTAATCTGGGTAGGGTTTTTTGAGATGGGATTTTTAAGAGGGCATGGAACGTAAATTGCGAGGGGCGGGGGTGAACTGTTGTGTGCATCCTCTTCATGACCTTTCCAAACCCCGAAAAATACACTTTCCTTTCCAAATGGCAAATAGCATTTGGGAGTAGAAGTAAAAGCAGTCTGGGAGTGGAAAACATTTTGGGAAAGAAAATGGAATTTGTTTGCTTTATGGCTTAAAAGAAAATTAACAAAGTTTAAGGGTCAGTCCTAAATAAATTTTCATTTGTACAGCATTGTACCGTACTTTCCCAATTTTTGTCCAACAGATTAATATAGAATAACAGAAATGAGAGCCCCTGAAAATCTTACATCCTCAAATTATAGTAATCTCTGAGACTTTTTAATGTTCTAGAATTCAGATTTTCTTAATTATAGAGAACTGGGTGGGTGATTAGTCTTGCCTTAATGATTGTGATTTTGTATACATGAATGTTTGGGTAGCTACAGATAAGACTAAAAAGACCCTTCTCCAGTTAAGCTTGAGGGTATGGTGCAGTCACAGTGAATGGGTTTTGTTATTTTCTTGTGGGTGGATTCTTGGGCCAGTATATTTGAAGTCCTGGTAATTAAAACTCCATTTGTACCTGTGGCTGAGATATATATATATATATATATATATATATATATATATATACATGTATATATGTATATGTATATATGCACGTATATATGTATATGTATATATGCACACATGCATATATGTATATATGCATGTATATATGTATACATGTATATATGCATATACACATGTATAAATGTACATATATATATATGTGCGTATAATTTGGGGGCGGGGCTTTAAAAATTAGTTTGGCATCAAGCTCTTTTTATTAAGACTGGGTTGAAATTAAGAGAAGATATTTTGAGTTATTGAAGTTTTGAGGTGTTCATGGTAAAGTGTTTTCCACCCATTTAATCTGAAGAAAGTAGAGAAAAATAGCTCTTCATTTTTGGTTTTGGAATGCAGTTGGATGGAGCTTTGAGGAGACATTGCACTCAGTCATATTTATTGAGTACTTACTCTGTGCAGAGCACCGTACTAAGCGCTTGGGAGAGTACAGTGGAAAAGAGTTGGTAGACAGAGTCCCTGCCCACCATGAGCTTCCAGTCCAGAAGCAAAGAGGGAGGGACAGGGAGTAGTAGAGGAGGAGAGATGAAGGATTCTTACCTCGGCTGCCCTGCTGGCTCTTCCCCTGCCGCCCTCTGCCACGGTGCTGGCTCCCAATGGGCCCAGCTGAAGTTGGAGCTTGTTTTCCCAGCTTGGAAAATGAATGTGCCGGTGGTTACCCATCCCCATGAGGGGGACGCTACTGCGGGTAGTGCTGGTGGTGGTGGCGGCGATTGGCCGCGGCCTGAGAAGCAACGAGGTGGCCGTGTTGGGCCCCTGTGGCGTTCACCCCATCCGGGAGGCGGTGCCAGCGGTAGCGGCTCCGGCCTGGGAAGTGCCAGCTCCGGAACAGTTACGGCCGAGCCAGCCCCCGTACCACAGCTGCTCTGAATCCCTCCCGGTATCTCCGAACGGTCGCTTGAGCAGCTGGGGATGACGGCAGACAGCTCAGCTGCAGGAACGATGGAGCAGTGGCGCCCACCCCTTGGCTCTGCTTCCCGCTTCCAGGGGCAGGGGTGACCTACCTGGGGCCTCCTGGCCCGGCCATTAAGCTCGGGGGGCAAAGCTAGCGGCCTCGCGGCCTCAGCTCCATTCTCTTGAGGCTGATGGCTCCGCTCTCTCCCCCAAGTTGGCACCCCCAGACCTTGCCACACTTCCCTATGCGATCTGCATTCATTCAGTCATATTTATGGAGCGCTTACCATGTGCAGAGCACTGTACTAAGCACTTAGCACATTTAGCTCCAAAACTGATGGATGAGGAATTTGGTAGTATGGGCCTCAGAGCATAATTCTGTAATTTATTGTGGTGGTATTGACACCTGTCTACTTGTTTTGCTGTCTGTCTCCCCCTTCTAGACTGAGAGCCCGTTGTTGGGTAGGGACTGCTTCTATATGCTGCCGAATTGTACTTTAAAAAAAAAACAAAAGCAAACAGAGTCTTCCTGGAGAAGAAGGAATGTCATACTTTTGCCTCCCTCTCCCTCTTACAGAGGTTGGAAGCAGGATATAGTTATTTCTAGTCAGAATTCGCTGTTCATAGTGAAACCCTTGGATTCTAGCATCACTTATCACAGCGACCCTCATAGCTAACAATGTCACTATCTCTCTCTCTCTCTCTTTTACCCCCACCCCCATGCAGCTACGGTCCTTTTAATAATCTGAGAGTACGCTTTGTGGCTTTCTACATTCTGTATGGCCCTTTTTGATCTATTCTTATAACCTATCTAAAGATTGCTCCAAGGCATTTTCTTCCATTTCATTGTCCCCGCATGTTGTGCCTCCCTTTCCTTTATTTCAGTATATGCCTTATTTGATTTTGGTTGATGTATGTTTATATTCTACCTTTACAATTTGGAATTTTTCTTTGGTTTTTGTGTCCTATTCTTAGCCATCTTCATGTAATAGTGCTTGGATGCCTTTTGGCCTCTTATTTCAATGTTGCACTTCTAGAGTATTTTCTACCTTGCTCTTAAAAATTGTGTATAGGAGAGGGCTTTTGTTTAGCTCCCTTTTTGATCTCTCCCCCATCGCCACCCCCAAATTTGGCAAGGCCCAAAATTATGGCCCAAAATTATGGTACTTGTTAAGTCCTTACTGTGCCAAGCATTGTACTAAGCATTCACATTAGCCAGGTTGGACACAGTCCCTGTCCACATGGGGCTGGCAGTCTGAGTAGGATTTAATCCCCATTTTACAGGTGAGAAAATTGAGGCACAGGGAAGCGTAGCAATTTGCCTGAGGTCACAGCCAACAAGTGGCAGAGCTGGGATTCACATCCAGGTCCTCCGATTCCCTGGCCTAAAAATGATAGCTGTGGTATTTGTTGAGTACTTACTATGTGCCAACCACTGTACTAAGCACTGGGTTAGGTACAAGATAATCACAATCTAAGTAGGAGGGAACTGAGGCACAGAGAAGTGAAGTGATTTGCCCAAGGTCATCCAGCAGGCAAGTGGCAGAATCCAGGTCTTCAAAGTCCCAGCCCCGTGCTCTTTCCACTAGGCCATGCTCTAGAAATAGTACTCTTCATATTATTTTCAGTCTACAGGTATCCTGTTGAAATTATTCAGCTCTCCGGACACTTTCTGTATCTATTTTTACTTCTCTTATTACGTTGCTAATTTTTTGAGGGTGGGGAATTGTGTGCCCAGCTTCTCGTTTTACCCTCTCACATGCATAGTACAGTGCTTTGCGTGTAGTTGGCATTCATTAAATACCACTTGTCTGACTCATTAATTGTGCTATTTAGTAAGTATTCAGCAGAGGGGTGATACTGTTTGTCCTCCCAGACACGGGGTTTATAGTTGAAGACGTAGCCCCGAACTCTTTCCACCAAGCCTCTTTTTCCCTTCATTGTATAATAATAATAATAATGATGATGATGATGATGGCATCTATTAAGTGCTTACTATGTGCAAAGCGCTGGGGAGGTTACAAGGTGATCAGGTTGTCCTACGGGGGGGTTCACAGTCTTAATCCCCATTTTACAGATGAGGTAACTGAGGCAGAGAGAAGTGAAGTGACTTGCTCAGTCACACAGCTGACAAGTGACAGAGCTGGGATTTGAACCCATGACCTCCGACTCCAAAGCCTGTGCTCTTTCCACTGAGCCACGCTGCTTCTCATATATGTATGCATTATCTGTATGCATCATATCTCTTTCTACATCCTCTGAACTCATGACTCTTTCTGTTTCCCTTTATCATTCTTTAGCTCTTACCTTTCTGCTCTCTTCATATTTCTCCTGACATATTATACATCTCCCAAACAGTACAACGCTCTGCACACAGTAAGTGCTCAGTAAATCCAATTCAGGTTAAGGTATCCCTGTGTTTCCTGGAATTTATGATGGCTGAGGATTATATTCATTCATTCATTCTATCGTATTTATTGAGCGCTTGCTGTGTGCAGAGCACTGTACTAAGCGTGTGGGAAGTACAAGTACAAGTCGGCAACATATAGAGACGGTCCCTACCCAACAACGGGCTCACAGTCTAGAAGTCTATATTCTATGTCTTCATTATATGTCAATGTACTGCCTTCAGAGGCAGTATTGTTTGGGGTAGTGTCTGTAATTATGAAGAATTTTCATGTTCTAATCAAGCTGAAATGTAATATTGTGGTTTTTTTTCTATTTTTCTTTTCCAGGCTGTTCGCTGCTATGAATCTCTAATCTTAAAAGCTGAAGGAAAAGTTGAGTCTGATTTCTTTTGTCAGTTAGGTCACTTCAACCTTTTATTGGAAGATTATCCAAAAGGTAAAGTCTTATTTCTCAACTATTTATTAACATTTAAAATACTTTTATAGACTAGTGTTGTATTAAAAAGCAAGCTCCTTAGTATTTCAGGGGTCTTGTTTGCCTGAAGCTGAATTATTTTATATGATATATATACATGATATTTTATATGATATAAAAATATTTTGTATTTTTTATAATGTATATACACACATGTATATGTGTGTGTATATATCATATAAAATAATTCAGCTTCTGGCAAACAAGACCCCTGAAATACTAGGGATCTTGTATGTATATATGTATATGTATGTATATATATATAAATGACCTGTAGAGGGGATTTGCTACAATGTAGCTTGTGGAATAAGTTTGGGTCAAATCAGCATTATTGGAATGATGATGAATATGAACTTATTTGGGGGTGTTTGTTTTATTTTTTAAAAAAATTAGAGAGTAATTGGGGAAAAAAGGATATATTTTAAGCCTCAGCTACACAAGTGCTTTTTTCTGTAATATTACTCCTTATTGGAAGATTATCCAAAAGGTAAAGTCTCATTTCTCAACTATTTATTAACATTTAAAATACTTTTATAGACTAGTGTTGTATTAAAAAGCAAGCTACTTAGTATTTCGGGGTCTTGTTTGCCTGAAGCTGAATTATTTTATATTATATATATATATACATGATATTTTATATGATATAAAAATATTTTGTATTTTATATGGTATATATACACACATATACATGTGTGTATATATACCATATAAAATAATTCAGCTTCTGGCAAACAAGACCCCTGAAATACTAAGGATCTTATATGTATATATGTATATGTATGTATATATATAAATGACCTGTAGAGGGGATTTGCTACAATGTAGGTTGTGGAATAAGTTTGGGTCAAATCAGCATTATTGGAATGATGATGAATATGAACTTATTTGGGGGTGTTTGTTTTATTTTTTTAAAAAAATTAGGGAGTAATTGGGGAAAAAAGGATATATTTTTAGCCTCAGCTACACAAGTGCTTTTTTCTGTAATATTACTCCTTATTGGAAGATTATAGGTAAAGTCTTATTTCTCAACTATTTATTAACATTTAAAATACTTTTATAGACTAGTGTTGTATTAAAAAGCAAGCTCCTTAGTATTTCAGGGGTCTTGTTTGCCTGAAGCTGAATTATTTTATATGATATATATATATATATACATGATATTTTATATGATATAAAAATATTTTGTATTTTATATGATATATATACACACACGTATACATGTGTGTATATATATCATATAAAATAATTCAGCTTCTGGCAAACAAGACCCCTGAAATACTAAGGATCTTGTATATATATATATATATATGTATATGTATGTATGTATATATATAAATGACCTGTAGAGGGGATTTGCTACAATGTAGCTTGTGGAATAAGTTTGGGTCAAATCAGCATTATTGGAATGATGATGAATATAAACTTATTCGGGGGTGTTTGTTTTATTTTTTAAAAAAATTAGAGAGTAATTGGGGGGGAAAAAGGATATATTTTAAGCCTCAGCTACGCAAGTGCTTTTTTCTGTAATATTACTCCTTTCCAGCATTTGCAAAAATAGAGGGAGATACACAGATGCTCCAAACGAATGGCCACGGCTTAAGCAGGGGAAGTGGCAGAGTGTAAGGATGTACTCCTAAGTGCTGACAGTGAGGTGAACATCGAGTGCCGGAGGGGTATGGATCAGAATTTATAGGCCTTCCCCTGTCCGTAGTTTATTTTAAAAATATCTCCCCCCGTACCCTAGACTGTTAAGCTCCTCGTAGTCAGGGTTCATGGCTGACAACTCTGTTGTGTTCCCAAGGGCTCAGTACAATGCTCTGCACATGGTAAGCTCTCAATAAATACCATTGATTGAACTATCACATTCAATACTGAAGTGTTTCTAAAATTAATGGAAGAGTAACACTTTATCAGACAAATGCCCTTAATCGAATTTAGTAGCCATGGCAGAGTTAGAAAAGATCCATATATTTTCTTTTGGCTAGTTATCAATCAATCAATTGTATTTATTGAGCTCTTACTGTGTGCAGAGCACTGTACTAAGCGCTTGGGAAGTACAAGTTGGCAACATATAGAGACAGCCCCTACCCAACAGTGGGCTCACAGTCTAGAAGGGGGAGACAGAGAACAAAACCAAACATATTAACAAAATAAAATAAATAGAATAGATATGTACAAGTAAAATAAATAAATGAATAGAGTAATAAATATGTACAAACATATATACAGGTGCTGTGGGGAAGGGAAGGAGGTAAGACAGGGGAGGGGGATGGAGAGTTATCTATGGAATATGCTCAACTGAGGACCAAAATTCTTCGTTGTTATTCTGTTTCATCCTCCGTTTCTTTCCCCTCCTCCCATTGCCCAATAAATCGAAAGTAATATTTTATGGCCGAACAAGGAGTTGATGAGGGCTTAGACCAGGATGGAGGTAGAAAGGGGTGGATCACTGAAATCGCTATAGAGATAGAACCGGAAGCCTTTAGGGAGTAACTTCTCTCTCACTGTCTAAAGTGACATTTGGGAGACTGATAGCCGTTAACCTATCCCTGTAAATAACTGGTTAAACAAATCTGTACAAGTGTGAAACTCTTATCCAACAGTCGATTTCAGTTTGTACTTTTTTTGGTTAATTCTCCAAATCACACTCAGAATAGAATTGTTAACTAATTGGGGTTCTTTTTTTTTTTTGATTCATGCAAATAATTATGTCACATTTTAAAAACGTGATCCTAATTTTAAATACTAAACCCTAACAGGCCAGTTTGGTATTTATCAGTCAGTGGTATTTGAGCACTTACTATGTGCAGATCACTGTACTAAGCCCCCGGGAGAGTACATTATAACAGAGTTGGTAGACATGTTCCCTGCCCACAATGAACTATATTGCATCATCAAGACACTGATTGCTGATGCTTTATTGATACTATGTTGATTAAACAGAGCTGTGTTTATTTCGTATGCATAGCATTGCTAGAATACTCTTGAATTAATCCTCAATTATGTCATGTGGATTTTTGCTTATTTCCAAGATCACTTACAAATCTATCTCTCTGAATGGGGGGAAAAAAGATTTAAAAATAGTAGCCAACCAGAAGTATGTGGTGGTGGGAGATTCAGGCCTTTATGTTGAAATCTCCCTGGAGTCACTAATGATAATTAAGACCTCTATTAAATGCCACTCCTGTTTGCTATGCTGATCAAACCTTTCTTGATGAGGTCCCTGTGGATTGGATTCCACGATACCTCATTTAAGGCACTTCCCAGAAATGCAGTGTTTGGACACTGCTGATATAATGCCTGCAGGCACAGAGGGAGACATTAATAGCAAAATAATTATCAGATAATGTAAACTGGTTAGCAACTCCATTATAATTGGCATGAATCATGTATGTGAGGTTATTATGATAAAACATTAAATTGAAATTTACATTTGTAGGAAATTCACTGGTTGTCTTATGCTTGAAACGCTGAGCCATTCAATTTCATTTTATTTATAGAGCATACGTTGAGATTCGTATTTAAAAATGAGTGTTTTTACTGATAACGATGGCATTTGTTAAGCACTTACTATGTGCAAAGCCCTGTTTTAAGCGCTGGCACTGTTCTAAGCGCTGGCTTTGCCATTACTGTTGGCAAAATATTGTTTCTGATTTGGCCTGTAAATCAGTACATTTTATGCATCCTATGTTGTTGTCCCAATTGTTCCCAGTTTTCCAGCGTTAAGTTATTCATTCATTGTTGTATTTATTGAGCACTTACTGTGGGCAGAGCACTGTACTAAGCGCTTGGAAAGTACAATTCAACAACAAATAGAGACAGTCCCCAACCAAAGGGCTCAGAATCTTCCTCTTTTCCCAAGAGGCTCACGCTCTCCGACTAATCCACTTTCTTCTCATCTTTCCCACCATTGACTTTGCTCGCCTCGTCCCCACTGCCTGGTACTCCCTACTCCTGCAAATTTGATGCATTGCAGTCATCTCTGTTTTGAAAGCCCTTCTGAAATCACATTTCTTAATAGGAATATTTCTGGTATTTGCTAAGTGTCTTCTATGTGCCAAGCATCATACTAAGCTCTAGGGTGGTTGCAAGATAGGTTGGGTGCAGTCCCTGTCTCATGAGCCCATGTGATAACTTGGCCCCGTTTTTTGGGGTAGGGAAACTGAGACCCAGATATATTAATTGTCTTGCTCCTACTCACATAGCAGACGAGTGCCAGACCTGGGATTAGAACCCAGGTCTTCTGGCCTTTGCTCTTTCCACCAGTCCACACTGCATTTCCTCCTGATTCATTTCTAATTTCCCAGCATTTCTGCACTCTTTAAGTACTCGCAGCCTAACTGTTGCACTTTTGTACATACTTGAAGTCCTAATTAATGCACCAATCCTCTATGCCCTCTTCTAATTGTATTCTAGAATCTTGTGTTCAACCAAGACCTTAGTATGGTGCTCTGCCCACATTAGTCAATCAAGACTATTTTTGATTGAAATTTATTTGAATTGGATTGAGAACTGAAAACTGAGAAGAATATCCATTAACATATTGCCTTCAGCATATGTGCTGAAGTTCAAACTAACAGTTATCAAACATGTGGAATGTTTGATGTTATTTTAACCTAAGCTGAAAAAAAACCGAGGAAAGTCAGTGGAACACATTATACAGTGTCTGGTAGTACATTTGTGGCGGTGAGGTTTTACTCTTATTTCCCCACCAATTTGACTAAGAAGTCATGACAGGAAAAATCCTTTTAGGTACTAGCCCTAACTCGTTCAAAAGGCAAGCGTAAACTTAGCATTTAAAGCTAAGGGATGTATGGAACCATGGGTGCCCCTCCACCCCGGGGACCAAGAAATTTCTCCGATCCTGGTCTTTCCTGCTTCATCCCCACGTGATCCAGTCTAATGGTTGGATTGAGGGAGAGAACGGGGTGGATGCAGAAAGTGCTACGGAGGCTGAATCGACAGGGTTGGGCAGTAGATGGTTTGGGAGACCTGAGAGACAGTGATGAGCCCATGGTGGTGATGCCACCGAGGCTGTGGGCTTCTGGGGCAGGGAGGGTGACGGTGGTGGTGACCGGCATTGGAAAGAGGACTGGGGTTCCCAGTGGGGATGAGGAGCTCCATTTTAGATCTGGCAGGATGCTGACAGAAAATCCGGATGGCGATGAAGGCTAGAGTCAAGGCCATGTTGAGTATCTGAGGAGATTGAGCCCACTGTTGGGTAGGGACTGTCTCTATATGTTGCCAACTTGTACTTCCCAAGCACTTAGTACAGTGCTCTGCACACAGTAAGCGCTCAATAAATACGATTGATGAGATTGGGGAGAGGGAGGTCCATTTGGGAGTCACCCCTGGGGATTCAAAAGAGTGAAGGAGGTCTCTGAGGGAGTGAGCGTAAAATGAGTGGAGTAGAACAGAGCCCTGCGGGGTATTCACAGTTGGGAGAGGAGATGGAAGGGGGAGCCAGCCAACTCGGACAATCTCACTGTCCACACCGGCAGCCTGCCGGACCTACAGTTTTGTGCACGTGAGTTCAGACACTGCAACACATCTTTGCCAGATTTAAGCTGGTAGAGTATAGCATCTGACACGGGTTCAGTTCGGCCTGATAGTATTCTTCCTTTCCCGGAGAGCTGAATGCTGCGTGCCAGGCTCTCTATCCCTGTTGCCTCCCAGCCCACCGTGGCTGCAGTATTTGTGCCTTGTTCTGTGCTGTAGTGGTGGAGAAAGGGCCGTGGGTCACTGCGCATAACCATTTCATTCCAAGAGTGTTCCTGTAAACATTTAGGAAAAAACAGGAGTTCACGCTTTTGCAGCTCGAGGTGCTTTTGCTCGGCTGGAAACCCCAACCCAGTGTAGGCCGAGGAACTATGAAACCACCGATGACTAATATCTCACCTGTTCACGGGTTTTTCTTGCAACCATGAAAACAAGAATCTAAGCCTATTTTTAGCTTTAAGGTTTAATTGCTTGCTGCTTGTGGTTTTGTGGTTCATGGCATTTTCCAGGAACATAATCCACATTCCTGGCAAAATCAGTATAATCAGGAAGGGCTTCCAGCCGATCGGGACTTCAGCAGAGGTCTAGGTTTGAGTGTGTAAAAAAAAAAAAAAAAATCTCGCATTTACAAGCCCGAAGTTGTCCTGAACTTGAGAGCCACTGTGTTCCTGGTGGAGGTTTCTTGCCAAGTCTTCCCTTAGATGTGGCTAAAGGGCCCCTAAATCGCTGCTTTTTCTGCACATACACAGGGCTCCGGCGACAAGTCTTCTCATTCATTGATTCATGTGATCTGTACTGAGCACCTTCTGTGCACAGAGCGCTGTATTAATTATGGGTGAAGAAACACCGCCCAACTTGCTCTTGGGCAACCATAGGGTCAAAGATAAGGTTTTAACATTATTTTGTCCCATAGTTTCTTGAAGTACGTATTTCTTTTTCCATTTTGCCTGGCAGTTTTCAGGCCCAGGGATCTGTGTAGAGACAAAGAAGCAACCACTTGCAAGCCTAATCTGGGTCATTGATTCGTTCACAAAGCACTGTACTAAGCACTTGGGAGAGTACAGTACAACAACAAATAGGCACGTTCCCTGCCCACAACGGAGCTCACAGTGTAGAGGGGGAAACAAGCATTAATATGCATAAATAAATAAATGTTCTTAAAGCCGAAAAGCCATTTGGGCCAACCCAGGTGTGAAGGTGACAGTGACCCAAGGCCACTAGTGTATTGAAGTTTCACCACAGCTTTCTAGAAAGATTTCCGGAAATGTTAAACTATTGTAAAGAGGCGACATTTGTCACAAAAATAGGGTTCTCCTACTCCTAGCCCTCACTGAGGCTGGTTTAGTTGTGGTCACATCCAGGCCGTGGGCTTAGAAAGTTCAAGATGGAGTTTGAAGTAGCCCTAAGAGGGGGTCAAATCCAGGCTCTGGGATTCCAGAGGATTTTCAGGAAGGCGGGGGATCCTCGTATATTGTGCTAGAAATTTGGTTCCGCTCCAAGACAGGCTGGGAGGCGCTTGACTTCCACCTCTAAGATTACTCCATCCTGGACCCGCAGGGATGGGTTAGATAAGGTTATCATAGTAGCCTTAGTTGGGAAGTTTTATTTTTGTCACTGAAATACCGTGCAAAGGTTTGCAAAGTAATAGAATACCCACCAACTGCAAAATTTCAGTGGGGCGTTCATTGGGGCAACTTTTGAAATATCAGAGTGCCAAGATTTTGCCTTTCTAAAAAGTGTCTTTCCTTTTTCAGCATTATCTGCATACCAGAGATACTACAGTTTACAATCTGACTACTGGAAGGTTTGTGCTACTTATTGTCTCTTAAAATACTTTAGCATTTTGATGGATTCCTGCAGAAGTTTGCTCCAAATCAGCCTCTAGTCTTTGTTGTTTTGTCAAAATATTGCATGGATACAGCTATTATTTATACATTGATGACAAAATGTTGAAGTTGCCCCAGTTAAATGCGTTAAGCATATTGACCTCCCACTTTCCGTGACCAAAGGGGAATACAACAATTTAACCTGAATGAGTTGTAATATTAATGTAATCTGGCAGTAAGGGGAAAGCATGTATTATCAGTACTCAAGGTTTTATAAGGAAGGGGAACATTTTTCTTCCTACATAAGCTGAATCTTTTCTTTCTATTTTCAAAGTGTCAGTCAGTAAGTATTTTAAATGCACATATTCAAGTAAATGAGCCCTTGAATGTGAGGTGAGCCCGTGCTTCTTTTTAGTATGCTAGGCAAAGCTAAACGGTACACTAATTGTGGTTTTCTCTTTTTGTGATAAGTGACTACTGTGGAGAAGTTTTCATGTTCTAGTTCTGACCAAAAGTAAAGGTCACCCAATTGCAACCACTATTTTCGTGGCCATAGTGATAAATAAAAATTTCCTAGATCCTTCACCTAATACAAAATAACGCTCAATTTGATTTTATTGGAGAAATTTGAGATGTCTGGGTAAAAGGCATCAGCAAAATTGGGCCCCATCTTGCCACCCACAGACCATTTGTGTGATGCTCCTGTGGTCATTTAGCTGACCATCTATTATCCATATTACTGTAATTGGGATTGAGGGCCATTGGAATAATTTTCCTTCTCCAGCTTAGATGACAAGCAGGGAGTTTTCTGTAGCCCAAGGATTGACAGGCAATGCTCTCTCCTTCTGGGTAAAGTGTATTGGTTTAAGTACTACAAAATGGAGGTGAGCAAGAGAAGCTATCTTTGAGGGAAGACCTCTTCTGGCGCCTCTGCCCTTGAAGGGCCTCCAATAAATTGGAAGCTAAAGAGAACACTCAAATCTTCCCCTTTTATTACCTCTTCTTTTCAGGAGGAACTAACCTTCCTAGTGATATCGCTAGTATCTCTTTGCTACCTAAATTCTAACGAAGTAGTTGTGAATGAGTGGTCTGTTAAGATTTATTAATGTGCCGAAAATGTCCTCCCTACTCTATTAGTTTTCCATTTAAAAGAATTGTTTTCCTTTTGGGTTTAGCAATTAATCTTTAAAGTTTCCCTTTTTTGTGAAGGCATTTTCTGGAAGCTCCCCTGAATTAGAGGCTTAGTAAAGACTGATAGCATAATAATAATAATAATAATAATAATAATAATAATAATAATAATAATGACATTTGTTAAGTGCTTACTATGTGCAAAGCACTGTTCTAAGCTCTGGGGGGGATACAAGGTGATCAGCCTAGTTGTGTTTTCAAATGTTTAGCAGATTCAGCAAATCCTCCCTCCCTCCCTCTCTCTCTCTCTCTCTCTCTCTCTCTCTCTCTCTCTCTCTCTCTCTCTCTCTCTCTCTCTCTCTCTCTTTCTCTCTCTTTTCTCTCCTTTTGTCAGCCTCAGAATTTTAGGATGGGCAAAGAAACAGAGAACTCGATAGGGTTGTTTTGTAAATACCTACTGAGGTATTGGTAGAGTAAAGGGAAAAATTTGAAAATGGAAGACCATCACAAATAGAGGGTTTGTAATGCTAGTATGCAGTGCGAAGGTCTTGGGAATCAGTTCTGAAAAACTGGAGACAATTCCCACTCCAAGAAGTTTACAAGTAAGGGAGAAATTGAGAAAAAAAATGAACACAGCAGCCAACCTCTCCCCCCTTCTCTCTCTTTCTCTCTTTCTCTGTGTCTTTGTCTCTTTCTCTTTCTCTGTCCCTCACGTGTTCACGCTTGATCTCTCTCGTGCTCTTTCTTCACTCCCCCACTCACTCTCTGTCTTTATTCTCTCTCATTTCCCCCCCCTTTACCCTCCTTTCAATCAAAAAAATCAAGCTCTAGAGGAACTGTATATTGGGATCAGCCTGTAGTGATTTAATCATGTATTTAAAGTTAGTGGCAAAATAAATTCAGGTATAGCAAGGTTTTTGAAAGTTATAGGTTAATTATCTTCCTTTGATTTTTTTACCTCTCAGAGCCAGCTCTGGTAGGAAGAACTCATGGAACTCATGGAAATCAGACTATCCTGACTTAGAATCAGAGGACACATCTTTCCTTTCTATTCTGATTTGTGGGCACTCTCCTCTGATTAATCGGTCCACAGGTTTAAGTAGAGTGAAAGCTTTTGGGGTTGGGTGGCAGGAAGGGTCAATTTGTTTTCTAGAGGGAAATATAGATCCAGTAGACTATTAAATGTGCATTATACTGCCGGTTCTGTTTTCATTATGCATTTTCCCAGAACAGTGTTAAGGGATTAGTGAAGGTTCATCCAAAAATATTAGCCTGTTTGGATGCAGGGTCTTCTGGTGTTGATGAAAGAAGCTAAATGCATATATGTGGCATCAGGCACCTGCAGGACTTCAGCAAGAACTTTCCGTAATGGGTGTTTTGTTACCACACAGTACCCTTGTTATAGGAGATCTGGGCATTCCTATCTTTCTGACTGAAGGAGAAAATAAAAACTGCATACTCCTGGCTCTGCCACTGGCCTGCTCTCTGACTTTGGACAGTCACTTCTTCTCTGCGCCTCAGATTCCTAATCTGTAAAATGAAAGTTTAACATATGTTCTCCTTTTCGAAGATTGAGCCCCATGAGGGCCAGGAACTGTGTCTAGTCTGATTATCTTGTGTCTATTACCCCAGGATGTAGTACAGTGCTTGGCCAGAGAAAGCACTTAACAAATGCCATTGATATTATTAATATTGTGCTTCAACTAGGGAATCTTTTTTTTCCTCTCTCCAGTTTAGCTTTTTTGGACATAGATTCAGTAAAGCCTCATATAGTATGAGCCCACTGTTGGGTAGGGACTGTCTCTATATGTTACCAACTTGTACTTCCCAAGCGCTTAGTACAGTGCTCTGCAATCAATCAATCAATCGTATTTATTGAGCGCTTACTGTGTGCAGAGCACTGTACTAAGCGCTTGGGAAGTACAAGTTGGCAACATATAGAGACAGTCCCTACCCAACAGTGGGCTCACAGTCTAAAAGGGGGACACTGCACACAGTAAGCACTCAGTAAATACAATTGATTGATTAAGGGACAAGCATAGTGTTCACTTTTGGATCGACAAGCAGAATTTAGACTAAACTAAAGGTAGGAGGAAAAGCACGATGGAGGAATATAAAGAACTGATTATCTTTGCAGCAGACTGGCTACAGCTCCTGCAATAATCATATTGGTTGTAGTTGTAAAGCAGCACCACGATAAGCAAAAATGAAATTTGAAGAAGAGCACAATCATATGTGTTTGAAAAGAATGTTAGAGAGACTTTTGAATGCTGATTTGGTAGATGATCTGAGTTCCTTAAATGGATTGGACTGCAGAAGCTAGCTTAGATCCCTGCTAGTCAAAAAGAGTATTCACTGAATGCTTACTCTGTGCAGAGCACTATACTAAGCACTTGAGAGTGTGCTACAGAATTGGTAGGCATGATCCTTACCCTTAAGGAGTTTTCAGCTTAGTGGGAGAGACGAACACTAGAATAAATTACAGGTAGGAAGTATAGCAGAGTTTAAATATGCGGAGTTTAGTGCTATGATGGGCAGGGAGTATGGTTAGTGTCTAAATGCTTAATCCTGCGCTGGACACTTTAAGTTCCAGTAATTGAAAAGTGAAATTGGGTCTCCTTTTGTCTAGAAGCAGCGTGGCTCAGTGGAATAGAGCATGGGCTTTGGAGTCAGAGGTCATGGGTTCAAACCCCGGCTCTGCCAATTGTCAGCTGTGTGACTTTGGGCAAGTCACTTAACTTCTCTGGGCCTCAGTTCCCTCATCTGTCAAATGGGGATTGACTGTGAGCCCCCCATGGGACAACCTGATCACCTTGTAACCTCCCCAGCGCTTAGAACAGTGCTTGGCACATAATAAGCGCTTAATAAATGCTATTATTATTATTATTATTATTATTATCTCTGGCTGGAGCTTGGCTCAGAATTCATATGCTACCTTGAACATCTGCATCCCAGTGAGGTCATAGTAGGAGAGGGAAGAAACTAGGTGTGGGGTTTGAGGGGGAAGAGAATCAGATTCCGTAATTTCACGAGACTCTTGTTTTTCAAGAACACAACCAAAAATCTGGTGTTTTAACTGTGAATCCCCCTTTAGACTGTAAGCTTGTTGTAGGCGGGGAACGTGTCCATCGACTCTGTTATGCAGTGCTCTCCCAAGCATTTAATACGGTGGTCTGCACGCAGTAAGTGCTCAGTAAATGTAATTTATGGATTGGCTGATACTATACCGATCTTTTAGCACTATTTAATTCTAATACGGGAATTGCAACTCCCTCTCACTTTTGCTACAGAGATTACGTTGGCCCAAACACTCCTCTTCCTCACCCCCTGAGGTATTTCTGTTTGCTTGAATGGAGTGGTTAGTGCCCATTTCCATTTAGTTAATGACATCTGGTTTGCAGAGATAATGGAGATCTCTGGTATTTTAGTTGAAGGTGCTTTTGCCAACTTGTACTTCCCAAGCGCTTTGTACAGTGCTCTGCACACAGTAAGCGCTCAATAAATACGATTGATTGATTTTGCTGCTGACTAGGATGTGCATGAGAACACTGAAAATTATTGTGTTTACCCATGTAAGCAAATACCATTTGAGCTCACGTGGGTCTAATCACATGTTTGTCATCACTGATTTTCATTATGTTCATATTGTTCTGGTCGATTGGCTCTTGGGTATACGTGAACTCATGGGCAATTTTGTACTCGGATTTCCCATCAGCCAGGGTTTCAGTGCCCATTTCAGATTGAACGCTTTCAGGGAATTAGGGAATGTTCTTGTTACATCACGCACATGTCAGGATAGAACTCAGCCTGTGCTGGAAGGAATGGGTGTACACATGCCTGCAGAGCCTGGACTCTTAACATGAGTTTTATTTTCCCCAAGCACAACTCCTGGATTGTTGTACTGAGTGTACTCCTGTACAGTGCTCTTTCTCTTAGCGCCTTACTTTTAGCCATTCCAAGAGCAGTAATCGAGGGTATCGAAGTAGGTCCCTAGCAAATTCCCTCTCTGGAGACAAAGCAAAAGTTCCTTTGTTCAAGTATGGTACAGGCCTCTTATTGGAACTAGTTTTCAAAGTTCATGTGCAAGACACCGTATTTCTACGAGGTCATCAATAATTAGACCAGGGTGGCCAAACTGCAGGTAATCTTCACGTGTAATTTAGAGCTGGATAAAATATTATATCATCAGTGATATTTGAGTGCTTACTGTGTGCAGAACACTGTCCTAAGGGCTTGGAAGAGTACAATATATATATGTGTAATTTAATGTCTGTCTCCCCCTCTAGACTGTAAGCTCGTTGTGGTCAGGGAATGTCTGTTTTTTGTTATATTGTACTGTCCCAAGCGCTTAGTGCAGTGCTCTGCGCTCAATAAATAAGGCTGCCTGCAGTATAACAGAGTTGGCAGATGGGTTCCCTGCCCACAGCTAGCTTACGGGCTAGAGCATTATTTCATATTATTTATGACTTCACTTGCAGCGATGGTGGCGATGAGCCGCCCTCTGCTATCGCTCCGGGCCTTTTGGCGGTGGTGGTGTGCCTGCTCATGTGGATTCGGGCTAGGGAGGGCTTACCATGCCCAGCCCAGCCGCCATCCTCCCACCCGCTCCTATGGAGTGCCCGCACACCATTCCCAATAAAATGATGATTATTATTAATATTATTATTACTAAGTTTGAGCTATGACTCTTGGCCATAGTACGTTCTTGGTTTGCAGCTTTCCTTCATTTCGTAAAGCTAGGCCACCCCTGGACTAGACCACAAAAGGAAGCGGTTCTCATTATTTGACGTTAAATAATAATAATAATGATAATAATGGCATTTATTAAGCGCTTACTATGTGCAAAGCACTGTTCTAAGTGCTGGGGTAGATACAAGGTAATCAAGTTGTCCCACGTGGGGCTCACAGACTTAATCCCCATTTTCCAGATGAGGGAACTGAGGCCCAGAGAAGTGAAGTGACTTGCCCAAAGTCACACAGCTGACCAGTGGCGGAGCCGGGATTTGAACCCATGACCTCTGACTCCAAAGCCCATGCTCTTTCCACTGAGCCACGCTGCTTCTCTCATTTTTGACATGGTCTTACGCTGTGGGACTTGTAATGACGGCTAAGACTTTATTTGCGATGATCTCTTACCTGAATACTGTTTGGAAATATTGGACTGCTTTTTTCCAGTTTTCACTTTTGGCACTTGGTGTCAAAATTATTGGTCAAAAGTCATTGTTCCTAAATAAAATTTTTATTTTCCTGTAAATTGTAGGCTTTCCCTTCTGGAAATGATTGATCAAAAGGGGCATTAATTCTAAATATACTTGCAATTTACAGACAATAAAGGACATTTTGAATCCCAGTCACTTCAAAAACAAGCCAAATTAATTCTCTCATTTTGCTGACGCACAGTCGTTTTGAAGCATACCTGACAGTAACCTCAAAATATGTAACAATTTTTTTCTGTTGCTGTTGAGAGTTATCCTGTCACCCTGGTATTGTATTCGTAAGGTAATTTCAATGAAAATTACCAGCCAGGAAGAAATATGTTTGCTTGTTCATTTTTATTTAATTATTCTAAGTAACAATTTTTTTCTGTTGTTGTTGAGAGTTATCCTGTCACCCTGTTATTGCATTCGTAAGGTCATTTCAATGAAAATTACCAGCCAGGAAGAAATATGTTTGCTTGTTCATTTTTATCATCATCATCATCAATCGTATTTATTGAGCGCTTACTATGTGCAGAGCACTGTACTAAGCGCTTGGGAAGTCCAAATTGGCAACATATAGAGACAGTCCCTACCCAACAGTGGGCTCACACTCTAAAAGGGGGAGACAGAGAACAAAACCAAACATACTAACAAAATAAAATAAATAGAATAGATATGTACAAATAAAATAAATAATTTTATTTAATTATTCTAAGATTACATATTTTTGAAAGAAGTTGAATGTGTCCTAAGCCTGCTTTCTTAACTGATTTATATAGGTGTACTAAAAAAAAAGTAGTTATCTTCAGTTTGCCCTTTCCGTTAACCTTTCAGTAAAGGAATGTTTCAAAACTCAAAATTTAGTGCTGTGCCCTATTTTAGAATTGAAACGTCTCACAAAAAAGGCCTGTCCTTACTTTGAGGGGAAGTTATTCCAAGTGAATTTATTGTCAGCCTAGATTGCAGGCCAAATTTGGCCCATTTATAAATTAGTAGTCCCTGTTGTCCAAACCAATCGCAGATTTAGTTTGAAATTCAGCCGCACTTGCTTTATCATCATCATCATCATCATCAATCGTATTTATTGAGCGCTTACTATGTGCAGAGCACTGTACTAAGCGCTTGGGAAGTACAAATTGGCAACATATAGAGACAGTCCCTACCGAACAGTGGGCTCACAGTCTAAAAGGGGGAGACAGAGAACAAAACCAAACATACTAACAAAATAAAATAAATAGAATAGACATGCACAAATAAATAAATAAATAAATAAATAGAGTAATAAATATGTACAAACATATATACAGGTGCTGTGGGGAAGGGAAGGAGGTAAGATGGGGGGGATGGAGAGGGGGACGAGGGGGAGAGGAAGGAAGGGGCTCAGTCCTGGCTGGGGGCTTGGCTAAATTACTTGCTGCACTCTCGAACTTCTAGATTCGGTTACAGTCAGGTGAACGAAGGAAACTAGGCGGATTATCTGCCTAGAGCAATCTTAAGGTGCGCTATTGCGGAATCTAAAGAAAACTCCGATTCTGGCTGTAAATTGGCAGAAGCACTAGGACCATTTTATCTCATTCATTCAGTTGTATTTATTAAGCGCTTACTGTGTGTAGAGCACTGTACTAAGCGCTTGGGGAAAGTACAGTACAACAATAAACACTCTCATTATCCCTTCCTGAAATTGATTTTTCGGTCCTGTAATGCGGTGAAATAGATTTATTTTTTAATGTTCTTTAAGAGCTTACTCTGTGCCAGACTATGAACTAAGCTCTGGGGTAAATGCAAAAATCAGAGTGGGCACCGTCCGTGTCCCACATGGGGCTCACAGTCTGAATTCCCATTTGGCTGATGAGGTGAAGCACAGAGAGGTTGTGACTTGTCCAAAGTCACACAGCAGAGTGGGAGAGCCAGGATTAGAGCCCAGGTCCTCTGGCTCCCATATGAAATGTCAAAATGTACTAAAATCCCCTTCTCTTTGCTTCTTTCAAAAAAAAAAAAAACAACCCCTCCAAAACCCCTGAAGGGTCTGCTAAGTCAGGCTGGATTTGTTTTGTTTCTGGGGTTGGGGAGGGAAGAATTTGTTGGGCTGTTCATCTGAGACCTTTTTTCCATCTAGACAAGTTGGGATAATTTAGTGTAAAATAGGTCATTTGGGATACTTGCACTTTTAAACTATAAGATTTGATAACCTATATTTATTTCTGTTCACCCCCCCCCCCCCGTTTTTTTTTTGTCTTTCTGGAGAAGGGTAAAAAAGGATGGGAGGAACAAGTTTGGCAATTTTTGTTTTGTTTAAAATAAACCTGTATATGTAATTATTGATAACCCCCTTTGTCATAGGGTATATTTTGTAGTATTTTTTTTAAACCCTTGTAATATGCAGCAGTGAAGCATAGCTTGGGAAAGAGCTAGGGAGCCTTCCTTCCTTTCCTTCCTTTCCTTCCTTTCCTTCCTTTCCTTCCTTTCCTTCCTCCCTCCCTGCCCCATTCTTTGCCCACCCCTGCTCGCCAAGTTGTTCTAAGAGCTTTTGTTAATAGGCATTGGAATGGATCTGATTGCTGGGGGCAAGGCCCTGCGCTGCAGAGTTGCTCTTTTCCTTCAGAGGTGAATGAGTCAAATTGATTAGCGTGCAATTTGATTTTTCTGCAATATGGTCTCCCTCCATTAGCCAGGACAATTATAAACATTGTATTAGTTAGGAACGGTCCTCAGACTCCCAGTCTCAGATCCGTAAGCACTGTTGGGTTCGGTTTCCCACACAGGAGAGATTTTCTGCCTAATATATTACCTGATTCAGAACAGTTCAATCTAGATTTTTGATCAGTAAATGCACATATGCTATATATGGACACTTTTGGTGATGATAGTAATACAGATGAGCCCAATTTTAGCAAGCTCCCTTGAAGGGAGAGTTCTATCGTGAGTGCTACTCACTTCTAGATCCCAGTGAATACTCGGAGGACTCAGTGTATTTTCCTCCTGATTACCTCAAACTCCTTTCTTTTGAAGTCTACAAAAGTTTCAGTAGTGAAGATTCCCATCATTGTCTCCTTTTATTCTGTTTGCTCGAGTGTTCTCCTAAATTCAGATTTTGATGATGATTATATCCTTTGTCAGTGAATCCTTGGAACTAGGAGACCATAACTGGGGATTTGTCCCCTCCGCAAGTCCACAGGGATGCAGTCTCTTGATATGCCATTTGTCTGCTGCGTGGCCTTGGGCAAGTCATTTAACTTCTGGGCCCATTTTTTTGTCTTAAAATGGGGCTTCAGTACCTTTTTATCCCTCCTACTTAGGGTGTGAGTTACTTGTGGAACAGGGCTGTGTCCAGCCTTATCTTGTATCTACCATGTGCTTAGTACATTGACTCATAGCAAGTGCTTGACTGAGCCTGTTTCCTCATCTGTAAAATAGGGATAAGATATCTGCTCTATATCTTAAACTCCTTGTGGGTGTGTAATATATGTGCCCAAGTGCCTAATACCGCTTTAGTAAGCATTCAGTAAATACCATTGATATGTGCTTAAATTACAGGTGGCCTTTTGCCAGGTTCTTGTTGCTCAGCAGTCTTGCGATATGCTGTCTACACTTAAAGATTTCTTCCAATTTCCTAGAGTTGGGAAATTCAGAAGAATTTCAATGATGTAGACTATTGCATTTTGCATTCAGCACCTAATATCATACAACTGCCTATCTCCATACCTGCCTCCGTTCTGCTTACGGTTCATGCTGCCATTTTTTCAAGAGCTTTCTGTTTCAAAATATTGAATTTAGAGGTTAAATTTTCAATTTGTCAGATGTAGTTTTATTCCTAAAAATACATTAGGAGTGTAATTTTTTAAACAGCTCCATTTTTTTGCACTTCTTTCAAATAGTAAGCTCCCCCTAGACTGTAAGATCCTTGTAAGCAGGGATCGTGTCTACCAGCTCTGTTTTATTTCACTTCAAAGTGCTTAATACTATGCCCTGCCCACAATAAGCATTAAGTACCGTTGATTGATAGAAATGTTTAAAAATATTTATCTGGGAACTATAATGTCATTTCCTTGCCCGTGTCAGTTTCTGGTAGAACATCATCGTCAGCTCTCAGGTGAAAATAGGTAAAAGTAGGCAATGGTTCTGGAACCATATCTCGAAACTTTCAGGAGGCTTTTTGTGATTGATTTCTCAGCTTCCCACATTATCTCTCCCCCTCTTGCCTCTTTGGGACTTCCATATGACTTAAATACTTTGTACTTTCACTTCACCATTGGCCTTATGTTCATATCTTTATGCTCTATCGCTTCCCACTACCTGTAATTTATTTTAGTGTCCGCCTCTCCTACCAAGTTGCAAGCTCCTTGAGAGCAGAGATCATGCAACTGTTGTACTCCTCCAAGCAAGCAGAAAGAGAAGCAGTGTGGTCTAGTGGAAGAAGCCCGGGCTTTGGAGTCAGAGGTCATGGGTTCAAATTCCGGCTCCGCCACCTGTCAGCTGTGTGACTTTGGGCAAGTCACTTAACTTCCCTGTGCCTCGGTTCCCTCATCTGCAGAATGGGGATTCAGGGCCTGTTCTCCTTCTTGAATAGACTGTGAGTCCCATCCTAGTGCTTAGAACAGTGCTTACCACATAGTAAATACCAAACAATTATTATTATTACTACATATTTCATAGTGAAATATGTAAATGAAATATGAGTAAGCACTCAATAACTATTATTGAGGATCGACTGGTAATATGTCATGTTTGCTTGTATAGGTTAAGTGCTTTCAATTTTAGGGGATTTGGTGTACAGTAAGTACTGATTTATTTTTCTTTAGCTTCAAGGAATGACGCACTTCTGTTTGTCCTGAAATAAATGCACACACTCACTGAGAAGCATCATCTTACCATCCCCATGCAGTGCTCTGAATTGGATGAGGCTCAGTAGACATTTTTGGAGAATGAATCATACACTGTAGACCATTTAAATAAAAATCCACCCTACCAGGATTCCGTACTCAAACAGGGGCAGGGAAGATCACTGTGGCAATTTCCCTTTTTGCTATCCATCCCAATGGCATGCCTGGGGTAATGCCATACATTCTGAGCATTTCCCTTCAGTAATCCCCCGTGGGCCCAGATTTTTATAGTAATCTCAGTTTTGAATTGAATAGCCAAAAGGTGCAGTAGAGATTGGTACTGGTAGGTGGCCGATGGACATAGCATCTGCAGAGATGTGATGCCTGATGTGATGATCAATAAATACGATTGATTGATTGACTGCTGTGACCATATAATTTCAAATGTCTGCCTTTGGAAAGTTCTTTCAGAAACGGTTGTCATCCTGGATGCCGGCATTTGATTTTAATGATGTCAGTCAATCAGTGGTGTTTATGGAGTGCATACTATGTGCAGAGCACTGTACCGAGAACTTGGGAGAGTCCAATGCAGCAGAATTAGTAGACAAGTCTGCTAGCTTACAGTCTAGAGGGGGAGCCAGACATTAATATGAATAAATAAGCAACGTATAATGTTTATGGTAGAGTGTGAGTATGGGACAGGGATTTGAGTGAGGTTGGAAAGTGGGAGAGGATGGGCTCAAAGAACTGATGGGCCGTAAGGCCAACATTTGATTCTTTTCAGCCCCGTTTGGAAACTCTTGGGTCTTGTCAGAGACCTGGGAGAAGTGATTTTGGAAGTCCAGCTTAAAACGTGTGAGGGTCATCCCCCTCATGGGTCCAGTGTGTCTCATACCTAGGAAATACAATTTAAGTACTAAGGCATTTTTAGAATTAGGATTTCTTTCGAAAAAGCTCATTCAGTTATTAATAGCATTGTTAGTAATAGTATTAAGCACTTCCTGTGTGCAGAGCACTGTAGTGAGTCCAAGAAGAGACTGCAAAGGTGGGAATGAGATATGGTCCCTATCCCTCGAGGTACTGTCCTTTGCATAAATGGGGAGAAGGGACTGGAGACAGATACTTCAGATATGATGAAACGGTTCATTCAGTCATATCTATTAAGTGCTTACTCTGTGCAGAGCGCTGTGCTAAGTGCTTGGGGGAGAGTACAGTGTAACAAAAAACCAACACATTCCCTGCCCACAATGAGCATACAGTCTAGAGGAGGAGACGGACTTTAATAGAAATAAATTACCGATATGGGTATAAGTGCTGTGGGGCTGGTGAGGAGAGGGGGAGAGTAAAAGGAGCCAGTCAGGGCAGTGCAGAAGTGAGTGGGAGAAGCAGAGAGGAGGGCTTAGTCAGGGAAGCCCTCTTGGAGGAAATGTGCCTTTAATAAGGCTTTGAAGGGGTCATGAAAATACCACAGAAGTACACAAAAGAAAAACCAAATCAGTAGGGTGACATAGCTAGAGGAGTTGAAATTTTGAGGCTGTTCATAGGTCTGTAGAGTCCAAGGTACATCCGTAGCCACAGCAATACCATTTATATCGCTGTCGTGTTGTGTCGTTCCCCCCCTCCCCAATCTTTCCAGGATTTTGTGGTGGCCTCATCCTCTAGGTGACTTTCTCCTTCCCACTGGGATGGCAGAAAGCAGGATGGAATGGAGCTTCGTCGATGGCACCAGGTCCTAGCCGGCTGTCCAAAGGCGAGATGCTGAAAGCCTGGGGCAACTGCTTTTGTTGGGATAAGGGACCTTTGTGGGGGGATGGAAGGAGGCAGTTCATCATCATTATCATCATCATCATCAATCGTATTTATTGAGCGCTTACTGTGTGCAGAGCACTGTACTAAGCTCTTGGGAAGTACAAGTTGGCAACACATAGAGACAGTCCCTACCCAACAGTGGGCTCACAGTCTAAAAGGGGAAGTTACCATGGGCGCTTTTCTTGGCCCCGCTACTGGCTTAAGCCATTAAATCCTGCTGTTGACTAAAGCTTCTGTTGTGCTCTTGCAAGCATTTAGTGCAGTGCTTCCCACTTCAGGTGCTCGATAAATACTGTTAATGATGATTTTGTATTCCAGTTCCAAATAGAGTAGGTCTAAGGTATCCAGACCTACAATAACTTAATAGTGGCAGCCTCAGGTACCTCACTCAGTCACCCAGCAGAGATGCCACTGTCCCTCCCCCAGATGGGCTAGTGAACCTTCTTCCCTTTTAGGTCCGGCTAGTCCCCAGTGCGGCAGCCTTGCCGTTCCTCATTCTCTTGTGAACAGCGAAGCGTCTTCCCTCCGTCAGAGCCGGTTCCGGCCCTTCGGTTTAGCTGTCATCCCTCAGTCTCCTCCTGTGCTTGATGGCTCCAGGCTGCCAACTGACCAGCTCTCCGGACTATGCCTAGGGAATGTTCTTCCTGCCCATTAGCTGTTTTTACTCCGTGTCTCCTTCTGGCGTAGAGCCGTTTCCATTTAAAACCAGGGAGACCTAATAATTAGCTTAGAGGCAAAAGGAGAATTTGAAAAGTCATGCAAATTACACTGAGAAATATGCCTAATCTGTGGTTCACGTGAGAAAATTTCTGTATCCTTCTTAAAAATAAGGAACCAGGGAGGATGGGAAAGAAAAAGAAAGAATGGTGGCAGAATTCTGAAGTAAAGGATTGCTGTGCAAATAGTCAAAGTTTATCTCAACTGTTGTTGGTGATAGAGGTCTGACAAAGGCAGATAAGCGAATATATCACTTCAGTGGGTTCAAGTAAAGCGTTAAATCCAGATAAATTCTGCCAGTTACATGGTGAAACCTTGAGACCTCAATTTCAAGAAGGAGTTTATTATAATTAATGTTTGTAAAGCACTTTGAAGGTGGTGTGCAATATAAACCCTAGATAATTATATTAATCATAGGAGGAACAGAATTTTTGTAACTGCAGAACGAAGATATAAGGCTGTAAACTTTATGGATAGGAAAGTTCGGGGGAATGCAGAAAATGGGAACTCTTATGCTTCGGAAATTAATTGGCTCAGCGTCTAGTTTTTAGCATTTTAAGTATCTTACTTTTCAATCTATTATTTCTTGCTAATCTTACAGAGTCCCTAGCAGAAAAAGCTAATGAAGTCATAGAAATTATTAGCCGAGAGTCCTTTAATATCTTCAGTTTTCCATTTCTCCCTCCCATGCCTCTTTCTTCAGCTGTACATCCGTGGGTGGGGAGCCAAGCACATTTCTTTTTCGGAAAAGCAATGTTCTGTGTAAGTGTCCAGGCTCCCGAAATCTCTCTACCTAGTGACTCTGAAATAACAAAAGGATGATGGTAGGGCCAGATGAAGGGAGAGAAAAGCCGAGAACAACTGGCCCTGGGCCAGACCAAGCCTCACGCTGGCCTTAAAGCGGTGCCGTTTCCAGTCTTACGGCACCTGGGCAGACCGCTCCCTCTTTGGGAGAGGTCTCCACCTGAAGGCACCGTTTACCCCGGGGCAGGGAAGGATCTGGTGCTTGTGGTTATACTCCCTTTAACCAATCAATCAATCAATCGTATTTATTGAGCGCTTACTGTGTGCAGAGCACTGTACTAAGCGCTTGGGAAGTCCAAGTTGGCAACATATAGAGACAGTCCCTACCCAACAGTGGGCTCACAGTCTAAAAGGGGGAGGCAGAGAACAAAACCAAACATACTAATAAAATAGAATAGATATGTACAAGTAAAATAGAGTAATAAATATGTACAAACATATATACATATATACAGGTACTGTGGGGAAGTGAAGGAGGTAAGAAGAGGGGGATGGAGGGGGGACTAGGGGGAGAGGAAGGAAGGGGCTCAGTCTGGGAAGGCCTCCTGGAGGAGGTGAGCTCTCAGTAGGGCCTTGAAGGGAGGAAGAGAGCTAGCTTGGCGGATGGGCAGAGGGAGGGCATTCTAGGCCCGGGGGATGACGTGGGCCGGGGGTCGACGGCGGGACAGGCGAGAACGAGGCACGTTGAGGACATTAGCGGCAGAGGAGCGGAGGGTACGGGCTGGGCTATAGAAGGAGAGAAGGGAGGTGAGGTGGGGGGGGGGCGAGGTGATGGACAGCCTTGAGAGCCTTTAGACTGTAAGCTCAGTGTGGGCAGGGACTGTACCTGTTGTGTTGTACACTCCCAAGCACTTAGTACCGTGTCCTGCCCACAGCAAGCACTCAGTAAATATTGATTGAGGCATTGGAGCCTGACCCGTGGTAAAACTTCTTTCTGGCAGAAAGGCAGGCTCCAAAGACTCTGGTGCTGGCCCGGGGGAGGTCATCTGCCATCACCGGCAGAGTGATCCAGCCCAGGACGGGGCTTTCTCTCTCCCCAGTGCAGCCCCTACTTCCTGGAAGGAACCCCCAACTTGGGGTGGATGATTTGCAGGGAGCAATGATGCGGAGTTGGGGGGGACTGGACCCACTGTACGGTCAAGGGCATAGACAGTGTTCTTGGAGTCTCCCCCTCTAGACTGTGAACTCTTTGTGGGCAGGTGACGTGTCTGCCAACCCTGTTGTAGTGTACTCTCCCAAGTACTTAATGCAGCCCTCTGCCCCGAGCTCAATAAACACCACTGATTGATTGATGTGATCCCCTGACCCCATATTAAACTGCTGTGGTTAGAGATGCCGCCGCATTTCTTCCTTTACATAGTTTCACTAGCCAGATCCTTTTTCTCACTCCATAGGGGCTGAAATAGTAGTGGGACATAACTGAGCTCCATATTCCTCAAAGCTTCCCCAAGAACATGGAATTAGGCAGCCAATGTTATTTATTTAGTGCTTACTACATGCAGAGCACTGTACTGAGCACTTAGGAGAGTACAGTACAACTGAATTTGCAGACACATCCCCTGCCCATAACGAATTAATGCCACATGGGTGCCCCCGGGGTCATCAGTAAGCAGTTATCAGTAGTCAAATGTGACGTCATAACCTCTGTTCCTCTTATTTATCTCATTATCATCTTTCCAATTCCTCCTCAAGGAATGGATTATTTTGAATTGCTTCTAATTTGATCATAAAATGCCATAATGTTCTTAGCATGAAGTTCTTGATGTCTAACTTCATTTACTTCCATAGGCCAAGGCTCTGTCTTCCAGAGTGGCAAACAAGCCAGCGTGGCTTTCCATGTTTCACATAGGTTCATTTGTGAACTGGATCTGTCAAAGTCCAGCTGAGCTCATTTCCCTGCCATCCAGTCCATGAATTTTATTTATGTGGTTCCTAAAGTTATAAATGAGCAAATTCCCAGACTGTTGCAGCACTAGCCAGATTGCTGTAAGATTTAATAGCTTATTTGTCCAGGTTCCCATTTATTTTCAAAATAGAAACTTCTCCCATAAAACATACGTGAAAGCCGACCGTGGACCTCCTCTCCCACCTACCCTCCCTTCCCTTGAGCTCTGGTTCTTTTCTTCCGAATCCGTATGTCTCCTGGTGCCGGCTTCTGTCACTCCCCTCAGAGCTGGTTCAGAAGGAAAAAGGTTCCTTGGAACTCTCCTCTTATGTCCCAGTCCTTGCCCTCTGGCAAGCTAGCAGCTCTGGCTTCTTTTTGCTGGTCATTGCTTCCCTTGGTCTGATTACTTTTAGGGAACCTCACTTCTTCCCCATATGGCAAGCAGAAGCGCTTAGTAGAGTGCCTGACAGCCACTAAGCGCTAAATGAATACAGTCGAATGAAAGCAGAAACCCCATTTCACTGTCAGCCCAGCATCCCGGACGTTCCCAGAAAGGAATCTTTCACCCCTTGGAAATGCAAAAACCCAGCCCGTATTTTGAGTAATGTCTCTGTGCAAGTCTCCATAGGGTCGCCCAAACCGTTCCTTATCCTGTTCCCAAGGAACTAGCCTGGAATCTGCTTGAACAACAGAAAGCTGGAAATATTTGATTGTGAGTGCAAGCACAAGTTTCTCACATCCTGAAATTGGCATGAGAACACCCGTGGGGATTCTTAAAGTCTCCCTGCCTCCATCTTCATATGCTGATTTTTTTTTTTTTCTTAAGTGAAATGGCTCTTGGTAGTTTTTTTCATGTTGTCATAAACTGGGCTATTAGCTTTCTAGTGGTAAATAAGAACTAGGAGAATGTTTTATTTTAAGTGTGATGCTCATAAGCTGTTCAAGCGGCCTGCTCTTTGGTTTTAACCTAGTTCATATAAATCTTTTAAATGTTTTCTTTATGAATAGGCTGGCATTCATTTCTGAGGCTTAACTGGGTGCAATCTCTCCATCCCTAATCTTACACTTATGAATCTGTGACTCTAAGATCATGAGAGAACTCTTCTTTTTCTTATAATACTTTGCCTATTCATTGACTGGATTTCTCTTCCGAAACTAGATTTCAGCCTTATGTCTTCTGTTAATTGCATTTATTTTTATGTCTCTGGTTATACAGTATTGATCGTGCAATTTACACAAATCTTTGGTTCTAAAAGCGAGAACATGGTAGAGCAGGTGTCGACAATCCTGGGCACGGAATTGTTCTTTTCCCGGGGCTCTGTTGTAGGAGCTTCTGTTTCTGAGGGCCTTCACCACTTCCAAGTTCTATTCTATGCTTCTTTGGGATTAAGGGCACTGCAGTGAGGACAGCAAGGGAAGAGGAAAAGTAGCCACTAAATTGTGGCTAAATAGTGCCTTACCCCTGGCAATCCCACCGTCCCCCTCCTTCACATTTCTCCCTCCCCCACCTCTCCAGAAAGTGCGGGATTAGGAAAAATGCTTGGAGATGCATCGTCTAAAATGCATGCTGTTCCCTCCCCAGCAATTCCTCAGGCAGCATCTGCTCCATCTTCAAAGCTTTTCTAAAAAGCCATTTCCTCCAGGATGCCTTTCTGATTAACTCCCCCTTCCCCGCATATTTTGGCCATTCCATCCTCTCCACTATGTTTTGCCAATTTTATTTGTCCACTTAGGCTTATGTTCATATTTCACTCTTTTCGACTTCTTGCATGTTTATCAGTTTATGCTTACAGCTTCGATTCCTGAAAGGACCCATGATTAGCAAGATCACACCATGATGTAATAAAGGGGGGTAGACTCCTATGATGACTCTGCCCCACAGCCCTTATATACATGTCTATAATCTACTTACATCAATGTCTGTCTCCCCCTCTAGACTGTTAGGTCGTTACGGGCAGGGAATATGTCTGTTTGTTGTTATATTGTGCTCTCCCAAGTGCTTAGTACAGTGCTTTGCACACAGTAAGTGCTGAGTAAATACCGTTGAGTGAATGAAGAATTAAGTCAGTCGTGGTAGAACTAGCTCATAGGCAGCAAACATGTCTATCAACTCTGCTATATTGTACTCTCCCAAGGGCTTAATCCAGTGCTCTTCACCCAGTATGCACTCAGCACTCAAATAGCATTGATCGATTGATTCATAAATAAAGCGTTGCCGATCACTTGTGTTTTAGGTCATTTATATTTGCGAGTTTGTGTCTGCACTGCCTCCCTTCCTAAACTGCAAGCCCCTTAAGGATAAGCATTGTCTTGTATTGCCTTTCTCTCTAGCCGCAGAATTTGCTCAAGTGCCCTACATGTAATGGTTATTCCATAATTGAGAGGCTGAGGGTTTTTTGCAGTATTTTGGACAAAGAAACGAGAAGTATGATATTGTAAGGATAGAGGGTGAAGAATAAAACTGTGGCCCCATGGATTTTGGAAAAAAATACCGGTTATCGGAAAATATGTTCATACTGAGTACAGAAAACCAAACAAACCAAAATTTTCCTTTCTTTACAGAATGCTGCCTTTTTATATGGCCTTGGTTTGGTCTACTTCCATTACAATGCATTTCAATGGTAAGTGAGATAAAACTGTCAGTACAGTTTCTTTTGATGCATAATTTATATTTGTTTCAGTTGGCAAAGAATTTTCAACCTTCATTTGTGTTCTGTGCATCAGAACTATTGAGAAGAGCATGTTGTTTCTCCTTAGATGTTTGTCACGCTGGGTGCCCTTTACCAGCCTAAAAAAGCCAGAGCCATGGGGCTCCTGAGCTAGATTTGGCTCTGAGTGTCTCACCCCCGCTGAAGTGACCCAAAATGGTGGCTTTCTGACCATTTGGAAATCTGAAGACTGTCCTCCTTTTGCCCTTCCAATGCTTGCTTATCAGGCACAATCAAATTAAGCTGTCGGTACAGGCACCTACATACTCCTAGACTAGAGTTGGCGTGGGTTCTGGCGACGGCGTCCCTGAGGTAGACAACGGCCACTTGGCCCCTTTCCATTTTCGTTTCTGATGTTCGAGAAGCTTCAGGCCTCGGCCTCGATGAAGTTGCACGGGAGCGGAGCGTGCGACGGGGACTTGAGGCCCTCACTTCCTATATCCCCAGCCTAAAGTTTTTGGGGGCAAGTCCATCTCACGGGGCAGGATAATAGCCCCAAACTTGCCTTTTGTTGGGCACGGATCCTGTCTACTACCTTTGTTGGCCTCTCCCCAGCAACACTGCTCTGTGCAAGAGTCAGCCTGCTTGATTGGTCTGTGGTTTGAGGATGGCCTGACCCTTGTCAGCTGCAGTGTTACTGCCGAGCGCACCACACATGGCCTGCGACTTTAGCCATTCCTGCTTTTTACTTTAGTGAAACCAGCACCATTGATGTCTCCGGGCTCCCAATGTACCATTGGCCCCGAAAATTTCCTTCCGCGGTTCCCAGGCCTGGCGTGGGCTTGAGGCAGAATGATCTCAGGCTGTTGTGTATCCACCAGTTTGGATTGTTATTACAGTGCATATTACAGAGTAAAAGCCAACTTCGCAATTTAGTTTTTGCAGCAATGGATTATTGTATCAATCATATTTATTGAGTGCTTACTGTGTGCAGAGCACTGTACTAAGTGCTTGGGAAGTACAAGTTGGCAACATACAGAGACAGTCCCTACCCAACAGTGGGCTCACAGTCTAGAAGGGGGAACATCTACATTATTGTAGATGTTTCCCATATAGAGTTGGACTAATCTAAAGCAGCAAGGCCTGGTAAGAGCTCGGGCCTCGGAGTCAGAGAACCTGGGTTGCAATCCAGTCACTGCCCTTGCCTGCTGTGTGACCTTGGGCAAGTCTCTGCGATTCTCAGTGCCCTCAGTTTTCTGCTGTGTAAAATGGGGATTCAGCACTTGTTCTCCCACCTGCTTAGACTCTGAGCCCCACGAGGAACAAGGAATCTGCCTGACCTGTTATCTACCCCAGTGCTTGGCTCATAGAAGCATGTAACACATACAGTTTCAATGCTGTTGCTGCCATTACTGGTAGAGAAGCAGCATGGCCTAGTGGAAAGAGCTCAGGCCTGGGAGCCAAAGGATCTGGGTTCTAATACCGGCTCCGCCATGTACCTGCTGTGTGACCTGGGTGAAGTCACTTAACTCCTCTGCGCCTCAGTTCCCTCATCTGCGTAAAGGGGATTCAATATCCGTTCTCCCGCCTTTTTAGACTGTGGGCCCCATATGGGACCTAATTATCTTGTATCTACCCCAGCACTTAGTGTTGTGCTTGGCAAACAATAAGCGCTTAACAAATACTACTACTATTATTATCATTATTATTATTATTGTTGTTTTGGTTTCTGAACAGGGTTTAAGCTGCTTTCTGGGGGAGGAGCCAGAATCTTTAAGCGTCCTCTAGACTGTAAGCTCCTTGAGCAGGGATTATGTCTACCAACTCTGTTGTAGTGTCACACAGTAAGTGCCCTATAGATACCATTAATTGACACAGAATTTGTTGTTGTTGCAAAGAGCCTTTTCACGGAGCTGGTATATACCAATAAAGTCTTAAAGAACAAATCAATCAGTAGTGCAAAGCAGTAATCAGTGAGCTCTTACGCTGAAAGAGCACTGTACTAAGTGCTTGGTGGAATTTAATAGCATTAGTAGATATAGATACAGATATATATATATATGAAAGACTGCATTACTGACACCGCAATTACAAAAGGATCATTTTATTCTTGGCCATTTTATAAGAAAGCTAGGGTTTTTCTTGGCACGTTGAATTCATACCATTGGCTTAAAGGGAGAAAGAAGACTGCTTTATAGTCTGAATTTATGCACCAACTTCACTTGTACTGTGGAGGCTGTGAAGTACATCAGTCAGTCAACCAGTGGTATTTTTTGAGCACCAACTGGATGCAGAGCACTGTAGGTGTCAGATATCTAATAACGGTAGCCGAAACCAATTTTACGAGAAGTGAAACCACTGCAGGAAGTGATCTTTAATGCATTACCAGCCCTGGGTGGGTCGGGGGGAGAGGGAGGGTATTATGTTTTTCCAAAAAAATTCTGATTTCAGGGTATCAGAATTACTAGCCATGTTTCCATCACAGGTGTTTTGGGGACATTTGAGAGTTGAACTTTCCCCATTGAACTTCACATCTAACGAATACTTAAAAGAGCATTCCTTTGCCCTGATTTAAAGTTGACTATCTTGATGCTGTGTGCCCTTTTAATTCACTAATTGGATTTTGTACTGTATTTTCAAATTGTAATGTGGGGCAACAGGTTAGTTTTGTAAGCGGCTTGATTATTATGTAGACGGTAATTGGAAACAAAAGCATTTAAACATAAATGACAGTTTTCAAAAGCATTTTAAATCAAACACTCCTTTAAGGCAAGGAAGCGTCTTGGAAATTATTCTGCAGAGGAAAGGAAAAGGGCTAACAATCTTAATTGACCAACATTTTATGTGTGTATATATGTCATAATCCTGTGATTCCACATATATTAAGAAATGCATTTTTTTCAATTTGCAGAGGTTATATTTTTGTCTGTTTTTTTTGCAGGGCAATTAAAGCATTTCAGGAGGTGCTTTATGTCGATCCCAGCTTTTGTCGAGCCAAGGAAATTCATTTACGACTTGGGCTTATGTTCAAAGTGAACACAGACTATGAGTCTAGTTTAAAGGTAATTTTTTTTTTTTGTTACAGTGTTTTATTTGGCCTGGTTTATGAAGCACGGGAACATGAGCTATTTGAATCTCTTGGTGTTTGAGTTGAAATTTTAGAAACAATTTTTGTACCAATCTGCTTATTAAAATATTGAAGAAATTCCTGATTGTGATAGGGTTGATTTCCACGTCCAAGATGATTAATGCCAAAGACTTGGTCCTTAACGGACTTTTGGAGGAGCTATATTTGATTGCAGTTCATCATCAAGATTGATAAATCCTTAAATAATACTGGTCATAATGAAAGATTCCAATAGCCAAGTAAATTTTGCCTGTGATGCATATTATTGATATATCAGCATGAAGCTTAACTGGGATTTTGGTATTTGCAAGTCAGCATTGCAAGGAGAGCTCTGTGGTAATTTTTTGGATGTATACAGATGGTCGATGAAGCTAACGTGCCATGAACCCGTCTAAAAGAAGTCCAGGGAGAGTGTTTTTTTTTTTTTGTTGTTGTTCTTAAAAGCAACTGCAACATCGTGTATGGAGACTTAATAAGTGTTCCTATGGTGATTACTGATGAAGAATGTAGGAAATGTGCCTCAGATCTCCTGCAGGAGCTCTCGGAGAAGGGTTGACTATCCAGGGTGCTGACCTAAACGGTTGGATGGATGGACTGACGGACATACTTGGTTTGGGAGAGAAATGTGGCAGCCAATCTCTATCGTTTAACTTTTCTCAGCTTCTCTTTACACTCCCCCCAACACACACACACTCTCTCTCACTCTCTCTCTGTCTCTCCCTCTCCCCTCTTTTTTTTTTCCTGGAAGGGGAAACCTGAAGGAGGATTAGAAGAGAGAGGTTTTAAGGGGTGAATGGGGAGAGGATATTGCGTGGTGAGTGCAAGCATGTCAGAGTGGACTTATCCACCAGGAATATTAAATGAGCTCTTTGAGTTTTCGGCTTGCAGACCTGAGGCGGCGGCATTACATTCTACTCCCTGCACAGGCCTGGCAGACTGAGCTCTTGAGTTGCCACTCCCGTTCTGCCCCGACTCACCCGGTGGACTCCCACAAGGCACTTACCGTCGGCAGACCTCCGAACGTGGGTAGTGACAATATGCTGGAATCAACCCTAGTGCTTAGTACAGTGCTTTGCACACAGTAGGCACTCAATAAATACGATTGAATGAATAGTAAGTGCTTAACAAATAACCGCAGTTGTTGTCCTTTAGACTGCTAGCTCATTGTGGGCAGGGAGTATGTCTGTTGTGTTGTACTCTCCCCAGCACTTAGTACAGTGCTTTGCACATAGTAAGCACTCAATAAGTAAGATTGAAGTGGACATTTGAGCACACCTGAGGATGGGGCAGAATGGCCTAGCATTCTGCTACCCGGGCTTGGAGCCACCAGACTAGTTCTGCTTGCCTGCTGTGGAACCAAACACCAACAAAAGTCAATTTCGGGAAGTGTCTTCATCACAATAACTCATATTCAAAAAGAAAGCCAACCCCGAAGGCACCTGGCCTGCCAAATATACTGAGCTGATGTTCCCTTCCTGACTCGGTGAAACCAGAGTCACTGAATATCACCTTCTAGGGGCACATTGGAGGGGGGAGCTTCCATGAGATAAGATTCCTGGCAAAGTTTCAAAATTCAGTTTCTTTTGGGGCTGCATTAGAAGGAGGAAACAGTTGCCCTTTTGGAATGCCACCAAAAATCAAGCCTTCCTCCACCTAACAAGAAGAAAGTCCATGTTTGGACCTTCCCCTCCTAACATTCCCAATGTGCAGCATTTCCCAATTACCCGTTGGTGACTTTTTGACAGGGAAGCAGGGACAACCATTAGAGGGGCAAGAAAGGCAGGCAAAAGTTGGCCGTTGTATGGATCCTGCAAATGAACCCCCCATGTCCGCCGCCGCTGTTCATTGTGTTCTTAAATCTTGGTCTTTACGGACAATAGCTGAGGATCAAGTTGTCTCCCCCCAACCCCTCAACATTTTATGCCTTTGGTGTAGAATTCGTTGGGACATCGGAAGCTTCAGACAGACTGTAGACCAAGGATGTGCTGGACTCCTCGTTTTGACCACCTAATTCTTTGATAGCGCCTCACTGAAAAAAATGGGCTTCTAAGATGGCAGAATTTTGTCAACCTTCAGCCCAGTATTAGCAATGAAGTGGTGCTGAAGAGCTCTTTGTTCTCTATGAAAGTTATAAACAAATGTTAACTCTTCTTCCTCCCCACACACATTCATGTTCTAATTAAACAAATGAAATGATCGTGTCAGGTTTAAATTGTTTACTCTGTAATGATTGAAAAAAAAAAGTTGCCTAATTGGGAATGAATGCTTCTTTGGGGTAAACTGATTCATTAGAATAATATAAATACGTTTGGGCTTGTAAGTGTCACATGGCTGATTGTGCAATACATTGTTTTAGGTGATTGGGTGGGGGGAGACACAGGATTTATATTCTTTAGAAAAAAATTTTCCAAAAAAAATGAATTTGTGAGGACCCTGGACAATATTGCACTGAATTAATCAGGTAGCATGTGCTGCACATTATTCTCCTCCAGCTACAAACGCACCTAATGAATGATCTTGGCTACTTGCCTGCACTCTGATTATGCGGGGTGCCTAATTACTTGAATAAACACAGCCCAAAAAACAGATACACTGTACTTAAGTCACATAGTCTGAAAAAATATCTCTTACAAGAGCAGGAGCTGAGGGGGTGCCAGTCGACTCTGAACTCTATGGCATGAGCCAGTTTGCTTAAATAGTGGGCTAGTTTAGTCAGTAAGGACTTTACAGATTCTGCCTTTAACGTTGACTGTCTGAATTGACTCATTACTACTGTACAGTTTCTGACATTTATATTGGTTGGAAATATCCGTGGAAACAGTGTAATATCTGAAGTTGCAATGACGTTACCTAATCAAGGATTATTAGGAGATATAGCCTCTTGGTACTTGCTGTGAAATCAAACACGATGGCAGGCTTTAACAACAGTCCTTGAAAGGACAGGGCCTTTTTTTAAAAAAAAAAAAGAACATCTAAAGCAGAGTCTTCTAGGAAAATCCACTTCCTTCAAATTTGAATATCTGTTCCTCCTCCCCGCCTTGAGGTATTGTATGTTGTCTCTGAACTGCAGCGGCCTCTCCTGCATAACAACTATTTCACACAGCAGTAGTCCTCTTCAGTACTGCGATATTTGTGTGCGGTGCAGATGTTTGCTAGCTGCTCCTGCTCCTTGCGGGGAATGAAGTTGCAAATTTCACCAGGGTGCTCTCCGGATTGTTGATGCGGATGCCAGTATGTGGTGGCTTAGTTTTCTGCCGGTGAACATTATCCGTTAGGACCTAGGATTAGACAATGGCCAGATTTAAATACACGAAAGGAACCCGTGAATGTTTTCTGGTGTGCCGAGAGGTGAGGCGTGTGTTTATGTGGGCATGAATTGTTTTGTTCTATTCCTAATAGCTTATTAGGTTGTCTGTAAATCCATCCATAGTACCTTATTCTATTCACAAAGCCTTTCCTTTTTTTTTTTCTTTTCCCCTAATATGCATGTTGTGGATCGTCTTATTTTAGTGCGATGTACAAAAGGATGCAATCAGAAATGGATTACATTTTGGAATATTTTAGCACTTCAGTTGTGGATTTGCAATGATGAAGCAGTAGCTGCTCTGTTTTTGAAGATTCATAGTGATTAAGGAGCATTGTTCCTGCTGGGCGACATTGTCTGATGCTGAATAGCGGCAGATAGAAATGTAGGGGTGGGGAGTTCAATGTAAACAGTTATCTGCTTTTCCCCTTGGGGTTCCATTGCCATAACAGTTCTGAAAGACCACTACACTGTACCTGAGCCGGTCTTTGTTGGATCAGTGTGTTTTTTATGAAGGCCTTAGAGGGAAATAATTTAGAAGCTTCTCATTCTAACACTAATCAGGCCAAAGAAAGTTCGATTTATAAATTTATTCATTGGCTTAATTGGGTGAATTTGAATCCTTTTTTCAAGTAGAAAATGAAAGGGTTGTAGCTTGCTCCTTCTAAAATGTGTTTAGTGTTGCTATAGCAACCGACTATAGGATGTTTCCAGGACACACTACCTGCATCCCAATCTAGTGGAAAAAGACAAAATTTAACATGTCATTATGGGGCATCAGAAAAACCCCCCACAAAAAACTAGATTAGTCAGAAGTAAGCAAACCTAAACGGTGGACTGGGCATTGATCATTTTTTAAAAATGGTGTTGTGAAGAGAGGATGAATGATACCGTTCATTTAATTGATTTGGTTGATGATTCAATAAGGAAAAGGTTGCCATATTCATTCTTAGCAGTTTGACAGTTGTCCTGTCTAGGTTGTATATCCTGTTTGCATTGCCAATGACATACAGATGGGCTATGTAATGCAGTTGTGAATCTTTCCTTGTATCGTTGTTGGCTTCTTGATCACATGCATTTAGGTAACTCATGGAAATTACCAGACTTTTGAGAAGAAAGCTAAAGAAAGATATGAAGTTGTTGTTTTTTGTTGTTGTTGTTGTGTTTTTTTTATCAGTGGTGTCTCAGAGATAGCATTTTGGAGGCCTTGTTTTAATGGCTATTTGAGAAGTGCAGGTTATATTGCTTTCTTTAAAATTTATTGTCTGTTTTTCAGGCTCCAAACATAGCAATTGTTATTTTTCTATTTAGTGTTTCGTCTATAAATTACGAGGTAAAGCATGTACACAGATCCTACAGTTCAACAGAATTGTTCAGCTGCACATTTAACTGAGGAAATTGTCAATCTAAATTTGTAGTTCTATTGATTTGCAGATTTTCAAACACTTTCATTATGTGTGGGAGCTGGAAAATTTTAAGAGCGAGCTTTTGCGTTAGGCCTTCCCTTACGTTTTTCCACATTACTTGAATGTTCTCCATTTCCTGATTGTTAGGGCTTTTTATTCAGTTTTCTGTGAAATGCAGAGCTGTGTGTAGCCTTTTTGAAGTCAAACTTTATTACACTGTACTTTGGCGTGTTATGTGGAGGCTAACAGTGATAAAATCTCAATTTCTAGTCCCGTACAATATGCATAAATGGGTTTAATTCTAAGGAAAATATGTTTATAGAAGTTGATTTCAAATGAATATTTTAAATGCTTGAGAATCGAAGCCTTGTTAAGATTTAAATTCATTGGTAATTTCCATATCCATATAATCCCTACTTTTAGGTTGTTTTCCTTTCATAAAGAATTCTTGGTTTGTGGTCAGTGTTCTGAGTGAAGTCAATTTAGATAATTTCCCCCAGAAATTCTCCTATTTAAGAATGTTGAAATCATAATGGTAACATGTTATATTTTTCTTGTGGGTATTTGTTGAATTAATTGGAGAGAATGAAATTCTTGTTAAGTTTTTCTATATATTTTGTAACCGTGAAATGTATTTGCATTTTGGATGCTAATTGGTGTGCCATTTTCTGTAACTAAATGTCAGTGTTGAATTCTTCAGTTGAGCAGGCAGTAATTTTCTCTTTCCTTTTGCAGCATTTTCAGTTAGCGCTGGTTGACTGTAATCCCTGCACTTTGTCCAATGCTGAAAGTAAGTATTTTCAAACAGAATTGTAAATATTTTCAAATATTTAAAATGTAATGAGATCTGTTTTGTTTGTTTTTTTTCCAAAATGACAGTCTCTTGGAGTTCAAGCACCCTGTTGAAAATAGGTATTTTCAAAGGGTCTCTTCCAGAATTAGTTGATCTTGCCTTGCCTTTTAAGTTGCCATGGCTACGTAGCTTGCATAAGTAAAACATTTGAAGCCAGTTACTCCGAACAGTCAGTATCTAAAATAGACATGGCCGGTGGAGTAGATTGTGGAATTGAATTTATTCTCACCAGTGAAGAAGAACTATCGTATATGGGTTTGCAGATCTGGGCTCTGGGGGAAAAATATCATTTTTCGTTTCTATTACATTTCATTAAAAAAAATCCAGTGCTTTATCTCACTGATTTTTGTTTTTTTTAACTGAGGTAAGTATCAAACTTCAGTGTAATTGTGATGGAATAATAACAGTATTATTTTGTTCCTTACAGCTTTGTAAAATTTTGTATTTAGTTTTATGCCAAGGATGAAGAAAAATATACGTGCGGAATGTTTTAATCTAATGCCATGTACTTATAATAATCATTTTCAAAGAGTAAAGCTGTTGCTTTACTTAAATAATAGTACAAGTTAATATTTAATGTTTTACGTGCAGCATTTAATTAGTATAGATACCTAGATGAGATTTTGACATAAAATAGCTATGTAGTTCAAATTTGCATTTTTATTTCTTGAGTGAAAGATATTTACAATAATGGGGTAAATAGTGGTTTGTTTTTGTTTTTTTTTTAAAACAACCTTTGTTATGGATAAATCTGTGCCATTCCTGTGAAGGGAAGGAATTTTAGGATCCCCAGTTGAGGAAAAATGTGTTCATAGTAAACATCTTTAAATGGTAATCTGTTAAATCTTTAGTCTTGCACAGCAGAAACCTGTAATCTAACCTATCTTCAGGGACATGTTTGAAGAACAGTTTTTGTGATAGATAAAGAAAGCAAAACAAACGCCATTACTGTATTTCTTGTATTCAGCCTTTTATTTAAAAAGCAGTGGGGAAGGAATATGGTGATATTATGAATGGCTTTATAGGATTTGATACAGGGAAACAAAAGAAATGAGAAGTACGTGCAGTGAAACAGAAAAGTACTTCCCTTGATTTCTGTGACTAAGGATATTTATAATCCCATTACTGCCCAAAATGTGTTAACACTTAATTGGTGGCCTCATTCCGAGCCTAATGTTTTGAGGGCCAGAAAATGATGTAGTTGTGGATGAGGAAAGGACCAGTATCCATAGGGAGGGTGCTGCTCACACACACAGACTTCACTTCCCTCCTATTCCTACTTCATCTGCCTTTCCCATCTTATTTAGAAACACCATTCTTCCCTTTCCCAAAAGCTCACATCCTGTGTGTGGGTAATCTCTGAGGGCTGTCAGGTACATTTACGGGAGAGGAACAGTTAACGTTGCTAAACCTGAAGCCACATGTCCCTCCTTACTCTTCCCCCTACTTGCTTCATTCAGCGTGCGAAGAAGGAAGAATGGAATTGGAACTGGAGAAGCAGTGTGGTCTAGTGGTTAGAGTACAGGCCAGGCCGCCAGAAGGACCCGGGTTCTAATTCCGTGGTGACCGTGTTATTTTCCCCTCATCACCCCCCTCTCTGCCCCCCACCCCCATGCACAGACGTCTAGTGGGAGACTGGAAGAGGGGCAGTCAGATGATTAGGAGAAGAAAATCTTTTTATTAATACCCAGTTTCTAAATTATTAAGCATCCTACCTCAACCCATGATTAATTGGGCCTGCGGAATCATTACAAATCGCTCCTTCCCCATGTAACATTACGTAGGTCCCTCCTTTAGGAAATCGTAAGATGTAAGGAAGCAGTACTCTCCTTTTCTTGATCATCATCATCAATCGTATTTATTGAGCGCTTACTATGTGCAGAGCACTGTACTAAGCGCTTGGGAAGTACAAATTGGCGACATATAGAGACAGTCCCTACCCAACAGTGGGCTCACAGTCTAAAAGGGGGAGACAGAGACCAAACATACTAACAAAATAAAATAAATAGAATAGATATGTACAAATAAATTAAATAGAGTAAAAAAATATGTACAAACATATATACATATATACAGGTGCTGTGGGGAAGGGAGGGAGGTAAGATGGGGGGATGGAGAGGGGGACGAGGGGGAGAGGAAGGAAGGGGCTCAGTCTGGGAAGGCCTCCTGTAGGAGGTGAGCTCTCAGCAGGGCCTTGAAGGGAGGAAGAGAGCTAGCTTGGCGGACGGGCAGAGGGAGGGCATTCCGGGCCCGGGGGATGACGTGGGCCGGGGGTCGATGGCGGGACAGGCGAGAGCGAGGTACGGTGAGGAGATCGGTGGAGGAGCGGAGGGTGTGGGCTGGGCTGGAGAAGGACAGAAGGGAGGTGAGGTAGCAGGGGGCGAGGTGATGGGCAGCCTTGAAGCCCAGGGTGAGGAGTTTCTGCCTGATGCGCAGATTGATTGGTAGCCACTGGAGATTTTCTTCCCTTTCTGTCCTCTAAGTCTGCTCTCCGAAGCTGTTCACGAGGTGACAGCTGGACAGAAAGTAATCTCCTCTTTTAGTTCAGGACAGCAACTTGAACTGGTGCTGTTTTCATCTTTTGCCAGCTAGTTTTCCCGTTATTTAGCCCTCCTGCATCTCCCGCCTTTTTCAGAAACAATGTGGTGTAGGACTGTCTCTATATGTTGCCAACTTGTACTTCCCAAGCGCTTAGTACAGTGCTCTGCACACAGTAAGCGCTCGATAAATACGATTGATTGGTGTAGTGGATAGAATGTGGGCCTTGGAGTCAAAAAGACCTGGGTTCTAGTTCCGGCTCCACCGCTTGTCTACTGTGTTGGGCAGGTCACTGAACTTCTCTGTGCCTCAGTTACCTCATCTGCAAAATGGGGACTAAGATTATGTGGGACATGGACTATGTCTGACCTAATCAGCTTGTGCCTACCCCAGCACTTGGTACAGTGCCTGGCACATAGGAAGTGCTTAACAAATCCCATTAAGAAGAAAACAACAAAAAGAAGCTAAATAGGCCTTCCCTGCCCTCAGGGATTCCGCAGGGTGATGTTAAACTGCAGAGAGTGATGTCCGAAAGAGCACTGCAATGAGGAAGTCCTGTGGTGGTCGAAGGGGGCTTGTGCAGGACCCTTTCAGCTGGTACCACGTTGTAATCTAACCGCAGCGTGCAGGGAAAGCCCCAAATGGCGGGAGGAGGAGCAATAAGGATTTGAAATAAGTGGAGGTAAGAAAAGGCCCGGTGAAATATCAGAAGGCATTTTTGAATCTTTGTAGAGTGGAGTTTGAGACCGGAGAGAGCAGTGATTAGGGGGTCATGGGGAGGAGAATCAAGCGGGATACAGCCAGCTCTAAGGTAAGTTTGGGAGGAACAAAACGTGGAAGATGGTGTCTGAGGAAAGACTCGTGGAGAGCCTCGAAATCAATAGTAAGGCGCATTGGCTCATTTCCAAGACCAGTGGGGAGCCAGTGGACGCTCTCAAGACGTGGAGAGGTGTATGCCAAGCAATGATCGATGAAGGTGACCCAGTCATCCAAGTCTAGTATAGGCTGAAGAAAGGTGCTTAGTACAGCGCCCTGCCCACAGTAAGCACTCAGTAAATGGAATTGATTGATCGTGAATGTGGAGGCTGGGAGACCAGCGAGAAGGTTGGCACACACAGTAGTCTAACAGGGAGAAACTGAGAGTTTGAACCAGGGTGGTGGGGCCGTGTAAAATAAATACCGTTTTCACTACTTACTGCTATGTAAGTAGAGGGGATGGGGCGGGTCCGGGAAATATTTTGGAGGGTGAATGGGTAGGATTTAGAAGTTGAATTGGATATGGGAACAAAAAGACAAGAGTTTAATCAATCAATCAATCGTATTTATTGAGCGCTTACTGTGTGCAGAGCACTGTACTAAGTGCTTGGGAAGTACAAGTTGGCAACATACAGTGACAGTCCCTACCCAACAGTGGGCTCACAGTCTAGAAGGGGGAGACAGAGAACAAAACCAAACATATTAACAAAATAAAATAAATAGAATAGATACGTACAAGTTAAATAAATAGCATAATAAATATGTACAAACATATATACAGGTGCTGTGGGGAAGGGAAGGAGGTATGACGGAGGCCGACACCCAAGGATGTGAGCTTTTAGGAAAGGGAAGAATGGTGTTTTTAAATAAGATGGGAAAGGTAGATGAAGTAGGAATAGGAGGGAAGTGAAGTCAGGAGAAATCCAGGTTTAGACGTGTTGAATTGGAGGTATCGATGGGACATCAAAAGGAAAATGTCCTGGAGACAATCTTGTTGCACTGTTTGTGTGATTTTTTTTTAAAAAATTTCTGTTTGAAAATTTACCTGCGCGGTTTACAGGTCTAGCAGAGTAGATTTGATTTCATCCAAATATATATCGTGATTTACATTTTTCTTCAAGAAATTTAGAATTGATTCCATTTGTCAAAAGTGAGTTCTTGTGCAGTAGAACATACCCACAGTTCAGTTTCCTTTTTTGGAGATACATACTGTGCATTTTAAATAGGTGGCTTTTTTTGGTTTGGCGATCATTTTCGGTTAATTTTTCAGTGATGACAGAAAACTGAATTATGGTTTCGTGCTTTTCTTTACTGATTGAAAGCACTGGGATAGTCCATTCAGAATGTTTCAGTTTCTGAAGCAGTTTCTTTCACATTGTCTCCTGGTAACCCACCAGTACTCAGATCTCAATCATCCTCACCACTTGTGTTCATTTGAATTACTAGAGAGGTAAAAATCTGATGTGATGTACAAGACTTGCCTCAATTCAGTGGATTAATGGATAAGTAGTCAGATCTATCATCTCTTTTCCATTGTTTCCTATTCATGAGCTTGCCCTTTCCAGAAATACACGGACGTAAACTAAGATTCACAAAGATTTTCAATCGGATTTTTTTTTTTTTTTACTCAACACCTCATCTTTGCATAGAGCTTTATATTTTGAGTTTGTGTTTGAGTGTTTTGGGGAAAACATACTAATCTTCAGTCTTTGAGAAATGTTTAAAGCTGTCCATGGCCCGATTTTTAAATTTCTTCAGAAAAGGTGACATAAAAGTCTCAAATAGTGTTCTTCTGTAACATGGGGTGGGTGTTAATGCAAACTTGCATCCTCACAGTATTCTATGCCAAATATGTAATAAAAATTCATGGTACAGAAGAACTGACTGGTCATAGTGCCAAATGCCTTTTTATGGTCTGCTAGCAGACCTGGGCTCTGACTACCGGTGCACAAACATGTTGGTTGACATGAAAAGTTATCAAGATGGTAAGATTACTCCACCGTGACCTACATTAGAATCTAAGGGGCTTGGCCTGACCTTTTTTCCCCATCACCAGCAAGTACAGCAAAATTATGTGGTCAAGCTGTCTTATTCAGCCTATTGTGAAACATTTTTGGGGATCAGTACAGAATACGATGATGTCTGAAAATGGAAAATGGAAATGGTCGTCTGAGTACAGTTCTAATGCCAGGAAAATCTCATTGTCCATAATCATTTTTATTACCTGAAGGATAGCTCTAACTATATCCAGTGAATAATTAAAATGTTTGATGAGCTAGATTCCTCTAAGGTTGTATTTGTTGGGCATATGTTCAGTATCTAAGTGAATCATTTTTTCTGAAGCGCTTTTTACTAAAATTATTTCTGTAAGGCAGTAACTGTGTATAAGGGGTTGATGTTACTTGCTCGAGACCCATTCGGTCAATCAGTTGATGGTATTTATTGAGCTATCACTGTGTGCAGAGCACTGTAGTAAGCGCTTGCGAACGTTCAGTACAGTACAGTTGATAAAAGTGATTCCCCCAACCACAAGGAGGTTACAGTCCTAGTCCTTGGGCACTAGTTTGTCTTGGGCTGGGGATGCAAAATTGGGGCAGGTGGAAAGTGTGTGTAATTTCACGAATGTAGTCAACGTCCCTTTTTCCCCCGCCGTTTGCCATTACACACTTCAGCCGTGTGCTGTGACCTTTTTCTCCCAAGCCGTTCCCTGAGCTTCACCCACTTCTCGGTCGCTCCGCAGACCCATTCCAGGGCACCGCTGGTAGGTCCTGACGGGAACTTTCATTCCTTCAGTCAGCCGTATATAGTGAGCGCTTACCGTTGTGCAGAGCACCGTGCTAAGCGCTTTGGAGAGTACAAGTATAACAATGAACAGACACGTTCCCTGCCCACAACGAAAATAGGGGAGGAGTTTAGAGGGGGAGACAGGCAATTAATAAGAATAAATGGCATATATGTACCTAAGTGCTGTGGGGCTGGGAGTGGGGATGAATAAAGGGAGCAAGTAGTAAGCGCTCAATAAATATGAATTTATGAATCTTCTCCAAAAGGCCTTCCCTGATTAAAGCCCCCTTTCCTCTTCCCCACTCCCTTCTGCGTCACCCTGTGTGCAGAGCACTGTACTAAGCAGCGTGGCTCAGTGGAAAGAATGCAGGCTTGGGAGTCAGAGGTCATGGGTTTGAATCCCGCCTCCCCCCCCCATATCTGCTGTGTGACCTTGGGCAAGTCACTTCACTTCTCTGCGCCTCAGTTCCCTCATCTGTAAAATGGGGATTAAGACTGTGAGCCCCACGTGGGACAACCTCATCTGCTTGTGTTCCCCCCAGCGCTTAGAACAGTGCTTTGCACATAGTAAGCGCTTAACAAATACCAACATTATTATTATCATCATTACAAATCGGCAACATATAGAGATGGTCCCTACCCAGCAACGGGCTCACAGTCTAGAAGGGGAAGACAGACAACAAAACAAAACATGTAGACCGGTGGCAAGTTATCAGAACAAATAGAATTAGAGCTAAATGCGCATCATTAACAAAATAAATAGAATAGTAAATATGTACAAGTGAAGTAGTGATAAATCTGTACAGACATATTTTTACAGGTGCTGTGGGGAGGGGAAGGAGGTAGGGTGGGGTGGGGTGGCGAGGAGGAGAGGAAAAAGGGGGCTGGAGCTGTCACTCTTTGCCCTCCCCGCACTTAGCAGCCTGCCATTACCTTCTCCTTTTCTCCCTTCATCATCATCATCATCAATGGTATTTATTGAGGGCTTACTATGTGCAGAGCACTGTACTAAGCGCTTGGGAAGTACAAATTGCAACATATAGAGACGGTCCCTACCCAACAGTGGGCTCACAGTCACATCCCCTGCAGCTGGCAGCTGGGGGACTTAGTCCTTCCACAGGACGGAGGGAGCTGTGGGAGGGAGTGGCATGGCTCAGTGGAGAGAGCACCGGCTTGGAAGACACAGGCCATGGGTTCTAATCCCAGCTCTGCCACTTATCAGCTGTGTGACTTCACTTCTCTGCGCCTCAGTTACCTCATCTTATGGGGATTAATAATAATAATAATAATATTTATTAAGCACTTACTATGTGCAAAGCACTGTTCTAAGTGCTGGGCAGTTTACAAGGTGATCAGGTTGTCCCACGGGGGGCTTACAGTCTTAATCCCCATTTTACAGATGATGTAACTGAGGCCCAGAGAAGCTAAGTGACTTGCCTAAAGTCACACAGCTGACAGTCGGCGGAGCTGGGGTTTGAACCCATGACTTCAGACTCCAAAGCCCGGGCTCTTTCCACAGAGCCATGCTGCTTCAGACTAAGACTGTGAGCCCTACGTGGGACAACCTGATTACCTTGTATCATCATCATCAATCTTATTTATTGAGCGCTTACTGTGTGCAGAGCACTGTACTAAGCGCTTGTATCTACCTCAGCACTTAGTGCTTGGCACATTGGAAGAGCTTAACAAATTCCACCACCACCATCATCATCACAGGAGGTGGTTCCCCCTTGTCGGGTGAGGCAGGCAGTGGAAGAGGCTCCAGGCCCCACCCCGCAATGGGCCACCATCTCTGCTGGAACAAAATTATTCTTTCAGCTCCAAAATCTATACTTCGACTTCTCTGAATTGTGATTTGATTGCCCTCATGGGTTTCACCGTGTAGGGTAACTTTGCCTCACTTCTTCTCCAACATAATTTACCTGTATATATGTATATATGGTTGTACATATTTATTACTCTATTTATTTATTTATTTATTTTACTTGTACATTTCTATTCTATTTTATTTTGTTGGTATGTTTGGTTCTGTTCTCTGTCTCCCCCTTTTAGACTGTGAGCCCACTGTTGGGTAGGGACTGTCTATGTGTTGCCAATTTGTACTTCCCAAGCGCTTAGTACAGTGCTCTGCACATAGTAAGCGCTCAATAAATGCGATTGATTGATTGATTTATTACTCTATTTATTTATTTTACTTGTACATATCTATTCTATTTATTTTATTTTGTTAGTATGTTTGGTTTTGTTCTCTGTCTCCCCCTTTTAGACTGTGAGCCCACTGTTGGGTAGGGACTGTCCCTATATGTTGCCAATTTGTACTTCCCAAGTGCTTAGTACAGTGCTCTGCACACAGTAAGCGCTCAATAAATACGATTGATGATGACGATAATTTATTTTAACTGGGGGTACTCATGTGATGGATTTTTTGTGACAAGCTGTTTTTATGGAATCTGCTCTGAAAGAAAAGAATCAGAGCTTTTGATAGAAATTAAAATTTCTCAAGAAAGTATTTGCTTTACAGTAACCAGGCTACTTGCCTCTTAAAAATGAGAACCATGTACCAAAGTAGGTATCAGTTTTCCATAAAATTTCCAGAGTGGCTTAGAGTGAACTTGACATTTTGAACTATAATTTTTTGTTCTTTGGAAGAGAAACAAAAGGGGTCACTGAAGGTCACAGTTGTATTTCAGTAATGTTGAAGAAAAATAAGACTATATCTGATATTGGTTTAGTGTTAGTGGGACTTGACTGTCAGAGTTCCAGATTAATGCTTCCCTTTTTGGGTTTATGTGTGTTGTCAGTACATATTAAGGGTGTCAGCCCACCCTATAATAGAGCATGTACTGTGGTATTGGTGCCATATCTACTATATTAACCTTTCTTCCCTTTATTAATAAGTATTTTCATCTGTGATTATTGTTGAATATCTATCAAAATTGATTTTACTCTTCCTTCTCTTTTGCAGTTCAATTTCACATTGCTCACTTGTATGAAACCCAGGTTAGTGTATTTTTAAGCCTCTATTTAACCAGAAAAAAAAATGTTACTTCCTCCTTGAAATTCGGATCTCTTTCCTTTTCTGAGCTGGAGCCAAATATGTGCATCCAGTTGGAATTTTCTGTTCCTGGTATTATATCACTTTGAGAAATACCGATTGATCTTTGCATTGATGAAACCTTAAATGTGGGTGTTTGCCAGCAGTTTTGATGTATCTTTTTTCTGAATATTAGTAATTTTCTAAGGGGAGAATCTAGACACTCAGTTGGTGAACGTAAACCAGAGTCCAGGCCAGGGGTTCACATGACGGAAAGCTGGGGAAGACTTTTTCCTGTATTTCATGATCCACTGGGTTTGCAGCTCTGCCTAGGCCAGGTGCATCCAAGTTTTTCATGTCCAGAAATTCGTATGTGTGTGGGCCTTTTTACTTCGAGTGGTATACATAGCCTGATCGCTATCCAAATATGTGGATTTTTTTTTTTTTGGTAGTGATTTAAAAAAAATTAAAAGTGTAATCAGTGTTGTTAGTACAAAAGTGGACAGTGTAACAGCCAAGTGCTAGCCACCGATCAATTTTGATCAGGTCAGTGAGAATCTAGCGGGCCAAACACCTCTCACGAACTTGATGTGTATTCAGTCAAGGCACAACTCAATTCTGGTTTCGGGTTTTCACTGCTGATGGAGACTCACTGCTTCGATTTCAGCCATTTCGTAGAAGAAACTGTACTTTCACAAATCGCTGCCCAGAGTTTGACCACATGGCCAGAAATTTCCAGATCGTTCAGAAGTTCATATACTCTTCTCTTAAATTTCCAAAGCTAGTGTGCCTCCTTGGTGGACATAAGTCACTATCACCTGATTTTGTTCCTCTTGAAACTGAGCTATGCTGGTAGGACAGGTGTTTAATGATTCAGACTCATTGTGAGGTTTGCACTCCAGAGGAAGGCACAGAAACTTCATAAAAGTTGTCATCAAAATCCATGACATCATTTTTGCTAAGTAACTCTCCAATTCTACATAATCTGTGATTCCTTTGATCTACGGGCAGTCCTGCAATGGGAAGGGAGGGTAGATGCCAGTTTCCATGTGCTCAGTCTACCTGTTGAGGTTGAGTTTGAAAACCTGCCCTCTCTGAACATCTCTTTGGCAGTTTTACAGAATGAGAGGGTTGGAGAGTCTGTTATGCTTTACTGGCCTCGTAGTTGGTGTGTGTTCGCTAGTTAGATTTTAAAAAGTTGCTAAAAATGTCAGCTGGGCCACACTCCCTAGTCTAGTGGACTTCTTGTGGCCCCATCACTGGTCCCTAGATGAGATCCTGAAGACAGACTGTATGCTTGTTATGGGCAGGGATTTTGTCTGTTATAGTGCGCTCTCCCAAACACTTAGTTCAGTGCTCCGCACACAGTACGTGCTCCATAAATATGATGGATGGACCGATTGACTCCAGAATGCAACTGGGTTTCTCCACTAGTGATATGAGAGGCCCATTTCTGTGTTCGCACATGATCATTAAACCCTAGAGGCCCTCTTACCATTCGAGTTAAATTAAAATCCTTTTTCCCCTGCCTAAGAATGACTCTTTAGTTTAGAAATATTGTTGCAATTATTTTACAAAAATGGAGAACTTTTGGGGTTCTGTTTGCGATGTAGCTTGTCTGAGTCATCTTAGTCTCCAAGTACCCCAGCTTTTAGGATTTGATACCCAGCACTCTTAGCAAGAGATGATATTCCAAGTTCAAATGGTTGCCTTTAAAGTTTTTTTTACCATCTGACTGTCTCCTGAAACATCCAGTCCTTTTAAAAAATGTTTATTCATGATTTTTATGTTCAGTCATTTAAGATTTAGATCAGCATTAGAGCATTCTTTTCCTGAAATTTCCCCTTTCCCCAGAACTCTGCGTGCCATTATAATGTCCAAGAGGATTCAGGGTATAGGTAGAATTTTTTTTTTCAAGTTTTAATCCTTTTAAAAAGAGCTTCGTGAAGCCATCCCTATATTTCCTTTATCCATTCAGGCATGAACGAATGAGGATGAGTGTGTGTAGGATTCTGAACAGTTAAATTCAGATACAGATTCAATCGATCGTATTGAGTGCTCACGGTGTGCGGAGCACTGTACTAAGCGCTTGGAAAGTACAGTTTGGCAACAGATAGAGGCAATCCCTATCAGTGGAAGCCCTGTTTCAGTAGCTAAGCTATGAGGATGGTGATTGTCTGTTTACTCTGTTGTACTCCCCCAAGCATTTAGTAATCAATCAGCTGCATCAATCGATGGTAGTGTTTGAGAGCTTACTTTGTGCAGAGGACTGTAGTAAGCATTTGGAAAAGTACTAGGAGCTTTCCGAGTTTACAGTCCAGTGGGGAAGACAGGTGTTAAAATGAATTACAGATAGGGGAAGCAATAAAGTATGGTGGGTGGGTGCGGGTATCACAGTGTTTAGGAGGTGTGGATTTAAGTGCACAATACCGCTCAGAGTAAGCGCTCAGTAAGTACCACTGATGGCTGGATTGGCTTGACTTCTGAGGAAGCAATGAAACCTGTCCTTTGCCCTGTGTGTATGCATGGTCGTTCCTGTACACTGCTGTGGTTGACCCATGTATACCAGCGAGACTGTGCATCTGAGAGAGAGCACCCGGGGAACTTGTTGGGGCTTTAAGTAGAGTTGCTCAATGGAAAGAGCACGGGCTTGGGACTCAGAGATCATGGTTCAAATCCAAGTTCCTCCACTTGTCAGCTGCGTGACTTTGGGCAAGTCACTGAACTTTTCTGTGCCTCAGTTACCTCATCTGTAAAATGGGGATGAAGACTGTGAGCCCCACGTGGGACAACCTGATCACCTTGCATCCTCCTCAATCAATCAATCAATCGTATTTATTGAGCGCTTACTGTGTGCAGAGCACTGTTCTAAGCGCTTGGGAAGTACAAGCTGGCAACATATAGAGACAGTCCCTACCCAACAGTGGGCTCACAGTCTAGAAGGGGGAGACAGAGAACAAAACCAAACATACTAACAAAATAAAATAAATAGACTACATAGGCACAAGTAAAATAAATAAATGAATAGAGTAATAAATATGTACAAACATATATACAGGTGCTGTAGGGAAGGGAAGGAGGTAAGATGGGGGGGATGGAGAGAGAGGAAGGAAGGGGCTCAGTCTGGGAAGGCCTGGAGGAGATGAGCTCTCAGTAGGACCTTGAAGGGAGCACTTAGAACAGTGCTTTGCACGTAGTAAGCGCTTAACAAATACCATTATTATTATTAAGGGTTTTTTTTCACCCCCCTCTCCTATTCCACCTCTTGTAGTAGTAATAAAAACAGTTGTGGTATCGAAGGGCTTATTATATAACAAGCACTGTGCTGCATGCCACGCTGGGTGTAGGATAAAAGAGAGCAGGTATTTTATCTCCATTTTGCCGATGAGGAAACTGAAACGTTAAGTGGCAGAGCTGAGGTGAAAAGCTGCCTTCCAGTTCTGTGCTCTCTCTGCCTAGACTGTGCTGCTTTTCAGATCTGATGATACTCTCCCAAGCATTTAGTAATCAGTCAACATGAGGGAGGCCATCATAGTCTATCCCCGGCCTTTGGAGTAGCCAGGCCCAAATGTGCGAAGCATTTTCCTTTACAGGGGCTGCATTGCAATGCAACCGGGAAGAATGATCCATCCAGAGAAAAAATGAAGGCGGAAAGAGCTTGGGGCTGAAACCGTTAGGCAGCATTGCTGCACAGATTCAATTGATCGTATTGAGTGCTCACTGTGGGCAGAGCACTGTACTAAGCGCTTGGAAGGTACAGTTTGGCAACAGATAGAGGCAATCCCTATCCAATGACGGGCTCACAGTCTAGAAGATCCCTCCTCCCCTCCATCCTCTCCTCCCGCGGTCACGAGAGGCGTGTGCTGATGCCTTTTAGCTTGCTTTTGGTTTGGCTACAGCAAGTTCCATATTACTGTTCGCCTCTCCCTACTTCTTGCTTCTCCTCTCAGGCGGTGGTGTGGGATTTTTCCATTTTACTGCGGGGAAATCTGGGTCTGTTTGTTGACATGTGAACCTCTTAACATTGTGTCTCTTGTCCCTGCTGTTTTCAGTGTAATAAGGAGAGCTGTGTATTTTGTGAGGCTGGAACTAAAGGGTTTAAAAAGAACTCCTCATTCTTTGTTCCTTCATAATAATTTAGACTGTGAGCCCACTGTTGGGTAGGGACTGTCTCTATATGTTGCCAATTTGTACTTTCCAAGCACTTACTACAGTGCTCTGCACATAGTAAGCGCTCAATAAATACAATTGATGATGATAATATAATTATCATGATATTAAGCACTTACTATGTGCCAAGCACTGTTCTAAGCACTGGAGTAGATACAGGTGATCAGGTTGGACACAGTCCCTGTCCTGTATAGTTTCCAGTCGTAATCCCCGTTTTACAGATGAGGTAACTGAGGACCAGAGAAGTGAAATGATTTGCCCAAGGCCACACAGCGGACAAGTGGCGAAGGCAGGATTAGAACCCGTGACCTTTGGACTCCCAGTCCCGTGCTCTATCCACTAAATGATGCTGCTTCTCAAACTTAAACTTTTCTGAGTTCAGAATCTCAGGTAGAGTCATGAAGATAAAAGAAAGCATTCTTAAACATTAGTCATAGAAAGTTGCTATGCCGGTCGGCCAAAGTAGAGCCCTCAGGACAGACCCTAAAACTCTGGTGGTTAATTAGTTCTCTGGTTTTTCCAGTTCTTCAAAGGGAGAAATTGAGAAAACTGAATAATGGATTTTAAAAAAAATTATTTTGTACATGTGCATCATACGACATTGAATTTGATCCTGGCTGTAGTGTTTGGTTTCCAATGAAGACAGCCCAAAAGGGCTTTTCATTTTGCCTTATCTCAAGCAGGTCATTCCTTATTTTACAAAACTAACTCGTCAGTGGGATCACCGCAGTCCGTCAGTCGGTGCAGTTGTTCCCCGAGTTACGAAGAGCACTGGAGCAGTGCCACGGGAGTCCTCATGTCTGCCAGTACATTGCTTTGCACATAGTAAGAGTGCAATCAGTACAACTAAGGGCTTGGGAAACAACAATCTAATAGTTTAACCGACACTTTCCCTGTCTATGGCTATTCATTGATTATCCTTTTCAGCCATGCCATAGGAAGGACTAATGAATTAGTGGGGCAGTTTGGCATCTTGTCTCAGCGGTTTGTGGCGACTGTCCTCTAATAGAAGTGGCATGTAGCTACCTGCTGATAAAATGATCATTTCAGGATTCGCCTGTCATTCCTAATTTAGGCATAATTGGTAAATTATGGTGTAATGCAAGCAAGAAATAAGCCGAAGACCAGATTTCCCTTGTGCACTTGCTGTAGCGAAAATCATTGTGATAACTGCCACACTAGGGGGGCTTCATAACTAGTGTAATCCAGGAACAAAAAAGTTGGCTGCCAAATTTATATTAAGCACCATGAAATTAACTATCTGCTTGGTATAACCCTCAGCTCCCAAGGTACACTCAGTTCTGCCGTAAAGTGTGTTCTTCAGCATGCATTTTAAGCTAGAAAGTGGTCAGGGAATTGGGCAGTGTTTTTTTTTTTTTTAATGGTATTTATTAAGCGCTTACTATGTGCAGAGCACTGTTCTAAGTGCTGGGGAATTTACAAGGTGATCAGGTTGTCCCACATGGGGCTCACAGTCATCATCCCCATTTTACAGATGAGGGAACTGAGGCCCAGAGAAGTTAAGTGACTTGCCCAAAGTCACACAGTTGACAAGTGGTGGAGCCGGGATTTGAACCCATGACCTCTGACTCCGAAGCCCGGGCTTTTTCCACTGAGCCACGCTGCTTCTCAGTGTTCACCTGACACCGTGAGCCTGTTTATCCTCAGCCCGCTGGATTATTGAAGAAATTGCTTTTATGCATATGTGTACTGTTTTAGAGCCGGTGAAGGCTACACAAAGAGATTTTGCAAGAATACAACCCTTGTGATATAGGGGAGTCGGGTGTAAAGTGGAAAGATTTTTTCCACCCCAGTGTCTCTGCCTACCAGAAGGAAAACAAAGGCAAAACCTTCTGCTTATCTTCTCTAGCAGAACCTCTACATCGTCGTTTAATTAAAAGCTGTAAGGTAATCAATACATCTATCAATAGCATTTATTGAGTGCCTGCAGAAGTGCTTCAGACTTCAGAGTTCTTGGGATAGTACTACAGTAGCACATCACACCTTCCCTGCTCTGGAGGAGTAATTAATGGAGTTAGCCTTCCTAACTTTCTAACTTTGTATGTTGCCAACTTGTAATAATAATAATAATAATAATGATGGCATTTGTTAAGCGCTTACTATGTGCAAAGCACTGTTCTAAGCGCTGGGGGGATACAGTGTGATCAAGTTGTCCCATGTGGGGCTCACAGTCTTAATCCCCATTTTTACAGATGAGGTAACTGAGGCTCAGAGAAGTTAAGTGACTTGCCCAAGGTCACACAGCAGACTTGTGGTGGAGCCGGGATTCGAACCCCTGACCTCTGACTCCAAAGCCCGGGCTCTTTCCACTGAGCCACGCTGCTTCTCTACTAATAACGATGGCATTTGTTAAGCGCTTACTATGTGCAGAGCACTGTTCTAAGCGCTGGGGGGGATACAAGGTGATCAAGCCGCCCCACGTGGGGCTCACAATCAATCCCCATTTTACAGATGAGGTCACGGAGGCTCGGAGAAGTTAGGTGACTTGCCCAAGGTCACACAGCTGTCATGTGGGGGCGGGATTCGAACCCATGCCCTCGGACTCCAAAGTCTGGGCGCTTTTCACCGAGCCACGCTGGCTTCTCACGTTGCCAGCTTGTACTTCCCAAGGGCTTAGTACAGTGCTCTGCACACAGTAAGCGCTCAGTAAATACGATTGATTGATTGATTGATTCCTGGAGGTGATGGGGTTTTGAAAGAAGCGAGAGGTTTGGCCTGGCAAAACCGAGTTGCTGCGGGAGCTCCAGGCTGAAGAAACAGTAAAGGTGGAGAGCGAGTTATGGTTTTAGACTGTGAGCCCACTGTTGGGTAGGGACTGTCTCTATATGTTGCCAACTTGTACTTCCCAAGCGCTTAGTACAGTGCTCCGCACACAGTAAGCGCTCAATAAATACGATTGATTGATTGATTATGGTTGGAAGGTACTTTGGGGAGGAGCTGCGTGGCTTAGTGAAAAAAACACAGACCTTGGAGAAAGAAGACCTGAGTTCCAGCGTGGCTTTAGGGGCAAGAGCCCAGACTTGGGAGTCAGAGGTCGTGGGTTCTAATCCCGGCTCCGCCACTTGTCTGCTGGGTGACCTTGGGCAAGTCACTTCACTTCTCTGTGCCTCAGTTACCTCATCCGTCCAATGGGGATTAAGACTGTGAGCCCCACATGGGACAACCTCATTACCTTGTATCTCCCCCCGTGCTTAGAACGGTGCTTGGCACATAGTAAGCGCTTAACAAATCCCATCATTATTAGTATTATTACTTGTCTGCTGAATGTGCATTCATTCAGTCGGATCTGTTGAGTGTTTATTGGGTGAAGAGCACGGTACTAAGCGCTTGGGAGAGTGCAGTTTTGCACAGGCAGACATTCCCTGCCCACAGTGAATTTCAGTCTTGGATAAACCACTTAACTGCTTTGGTCCTAAGTTTCCTTGTCTGTGAAATGGAAGTTTAAACACCTATTTTATAGACACTGTGCCATATGTGGGACAGGGACTGAATCCAACCACGATTATTTCGTACCTGCCCCAGCGTTTGGCACATAGCAAGTGTTTGCACAGATGCCATAATGAGCAATGAGCAGAGCTGGGAATTAGTGGGTGAAGTGAGCTAATGTGCTGGCGAAACAGGGACTTGAATTTCCTGTCTGCCAAAGTTTTATCCAGATAGTAAAGGTACTATGTAGAGCCAATTGCAAGCATGATCTCGTATGAAACCACACTATACATTTCCAAGTTTGTGTAGCCATCTTTGTGGAGACCTTAGTAATCGGTCGGATGATTCATTTTTCAAGCTTTTACAGTTAAATTGCTAAATCCTCGGCGGTGTTAATGGATCTTTATAGTCCAAAATGTCAGAGAGTTTGCAAGATTGGAAGAAATTAAGATACTGTGACGTTTTTGTCCTTCTTGATTCTCGGGGCCCAAGGTGAAAGGAGATTGCTGTAGTAATAGAGGATGCCATCTTCCTCCCAAAGTCAAGCGCTTAGTACAGTACTCTGTGCACAGTAAGCGCTCAATAAATATGATTGATTGATTGGAAGGGCCTCTCAGAGAACCCGTAAAAAGTTTCAGGACTTCCGTGGCCTTAAACTACAAATGCTAGTTTGTTCCTGCTTGCTACCATTGCCCTCGTGCACATTCTGTTATGAGTCAAGTGACCCGATTTATGCGACAGCATGTACCTATTTATTTCTGGAGAGCTTTTCTCAATTGGAATGGATGTAAAGTTGCATGACTGCCGTATAAATTTTGTGGCAATAAGCATGCGTGACCATTTTATTCTTCATGGTTTATGTGGGAACAGGTGTCATATTTAAGAGCCTAGGAAGCATTGGTATTCTGATATAGGCTTTAGAGAAGAATCATCCCCCCCGCCTTTTAGGAATAGGGTCAGTGTGTGGCCCCTGTATTTATCACTGACATGATAAAGGCATGTTAATGTTATTGTTCTGTTAAATAGTCAAGTCCTGAAAATTACTGATAATCAGTTTTCCTTGCTCTTTTCAGCAAGGAAAACTGAGAAGCATTCATTCGGTCATACGTATTAGCGCTTACTGTGTGCAAAGCACCATGACCTAGTGGAAAGACCACAGTCCTGGAAGTCAGAGGACCTGGATTTTGATCCCAGCTCTGCCATTTATCTGTTACATGACCCTAGGCAAGTCATTTAACTTCCCTGTGCTTCAGTTCTACCATCTGCCAAATGGGGATTCAGTGCCTGTTCTACCTCTTACTTAGACTGTGAGCCCCTTATGGGCCTGATTATCTTATCTACCCCAGTGCTCAGTACAGTGCTTTGCACATAGCACCACAATTATTATTTATTTCACTGAATTATAAAAAGCACGTGGTTCAGGACAAAGCCTGTATACTTGTACAACACTTAATACAACACCAAAATGGCATTCCAACCCCGTATTAGAAGTGAACTGCAGTGGGCCAGACTAGGACCCTGGTTCAAGATGAAGTCCCAGCGTGGCGTCTCTGATTTGAAAATTGTTCTGCTGTGGTGGTAGTCTCCTTTCTGGAATGGGTGGGAGTCGTTCAGAGGGCTGTGACCCCCAGCCCTCATACCAGACCTTTGGTTGAGCTCGTGACACCATCTTGATCACTACATGCCTGGTTTGACGTCATTTTTATTCCAGTTAAATTTTTGTTGTTTTCACCCTTGCTCTTCCCCTTTCCCCCCCATTTCTTATCCTCCCCCCCACCCACCCCATTTCAGCAGCAGTCACAATCCTCTGACCTTAATTTAGAATTTGATCGTTGAAAATCTTACATAGATACGGAAGGAGAGCTACATTTCTGGACTACTTTTTTGCCCATTTTACAATGGAATTTTATAACCTCCTCTTTATCGTTTTTCACACTTAACAAAGTGAATACATTTCAACAGTCACAAGGTGATTATAGCTGCCAAAAGAAGACCCGTAGTGAGTTTAAAACTACCTTGAGAGAGAATTGGATGGGAGTAGGTGCATTTTAACTTCAGTTGACACGATTAAGCAGTATATGGGTTGAATGATATTCTTGAAGACTCAGATTCTTACAGTGGCAGCAAACGTGGTGCACGAAGAGGGTGGATGGATAGATAAATATAGATTGAGATGTGTGTGTGTGTGTGTGTGTGTGTACACATTTTTAATACTCATTGATAGTCTTGAAAGTAGGACTGTGACCTAGTCCCTCTCCCCATCCTCAGCTGATCTTAGAACAGTGCTTTGCACATAGTAAGCGCTTAACAAATGCCATAATTATTATTATTATTATTATCTCGTGTGAGAATGGGTGTGTTTGGTGGGGGGTGGGGGGAGAGCCTTTGGTGATTTTGGGGGGTGGGCAGTTTCCTGCAGTCCTGCCAGAAGAGAAAGCACCCCTTTGTTTATTGCTTTGGATGTGTAAAAATCTTAATGGTGTTCAAATACAACTTTGAAGGTTGGTGGATATTTTATTTCTTTTAATTTGCCCAGCTTCTGAGCTCTCCCCCCCCCCCCCCCCCCGCCCCTTCTGTTTTCTTTCCTTTCCCTTCACTTTCCTTCCCTCCAAACCTTTTCAGAAATGTTTTCTCTGGTTTGGAATTTGGAGCAGAAAATCGTGGCAACCTTGTAAATAGGCCACCCTTTCCTAAGAGATAGTGGTTTCTGTCTGATGAGTACCAGTGCCAGTTTCCTTTTCCTTCTGATTTACAAGTGGAAGACCAGTAAATGTTGAGGACTTCCCAAATAAATGATAGGCTTTAATAAATGGATGTCATTCCAAGTTTGGGCCAGACAGAAATCCTGAGAGTTGGGAGAACAATTAGTGAATTATAATGGCATTGATTTATGTGACAAAACAAGACCACAAAATAACCTTTTTATGTGTATTTTACTTTGAACCATAAACGCTTCCCAAATTAATCCACGACACATTAATTGTAGGATTATGTCCTGATAGTATTTTGGGAAAAAAAAGGTTTAGTCAATCAGTTGTATTTGAGTGCTTACTCTGTGCAGAGCACTGTAGTAAGCGCTTGGGTAAGTACAAATACAACAGAGTTGGTAGACATGCTCCCTGCCCACAAAGAGCTAACAGTCTAGAGGGAGAGACAGACCTTAATGTAAATAAATTACTTTTAATTAAACCATTTGCTATGATTGCTGTTTAAAGATCTTGTACCAGTGAGGTAAGGGCTTACTGTGGGAGTTTTCTTAATTTTCCTAATCTCTCTTCCTTTCCTTGTGTAGAGAAAGTATCATTCTGCAAAGGAAGCTTATGAACAACTTTTGCAGACAGAAAACCTTCCAGCACAAGTAAAAGCAACTGTCTTACAACAGTTAGGTATGTAAAATGTTCATGCAGATTCCAGGTGGTTTGTCATTTTTGTCTTTTTAATCCTTTTTAAAATCCTGACTCATTATGCCCTTAGGACATGTCTCATCTTCAACCACCTTCCCCCAACCCCTCAAAGAAAAAAAAGGCATGTTAAGTAACCCAGTGTAAAAAGATGTTTACATAGCCATAGAGGTGGAAACTCAAGGGCCCTCTGTGGTATTGGTATTAAAAAAAAGCTTTCTGGGTAATATTCTAAGGCATTCATGGTTTGGAATAAAGTGACTGAATAGACCAACCTTTGTAATAATTAATTTTTCCGTTTTAAGTGTCACTAATTTTTGATGTTTGGGACATCTCAGATTTTCCCCCTTTATACTCAGTCTGCTGTTCAAACCTCAACTTTATGTTAATTTCCATTATATGAAAACAGACAATCAAGAAGTACATTCTTGATATTATAGAGCCTTATTCCTCCATACGGGTCATTGTTCTCCTAGGCCACTACCCAAGAAAGTTACCAGAAAAAAACCGCACCATCAGTTTATAGTCCTAGAAATATTTGATAATGAATTTCTTTACATCTGAAGCCAGCCCATGTTCTTGGACAGTGGACTCTTTGAGAACAGGGAGAGAAGCATTGAATATTCATAATCATTTGTAGGCTGGATGCATCACACCGTGGATCAGCTGGGAGACAAAGCTACCAAGGAAAGCTATGCTATTCAATATCTCCAGAAGTCTTTGGAGGCAGATCCTAACTCTGGCCAGTCCTGGTATTTTCTTGGAAGGTGAGAATTAGGCGGGTGACGATCCTGAAGGTCATGTGATTTGTTTTCTTTGTTAATTTTCATTTTGGAATTGGAAATGTAGCTAAAAATAATCCACATTTCATGGAAGAACTTGTCCTGGTGATTGTTCTTGAAAGCAGGTTATTCTACTAATAGGTGAAGCTGTAAGAGTACTTTTTCCTTTGGCATCAATGGCACTTGTTGAGAGCTTACTAAGCATTTGGGAGAGTAAAATGTAATCAAATGAAACATTGCCTGATATCACCGCTCCGTGTATGAGTTTGGATGTCAAATCTAAGGCCCCATTAGGTGGTTGCGACTTGGGGTGGTGGGCATTAAATCAACATTACTAGGCTTCCCTCTTTCCTGCTTTAAACTTTTCCATTTAAGGATCTCGCTGGAATGTTGAAATGCCTTCAGCTTCCAGCATCTGCCATATTTGAAGCCCAGCCATTGTTTTTATTAATCTGAAGACAACCCATAAGTTTAAAAATAAAAACGTCACCACCACTGTCTCCAGGCATCTGCTTGGTTCCTGAACTATAAATAAGGTTGGGGAGCATAGTGTGGGCTGTGTGTTAGGGAATCCTATCATTCAGAGATGTGTTTGATTACATCAGGTTGCAGTGTTGCCTTTTGAGTGACACACGTGAATATGGACCCTGGAAAAGTTATTCACTCCCCCACTTGATGGATTCATTTCTGGCTGGGTAGGGAGGCTTGAAGGCAAACTAGTTAGACTCTTGATTTGAGGCCCCAAAAGAAGAGGATAGAGCATAAAGTAAGATCCATACCCTTAAGTGTTTTAATCAATTATTTATCGAGTGCTTACAATATGCAGAGCACTGTACTGAGTACTTGGGAGAGTTTAGTACAGTGGAATTAGCAGACACATTCCCCGCCCAAAGCAAATACAGTCTAGAGTCAACAGTCTTTTCTAAGCCCGTTTCTCCCCTCTCCCCCGTGTCTGTATTGGCTGCTACGCAGCTTTCGTTTTACCTGCTTCTGACTCTTCTAGACTGTGAGCCTGCTGTTGGGTAGGGACCGTCTCTCTATGTTGCCAACTTGTACTTCCCAAGTGCTTAGTACAGTGTTGTGCACACAGTAAGCGCTCAATAAATACGATTGAATGAATGAATGACTCCTTTCATGCCCTGAAATTCTAACCCCCTCTGTCCTCCCTCCCACCTCCAATCCACCTGACCAAACCCCTCCTAGAATCCCACCATCCCAGATTAAATATCGGCAAACCCTCAGCCCTTTGGTACTTACACATCAATCAGCCAATCAGTCAATCATATTGAGCGCTTACTGTGTGCAGAGCACTGTACTAAACGCTTGGGAAGTACAAGTTGGCAACATATAGAGACAGTCCCTACCCATCCCCTTCCTGAGTGATTGTGAGTGTACGTGCCTCCAACTGAACACTCAGTTTTATTCAGTCTGCTTCAGCTGATTGTGTGGATATTTTTTGTCTTTTTCCGCAAGTAGACGATTAGCTCCTTTTGGGCAAAGGATATGTTTAGTTTAGTGCTTCTGTTGTATATTCTCAAGCGCTTAACATAGTGCATTGTACTGTTAATGGACCGTGCTTAATGGAGCTTTTCAAAACAATTATTGTGAAAATTCACTAATCCATCAGTGATTGCTTACTGTGTGCAGAGAACACAGTATAATAATACTTGGGGGAGTATAATAATGCAACAGAGTTGGTTCCCTGCCCATAAGGAGTTTACAGTCTGAAGGTGGAGACAGACATAATGGATATGTAAAGAAGTGCCATGGGGCTGAGTCTGGGATGGATATCAAGTGCCTGAGGGGTCCAGAACCAAATGCATAGGTGACCCAGATGGGAGAGGGATGTGGGGAAGTTTAAGGGGTTAGTTGGAACTTTCCCTCTTTTGTGTCCGTATTAGATGTGGGGAAAGGAGTGCCTGAATCTCCTTGAGTTTTGGCATAACTGCTATCATAATGCCAATATTCCCTCTGTAATTATTTTGTAAAGTGCAGGTCATAGGTGTGTGCACTACACAGATCCATTACATCTCAGCTTGCTCTCTTGGTTTCTCTCAAGCGAACCTGCTCACTGGACTTGGTTCTCACCTGTCCCGCCACCGACCTCTTCCCATTCCCTCCCCCTTCACATCTGGCAGACCGCTGTGCTCTCCATCTTCCAGGTCCTTCTGGAATCACAACTCCAGGAGGCTTCCCCCTGTTTCATTTCTTCTCTCCCTACCTCTTGTCCCCTCAATCAGTCAATCAGTCGTATTTATTGAGCACTTACTGTGTGCAGAGCACTGTACTAAGCGCTTGGGAAGTACAAGTTGGCAACATATAGAGACAGTCCCTACCCAACAGTGGGCTCACAGTCTAAAAGGCTCAACTGCCTCTTTGACACTTTTGGGCTTTCCAAGGACTTGCAGTACATCTTCTAATGTTACACTCCCCCGAGGGCTTAGCATAGTGCACTGCACACAGGTGCTCAATAAATACGATTTTTTGGATCGATGTTAAGCTCTTGGGAAAAGCAACAGAAACAGGAGGTCTGTTTGCTGCCCACAGGCAGCTTACCATCCGATGAGGGAAGAGCAGTGCTAGTAAGGGAAATAAAAGCCAAATTCAGAACAGTATTACCAGGATTTAGGAATCTCCTGGTGGAGTTTATTAATGCAGCACATATAAAAACTTACAAGGGGAAGTCGAGCTGTTGCAGTTGAGACCGAAGAGCTAATTGTTGTCAACACTCAATGCATAAAGGTGCCTAGTACTTTCTTTGTTAGCATTCAGTCTCCCTTGGGAGACCAAGTAGAATAATTCTGTCAAATATTAATGCAGCTTGCTTTGTTTTTCTCTCAGGTGCTATTCAAGTATTGGGAAAGTTCAGGATGCCTTTGTATCTTATAGGCAATCTATCGATAAATCGGAAGCAAGTGCAGATACATGGTGTTCAATAGGGTAAGGCAATAAATGTCATATAAATGATAGTGTTGTTCTTGAGATGCAAGTGGCTGAATTTTTGGTAGGCACCTGTGTTTCTATTCCACCAGTTGTACGTGTTGTAGCGTTGAGTATGCCAGCCTTTGCTCTTAATTCTGTAAAAGGATGTCCCTCTCAACCCAGTGCTTCATACATGTTGGAAAATGTCTCCTCGTCGGTAGCTCTGAATGTAAAGTATTTTTCAAGAGTCCTGTTGGTGAGAGTGATCCTGGGGAGTCCTTTTTGGAAACGGGGCCATTTATTGTCATCTTTCTTTTGTAGTGTACTGTATCAGCAGCAAAATCAGCCTATGGATGCTTTACAGGCCTACATTTGTGCTGTCCAATTGGACCATGGCCATGCTGCAGCCTGGATGGACTTAGGCACACTCTATGAGTCCTGCAACCAGCCTCAGGATGCCATTAAATGCTACTTAAATGCAACTAGGAGCAAAAATTGTAGTAATACCTCCGCACTTGCAGCCCGGATTAAGTATTTACAGGTAAAACGTATATCTCGTTTAGCAGATGGCAGCCTTTTTGTCCATGACGCAGCAGGCAGGCGGAGGGAGGTTGGCAGAGTTGGCAATGTCTAGTTGCATCGTAGTGTGTTGAATCTGTTTCCATATTTCGTAAACATACCATGGCTTGTGACATTATTTTCCTTTCCATTTTTGAGTGAGATTGGAAATAGTTATGAGAGTGCTGTTTTTGCGCATTTACTCCGTTGACGCATATCGATTTACACGATTTTTTTTCCTATGTACTGTCTACATTTTTAAGTTGTCATAGCATATTAGAGAAAAAGAGATCGCACCCTGTCTGTCACTCTTGCCTGAAGTTTCGTAAGAAAACAGCAGTGAGACCTCTGAAAACAGAGCTCAGCTTTGTTCTGATTCTCACAAAGGTTTATGTTCTGGTTACCCTCTTTATATTTAGCACCTCTCTAAAACCCCCAATTTTTTTTTTTTTTTGGAAAAAAAAAATCTATTTTCTCTTGGAAACATAATTAGCTACAGCATTTAGGAAGATTTAGTGGACTTGCTCTTCATAAACTAGGCTTGTGTTAAATTTGCTTTTTACATAATTTTTCCTAGGCTCAGTTGTGTAACCTTCCACAAGGTAGTCTACAGAATAAAACTAAATTACTTCCTAGTATTGAGGAGGCATGGAGCCTACCAATCCCCGCAGAGCTTACCTCCAGGCAGGGTGCCATGAACACAGCACAGCAGGTGAGAAGTTGGGTTATGTTCCGCAGGTGCCCAGCTTTAAGGGTTCTTTTTCGATCTGTAGTGGTCAAGCTTATTTTACTGAGTGCAGGACTGGCCTTGAGTAATAATAGCCTATGATTGAATTGCAAAGGGATTCTAGATCGAGGAGAAAAAAAAAAAGACTCCCTGTAATGTGGGAGAACTTTGGGGTACCAAGGTAGAACCTTTGTGGATTTTCATGATTTGGAATCAATTTCCTTAAGTAGAAATGCTGCAGTGGTTATCGTGTTTGTAAAAAATACTACTACTAATATAAAATTTAAAAAGGGGAAAAAATGTTCCGAAGGAAGGTACACGTTCCTCCATGATAATCTATTTGATTTTGATTTTCAATGATTGCAATCAGCTATATCCAAATAACCTTTAAGAGACGCAGCTTGTAAAAGTTGATCATTTTGAAGGAAAGAGTTAAGAAGATCTAGAACCATATTTTTGTCTTCCTTCTGTGATTCTTAGGCTTGTAAACCTCATCATCCAAATACTGAACCTGTATTAGGCCTCAGTCAAACACCAATTTCACAGCAATCCTTGCCACTACACATGATTCCTTCTAGCCAAGTAGATGACCTGTCCAGTCCTGCCAAGAGGAAAAGAACATCTAGTCCAACAAAGGTATATATTCTAGTGAATGAGAGAATCCCGAGTCAAAAGTACGCCCAAATCGCATAGAAATTGTGCAGATTGCAATCCATTTGTCACCTCTCGTAAATTTGCGGACCTCAGGGAGTGAAAGGCTTGAGCTTTTATTATGATGCATTTTAGCAGTGTATTTCATTCTGAAATCCCGGCATCATAGTCAGTACGTTTGAGAGAAAGTAGAAATGGTGTGCACATGCATCAGGGTCATTTTATCCATTTTCCTGCTGCTAAGAATTCAAAGCGCTTTTTCCACCATCACCTAAGAGTGCTGAAACAATCCATGTTGGATCTAAATGATGCATGCCTTTTAAAGTAGCCGTTGGTTTTAGGGAGTGGGAAGGTGTTATTGGGAAGGATGGGCTTATCTCTGCATATTCTGCTGCTAACTGTTTTTAGACTTTTTCTGTTTAATCGTGCTCTACTGGTTGAAGTAATTTTAAAAATCTCAGTACATGTACTATTACAATTAAATCGAGCCACCCAGTAGTTAATTTTGGTGTTTTGCCACCTTCACCTGCTCTTTTGTCATTTTAAATATTTTGACCTGGTATTTCCCCCAGAATACTTCCGATACCTGGAGCAGTGGCCACCCTGTGTCACATCCTCCGGTACAGCAACAGATTCATTCTTGGTGTTTAACACCACAGAAATTACAGGTATGTATGAGGAAGAAAGGTTCTTGTAGCGACAGTGGAGTTGGAACAATCCTGTCATTTCTTGGAGCTAACACCTAATTTAGACTGTGATTAATTAACACCCCCTTTTAGACTGTGAGACTTTCAGGTGTTTTAATTAACACCTAATTAACACCCCCTTTTAGACTCTGAGCCCCCCCTTTTAGACTGTGAGCCCACTGTTGGGTAGGGACTGTCTCTATATGTTGCCAATTTGTACTTCCCAAGCGCTTAGTACAGTGCTCTGCACGTAGTAAGCGCTCAATAAATACGATTGATGATTGATGATAATAATAATGATAGCATTTATTAAGCGCTTACTATGTGCAAAGCACTGTTCTAAGCGCTGGGGAGGTTACAAGGTGATCAGGTTGTCCCACGGGGGGCTCACATTCTTAATCCCCATTTTACAGATGAGGTCACTGAGGCCCAGAGAAGTGAAGTGACTTGCCCAAAGTCATACACTTGACAGGGATTCGAACCCTTGACCTCTGACTCCAAAGCCCAGGCTCTTGCCACTGAGCCACGCTGCTTCTCTAATGATGATGATGATTTGAGCAGTTTTTCTATTCTTATATTCTATTTCTATTCTTATATGCCTCATATCAGCCTTTCAAAGTAGTCGATGTTGAGGTCATGGCTCGAGTTGCCATTTTTGTATTCCTTTGCCCAAACGCCGGAGAAGACGTTCTCTGGGTGACTTTCATTCATTCATTCAGTCGTATTTATTGAACGCTTACCGCGTGCAGGGCATCGTACTAAGCGCTGGGGGAGTACAAATCGGCAACATATGAATTCTGAGGTAGCAAGGGGTTCGTCTCTCCCACAGTGTAATTCAGTGCGTTCCCTCGAAGTGTCGACCCCAGCGCCCTGATCCACGGGGCCCGCGAAGCCACCAGGGCAGCCCCTGGCATGGCCGCTCCTCGCCTCACGATGGAGTGGATGGAACAAGGGCCTGGGAATCAGAAGGTCATGGGTTCTAATCCCACTTCACTTCTCCGGGCCTCATTTACCACCTCTGTAAGATGGAGATTGAGACCCCGAGTCCCATGAGGGTCAGGGCCTGTATCCAACCTGATTTTCGGGTGTCCACCTCAGTGCTTCGAACTCTGCCTGGCACATAGTAAGCACTTAACAAGTACTGTAATGATTATTATCATTCACAGTTCATGGCTGCCACAGCCTCAGCAACTCGTGGCCTGAGACGAAAGGGCCATCCTACACTTGGAAGGCAGTGGTGCTGACGCTGAGTGTATCCCTTTCATGCTGTGTTTAAAAAACACATTAGCGTGTCTTTTCTTTTGTCACCCTTTTCTGTTGGAGGTGGGCATTGCTCAGCCATCAGTAGTTGGGGAAGGGGAGGTTTGGTGGTGGTGGTGGTGGTGTTGGGGGGTGCGGTGTCTGTTCCACCACCAGCTGGACAAGTGTGCTAGGGGTTTTTGTAGTAGTGATTAGTATGTGTGCAAGGGGGTTTTCTAGTAGTGGTGAGAGTTTGCACTGAGCCAACTGGTGTGAACTTGTTGCAACTATGGGTAGGACTCACCTTATATCAAGCTCAATTTCTCGCCAGAGTTGTTTATGGCAGTGTACTGAGTGATTCCGTGCTGATTTTAAAGGGTTGATATGCTCCTTCCAGAGAGTGAGCGCGTTCTGCGCCCCCCCCCAGTTGATAATTATTTGGGACATACAGGATAACGCAAGAATGAGAATTAGAGACAAAAAAGAAATCTTAGCGAAAGACCTACTTCTTGCCCCTTAAGGGCTTCAGAGTTAAAGTGAGGAAGAGCAGAAGAGCAGGCATATGTAACAATAAGAATCTAGCCCAGTTACAATTCAGCAACCAGAAATATCAGTAGTAAAATATGAAAATGGGCCATTTCTTGGAGGGGCTGTCTTGGGGCGCCTCATCACTCCAGGCAAACGGACTTCATAATCGTAGTAATGATAATTGGGATATTGAAGTTCTTACTTGGTGCCAGGCACTGTACCGAGTGTTGGGGCGGATACAGTCCCTGTCTCACGTGGGGCTCACAGTTTTAATCCCCATTTTACAGATGAGGAAACGGGCACAGAGAAGTGAAGTGGCTTGCCCGAGGTCACACAGCAGGCAGGTGGAGGAGCCCGGTTGAGAACTCAGGTCCTTCTTACTCCCATCATCATCATCATCAATCGTATTTATTGAGCGCTCACTCTGTGCAGAGCACTGTACTAAGCACTTGGGAAGTACAAATTGGCCACATAACCAGGCCCATGCTCTATCTACTAGGCCACACTGCATCTCATTTCAGTCCAATGTTCTCTGCTTTAGCAAAGATCTCCTCGGTCCCCTTTCGGCTTTTAGGGTGCAGGTCCTCCCTCCCACCATGCCAGGTGGTAGGAAGGAAGCCGTCTTGGGCATCAGATATCCCTCCTTGCAGCCTCCAGTGACGTGGAGGCTTTGAGGCCTGTGGCATCCTGTACAGCCCCCCTTCAGATCCTCGGGGGAAGGGGCTGGGGCAGGTCTGCTTGCTTTATTGCAATCAATCAATCGTATTTATTGAGCGCTTACTGTGTGCAGAGCACTGTACTAAGCACTTGGGAAGTACAAGTTGGCAACATAAAGAGACAGTCCCTACCCATGAGGGAGTGTCACGAGGGAGACCGAGCCAAAGCAGCCCCAAAGCCTGAAGGGACGGAGGGGCCGCACGGAGCAGGTTCCAACTTCTCCGAGGTCTCTCTGCTCCCGCGGACTTACTTGAGACCTCGGAGGCAAGGGAGAGAGGACAGATAGTGAAAGCGAATTTTGAAACCGGCTTTCGTATTTGTAGAGTTGACACAAGCTAAGCAAACAGATTTAAACTGAGCATTGGTCTCAGCAGAAACGGTTATCCTCAGAATAATCTCCTGAAGGAATTAGGGGAATATCAACACTTGGTTCATTTCTGAAATCTGGACTAGAGATTTCAGGATAATAAAGTAAAATAAGCCCCTCTGTCTTGTTCAGAGGTGTTTTGCTCAGATTAGAATGACTAAAACACCAAATCAAGAGGAAGTTTTAACCTCTCGGATTCATAGTTTTGCTGTTTTCTTGGCCGGTTCTTATTTTGTTTAAGGGTAAAATAATAATTAAAATGAAACCTTCATTAAACTCTCTTCACTTCCCCCTTTTGTAGCACTTGGAACAGCTGCGTGCAAATAGAAATAATCTAAATCCAGCCCAGAAACTGGTGCTGGAACAGCTGGAGAGTCAGTTCGTCCTGATGCAGCAGCATCAACAGGTGCGTTCAAAAGTGGGTCCTCAAAATCATCACCTCTTTTTTTTCCCCCCTCATTTTCACGTTTTTAGAGGAATTTCTGTTGAACTTGGAAAACTACCAAAGTAGTTTGCAGAGGCTGAAAAAAGAGGATGTAAAACTTTTCGAAATTACGCTTCTACTACACCTGAATTGTTTCCATCTAGTCTTAACGTTGGCTTTATCGTTCATTCAGAGCTCATCTCCACGAAGTCCATCGTGCACTTAGTGATATCAGATCGTGAAGCGCTTACTCTGTACTTAGCACTGGGGGAGATACAAGGTATTTGGGGGTCTCCCCCCGCCCCCCCCCACGGCCCTGTCCACCATGGCTTACTTTGGGGGGTGTTGGGGGGAAATAGAAACCAATCTTTTAGTGGGTTTTTTTTCCTTTCTTCCAACAGATGAGACAAACAGGAGTTACACAGGTACGATCTACTGGAATTCCGAATGGTCCAACAGCTGACTCATCACTGCCTACAAACTCTGTCTCTGGTCAGCAGCCCCAAGTTGCTCTTACCAGGGCGCCTACCGTCACTCAGCCTGGAATCCGTCCCGTCTGCCCTGGGCAGCCTTTGGCAAATGGACCCTTTCCAGCAGGCCCAGTTCCCTGCAGTACAGCAAGAACGCTGGGTAATACAGACACTATTTTGATAGGCAATAATCACATACCAGGAAGTGGAAGTAATGGAAACGTGCCTTACCCGCAGCGAAACGCACTCACTCTACCTCATAACCGCACAAACCTGACCAGCAGCGCAGAGGAGCCGTGGAAAAACCAACTATCTAACTCCACTCAGGTAACGGATTAGGAAAGCGGATGCGCTCGTTATGTCAACCGTGGGAAATACGGAAAGTTATAAAAAAAAAAAAAAAAAAGGTGAAATCTACAGCTTAGGCCTGTTGTTGGAAGCCTTTGAAATCCTAGAACTCAAGCGTTTATGTCTTCTGAGGCCTGATGTGCAAATGTCTATGACACACGTATGGCCTGTTTCTGTTCTCCTCCTTAGCATCCAGCTGTTTGGAAAAGGGTTGCGACAAGAGGCCAAACACCTCCGTTCTTGTTTACACAGGTACATGACTGGGGTGTCTGTTATAGATTCTGTAATTCATCGGTTTTGGAGAAGGACCGGGATCGTGGGGGATCTATGCCGTTCACTAAACGTGCAGTTGTGGAGTGACTCAGAGCGGTCCAAGTTATTTCTAGCCCCTAAGGCTTCATCCTCTCTCTTCTGTATCCCTAAAATGAGGTTCAGGAGAGCCTAACAGTGACATCTTTTTTTATAGGGGGGCCGTGAGCATTTCCACATCAATGTGGAGTGGAGATTCGAGGGGTCGCGGGCTTTCATTAAATCATTCCAGTTCAGTGACGGAGGCCGCAGTATCCCTGATGACCATTTGAGAGCAAACAGAGCCGATGGATGCGGAGGCAGTCGTCTCACTGAACAAGTGAACTTAGGTGCCCAAGACAGAAAGCTGAATAAAGGGAGTGCTTTTCCACTAACTGTACGTTTGGCGTATGAGACGGTGACAGTAGTTAGTAGCTCTGGACACCCACAATGAGTCGCCGGTTGCCTTCACCTTCATTCAGCACTCACCCTCCCCCTTTTAGACTGTGAGCCCACTGCTGGGTAGGGACTGTCTCTATATGTTGCCAACTTGTACTTCCCAAGCGCTTAGTACAGTGCTCTGCACACAGTAAGCGCTCAATAAATACGATTGATGATGATGATAACTTTTTATTGTGCACTGCAGCCCATTACTTCAAAAACTTGAGCGCAAGGGCCGTCTTTACTACCTTGTTAGACTCTGACAAGCACTTAATGCAGTGCTGCAGGTAGTTGCTCAAATGATTGTGAAAATTGCATTTATAGTGTGCTTAGTGTAGTGCTCTGCACACTGTAGACTCGCAGTGAATACTGTCGGTTAACTGACGCCTCTCACCCAGTTGTGTTTTCAGAGAAGGTTGTTGTCGGGACCACCTGGATATAGTCTTCCTCTGAATGGATTCATTTTCGAAAGCCTGGGCTGCTGCTCAGGAGTAAAAATAAGAAGGTTGCAAGGAAAGTATTATAGGAATTCTTTATTAAAAGTGAGGGTTTAAGAGTATTTAACCTCCCTATAATTTATGATTGCGTAGTTACTGGAATGCATCGATTTTTTTCTCTAAGCTAATGGTTCTCAGGGATGAATTTTCAGCAGTTGCTCGATATAGAGCAAGAAATTGTAACCATGCCTTTCTCTTTTCTTTGTGCATAGAATTGCCTTTTCTTCCTGTCGATATTCTTAGCTGTTTGCTTTGCCTTCCTTCTCCCACACAGAAGGCTGTGCCAGGCACTGTACTAAGTGCTGAGGTAGATACCCGCTAATCAGCTTGGATGTAGTCCTTGTCCTGGGGCTCACGGTATTTAACACCCATTTTGCAGATGAAGGAACTGAGGCATTGAGAAGTGAAGCGACTTGCCCAGGGTCACGCAGCAGACAAGTGATGGAGTTGGGATGATAACCCATGTCCTTCTGACTCAGAGGCCCGTTCTCTGTCCACTAGACCACTCTGCTTCTCTTTCCACCTTCTTGTCCCAACTGCCCGTTTGTGAATTGTGCCTCTTTTTCCACTGTGATTCTGGCAAATTCACCCAACACTCACCATGCTTAGGGAAGAACAGTGTATCATAAGTTTCCGGAGAGGTGGCTATACCTCCGTTAATATCTATTACATCCACTACATATCTATTTTACTTATTACATATCTATTCTATTTATTTACATATCCTATTTATTTTATTTATTTACATATCTATTCTATTTATTTTATTTTGTTAGTATGTTTGGTTTCGTTCTCTGTCTCCCCCCTTCTAGACTGAGCCCACTGTTGGGTAGGGACTGTCTCTAGATGTTGCCATCTTGGACTTCCCAAGCGCTTAGTACAGTGCTCTGCACACAGTAAGTGCTCAATAAATACGACTGATGATGATGATGATAACTCCCCAGGTGTCTTGTGGGCTTAGGGTTTAAAACCTTGGATCTTCCTAGTTGCTTTGGGGCTCCTGAAAGTGTTCTTTTATCCTGTTGGTACCCATGCCTTTATCTAGAGCTTTGCAGATAACCTTTGAGGGCAAGGTAGCCTCTGGGACTCAGTTGGCAGTAGCCCAGCGTTGACTCCAAAGGGCCACTTGACGAACCTCCTCTCCACAATTTTCCCAGGACCCCAAAGGATGGGATATAGCAGTAGCCTGGAAGTCCGTCTCTCCGTGCTTGTTTGTGGGTCTTTGTCTCTCGGTCTCTGTGTATGTCTCCCCCCCCCCCCCCCCCTTCATCCCAGATCCTCATTTTACTCATCCCAGTTTCTGTGGCAGCACTCTGGAGAGTGGAAGGTAAGGCCCTACTGAGAGAGCTCACCTCCTCCAGGAGGCCTTCCCAGACTGAGCCCCGTCCTTCCTCTCCCCCCATCAATCGTATTTACTGAGCACTTACTGTGTGCAGAGCACTGTACTAAGCACTTTTTTTTATAATGACGGCATTTATTAAGCGCTTACTATGTGCAAAGCACTGTTCTAAGTGCTGGGGAGGTTACAAGGTGATCAGGTTGTCCCACGGGGGGCTCACAGTGTCCATCCCCATTTTACAGTTGAGGAAACTGAGGCATAGAGAAGTGAAGTGACTTGCCCAAAGTCACACAGCCGACAATGGGCGGAGCTGGGATTTGAACCCAGGACCTCTGACTCCAGAGCCTGGGCTCTTTCCACTGAGCCATGCCGCTTCTCCCTCGTCCCCCTCTCCATCCCCCTCATCTTACCTCCTTCCCTTCCCCACAGCACCTGTATATATGTATATATGTTTGTACATATTTATCACCCTATTTTACTTGTACATATCTATTCTATTTTATTTTGTTAGTACGTTTGGTTTTGTTCTCTGTCTCCCCCCTTTTAGACTGTGAGCCCACTGTTGGGTAGGGACTGTCTCTATACGTTGCCAACTTGGACTTCCCAAGCACTTAGTACAGTGCTCCGCACACAGTAAGCGCTCAATAAATACGATTGATTGATTGATGAGGCGCCGAATCCTTCTCCAGCTTCCCTCCCGCACACAGTACAGAGTGTGAGAGAGACAGACGCTGTGTTGGTGATCGTGTACTGCTTCTCCGGGGTGAGACAGAGGCACACGTGGGGCAGGAGAGGCCAAGAAAGCTCCCCGCCAGCCCCAAATGGTTTCCTCAGGTCCTGGGCTTTAAACCGGTCAGTTTTACCGGTGCTAAAATTGTATCGCGTAACTTGGAACCTCAAGATTAGGAGTTTGGTCTAAAAGTGTCAGATTCAAATTCAGCCCCACATCTCTGCCTACTCCCCAATTGAGTGAACCAATAAACCTGCCCCATTTGATTCAGTATTTCAACTTGAATCCTGTTCAAACTTAGCGGTGAGTATTAGGAAGGAGCATGAATCAGATCAAAGCTAACTGGTAGCATATAATTTCGACGTCCTCGCCCCTCATGTGATGATGTTTCATGATTTGAAAGCGTATTACACCCAGTTGCCCACAGAGGCAAAAAGATGGCGAATTATTTGGGAGAATTACATTAATTCTTGTTTTATCAATCCATACTTCTAATATCCCCTGAGCATTCTTTTTCTTGCACAGGGACACAAACACTGTTCCTTTTTGTTGCTTTTGAATAACTAGTTCGCAAAATTGATTTAGTGCCATTGCTGTCATAAAATGATAAATAATGTAAGAGGAAAAATCGCTACTCAGGTCATTAACAATTAGCACTTTAGTAAAGACTAAAGTATAGTTTAAGGGGATTGTATGGTTTCAATTTTTCTGAAATCATGGTGATTGTCACCAAATTCAATTATGAGTCTAAATGATGTTTCTAGTTTTGTTTTGTCATTTAGTAAAAAATCTAGGCTGTATTAAAACTACCATGCTTCAGTGTCCTCTGTTAATATTGTTATTAGTCCCAGGAGAGTGGTTTTCACTAGGATGTTGTATTACTCATCAGAATGAAAACATTTCTCTTTTGGAAGCTTCTTAACCTCCAGGACAAGTGTCCGATAAAAATTGGGCGATTTAGTTCCCTCTATCTCTCATTGAATTACCTATTCAGTGTGAACACCCTGTTCCTTAATAGCAATGACAACTCTGTACTTTTAGTTCCTTCTAAAGAACTCAGAATGCTTTGCAAATATTAATCCGTTCTCATAATGGATGAGGTAGGTTGAACAATATTGCTTTTATTAGTGATGTTAATAACTGATGTTAATAATGATAAATATGATTGATGATGATGATGTAGAAGATAGTAAATTCCAAGACCACTCAGTGATTAAAGGAAATGATTCTATGAAGAAAAGTTGTGTCTTCAGTGACATTGTCATCCATTCTCTCTCTCCCTCTCCTAGTAGATACAGAATAGATCCTTGGTCCATTTTGATCACTGGCACAAGCTGTGCTAGCAGGGGGCACTAAACGGTGATATCAGAAACCAGTCATTTTTACATCATGTACTTAATGAACGTAATAATTTTTGATAGTCATATGCATTATCTGAAGGTAGTGGGAAATACAAGAATATTTCTAAAGGTAACCTCACTTGTTCGTAATCCAAGCGTGGTGGTTCTCTACGCCTCCTGGAAAACCCCAAGCGAGTTTTGGCCCGACTTTTCGGGTTTGCGGTATGTCGCTGCCGTTTCGTAAGTGTTTTCCCTGAAACGCCCGAAGAAGATC